>NC_073634.1:106054166-107325000 GCF_029407905.1 Bubalus kerabau | reverse complement strand
CTACTGTTTAGTGACTTTGACCATCTTTTCATGTGCTTGTTGGCCATTCGTAGATTTTTGGCAAAATGTCACGTTCTTAACTCATTTCTTAATCGGGTTGTTTTGTTTTTGTTGACTTGTAGGTGTTCTTTACATATTCTGGATGTTAACCCCTTATCAGATACATGACTTTCGAATGTTTTCTCCCATTCTGTAGGTTAACTTTTCACTGTTGGCTGTATCCTTTGAAGCACAGAAGTTTTTAGATTTGCTGGAGTCCCATTTAGCTCTTTGTGCTCTTTGTTCCTTTGCCGAGTCCAGAGTCACGAAGCTCGCCTCTGTGTTGTCTGCGGGCTCGCATCTGGGCTCTGATTCGGTTTGAGTTCGGGCGTGTATGTTGTGTGCGTGGTATATGAGAAGGCTCAGTGTGCCGATCGTTGTCCTTTCCCCGTGGAATAGTCACGGTGTGTGTGCGTGCGTGCACGCTCAGTCGTGTCCGACTCTCTGCAGCCCCATGGACTGCAGCCTGCCAGGCTCCAATATCCGTGGGATTTTCCCAGGCAAGAATAGTGGAATGGGTTGCCGTTTCTTCCTCCAGGGGATCTTGCCCACTCAGGGACTGAACCTGCGTTTCCTGCATTGGCAGGCAGATTCTTTACTGCTGAGCTGCCGGGGAAGTCCCAGTGGTCTTGGATCTCTTGTTCAAGGTCACTAGGCATTTACCTGAGGGTTTATTTCTGGGCTCTCGTCTCTATTCCATTTGTCCGTTTGATTTTATGGCTGCAGGGCACTGTTTCAATTGTGGCAGCTTTGTAACAGGTTTTGAAATGAGGAAGTGAGTCTTCTGCCATGTTCTTTTCCAAGATTGTTTGGCTATTCGAGGTCACCCGTGTAACTGTTAGGGTGAAATTTTCTATTTCTGCAAAAAAAAAAAAAAAGCCACTAGGATTTTGACAGAGAGTGTATTGAATCTGTAGATCTCTTTGGGTAATATTGGTATCTTGGTGATATTCAGTCTTCCAGTCCACAAACAAAAGAGTTGTCTTTCCATTTGTCTCCTTCGTTTCTGTTGGCAGTGCTTTGCAGTTCTCAGCACGCAAGTCTTCCACCTCCATGGTTAGGTTTATTCCTAAGTATTTTATTCTTTTTGTTGTGACTGTAAATGGAATTTTTTCTAATTTCCTTTTCAGATGGTCTATTGTTAGAGTATAGAAATGCAGCTGATTTTTGAGTGTTGATGTCGTACCCTGCAACCTTGCTGATGTGGTTCGTTGGTTTTAACACTATCAGGGGAGTCCTGGGGTCATAAAAGGGTTTAAACAAAACCTGGTTTAAGGCCTTTCCTAATGACCTTCTGCATCTCTGTGGCCCAGCCCACTGCCCATGGTTCCCAGAGCAGGGCGGGGCTGTTTTGCAGAGGGTTTGCCTCAGTTTGGGGCTCGCTTTTGAAGCTGGTCCAAGCTGATGCTGACTGGCAGACCACAGTACCAGGCACCTGCCTTCCACGAGCCTGATGCTCACCCCCGTTTATCAGACGTGGGCATGGAGGCTGGAGGAGGCCCACTCGTGGGTCAGGCTGATTCTGAGCCCAAGTTCCAGATGCACTCGTTCTCAGCCCGTCCCTTCAGTATGCGTCCCCTCTCAGAAGACCCCACGGCTCACCTAAATCCACAGCTTCAGTGGAGAAAAGTGCAAGATGTCTCGAGAACCAGTGATGCTGGCGACTTAGAAAGTCACTAGGAATCCCCAAGCCCTTCCCCTCGCCTTGCCGGGAAGCAGAGCTTTGGCCCTCTGCACCTGTCTCCCCACTCCGTCCGGGAAGTATTTATTCAGCCCCCTGCATGCCGGGCTTGCCCACAGGGCTGTAATGGAGAGCACGCCGGCCAGCCTCTCAGCCTCGTTTGCTTCCTGGGAGCTGGGGAAGGGTCCGGGTCGCTCCATCCCACCCCTGAATTCACTCGAGAGCCTGGCTTAACTCGGGGAGGGAGTGTGTCTGACAAGACCCGCAGTCCTGGGCCCATTGATGGGTGAGCTCTGAAAATTATTTTTTCCTGTTCGAAATGAGATTGGCTTTGAGCCCCAGGCTCCTCCGTGGTCTGCCTAAAATTAGAACCCCGTTGACAAGGCAGTCTTTGTCAGGGGCCCACGGCTTGCACCAGGGGAGCAGGGAAACGTCAACAGTATGTTTTCTGTGTCAATTCTGAGTTTTTTGAGAGGCCCCGGGCAAATGGCAGCTCAGAGCAAATGTGTGCCTTTCAAAAGCTTTCTGAATCCAGCCCTCCCAGCGGCTGTGATTGCAAGCCATTCGGGAGAGTGGGCTGGCTCTTCTTCCGCTGACCTTATCGCCGCGGGAGCTGTCCCGGGCAGCCCCTCGGGCTCAGAGCAATGGTGGGATCCGGTCCTCTGCCTCCAAGAGCGCTGCGGCCTGCTGCGGCTCCCTGTCCCTTCTGTGACCTGGACAGGGCCGTGCCCGGCCCCGCACGTGGGGACACTGGGCATTCAAGGGTTTGCCTGCAGGCTGGAAGCAGACACCAGGAGCTGGGTGTGCAAGTGACCTGGCTGGAAAAAGCCAGGCTGCTGGGCCAGGTGTCGCCTGTCCTGCTCTTGGCCTCCACATGGCTGCTGGCGCGGGCCACAGGCTGACGGACACGCTTGCCCGGAGACCAGCCGTCCCCGCGTCAGCCCTGCGTGTGCGCGGCCGGCAGGCTGTCTCCGGAGCCCCTGTTTCCGCATCATCCCTTAGAAAGTTTTTGCAGTGATGTCTACAAAAAGCAGGCCTGGGGTGCTCCATGAACAGCACCGTCCCTTCCGTGGGGTTTGGGGGCCCACGGTCCCTTTCCTGGCCTGCGAACCCAGCGCTGGGCAGTGCTTTTGTGGTCCAGCGTCGGCAGCCGGTCAGCAAGGCCCTCCCGGCCTCAGCCGCCAGCCTTCTTGCCTGCCCCCCGCCCCCGACAACACCCACAGCTGCTCCCGCTCCGTGCCTTTGCACCCGCTCTGCCGCTTGTCTGGAAGGCCTGTCCACACAAACCCCGCACAAGATCCCAGCTTGGCCTGTGCCTGCCTCAGGGTCCTTCCACCTGCCTGCCCTGGAGCCTGCTTGGGCGTCTGGCTGTGTCCTTCCAAGACTCAACGCCTGAGGGGCAGAGGCTGTGTCTGCCTTCAGATCCTAGCTCTTGGCCGAGGCCCGCCAGGGTTGGGGGTGACCAGGACACTCGCCTGATGCCCAGCTGCCCCCTCCCGCTGCCCTTGAATGTGCTAAGCGCAGCCGCCGTGACTCATGAGTCGTGTGGCTGACTCCCCATCCTTACTCGAGGACACCCCCTCAGAGCTTCCTAAGCCGGACAAAGCCAGGCTCCCGACCACATTTAGAGGCCAAAGAGAGGCCAAGAGTCTTGCCCAAGGTCACCGCAGTGATTGAACGGTGGCCCCCTAAAAAGACATCACCCCTGGGCTGGGAACGGGACCTTGGAATCAGGGGCTTTGCTGATTTGATGCCGGTGAGGATCCCGGGATGAGAGCACCCTGGTAAGGGGGGGCTCGGCCCAGCAGCCAGTGTCCTGATGAGAGACAGGGAGACACAGGCATGGAGGAGACGGAGGCCAAGGCCAGCATGACGCATCCATGTCAGCAGAGCCTGGACCACCAGGAGATGGAAGGGGCAGGAGGGACCCGCCCCAGAGCCTCCAGAGGAAGCACAGCCCTGCCCACACCCTGGTTTTGGACTTCGGGCCTTAGACCTGGCAGAGAGCTCACTTCCGTGGTTCTCTGCCCCTGGCTACCGAGGCCCTAGGACACTCCTATAGTCATTTAGGAGACGAGCTATGGCCTGGGAACCACGTATCCACTTCCACTCCCAACGACAACATCTCTTAATTTCAAAGATTTCCAGAGCACTCCTGAGGACTCTCACTGGCAGGCCCCATTTCTTGGCAGCCTGTGGCCTGGGCCCAGGTCTGGCTATCAGTGGTGGTGGTAGGAAGTGTCCACCCATCGGTGGTAGCTGGGCCAGGTCTGAGCTGTGCCTCGCCCCCAGGTCCGGGCTGTGAGGCTGTCCTTCGTGGGGGAGCTGGGCTGGGAGCTGCACACCCCGAGGCCGTCCTGCCTGCCCGTGTACCAGGCGCTGATGACCGCGGGGGCCAAGCACGGCCTCGTCAATGCCGGCTACCGGGCCATCGACTCCCTGAGCATCGAGAAAGGTGTGTGCGGGGCCTGGACCACAGTGGGGGCGCTGAGCCACAGCGTGTCTGCCCCGTCCCCCCACATGGACTGTTTCCCCAAACCCCCTTCGTTGCCCTTGTACCAGGGCCTGGGGACGGTCAGAGATCCCAGCACTCTTGGCGGGGGGTGGGGGAGGGCAGGTATCTCCAAGGGGGAGGGGGCCCAGAGCCAGACTTGGATTCAGCACTGAGATTCCCAAAGAGAGCTGAAGACCATCAGAGCAGGAGGGGGGCCCTCCGAGCTGCCCGGCTTCCCACTGCCCCCTCCCCAGGGCCTCCAGCCTGATGGCAGAGATGCGTGGCGATGCTGCTGGGGGTGGTCTAACTCCGGTGCTCAGCCAGGGCACCTCCTGTGACTGAGGATGCTCCCAGCCCCCAGAAACCCCGGGTCATGGAGGGTCTAGGTGGGCACCCCCCGGGGCATCTTCTGAAGTCCCCGCCCCCGCTGGACAGTGACCCTGTGGCCTCCCCAACTCCAGGCTACCGGCACTGGCACACCGACCTCCGGGCTGATGACAGCCCGCTGGAGGCGGGCTTGGCCTTCACCTGCAAGCTCAAGTCCTCCATCCCCTTCCTGGGGCGCGAGGCCCTGGAGAAGCAGCGGGCCGAGGGCCTCCGCCGGCGCCTGGTGGGCTTCACTGTGGATGAGTGAGTACCGCTGGGCCTGGGGCCCCCGGGAGCGGGGAGCGGCCGTGCAGACGCGTGGGACGGTGCTTCTGGGCTCCCCCTGCCCCCGCAGGCCAGGCACCCTCTCCCGGAGCGCACACCACAGCCCCCGACAGGGAGGAGACTGGGACCTGCGGGGCAGGGCTGGGTCCACAGCAGGCCTGACTCTGAAGCCGGGGCTGCGACTCAGATCCCACCAGGGCCAGGCAGGGGGCAAACCGGGCGTGGGCTGGTGGCGGTCGGCAGGGAGCGGGCAGGGCAGCCCTCGGCAAACACAGGTTTCGTTTCACTTTATTTATTTTGGCCGCACCATGTGGCTTGCAGGATCTTAGTTCCCCACCTAGGGACTGAACTCGTGCCCTTGGCAGTGAAAGCTGCGAGTCCTCACCACTGGACGGCTGGGAAGTTCCTCCGAACTCGTGTTCTGAAAAGGGAAGGCCCTGCCCAGCCAAGCGGGCTTTGTGGGGGGCTCCGGCCGAGGCCCCCAATCTGGCTGCCTGTCAGGGTGCTGCCATCGCCCCCCGTGTCCTGGTCAGAGCTGCCCCACAGCCCGGGAGGGGCCCCCGTGGAGGAAGGGGCCAGGCTGGGGCCAGCAGCCCCATCGACAGACGGAGACCACAGGGGCCCAGGGACAGAGCGGTTCTCACCCAGGCCCGTGGCCAGGGTGGAAGGAAGCCCCGTGCGGGGCCCGATCTCTTCTCCCCCGCCTCCCCCGCCCCCACCTCTCTCCCACCCCACCTCCCCGGCAGTTCTGAGCACGTCGCCCTTACATGCTGGGAGCTGAGCCTGCACAGGCCCCGGGGCCCTGGTGCTGGTGTTGGAGGACGTGGGTGGGGTGATGAGGAACTGGGTAGCAGCCGTCCCCGGGGCAGCGGGCGTCTCTGGGTCTCGGTGGTTTGGGGCCGACAGCTGACTCCAGCGGCGCCCTTTCTCCCAGATTCGGCGCTTTCAAAGGAAGCGTTGAGGCTGCCAGGGTTGGGGGCGCAGAGTGAGCGGAGCTGGGCGTGTCGTCTCCTAGCTCCTCCCTGGGACCCCATCGGGCTGCCCCTCTGCCTGACTGCTTGTCCGCCTTCCAGGGAGCACTCGGCTCTGGTTTGGGGTGCAGACAGGCCAGGGGTCTGCCGAGCCCTCCTGCTGCCTGCCCTCCAGAAAGCTCCTACTGCCTCGGAGAGCAGTGGCCACAGCCCAGCTCGTCCCTCCCCAGGGTTCCCCGCTGGGGTCCAGAATCCACCTAGGGCTGCGGCCTGGCCGTCCCGGACCGAGGAGGGGCAGCCAGGATGCTGCTGCTTTGCCCTGGGGCCCTGGGAAGGGCAGGGGCCTCGCTGAGGCTGTCTCCTCACGTGGACACAGCAGCCCCGTAGGACGGGACCGAAGGAGACAAGATGCGTTTGCAAAGCTTCCGCCACCCCACCCTCATCCTCCTGCACCCGTGGGGCCCAGATCTTGTCACCCCTGGCCTCCGAACCGGGAGGCACCCAGACCCTGTTCAGACTCTGGCTCAGTGCAAGGGTCCCCCAGTTCCGGTTACCGTAACCAGCCCAGCCGTGCCCCAGACCCCATGGGGCATGGTCCTTGGCACCCACCCCAGGACCCACGGGGCCACGCGGTGCTGCAGCCCTGGGGGCACCTCATCCCCAGCGCCTGGCCCAGTGCCCGCGGGCATGAGGACTCGGGCAGCAGAGGGCACGCCGGCCAAGCTTTACACCAAACACTCCGGCACTGGTGTTTCTGTGGTTGCAGTTTAATCCTCTGCTCGTTTCTTATTTTAAATTTTCAAAAATTTTACGGCGAGCATTCATATTTTATGTGTAATACAGAAAATTACTTTTAATAAATGATACATCCCACTGTCAGAAAAGGAGAGCCGTCAGATTAAAACAAGTCGTGTGACAGTTCCAGATCCGTGGGGCCTGCCTCCAGAAACATGAAAGTCGGGTCCTGGTTTTGATGTTTTCTGTCCATTTATCTGCTCGGAGCCTGAGCCCCGGCATCCTCGGGGGCCAGGTGAGGGGCACATGGGCCCCTAGCAGACCATCCCTGAGGAGTGGAGCCCGTGGTTTGGGGGGCTCTGTCCTTTCTCCTCAGTCAGGCAAAGTGCAAGAGTTCCCCCTCCGGGGGATCTGGGGTCCCAGCCGTCTATTGCTTCTTCCAGGAAAGTGCCCATGTTCGGGCTGGAGGCCATCTGGAGGAACGGCCAGGTGGTGGGCCACGTCCGGAGGGCTGACTTCGGATTCACCATCAATAAGACCCTGGCCTACGGCTACATCCGAGACCCCAGCGGCGGGCCGGTGAGTCCTCCCGCCCCTGCACTGCCACGGGGAGCCCTGGTCCCCCCTGGGGCTCTCCCCCACACCCCTGCCTCCCTCTCTGGGTGGGCTGGGCCTGGGGGGACCGGAGGCCAGTGAAGGGACTGACTGACGGGCCCTGTCTTCCCCAGGCAGACGTGGCGGCTGTTTCTATATTTTCTTTCTGACCAAATCTGACTTTGGAAGCTCCAGGCTTCTCGTGGTCAGAAAGGGGCTCTGGGCAGGGCTCACCCGCTCTGCTCCCTGGAGCTGGAGATCCTGTGTGTGTGCAAACAGTTGTGTGAGCGCACATCGGTGTACACACAGGTATACCCACATGTGAGCACATGTATGGGCATACGTGCACACAGAAACACATGTGCACAGGCTCATTTGGGGGGCTCGGCAAGAGACAGAAGGGGCAGCCTGGTCTGTATGTGGAATGTTTAAGCATTTTGCCCAAACCGTCATTTATAAACCCCCGAACTCCCCCACCGGTCGCCTGCCCTCCCAGGGACCAGTGGTTATAGGGCAGGGCTTGCTGCCCAGCAGGAGAGGTTCTCCCTGGTGCCAGACCTCGGCTCCGCCAGACCCTGGGGGCTCAGGTCCAGCTCAGGAGCCCGGGGACATGGAGTCCACATGCTCAGGGCTCAGGGCAGTTCCTGGACTCAGAGGAGGTAGGGGCGTGAGAGGGTGAGACGGCGGCCCCGTCCCGGGAGTCAGGCTGTGTGAGCCCGGCTCCCACAGGGCACCGAGTGACCGCGGCCCCTCCTCTGTGCCCACCAGGTCTCCCTGGACTTCGTGAAGAGTGGGGACTATGCCCTGGAGAGGATGGGGGTGACCCACGCTGCCCAGGCCCACCTCAAGTCTCCCTTCGACCCCGACAACAAGAGGGTGAAGGGGGTCTACTGACGGCCGCGGGCAGGGCCTCAGCTGGTCCGAGAGTCAGCGACCAGCCTCCCCAGCCCACGCTGCCCATTCCCAGGGACCCACGCTGCCCATTCCCAGGGACCCGCGCCGCCCTGGACGCCAGGACCCAGACCCTGGCTGGAACGTGGGCTCCCTTGCCCTTTGTCGAGAGCTACTTGCCATGGCCCCCAAAGATGCAGACAGAGGGGGTGGAAAGAGGACCCAGAAGGCCCATTCTGTGGTCACTGACAGAAGGGGGCTCTCGAGTCCACCCCCACCCCCCCCATAAAAGCCACCCGCAGTGCCTTGGGCTCAGGGACCAGCCTGTAGCCCTGGAGAGCTTCTGAAGAGGAGCTTAGGAAACCCTCGAGAAGGCCTCGTGAAAGCGGGCGGCAAAGAGCATCACCCAGTGCTCTGTCCCTGAAGGGCAGGCTGTCCGTAGCGGCCTTGAGGGCTGTGGGTGTGTTTGGCAGGGGAGACCGTGTGGGATTGATTGGTGCTGTCTGCCTCGGGCACAGCAGTGACGGCGGAGAGCAGGCGTGCCAGACGGGCACCGTCCCGAGGTCAGAGTTGGCAGGATGGTCTGTTCCCAGGTCCCAGGAAGGAAGGGTGGATCCAGAAAGCGAGCTCTGCTTGTCTTCACACGGGGAAGCCCCCAGAGAGTTCCCAGCCCTGAAATTGGCTCCAGGAGCAGGGCTGGGAGGGTCTCAGCTGGGCCCCCGACACACAAGGTGCAGAAGCTCCCTCTCCTGCCCTGGTTTCCCCCGGGGCCCCTTGCTCACCATGTCAGAGACAAAGGGGTGCTGCCGGGTGAGGACCTGTCAGGACCCCCCTGCCCGGGGGGCCTCTGTCCTTGCTGTCTGACTCAGCTCTAGGCCTCATCCCCCCCTCTTCCAGTCCCTGGGGGTGGCACTCTCCCTGGGCCTGGGATGAGGTGACCCTGCTGTCCCCATCCCAGGGCCTTCAGAACTGCCCATCCTCCCTGCGGGGACCGGCGCCTGGCCCGGGCACCCAGACAACCCCCGGGGGAGGGGGCTCAAGGAGACGCGGGCAAGAAGGCGTGCGGTGACTGGGTGCAGAAAGTCCTGGTGGGCCTGGGGTTGGTTTCAGAGGTGCCATCCCACTCAGCGCCCTCTGTGGACTGGGCTGAAACGGCTCAGGCTAATAAAGTCAAGGCCATGGGAAGACGTTTGTGCTTCAGGTGACCTTTGGAGAGATAGCTGGTCCCCTCGTCAGACCGCAGCCTGGGGGCCAGGGGCCTGTCTTTCTCAAGCCTTGGGCGGAGTAGCGCCTGCAGCGCCCTTGCCCATAGGTGGGCCTGGGGGACCCCGAGAGGACCCTGTAGAGCCAGAAGAGGGGGCGGGGAGCAGGCCTGCTTCCTGGACCCTGTGGTTTGGCCCCGGACCCCCGGACGGGGCCTGTGCAGCGTTCATTCCACAGCTGTCCCTGGGGGCGGCTCGAGCCGAGGGGCAGTCCTGCCCAGGTTCCACCTCGACTCCTCTCTCAGGGGCTGAGCGCAGAAACAGAAGTGTTCACGCTCCCTTCCCTGCCTGTATTTGTCCCTCTGCTGGGGAGAAATAACCCTGGGCCCCTCTGGAAACAGTACTGGCCACCGACGTGAGAGAGGCGGTCATGGGCCGCACCCCCCCAACTTACCCACTTCACCCCAAAGAGCCACTCGGGAAGGTCTGAGCCCCAGCAAGCTTCCCCATCGCTTCGGGCTGGACTGTATCGCCCTCTCCCCTCGGAGCTGGTGACCTCAGGCCAGCCCTTCCTCACACTAATCCAGAAGCATTCTGCTGCCTTAATTTTGGAAGGTTTTTCTGGGCAGAATGAGCACCATGGCTCTGAGCACCACCTGGAGCTCTGCACAGGCTGGTCTGAGCATGGCTGTTAGCAGGACACAGGAGAAGGGCCCCCCCCCCCCCACCCTCAGACTCAGCCCGCATGCGGCCAGCCATCCCGGGAGCTCTGAGCCTCTTGCAGGGACTCAGGGCAGCGACGTGCCCTCTGGAGGAAAGTGGACAGACCCCCGCCTACCCAACTCTCCTGGTGGCCCCTGTCCAGCAGCCTGAGCAGGCTGTCAGGGACCATGCAGGTCCCAGGTCCCTGCACCCAGCAAGGACGTTTGCACCGGTCTGCCGGCACCTGGCCTCTGGCCTCTACATGGCTGGCAAGGATGAGGTGCCAGCTTGCTCAATTCCTAGATGCCTCACACTCCCGGGGCTGGCACAGGACCCACTGCCCTCCAGCCGTTAGGAGTGGTGGCAACGGCATTTGGCAAAGGAGAGGCTCTAGGGCCAGACTTGAGTGACATGGACAGTGAGCTGTCACATGCAAAGATCCTCGGGTGGGCGTGACCCACCGTGTGCCTCGGGCAGTGTCGGCCTGGCTGGGCTTCCTCCACCCCGTCTGCAAAGGGGTTTGGGGCAGCGGGCAGGGTGCGTTACTGCTCTGCCTCAGTCTGGGGACACCCCGGTGGAGCTTCTGCCTGCTGAGGACCCTCCTGGACCCCACAGAGGTGCCATCCAGCCCAAACAGGCCCGAGTGTTCAGCTCACCCCCACGCCACGGAACGAAGTGCTTGCCTAGGGTGGCCAGCACATCCTGCCCACGTCCCTGATGGACAGGCGAGTGCTGAGCCGTCTGGCCTGGGGTCATGCAGCGTGAGCTTGGAGAGGGCCTGCCCGGCAGAAGCCCTGGGACCCGAACAAGACGCTCCCCCTCCCAGGGTCCTCGCCTGGCTGCTCGAGCAGGAGGCAGTGGGGCATCTGGTGGGCCGAGGGGAGGAGTGGGCAGTGTGGCCAGTGGGGCATCCCTGAGCAGGGCCATGGGGCTGGGTGCATGCAAGTCTGGCCCTAGCACCTCTCCTTTGCCAAATGCCGTTGCCACCACTCCTAACGGCTGGAGGGCAGTGGGTCCTGTGCCAGCCCCATGAGTGTGAGCCATCTAGGAATTGAGCAAGCTGGAACCTCATCCTTGCCAGCCATGTAGAGACCAGAGGCCAGGTGCCGGCAGACCATCCCTGCTAGGTGCAGGGACCTGGGACCCGCATGGTCCCTAACAGCCTGCTCAGGGACCTGGGGCCCGCATGGTCCCTAACAGCCTGCTCAGGGACCTGGGGCCCGCATGGTCCCTAACAGCCTGCTCAGGGACCTGGGGCCCGCATGGTCCCTAACAGCCTGCTCAGGGACCTGGGGCCCGCATGGTCCCTAACAGCCTGCTCAGGCTGCTGGACAGGGGCCAGCAGGAGAGTCGGGTAGGCGGGGGCCTGTCCACTTTCCTCCAGGGGCGCTGGATGGTCTTCCAGGCGGCCTTCTGGCTGCTCCCAGAGCTCAGGGGCGCGTGGCAATCCTGAGCGGCCTCAGAAAGCCCAGCGTGGGCTGGTGCTGGGTCCCACCTTTGCTCCCCCTCAGCTTTATCCTTCGTCCCTCCTCATGGCCCAAGGAGCCTACTGCCAACACACTAGCCCCTGCACGCGGGACCTGGGGCTGCGGGTGCTGCCCCTTGGCTCCCCCGCTGGGCTCCCCCTCTAGCCCCGTGAGCCCCCCAGGCCTCTCCCAGCAGTCGGGCCCTCTCGCCTCCAGAGGAAGAAGGGACAGGATGGAAGCCCAGGGCAAAGCCTTGGTCTCCGACTGGGAGGGGATGGAGGGTGAGGGTCCCCACACAAAGGCCTCCTGGGCTGTGACATCAGAACGGGGCAGGGCTCCCCAGGATCGGGTCTAGCGTCTTCCACTGAAGGCTCCCAAAGTCCCCCCGTCAGGAGTCTGCCACAAACACCATAGTCTCTGGCCAGGGATTCACGGGACCTGGCGGGCTGCCTTCCATCCAAGAACCTCCTGAGAAAGCAGGGAAATGTGGAATGTACGCGTGAGGCTGGGTGGGCGTGGGGGAGGGGGGAGACTGGAAAGACGGGAGAAAATAGAACCATGCGTGTCCCAGGGAGACCGTTGGCGGGTTTCAGCGCATTTTGGAAGAGCCAGAGGGGAACGGAACGGGGCTTCTTTGCCGTAACTGGAAGCTTTGTTTTCCTCTGCAGCGGAGCCCAGAGCAGCAGGAGCCCCCAGGAAGCCTGGGCTGTTTCACCTTCAGCATCACAGGGTTGGGGCGGGTTGGGGGCAGGGACTGAGAGAGCCTGTGATGGTTTGGGTCCTGAGCCCGGCCCTCCTCAGGCTTTGGGAGGCCTGTCGGGCATTTCTTGTGCTCGTACCAGGGGCCGGAAGGACCTCCCTTGGCTTGGGAGACTGGGCCTGCCCTACATGCCTCCATGGACAAGCCCCACAGCCCTGCCGGCCCAGTTGCTCTGCCCAGTGACAGCCAGATCAGGGCCACTGGGCCCACTGGGAGGGAGCTGGGAGGTGGGGGTGCAGGCAGCTCCTGCCCCATCAGTCTGGGACCTGACCCTGGTGCAGAGCAGCCCAATGGATCTTTCCATGCTGATGGACGGGCCGATATCCCAGCAATGCATGCCGGAGCCCTGGCCACATGTGGCTGTGGAGCGTTTGAAATGTGGCTGCTGTGACCGAGAACCCAGATGCTTTATTTTACATCACTTTAATTTATTTACGATTAAGCTTCAACAGCCACATGAGCCTAATGGCCAGTGGGCAGTGTGGCCCTGGGGCATCCTGGGGCCGGCTCAGGCCAGGCACCCCCACCTCCCAGGCTGTCTCCACACAGAGCCTGCACGGGCACACCTCAGCCTGGCTTTCCAGGCCTGGCACCCTAGCAGCCCTCGCCCCCAGGAGCCCAGGGAGCCTTCTCCGTGGGCGGACAGGGAGAGGAAGGCCCAGGGAAGGAGAGTAGGTTGGCCAGAGCCACTCAGCAGAGGGCGGAACGGGACCCCTGGCCGCTGGGCCCGTATCGCTCCTGTCCTGCAGAAGGTGGGCAAGCCTGACGGTGCGTGGGGGGCCTGGCTGAGGGGCGCGCAGCCCTGGCCGCAAACGTTTCCCTGGCTGGCCTGGCTTGGTCCCCATGAGGCGCAGGGGGTGCCGCCTGGGTCTTCAGGGGAGGCTGGAGGCTGGGAGCATGGGTTCTGCCGTCACACAGGCCCAGGGTCACCTCCAGGCCCCCCCACGCACGCTGGGTGACCCTGGCACCTGGCTTTAGGTGTCTGAGTTCCCCCGTCTGTCAGTGGGAGGAAAGACAGTGTGTCCTGGGCTCGTGGGCGAGTTAATGCAGAAGCAGGGTGCATGTTTTTACAGATGACCCAGGTGGGATGCCCCAGGCGGGGCAGGGGGCGGCAGGGGCCTGTGCGTGGGGCGAACCACACGCCGCCCCCAAGGAAGAGAGCGACCAGCCCGAGGGCAACAGTGAGTGCAGGGGAGGGTGTGTCAGTGGGGGCAGCAGAAGGTTCTGGAACTGGGAGCGATTCCTGGTTGCCACTAATCCTCCAGGGACCCTGGGGGCGGGGGGTGACTTTCTCTCCTGCGGACCTGGGCTCTCCCGTGGGTGAGGCTGGGGCGGGGCGCCGCTGATGCCTCCCAGGGTCTGGGGAACAAAGTGATGGAGGGGCTGGGTAGGGGTGAGGCTGGGGGCCACCTCCAAGCCCTCCCCCAGGGCTCCGGGCTGACGGGACCCCTCAGAGGGAGGGGACTTCCTGGACCAGACGGTCAAGGCCAGCGGCTAGGTGAGCCGCATCTGCCCTCCCTGCAGGGAGGGGCCTCTCGCCCCACTGCCCCCCGAGGCTCTAAAGATGACGGAGGGCTGGCCGCTCTGCAGCCTCTGTCGGGCCTGGCAGCTCACAGCCGTCGCAGCCTGACTTATGGCAGGGGCAGTGTGATTTACAAGATGCGGTGCGCAGCGCCTGGCCTGTAATGAAGTGCTGGCAGGAGGAGAAGTGGCGCTTAGCGGATGGCTGTTGGGGTGTAAGTGGGGGCCCAGAGGCCCATCCATCACCCACCCTCTCCTAGAAGCTGCACAGAGTTTTGCTGAACTGGCTGAACAGAGCTGAATCTGTCTCTCTCGGCAGCAACGATCAAAGAGCTGAACTTGGCCTGAAACGAGCGCCAGCTAAGAGGGAAGGAAGGTGGAGATGACCTGGGAGGCAGGGCCTGGCCGGCAGCACCACCCTGCACCAGCTGCCACCGGGTGCTGGCCCCAGGCGTGAGCCTTATCGTCTCAGCAACCCGCACGACACTGGCCCCGTCTCACAGAAGAGAAGACCGAGGGTCGGGGAGGCGGGGCCGGCCTTCTAGCGCAGGTCTGGTTCCAGGGCTTGCTTGCTCTGTCAGCCACCTGTCCCACCGCAGAGAGAAGTGACCTGGGCCATTGACCCCACCTCCCAGGGAGCTGGCACCCAGATCCTGGCCTGGATCCTTGCCATCGCATCCTTTTGGTGGTGGTGAGAGCTGTTCTTAGGCTTTCCCTTTAGGTAGGCGAAAATATCTGTTTACCCTCCAATGGAGCCATTTCCCAGGCGAGTCTCTAACTAGCTAAGTGGTTTGTCCTGCCCCCGTCGGCAGAGAAGACGCCCACTGCGACACACGAGCCGGTCTGCAGGGACACGTTTAAGTGCAACACCGCTTGCACCCGTCACACGCAACACCGATCACCCTCCGCGGGCGCTGGGGACGCGGGGCCGGGACAGCTCTCGGGAGTCTGGCCTGCGTCCGGTTGTGGCTCGTGTCCCAGGAGACGGGCACCCCCCAGCCCCAGCGAGATGGCAGGGCTCTCGGGGCTCTGGACTCTAGACTTCCAAGAGGGGTTACCCTTATGCTGTGTCAAAGGGTGTGCAAGGGTCCCGGTCCACCTGGGCCTCGGTGGGTCAGCGAGAGTTGTCACGGGACCCTCTTAGCCATGCAGGGGGTCCCTGGGGGAGAAAGCTGGACCGGACCCTGGTCTCAGGTGGTGGCTTGGTCCAGCCCTCCGTGCTGGGCTGTTCCATGGGGGTCTTCACAGAGTAGGGGGTGCACAGAGCTGCTGTGAGCCCGCAGGGACAGCATGGTGAGGGGAGCGAGGAGACCGCCCACATTCAACCTTTGCCCCCACCGATGTTGAGCACGGTGGGGCCAGCGGGGCTCTGAGCCTGGCTGGCCGGGCAGTGAGGGGTGGGCTCTTCCAACCTGGACACGATCTCAGGCAGGGGCTGCCGATTCCACTCGCCCTGCAAGGAAGGGACGAGGAGGTAAATGGAGGCTGGAGGGGCGAAGTGGGGACCACCTCCCCCAGCACTTCTCCCAGTGACCCTGTGGGTTCCTGCCCTTAAACTCACCTTCTCCCAAACCAAAGCAAACTGCTCATTGCTACGTGGGGGTCCTCACCTGGGAGCCAGGGCTGCCCCCATCTGCCTGCTTGGCCACCCCTCACTTCCTTCAGGGAAGCGGTCAGAAGGCCTGAGTGCAGCCTGAGTGTTCAGCCACTCTCCCCACCCGCTGACTCATACACACGGCTGCGTCAAACGCCACACTTAACCACGTCAGACGTCAGCCCCAAACTGCTCTTTGATGATCCAGTGTTGGCCCCCACCTCGGGGCTGGGAACGTTCGATTAGTGATTAGTCCAGCTCCCAGTGCTTCCAGGAAAGCTGCCTCACAGAGTTGCAGGCTGCGGAGCCTTCTCCACCTAACTCAGCCCCAGCCCAGGCCCTGGGCCCTGCCAGGAGCTTGCAGGGGCTGAGCGAGATGCCTTTAGATCCCAGTGGGTCCCGGATGAGGAGGGAACCCAGCCTGCAGCTTCAGACCCTGACTTCTCACCGCCCCCACCCCCTGAGCGCTGTGTTGTTAGGCTCCGGGGGAGGCTGCGGATGCCCCACTCACACCACTGAGGTTAGTCCTGTGATGTGCCGGTGTGCCAGAGAGGGCGGCACCTTCGGGGGCAGTGGTCAGCACCCTCCGTAGGTGGTCGGCTGTCTGTCTGTCTGGGCCGTCTCTCACCACCTGATCTTTGTTTTGTGTGAGTGCTTCTTGCCAGCTCCTTGGGGGAGGAGGCCTGTCACCCACTGGAGTCCTCTAGGGGTTCTGGGGCACAGTGGTGGGCAGAACTTGCTGCTGGGTGTCCGGAAGGGGCGACTGTGTGGCCAAGGGCAGCCGGCCGGCCCCAGCCGCATGCACCCTCCCCCCAACATGGGCAGCCACACCTGGCAGCGGACAAACCACACGCACATGCGCACACACACACAGACACGTGCACACACACGCACACACACGTGTATGCACGCACACGGCAGCACAGCTGGCAGCGGACAAACCACACGCATGTGTGCGCACACACATGTGCGCACGTGCATGCACACGCACGCACACACATGCACACGCACACACAGGCAGCCACACCTGGAAGTGCACAAACCACACACATGCATGCGCGCGCACACACACACACACGCATGCACACACGCACGTGCACGCACACACATGCACACACGGGCAGCCACACACGCATGCACACGTGCACACACATGGGCAGCCACACCTGGAAGTGGACAAGCCACACATATGCACACGCATGTGCACGGCAGGCACACACGCACACACAGATGCACACGCACACACAGACATGCACGCATGCACGCACATGCACGCACGCACACACATGCGCATGGCAGGCGCGCACGCACGCACACGCACGCATGTGCATGCACGCACACGGCGGCACACCTGGAAGCGGACAAGCCACACACATGCACGCACACACACGCAGACACGCACTCATGCGCACAGCGGCACACCTGGAAGCGGACGGCCGAGGACTTGTTGCAGTGCATGGAGATGGGCGCGAAGCCGTACAGGGCCTTGAGCACCTCGCGGTTGAAGGAGTTCCAGGGCACGGAGGCAAACTGCTCGGGGACAGACGCCTGGGGGCAGGTGCAGACTTCCTCACTGTTGAACCTGGTGCGAGAAGGAGCCGCCCAGAAAGGGGTTTGGGGGAGCGGAGGGGAGCCCAGCAAGGCACCCGTGATGCGTCTCTGCAGAGGGGTGGGGTCCCCAGAGCAGCCCTTCTAGCACACTGCCCTGGCCCTGCCTCCCGCCCTGATGACTAATAGGCTTCATCTCTTGTGCCATCTTGGCTCAGGTGGGAACGGCTGCTCCAGGGCTGGGTGAGGGGCTCCTTGGGCCAAGTCCAGACTCGATAGGAAGCAAGAATGGAGATCCATTGGGGATGCCTGACACCAGCACCTCAAGGTGGGTGGGGGCCTGATTGCCAGTTCCTGCTCACCTTGCTCCTGGGCTCCCTGCTTTCGCCCAGGGCCTGGAGGGTTTGGGGTTGGGGGGAGTGTTCAGGGCCGGGATTCCCCTGCCGTGCCCAGGATGGAAGGCACAGCGGGCACGCCCCATGGAGCCATCACCTGTTCACAAGGTGGAAGTACTTCTGCAGGAAGCCAGGGTCCACGGCGCTCTTGCAGAGCTCCAGCTGCGTCTGGGGGTAGTAGTGCACGTAGTTGACGCACATCTCCTCCAGGATCCCGAAGCCCCCCTGCAGGATGGAGAGGATGCCCGTCAGCACTGGCGCGTCGGCGTCACCCCAGACGCCGCCGTCCAGCCTCTCTGGGTGTTCAGTGCTTTCACGCACGCACGCGTGCACCCACTCATCGCACGAGGCCAGATCGTGTTCTGAGTGGGCAGAGGCCCTGCCCTCCTGGAGTCCTCAGCCTTTGCCAGAGAGACAGACAGCACAGCAGTCAGCCGGCACGTGCAGCTCAGGGAGCGACGCCTCCTCCGCATCCTCAGCTTTATCCCACCTCTGCCGGTCGCAGGAGTCGCATGTGGCTGGCCTGTTTCCCTGGGGGCAGGGAGCCCCCTCACGCCCCCAGCCTCTCCCCAGCGCGGGCTCCAGTAGCTGACACATGTCTCTGGCCTTGGCTCTCTGACTAGGGCAGCCATTAAAATAACCCGGGTAGCTCGTTAAAGCAGACATCGCCGGGAGTCACCACCCAGCCTGGGGAGGAACTGATGAGTTTATGTGTTTATCGGGTACCCAGGGGATGTTTGAGGGCAGGAGGAGGAGAAGGGGACAACAGAGGATGAGATGGTTGGATGGCATCACCGGCTCGATGGACATGAGTTTGAGTAAGCTCCGGGAGTTGGTAATGGACAGGGAGGCCTGGCATGCTGCGGTCCATGGGGTCGCAAAGAGTCGGACACGACTGAACTGAACTGAAGAGGGGATGTTAACGCTGGCCCAGGGCCCACCGCGTGAGAGCCCCTGCTTTACTGGCTGAATGAGCGAGGGGCACCCCCGCCCTGCGTTCCAGCGGAGCTGAGACTGGTGCCTGTGCTCTGCGGCAGGGGGCGGGACGTGGGGGTGACTCACCACGGTGGCCAGCCTCCTGTCTTCCGTGTTGTACGTGCAAGAGGTGATGAGCATGTCTCCCTGGAGGGCCGAGGCGACAGACGCCCTCAGTGCCTGCCCGCCTGGGGTCCAGGTGCCCCGGGCTGGACCCACGAGTGACCACAGTGGTCGGTCCCCCTGAGGAACACGACAGTGGCCCCCCGGGGTCCCTACACTTGAGGACCACCCTGGAGTGTCCCCAGGGAGTGATGACCAGTCGACTTCTCTGGCCCCTTCTTACTGGGGCCACAGGCCAGCTGGTGGCTGCATGGGGCTGGTCGGATGTCACAGCCTGCGTTTGGGTGAGCCCCCACCCTGCTCAGGAGTGCCCTGCTGCATGGTCAGCGACCCACCAGTGAGCCCCAGGCCCTCATCTCTCCTTGAAGCTCTCAGGTCTGTGGTCCTCTGATCAGGCGGGAGGAGGCCTGTGGCCCCGAGTGCCCTCTGGTCCTTGCCCCTCCAAGGGCCCCCTGTGCAGCCCTGGGGAGTCTCAGAGCTGGTTCTGGAAGGCCTTCCACAGCCTCTGCCCTCTCCATCCTTCCTGCCCTCCCCGCACCTCGGTCTCCTGCCCCAAACCAGGCACTCACCGGGTGGACAGACACGACCTTCTTCAACATGCGGATCTCCTGGGGTGGGCAGAGCAGAGGGCGGGGAGGGCAAGGAAGAGGCGAGACTTCAGAGTCCTGCAGACGCAGTGCCCCCTCTCCCCCGCTGCCCCACGACCTTCTGGGGGGTGCCAGGATGGCTAAGTGAGGCCTCCGGCCGGGAGGCCATTAGGACTAGAAGGTGGTCATCTAAGATGGAGGTCACCGTCAAGCTGCCCGGGTCCCCCAAACCCCCCAGTTGGCTGCACGCCAGAGTCCACCACCGGAGTCCCTCCCTACATCAAGCCCCTGACAGGATGCGACTGGCTGGGTGGGCTCCTCCAGTGTGTGGGCCTGGCCCAAGAGAAGGAGCACAGGATTGGGGTGTGGTGTCGGGGAAGAGAAGGTCAAACGGGGCCCCGGCCGTGCCCTGGCGGGCCTGGCGGGGCGGGGGCGGGTGGGGTGGGGGTCCCCACCTGGAAGTGCGGGCTGTAGTGGTTGTCCCTGTTCACGATCTCTGTCTCCCGGCCGTCCCTGGCCAGCACCGTGACCACCTTCCGGCCCGTCAGGTGCGTGTGGAGCTGAGAGGCGAAGATGTGAATCCCCGAGGCGGGCAGGGCCTGCAGGGCGAGGCAGGGTCAGGGCCTGGCACATGGCCGCCGCAGCCCCCAGCCCACGGGCGGCCTTGCACCTGGGCGGCCCTGGCCCTTCCTCCTCCCCAGTCGGGCGAGGCGCTGGCCGTCCCAGCCGTGGCCGGGCAGCACCAGGGAGACGGGCCAGCCCTCACATCACCCCAGGGCAGAAGACGACGTCCCAGACATTCCCCCGACGTGACGCTCACGCGGTTTAGACGGAAAGCATCCTAAAACGATTACATTCGTCGAGCGATTCTCCACCACACATCATCTCCCTGACCTCGCACCGCCGTGCCGTCCACACGGTTGGCAGCTCCATCACCGAGTGACCACAGGTTGCTGCACCTCTGAAGGTCACCTGACTCCCCCTCCGTGCCTCCAGCTTGCTCTGTGCCCGCCACCACCCCTGCCCTTGGTCATTAGGGGCACCCTCTGGCCCTTGCAGTGATGGAGGGCTGGGAGACCTTATGGCCACGTGTGTGACAACTGGGAGCCCCTGCCGATGGGTGGGACCATGAGTCTCTCCCCTCTGGTCCCCAGAATTCAGATGTGTGAAAGGTGCAGGGGGATTGCTATTTGGGGCCTATGGTTGAAAACACGGTGCTTCTTCTGGGCTTGTCTTCAGCCGGGATGTCTAGACCAGGACAGACTTCCGAATGCGGAAGCTGTGCCCCTTGGGGGTCTGCCAACGGAGACGAGACCCCCACTCTTCCAGAAGCCCTTCCACGAGCGTCCACAGAAATGCGATTTTCCCAAAGAACGTACTATTGGAAGGGGAACAAGAACACAGCTCTTTTTGTTTTGTGCTGTTAAGTACTTAGAGACTCTGCGGAGAGGAGGCAGGCAGGCCCTTGTTTCCAGGCTGGCAAGAGGTGTGCTCAAGGTCAGCGGGTCAACACGACCCGGGTCCTGCCGGCACAGGGCAGGGACTGGCCGGGCCCCTCCTCGCGGGGGAGTGTGCAGCCGCAGGCCCGGGCCCTTCATACGGCCAGGAGTCACCGTGTTCTGGGGACGCGGGACGCGGTCAGACGCGGCTGTGGTTACAGTTTCTCAGCCTCATCTCAGACGGAGTTGATCCGCCGTGGACGCTGACGAGGTCCACGCAGCCCACCAGCTCTGTCTCAAGGGCACTTTGCTTGCCTAAGGCTTCGAGGAGCCCCCCGCCGAAGGACAAATCCCAGGGGATCCACTCATGGGAAGACAAATCCACTCTAAACCTCACCGCAGAGCAGGCCGCGCCTGACGTCTCGCTCCATACAGGCAGGCTCCGTGGCCCCCGCGGGCCCCACGCTCCTCATCTGTTGGGTGGATATGCTAACCCTCACCTGGCTCTGTGGCAGCGAAGGGGCCACGCGCGGCAGGGTGTTCGCAGCATTCACAACAGACTGAGAAGTAACCTCCGCCAAATAGAAACCACCAGAGTAAGACAGACAGCCCACCGGGAACACTGGACAAAGTTACGAGCAGATATTCACAGAAAAGGAGGGCAGATGGCCTAGAGGTCGGTGCCCAGGTCCTCAGCGTCTATAAATGTGTCCTGAGGTCCGTCGCCCAGTCGTGTCTGAGTCTTTGCCACCCCATGGACTGTAGCCCTCCAGGCTCCTCTGTCCATGGGATTCTCCAGGCAAGAATACTGGAGTGGGTGGCCTTTCCCTCCTCCAGGGTATCTTCCCAACTCAGGGACCCAACCCAGGTCTCCCGCATTGCAGGCGGATTCTTTACCGTCTGAGCCACCAGGGAAGCCCAAGAATACTGGAGTGGGTAGCCTAACCCTTCTCCAGGGCAACTTCTTGACCCAGAAATCAAACCAGGGTCTCCTGCATTGCAGGCAGATTCTTTACCAGCTGAGCTACCAGGGAAGCCTACTTCTATAAATAGGGGAATTCAAATGGAACAGCAGGGATGTTTTTCTCCCAATGATTGACACGCTAAGACACTGATAACACGGCGGTTGGGTAAGTCTGGGGCACAGGGCACACCCCAGTACTGTGGGGGAGGAAAGCTCCGAGTGGGCTTTCTGGGGGCCGTTTTACCAGAGTCATCCCAATGAAAGCTCACATCCCCGTGCATGGCAGCTGTGCCTCTAGAATCCACCCGGCACACGTCTCCTGAGTGCACATAAATTCCCTGGAGGGCTTCTTCCCATCAGTGGGAAGTTAAGGCAGCCTGGATGCTGGTGATGAGGGGACAGGTCAGCCCCAGCCAGAACTGGGGGAGGCAGGGGGCACGGAGCACCCAGAATCTGGGGAGCCCCTTTCACTCCTCCGGAAGCTCAGGCCCTCCCTCTGCTCAGGAGACTGATGTTACCTGTGCCCACCTGCCCCTCGCAGCCCCGGGGACCAGTGCTCCCTCGTGTGCTCTGCCCTGGGCGCCTGGCTGGTCTCAGGTGATGAAGTTCCCACTTCATCCGTGCTGCTCATCGGTTAAAGGGCAAGTCACGGACGAACTATTCAATTTGTTTTGAAGCATGCAAGTGAACGGGCTTGTAGCAACAAGCAGGGAAAACATCTAGAAGGAAACAAAAGATCCAAGAACTGGCAGCCAGGGCAGAGGAGAGGACACTGCGCTGAGGGGGCCTTGGTGGTTAGCTGCGTTTTTCCACGGTGAACGCGTGCCTGTCTCACTCATGGCTGAACTCGTATTTTCAGTGCTGGCTGGGATGTGGACTGAATGCGTGCATGCTAAGTTGCTTCAGTCGTGTCCAACTCTTTGTGACCCTTTGGACTGTAGCCTGCCGGGCTCCTCTGTCCATGGGATTCTCCAGGCAAAGTACTGGAGTGGGTTGCCATGCCTTCCTCCAGGGGATCTTCCTGATCCAGGGATTGAACCCAAGTCTCTTACGTTTCCTGCGTTGGCCAGCGGGTTCTTTACCACCAGCCCCACCACCAAATGGGGGCCCACAGTTCTTGCTGGAGAGGGCGATGCAGAACACGCAGCCACAGGAAGGCTCCTTGGGGTCAGGGGGCTGGGGAGGCTGCAGAAGCTGCAGGGTCGGGGGAGCGAGGTCACAGCTGCTGGCCTTGGTGCCCACCCTCGGGCCTCAGCAGGAGAAGCGGGCGGTGCCACTCACCAGCTGGGTGCACTTGTCTGTGCAGTAGCCGGTGAGGACGAAGGCCGTCTCCTGCGGGGGGATGGCCATCACAGGCGTGTACGCCAGGCCCAGCTCCATGATGCCCGCGTCGAAGCGCCGCAGCGCGGCCGTGTAGTACAGGCGGATGCCCGAGGAGTCGCGCCGGCCTGGGGGGAGGAGGGACGGAGGTGAGCGGAGGCCCTGGCCCCCAGCCCCGCACATGACCCCCCACCGCCCTCAGCCAGGAGGCGCCGGGCACCCGCGCCTGCTGCCCCTGCCTTTGTCCCCACACCCTTTACTGCAGGCAGACGCCATGGTTACTGGAAGACAAATTCACACACCCCGCGCGGTTCCCATAGGGAGAGAAAGAGCTATTGTTTCTGCGAAAACGAGGCAAGTGCTCTGGGAAGACTTAACTAAGGCAGCAAACAAAAACCGAAAATGGTGCTGTTAAACCGGGCAGGGCGAGACGCCTGCCGTGGGCTTGGGAAGCTGGCCAGTCCCTCCGAGGGCTGGGCAGGCGCCTTGATGCTCTTCCCGTGAGTTCACAGGTCCCTGAGCTGGAATCCACCCACAGCACGAACTGCTCAGTTTGGATGGAGAGGAGGGCACGGCCAGTCTTACAGAGGAGCCTCCGCCCCTGAGCAGGTGAGCGCGGGTTTGCGTGGTGAAGTCAGCAGGAAGTATTTAAGGCACGTCCTTCTGGGGCTCCCTCGTTGATTCCTGTCCTGCAGGGTTGACCCAGGGCTTGCATCTCCTGGGAGGACGTCCCAGGAGAAACCTGAGAAGGAGCGTGGGCTCCTGGGGAGAGGTCCTGGAGCTCCCCCTGGCTCACACACCGTCCTGGGCTCCGTTTGCTCAAGTGTGCTGTGTGATCTCTGGCAAGTTGCTGTCCCTCTCTGGGCTCGAAGTCAAAGGCCTCATCCAAAGAAGAATCATCGCTTCTGCCCATCACGGTCCAGCCACACCTGCCGGCTCTTCTTGCCATCAGCTAATTGGCGAGTCCAAAAACTTCCTGGGCAGCCTCCCAGTGGTCATGTGCAGCTGATGGCCGGAGGTCCGGGGATGCTGGCACCCACAGGCCTCTAGCGACTCCTCCCTGCCCTCTCCCTGCCTGGAATTGCTCAGCGAGGCCCTGAGCAGTTCAGGTCTGGTCCCACGGGGGAGGAGTGGAGGCTGAACATGACTCACCCCCTCAGGATATGCAGGAGAGCTGGGAGCCGGGCAGAGAGCCCATGGAACCAAAGAATCATCGTCCCACGTTATAGATGGGGAAACTGAGGCGCAGAGCCTGAGCTAAAGTCCCTGCTCAAGAACTGCAGGGCTGGGAAGTAGCCGAGCTGGAATGCAGCCCACGGCGACTTTGGTGCTGGGCTGTCTCCCTGCTCAGCTGCTCTGAGGTGGAACCAAGAACACCCCCTCTGCCTCCAGCCCCCTTGCACCAGCCACCACCCCCCACCACCACCACCGCAGTGTCCAAACTCAGCCTCTGTGTCTCTGGGCTGATTACATCAGAGGATAATAATAAAAAGGGAGATGCAATTGGTTAAAATTCAGACAGGGATTAAATAATGAAATAATTGTGGAATTTTGATATTTATAGAAAAGAGATCCATCTCCAGATTTTGCAAAGCAACAGGAGCGTCCTTATATTTGGCAAAGGATCCATAAATACAAGCAGATAATCAGGAAAGGACAGACTTCCTTGACGCTTAAGGAGTTTTCGAAAATCCATTTGCTTTCAGGTTTTAAATGAGCCATAAATCCCATACCACACTAAGGCCCAAGCTGACTTATGGTCCTCTCTGTGCGTGCAGCAGATAATTCTAGCGGTGGCAGAAGGTATTAATTATGCGGCCAGGAAGAAATCGCTGGCGGCTACCAGTCAAGCTCACCCCCGGAGCCTGCACCCCGTTGGGAGCGCTGTGTCCCAAGCCTTCACAGCCCCAGAGCGGCTGAGTGAGTGAGTGAGCACGGGCAGGGGGAGGGTGCCCCACGCCTGGTCACACCACCAGGGAGAGACGGGCTGGGCCCAGCCTGGAGCTCAGGTTCTTATCAGACCATTTCTACCCTTCATTACACAAATGAAACATGTCATTTAAAAAAAAGTGAGTGAGAAGAAGCCTGTGTGGCTATATATGGCGGAAGACGCCAGTAAAACAGGGAGGAAAACCCTCTCAGTTTCTGGGGTAGTATCAGCTGGCATCACCCTCCTAAAGACTGACCCTGTGCCCACCTTCGGGTGCAGAGCGACCCAGCCGTCCTGCTCTCTGGCCCCCACCTCACTTTCCCAGCCCCTATGCTGCAGCCAGGCCAGACCACCTATGTTTTCTGGAACATGCTGGCCTTGCCCACCTCCATGTCTAGGCACAGCCTGTCCCTCCATCTGGAACGCAGCACGTGTCGGCTTCCCTCGTGAAAAGGCTCCTTGTCCTCCAAGGCCGCCACCATGCTGCCCGGACCACCGAGACTCCTCCTTTCATACCTCCTGGCCCCCTGCTTGCGTCTCCCTTCTGAGAAGCCTTTGCACCTTCCTGGACCTGAGGTCTGCTGTGGTCGATCGGGGAACAAGATCACACTGCTTCCCACACGGGGGGTCTCGTGGGTTTCTGTCTGCTGAGCATGGACTCAACAGTAGGAGGCAGACGGAGGCCACCCCTCCAGCACCCAGGGCAGACATCTCCAATCAATCCCAGATGCCTTTCCAGGCGCCGTCGCTGAGGGCCACTCAGAGGAGAGCCAGGCAAGCAGGACCTGTTTGCTGCCCTGACTCAGAACACGTGGAAACAAAGCCCCGTTGTCACACACACACTCCAGGCACACATTTGCTCCATCGAGAGAAGCAGGAGGGAGGTCCATGGCCAGAAATGCCCCTGTTGAGCCAGGCATGCCCCTTGCCCCTGGAGACAGTCTGGGGCCGTGCCTCCTCGTGGTCAAGCCATCGGAGGCTGGGTTCTGGGGCAGGGATGATGTTGGCTTGGAGGGCCCTGCTTTCTGCTATCCAGCCAGGTGCCTTGTCCCAGCCCATGCTGTTCTGGGGACGGAAGAAGATGGGAAGCACCCCTCGTGCTCAGGGGTAGGGGGCGTCTCTGGGTCTTAGCAGCCTCACAGAAGTTAGACTTCCAGGGGATACAGTGTATGCAATCCCCTCCAGCTGACACCCTCTCTCCACTGTCTGTGTCCCCTTTGGTCGGCACACCCTGATACTAGCCGTCTTCTCTGCAGGTGCTAGCAAGGAAACGCTGTGGGGAGGGGTGAGCTGTGTCCTACCCTGGCCTCAATTTCCTCATCTGCAAAATGGGCACACAAGAAACCTCAAGCTGCCTTCCCAGGTGGTTCCCGGGGCAGTGGCAGGGCAGCAGCAGCTGGTGTTTGTGGAGGGGGAGGGGTGAGGTGCTGGGCCCCTCCTGTGTGGGTGTGCGCCTTTAAGAGCCCACCGCAGCCACAGGAGACGGGCAGAGAGGAGGCTGAGAGGGCCACAGGCCACAGTGGGTCAGGCGACAGGCAGGCTGGACTCGGGGGAGAGGACGCAGGCTGAGTCCTGCCAGCCCGGCTACCCCCCTGGGACACGGCGAGTCCACGGGCTCCCGAGGGCAGGTCAGAGGCAAGTAAGAAGGGCAGCGCGTCTCGGACAACCCTACCTGTTATCACCAGCGGGTTGTGGTAGTGAACTTCCAGGCGGAGAAATCTGGAGGAGCCGGGCCCCCCGAAGGCCAGGCCCGCTTCCTCTGGGTAGTAAAAGGCCTGCGGGGGGCAAAGGGAGGGCTCAGCCCAGAAGACAGACGGGGCAGGCACCAGGGGAGGCCCTGGGGGGGTCAGGGCAAATCCACCCGCATGCCGGAGCCTGAGCTGAAAGGGTGGGGGCGAGGGTTGGTGGGGCAGCCAGATTAGAATGACGCTCCCCCGCTGATGGGCAGCTCATTACCAGCCCACACAGTGCTCCTGTTAGACTTGAGGTCAGGGGGTGCAGAGAGCTCTTAACCCCAGGTGAGCCCACCGCCCAAGCCCACCGCTGAGCTGCTGGAGGAAGCTGCTGGAAGACCCTGGACGCAGCCAGGGTGGCCCCGGGACCACCCTGTGCACAGTCCCCTCCAAATCCAGCGGAACTTGACGGGGAGCGAGAATGATGCCCATGAGGGAAGGAACAGGGGCTGGAGGAGGCATCTGTGGCTCCAAAGAGCCATGGGACTCCAGCGGCGTAGAGGCAGTGGGGAGAGGGGGCGCCCCGGGGAGACGCGGGAGGGGCACGCACCTTGGCGCCCAGGGCCCAGGCGGCCAGCACGTGTCGGCAGAAGTTGAGCCGCTGCGGCTTCATCTTGGAGTCGCAGGGCCCGCTGAAGTGGGGGATGGTCTCGAACTCGGCGGCGCACTGGAAGACCTCCATGTGGTGCACCAGCGCCTCGTTGCCCTCGGTGACGATGGGCTCGTACTGTGGGGTGGGCGCCCGCTGAGAACCCGCCCCCACACGCTCACCCCCACTGAAGCCCCCCTCCCGAGTGGGCCTCTGCTTGCCCATCTGTAAAATGGGAGGGCTGCACCCGGTGGTTTCTGGGGAGCCTCGAGTCCAGGGTTTTGGGAGCTAACCCACCACCCGGGAACCAGTCAGGATCTGCCAGAAGGTCATGGTGAGAGCTGAAGCAGAGGGAAGGGGTCCCGGGCAAGTCATTTCTTGGTTGGGGGGGACAGGAAGTCAGCAGTGCTTGCGAGAAAGCAGCAGGGGCTGGAGACACGGAGATTGCTCGAGGCGAAGCCTGAGCCTAGGGGGCAGGTGCAGCTGTGAGTCTGTCCCGTCGCGTCCTGCTGTGTAAGTTGGGGGCTCACACAGCCTCTCTGGGCCATACACCCTCGACTGGAAATAAGGATGATGGTCTGTAGGGCTGTGTGTGTGGTGCTGGGAGGATGGAGTGGGTAAACCACTTTCCCTTCCCCTGGAGCCAGACAAAGAGTAATTCAGCAGGTATTGTCATTCTTGTTGTGTCTCCGGGTGCATGTTCAGAGCAACTGAGCTCTGAGCTGAGCTGTTATTTCCAGGGGGAGGGTGGCCTGACAGACAGACAGACAGATAGACAGCCATTCCCATCCCAGGGGAAGATGCAGAAATCAAGACATCGGTTGGTCCAGGCTGGAAGCCGGGGTGCAGCAGCTCTGGGGGGGTGGAGCGAGCAGGGCGATGGGGGTCAGAGCATGCGTGGGGCTGGACCCTGGACAGCTCTCCAGGAGTGGACACGCCGGGGCCCGCGTACCATGACGATGTGGTGCCGGGGGAAGCCGTCTGGGAGCTCGGTCACGTAGCACCAGTACGTGGTCTGCTGGCCAGGGATGAGGACGTCAGGGGCGCGGATCTCCATGGTGCGTGTGTCTGTGGGCAGGGCCGGCTGCGGGATGCTGGGCTTCAGCAGCTGCACCCTCTGCAGCCCCGTGCGCAAGCCGGACATGTTGATGGCCTCCAGCGACCGGAGCGGCTCCTCCAGGAGTCCGTACACCAGGTGGACGGTGCCATCCTGCAGGCAAGATGGGGCCTCGTCACTCATAGCCCCAAGCCCAGCTCCTGGTGAGCGGGAGGCTGCCGGGTCCCTCCCCACTGTGACATGCTTGGTTCTCATCTCTGTGAAGGACGGAACCTTCAGGCTCTGTGTGAACTGGGCTGGGATTAAATCCAAGGCCACCCACGCCCAGAGCCCATGCATTAATACCTTTTGTCTTCCCAAATGCCCTCAATCTACATTTGCTTAGTGTCCGGTTCAACTAACCATTGCTGGGTCGCTGTGAACGAGGCTGGCTCATCTGGGACCCTGGATCCCTCTGCCTCCCCCGGGTCCCTCTGCCTCCCCCAGGTCCCTGGGAACAGGGCTGTTCTCTGCACAGGTGTCTCAGAGCTCCAGGCCGGAGGTTGCCCCGCACCAGACTAGAAGCTCTGAGCTGAGCACACGTGGGCATCAGACACCCTGCAAAGTTCGGGGAGAGGGTGCTCTGCCCGCCCTTGCCTCCTCCATGGGTAAGCAAGCAGGAGGGTTGAGGACTCGGGTGACCTTCTGGAAGTGACAGGGACAAAGCAGGTGATTAAATAGTTAATCCCACTAGCGGATTCTAAGTAGGAAAAAGTACGGGAGACCCCTGAATGTTAATGATTACTCAAGAAGCGTTTGCTTAACCTCAGAACCAAGCAACAAAACCATACAGAAGAAGCAAGAGACGCGCCCCCTCCAAGTAAGAAAACAACGGTGGCACGAGGCCCTCAGCCCTGCCAGTGAGCTCCGTGAGTTAGGGCATGCCCTCTGCACACAGGAAGAGCAGTGCTTTGTGGACCTGGCTTGACCATGTAGGGACAGGGAAACTCCCCTGCCCGACCGGGAGGAGGAGCTGACGACGGAAGCATGATGTCTACTCAAGAAAGACTGAGAGGGTCTTCTCCCCATCCCACTTCTCCTTTGGTTATAAAACTGTGGCCCACTAAGTTCTCGGGTTGCAGCACTCTCTTGCCTCCCAAGCGTCCTGTTCTCATGAACCCCTTCTTCTCGATCCCTCTGCCCCAGGCTGGATTCTTCCTACACTGAGACAGGAAGGACTGGCGCTGTCCGGAGCCCCCGGAACACCACCCGTCTGTTTCAGGACTTATCCTGGCCCCGCTCTGTCCCCAGCGTGCCATGGGTCCCCTGGCACGTCCTCCCCCATCATGCTGCAAAGATAACGCAAGACCATGGGTGTCGACGTGCACTGAAAAGTTAGGTGGATTTTGTCTTCAAGAGAAAACCGGGCTGTTTTTCCCTAAGGGTCTCGGATCCGCTGTGGCCGTGAATTCCTGGACAGAGCAGGTTGAGCCTTACTTGTAGGTCCCTTTCTCCCTTTGCAGGCAGGTAAACTGAGGCCCAGTGGAGGCGGGGGCTTGCCCTGAGCCTCACAGCCCATTGGCCAACCAGGGCCGGGTCGGGGGACCAACGTCTCCTGGAGAGTCTTCTCCAGAATTCCACTGAAGATGCTGGACCCAAAGGAGAGAGCGAGTCCAGGGCAAGGTCACTCAAGGCTCCATTAGAAGGCTTCGGGGCGAGACCCACGTCTAGAAACATGTCAGCTAAGTGTCAACCAAGAGCTGCTTATTCAAAGCATCAGAGGCTGAGAGCAGAGCTGGCTTCTCCCAAGCTGCCTTGTCCCTGCCCAGCTGCCCCTGGGAGCCCCTCTCTCTGCGGGTGAGGGGCCCGGGATGCTGCCCCAGGACGTTAAGACGGCCCCACCCCGCCCACGGCAAGCGGGCCGCCACCCACCTCGATGAGGTAGTCGTTGGGGTCACAGGTGCCAAAAGGCCTCTTGAAGAGCAGGTACAGGCCTTCTGGAGTCCTCTGTGCCCGCAGAAGCTGGTAATCCTGCTGGGAGTCCAGGTGGACCTGCCCCTTCTGGTCACTCCAGGCATCCTGCAGAGACAAGGTCAGGCTTGGAGCCCAAGCGGCCAGGCCGAGGGGGCGGGTGGTCACCCACAGCACAGTCCATGGACACACCCCGCCCTGGGGTGCCTGGCCTTGACAGGTGACCTCAAATGCCAGCCGGCGCTGGTCGGCCATGCAGGTTCCCAGACCTCTGGGTGGGACCCAGAACCTGTATTACTCAGGAGATGCCACGACTGGGAACTTGGGGTCCTGGACAAAGAATCCCTCTTGGTCTGGGGGACAGCGGCCTGACAGCACATGGAGCCTTGGAGAGGGGAGACGTGGAGAATGAGGGGAGAGACGCTGGCAGTGGGGTGTGGGCACCAGCCCATGCTCAAAGGCCCCGAGAGAGAGAAGCCCTGCACCTGCGCACCTCACTCGAGTCCCAGCTTTGCCTGGAGAAGGTAAACTGAGGCCCCGGAGCACACAGCCCCACTGCCGGTCCCCAGGATGTTCAAGGGCGGTGGCTCTGGCCAGCCCCTCCCCTCCCCTATCCCCAGCTGCCCCCTGGCACCCAGCTCTAAGGCCCGGCCACCCAGGGGCTCCAGGCCAGGGCACCAAAGACAGCCCCTGGGCCAGGTGGCTGCGAGGGAGGCCCTGCCCCGACCAGCAGGTGAGGAGCAACGCGGGCCAGAGCTATTCGGCCTCAGAATGCTTTCAAACCCTGCATTCAGGGCGGCGGCACATTTTCTTCATTTCCTTGAGGAAAAAAAGAAAAAGAAACCCACGAAAGATTTTGCCAAATCTCCCCCCTGGAGAAAAGCGCCGTGACGAAGCTCCTGCCGGGGGACGCTGGGGATCCGCAGGACTCAGTTCAAACGGAAGCAGAAACTTAGCCTGTGAGCCTTCAGCTGGAAATCTAGAATGTATTTGTTGAACATATTGCTAGAGGAGGAAAAACAAGCCTGACATTTGTTTGCATAGGAATTTGTTGTGCAAATTAATCTTGCCTGTGCGGGAGGATGCGAAAGTCACCCCAGCTCTCTTGGCAGCCGGGGAAGCTGGGCCCGGGGCTCGCTGCTCCTCTGGGACCGGCTTGGAGCCGTGCTGCCCCGGTCTTCCTGGGCCGTGACCCAGAGCCACTGAGCTGCCTCGTGTGGGGGAGGCGGGGAGGCCCAGAGCCAGTGGCCCCCATCCCATCCGGCTGGTGGTCAGGCTCGCCCAGGCTCCCGCCTCCCCGGAAAACGGGCAAAGCTCCTTCCTGCCTGCAGAGCTGTGGTGGGGGTTGGACGGAGCACCCCTGGGGTTCCAGAAAGATCAGCGAAGGGTGTCAGCTCGTGTGAACCCCCTTATCCAGAGAAAGTGGAGAGGCAGAATTGTACCCACTCTGCAGATGGGCAACACGAGGCTGGGAGGCCCCTCCTGAGCCTGGCTAGCCAGTCCAGCCGGATTCCCACTCTTCAGGAAGTAAGAGCCCCTCTGCCCACAGATCAAGTGCCTGCTGACTTGCAGGAGCGTGTTAGCCCTCCTGGGTCTGTGTCCCTGAGAGAGCAGATTTGGCCCCCCGGGGAGGCGGGGGTAGAGGAAGCTGGGGCGGTGCTTAGGGCAGGATGGCTGGGCTCTCCCCACGCAGGGGGGCCCTCTGCAGTCTGTCCAGGGCCCCGCAAGCCCCTCTCCTCTGAAGGGCAATCTCCCTGCTCCTCCACCCTTTCCAGCAAGAATTGAGGGTGAATTTGGGGTGTGGAGTGAGGTGTGCGCCTCAGTGCGGATGGTTCCTTCCAGGCCGGGTGCACAGGTCACCCACGTGTGCAAGCACCAGCTCCCAGGCGGCGCAGGCTGGGCCCCTCGCTTGGGTGCGTGTGAGCTCCACACACCGTTTGTGCAGGTGGGGGGGTGGGGGCCGCCCTCCTGAGGGTGACAGGGAGGTGTGGAGAGGCTGTGCTTTATGTGGTGAGCGTGTCCCCCGTCTTGGGCTGCGCTCCTTGGGTGTGCCGGGCAGTCAGGGAAGCTACCTGTTTCGCATCTTGACCTCACGTCGGCATCTGAGACGCCCAAGCTTGGGACACAGGGATGCTCAGATACAGGGGACCAGAGAGGCGAGAGGGAGACTTCCTTTGCCAGGTTCGGGAGGGCGAGTGCAGAGAAGGGCAGGATCGGGGGCGCTGGGGTCGGGGAGGACTCACCCCGAAGTAGGCGCCGTCCCTGTCAGTCCAGAGCACCACCAGATCAGCATTCTCCAGCTCCCCTCGGTCCGACATCCCGAACAGGACACCAGCCTTGAGCTCCCGCACCAGGAGCTGGAAGTAGACGGTCTCCTGCGCGTAGCTGACGTTCCAGGACAGCTCCAGGGTCCCCTCGGGGTCCAGGGGGATGTGGAAGGGGAAGGGGCTCTCGGCGGGGGCCGAGCCCTGCAGCGCAGCCACGAGGATGACCAGGAAGACGGCCACCGCGGTGCCGTACATGGAGGCCGCCTCGCGCACGCTGGGGCTGGGGACCTGCATGGCTGGGCGAGTGCGGCCGCCCCACCTGGCCATTTATGTCCCGGGCGCCCGGGGAGGTGGGCCCAGGCTGCACCGGTAATCTCATTTGTCTGGTGGGGAATTCAATTGTCCCAGCGACCCTCCCACCAGCCCGGGCCCCCAGGCCAAAAGCTTTTCTGCCCTCGTTTCTCCTAATTGTCACTAATGACGCATGGACATCATCAGCGGGAATCGAAGCAGACGGGCTGATTTCATTCCCTCTGAATGGTCCCCGAGAGCCATCCGGGAAGGGCTCCTCCCTGCGGGCGCCCTCCAGCTGAGCACCGGGCTGACAACCAGGGCCTGTCCCCGCACGGCTGGCAGGCGGGGCCGTGCCGCCCCATTTGTGGATGGGCAGACCGAGGCTCCGTGGGGTTATTTCCAAGGTTGTGGTGGTGGTGGTGGTTTAGTTGTGAAGTCGCGTCTGACTCCTTTGTGACCCCATGGACTCTAAGCCCACCAGGCTCCTCCGTCCGTGGGATTTCTTAGGCAAGAATCCTGGAGTGGGTTGCCATTTCCTCTCCAGGGGATCTTCCCGGCCTAGGGATCGAACCGCGTCTCCTGCAGTGGGAGGCGGATTCTCTACCACTGAACCACCAGGGAAACCCCTATTTCTAAAGTGACCAGTGAGAAAAGAGACCTCACTGCTGCAGGCCCAGGGAGCCATGTCTATAGCCCTGGAGGGCGGACCAACTTCAAACTAAAAATAAGAGACGATCCCCAAATAGTCCCCGTGTTTAGACACTCTCCCCGGGCCTGCTGCCTCCGCTCTTGTCTGCTCTCTTCTCCCCACAGGCTCCAGCTGGGGCCACAGCTGCTCCCGAGGGAGTGGGCGTGCTGCTGGGGGCAGGGGCAGATGGCCCAGCGGTATGCTGGCAGTGGGGGGGGGGCACAGACTGCAGGTGGGTTCCTGGGGAGCCCAGACAGCACCGCACATTGCTGGGGAGCAGACTTGTTGACGACGCCTTGCGGAGGGGTGGACCGCTGACTCTGCAGAAAGGGGTGTGAGCCACAGGCCTGCTTCCTTGTCTCCGAAGCTCCAGCACCCACAGTGTTGCTTAGCCTGGAGTGGACCCAGTCTGAATTCGAAGCCTCCCAGGGCAGCCAGTCTATGGCAGTGTTTCTCCCACACACACCACAGGGCTTTTGCACAGACCCATTGGGACTCATGTCCCATTGAGCTCAGGTGTCAGTCTCTCTGCAGACCAGCTCACCCAGTCCTTCTCCGTGCAGAGTGGGTTGGGCATGTGCTACCGCCGCTGGGAAGTTCTCCCTGACTGCCTTCTGCTCTGAACTTGGCTGCCTCCTTCCAGGAACCTGACTTCCTTCTTTCTTCCTTTTTCACTTGCTCCTCTCTCTGGCAAAACCAAGAACCTGAGCAATATCCTCAATACCCACAATATTGCCCGCAAGTATCCACAAGTCCTCAAAGAGCGACGAAGGCCGGCCTAGAGCTCGCAGCGTCTGGCCCTGCTTTTGCTCTGAGCTCTGCTCCTCAGGAAGGGGTGACTGTGTCTGCCTGAAGGCGAAATCTGGAGCAAGCTCCCCCGCTCCCAGGACCTGGTGGGTTGTGGGCTCTCCTCAAGGCGGCTGGGCCACCCTGCAAACAGGGCAGAAGGAGAAGGCTGCTACGAGAGGCCCTGGGACCCCCCCTGACTGTACATGGGTGGGGTGCTACAGGGCACGCTGCTCACAGCACCATCACCGCATGGCTGTCCTTGGGGCCGCTCCCCAAGCCGGCACAGCGTCAGGGCGAGACACAGGGTGAGTGAATCCGTGAACACCGAGCCGACTCACGAACAGGCGGGACGCCGCCGCTAGCCTGCGTTCTGGGCCTGAGGAAAGATGCGGACGGATAACGGGTCGCGAGAGCCGGCCCTCTGGGCCCCGGAGGCCGCAGACCCTTGGCTCCAGTGACAAGACAGAGCCCAGGGAGGGCTGCAGCCTGGGGCGGCGGGTGGGCTTCCTGGAGCAGGGCAGGGACTTAGTTAGAGCCTGGGAGGATGGGGTTCCCACGGATGGGGTGGCCCCGGGGGTGCCTGGCTACAGGATCAACCACAAAGGCCTTTAGGTAATGATCCCTGCATGGAAGACAGGAGGGTGCAGGCCAGGGGAGACCACAGTGCAGGCTCCGGAGGTCCCACCCCTCGGGGCACTGCCTCGTTCTTTAAAATTCTGCCCAAACCCCGTCATCTGTGCTGGGTGGGCAGGCGTGGAGCGTCTGAGATCGCTGAGACACCCACTGTCTGGACATCCACTAGCCACCTCCTCCCCCGACTAGGGAACAGCTGCGGCGAGGGGGTGAGACAGGCTGCTGGGGCAGGCGCCGTGCTCCCGGTGGGCACAGGGACAAAGCCAGCAGGTGCAAAGCGAGGGCGACCAGGCTCCACGGCAGTCCTGGCTCTGGGTGAGCGTCCTGGCCACCCACGTGGCTCTGGCTACAAGAGAAAGAGTGGGTACCACCCCCCACCCACCCCCGACCACCTGGAGTAGCAGGACCCCCAAGGACTCATACCCAGGGCTGGGGGCTCTGGTTTCAAGCCCGCCGCACCCCTGCAGAGTCCCGGCTGGACCTTCGCACGGAAGGGCTTTCCCACCCAGGCCTGCGCCCATCTGCAGATATCAGTAGTTTATCCCTCTGCCCCTCTTCAACCCAGCGGTGAGGCCTGGGAGCCAGAGCCCAGGATAGGGGTCAGGAGCCCTGTGGGGAGAAGCCCAGGCAGACGCCTCTCCTCTCTGGATGCAGGTGAGAGCAAGAGCTGCTCAAAGACCGAGGAAGCGAGGTCCGAGCGCTCTCAGTACACAGCAGAGTGCTGTGCCCGCGCATTTATCTTTAACAGGATTCGGAAGACGTTCTCTGTCTCCACTCAGAGCCGGACTGGCATGCTGACCTTCCAGCTGCGTTTGATAAAAAGGGTTCGGCTGACTTCAGAAATGAGAATTGCCCATGCTAGTAATTAACCGGAGCTGGAAATCGTGTTCACGGCCGTCCCTTCACCTGCTCATTTCATTTCAGCCCCACCAGCCCGTGGGCACGGGTCTGCGACCATCCTCGGACACGAGATAATGCTCAGGAGAGGGGGGGCCCTGTCGGGAGCAGGGTCTGCCTGGTGTCCTGAGCGCACTCGCGGTCCAGGGGGCTGCACTCAAGGCAGCCAAGGTCAGGGAAATTCCACTGGAGTCAGGAGGAAGGGATGCTGGGGGGAGAAACGCAAGCAGGGGGAGAAGCTGAGGTGGCTCTGGGCCGGCGGGGGTGGGAGGGAGCTGGTCCAATCCAGCGGCCTCCTCCGCGATGTGCAGCTCCTTGCATTAATGGATTTTTAAAAAACAAGCAATCTGACCTGGAATAAGGAAGCAGTGCTCAGCGCTCCTGCCCTGGCCGTGTTGGTGAGATGCCTGCTCACCCCAGGCGTCCTCTGGACGGCGGCCACCCCCGCCCCCCGGGACGCATCGCTGGCTCCCTCTCCATGCACTCTCGGGATGGGGTGGGGGCTCATGCTGCCCCCTGCTTCCACTCCCATCCCCCCCAACCTGGCTCCGCTCTGGCAATCAGGTGCAGTTTGCCCTCCAGAAGTGGGGGTAGGGTGGGGTGGCACCCCGGGGTGTCTCTGCCACCCTGTCAGGAAATAAACACCAGTTCACCGCTCAGCGCCTGGCTCTCCTCCAAAGCGCTTCGACGGCTGACCTCATTTAGAACCGATTTCGGGGTTTTAATAAGCCCTTTGCCTTCCTGCTTCTCTCTGACACTGTCATCCTTGGAGCTATAATCCCCCCTGGCTTCTGCCACGTGAGGCTGGCTCCCCAACACCCAGGTTAGAGCCAGTGGGGCCATAACCAGAGGGGGGCCTCAACCAGACAGGCCAGGCCAGGCCACTCCCCAGTCACCCCAAGGGAGCTACAGGCAGTGCCCACCGCCCTCCGCTCCCGGAAACTCCAGCAGTCCAGCTGATGGCAGCATGGAACGCGGGCTGAGAAGGGTTGATGGGGCTGTTGGAAGCTGAGACCCACCCCACCCCCAGGGCTGCACGCAGGCCCTGCCCACCCACACGACAGCCTTGACCAGCAAGGCTGGTCAACAGTCAAGACAATTGGATGACCAGCCTCTCTACCCTGGCTCAAAGTTCAGAGGCCACACCCTGAAGGTCCCAGGCCCTGAAGCTCGGGTCGCCAGCGGCTCAGCTGACACACCAACCACAGGTCAGCGGGTGCCACCCTGCCCAGGACCCCCTGATTTGCCCTGCTCCTTAAGCCACAGCCAAGTAACGGTGACCCCAGCCTGAAGATCAGAGGGCCCCAGCCCACCCCGGCCCCCGACCTGCTTTGAGGCAGGGTGGGTTTGGACGTCAGATCTGAGAGAGGCCTGCAGGGCTGCACCTGGCCAGCCCAGTGGAGCTCTCACCTGGCCAGAGTGCCTGGTGACACCTGCGGTCCCGCTGAGGACGCAGGATACACGGAGCAGCCGCGTCTGCCTCCGAGGGTGCCGGGGGTGCGGCCTCTCTCCCTTCCGTAACTCTCGACATGGCCTTGTGGGACTGCGCTAACTTAGGGAGCCCACTCCCTCTTGGTCAGTGTTTGGGTGTCTGTGCGTTCACCTAACCAGCAGTGACAGGAGAGAAGCCAGTGACCACACACGTCCATCCTCACACACGTGTGCTCCTGCTCCTTCAGGGCCACCCCTAGAGCTAAAACCACGGGGCCAGAGGCAGCGGGGCTTCCCCTCGGACGCCACTGCGTCCTGAGGCCCAGAAGGCCTTCATCCAGGAGGACAGGCCGCTGCTGGCCGTGCACCGCCCAGCAGACGCAAAGCCCCTTGCCTGGAACAGACAGCTTCTTACAGGTAAGTAGGTTTCAGCCCTGTTGATGGGCCAAACTCGCTATTGGGCCGGACAGCTGCCCTCGGGCTACAGTCAGATGCATCACAGACAGAAACGCAAATTCAATAAAGCCCGAGCCTCACCACCTGCTTTCCAAAGCTGAGACTTTGGAAAGAGCAGGTCTCTGTGCCCGGGGGGCCTCTGACATTCGCACGGTGAGAGGGGCCAGCGGATAAGCGCTCTCTGATCCAATTGTCCCTTGGCTGATCGAGTTACGGAGCGATTTGCCCGCTAGCGGCCAGGGGACAAGGTGAATTAAACGTCCGGACAGAGACGATGCTGCACGTAGCTGAGCAGCCGGTGGCGTGCAGGCAGGGACATCTTTCCGGCGGACACTTGGTCAATACCTGGAGCGACAGGATGTCTCAGGAGGACCGGGCATCGCCACCCCTGGACGCCGGGTCTGTGCCTGACAGTCCCCGCGTGGTGGGAGCACCGGGATCACTGTGTCACTGCTGCCGAGGGCCCCAGGTCCCTCCCAGAGCCTATCAAGGGACTCATCTGATGGAGCCTCCTTGCCCAGGCTGGTCCATGTTGCCGCCCCCTGGCTAAGATCGTCTGTTGCCACTGACACCGTCTCAGCACAGAGGGGCCTCTTTTAAAACCAAAGCATCAACCGCCTTCCTTCCATCTGGACAAACAGAAGCGTCAGGACAGCACTTTGAGGGGCAAAGGGCAACTCTGGGTGAGCTGGCGTCTCTGCTGGGGAGTACATGTCACCACCTCCAGTCCAGAGAAGCGCCCTGAAGTGCAGCTTCAGCATTTTATCTTCTGTTGCAGGGTCTTCACAAGGTCAAGCAGAACCAAACTTTAATCTCAAACCAGAAGCATCATCCAAAACCAAGGGATGCGGCTGCATCTGGATGGCTGCTCCTTGGTACCCAGGGACGATTGGTGCCTCCCGGGCACTGGAGGGAGGCCGCTAGGTACCCAGGGCAAACACAATCCTCGGGCATGTTTAATAACACCTCCTCCCCACCAAACTCCTACCCCGTGTCAGAAAGATGCTTTTGAAAGAAAAAATTCACAAGAGAATTGATTTTTTTTTTTAATGGAGTCTTTTCAGGGGATCAGAATTCTGCAGGAATCATAGAAAGAGGCAAAGAGACAAAATTAGAGGGAACCAAACCCCAGCCGCTACGAGAGCCAGACCCGGAGCCCTGGGGACCAGACACTGCGAGGGTGAGGATGGTCAGCAGGCTCCTCCAGCGGCTTCACAGGCACCAGCCACGTGACTGATCGTCCCTCACCCACGAAGTAGGCAGCAGAGAGCCCCCGAGTCCCCAGATTAAAGCAGAGGACAGTCGCCACCGCAGAACATTGACCAGGGACCCGCGGTCCACGTGAGCAGTTCCCCGCCCACCCCACCAGGATGCACACTCCTCCCCATCCTGGTCAGCGGCTCAGAACAGACACAGCAGCCACAGGCGGCCACACCGGGGATCGAATGCAAAACCAGGCAAAGGGCCCGCCAGACCAAGCATATTGAGGAAAAGCTACCCCATCAAAGAGCCTTCGTCTCAGAAACAGAAACGCCAGCACCCAGGGAAGAGGCATGGATGGAGTCAGCAGAGAGACTTGAAAATAAGTATAATTAGTATCTTTAGAGAGATAAGAGAGGTTATCGTAGTCGTGAAGCGAGAATGGGCTTTGATATAAAAGAACTAATTAGAGATCTTGGAAATTTAAAATAGATGAGCTGAGAGCGGAAGGGAGACATCTGAGAGGAGCCCGGTGAGCTGGAAGACCAGGCCCGGCGCTGGTCGAGGAATTTGTCTTCAAGTGCAGAGGGATGGAAAACAGGAGGGAAATATGGGGACTTGGGGACAGCTGCAACACCCCGCAGCCAACTAAGGGACATCCAGAGGTGGGGTAGGAAGGGTAGAAGGGAGAAAACAGCAAAGACATCCATCCGTCTTCAGACCCGGAGCCAATGAACACAGGCGCACAGATACAGGGAGGCCAGAAAGAGCACCAGAAGCAAAGTAAAGATGCTCCCAGACAGAGAGACAGAAAGAGAGAGAGAGAGGATGTCCATTGGAGAGCAAAACCGAGAAAAAGAGGCCGAGGGGAGGGGGCAGAGAAAGCTTACCTGAGGAGGAACCTGTGGGGCACTGGCAACTTCCCTAAGAGCAGCAGAAAATGATACCTCCCGCAGAGTCCACCGCTCTGAGGCTGAAGCTGAAGCGCCAGTGCTTTGGCCACCTGCTGGGAAGAGCTGACTCATTGGGAAAGACCCTGATGCTGAGAAAGATTGAAGGCAGGAGGAGACGGGGACGACAGAGGATGAGATGCTTAGACGGCATCATCATGACTCAAGGGACATGAATTTGAGCAAATTCCAGGAGATGGTGAGGGACAGGGAGGCCTGGCATGCTGCAGTCCATGAGGTCGCAAAGGGTTGGACATGACTGAGCGACTGGACAGCAACAACAATTCCAAACCCAGCGTTCTGGTTTTGGGGCAGAATTTAAAATATTCAAGCACGCAAGGACTCATATGTTTTGCCACTACCCTCCTCTCTGAAAGAATTATTCAAGGGTGGTGTTCTCACGAAAAAAAAAAAAATCTTAAGAAGGAAGAGGAAAGGGGACAGAAGACATCACGGGAAGAGAAGAGTCAGCAGAGGGTGAAGTCTGCGTCATTCTCTTGTTGTCAGGGCCGGGCTCCATCATCATTGCATTCTGAAATATTTCCAACACAAGAAAAGTGAGGAGAACGGTGTTAGAGATGTGCTCACCACTCAGCTCTTCTCTGTGTTTATTATACTGTGTTGGCTTTAGTTTCACAAAACAAATAAGTATCACAGGTCCAGTTAAGCCGGCCCTGTTCCTCACCTCAAATTGAAACAGCTTTTCATTGCATCTCTCCTTGGGTCACGGTTGCTGTCGTTCAGTCGCTCAGTCGCGTCTGACTCTTTGCGACCCCATGGACTGCAGCACGCCAGGCTTCCCTGTCCTTCGCCATCTCCCAGAGTTTCCTCAGACTCACGTGCATTGAGTCGGTGATGCCGTCCAACTGTCTCATCCTCTGTTGCCCCCTTCTCCTCTTGCCCTCAGCTGGGTACAAAACCATTGATTTTTAAGTGTTTATTTTGTTGCTGGCCAACTTGCTAAACCTGTGATTGTTGTAATAAATCTTCATTGGGTTTGCTTGGATTTGTCAAGTGGAATTTTCCAGCGTCACTGAGCATTCACAGTTCAGCGTCTTCTGGTTCAATATTTGTGTCTTTTATTTCCGTTTCTATCACGCAGACTCGCCGGGCGTCCCCGGCCCAGAGCGCGAGGGTGCACAGCTCAGCTGGTTCCCGTCGGCACCTGGCGTGTCTGCTCGAGGGCAGGATGCTTGCCATAGACTGGCATGAAATAGCCTCTCCCGGGCAGCAAGCTTCTCTCCATTTCTTTTCAAACAGCAGTAGGTGCTGACTGGGATTACTTGCTTTGTCAGCATCTGTTAAGATGCTCCTAAAGCCTCCCTGCCTTTCTCTTAATGCAGAACAATGGTTCTCAAACTCTGGGGCCTCTGGAACCCTTTACTCCCCTAAAAATGATCAAAGACCCTAAAGAACTCATATGAAGACTGCTATAAAATTTTACTGAAGGATAGAAAAAGAAAACCTCGGTAAATACTTAAGGATAAGAACCTAGTTCCTTGATGGGAAGATACTGTAAAGTTGTAGAGACATATTCTCCTGTATTGATTCTAATGAATACATTCTCCACCTCTGAACATCTCTGAAACTGAGGTATACTTTACCGTTAAGGGCATATCACAGCTTGGCTGGCAGGTTTTTCCTTCCTAGTGATGAAGTCAATCGTGACTCAGCTTAAAACAGATGACGTCTGATTTCCTACATGCTTTACATATCGTAGTCCTTTTATTTTTTCACGCTAATGCCTCCAGCAATATTGGTGTGATTACTACCCCATTTTACAGATGAAGGAGCCAAGGCACAGGGGGCACCTTATCCAAGGGCACGCCGCTGGGGGCGACAGAACTGGGGTTTGAACCCACGCTGTCTGGCCCTAGGGCTCTGCCACTCTGTCCTCCTCTCCAGGCGTTGAGTTTCTTCAAATTAAACTGTGACTGATCTTACATAGAGCCCCCAAAGGATTCCCAATCTCACAAGCTGATTATACAGATCATTCAAAACACAAGAAAACTCAAGAAAATTTTGACAGCCAGATAAAGGAATGTTGGCAGGCATTCCACGCTTCTCGATAACAATGGTTCCACGAGCTGTAAAAGTTCTATCCGCCACATGCTGGGCAAGGGAGGGGCAAGCGGGACAGCAAAGGGTCCAGAAACCCTTGCATGTATGGAGTGAGATTAACAATTGATGCGAGTTCCACTTTGATAAAGAACAGGTCACCCCTGGCTATTCATGTGTCAAAACAAAATAGAAATAAAAACAAGCAAACCTCTAGCCCACATTTGCGAAAATCTTAAGTGGGCTAAAATCTAAGCATAAAAGTATAAAATTGCACCAATAGTAGGGAAAATACTGTCTACTTTGATCAGCCTCCCAGAAGCCTAAAGAAAAAGCCTGACAGGTCTACCCTCGAAAGCTATCAGCCTCAGCATGACGATGGATGCTAAAAAGAGGCGAAGACAGACACCAGCCTGGGAGGAAATATTTGCCAGCCACAAAACAGATCCAGGATTCATTTCCTGAATATGTAAAGAGCGTCCCCAGATCAATATGAAGACACAAAGATTCTGCAACGGAAAAAAATGGGCCAAGGAAATGAGCAAGTGTAAGAAAGGATTCCCAGCCTTGCCAGCTGGCAGCCCAAGGCATAATCAACCAGTGAGATGCAGTTTAACACCAAGAAATCAGAAGAAATCACCCCATTTAATCACATCCAATATGGGTCCCAGTGTAGCTGGGAGAAGGGCATCAGGCAGGGTCCTGGAAGGAAAATGACAGGTCACTCAGATAAAGGAGCTCAAGAAGGGTTTAATAGTGGGGGTTTTATGAAGACCTGGGTCCAGTGAGGGGCCCAGGTGAAGGGCAGTGATGAGCTGTTATTCCCACTGCTGGGATGAAGAGATGAGGCCCCAGAGGGAGACGGCTGGGTCCCAGGAGCTGGGATGTGATGTGGAGAGAGGAACCTGGCGGGGAGGGGGCCCAGGGCGTGAAGACCCCCAGCCCTCCCCTCTTCTGCTTCGGCCACACCTGGGGAGACTGGAAGGTGCCTGTGGCTGGCGTCTACACAGGCAGCAGACATGTCTGCTTCCTACCTGCCCTCGTGAGCCTCACACCGCTGCCACCCATACAAGGGAGGGACCTGACATTCAGGCCGAGTGGAGCCTACTCTGGCCTGAGCCCCCTGTGCTGGGGTGACAGCCCCCAAGGGAGGCAGGCTCACTGAGAGCAGAGTGCATCCCTGGCTCCTCCGAGGGGAGACGCACAGCCCATAAAGTCTGCGGGGTCTTGGAGCACGCCAGGGCACCCGCCCACCCCAAACTTCTCATCAGAACAGAAAGAGCAAAGCAAGTGAGAAGAATGTGGCAGGAGACGCGGCCGGGGTCAGGAAGGTGTGCCCAGTCCTGCCCGGCGATTCCAGTCCCATCACGAGAACCGGGGCCCTCCCCTCCCCACGTGGGAGCCACACTGCACCCCGGCTCTGAGAAGGGGGCGTGGAGGGTGAGCTGGGACTCGAACCCCAGACCGACCCCGTTTCGCGTGACAATGGGGCAGTGAGGAGACACGCCCGGGGTGGCCCTCACCACCCCCACCATGGGTCCGGGAGTCTTGTCCAGCGGCCCCGCTTGGAGCCGAGGGTGGGCAGTGAGGAGACACGCCCGGGGTGGCCCTCACCACCGCCACCACGGGTCCGGGCGGCTTGTCCAGCGGCCCTGCTTGGAGCCGAGGGTGGAATACCGGCCCCTCCAGGCTCTGTCAGAGGCAAGGAAGCTGCCCAGCCCCACCCCCCTCCAGGACGGGTGAAACTGGCAGGGCTGAGGCTCTGGAGACCAGCACCCAGGCCCCGGGGGAACCACCGGGAGGAAGGGTGGGATTTCTGCCCAGTGCAGCCCTTTCTGCTGAGACGGCCACGGCCTCGCCTCCAGCCCCTGCTCACAGAGCAGCCATGCCAGGCAAGCTGCCTCACCCTCACCTGGGAGGTGAGCAGACCCACGTGGCTCAGAGCCCCACGTGGGGAAACCGAGCTCGGAGAGGCTGGGCTTGGGGCTCATGCTCGCCCACTTAGGAAGCAGGGGCCGAGGTCCAAGCCCCTCCCCTCCTCCTGGGCTGCCCCAGGGCACTGTGGCCAGAGCTCCATGTCCAGGCCCAAATGTTGGACCCGTCCAGATGGCAGGCCTGACCCAGGGGTGGATTCTGAGAGGATGAGACTGGGCCTGTCCTGTTCCCCTCCCTCCCAGCACCATCCCCCTGCCTGCACACAGTAAGTGCTCAGTAGAGGAGTTGGTCTGACGGCGTGGGCACTCAAATAGGTTAAACAACTGCAGAAAAAGTATTGTTGGGATTTTGATCAAAGTGTTATATGACCCTCCTGGTATCCTGGAGGCGGCAACATTCAAGCTGGGCTTTGTAGGGCGCATAGGAGTTCATGTGATGGTGCTGGGTAGATAGGGCATCTCTGGCAGAAGCACCAGCAAGGGCGATGGCAGTGGGGTGTGGCCTTGGGAACTGCCAATCCAGGGCCAGCGCTTGGCTGCGCCCCCCCCAGGTTGCCCTCCATCCGCAAGGCCCCTGGACGTAGACAGGGGTTCCTGCTGGGGAGGGGCTCCAGCCTGTGTGGGTCCCTGCGGTGAGGGAGGCTCCAAGTACAGTGAGCCCAGGGCAGATGGGTGAGAGGGCTCTGCCTTTCCTCTCTGCAGAGCCTGGCCTGGGGAGCGGCTCTGGGCCAGGATCCCCTGGGCTGTGCATCAGCTCCGTATCCGGCCAGTCTCGCCCCTCACCGCCTCAGTTTCCTCAGCAGTCCCACAGGAAGGCTCACCATGGCCAGCGGTCTCAGTGGGACGTCGGGAGCAGAGGGAGGCTCTGCATTCTCACACAAAGGTCTTTCTTTCATTCAACAAACAGTCGCTGTGGCTGGTGCTGGGATCCCGAGATGGAGAAAGCACAGTCTTCGCAGACCTTCCATTGTGAAGAGAGCGGCAGAGCCTGAAGGGACCACAGGTGAGACAGCGCCCGAGACTCGGGGCCACTAAGAAAGGGAGCAGGTGTCGACAGAGAAGGGCCAGGGCGGGGCAGGGGAGGGGGCGTTGTCGAGGGCGGATGTGCCCCTGTGTGTGTGTGTGTGTGTGTGTGTGTCTGTGCACACGCTCAGTCGTGTTCAACTCTTTGCAACACTGGACTATAACGTGCCAGGCTCCCCTGTCCGCGGGATTTCCCAGGCAAGAATACTGGAGTGGGTTGCCATTCCCCTCTACAGGGGATCTTCCCAATTCTGGGTCTGAACCCCCATCTCCAGCATCGGCAGGCCGACTCTTAGTGCCACCAGGCTTCTTTAGTGGAATTCAAAAAACCACGTGTATTTTTTTTCCCGTGCAGACACTGGCTCGGGAGCAGTGTCTTTCAGCACAGAACCGTGGCCGAGGCTCTTCAGGTTACCCCAGGCCACCCAGGTGGGGAGGTGGGGGGCGCGGGAGCAAGTCCAGGGCGGGAGGGAGCCTTTGGTTGGCACAGCCCACCCCTCACCCCTGCACTCAGAGACCCCGACACCGTGCTCAGCTCTGCTTCCCCTCGTGGAACCCTGCTGGTCCCCTCGTCTCTGAACCCTGCCTCATTTGTGCCCCCCTTTCAGATCTGCCTCTGGGTGGTGGGGGGCGGGTGGCCGTGACGGGTCCTGACAGTGGGCAGGCCAAGCTCCTGTGTCCGGTCTCTGTGCCCCGGAGGAGGTCATCGCTGAGGGCCTGGGTGGCGGAGCTCCCCCGGCAGCACGGAGACCGTCCTGGTGGGGGAGGAACGGCTCCCTTGCTGTTACGATGAAAGGCCTCCAACCGCACGCAGACGTTAATGTCATGTCCTGACATGTAGGTGTCAGTCACGGAAGCGCCGCCGGCTGTGTCTTCTATTAGCAGGAGCAGCGTTCGGCCTTCACTACAGCCTGCGCTAATGGAAGCTGACGGGTGACAGGAGAGGCCCTTGCTTCTGGGTGCACGTCGTCCAAACGGGGAGTCTCTGTTCTTATGTCCTTTTTCAAAGCAGGGTAGCGGGGGCCTGCTCGGTGTGCGCTTGGGGGCCGGCACGGTCCTGGTCACCGCACAGCCTGGCAGGCACCCCCGTCCCCAAGCCTCAGGCTCTCTGCTGTCAAATGAGTCACGTAAAATGAGAGTTCTCGCCTTCCAGGACTGTCAGGAGGGCTCAGTGATAAGAAGACCCCGAACGTGGTAGCTCTTTGTAGCACAGTCCTGGGTCCAGCTCCATCCAGTGAGAGGAGCTTGGTCTTGTTGGAAACCTCACCCAGCTCTGAGTTCCCAGATACCGGGGGTTTGGCTGTGTCTCTGCCTCACCCTCCCAAGGGCACATGGATGGATGGACGGATGGAGGGAGGGAGGCACCGCTCGGGTTTGCTCCTGCTGCAGAAAGGTTTGATTGGGAAACAGGATCGCATCCCGAGAGCTCTTGTTAAAGCGTCTCAACAAGTAACAAATGTCTGAAATGGAGGAAACAAGATGCCTCCGGGGCCCCGCCTGGGCCCCCACCCTCGGGAGGACTTGTCCTGAGACCCATTTAAGGAGCCCTGAGGGAACCTTGTCAGAGCACCTCAGTCAGTGCCCAGGCTTCCTCGTTCGGCAGCCTTGAAGACTCCTAAAGAATGAATGATCAAGCTTGCTGTCACAACATTTTAAAACATTGCGGTAATTAAAAACCACCAGTCATGTCTGTTCAAACAGATGAGGCTGTCTGTTCCAACCAGGGCGACTGGGATCACCCCACTCGCCACGTGTGGGGAACGCTGGCACGCACACAGGACACCCGCCCACTCCCGACCCCCTGCACGCCTGGTCGCCTAGCCTTCTCGCTCTCACGCACTTTGATGCCTCGTTATTCTCCTGGTCATGTCCAGACAGCATCCAATCCAGAGTCCTTGAGGTAGGATGTGAGTGCACTCTGCTAGCCCACATCACAGAATAATCCCAGTGTCACAGCGTTGCCCATCACGGAAAAAAATATATTTTTTTAATTATTTGTTCTCTGAATGGACTTGACCTGCAACCTAGATGTAGTGACATCAGTGAAACTGCCACCAGCCCATTCAATCAGGTAGAATCCGTCCGGAGTGCAGACCGAGAGAACAAAACAATTCAATGGGCAAACAGAGGTTAATGTGGCAACTGCCCGAAGGTATGGACAGTTTCCTTAAGGACTTCGGTCATTTGGCCCAAGGCCCGTAACCTTGGAAAACTCACCAGGGGGCCCTTCTTGGTGCCCAAGGTCCACCATCAGCCAAAATAGAGGCTGAGGGAAGTGGGATTCCCTCTGGGCGGCCATCGGCTGCCCCTTCTGAAAGCTCATGGACTTCCAAGGCTGGAAGCATCCCCTGGGCCAGGTCAGCCAGCCTGTTCCTGCTGTAAGTGATGGACAGCTGCTGCTCGGACACTTCTGGAGATGGCGAACTCACCCCCTCCTGAAGGTTTCCAAAGAGTTGGAAAGGCTTTGGGCCATTAGTCTCACATCCTGGCAGAAACTTCACTCCTCGAGCGCTCTGCTCCTCTGCAGGACCAAGTTCAGTCCAGAGATTGCAGCTGGGCAAATGCCCTCGGCTCCCAAGAACTTAATTCAGTCCACCCGAACTTGCATGTGCTGTGCGTGCGACGTGGCTGTGAGTAGAAGGCTGAGTCCCCACGGTGAGGTCATGGTCTCTCCCCAGCAGGCTGCCCAGACTTGCACCCAGGAAGTGTGTGGCCATCAAGGTCCTGGCTTTACTGTGTCAGCCTCAACTTCCAAGAGCCCCATTTGCTTTTAGTGGGAAACGCACCTTTGTGAATTGCCACGCGTGATCAACGTGCCGGGATTTTTTTCGACCAACTTGGCCATCTGTTGGCTTTGAGTTCTATCCATGGAGCTCTGCGTCGCGGAAAGATGCTGGAGCCGGGGACATAGTAGCTGCCGTAGACTGAAGTTGCCATGCAACCGAAAAGCAGATTGTAGTGGAAGGAATGCCAGCGGGGTGGTGCCGTGCCGTTCCTCCCGCCCCCGGGCCTGTTTTTGGCCGACCTGAGAGAACTGTGTGTAGCTCTAATCCTTTTTTTTTTTTTTTTCATGCACGGGAGAAATTGCTATTTAAGGAAATCTGAAGGTGAATTGTTTCTATAAAGTCAGACCAATGAATCCTCATTTCCCCCTATTTTTATTTTTGGAAACGAGGTTTTTGCTTAAAATGAAGCCACGCGTTGGTCACACAAAGAACCAGTTTGGTGGTGATCACAAGGCATGGTTATCTAAATAAAATCCATTCAGTGCAGCTCCTGGCCAGTCGTGTGACCATGGGTAACCCACTTCACCCTCTGCTACCATCTATAGACTGAGGATAAGGTGCCTGCCTTACATGTCAGGGGGGATGTTCAGGCTGGTTTTAATAAAATGGGCTTGGACTGCAGCGTCACAAGCACCAGGAGTCCATCTCTCTGCTCAGCCTGGGAGGAAACCAGTGCTTCAGCAGGTCAAGAGCTCTAGAGCCTGAATCAGCCTCTGAGATTTGCAGCTGCCCAGACCCACGGCTGTGAAATTCCGTACAGTGAATGAAAAGCAGGCCTGCGGAGAAGTGGAAGGGCCTGCGAACGGGTTGGTAAGGAGGGTTTGGCAGCGACACTCCTTTTAAAATTCCTGGCACACAGTTGCTAGGATCCAAGAAATCTTGAAAAAAAAAAAGAAAAAGTTGCTCAGCAGTCAAAATGAGGATTTTGACTGGAAATGTTGATTTAAAGGATTCCTATGCCGACTGCTAGGGCGCTGAATGGCTGGCTACTTTGCATCTCTCTCCTGGTTTCCTCTTTCTCTCTCTTTCTCTAACTCCTTATATGGAATTTCTATTCATATTTCCACCTATTTTCCTAGTTTGGGGACAACGTGGAAAATCTGGAAGGAGACTGTTAGGAGCCCATGCTTGACAACTGGTCCAACCCAACTCTAGCCTGCTGCTTTTAAAAGCCTCGATCTTCAGCTGCAAACTTAGGCACCAACAGTATCCATCTCGCTGGGCTGTTGAGAGGAGTAAATGCAGCAATTCAGGACAAGTGTGTAGCCTTGTGTCCAGAGCATAACGATGTTTGTCACGAGATAAGTGCCTGGTGGATGCAGGCACGGCTCACAGTCAGTTAATGAATTAAGCACAGCCACTGGTCCCCTGGGAGATGAGGCAGGAGACACTTAATTACCCTGCTTGGAAGGGACAGAGACACCGCAGGGCAGGCTCCAGCTCTTCTCCTTAGTTAAGAGGAACGAGCTACTTGCCTGGTTTGTTATAAGGAAGCTCTCCAGAGTCAAAATTGCTTGAATAACTCTGGAAGATCAGACAGGCACCCCTGCCAGAGCAGCAGGGGCGGGCTGCAGTGGAGTCTGACGCTTGGTTTGTAAGCACTCACCTCTCAGCCCTGTCTGGCTCCAAGCAAGCTGCATGCCCTTCTGTCCTCAGCCCATTTGTAAGGTGGGAATGAACTCCCTGGAGGTCGCTTTACCTCCCCTGTCTGTTTTCGGTATTCTCATCTCCAGAATGGGCTGAAGTTACATGTTCTTCCTACCAGGGTAGAGCTTCTTATAGAGAACATTAGGGTCAATAAGGGACTTCCCTGGTAGCTCAGCTGTGAAGAATCTGCCTGCAATGAGGGAGACCTGAGTTCAATCCCTGGGTTGAGAAGACCCCCTTGGAGGAGGGCATGGCTACCCACTCCAGTATTCTGGAGAATTCCATGGACTTGTATAGTCCATGGGGTTGCAAAGAGTCGGACACGACTGAGCGACTTTCACTCTCTCTCTCTCTGAGGGTCAATAAGGGCTTCCCAGGTGGTGCTAGTGGTAAAGAACCCATCTGCCAATGCAGGAGACATAAGATGTGTGGGTTTGATCCTTGGGTCAGGAAGATCCCCTGCAGAAGGGAATGGCAACCCACTCCAGCATGCTGGCCTGTAGAATCCCATGGACAGAGGAGCCTGGTGGGCTACAGTCCATGGGGTCGCAGGGAGTCGGACACGACTGAGCGACTTAGAACACACGCAAGAGTCAATAAAGCAAGCATGCACACAGTGCTTTCAATGAGCCTGGCATGGTTTTCCGTGCATATACATTCTAACTCAAAGCCTTTTAAATTCCAGAACTTTCTCAGTTCAGGGTCTCTGTGGTTGCAGCCTCCTCTGGAGTGTCCATGGGGACAGAGGTCACAGAATATTCCGTTAAGGTCAAGGACCTTCCATCAGAAAGTTTTCTCTGGTACCCAGCCCAAAGCTGCCCCACTTTAACTTCTGACTGTTGGTCCTGAGTCTGTGTTTTGAGGTCCCGAGGAAGAAGTCCACTCCCTTCCCCTATGAATGCTCTGAGAGGTGCAAAGACAGCTATCAAGCCCCCAGCACCGGCCAGCCCAGTTCAGGACCAGCACTGCCCCTTCTCTCACTTGCTCTGTGCCTGCTAACCAAGAAAATGGGGGTGGGGGGGGAGGGGGAGGAATCGTGATAAAGGCAAGCATTTACTACGCACTCATTGTGCGCCAGGCACCTGGACGAGGTTGAATTTCATTCTCAGACCGACCTTCTAGGCACTGCTCCCAGTCCCATTCTGAAGATGAGAGCCAGAGGGGCACCCCAGTAAGGGACTTGCCCCAAGGTTGCACTCTTGGTAAACAAGCAACTTCGGTCCGGGTCCGAATCTCAGCGCGGTGGAAACGGGGAGTGCAAGGAAAGCAGGCGAAGAGCCAGCGAGCCCCGCAAAGCGCGGTCAGAGTGTGGGGTCACCCCCAGGCCGGCGGGAGGTCGCGAACCCCGGCCCGGAGCGCACCCGCCGTCAGCACCAGGGACAGCTCCCAGGCCGCTCCCCGCAGCCCCCGACGACGGCGCGCGCGGGGCCGGCGGCGCGCTTCTCGCCCGGCTCGGGCGCGCGCCCTCCCCGCCTGCGCGCGCGCCTCGCGCCCGGGACGCGGCCGGAGCAGCGCGCGTGCGGCTCGCCGGGAGCCAGCCTGGCGTCCGGAGCCGCGGCGCAGCCGGCGCTGGCGAGGGGCTGCCGCCTGGGCACGCAGCCGCCTGCCGCGGTCCTCCGGGGCCTCTCACGCGCCCGCCTCGCCCGCCGGGCCCCAGCAGGCGCCGCAGCCGTGGCCTGGGCATGAGCGGCCGCTACTAGCTGCGCCTGGCCTGGGACGGACGCCGGACCGCCCCGTCACGTGCGCCCAAGTCCTCGGCCAGCCGGGGCCGCGCCGTTCCCATGGTTCAAGGTAAGGGCCGAGCGGGCGCGCGGGTCACGGGGCGCGTGGGCAGAGGAGGCAGGCGGGGAAGCCCAGGCGCAGTGCTTACTTGGTCTGGAGTGCCCACCGCAGCCTGCCCCGGGCTGCCTTGCGCCAGGCTCCTGTCCCGGGCAGCTGCAGGGCCTCTGACACCCGTCCCATCCCTGGCTGCCCTCAAAGTACGCGCCTGTTGAGGAGGTTGTGGACAGAACCGGAGGTGGGCAGCGAGGGCCTGAGGAACAGGCGGGGGCACCCACGGTGCCAAGGGATGCCTCGTCTCCCTCCCGGCGGGGGGATGAGGGATGCTGGAGAGGGAAACTTTCCCAGCGGAGCCTGGCCCCTGTTCTCTCTGCCGCCAGGGGCTGAGCCCTTTGTTTACCAAGATCCGCCTCCTGCGAGACACCCTGCTGGGGCCAGACCTGCGGTGTCACCCATTCAAGGCGCTCAACACCCAGGAGAAGAGGGGCATTGGCCCTCCTTGACAGATGAGGAAACCGAGGCTCAGGGAAGTTCAGCCACTTCCCCAAGGTCACACAGCCAGTGAGGGGTAGAGCTGGCCTCTGACGCACCCGCCTGCTGCCCGCCTCACTCCCACCTTTGTCTGTCCGAAATCTCAGCTGAAGTGGGGGAGGGGAGACCAGTCTGGTGTTTGGTGTTTGGTTTCTCCAGTCGGGGATGGAAAGACACTGCGAACACTAAAAATCCTGTCCACCCTCCCAGCTCTGCTGTTTCAACTCACTCCACGTCCCATACTCCCAAGGCCAAGGGCCACCCGGGCATGAGGAATCCTGCCAGTGGGCAGCCCCCCGCAGCTCTGAGACTAGGATCTTGAGGGTCAAGTTCAAGGACCCATCTGGAAAATGAGGGAGCATCCTGGAGGCCATGGCCCCAGCACGCCCCCTCGCATGCCCCCAAGAAACTGGCATGGGAGACAAGGAGGGACCCCCCGACGCTCTCCAACCAGGCCAGGCCAGGCTTTTGGGGAGGGGTGGCTTCCAGGAGCACTGAGGACTTCCAACCCCCCAAAGTTCGGGCTTGCCAGGAAAACGCACGTGCCCATCTTCCCACCTGCCTCCTCCTCCTCGGGGAGCATTGGGTCTCGGTGACCAGGGCTCTTCTTATCTAAGCAGGTGGGTGTGACTACCTCCTGTGCTGGAAGAGTTTGTTTAACCCCACGCATGCTGACCACTAGCTTTCTAAAGAGCTTGTGTGCTAGGGGCTTCTGAAACATGCATCCTGCTCCTGAAGCTGGGGCTCAGGCAGTGTGGGGTTTTCTTCATCCTTTCTTTTATGTGGCAGCGGCCGGCTAGGCACCTGGAGAACAAGAAGAAAAAGACAGAGTAATCCCCATGCCCTGGACCCTGCTGAGCTCCCATTTCCCCGTGGACTGCATTTCCAAAGGGGCTGAATCCCGGGGATTCACTGGGAAAGCTTGGAAATGGTTTCCTGAAGGGCTTGGGGTCCGAAAAGGACCTCCAGGCTCTCCCAGCCTCGGAGCTCCCAGGATGCACAGAAGTAGGGGTGGGGAGCTCCGGGGAGCTTGCCGGCCTTCCTGGAGCGAGCGGATGCTCTGCTCCAGGCTCTTGCCCACAGAAGGACTGCCGCTGCTCCATCTTCGCTTCTCTAGCGTGGGGAGGGGAGAACATGCCCACCCCAGAGCTCCCGTCCAGCCTCCAAGGCTTTGAGCCCCCAGACACCATGACACGTCAGCACGACAAAGTGGATGAGGGCACTGGGCGGGGAAAGGCAGCCGCAGCTGGAGGAGCTGGGGTTTCTCTGCCCAGTTCTGTCCACTTTTCTGGGTGACCTTGGACAAGTCGCTCTCTCTCCAGACCTCGGTTTCCCATCTGTGAAATGATGGGGTGAATCACGTCACGTCCCCCGTGGGCCATTGCAAGTCTGTTCATTGCAGCCCCAAATGGAGCAGGTAAGGCTGGCTAGGAGGAGTCGAAGTCTTAGAGGAATTCAGTGGGGTTTTGAAATCTCAGGGCTGGCCTGGGGCCAATCCCACCAATGCCACTTCCCTCTCAAGTGAGGACCCCAGTCTTGCATGTCTGGGGGCTGGTTCAAAGTTGCCGACTCCCGGTGCTGATTCTGGGCGAGCCAGGCGGTGTGTCCGGCCGGGAGGCTACGGAACCCTGGGACCCATTCCCGCAGACAAGCCTCTGGGCTCCAGCCACACGGGCTGGCTCTACGGAGTGATGGCAGCGGGAGCCCAGAGGAGTGATTACAGCGGGAGAGGGGGCAGATGGGGCTGCAGGAGAGCTTCATTACATCTCAGTAAATCATCTCTGACTCGAGGCTTGCCAGGCAGGAGGCAAGGCAGAGTGGCAGCCGGCCCTTGTCCGGTCCTCCACGGCAGCCCCCAGCCTGCCCCTCTCCCTGGAGCAGCAGGTCCGCATCTGTGCATCAGGGAAAAGGCAATTCCCATGGCAGAGAGAGTGGATTCCAGGCTGCTCTGGGCAAATCACTCGGCCTCGTCATGTGCAAAAAAAGGGGTGCTCCTGCCTCCGCCTCCACCCCGGCACATGGGGGGTAACTGAGAGTCCCGGCCGCATCACCAGTGCCCGGAGCCTAGTCCAGGGCCGGCCCCTCTGAGGCCACGCAGCTGGGCTTCTCCGCATGGCTCTGCTGCCCTCCTCGGCGCTGGCTTTCTCTGCTGTATCTCAGTCCCTTTGGATTTGCTCCAGAGGGGATTTGACAAGCCCAGCATCTTCGGGTTGCCAGCTTCTCTCCTTGCACTGTGTAGCAGAAAGGCTCCTGGGTGCCCAGCTTGCGCCTGTTTGTCTTTGCAAAGCTCTTTGTTCCTTTTGGAATCAGGTCCCCTCCCCACAGAGGCTCTGTGGGAGTCTGAGGGTGGAGGGGGGGATGGAGGGACTGCAGGAGGAAACCTGGGTGGACGGGCCAGCCTGCCCTGAGCAGAGGGTGAGCAAGAGCCCCGAACTCAGACCGAGGCGTGAGTTCCAGGCCCAGTGCTGCTGCGTCCCGGTTGTGAAGTGGGGACTGTGGCCCCTAATTCCCTGGGAGCCTTGGAGGATTAAATAAACAGTCCTGGTGAGAGCCCTGGGATTGGAAGTGGGGAGCAGGTGGGGGGTCAGATCAGGCAAGGCTTGTGAGCCCAGCTCTGTGGGTGGGCTTTCTCCAAGGTCTCCAGGAACCACAGGTGGGAAGAGCCTTGGGAGGACCCCAGGCAGGTCTGGCTCTCAGGGGTGCAGTGTGCAGGATTCCCAGGAGGGGGTGAGGCTGGAGGCAGGGAGGCTTGGGAGGAGACTGCAGCATTCAGCCAGAGGAAAGCAGTAGCAGCCTGGGCCAGGAGAGTGAGAGGCGGGCAGGCGCCAGGCTCAGCTTTCCCAGATGGCAGAGGTGAGAGAGGGCTGGACCAGCCCAGAGGCCCAGCTCAAGCCAGGCTCTCGGAGCTGCAGCCTGGCCTGCCACGCCCCCCAGCCACGAGGACAGGTGGGCAGTGTGGCCCGGTAGGCACGAGCACAGCCTTCGGGGCCGACTGGAACTGTGTTTGTGTGCAAGCTGTATGTCCTCAGTGGAGTTACTTAGCCTCTCTGGACCCCAGGCTCTCCATTCACAAAACGGCAATAATAACGTCAAATCCATACGCTCCTGCGCGCTAGCAAGAACCTTTCTTCCCAGCCGGGTCTACCCCGGGGCAGCTCCTGCTGGTGGTCACGTCCAGGCTTGGCCACAGGCTTACCTCATGGCTGAGAAGCGGGCAGACCCCACACTGGGACCGCATGGTTCCCTGACTGTCACCTGCGTCTTGATTCTACCCGCCCAGGTACGTGGTCTCTGCAGGCAGCAGTAATGGCAGAGGTGGCCCCTGGGGGCACTCCCAGGCCGGATCTGTCTGGCAGCTGGGCCTCTGTGTGGGCCCTGGGTCCCTGGAGAACTGTCTTCTCTCTGTGACTATTATTACCACTATTTGCGGTATTCAGTTCCACATACCGTCCACAAGCATGGGCTTCCCGGGTGGCTCAGAGGCGAAGAGTCCGCCTGCCAAGCAGGAGATGCAGGAGACCCAGGTTCGATCCCTGGCTTGGGAAGATCCCTTCTCTAGGAAGACCTAGTGACTAAGCAACAACAACAGCAACCGTCCAAGCATCAGCTGGAGCAGTGGTCCTCCGCAGACCAGCAGCTTCAGCATCCCTGGGGGCTGGTTGGGAAGTCAGGTCCTCAGGCCCCCTCCAGACCTGCTGTAGAGCTCTGGTGCTCAGCAAAGTTTGAGACACACTGTTGTGGAAAACATACTCTACACCAGAACAGAAAAAGGGCTGTGCCTGCAGAAAGCTCTTGTAGGTGATGGTCTACCTTATGCTCCTCACGTTATTAATGAACATATATTCGTTGTAATACATTAAAGAGTTTTTTAAATAGAATAAATGCATGCCTGCTGTTAAAAAAATAAATCAAGCCATCCAGCTTTGTGACAAAGTAAAGGCGTGGCTCCGGCTGCAGCCCGCACACCTGAGCTTGGCCATCAGCGTCGCTGCAGCCACACCGGGCGTCCCCGGGGGCTCTTCTGCCTCCCTTGTCGTTTTATTGGCTGGTCTGGAACATCTTCCCACGCCAGCACCCCATTCTCTCGTCGAGTTACCTGGACGCTTCTTAGTTAGCAAGGTTTCGTCTCTGTTGCATAGTTTGTACAAATTAGTTCAGTAATGCCCACAGGGAGTGGCTTGGAGCAGGAGGGAGGCACGGCCTCAGGGGAGGGACGTGCATGCATTGAATGTCCGACAGGGCAAGGGCAGTTCCCGGTGGATCGTACCCTGGGCGGGCACTGCCTGGGTTCAGAGGAAGGCACCCTGTGAGCTGGGGCAGTCAGGGAAGGCTTCCTGGAGGTGGAATTCAAGCTAAGCCCCGAGAGATGAGCATGGAGTGGACAGGAGCACGCACGCTGGAGAGATGGTGCGTTTCTGCCATCCCTCGGATGTGGGGGCACGTCTGTTGGTTTTGGCTGTTAACGGGGGACCCACTGAAGATGCTCCGGGTTTCCTCACCTCTCTGCTCCCCTTGAGAACCACCTGGGCTCCTTCCTGGGGGTCTCCCTGGCTCGAAGCACTCGAGAATGTGCTGTGATTGAAGTTGGTTTCCCCACCCACGGCCCCCTCTCTCATCCTCTGGTCTCTGCCAGGCTTGAAAAGGCACGCGCGCGCGCGCGCACACACACACATACACACACACCCTGCCCCGGGCTGAGGGCGCTCTGCTGCAGTAAATGAAGGACCCACTGCCGGCCCCCGCCCCCGGCCCTGCTGTGGCGGCTGGGTTTGCCGTTGCTGCCGACACACCCCGAGTGCTAATGCCTGTTGTTTTGCCAAGTGTGGGAGGAGGCAGGAAAGCCTGGGGCTGCAGCGGGGAACTTGGGGGTGTGTTTGACCCAGCGGAGGAGCGGGGTGGCCCGGGAAGCATCGTTAGTTTACCCGGAACGCTGTCCTGGGCCTCACCTTGCAGGTGGAAAGGTCATATTTACATCCTGTTTTCCAAATTCTTCCACTTGGCTTTGGCAAATGTGCCCACACTCCATCCATTCAGGGGCTCTCTTCAGACAAAATTAAAACGCTCTCCTTTCCAGTTCAAAGGCGAGCCCTGGATCCTTTCTCCTCAGGGGGCCCTCCTCCCCACCACCCACACCAGCCACTGCTCCCAGAGCCCAGCAGAGCCGCTGGCTTAGAGAAGCACCCACATGTAGATCCAGAAACCACGTGTCTTTTCCTGCCGGGGGCTCCCCTTGAAACACCACAAAACCAACCATGGCTCTGAGAGGGCCGACCCCAAGATGGGATGATCCAATCCTGGTTTGAATGAAGACAGTGAGAAGAGTCCGTTTCACCACAAAAACGGCAGCCACTCTTTTGTAACTTTGTGAGCGTCTGGTATTTGCCTGTGTTTGGGGTTTGTTTGGTTAAAGCGCATTATGCAGAAGACTCCTGGCTCAGTGCGAACCTGTTTACAAAATGAAAAACATAGTCAACTTTAATTGTACCTCATGGAACTTCTCACACGAGAGAGTTCTCCCTAATTACTAAACAGATTTCTCCTCCCCAAAAATATTTTGTTTTACAATGCTGTGTCTTGAATAATCACTTTCACGGTGGCTTTGGCTTCCCTGGTGTTTCAGACGGTAAAGAATCTACCTGCAAGGCAGGAGACCCAGGTTCGATCCCTGGGTCGGGAAGATCCCCTGGAGGAGGGCACAGCAACCCATTCCAGTGTTCTTGCCTGGAGAATGCCACGGGCAGAGGGGCCTGGAGGGCTACAGTCCATGGGGACTGAGCAGATGCAACTGAGCGACTAACACTTTACCACCGCTGGGCTGTGTCTGGGTTTTGCTGTCTGCCCTCCGCGTCGGTGCATTTAGACGTCAGGATGAGGGAAGGTGAGGCAAGGAGGAGGGCGTGGGTGGGGGTGGCCGGGGACCGGCAGGGCCGCAGATGCAGTGGGAAGCTCAGAACAGGCCCGGGCTTGGGACCCGGCCCGCGCTCCCCCCGCTGGCGACCTCAGGTGTGTGATTGAACCTCTCTGGTCCATACAGACGGGGCAGTCATCCGCCTCTCACAGTGAGGGCTCGTCGTCACCCACCTAAGACCCCGCGTGCCAGAGGAGCGTGACACGTGCAGCCTGGTGCTGGACTCTGGGGTCTCTGGCTCTGGCGGGCGGGGCTGGAGCTCAGGTTCTCTGTGGTCGCGTGTGATTGGTACTCATGTTTGTGTTCACTCGTCTCTGACTGTTTGCAACCCCCAGGACTGGAGCCTGCCAGGCTCCTCTGTCCATGGGATTCTCCAGGCAAGAACACTGGAGTGGATTGCCATTCCCTTCTCCAGGGGATCTTCCCAACCCAGGGATTGAAATCGCATCTCCTGTGTCTCCGGCATTGGCAGGCAGGTTCTTTACCACTTCGCCACCTTGAAAGCCGTCCTCGCTGAGGCCAGCTCCCAGACCCCTGGTACAGTCCAGGGGCCCTGCAGGGGACAGACCCTGCCAGCCCCCACTCCCAGCCTCATGACTGACGTCCCCTGCCGCACTTACTTCCATTCTGGAACGTTCGAGACCCTCGTCCCTAGGGGTCCTCCTGCCTCCTCGCCTCCCTGCCTGAAAGGTCCCTGATGGTTGGCACAGGTCTGCCTGTCAGGGAAGCGACCTTGACCTCACACCACCTCCCGAGGAGGTCAGGTCCAGGACACGCTCTCAGCCAGTCAGCACCCGGCTCTGCAGCTTGTGCCCCCTGGCCTCCTTCCGTCTATGGCCCAGGAGCCCGTCAAGAATGGCACCTGTCAGTCTGGCTCATCAGGGAGCCCAGAGCTGGCACCCGAGTAGGGCGCTTACAGGTTTTGTCGGGTGGCTGGATGCTTCTGTGCCATTCTCAAGGTCAAGGTCAGCCGCACCTGCTGGGGACAGGAGGGAGCACTGGCCTCTGCCGACTTTCCCTGGACTGAGGACCACCCCCTCCCCCGACATCTCAAGTCAGAAGCAACACCATCCAAGCCTGTTCGGGGAAGCAAGGCCTCAGAACGTACAGAGATAGGAAGTCAGCTCACCTGGCGGGAGGTCGGCCAGCACCCGGGGTTGTTCCAAGCAGCGCCCACCGCCCTCCAGCGGCGGAAGCGTGATCGTCAGACGAGGTGCTGCTTGACAGCTCCGGACTCGCGGCCTCACTAGGTGGGGCCTTGGCTCCTGGCCAGGCCTTGGGGGTTAATGCCACTTTTCACTGACAGCGACTCCTGATTTTGAAAAAAAATTCATTTAATCTGCAAGACGGGCCCTTTCAACAACACGCCTACACTCACTTAAAAATGGCTGAGCCCATTTTTTTTTTTAAGGGAAAATGGATATAAACAGATTGCTTCGAACAGAGTCTTCGCTGGTGCCTGGGCCAGGAAAGACTGCCCAGGGCATCTGAGTGGCCCCCAGAAGTGGAAAAGGGGGTTGCTGAATTGGCTGTGGTGGCCGAGGGTGGAAGAGGGCTAGCAGCAAGTTTGCAGCCATGGTGCCGGCAGGCCCGGTGGGCAGTGGAGCTTCATAAACCATCAGATGAATGAAGAGGCGAGTGAGTGGGCACGGGGTGAGGATGGACCGGGGGCTGACTGCTGCCCTTTGAGGCCTCTGTCCCCAGGGTGGGGGTGCACAGGCCGGGGGGGCCTTCTTCAGGGGCCCCCTGGCTTGTACTTGGGGAGAACCAGCGGTGACTCCAGGGAAGAACAGAAAGCTTAGCATTTGACTGAGCATCAGAGGTGGTACTGCCCTCCTCTGCCCCACTAGGGAGAATTGGAGATCCAACCCCTCGGGTTGACCACCTTGGATGAACTGTGATTTCAAGAGGAGAAAAGTTCCCTTACTGTTCACGGAGCAGGTGATTAGGCCAGGTAACGTCCAAAGGCCCTTCTGAACCTAGGAGGAGACGGGAGAGTCTGCTTCTTGGCATCTGTGGCCCAGGCATTCTGATTTTCTAAGACTACAGGACGTGGGTGCTTGTGTCCCGGGAGTCCCTGATTCCGCCACCTCAGAGCAGCCTCTTTGCACCTGCTCCACGGGTCCCCTGGCTGCCCACCCAGCCTTCACCCTCTGCCCCCCTTTCTCTTCCCCACACCCACTGCAGACCCTCCCTGAAGCCACAAGGCAGACGCTGAGCCTGACTTAAATGAGCTGCACTGGTCAGAGACAAGGGCTGGGGTCCAGGGGGCTTTCTGTGGCAGGTGCCAGGTCCCCTGAACTTAAGGGGTGTATCCAGACAGAGTGGTGATGACACGGGCCCCCAGTGCTGGACGGTCCTGCCTGTGTCTTTGGAAAAACCCGGTGGCTTGATTTACCTTGGCCTCTGCTCATCTGCTCTTCAATCACATTAGCACCACACACACAGACCTACACAGATGTGCACACGAAACATACACACACGTGTATGGCATACACATACAGATACGCACGTGCACACACAGATACAAACACATACACATATGCCCGCCCCACCCCCCATACATACACACACAGCTCCAGGGCAGGTGGCCCAGCCTGGGTTCAGCAGGAAGGGCTGGCCCTGGCCCCTCTGTCTGCTCTGGGTGGTCTCCAGCGGGGGTGGGAATTTCAGGGCCACCCCGGGTATGCCGGGCGGGAGTTCACAAGTGCACCAGCAGCCCAGGCCTTCATCTCACTGACTGTGGCTTCCTGGGTGGCCCTGGTCCCCGGTCCTCAGTGCCCATCTGTGGGGAGGGAGGATGGCATGCTGTCTTCCGAGCCCACAGGGCTGCTGGTGCTTCGGGGATTCCCTGCCTGAAAAGCCAGCTTACACTGGAGAGAGCTGTAAAGTCACGGGCACTGTTCTAATTAGCCAGCAGAATCCATGCCAGCCGGTGGGCGGGTGGAGGTGGGGGGCACGGGGGGGGGGGGGCAGGGGCCTCCTGGCTTGCTTTCTGCCCCCTCGCTGCCTCCAGCCCAGCAGCCAGGCGCCTGGCCCCTGGGCCACAATCAATTGTCCAAGTGCCCTTATCAACTGGGTTAAGGGGAGCCCCACCTCCTCACCTCGGTGCGTACCGCTTGCAACAGTAGCCATGGAAACTGCCTGTAACCTTGTGAACAGCTAAAATTTATATATTTTTTGGTTGGTTGTTTTTAAAAACATTATGCAGATTTCCTTTGTGCTGTCACACTCCTGTGGGGATAAGTGAGGGGAATGCAGAGCACGAGGTCGTCATGCCAGCGTGCCTCCAACCCCCTCCTCCTTGCTCACTTGGCAGGGCCCGGATCCCAGAAGTCAGGGTCCCCGGTGGGGTGAGCCCCGGAAGGGCCACTGCCCCTTTCACCTGGGCCTCCCCCAAGACAAGCCACACTCCACCTAGCCTCCCCAAAAGCAGGGAACTTCCCACGTGACCCCCCTGCTCAGGTAGGGTCACTGGGAACCCAAACCCAGCAAGAAAATGAGACTCCTCCAGCAGCAGGTCCAGACAGCGTGTGCAGTCTGGCAAGGAGCTGAGCTGTGGGCCCTGCCCTGCAGGGCTTTCTAGTCAAGAAGAGGAGACAGTGCTCATATTGTCCTTTATTTCACCTTAACGTCAGAAGGATGTTCTGCTGGGTAGAGCATTCTAGGTTGGTGTGCCTTCTTTGAAGATGCTACCCACTGTCTCCTGGCTTTCATCATTTCCAGCGCAAAGTCGGCCGTCCTTCTTGCCTGTATTCCACGGCCTGTGCCCTTTTCTCTAAGATTTTGTCCTTATCCCTGGTTTAAAGGAATTTGATTTGTTTCTGGTGCTGTTCTCTTCATGTTTCTTGTGTTTGTGCTTCCGAGTGTTTGGATCTGTGGGTCCGTAGGTTTTCACCCACTTTGGAGATTTTTCATCCAGGACTACTTCTGATCATTTTTTCTGCATCCTCCTTCCTTTAGGATTTCTAGTTACACATCTATGAGGTCACTTGAAGTCTCCCACATCTCACTGAGGCTCTGTTCACTTATTTGCATTTTGTCTTTTCTCTCTCTGTATTCATTCTGGATACTTTCTATCACTGTCTCCAAGTTCACCGATCTTTTCTTCTGCATTAAGTAAATCAGTGTTAACCCCATCCAGTATATTTTTCATCTTAGACATTGTATCTTTTTTTATCTCTAGAAATTTGATTTTGTTCTTTTTAACATCTTCTATGTTTCTACTTAACATGTCCAATTTTTTCTCTAGTGTTTCAACATGTGGGCGACAATTACGATAACTATTTTAATGTTCTTGTCTCCTAATTCTATCATCTGTGCCATTTCTGGGTTAGTTCCGGTTGATTTTTCCCTTCCGTGTGGATTGTATCTGTTTTTGTCTGCATGCCGAGTAATTTTTTACTGGATGCTAACCTTGTATATTTTACCTTGTCAGGTGCTAGGTCCCCTGTGTATGTTTGTGAACTTTGTTCTGGGGTTTGGTTGTTACTTGAAAACAGCTGGTTTCAGCCCTAGCTGTTATGCTTTGGGAGGCAGGAACAAAGCACATTTAGTCAAAGCCCTCTGAATTTTCTAACCAATGCTCCAGGAATTATGAAGTTTTCCTCTCTGATAGGAGCAGGAACTATTCCCGGACCTGTGTGAGCTTCCAGTATTGTTCCCTAGAATCTTTTCAAATGGTTCTTTCTCTTAAAAAAAAAAAAAGTTTCTTTCTCTGACCTCAGGGAGTTTCACCCACATAGCTGTGCTGACTGGTATGTAGCTGAGTAATCAAGGGGATCCTCTGCACAGATTCATGGTTCTATGTAGCTCCTCCTTCCTAAGACCCTGCCGTGTGCAGTAGCATCACTCAGCTTCCTTGGAGTCAGCTCTCTCTCCCCAACTCAGGGGGACCACCAGGCCCCACCTGGATTTCCCTGCCCTGCAGCCTGGAGACTCACCAGGTGGGGAGCCTGGACACTCTCACCAGGTGGGGAGCCTGGACACTCTCACCAGGTGGGGAGCCTGGACACTCTCACCAGGTGGGGAGCCTGGATACTCTCACCAGGTGGGGAGCCTGTTCAGTCTGGACTGTCCTCATTCCTTGCCCATCTCTTGAGGATGGTCCTTCCTCACCTGATGCCAGTGCCTTGGGAACCATTGTTTCATAGATTTTGTCCTGGGTACTTAGTTGTTTCAGGCCATAGGGTAAATCTCAGCCCAGTTCCTCCATCTTGGCCAGGACCCTGATTAGCCAAGGCTGCTCCTCAGGACGTAGGTTAGTGCTCCCAATTATGAGGGGAGTCCCAGTATCACCCTCACTTGGTCAGTGAGCACGCCGAGACACAGAGGAGTTAAGCAGCTTACCCAGGGTGATGCCGAGCCTGGAGGCAAGTCCTGGGCCACACCATGCTGCCTCTCACAGACAGGAGCACCGCAGACTCAGTGGTTCCCCATCATGCAGACACCCAGGCCTGAAGCCTTGGGGTCCCCAGGACTCCTCCCCACCCCCGCCCCCCCATCCTGCCTCCCAGTCACCCCCTTCTCTCTATCTCCACCCCTCTTGTCACCTGAAGCCTATGCCAGCCTCCAGATGGCCCCTCCCACCCTGCCTCTGTGCCCAGCCACCCACCCCACAGCCACAGAGTTTTTAAAAAGCAGAACTGACCCAGTGACTGTCCTTGTCAACACCCTCCCGAGCCTTCGCACTGGATTCACTCATTCATTCATCACTTAACTGAGGTAATATGAGCCACTGTTCTGGGCACCAGGATAGAGCAAGAAGCAGAACAGACAGAGCCCCTGTCCTCAGTGACTCAGATTCCTGGGAGAAGAGACAGACAATGAATGAATGTATCATGTGTAAAGGGGTAAGGGCTGGAAGGATGAGCCCCTCGGGGTATGGGGCAGCCATGGTGGGGAGGGAGGTTATTTTGGACAGATGGTCACAGAAGTTCTCTCAGGAGGAGAAATTTGAGCAGAGACCTGCGTGCAATGAGGGGAAGAGCCACACAGCCTGTGAGAGCAGGGCATTGTAGGCAGAGAGGGCAGCGTGCAGAGGCCCCGCAGCCACTGTGGGCCTGGCACGAGACAGAGCAGGCCCGGGGAGCAGGCAAGAAGGGGACTCGGCCCCAGAGGGGTGGGTGGGGAGGAGGAGCCTCAGGGATGCAGCAAAAAAGCACTCAAAACACAGAGGGGATGTGGTCAGCAGGGCTCTGTCAAGGATCCCCGCATCTCAGGCCAGGCTTGGGGCTCCCCAGAAGTCCTGCTCCCTGAGGACCAGGAGGAGGCTGGCACCCTGGCCCTGTTCCCTGCCGTGACCTCCACACGGCACAAGCTGGCACACTGCCCACACCCCACAGATGCTCGTGGAGACTGGCATGAACATCTTGTTCTGAAGATGAGGACACGATGCCCGTGGTCGCCCTGGCACTAGGGCAAGGAGCCTGGATTCACCCCCAGGTCTGTCTGACTCCCAGACAGACCAGGGCTGCCGCCTCCCCCGAAGTCTGCACTGACCGTGACCTCTGCTCTGAACCGTCTCGCTCTCACCCCCAGGCGCCTCTGTTCCCCAGAGCACGAGGCAGCCCCTCCCGTCCTGGAGTCAGGACACGGGGACTGGCTGTCAGGTGTTTGTTCAATCACTGTGCGATGCCAGAGGCGGCCGGCATTTCTGTAAAAGTCTCGTCCCTCCAGCCTGGCCCTGAGTTCTGCCTGTCACTGACCTTGAGCAAGTGCCATTCTCTCCTTGAGCCTCAGTTTCCTCATCTGTAAAATGGAGTCAATTATTCTGACTCCAGGGACAAAATGTGTGTGTGCTCAGTCGCTTGGGGCATAGCCAACCCCTTGTGACCCCAGGGACTATATCCTACCAGACTCCTCTGTCCATGAGATTTTTCCTGGCAATAATAGTGGAGTGGGTTGCCACGCCCTCCTCCAGGGGACCTTCCAGACCCAGGGATTGAACCCACGTCCTCTGCATCTCCTGCACTGCAGGCAGATTCTTTCCCACTGAGCCACCGGGGAAGCCAAGGCTGATGGTGAGGCTTAAAGGATGTGACCTGCGCTGTCTCCCTGGAGCACGAGCAGCGCAGGCGCTGTCCCCGTATGCTTTTGCAGATGGTAAACCGAGGCTCTGGCGCAGTGAGGCTTTCCTGATGCCATAGAGCAGGCCAGGAGCGGAAGCAGATGTGGTCAGGGTCTCCTGGGCTCAGCAGCCTCAGTCTCCCTCCTCCGCTCACCCCTCTGGCATGAGCCCTTCACAGCCGGCTTGATCCTCTTCCCGGAAATGCATCAGTGGCTCCAGTTCCCATCTGCCTCCTCCAGCGCTTAGCTGCCAGGGGCTCTGCTGTGGCCAGTGACTCAATGCACAGGGGCGCAGACAGCGCCTGCCGTTTACTGGAGCCTGTGCATCAAGGGCAGGCTGACAGTGCGGGGGTTCCCAGGGCCTCGCGGGGACTGGCAGGAAGGCGGCGGCTCAGGACGAAAGCGCAGGGTATGCAGAGCACGGCTGGGTGCACAGAGGAGCGCACAGGCTTCCTGCAGACGGGGAGACCTGGGCATCAGCCGGCAGGGTCAGAAGGAATCGGCTGCCTGGACGGAAGCGGGCAGCGGTCCCAGAGGCGTCCCAAGCCGAGGGACCGTGGGGCAAAGACAGGCCTGTGCCCCCACAGCACAGAGGCAGGGCATCCAGGCTGGCCCTAGGGAAGTGGCTTTATTCAGAGCCAACTGGGAGCCACTGTGAGTCCAGCCTTGCTCTGGGGCCCATCCTTCAGGACAGCAGTCCTCCAAGCGAGCTCCCTGGTCCAGCAGCATCAGCAGCCCCCGGGCATGCTCAGCCCACCTGGACCTCTGAGCACAAGCTTCCAGAGGAATCCCTGCAGCCCACAGTCCCCCAGGGGAAGCCAGTGTGGCCTAAGGTGAGAATCTCCAATTTGAAGGGAGCCCTCAAGGGGGCAGGCACTGGCTGGGGAGCCAGTCTGGCCCAGGGTCCAGGAGGCAGGAGGGAAGGGGCTGGGATGGAGCGCTGAAGCCTGGTGTTGTCTCAGGGCCATTTCTACCTCTGACTCACCCAGGCAGACAGCACCCTGAGGTTAGGCCTGGGTTGTGGGGGGGCCTCCCCAAGCCACAGTGGTACTGCTCTGTTGACCCTTGGGCACCCATGGGCCCCTCACGGAGAGGGGAGGTTTCAGAAGTTGGGGTCAGCGCCAGTACATAATAGACAACAGACATGTCAAAGGAACTCAGGCAAGTGGCCAGGACCAGCCGCAGTGTGGGTGGGAGGCTCATGCAGGTGGGGGTGGCCGGTTCACTTGGATGCCTTAGCGATCTGGCGGTGGTAGGGGGTCATGTCACTGTGTCCCCCGCAGGCCTGGGCAGTGGCCAGCTCTGTGGACAGGGGAAGGACCCCCGGCAGGCAGGCCCCCCAACCTTGGGCCCACGGTCACGCCTGGCCCCGAAAGCCTGCCCTGCAATGCCCGGGACAGCCGTGTGACCGCGCACAGGTGGGCAGTCCTGGGTCACCAGGGACAGGTGCGTCCCTGCTGAGTCTCTGAGCCTCTGTTTGCCCCCCGGGGTCTGGCTGAGTCACGAGGGTTTTGTGGATCCCAGGGCTGAGCTGCAGTCCTGGGCCAGGGCCGAATCGGGTCCTGCTTGTGCCCTGGGCAGACCTGGACACCCCGTGTCTGTTCCTCGCCCATGCTGAGAGCTCCTGTGAGGGCGAAGTGAAACGCGGCAGGCAGAGCCCTTGCCCAGCGCCTAGATTTCGTACGTGCTTAGCGATCAGAGCTCTGGCGGTCCAAGGAGCCCTGGCCGGGGCACCCTCCTGCACAGCTGCCCAGCCCTGAACTGGTTCCGGGGACTGTGCCCAGGTCTTAGACGAGGAAGGTAAAAACAAAGTTGTCCAGCAGCAGAACCCAGCTTCTGCACGTGGTTACTTTAAGGGAGAGGAAAAGCCTGCCGCTGAGCTGGGGTTCCCTCGGGGGTCTCAAACCACCCTCCCAGGAAGCCCCTGAATGGGGCACCCCAGTGCCTTTCTCCTGACCAGGACCCCCGCCCTCCGTGCCCTGACCTGGCCTGCAGTGCCCACCGTGTCTACCATCCCCTCCACCTGCCCAGGACACGCTGGGGGCAGCCGTGCCAGAGCTGGGGGCCGCAGGGCTGAGAGCCCATCCCTCTCTTTCCCACATTCAGGGCCTGCTCAGCCAAGCCATGCTAAATGGACCCTGACTCAATTCAGTCTGCCTGCCACGCGGAGCCATCCCTGTGTCCTTGGGAGGCCCTGCCCCCCGGTGGCAGATGGACTGCCAGGTCCCTGCCTTCAGGGGGCTTCCATTCAGAGGGGGGCCGGGAGACACGTGTGGCCCGCCACCCATAGGCAAGCAGGGGTGGGCTGGGCAAAGGGGGGACCAGACAAGACACTGACCTGGGGTGGCACCCAGGCTCAGCCCCTGCTCCCCACCTCAAATCATGTGAGCTGTGTCTGGCTCTGTTTCCTTGTTGGCCAAAGGGGACCATGACAACCCTGCTCAGACCCTCGTAGGGATTCAGGATGCTGGTGAAGGGTGTAGTGCCCGGCCTGGCACAGAGGAGGTTTTCAGGACAGGACCCTGTGCTTACTGTACCATGAGGCCCGGGGGAGCCACCCGGGGTGTTAGAGGGACGCCAGGACCTGCCCAGACTTAGGTTCAGGAGCCCCAAGGGGGTGGCATGGGCAGGAATGCCAGGTCCTGGGATGCCCCCACAGCCTCTCTGCTGTGTTAACGTCGCTGACATCAACAGCTGGGGGGCCCACCAGAGAGATGGGCCTGAACTGTGAGCGTCTCCACAGCATGCAGACTCTCTCAGGCCACGAGAAGGGCAGGCCGGTGAGGTCTGGGTGCTGCTGAGCTCAACCTCCAGCTGGGGGCTCGCCCTCCTCCCCCCCACCCACCTCCCGATTCCTGCCGCCACCTGGGGGCCCAGAGACACAGTTCAGGGTCGCTGGCCTGTGGCCCTCCCTCTGTGCAGACGTCAGGGTGACCCTGAGCCAGGCTCCCCCTCAGGGGCACAGCCACCCATCGGCACGGTGAGCAGGCGGCGATGTGTTCACAGCCTTTCACACCCCCAGGCCGGCCCCCACGGAGCCAGGGGTCCAGCTGCCTTTGACCACAGTCCTCAGCGCGTACACCCTGAATTTCTGCTCCTCTAGATGAGCTGGGCAGTGGGGGGAGGCAGGGGCTCCGGGCTGGACAGCAGCAATCACAACTCAGGCTTTAATTTTGCAGTAGATTCTGAACGCCGGCCTCACAAGAGGACCCTCTAGGCCAGGCCTCCCACCAGGACGACTAGGCACCCCCCCACCGCCGGCACCACCCACTGTCCCAAAGGCCGGGGAGACCCCGGGCACTGTTGGTGCAGCTCCTTAACGGAGGCCAGGAGGGGCGCCTCCTGCTGCTCCCTGGGGCAGCGCCCCCCTGGGGACCACGCCAGAGGGGCCAGGAAGGCCACCCAGCTGGGGGTGCCCCGGCAGTGGGGAAGCCGGGCCACCCGGCCCACTCATGTGTGGCAAAGCCCTGCTGCCCACAGTTCCCCAGCCACCAGGCCCTGGGGTCCACCCTGAAGGCTGTCCTCCTGGACTGCAGAGCCACCGGCCTCTTTCCTCAGCTGCAGCTGTATCCCCAGCAGGCGAGCAGGGCCACAAAAACGCGGTGTCCATCTGATTGGGTTTTCCTCTTTCATGGTGGGTTGATTCAGTCCTCCAGCCTCAGTGGACCCCTGGGAAATGCGAGTGGGGTGATTGTGCAGAGAGATGCATCTGAGCCCTGCTTCCCATGTGGCCCGGGAGTGGGGTGTGTCCTGCGGTCCACCCTGGGGGAGCCGGGGGTGAGATCAATGCGTGGATGCGGTGGTCACTGATGTCCTCCTGAGCCCTGACGATGTTGAGCTGAGACCCAGAGGAGTGGCTCCCCATGGCACCCCAGTCTCCCTCCCCACCCCACTCTGGAGCTCTGCCGGGATCCCACTAGGAAATTCTGGTTCCTCCTGCAGAAGTTCGAGGAGCCTGGCAGGTCTTTCATTCACAGTCAGAGCCCCTGAGTCCCTGCCAGGCATCCTGCTCTGTGCTGGGCAGCAGAGCCATGGACCATGGGCAGGGCCCTGCTCTTGCATTGCTCACCCCAAGAGGCAGCAGGGTTATGGGGAGATCTTCTGGACATTCGTGAACCCCAGAAACGGCTGGCAAAATGGGACAGCCCCTGTGCTCTTGGGCCCCTGGAGGAGTCCAGACCACAAAGCCAACCAGCCCGAGGCATCCACAGTATTTTCTGGACACCAGTAACCTGGCCCCAACCCACCTGGCAGTACCAAGGCCCGATGCTGCAGGCATCCTCCGGCCTTGGGACCCAGGGTGGGCACAGGCCCGGCTCACTAGGTCCTGGTTCCCAGCTGGCCCAGGTGCTCTCCAGGCTGGGCTGATCTGGCTGAGGATGGAGCTTGGGGGTAGGGAGGGGGGCACAGGGGGCCATTCCAGGTGCGGTTGGGCACAGCCTCTCCAGGCTCCAGGCCGCTCCAACCACCCACCCCCACCCCCAGCCAGGCTCTGGGTAAGATCTCCAAGACCGGCCGCAGCGATGCGGAGCGCTTCACCGTCTATTTATTACCAAACGCAGGAATCTGGGAGCCCACGGAGCGTGAAATTAGGGCCAAATGTGGAGGAGGTCTAGACAGGAACTCCGGCCGCTCCCGCTCGCGGACGGCGGGGCCCTTGGGCTCCCAGGAACCAGACAGATGCTGTGGAGGGAAAGCCATGGACCAGACACCAGGGTGGGGAGAGGCTGGCAGGGGGTGGCAGACCCGGGTCCCCAGCCATGCTCTGCCCTCTGCCCGCCGCCCCAGCCTTGGCTCCCAGTCTAGAAAGGAGCAGCACCATCGCTGTTTGGTCTCAGGTGCTACTAGCGAAACAGGCGGATTCCAGGGCCCCACTTAGACCCACTGAGGCCTGGGCCTCTGCAGGCTGCCCAGGGTCTGGTCCCAGAAGTGGCTGGATGGGTTGAGCCAGAGGCCCGGCCAGTGCGGGGGGTGCAGGGCTGGGCTTCTCCTTGGCTCCTGAAAGCGGCAGACTGAGCCTTCAGGAGGCACTGCTGTGTGCCCTGCAGCAGGCGGGGCCTGGCGGGCGGGGAGGGGGGCGCTGCCTACAAGACAGACTGAGGAGGCTCAGTCCTTGGTCTTCAGGACAGGGAGGGGTGGGATGGAGCTAGGGGAACAGAGAAGACTCGGAGGGTCTGAAATGGGGCGGACCATGTGGTCCAGATGGAAGCCACGCGGGGATCTTCTGCCAGGGGAGGGGCTCTGGGGCCGGTGGCGGGAGGCAGGTGGGGGCGTCTGGCTCTGCCGCCAGGCGTTTCCTGCTCCCACCTCCACTCCCTCGTCGTCACACCCGCAGGAGACAACCAGAGCCCGCAGAGCAGCGGCTCCCTGGAGACGGGCTGTGGGGAGGGGGCTGCGGCCCGCCCAGCCCCCCTCCACAGACTTCGGGGCTGGGGGTGCCCAGAGGGGGCCCCCCTCTCTCAACTTGTCCCTGTAAAAGCCGGGGACGGGACCGGGAAGCAAAGCCGTTTATAAAGCTTTAAAACCGTTTATGGTCCCAGGGGGCAGATTAACAATTCAGCGCAATCCTGGCCAAATCGTCTTGGCGGGCAGTCGGGCGTTGCAAAGAGACTTGGGGTGGGGGCGGGGGCTGGAGGAGGTGCGGCGGTGGCGGGCAGCTCCCCCAGGCTGTCACTGGACCCGTGGCCCCTCTCTGTCCCTCACCGTCCTCTCCCAGCCCGGCCCATCAGATAGCCATCCTTCCGGGATGGCTCAGAAGCCTCCTCCTCCAGGAAGCCCCCCATGGTTCCCCGACACAATAGCACCCCCTGAGCCCCAAAGCCGTCTGCTGGTCTCCGGGGTACTCAGCCATTCCTGGGTCAGCCCAGTTTCCCTCTAAGCTCCCAGGCGAGTGTGTCAAGCATTTGCAGCCCTGCAGGGGTTTGCATCCTGATATACTTGAATCAGCAGCTCCACGTTTTCACATTCGTGATCCTGAAACTTGTACATCTCAGTTATCCGGACCCCTCACAGGCAGGGCCGGTTAAGGACGCACACCTAGATTCTTGAGGTCCAGAGCTGACCGGAGTCGGTTCTCTACCTCCTTCTGTACCCACACTACAGAGGAGACTACGGAGGACTCCGAGGCCCAGAGGGCAGCCTGTGACCCAGGTTCCCCGTGAGCATATGGCAGGGTGCTCCCCGACCTGGCTGCCCGCCCTCGTGGGCAGGACAAGGGCCCCTCAGACTGCTCGGTGTCCTGCTGGGCAGAGTCCCCAGAGCAGGAAGGAGAGCGGGAAAGCGACAGCTCAGCAAGGCCTGGGCCTTGGGGAAAGGGCCTCTGGCTGCTGTTCTTCCCCTGACTTGCTGCGTGAGGTCCCGAGTGTGCCCCCCCCACCCCGTCACTACCCCTGCACTGGCCTTGGTCTCCTCCTACCTCACCCGTTAAACAGAGGTGTGGGACGTGGTCCTTGAAGCACTGGCATCCGAGGTTCTGTGACTTGCTTTGAGAAGTCCAGGAAGGCTTCCTGGAGGAGGAGGCGTGTTCTGAGCGCTGATGGCAGGGCAAAGCCTGCAGAGGCAGAGGGGAGAGCACCTTGGGGTGGGGCCGGGTGAGGGCAGAGGGGCGGCTGGAGGGTGGGGGAGAGGAAGCCACGTCACTCTCAGGGGCTGATGTCGGGCTGGGGCGTAAGCAAAGCTGCCGGGGGTGCACGTGGGCACCTGCTGCTGGGTCTGGTCCTGGGACCAGCGCCTGGCTCGGGCGTTGCTGCTCCTCGGCATGCCCATGTCTGCAGAGTGAGGCTGAGGCGCTCCAGCTGGACGGGGCGGGGGTGTCGGAGCCACGGCTGCTGACAGCCCTGGGCGCCTGGCCTGTGCCAGCACCCTCCCATCACACCGCCAGGCTGCCCGCCGCTGGGGATCCCCCACTCAGAGCCAGGAAGACCGAGGGGCCATCTGTGTCAGACCTGGGAGGGGGCTGTGTGGCCACGCCCTCGGGAACCCGGTGGAAAGTTCAGATGTGGAGAGGGAGGTGCGTCTGAGTGCAGCACACCTGCCGTCTGGCGGAATCCTCCATGCGCTCCCATTCTGCAGAGGAGGAGACTGAGGCCCAGAGAAAAGGAGGCATTTGGAGCCCTGTCCTTGCAACTGGCAGGAGACGGGGCCACACGGGGAGCAGCTTACGTGCCGGGGCGGGGTCTGGTTTCATGCCTGTCCTGCCTGCCAGACCTCTCTCCTGCCCGGCGAGTCCCCTTGTCCACGAGGCAGGACCATGACGAGCTTTCTGGGATGCAAGTAGCAGAGACACACACGAGGCAGTGTATTCACAGCGAGTCACCCCGTGGGCCCCAGGGAGGGCTGGGGGCCTGTACACCGGCCCACAGCCGGCTCTCCGTCCTGTCTTCCCGTGGACCAGCTCCTCTGGCTCCACACTCAGGCTGCCCTGCTGCAGCCTGGGCACCCGTGTCTCCACCCAGGGCCAAGGGAGTAGGGACTGGCCAGTCTCCAGGCCCCGGTTCTGTTTCCTGGGAGACAGAAGAGGGCTGGCCCAGCTGGGGTGGGGGGAGTCCTTTCCACCCCGTGCCTGGCAAGCGGTGTCCAGAGGGGCAGCAGCATTGGGCACGAGGCTGTGGGACCCTCTGGGCCCAGGAGGCCCTGGGTTCCCTGCGGCAGGGAGTGGGTCCCCCGTGGCCTTCAGCTGTGATGGGCCCGTTAACTGGAAACGACACGCGTGCTTCACATCCGTGAACTGATGGGGGCTGGGCTTTGGCTTAGCCAGCGGGACTGACTTTGGCCAAGTCTGAACCTCAGTCTCTTCATCGGCAAATTTGGGGTCCCAGTGCCTCTGCTACCCCCCACGACCCCCCGGGAGGCCAGGGAGGGCCGCCGGGGCCCCTTCCACTGCCCGCTGTCTGGCCACCCCAGGGTCAGGCTGAGATGAGCCGTGCCCTGTGAGTCCCCGGAGGGCAGTGTGTGGGCACGTGGGGTCCGGTGCTTCGCCGGCAGCTGCTTGCTTCGCTTTGCCTCACATCCGTGAAGGGCGTGCAGCGCACGTGGACAGCAGGCCTGGCCCCTGGCCCCATCCCCCGCTGGCCGCCGCCTCTGCACACCCAGCTCCCTGGATCAGGCCCCAGTCGGCCTGACCCTTGGCAGGGCTGGTGGGCCAGCTGGCCTCAGCCACCCTGGGGGCCAAGGGAGGTCGGAACTGCCCGGCAGGGTGCCCAGGAATGCAGGGGTCCCTGGGGCTGCTGCTTCATCTGTGTGGCCTGCGCTGTGTCTTCCTGACCGGGCCCCATGGGCCCAGCTGTCTGGACCTGCCTGTCTACACTTCTGTCTGTCTGAATTTGGAGCTGTCTCTGAGTCTGGGTCTTCTTGTCTTGCTGCTCCGGGCCTGTCTGGATCTACCTTTCTGTCCCTCTGTCTGTCTGCTCGGGGTCTGGGGGCCCCTCCCCCCGTGGTCTCTGACACACAGCGCTGGCTGGGCCCGACCCCACGGACACGTCCACATCCTCCTCCGTCTGTGGACTGGGGTCCACGGCGCCCCTGCCCAGCTGCTCCCTGCCAGGCTACCTGACCCTGCAGATGAGCCTACGGGGAACCCCCGAGCCTTCAGCCTCGCCACGCGGGGCTCAGGTCCCCTCACCCCTGACCCTCCGACTGCCAGACCCACTGAGTCTCCCTACGAAAGCCCCGTCTGTCAGTTCTTCTCACACATTCCTGGAAGAAGAAAAATCAGCCCAAATTCCAGCAAGTCTTTGGCAAGGCTTATCAGCAACTTTAGAAACGTGCACACCACGAAACTTCACTGCGCGTTCCTAGGAACCTGGGAAGTAATGCAGCTCCTGGCCCGCGGGGCCTGGCTGAGCGAGCGGGGCCCCTCCACGTGGCGGGGCCCATGCCGGGGATCCCCGCAGACAGTCTCTCATCTAGAAGAACCTGGGGCATCTGGGGAGAGACGTCTCCGTAACCAGCGAAGGTGCGGAGGGTGCAGACAGAGTGTCACTTTCGTTTAGGAGGGGGACGGAAATCTATATTTGCTTACCTTTTTGGAAAGAAGCCACAGGAGGGCAAACCCAGAACTCAGTGAAACCGTCAGTCAGGACAGAGCAGGGAGGAAGCAGGACCTCTCTGAATGCACCTGGTTTTATGCTTTTGACTTTGGAACCAAATGTTTTCTACAGTGAAAAAAGCAAACCGGCGACTCCCCGGAGGCCCAGTGGTTAATGAGGATGTCCCCTTCCAAGGCAGGCAGGGCTCCCCAGTGGCTCAGACGCTGATGAAGCCTCCTGCAGTGCAGGAGACCCGGGTCTGACCTCTGGGTCGGGAAGATCCCCTGGAGAAGGGAATGGCAACCCACTCCAGTGCTCTTGCCTGGAGAATCTCATGGACAGAGGAGCCTGGCAGGCTACAGTCCATGGGGGCTGCAAAGTGTCGGACACGACTGAGTGACTGACACTTTCACTTTCCAAGCAGGGGGTTGCAGTTCCATCCCTGGTCGGAGAGCTAAGACTCCACATGCCTCACAGCCGGAAAACCAAAAAAACTAGGAGCAATATTGTAACAAATTCAGTAAAGACTTTAAAATACTAAAGCCACCTTTAAAAAAAAAAAAAAAAAGCTAAGCTACTTTTAGGTTCCACACTAAATCAGTGTGTGTGTGTGTGTGTGTGTGTGTGTGTGTGTGTGTGTTTTAAGACAGTAAAAACTAACTGAAATAAATGACCCTAAATATTGAGGTGGTGGGGGGGGAAAAAGAGCATACTAAGAATTATTTCAAGTGACTTTGAAACAGTCTTTTCACTTCACATCCCTAAGGGGACAAAAACAAAAAGAATAACAAATACCAGATTCCGTTCAGTAAGCCCTTGTTAGTAAAAACATTGGTAAGGATACTTTTAAATGCGAAAAAGCAAGTAAGTAATGAAGTATATGTTATGAGGAAATAAAATTTGCACTGTAAAAGTCACATAGACATCATATTTTAACATGGAAAAACCCCCTTCATGTCTAATTTTAAGTGGAAATATCAGTATAAACTCATGTTCATTTTTTCTCTCCCTTAAAAAAAAAAGTCTTTCCTAGATCTGGCCACTGAAAAAGCCCAGAACCATTGCAAAGCCAGAAGCAACTAACACCTCTAGGGCCCAGACTGTGTTTTCTAGAACCACTTCCCCCAGCAAGAGAGCCAAGCGTCCCAGGACTGCAGCAAGAACTGGGACATCTTATGCCTGAAAGCAATGTGCCATGAAGGGTTAGCAGGGTCCCACGAAACTAACTTTGGGGCTTCCCTGGTGGCTCAGTCGGTAAAGAATCTGCCTACAACGCAGGAGACCCAGGTTTGATTCCTGAGCGGGGAAGAACCCATGGAGAAGGAAACGGCAACCCACTCTAGTATTCTTGCCTGGTGAATTCCATGGATAGAGGAGCCTGGCGGGCTACGGTCCATGGGGTCGCAAAAGAGTCGAACACGACTCAGCGACTAAACCACCACCATCACAATGACACTGGAGCCCACGTGGAGGCCAAGCCCGTGGTCCCAGTGAGATCACCTAAACGGCAAAAAGAAGAATGACTGCAGGGCATTGAAACGCATCAAATACATATAAACCAGTGAGAATAAGATGGCGAAACAGCCATGGCCCTCACAGGGTGCCAACTTGCTCTGAAAACTGAAAAATTTACAAGCTGAGCATCTATGCTTTTCCTCTGCAGACAGTCTGTTGATATTACCGGCTACGTAATAGGGAAGATTCTTTAGAGAAGAGTCGGAGCTGATACACGCAGGACAGGTGATAGCCTCCGAACAGTCTCTGTCTGCAACTCCTAACGAGACAACAGATCCCTCAGGGATTCCCAGCCGCTGCTGAAAGAATAAGGAGGAGCCGGCGGGGAGGCCTGGGCAGCTGAACGCCTGGGCTCATCCCAACATTGCGATGAGAGGAACAGCGGTCCTGGGGCCCTGAAGGTGGAGTGGTGGGAAGCCAATTTAGAGGGCAGAACCATGACAGAGGAACACGGGAAATGCTGGAGGAACTGCAAGCCCGTTCTCGTACATGGAGAATTCTGTGAGATGAATGACCCAGTTTCTTCTGTAAACAACCTGCAGGGAGCGGGTATGAAGGGGAACAACAGTCAAAAGAGCCAAACACAACTGGATCTGGATTTGAACAAGCGACTGTGGGAAAGCATCTTGGAGATGAGCGGAGGCTTTTTGAAGGTCCTCACCTGTCAGAGTCTGCGCTGAAGTGTTTATAAATAAACTGATGTGCTCTGGGATTTCCTTTAAGGAACTCAGTTGCTCCTTCCATGCTATTCCCTGGGGTGAGGGGAATGAAAGGGATTGGGAGTTTGAGACAGGGTGTACTCAGCAAAGCCCCTTGTCAAACCTCGGTGACCTGGAATGGGCCACAGTGGGAATATTTACACGACCCACAGGTTAAGTTGCTTCAGTCGTGTCCGACTCTTTACCACCCCATGGACTGTAGCCCGCCAGGCTTCTCTGTCCTTGGGGATTCTCCAGGCAAGGATACTGGTGTGGGTTGCCATGTCCTTCTCCAGAGCTTCTTCCCAACCCAGGAATTGAAGCCAGAATCTCTGGCAAATTCTTTATCTACTGAGCCACGAGGGAAGCCCTTAATTCCCCGACCCGTGATCAAACCCTCGCCCCTGCACTGGCAGGGTGGAGTCTTAACCACTGGGCCACCGGGGAAGTCCCTTAAGAATTTTTTAATGTCAACAGCCTAAATATAAAAAGGGAGTTGTTTTTCAGTTTTGAAAGATGAAAAACTTTTGAAAATCGGTTGCAGACCGTTTGAATACGCTTAACACTACTGACCCGGACATTTAAAAATGGTTAAGATGGTAAATTTTATGTGATGTATAATTTGGATATTTTAAAGGAAAGGGATCATTTATGTTATAAAATGGAATATGGTTCAAAATTATGTTGCAGAAGAAAATTTAATGATAAAGAAAAATGAGGGTGAGCTGGTTAGGTGATAAAGCAGGTTACAAAAGCGTACATTCAGCCTGACTGCACTGGGGTCAATTTTTAAACACATGAGCTGGTCGTCTAGGCTTCCCAGGTGGTGCCAGTGGTGAGGAACCTGCCTCCCAGGACGAGATGTCAGAGACGCCAGTTCGATCCCTGGATTGGGAAGATGCGCTGTAGGAGGGCATGGCAACCCACTCCAGTATTCTTGCCTGGAGAATCCCATGGACAGAGGAGCCTGGCAGGCTAGAGCCCGTGGGGTCACAAAGAGTTGGACAGGACTGAAGCGACTGAGCACGCACGCACACACATGTGCACGAACCATTCGCCCGAGCTGCAGGTGTGCCAGGCTGAGCGCTCACGTAGAGCGGGGGTGTGTGCTGCTAGCTTCCCCTCCTGCAGACGCGGGAAGTGCTGGCAGGGGCAGGGGTCCCTCCCGCCCCGAGCCCCTGCCTCCTGCCGGCCCAGGGGTGTTTGTTTTCCCGTTTGGAGCACTTGCTTGGTGTCCTAACCTAGGAGAGGCTCCTGCGATGAGCCGGCGGTGAAGGTGGCGGGGTGTGTTGCAGGCCGCTGATGGAGAAGGGGGCGAATGACAGCCGGGACAGTGGTCATCACCGGCGGCATCTTGGCGACTGTGATTCTGCTCTGCATCATCGCGGTTCTGTGCTACTGCCGGCTCCAGGTACTCGGGGGCGTGGGGGTGCGGTGGGGAGCGGAGCCCAGAGCGGGGCCCTGCAGAGGGCAGGGCCCCCCCAGGGCCAGGCCTCCAAGAAGGTGCAAGGCAGCCAGCCCTGCCCAGCCTCCACGTGTGAGGGCTCAGTGGTAGCTTCCCAGACTCCCTGCGAGGCGAAGCTGCAGAGGTTTGGACAGGGTGAGGGCCTTAGCCGACATCACACAGCTGCCAGGAGGGGCACAGTGGTGAGCCCTCGGGCCGCGCCTCCCTGCCGTGCCCACCCTCAACAGCTGTGCTGGGCCCTGTGTCTTCATGAGAGGAGAAGCCACGTGCGCAGGGCAAGCCGCGTGTGCAGCCCGGCCCCCTTGGGCTACACTGGGGCCAGCTCTGCCACCGGCAGGCTGCCTGAACCCCGGCCCCCTGGGCCTCAGCGTCCCCACCTGCAGATGGGACTTGGTCCCTGCCCCTGCCCCGTGGTTGCTGTGGGGCAAAATGAGTGAAAGTGAGTGAAAGTCGCTCAGTCGTGTCCGACTCTTTGCGACCCCTTGGACTGTACAGTCCCTGGAATTCTCGAGGCCAGAATACTAGAGTGGGTAGTCTTTCCCTTCTCCAGAGGATCATCCCAACCCAGGTCTCCTGCATCGCAGGTGGATTCTTTAGCAGCTGAGCCACCAGGGAAGGGGTGAAATGAGAGAACCCCTCCTTTAGGGATGCCAGGAGTCCGGGGCACCTGGGCTCGAGCTCCCCTCCGTGGTCGAGATGGGGACATAGGTGTATGACGTGGGGGCATCCCAGCGCCCTCCTGGGCCCGCGTGGGGGCCGGGGGCCACGGCGGCCCTCTGCCTACTGTACTAGGCCCTCCCGGGCCCGCGTGGGGGCCGGGGGTCACGGCGGCCCTCTGCCTACTGTACTAGGCCCTCCCGGGCCCGCGTGGGGGCCGGGGGTCACGGCGGCCCTCTGCCCACAGTACTACTGCTGCAAGAAAGACGAGTCGGAGGAGGACGAGGAGGAGCCGGACTTCGCGGTGCACTCGCGCCTGCCGCCGCTGCACTCCAACCGGAACCTGGTGCTGAGCAACGGGCCGGCGCTCTGCCCGGCCGCCGCCTTCAGCCAGAGGTCCCCGCAGGCCCGCGCCCTCTGCCGCAGCTGCTCCCGCTCCGAGCCGCCCGCCTTCTTCCTGCAGGAGCCGGAGGACGAGGGCGTCAGCAACGGGGGGGAGCGCGTGGCCTATAGGAGCATCAGCCAGGAGGACGTGGGGCCGCCGCCTGGGGGCTTCGGGGGGCTGCAGGCGCTCAACCCTAACCGCCTCTCAGCCATGCGAGAGGCCTTCTCCCGCAGCCGCAGCGTCAGCACCGACGTCTGAGCGCACCCCCGGCCCCCAGCAGAGCCTGAGACCATGGTGGGGGGTCCCCGCCTGGCCCCGGGCCCCGAACCCAGCGATCCTCGCGTGCCTGTCATCACAGACACTTCGGGGCTCCGTGCAGGGCTCAGACCCAGTGAAGGCTGGTGGGGCTGCCCCAGGCAGTAGCCGCCGGGGCCTGGGTCTGCAGGGAGGCAGGCGTGATGCGGGCGCGGGTGGGGCCCCCAGGTGCCCCAGCTGCAGAGTGAGGTGGGGCTCCGGGGTGCGGACACTGGGCTGCGGATGCCAGGGCTGCCGTCAGCAAGGGGCCGGGGGCCGGGGCGGGGGGCCGGGGCCTCTGTCGCGGCCGCCTCTGCCGCTCGGCCTGGCCACGCCCCTCCGTCCCTGGGTCTCGGTCTACCTACATGTCCAAGGATGAGGTGGTGGCCACTAGGCTTGGGGTCCTGCAGCTCAAGCCTTGGGGGCCAAGTCTCCTGTCTCCCCCACCCCCAGACAGCCCGGCTTCCAGGGAAGCTGAGACCCTGCTTGAGCCCACCTCCCCGCTGATGCCCAGAGAAAAGGGGGTTTCTCGGAAGGTGCAGCCCCAACTGGCTTTTTGGTGAAAATGGAGTGGGGAGGAGGCCCTGTGCCAATCCTCCCGATTCAGAAGTAAAACACGCAGCCCACTACTCAGCCCTGATATGGTCGGGCAGACAGAGCCTCGCACTAGAGGCGGAAAGACCCACTGATGCCCCGTGGGACCTGAGACATGCCCTCAGGTCCACAGGGGGACAGGCCCACGCCCTCCCACCTGGTGGGTCTCAGGAAGACCTGGGAGCAAGGCCTCAGGCTGCCCTTCCCTGCGTCAGCCCCCAGCACCCCGGCCCCCCAGGCGAGGACAGCTGAGTTCAGCCCCCATCAGGCCCCCTCAGGCCTAGCGGCTCCTCCCTCCACCCAGTGAGAGAGCTGCCCCAAGCGCAGGGGCACCTACCGTGGGGGACACAGCCCCCGACTCAGAGGCCCTGTCTCCTTTCTCTGCAGCCTGGCCCCCAGAGCCCCTGTCCTCTCCTGGGCCCGCTCTCGCGCCCTCTCTCTCTGCCTCTGGGCCCCGCCATGGAGCGCCCCCCAGCACCCCCGTAGGGCAGCCCCCGTCTGCCCAAGAAGATGGACCAAGCTCCCCAGCCAAGCGGGCTTCCCGGAAGACAAGCTCTGGGGCCAGCGGCTTCCCCCTGGTGTGGGCACCACAGCTCACTCTCTCTTGAAAGCGCTGCAGAGCTGTGACTCTGGACGTGAGCAGAGTTAGGAAGACTTACTATTTTGGGCATTCTCGATTTTTTTTCCCCTCTTCTTCCCTTTGCTTCCTGCCTCAGTTTGGACTCGCTAACGGATTCATGCCCAAGCTTCCCGTCCCTTTGTCAAACCCCACGAGTTCATTTCTGATGTATTGGTTGGGGATGGGGGTGGGGAGGGAGGGGTGGGGGTGGGGAGGGAGGGGTGGGGGAAGGGTCCGGAGGTGGCACTTCCCGTGGCTGTTCTGCGTGGTCTCCTGTTTCCTTTTCTGGTCTCTGGCCTCTGTATAGATTCCTAGATCCATCTGACATCATCAACACACACACACCCATCCAAGCTCTCCCTCAGCTCTGCCGTGGAGACTGGGGGAGCTGCCCGCTCCCCGACAGAATTGAGAGCCAATAAAACTCCTCTCCGACACCTCACGTGCTGTCTTTGATCCGCCTGGGACTCCAGGCCGACCCAGACCCCTCTCCTGAGCTTCCTGGGAGGGGCCACATCCAGCCCAACCCAGACAGAGTGGGCCCTCCCTTCCCGTCCAGCCCCAGGGGTCAAGGCTCTGCCCAGAGGGGCTGGTCCTGGTCGCAGCCGCATTGGATTTTGACTTTCCTGGGGTGGCTGTATCGATCTTCCAAGATTGGAAACCACTGGCCTAAAAACCCTGAGTTCCTGGAGAGTGGGTTGGGGGGTGAGTCGCTGTGGCCTCTGTGGGCCTCGGTCTCACCGTCCACACGATGGGCGGCAATAACACTGCGTCACGGAGCTCTTAGGAGGGCCAGAGGAGGTGCTGGGGACGCTTTGGGCACAGAACCCGACCCACGGGATGCACACAACAAGTGCTGGGGGATGGGGAGTTATCAGGAGAGGAGGAGGGGGCAGTGGGGAGGAGGAGCAAGGCGGGGAGTGACTGGGCGTGATGGTGGGGTGTGTCAGGGAGCCCTGCGCCCCTGGATTGCCGTGATCCCACCTCCGCTGGAACCGAGCTGCTGACCTTGAGGGAGCCCACCCCACAGGCCTCCACCTTCATGGCCACGGACCCAACTCTGACGCTGTCCTAAGCACCGCAGCCCACCTGCTGTGATCCCGTTCTGGGGACAGAAGGCTCTGCATCCCAGCGAAACAGCCTGACAGCCACTCACCTCCCCAGTCCCTGCCCCCGACGGAGACCCTCCCCGTGGCATATGCGCCCAGGGCCGGCTCACTGTCCCTCAGCTGGTGGACAGCCAGACCCTCCCTCCGCCTCTGCAGCCAAACCAAGGTGCTTTCAGCATCGTACACACCCACCCCTCTCCCTGGAGGCTGTACAGTCACTCCTGAGGCTGGACCGGCCGAAACATCACCTCCTCTGGGAAGCCCGCCGGTGTCCCAGCACCCGCCAGTCCAGATGAAGTGGCTCGTCTAAGAGGCCCGGCAGCAGTAATGAGGACTGTTTCCTGAGCCCCCTACGTGGGCCCGCACTGTGCCCACCATCCTGCCTGCCTCGCCCCTTGTGTTCTTCCCAGCGCACCCCAAGGTGGGAACTTTCCCCCCAGGGTGGGGCGGTCCCTTGGGCCCTGCAGACCCCCAGGCCCTGCAGCAGTTGGGAGGCACAAGACTGGCTCAGTTCTGACTCCAGCACCCGAGTCCAAAGCCCCCTGAGCCCCCTCCCTGCAGGCGCTCACTCATTTGTCACCTTTTTTCTGTCTGCTTTCCCCAAATGTCATTCCTCAGGGAGACACTGTAGTCCAGCCCTAGCCGCCCTCAGCCCCAGCCCGACCCAGACCTGGCCCAGGACCCAGTCCCAGACCTGGACCCGGTCCCAGCCCCAGACCCAGCCTCAGAACCAGACCCGGCCCCGGACCCAGACCCAGCCCCAACCCCAGTCCCGGACCCAGTCCCAGCCTCAGAACCAGACCTGGCCCTGGACCCAGACCTGGTCCTGGACCCAGACCCAGCCCCAACCTGTCCCGGACCCGGTCCCAGCCTCAGAACCAGACCCGGCCCTGGATCCAGACCTGGTCCTGGACCCAGACCCAGCCCCAACCTGTCCCGGACCTGGTCCCAGCCTCAGAACCAGACCCGGCCCTGGACCCAGACCTGGTCCTGGACCCAGACCCAGCCCCAACCCCAGTCCCAGACCCGGTCCCAGCCTCAGAACCAGACCCAGCCCTGGTCCCAGACCTGGTCCCGGACCCGAGGCTGCATCAGACCTTCCTGGAGCGGTGAGCCCAGAAGACGCCCCGGCCCTCCTCTCAGAGCCCCGGACAGCCCACGATGCCGCCATAAATACGATCACTTTATTAACATACAGAGATTGCTGGCGGACAACAGCACGGCCCCGGGGCCGTGAGAAAGACGCCCCTCCCTGGCGTAAAGTGCGGTGGGTCCTTCCGTGCCAGGAGCTTCGGATGGGCAGGCGAGCGATGCTAAGTTGTAAGATTACAAGTGCCCCGCAGGAATCACCGGGAGGGTCAGGGCCTGAGGCTCCTCCTGCAGCCCCTGCCGGTCTCCTGGGCCTGCAGCCCCGCAGGGAGACGGGGCGCTCCCGGGCCTCTGGGGGGCGGGGAGCCATCCTCGCATCTCTGTCCCGGGGTGAGGGGGGCCGACGGGCACGCCGGGGGTGGGGGGCTCTCCTGTCCAGGGAGATCAGGGGCTCAGTGTCACGTCTTCACAGCTGGGCGCCCTGCAGGAAGGGTGTCCATGGAGGGGCTGCTGTGCCCCAGGGACAGGGTGCTCGGTCTCTGAGGGGCGGCCGCCGGGCCTAGGAGTGGGGCGGCCGGCAGGAGCGGCAGCAGGCCTTGCTGTAGTACCAGTGGCCGCAGAGGTTCACCTTGATGGCCAGGGCACAGTTGGTGCCCGGCTGGTCCTGGCAGCTGTCATCTGCAGAAGGGACCACAGCGCATCAGCGGGCGGTGGGGTGGTTGGGGGGACGACACGGCAGGACCCCTGCCCCGCCCCATCCACCTCTTCTCCTGGAGCTCTCCCTCGTACCCCTCGCCAGGGACATCAGGACCCCACCGGTAATGTGAAGCGCTCACAGGGAAGGTGGATACCCAGGGACCAGGATTTGGAGGAGGCCCTGACCTCACCCCAGAGGTCTGAACATCCCCGGGAGGCCCACCAGTCCCCTCCACTCAGTGGGTCCAAAATAGAGCTCATCGCTGGGCCCTAGTGCCCCCCAGAGCCTAGGACATGCCTGCATCTTCCAGGTGCCTGAGCCAGAGAGCCTGCTTCAGGCCCTTGCCACCCTGCCCCTGTGTGGCCAGCTTGAAGGTGCTCTGGATGAGTTTGTCCAGGCCCTGATCCTTTGCCCCACCACCGCATCTTCTGAAGCCAGATGCTCTTTGCAAAAGGGAGGGTCTCGGCCTGGCTCCTGGGGGCCACAGGCTCCAGTCAGATCTCACCTGCCGCCCTTCCCACCCACAACTCCCAGCTGGACTTGGCCACTCCCGGAGAGAGACTTCGCTCCCCGCCCTGCCTTGGTCTCTGGAGCCAAGAGACACTCCCGGGTGACTGCCTGCGCATCCCTCAGGCCCCGGCACGGCTTCAGAGTCTGCCTCCTCACCTGGGGGCTCCGTTGGGCAAGGCTGCAGGTCGCAGGCTTGTCTGCCAACAGGCTTCACCAGCGGGTCACAGCCCCGGACGATGTCGGTGCCCTGGTAGCACTTCACGTCGCGCATCCGCACGCCCACCCCACACGTCTTGGTGCACTGAGCGGGGAGAAACGGTGTGACCACAGCCCCTGGTGGGGCGGGGGCCCAGCCAGAGGAGCAGTGGGACTCTCCTCCTCTTGCCAGGTTGCTGAGTCTCCATGGACGCGGGACACACAGATGCTCAGGGGCTGGGGCAACCAGATGCTGCTGCCCCCGCCCCCCTGCTGCATACTACTCAGCTTCCCTGTGAGGGCGTGGACCCCTCATCTCTCCCCCGAGACAGGTCCTTTGGTTCCAGCTCTCCAGTGTCCTGTGCTGCGGGAGGCTCAGGACACAGGGGGCCACAGTCCAGGGAGAGACTGGCTTCCCGCTCCAGTTAAGAGCTGGGGGCCAATCGACTACATCTTCCAGAGCCAGCACCCCCACCCCCGGCTTCCCGTCCAGATGTTCCCCTCGGAAAACCCTGCCAAGCTGCCCAGAACGCCAGGGCCATCTGCTGACCCCAGTTACCCCGCTGTCCTCCCACTGAGATCCTAAAGGCGGTGGTTCCCTCTGGCTCCCCCTGCTGTGGGTGACCCCATATCACCCAGGCTCAGCTGGGACCTGAGCCCTCGGTCTGCAGAGGTTGGGGGGTGGGGTTCCAGTCCTGACCACCCCGCTCCACCACCCACCAGTTCTATTCACAGAGGCACCGGGAGGGCTTCCAGCTCGATGCCCGCACCCAGCTTGAGGGAACCAGCCCAGCCTGGGGGACGGAGCCAGACAACAATCAGCCTTTGGGGGAGATGCCCCAAGGCACCCGCAGCCATCCCCCACCCCCCAGAGAGAACGCACATCTGGCCTTTCCTGGCACCCACTCCTCCACCCTGGGTGGATGGCTCAGAAGATGCACTCTTACTAAGCCCCCGACCCAAGCAGAGGCGGCCACAGGGGGAAAAAACCCCACCCCAGCCAGGGACAAGGACGCAGAGATCCTCCTGCCCACCGTCTGGTCACCCCTAGCCCACCCACTCATCAGGGTGATGGGTGCCCTGCCCCCGTGCCCCAGGCTCCTGGGCGAAGACCCGTCTGGGCCTCCCCGTCTGGCCCCCCAACCCCCGGAAGCTGTGCATCCCCGGGTGGAGGGGGGCCTCAGGGTGGGGTCCGGTGATGCAGCCCAGGAGAGAGGGGGGGTGCGTGGGAACCAGTAAAAACGGCCCCGAGATGCACCCCTGGGCTGTAGAGAGTGGAGAGGCCGCGCTCCACGCCACCCTCCAGCCAGAGGCAGAGGAAGGAGCCCACAGGCCAGAGTCAGGCCGGCGACTGCCACTCCTCCTGGCTTCCCTCTGCCCGGCGTGCACCGTCCTCTCGTCCCCTCTGCCTCTCTGATTCTGTGTCCCTGCCTTGACTCTGGCTCCCCACCCTCCCAGTTCCCACTCGGGATCTGTCTGCCCCATGGTGAGTGTCAGGCACACAGGCTTTCAAGCGCGTGACTGAAAGGCTTCCAAAGGCAAGGCCGAAGTGACCTGGGCCAATAAAAGGGCCCCGGATGAGTGCAGCAGAGATCCCAGAGGTGAGATCCGGGAGGACTTGGAGAAGGCAGCCCTCGTGCTCGCCCACGTGGAAGCGCTGACAATCTCTCCAGGGAGGGAAAGCCCTGATGGAGGCTGAGCTGGGGCACGTGAGGGGCACTCGGGGTGGGCGAGGAGGTCTTTCGGCAGGACCAGAGGTCAGGCCCGGCCTTAGGAGGGCCAGTGGAGGGCTCACCTCCGACCAGGGGCTGGTGTACCACTTGAAGCAGGGCCTCTCGAAGCACGTGCTCTCCTCAGGGGGCTTCGTGGCCAGGCCACACTCGGGGCCGCTGCGCGTCTGCGGCTTCCCGTTGGCCAGCTCCATGCACAGGACCAGCCTCTTCTTCACGCCTCTGCCACACGTGGTGTTGCACTGGGGTGCAAGGGCAGACAGGTTAGGGGTCAGGGGCCAGAGGTCGGGAAGACCAGAACACGGGGCCCACAGCCATGCCCGTGAAAACGGCTCAGGCAACGGCAAGTGGGTAACAGCTAAGATCAATGACACACTGGCTGGGAACCTGCTGGTCGATAACCACATGGCCCCAGACAGATTTGATCAGAAACAATTTAACAGAAAAACCATCTGTTGTGAAATAAAATGGTCAGTGACCATTTGCCTGGTGATGAATTAGCGGATAGCAATCTGCCTGAACCAAGCGGTTGAAAGCCGTGTGGTTGGGAACCATGCGTCTGAAAACGGCAAGCTGGTGACCTTGACGGGTCCCCAGAGGTCACGAGAACAAGCGGATGCACAGGGCCCACGGCCCAAGGGTGGGTATGGCCCAAGGACCCCCAACCCTGGGCTTCCACCTCGGGAACACGGGGTCGTGGGAAACGGATCGGCCGTGCATGCCTCTCCAAACATTGACTATTTAGATCTGGGAAGTTTTAAGCGGTTTTCTTACCTTTTTTGTTTTTTTTTTCTATTTCAAGTTAGTGTTTAGCGGATTGTGGCATCATAATGTCCAATTAATTCCTCATTTAGCCAATCTGTCATTCTGGCCACCTGGCTCTCAACCAGTTAAACGCTCTCCCAGACAGAGGGGCCCTGCTCGCCGGGCGGGGGGCACTCACCCGCTCCCAGTCCTGGGCCAGCCAGTGGGCGGGGCAGTTCTTGTCCCCGCAGGGGTGGATGGCCAGGGGCTTGGTCTCCATCTGGCACTGAGACTCGGGCACGACCCGTCCATCGCTGGTCTTGCAGTACACGTGTCTGATCATGCGGCCCTGCCCACAGCTGCCACTGCACTGCAGGGGGAGCACCCGGGGTCAGAGGCAGAGCCCCCTCCCAGGGCCCCCGGGCCTCCTTCCCCAGAGAGAAGAGCAGTGGGGGGAGGGGGGGTTGCCACGGTAACTGTTTTAAATACCATGCTCTGTTCTAATTACGGAAAGATGGCAGGCTCGATGAAAAACACACCTAAAACCCCAGAAGAGTCCCCTGCGCACCCAGCACCCAGAGGGGAGCCCAGTGGGCATCTGAGCATCTCACCCAGGTGGGAGAAGAGAGAGAGGCAGGCAGGGAGCTTATAACGGGGGCATCGCAATGGGACCGCTTGTGTTGGTTCAAGGTTCTGATCCCCCGTAGTCACACGGGTCAGCCCCCTGAGCACCCGGCCCTCACCGGCCCCCAGTCGGAGACGGTCCACTGGCGGTCACAGGGGGGCCCCGTGCAGTCCTTCTCCCCCACAGGCCTGGTGTTGGGGTCACACAGCTTCTCGTCCTCCGAGCAGCGGATGTCCCGGGTCACCACGCTTCGCTCCCCACACTTGGCCGTGCACTGAGGGGAGACGGTGGAAGGGCGGGCTCGCGGCGGCCCTAGCTGCATGCAGACCCCTGCCCGGGTCCCACCCAGCCCACGGCCCACGGCCCCCACACAGCCTGGCTTCCACCCGGCCCGCTCGGCCCCCACCCGGCCCGCTCGGCCCCCACCCGCCCTGGCCTGCGCACCTCAGACCACTGGGACATCTCCCACTGTGGCCCGCAGGCCGGGCCCCGGCAGGTCTTGCGCTCCTCGGGCCGCACGGCCTCGGCAGCCTCACACAGGTCGCTGTAGACAGAGCTGTCGAAGCCGGGCGAGAGCATCTTCCAGCAGCGCACGATGCGGAACTGGTAGCCCTCACCGCAGGTGCGTGAGCACTCGCTCCAGCTGCTGGTCTCCCACCTGCCTCGGGAGGGCACAGCCTTCGGTGACCCCCACCCACTCCCAGCTGCGACTCCACGCGGTTCCCTCCAGCCAGAGCGCCTTCCGCTCCTGCTAACTCCAACTTGGGGTCCTGCCTCAGTGTCCTGGGGTGCCCAGCCCCACTGAAGGGAAGAGGGGACCCCCATGACTGCACACCCAGCTTCTCGGAAAGGAGCAGACACATAGGGAGCAGAGGCCTGGATGGACCAGAGACCCCAGGACGGAGCAGAGACCCCAGGACGGAGCAGACACTCCGGGATGGAGCAGAGACCCCAGGACGGAGCAGAGACCCCAGGATGGACAAGAGACAGGATGGACCGGAGACCCCCAGGATGGAATAGAGACCCCAGGATGGAGCAGAGACCCCGGGATGGAGCAGAGACCCCAGGATGGACAAGAGACAGGATGGACCGGAGACCCCCAGGATGGAATAGAGACCCCAGGATGGAGCAGAGACCCCGGGATGGAGCAGAGACCCCAGGACGGAGCAGAGACCCCAGGACGGAGCAGAGACCCCAGGATAGAGGCCCCAGGACAGAGCAGAGACCCCAGGACGGAGCAGAGACCCAAGGACGGAATAGAGACCCCAGGATAGAGGCCCCAGGACAGAGCAGAGACCCCAGGACGGAGCAGCCCCCTGGACGCGGCACGACAGAGCCGCAGCTGCCTCGCCCCCGCACGCAGCCGCCCGGGGCCTGGTGGCGGCACCTGGGCTGGCACTCCCTGCCTGCGCAGAAGTCCTGGACGGGCTCGGGCCGGGTCAGGGCATCGCAGTAGCTGTCGTCCACCTCGATGCCGTCGTAGCGCACACACATGGCGTAGGTCGACAGGACCCCTGAGTGCAGGAAAGGGAAGGGCGCCTGAGCCCACCATGAGCTCTGGAGCACACACATGGCGTAGGTCGACAGGACCCCTGAGTGCAGGAAAGGGAAGGGCGCCTGAGCCCACCGTGAGCTCTGGAGCACACACATGGCGTAGGTCGACAGGACCCCTGAGTGCAGGAAAGGGAAGGGCGCCTGAGCCCACCGTGAGCTCTGGAGCACACACATGGCGTAGGTCGACAGGACCCCTGAGTGCAGGAAAGGGAAGGGCGCCTGAGCCCACCGTGAGCTCTGCAGGCCGGCAGGCGGGCCCCGGGGCCGCGGGCGAGCCACCCGACCTCTTGCGCTTCCTGGTTTCAGTCCAGGACAACGACAGGTAAGCTGAGCAGACTGTGGGCCCCAGCGAGGCCGCGTTTGTGCATCTGAGCTCCCTCCCCGCCTGGGCCCGAGGGCCTGAGCTCCTCTCTGCACAGCCTACCCTGCCCAGGCTGGGCACCCAGTGCTGCGTCACAAACCCTGAACTGAAACGAGGAGGTGATGTGTTGGTTGCTTCAGGCGTGTCCCACTCTGCAACCCCATGGACTGTAGCCCGCCAGGCTCCTCTGCCCATGGGACTTTCCAGGCAAGAATACTTGGGAGTGGGTAACCAGTCCCTTCTCCAGGGGATCTTCCTGATCCAAGGATCAAACACAGGTCTTTTGTATTGCAGGCAGATTCTTTACCATCTGAGCCACCAGGGAAGCCCAAGAAGTCTCAGTCATTTGCGCTTTTAGTAAACTCGGAATGGCCCTCACAGAGGCTCAGAGGCAAACACAGCCAGGTGTCACTCATTTTCATTCATTCAATGACTATTATGTGTGGGTAGATGGATGGATTGATGAGTGGATGGTAGGTTGGTGGTGGACGGATGGATGGGTGGATGGACGCATAGATGAGTGGATGGATGGATGGGTAGGTTGGTGGATAGGTGGGGAAGTATGGATGGATGGTGGATGCATGGATGCGTAATCTAACCATTCCAGCCCCTTCCAGACTCCTCAGAGATTACATTCGACTTTCAGGTCCTCCCTGCCCTCCCATGGCATGCCCTAGTCCTTATCAAGCTCCCTCTCAAACTTTATTTTATCATTTTTGTGATTAAATACCTGCTACTCTATAAATCTCGGGCTTCCCTGATAGCTCAGTTGGTAAAGAATCCGCCTGCAATGCGGGAGACCCCTGTTCAATTCCCGAGTTGGGAAGACCTGCTGGAGAAGGGAAAGGCTACCCACTCCAGTATTCTGGCCTGGAGAATTCCATGGACAAAGTCCATGGGGTCGCAAAGAGTCAGACACGACTGAGAGACTTTCACTTCACTTCACTTCACTCTATAAATCCTGTGGGGGGACCGTATGTAAAGGGCCAGCCCTCAACTAAAATTATTCATTCCTTGACTGCCACCTCCACCTTCTGCTTCTCTGGTCTTCCTGCCCCGCACCCCCATGCCAGGCACCAGGCTGACACAGGGGCCAGACTCACTCCACAGTGCGTGGTTCCCTCCCTGCCAAGGAGCCAGGGTGACTCGGGCAAGTGTGAACACAGGTGGGGTCAGGGGCTGGGGTTGTCGTTATTACCAGCGCATGCGTGCCGAGGGGCAGGGACCCAGCCTTGCCGGATGATCTCCCCTCAGGGGTTGCCCTGCCCTGTAAACCAAGAGCCCCTGCCGACTCGCGCTCCCTGCCCAGGGGCGCGTGTCTGAGAGCCAGCAGCTCCTGCCTCTCCAAGCCCCAGCATTGCATGGAATGAAAACAGCCTGGGAGGCAGCCCACACGGGGATTTTTTCTTTTTTCCGTGAGGGACGAGCCAGGTTGCAATCACGGCTTCCCCTCTGCCAGCGCTGGGCTGTGTCGTCTTTAGCCGTCGCTGAGCCGGGGGCTGGCTTCCTGGCCAGGCCTGCTCAGAATGTTCCAGAGACACCACTTCTGGGGCCCAGAGAGGTCCAAGTCTGAGGACTCGCAGCCCCTCAGCAAGCATCTGCTCGTTCTCGCCTCGTCATCAGGGCAAACAGCAGGTCCTGATCAGGAGGGATGGGACTGCTGGTCCCAGCGCCGTCCCTGGCTGGGGGTGACGTGAGGGCGGTCAGACTCTCCAGGCCTCCGCTTGCCACTCACCCGCTCCCGGGAACCCCCCAGGCGGGACGGGAGGCACAGCTCCGGTCTTCTGGGCACCACCTCACGGCGTCAGTCCGGAGTGCGGGGCTTCTCAAACCTTCTTACCGAGCCCTTCCTCTAAAGGGAAGGAGCAGGAGGCCCTGACGCCGGACTGGGTGGGCCTGTTCTGCCCGCAGGGAGAGGGTCTCAGAGGCCGTCCACTCCACTCCCCTCGCTCTGGGCCAGGGGGGTGCCAAGAACCATCGGGAATCATCCCGTGTGACTCAAGCGAGGGGTCCAAACCAATCCACCTGCCTTTCTCCCGCTCTCAAGAGCATCTTTAAGGAAAAGAAAGAATGCTTGCTGGTATGGCTGCAGTGGCCGGGGCTCAGGACACAGGAGACTCGCTGATCACCAGTGATGCTTGCACGGGCCCCACAGGCCACAGAAGGTTTGTAAACCACCACCCTCTCCCCCGATCCCCTTGGGGTCGGCACCCCGACAAGTGGGATTTCAAAAGGAGCTCGCCACAGGGTGTGTGGAGATGAGCCATCCTGCAGGGACCCTGGCTCACCACCTCTGTGGAGTGCCGCCTGGACCCCATGTGGTGCCTCCACAGCAACAGGGAACCCACTCTGGGTCGGGGCCGCTCACTCCAGTCCCAGACGGGCTCGTCTGAAGGAGAGCGCATCCTTTCGGTAGAGCCAGAACCTGTCTTCCTCACTTCCTTTCTTCTTGCATCCTACTTTGCACCTCGGGCTGCCCAGGGTGGGCCAGCCCATCCCCTGCCCAGCAGCCTGTGGGCGTCAAGACACAGTGCGGTGACCTCCCTGGGGACCACCTTCTGTCCAGGGCCAGGCTCAGCCGCTCACCACCAGGGCGGCTTCGTCCAGGAGGGATCTCAAGCCTTGTCACCTCCAGGGCAGGGACATGTCCAAGGGGAAGACCAGACGCTCCCCACCACATGTGCTGTGGCCCCCTCGGCACGCGTGGGGTCCAACAGATAACGTCGGGGCTCCCGATTCAGAATGGGACCCTGCCCTTCGGGAGCAGGCTCTCAAAGCGGGCTCCTCCAACACCCCGCCCCAGCACTCAGCCCCGACTTCACTCCCCGGACCAGCGCTGTGGCTGCTCCAGGCCCCCCTGGTGGCACGCAGCAGCAGTCCTGCTGATGGCAGCCAGCTGTCAAGGTTTGACCCTGATTGCTTCTTTTTCCTTTCCCGTCTACCCTTATAACCACGTTTGGATAGGTGGACGTCCCATCTTACAGGTAGAGAGGAGAGACTAAGAAATTAAGAGCATGGGGTGTGGACGACCAAATAGTTCATCCCAAGTGCTCACCACACCCCCACAAAGCCCTCCTCGAACCCTCCAGAATATCGGGGGCAATCTCAGCCCGTCACCTGCCCTGCTTGGGGGAGGAAGGACAGTGTTGCGGGAGCGGGCCTGGCTTCCCGCCAGAGACAGAGAGCTGGTGGCCCCCCAGCGGCCTGCAGAACCACCTCCCCAGCTCCTTCCCCGGCCACATCTCCTGAGATGCTGCACCCCCACAGGCCCCCGGCTGTCCAGGGCCCCGTCAGCCGCTTGCTTCCTCCGCCATGCTGGCCAGAGCGTGCAGGGGCTCCCAGAGCTCCGGCCAGCTGGGGTGGCAGTGCAGGGGCAGGGGCAGGACCTCGCACGTTTTGAGCAGCAGCAAGCCCAGTCTTGCCCAAACACCACGTCCCAGGTACAGATACGGCAGCACCCGGGGTCTCCCTGTACTTGCCGCAGGCTGGCACCTGGGTCTGACATCCAACCTTACAGGGAGGGGACCACGGCTGGAGGCAGGTGGGGTCCTAGCCTCCGGGCTGCAAGCCAGCATCTTGATGCAGCGGCGGCCGGTCAAGTGAGCAGACAGACATCAAGCCCTGGCTTGACACCTACTGACCCCAAGTGTCTGTCCAGGCAGCCCCAGGGCCTCCGATACCCGCCGCTGTTTCCTCCCCAGACGAGGCCCTAGAATCTGGAAAGTTTCCTCTGTCGTGGTCCACACGGGTCTACTTTCCCCTTCTCCTCACCACCCGAGGTTTCCTACGTTTTAACCAAGAGGAGGCTTTTCCTAACGATGTACTGAATGCGGAAAGATGGACGAGGGAGCCTGGGGGTGCTGACTGACTCCCACCCGGCTGGACCCTTACGTGGTCCAGCGCGCGGACACCCAGGCTGCCACCGCGTCCCACCGCATCCCGTGGGCCAGGAAACCGCTAGACGAGCTCACCGCGGGCAGTTCGGGGCTACAAGCAAGTGGATGGGCCCCGACGCCCAGACTCGCGCCCGCCGTGGAGGTAGGCTCAGCGGGCGCCCCCAGGCCCGTCTCGGGTACCTGTGGTACAGGTGGAGCTGCAGGGCTCGTGGGACGACAGCTTCCACCGGTACATGTCCGCGGGGCTCACGCCTTGCTTGCGGGACTTGGGCCTGGTCCTGAAAGTGGGTGAGGCAGAGAAGGGGCTGAGTTCCGGGGAAGCGCAGGTTCTCATCACTGGGGTGGGGGGCGCGGTTGTGTGTACCTGTCCTGAGCCCCTCCTCCTGGCAAAAGGGCAGAGCCTCGCTGCCCTTCCGGGGGCCCCAGTGCCCACTGTCTAGAGGGAGCACCCCCGGGGTGGCAGGGCTAGGAGGGAGGGGGAGCTGGCATTTTCCATCTCAACAGCGGGCTGAGCACACGGCCCTGCGGCTGTCGGGGCCCTCCGGGAGCTCTGGGGGGCGTGGGTGAAGAACTTGGGGCTCCCCGCCATCATAGTTGCCCCTTCCACACCCACAGGCCTCTCACCACCCCCCCAGCAGGAGCACGCCGATGACTCCTCCCCCATCCCCGGGAAGGGGCCTCAGAGGCACCTGGTGTGCGTAGAAGGCACCGGAATCCTCTCCTGCAGCCTTCCCCAGCTGGAATTCTGACTGAATGGGGGCCCCCTGGCCACCGGGCCTCCGGGGATCAAAACAGACCAGCCCCTGGGGCAGATGGGGGAGGGCCATCCCCTGCAGACGCCTCTGCCCAGGTCTGCGAGGGCTGCTGAGCAAGGGAACGCCTGGCTGGGTCCCCGCCAGCGACGGGCTGGGATTCTTGGCCGGAACTCAGGCGGCCCGGCCAACTATTGTTAGGACTGTTTGCTTCTTTGAACCAGTCGGTGTGCCGGGCCCAACCTCGGAATCCAATGTGCCGGCTCGTTGTGGACTCGGCAGGAGCCGAGGGAGGTGGCGGAGACATCTCCCCGAGCCCAGCATCTGCCCGGAGAGGCAGCCGCCCCCGGAGCCAGCCGGGGGGCGCGGGGCGATGGGCCCACCGCCCAGCCCTGCTTCGCTTCCCATCCAGAGGGGCTGACGGAAGACCACCTGAAGCCAAGACCCTTGCACGGGGCACACCCACAGGTCCTTTCTGGGGACCTCTGTCACCCCGGAGGTCAGGCTTAGAGGAGGGTTTGCAGAGTGCACATTCTGAAAGGCTTTCCAGGAGCTTCCACGGTGGTCCAGCAGCCAAGACTTGGCCTTCCACTGCAGAGGTTAAGGGTTTGGTCCCTGGTCGGGGAGCTAAGATTCCACATGCTTCATGGCCAAAATACCAAAACCCCATTAAAAACAGAACCAATATTGTAACAAATTCAGTAAAGACCTTTAAAAAATGGTCCAGAGCGACAATAACAACCAAAAAATTAAAAAAAAAAAAACCCTTTAAAACTAAACAAATAAATAAAAGGCTTTCCCGTCGATTCTGTGATAGAGACCTTGGTTTGGATTTGACTGGAAGTTTGCCTTCCAACTTCTGGAATTTCACAAGAATGGCTCTTACACGGCGCTTGTGGCCTTGAAGGCACGTCCTGCCCTGAGAACCAGGAAATAATCTACCCACGGACGGACATTAAGTCATGAACTCACTGATGCGGTTCCATGAGCCCAGGAAGCAGGCGAGGCGATGGAGTGGATAGCCTACGGCAGCCTGTCGCTGGGTCACACCCGCCGAGACCCCTCGCCGGGTGGCCGCACCCTCCCCACGTCCAAGCCTGCCCCGGCCTTGCCACACACACAGGGGGAATCGGAAGGTCCTCCCCTATGCCCCTGAAAAGTGAGGGGGCCCTTTCAGATGGGCCCCCCACCCACCCGAGACCAGGCAACTCTGAACAAAGGGCCCACGGCACCTCCTCGGGGAGGGAGAGCCGGATGTCCCGCACAGCGCAGTGACCCCCGCCCTCCCGTCAACGGCTCCCAAATCTCCCCCAGAACAAACAAGGACCAAGGACCTCAGCCCCGCCCCGCCACCCCACCCGTGGGGGAGCCACGCCATCTTTATCTAATTACACACTCCTGGGCCAGCAGGCAGCGTGACTCATGGTGGAGAGACAGCAAGCCGTTCAAAATAACCCTCTGGGTTTTCAGCACCAAAGATCTTTCTGGAGGGGCTGCCCGCCCCAGTTCGCACCAGCGCAGCACAGGGGAGGCCCTCCTGGTCAAAACACGTCTTTGCACAACAACGCAAGCCTAAAATGCTCTGCTCTCTGGAGAGAAGAGCACCCAGGAAATCGCTGGACCAAGAGCCCTCCACCGCCTCCGTCTGGAGGGAAGCTAGCGCCTGCTGATTGCCAGGCTGGGCTGGGCATCACGCAGGGACACTCCAAGTCCTTCATCTGGAACCTTCTCTGGATGGCCTGGATGGTTCCTAAGAGACTCGGAAAGAGCTTTGCTTCCCCGCCCCCACCCAGGCTGCGAGAGAGACCCCAGGTCTGCGTCCCAGCCCTGGCGTCTGGAGTCAGGCCTCCCCTGGTTGTTCGAGGCGGTTCCGAGAAGGTGAAAATAACCTTGCTCTCTGGACCACGCCTGGATTGCGCCCTCCCTGAGCAGACGCGACTTCCTGTGTTTGGACAACTCGCCGTGCCGGGGCTATTTTGGCCTGGCGGTTTCCCCCGCCGCCGCCTCAGCCCTTTATCTCCAAAGACCATCTTTGGTCTCCGTCAGCGGTTCCTTTGAAGCCGCTGGCGGGCAGTGGCCCCATCTCACCCCGTCGGGGACTTTCTGAGCCCTGATGGTCATTGTATTGGTTCCTGAATCCCAGACATTCCCCTAAGGGCCCAGGAGTGGGGGCGGGAACCCACAGGACCAGATGGGAGAGACTCTTTAAAATGTGACCTAAGGACCGGAAAGCTGCTACCGTGACCGGCCTGGGGATCCTGGGGATCCTGAGGTGCCTGAGCTGACGGCCCTGACGAGCCCCCCGACAAGCCCCTCACTCAGGGACAGGGCACTGAGGTCCACAGAGGATCACTGGTGTGTCCCAGTCCCGTGGGACTCGTGTGTGTGTGTGTGTGTGTGTGTGTGCACGCGTGCGTGTGCGCGTGTAGGGGGGCCGAGCTAGGATGGTGACCCGGATCTCCACTGCACTTTCCAGGCCTCTAGCCGCATTAAACAGCAGCCTGTATGCCGCCTCTATAAACCCATTCAGGCAGGGACCGACCATCGGAGAGCTGGCCATCCTCACACCCATGGTCCCAGGAGGGCCCGTCCCCCAGCCCTGGAGGCTGAGTGCATTTGTGACCCTTCCTCTTTTCTGGTTCCTGGGTAGGTGCCCTGGATAGAATTCAGTCCTCTGGACACCCCTGAGGCTGAGAAGAGCCCCCCAGGCTCAGAGAATAAGTAACTGGCTCCAGGTCACACAGGCGAGTGCAGCTGATTCTGAATCCCGCTCTCAGACTCAGAGCCTGTCCCCCTCCAGCCGCTGGGTCCCACACATCCCTGAGGCCCACTCTGCGAGCTTCTGGACCCATGTCGGGCCAGCAGATGGCCTCAATGGGCCTTGGGAGAGGAAGCACAGCCTCGGGGACTCCGGACCTCCCACTCTGTCCGCATTTGCAAAGTCTCCCCCTCAGAAGGGCCCAGATGTGCCGGGGAGTCTCACGGAGCCTCAGAAAAAAAAACACCTTGAGAATAGGGCCAGAAGGGCACCTCCTGTGGGCTCAGGGGCCTAGCCCCCCTGCTCTTGTCCTCTGGGGATGAGTCGCCTCCAACCGTGCCACCTTGAGGGTGAACCCCAAATACTCCATCAAACTCAGTTCCCTAAGGATGCCCCCCTCTGCACACCCAGCCCTGGCGAGGGTTCCACTGGCTTGGTGTCTAAAGCCAAGGGGTTTAGGTGGGTCCACAGAAAACAGGACGAAACAAAACCCGCTGGGCTTGTTCCGGCCTCCAGGCCTCGCCCACACTGGTGTCTGCTGGACCGCCTCCGTCTGCTTAAACAGCCTCGCTGCCCTGCGAGCCTCTGGCCGACAGGGGCCTGGTCACCAGGATTGTCCTCTTGGAGGGAATGAGAGTAGCAGGCCTGGAGCCACCCTGCTCCCAGCTGGCCCCAGCCCCGGAGGCTCATGGCCTCAGACTCCTCCAGGGCCAGCTGTGACCGTCCAGGCGTCCCCAGCCGTGACTGTCCAGGCGTCCCCTGCTGTGACTTTTCAGGTGTCTGCAGTGTATCCTCACCGCTGGACCCTCCCACATCCCAAACCCAGAAGCAGCTCCAGCCAACGCCGCAGAAGGCCTTGTTCCCAGTGCCTGACCTGGGATCTGGCCCCTGGCTGGGGACCCCACTGGACCAACCCCCGGTCTCCTCCCTGGCCAGCAGGGAAGGTTGTTCTGAGCCATTCCACCTTCAGGGAATGCCCACCTCATGCCTGATGGCCATGTGTGCAATGACCGTCCAGACAAAGAACCATAGGACGCCAAGCCTCCAGGCTCTGAGCCCCAAAGGCATCACTCACCTACCTCTCTGAGCCCTACCAGTCCCTGAAGACAGGGGGCTGGGATGAAAGCCTGCCTCTGTATGGGCGATGCTCAGCCCCACGTGCACAGGACTGTCTACCTCCCCACTTCCCAGCCCCACTGCAGAGCAGGAACTTCAACCCATGGTACTAACTTGTGGGAAAGACGCTAAAACCCAGGCTTCTGGCTCCCCGAGGGGCCAGGCAGGGGCAGCCCCCTCCCCGTTACCCCTGCCCAGGCCCCCCCACCCCAACCAGCCCTGGCAGACAGGGCCGGGGAGGCCGCCTACCTGGCCTTCTGCGTCCGGTTCCCGGCCAAGGCGGGGAGGCTGGCACTGGCGTTGGGAAAGGGGGCCTCGGAGGAGGTGTTGGCCAGCCTGTCGCTGCTCAGCTCCAGGTAGGACCCGTTGAGCAGGTAAGCCCCGGCCCCCTCGCTCTCCTCGTAGTCCAGGTAGAGGCTCTCGGCCGGGGAGCCCCTCGGGGCACCCTGGGAGAAGATGCTGTTGACGGTCTCGTTGAGGGGGAGCTCCCTGGAGTCGGAGCCTGCGCCCAGCAGCTGATCAGAGATGGCGTTGGCCGAGAGCAGCTCCTGGGAGGCGAAACGGGCGTCGGCCTCTCGGTCGTCCGGGTCTCCCACCAGAACCGTCAGGGTGGCGTTACCGTCTACGGGGGAGACGAGTGCTCAACCTCCCACGATCCCTCATGTGGGGCAAGGGTTGCCCTGGTTGCGGGGGGGTGGGGGGCAGGTAGTGCCGACCGGGGTGGAGGGGGGGGCGGGACTGCAGCAAGACCCGATCCAGGAAGCACCCAGAGGCAGGTTTCCACCCAGTGAGAGGACCCAGATCGTCCAGCGGAGGCCCGCAAGCCGACCCAGACAAGCTCTCGTTGGGGAACCTGCCTGAGCTCAGCGGGGGCATTGAATAGGGTCCCCACAACCTAGATGCATGCCTGCCCCACAACCACAGAATGTGAGCCTCTGTGGAAATGAGATCTTTACAGACTACAGAGCTCCAGAGCAGATCGCTACAGGTTTAGAGTGGGTTCTAACTGCAATGCCCCTTAGAAGAACACGGGGAGACGCACAGACAGAGGAGAAGCTGGCTGAAGACAGAACCTGTGCGTTTCTGTGGCTTTACGGCCCCAGCTTGCGGTCGGTTGCCACCGCAGCCCCGGGGGACTAACAGCCTCCGAAGTGTTTTCTACCTGAGGACTCCGAGGGTCTCGGAAACATGCCCCCAAGTTAGCAAGCGCATTCTTCCCAAGCCTGGTCCACCCTTTGCCCTCGGCAGGAGTGATGGTCGCGGCCAGCCCCCTACAGCCCTCAGGAGCACAGCCCAGCTGCCAGCCTGGGGCTCGGGGACCCCAGTCCACCCCCCAAGTCTCCCCCTGCGCCTCCTGCCACTCCCCCTGGAGACCGCCCCATGCAGGTCCCCTGCCTGCCCCAAGCCCTCCCCTGGCTCACCCTTAACTCACTCCTGGGCCCTCAGTTCAGGGGTCCCCCCTGCCAAGGGCCCGAGGTCCTCCCTGTACCCCTCAGTTGCCCATCACTCCCTTCCAGAGTTCTCGCCGCACCTTGCTGCATTGTCTGTCTCCACCAAGTGGTCAAGAGCACAGGCTATAGGGTCAGACCCTCTAGGATTTGCCCCCAGCAGATGGGGGTGGCGTGACTTGGGCAAGACCCCTCCCTAGGGCTCAGTCCCCGAGTCCATCAAGTGGAGATAGCCTTACCCGCCTCGAAGGAGCTGTGTGGGGGGCACACCTGCCCCGCAGCCCGCGTGTGACCGGCGCCGCCGCCGCCCTCTTCTGCGGGCTGCGGGCTCTGAAGACCCTTCACCCGAGGGCCCTCTCCCTAGGAGCCCCCCCGCCCCGCCCCTCCTCCTGGTTACCTCGGAAGCCCTTGCCCCTGGGGGGCCCCTCGCAGGCCCTGCCGCTGGCCTGCGCGCACACCTCGTTGCTCTCCTGGCCTCTGCTCAGACCCAGCTCGATCCCCGGGCCCCGGTGGCCAAACAGGCGGTTGTCCAGGCCCAGCCGCTCCGAGGAGGCCTGGCCGAAGAGGGAGGCATTGTGCTGCAAGAAGCCCGCCAGCCCGGCCCCGTCCAGCTCCTGGCTCTCGGCACTGTCGGAGGTGGGATCCGAGAAGCTGTAGTAGATGGGCTGCAGGCGGTGGGTGTGCGGCGGCTGCAGCAGTGTGTACTCGAAGGTGATAGAGGGGCTCTTGCCATTCTGATTCCACACCTGGGGGTGCAGGAGAAGAAGTGGGACCCTGGCCCCTCCCCACCCCAGCCCCTTCCCCACCAGCCTGGAGCAACTGCTCAGCCCGCCGCCCATGAGCCCCTTGAGGATAGGAGACTCTGGTCCCAGAGCCACGGGAGGGTTCCCAGCCACGCACAGGCCCACAGCTGGGTCTTTCCTGGGGACTCCTCCTTATCTGGAGGATGCTGCCTCACCCACCCACTTAGCGCCACGAGCAGCCCGTGTCCAAAGACGGGTGAACACAGCCCGGGACCAGCGGACAAAGCCCAGGCACAGGCAGTCAAGGGCGCTCGGGTAGCAGAAGTGTTTGTAAGGTAATAAAGCCAGTGAAAACCCAGCCTACGTTTTACCATCACCGCATGCTGGCGGTCCTAAGCAATAAGACTGGACCGTCCCCACCACCTGCCCCCCTGGCCGCGCGGGAAGGGCCAAGGCCCAGGCCCCGGAGGGCCCCCAGCATCACAGCTGGTGGGGGATGTGCTGAGGCTTCTGTTGAGACCGCATCACCACCAGCGTCTCCCCGGCCTGTCCAGCTCCCACCCCCACCCCCCGAGGGCTCACCTGGTCTAAGTCAGGTGGTGTCAGAAGCCCCATGAAGTGGGCTCTCAAATAGGACTTTAGTGTGGGGCTCCCTGCCAGCGGGGGTTATTCCCTGGCGGTGCACAGACCCCTAAGATGCCCCCCACATGGGGGGCTGGGGAGGATACGAGAGGACTGAAATGTGCTTTGGGTGCCATGTCTCTGGTGTTGGGAGTTGGCTCGAGAAAAGATAAGGGTCCATGGAGAAAGACAGTGGAAGGCTAGGGTGACGTCACCACCTAACCTGCAACCTAAGGCCGAGCCAGAGGGCCTCCTCGGTGTCACACGGAGACGCGCACATCCCCCGGCAGGACTAGAAAGTGTACCGGAGGCCAGAGAACCAGGCTGGCTTCTCCACCTCACCAAGAGCCCGACCCGGGGAAGACTTGGAGCCTGGGGATCTTAGTGAATCTGCTTGAAAATTTTGAAATCTCAGATTCCCCTGAATCTCAGGGCCTGGAAAGCGGTCGTTCCACCCCTGTGACAGCCAGCCCCCAGCCCTCACCGGAAGATGGCACAGAGGTCTCTGCCTTCAAAACCCCACCAGCCTCCCTCAGGGCCGTGCCCGCCTCCTCCCTGGACCACCCGGCTGGGGGCTCACACTCAGACCCCTTTTCATCTGCTCAGGGAGGCCATGGGGCTGCTCAGGGGAGACGGGCAATCTGTGACGGGCCTGCAGGACCAGCTGCCGGGGGCAGCAGAAGCTGAGGCTGAGTGAGGCCTCAGGAGGAGTCTCCCAGGGGAGCCCTCGTGCGGGATGAGGGAGGAACCACACTGGCAAGAGCCCCGGGAGGAGGTCAGGCCGACACTGAGGGAATGATCCACGCTGGGATCACTGCAGCAGATGGCGAAAGAGTGAGTGCCGGGCGACTTTTTCTGTAGGATTGCCTGGAGGACACGCCATCTGCCGCCGCGAAGGGAAATGTGACAGCAAAGAGCCACCAGCGCCACTCAGAGGGACACCCGAGGGCTGGTGTTGGGGGTCCTCGTGGGCCGGGGCTGGTGGCAAGAGGTGCTGCTACGTCTGCTCTCCAGGATAGTCAGAACAAGGGGGCTCAAGTACCGTGATGAGCCAGAAGGTTGCCACGGTAGCCAGGGACACATCTGGACACAGCTGATAGGACAAAGAATGCCCTGGGGACAGATGCGTGGGCCCAGAAAGGTGCATCTCCATCCATCCGATCAGAAGAAATCGAGGGTGGATACGCACGAGGCAGAGGCAGCAGCCACATGAAAGTACCCGTCCCTGCTCTATCTCCTGGACCACTTTTTAGACCCAGAATCCACTGAAGGATGGAACAGCCAAGTCCCCAGGAAGAAGGCTCCCCCAGTTCTTTCCCACAAAAACTCACAGCTATTTACGTGGTGAACTGCTCAGTGGAGAAACAGGTAGACACTGTGGAACCTGGGTCCACGTGGTCCTCGTTGACCAGGGACCCAAAGCATCATTACTACCTCCCGTTACTGTGAGAACACGTGCATGACAGGTAATGGCCCCAAGATGACCCTGGTCTGACCCAGAGTCCATCCACTGTATCCAAGGCTCACCCAGCCCCCAAACGCATAATTGGGAGTTGGCAGAACTCTCATGTTGGCTCCCTGACCTGGGAGGGAGTAGCTATACCATAGTTGGGAAGCCTGTGAACCTGAGTCCCAACCTCATCCAAGAGGGTAAATCAGAAACCACATCACATCCTTGGGGAAAACAGAGAGATTGGTGCTGCTCAAAGACCTCAAGGATGCACGGGTGCTGACCCCATCAAGGCCCCCATTTAATTCAACAGTTTGACCCCAACGGAAGCAAGACAGAGCCAGGAGGGTGACGGTGGACTGCCACAAACTCAGCCCAGCAATAGCCTCAACTGCAGCTCTGGGGCCGACGTGGCGGCTTTTCTAGAGCAGATTAATGCGCCCTCTAGCTGACCGTGTGTGGCCATCCGTCTGGCACATTCTCGTCTGCCCCTTCGTGTTTGTGGCTCTGCTCCAGGGCCACCCTGACTCACCCACTCCCTGTCACAACACAGGACAAAGGGGTCTGAACCATCCCACTCTACATGACCTGATCCTCTAGGTTGACAACATCATGTTTATCAGATGAGCGGGAAGGGGCACCAGAGGCCTTGGTAAAACAGGTACTCCAGATGCTTGGAGATTTAACCACTGGGAAGACTGGCCCCAAGTCAGTGAAAATCTCCAGGTCCAGTCATCAAGGGCAGGAAAGGACCTCTCCGTGAAAATAAAGGGGAAATGACCACATCTCATGCTCCCCCATCATGAAGAATTTTGGACACAACATATTCCACGTCTGGGAGTACTGGTCCAATCCATACACAGGATTTGCTTTGAGTGGGGTCCTGAGGGGGAAGGGCTCTGCAGGAGATCCAGGTGGTGGTGCATACATCCTGCCACCTGGGCCATAGTACCCAGCAGCCCTTGCAGTAACAGAGGAGTCTGTAGTGGAGAAAGATGGACTGCGGAGTTCCTGCCAACCTTAGCTGAGAAAATGATGACGTAGACCCTAGCGTTCTAGAGAAAGGCCATACCACCTAAAATAAATAGATGTGCTTTGGGAAAAACTCCTGGCAGGCTACAAGGCCCTTTGACCACAGGCCATCAAGTGACCAGAGCTGGACAACGTAACACAAGGCCCCACAGCTCCGTTAAGTTCCGGGGTTGGGAGGGCCCAGCAGCAGTCCAGGGCTAGAGCGACAGAAAGCTGGTCAGCAGGCGACCCAACTGCCATCATCCACGACTCTTGCGCCAGCCTCCTCTCTTAGCTCACGGCTATGGCGGCGTAGGGTACCCTTCTGATGAAGTCAGAGAGGAGGACAATGGCCAAACTTGATGCGAAATCAGGTCAGCTTGGTCTGGGGTGCAAGCTGAAAATGAGCTCTGCTCTGGAGCGACCCTGCAAAGTTGCTGTGGAAGAAAACCCTCCTAGCGAGCTCAGGCAGTGCATGCAAGGTTGTCACCCAGTTTGTAAGGAAGGCAGGGTGGCCCTAGGTAGGAATAAATGCTGACTCGTGGCCTGTGTGCAGTTGGCTTGGCTGGTTGGTCAGGCGCCTGGATGAAAAAGATTTTAAGATCAGGGAGGAGGTGGTCTGGAGAAGGCGCGCCTGGGTGGATTCGGGGAAGAGGGTCTCTGGTTCATCTGTTAGTCCCCTCGGGGCAGCCCCCGCCCTGGGAGGGCCTGAAACAACCAGGCAAGAGACAGAAGGGTTTTGCCGGCTGACTAGGGCCAGCCTGCGGCATCGGCCAGGTGGGCGGGCTCCGTTCCCTCAGTGTCCCTCGGTGTCCACGAAGACCCGCAGGCCTCCGAGAGCCTCAGAACTGCCTCTGAGCACCCCCTGATCTCACTGACAGTTCCGCTACACTTCCAGAGCCGGGCACGAGGTGGCAGTGACCTTCATTTCCAGACAGGAGCCCTGGGGAGAGTCCTGGCAAGCTGGGCCTAAAGGCTGCACTCTCCTGCCCTCTGTTCGGGCCCCCGTCCCGCTACCAGGAGCCGTGAGCATCCCGGGGCCAGCATCGGGGGATGGCCGTGACAAGCTCTGCCATGTCCTTGGCCCTGAGGGTCCGGGGAGGGGAGGGGAGGACCACACAGGTGAGACGGTGAGCGAGCAAATGGGCCAATGAATTCATGAGTCACTGGGAGGCCAGTGAAGGAACTCAAGTCTGAGTGAGGGCTGGGATGAGGGCGTGAGTCAGTGAGTGACCGGGGGAGCGAAGGAACCGCCCCAGGTGCGCACCATGACATTCAGGCCCTGGTTGGTGGGCCCCTGCGCCACGATGTACTCGATGCCCGTCTCGTACACGTCCATGGGCCGCCGGTACTTGACCACGGTTCCGGCGATGTTGAAGTTCTTGGGGCTGTCCACCTTGAAGTTGCCGTTGAAGAAGAAGTAGCCGGCTTCATCTGCAAGAGCTGAAAGACCACAGCTGCCCAGTCACGTGTGCTGGGGTTGGGGGGGGGGCGGGGAGGGGGCTGAAGGGCCAGGAGGAGCGGGACCCCACGCTCGGGCTCTCTGGTTAGCCTGGCCCTGTGACCCCCAAACCCTCAAAGCCAGGAACCTCAATGTGGTGTGGGAGTGGCAGGCTCGTCTGCCACAGCATGTGGCCCTGGCCGGGGAGACATGAGTCCTCATTCCTAACCAGCCTAAAATAAACAAGGGCTTGTCTAGATGACCCAAGGATGGCTGGCCCGGGGCCCACTTGGTCCTGCCACTCTGGGGATGCAGGGCGATGAGGAGCGTCAGGACCGAGCGCCAGGTCTAGACACACGCTGGGCCGCGGGTGTCACCAAGGTTGGGGCCAGGCCACCAGTCCGGCTCTGCTAGAGATTCCCTGTGAGCCGGGGGACTCGCCACTCTCAGCCTCCCACCCCGACGGGGCCCACGCTGAGAGACTGCAGCCCTGTCCCAGCATCCCCCGCAGGCCCTACCAGACCACCCCAGGCGGACCGGCCTGATGCTCTTGCTGGGAGCATGACACTCTGCCAGGCTGGGAGACCTGGCTGCCCCTTCTCCCAGGCAGGGCTCCCAGTCAGCCTCTCTCTGAGGCAGGGTGTGGTGGACACTTGGAACCGAGGACCTCGGAAGGACGTCTGCTCCTGGAACTGGAACCCCCACCCCCACCAAACACCCCTGGCAACAGGCTGAAACGTCTGCCCTGGAGCCGGGCAGCTGGCCCTCCCCAGGGGCCTCGGGGCTGGCGGGGGTGGGGGGCTCCACCTCGGGGACAGCGTCTCTTCCAGAGGATGTCCCGTTCCAGGAACTGGCCTGAAGGCGGGGAAGAGCTTAGTTTCCAAAGCTCCTGATGCAACACGCACGGCGGAGCCCGGCAGTTAATTTATTATGAGACAGACACAGCGAGCAGCCTCCACCCGCTGGAAGAGCACTCTCCGTGCAGCACCATCAAAAACAACAGGGCAAGAGCATGGGCTGGGCGAGGGGACCCGCGGGGCCGGGCTCGCGCACGGGGTTAAATCCCCGGCCCGCGTCCAAAACCCGCTTCCTGACAGTAATAACCTTCCTTCCTGCGGCTTCCCCGGCGCTCCGGGCCGCCCTCGGTATTTCCACGCGTCTGTTTCAAGAACGATGTCTTTGCAGCCAGCTCTGGGAACACGGTGTTTCCTGGCCTCGCCGCCCTCCCCCGCGGGCCACAGAGCAACCGGCCTGGCAGAGGCCGGGCTCCCGCTCGGGTCCGGGGCTGGGGCCTGGAGCCTGCAGACCTGCCGGGTCAGCGGCTGGCGCTCAGGGGCCCAGACGCTGGGGCTGACAGCCTGTGCAGGATTCAACCCGGGGACCTTTAGCAAATACCCCACCCCAATGCCAGCACCCCCCAGGAAGGGTGGCTGCACCCTGCCAGCCCTGGCCCCCGAGAAGATGCCTCGAGGGTCACGGAGGTGCATCAGGCTTCAGGGACAGTTTGCCTGCCTGGATCCCTGGCCTGCCTGGCTGAGATCAGTTGTCAATACCTATCCTCCTCGGCCAGAAAGGGTTCCCCAGGAGTACAGACAAGGTGCATGGCCCCACCAACCTCCAGCCGCACAGGGAGCCCTTCCAGACATTGTCACCCAGGTGGGCCTCACTGCCTCGGCCACCACGCAACTTACTCCAGAATCCTCAAGTCAGAGACCCCACCTGAGTCCGGCTTCCCACCAGAATGGCCAGTGGCCAGAACATCAACTCCAGGCCCCAGATGGGAGCTTGCATCCCACTCCTGCTTCTTGTCACCCTTGGCTTCCGACTGGCTGCCCACTTCCATCCTGCTCTGCCTCAACCTTCTCACCCCCGGACTGTCAGTCCTCAGACCCTGGGGCAGGACGGGGGTTCAGAGATGCCGCCTCCAGCACCTCCAGTTTTCTCCCATGCCAGGCCGCCCGGGGATGGGGCGCTCACTACCTGGGTCACAGCCCCTCTTGAGTCCAGCTGCCCGGAGTGTGAGGTCTTTCCACACCTGGGAAGGTCAGCCTCCGGGTGACTCCCCAACCCCCACCCCATAGACACTCACACACAGGCAGAGTTGCGGCCTCCAGGGCCACCGCTCTCCTGCAAGGTCAAACGCCCCCCCATTCACCCACAACCCCTACATCTCACCCCCTGTAAATCCGCAAGCCCCGCAAGCCGCCCGGGCCCCACATACACACCCAGCACGTCCGCAGACTTCTTCCGCTCCACGATCTGGATGTCTCGGGCGCCAGCCGGGATGTGGGTCACCAGAGAGTAACCTGGGGGAGGGGACAGCAGTGAGCCTCGGGTCGGCCGTGACCGGCGCCTCTCGAGAGGAAAGGCAGCTCTGGATGGCGGTCACCACCCTCTTGCACTCCTGGTGGGCGAGAGGCAGCGTCTCAGGGCAGCCCCGTCCCCACCCAAGAGCTGCACCCAGGCCCCCAAGGGCTGCAGGAACCCCCTATGAGTCTGGAGAGCTGACCGGCCTCCCCGGCACGGCCTGAGCAGTACTGGATTCCAAGACACTTTCCTATCGAGGCCATGGGTGCCGCTCCCAAGTACCTGCCCTGTTCCTCCCGAGGGATGCCACAGGCCCCGCGGGTCATAGATCGGCCAGAGTCAAACATCCTCGGTCCTGCTCTGCCGCCACCACCAAGGTGGCCCTGGGCAAGCTGCTGGAGCCTCGGGCCTCCGTGTTCTCATCCACACACAGGGATGACGGCCCCCACGCTCGGTGATGGAGGAGATTCTGGGTAGCTCAGAGTCTGACCCTGAGGACGCTCTCATTATTATTATTTTAGAAACCCACGCTGTCATAACATCGCACTGATTTTACAGGCTTCCTACATTAGAAATGTAGGTGAGGAAGCACGCGGCCCCAGCTCGGGGCCTGTCATCAAAGGCCCCAGCAGGTGAGGAGGCAGCCACGGAGATTCCCGCAGAGCCCCCTACAAAGGGACCAAGGGTCTTGGGGGCAGGGTCTGAGGAAGGGGGCTGCTGCTGGAAGGTGGTAGAGGGTTCGCTGGGGAGAAGGAGGGGAGATTTTTAAAGCCTTAAGAATGAAAAGCCTTCCAGGAGCAGATGGTGAGAAGGTTCTGGAATCAGGTTTGCTGGGCCCGACCCTCAGGTCACCTGAGGAACATGTGGGCCCACCTGGCAGATGAGACGCTTCTACAGGCTGCTCCCCTTCACAGGCACCCGAAGACCCTGAGCTTGTCCTTTCAGCCAGCAGGGTGCCCCTAAATGCTTCACCACCGGCCCTCTTGGTCGGGGCGCAGGTGCTCTGACCTGCAGTGCTGGCCTGATTCCGGGGTGCAAACACTTCCTGTCACGGTGGCCAATTTCAAACTGCCAACCGGTGTCGCTGGGTGCAGGGCTGCGGAAAGGGACACAATCATCTACCTGCTGCCCTAGTATTTCCAGCTGACACAGACTCAACAGTAACTCTAGAGGTAAAACGATTAGGAAGTGAGGACTGTGGTTGTTCAGTCGCTCAGTCGTGTCTGACTCTTTGCAACCCCGTGGACTGCAGCATGCCAGAATTCCCTGTCCTTCACCATCTCCTGGAGTGTGCTTAAATTCACGTCCACTGAGTCAGTGACACCATCCAACCATCTCATCCTCTGCTGTCGCCTTCTCCCCGACCCTCAATCTTTCCCATCATCAGGGTCTTTTTCCAATAACTTGGCTTTTTGCATCAGGAGGCCAACATATTAGAGCTTTAGCTCAGCATCAGTCCTTCCAGTGAATACTTAGGGTTGATTTTCTTTAGGATTAACTGGTTGACTTTGCTTAAATATCTCTTATTTAAATGAAGGTTTGTGCATAGTTGCTTACTTTTGTCTGACTCTCTGTGACTTCATGGACTGTAGCCCGCCAGGCTCCTCTGTCCATGGGATTCTTCAGGCAAGAGTACTGGAGTGGCTAGCATTGAAGGTCTACATATCAGTTCAGTCAGTTCAGTCACTCAGTCATGTCTGACTCTTTGTGACCCCATGGACTGCAGCACACCAGGCCTCCCTGTCCATCACCAACTCCCCGAGTTTACTACAACTCATGTCCATCGAGTCAGTGAGGCCATCCAACCATCTCATCTTCTGTCATCCCCTTATTCTGCAGCCTTCAATCTTTCCCAGCATCAGGGTCTTTTCCAATGAGTCAGCTCTTTGCATCCAGTGGCCAAAAAATTTGGAGTTTCAGCTTCATCATCAGTCCTTCCAATTAATATTCAGGAGTGATCTCCTTTAGGATGGACTGGTTGGATCTCCTTGCTGTCCAAGGGACTCTTAAGAATCTTCTCTAACACCACAGTTCAAAAGCGTCAATTCTTCGGCGTTCAGCTTTCCCTATAATCCAACTTTCACATCCATGCATGACCACTGGAAAAACCATAGCCTTGACTAGATGGACCTTTTTTGGCAAAGTAGTGTTTCTGCTTTTTAATATGCTGTCTAGGTTGGTCATAACTTTTCTTCCAAGGAGTAAGCATCTTTTAATTTCATGGCTGAAATCACCATCTGCAGTGATTTTGGAGCCCCCAAAAATAAAGTCTGACACTGTTTCCACTGTTTCTCCATCTATTTGCCGTGAAGTGATGGGACCAGATGCCATGATCTTAGTTTACATATACTTATTTTTAAATTAGCGACCAGCTCACAAGATTCTTCCCCGTGGTTACCATGCACACGTCTACCAGGGGACCATGCGGGCCGGTGCTAAGGACCTCAGACCTGGGATCACGCTGTCTGGGTTCAGACCCAAGTCTCTGCTCTTTTGGCTGCGTGACCTTAACCTGGTTTCGTAGCCTCTCTGCTTCCACACCTGTAACATGACGGCAGTGTGGCCCTGCCCAGAGGAGCTGCTGTGAGGCGGGAGGGGGCAGGCTTGCTGCGCGTGGCTCTGTGCACAGAAGGCACTTGGAAGAAATGTGTGGGACTGGCTCCGTGTCAGCCCCCAGGCCCTCAGGCTGAGAGCTCCGTGCAGGCATGGGCCCCGTACCCTCTAGTTCCTGGCACACAGGCGGTACTCAGATGAGACCACTGCCCGAACGCTGCCTCTGCTGTGTCCACACCCCGGGACCGGGCAGAAGGCCCTGCAGGCAGGTGTGTGCATGGAAGGGAGGAAGCACACGACGTCTTTGCCCACACTCCTTCCAAAGTGAGCCCTGCAGAGAAAGTGGCCTGTGCTCATTGTACCTGTCAGGCATTATTCAGAGCCCTGTCCAGCTGGGCCTCCGCTAAGACACCCCTCGTTTTCTTACCCTGACCCTCCTCAGTCGGCATGTTCATCCCTGGGTCCCACGTCCAAGCTCTAACACTAACTCCGAAATTACGCATCTGCTCCGCCTCCAGGAGAGGCGCGGTCCCAACAGCCAGGTCCTTGGGGGCTCTCCAGGGGTTGGTTCCAGTCCAGACGTGCCTGGCCTCTGTGGGGGACTTCAAGTAGGCAGTTCCCACCCTGCACTTCAGTTTCCCCATCTGCTAAATGGGTTTTGAGCTGCCCTGCCTCTCCCAGTCCAGAGGCTGTGATAACCCAGTTTAATCCCACAGCATTAACCGAGACCCAAGAATGCCTCCAGTTTAACCCCGAATATTATAAGCGACATCCCTCCAAAAGCGTCAAGTCCCAGCACATGCATGGACCCCCTGTCGGCCCAGCCCGTAGACCCCAGAGCTGGATGCTCCGGTGAGGCTGCTGACAAGCCGCGGCCTGGGAAAGAGAGGGGCCGGCTCTGCGCTGGGTCTGCCGGGCCAGTGGGACACAGCGTGTCCTTTCAGCCCTGGAGACTTGGGTCTGAGAGCTAAGGCCTCAGAATCCACGTGCCCAGGCCCCACCCTCAGGTCAGCGGTGAGGACCGAACGCGTGTCTCAGTCTCCCCCTGTTATGAGCAGGGCTAATACCTCCTTGTAGGCTGTGCTGAGTTGGAGGGGGTTCCCCAGCCCCGTGCGTACCAGGGCACCTGGGATCCAGGGGTGCGAACACAGAGCTGCTCTCAGTCCTGTCCCCAAGGGGTCCTTCCAGAGCTGCTGAGCCAGCCCCGCCAGGCCTGGGCAGAGGATCGGCGGAGGGGGGCGGGGGGCCAGGAGGGGAAGAACCCTGCACGGTCACTCGGCGGCCACAGGCAGGCTGCCCCAGGCCCTGGACCTGGGGCGCCAGAGGCTCTTACCCAGGTGGGCGTTCCCTTTGCGGTAGTTGCCCGTCACGTGGGTGCAGCTGCTCCCGTCGCCCTGGCAGACGCCGCACTTGTCCAGCGTGTGGGTGGAGAAGAGCACCCCGTCACAGCCGATGGGCTGCAGGAAGGGAGGCGGAGAGGCTGCTGGGAGGGCGCCGAGGCGAGACCCCGGGGCCGCCACCGACTGGGCGACGGGGTGGGCGGCGGGCGCGAGGGCACCGGTGCTTGCTTCTGCTACAGTGTTGAACAACCTCACATTTTCCAGACACGCAGACCCCGCGCAGGTCGGCGAGCTTGCAGGACGTGCCGTCGCGGGCAGGCACCATGAGCTGCCGCTGGCCATCCACAGTGGTGCAGTGCAGGTCACACGGCTTGCTGGAGATGTGCACGTAGTCGTCTGCGGGGAGACGGGTGTCTCAGGGCGCTGCAGGGCCAGAGTCGGGGACATCTCTCGCCACCCCCCTCCCCGATGGAGACAGCCCTCTGTCCACGGCACAGATGGGGACACTGAGACCTGGAGAGTGGAAGGGACTTTGCCCAGGGCCTCAGCGGTAGAAATGGGGACGGAGATGCACGTGATCTGGCCCAGACAGGCTCCCAGAGTCCAGCCTCTGCTGCCCTGTGAGTAGTGGGCAGCGTCCCCTCTGCAGGAGGTCTGAGCCGACTTGGAGGCCCCGGGCTGCCAGTCCTGGGGACCCTGCACCTCCTCCGTGAGCAGGAGAAGCCAAGTCCGGTACACTGTTGCCTGAACTCCTGGGAACCTTCGAGAAGATCCCCCCCTCCCTCTCGGCCTGTTTCCCCAACTGCCCACCCGCTGGACAAGGGCTCTCCCTCCCGTGGTCCCCAGGGGCTGGCCACAGGGATGGATGCCTGCGGAGCGGGCCCCTGCTGGGCGGCCCAGGGCCGCGGTACCTGGATAGAGTGGCTTCCACTGGTGCCTGCGCCCATTGTACACGCGGGAGTTGAAGGAGATACACTGCTCCTCGCGGAAGCTCCTCCCGTCCGGCGGACACTCCTGGGAGCAAGAGGCAGGGAGGGCGGCTCTGGGAGGAACTCGGCCCGACAAAGGCATTTTTGTCCAGGCTGGGCAGGAAGTGGCTGCAGCCGGCACGGCCGTGCCAGGGCCGAGGCCCGCGGGGTGGCCTCTCCTCCCCGCTCTCAATCTGTCAGGCTCTCTGGAAGGAGGGCGGGGGCACCAGGCCTCCAGGCCCACGTGTGCTGGCCCTCCCACTGCTGCGGGCTGGATCCCGTCACCCCCCGCCACCCTGGCCGTCTCCCCCACTGCCCATGGAGCTGTGGGGACACCATCCTGGCCTGTGCTCTCCCTGCCTCCTGCAGAAAGGGGCCCATCTGAGTGTCTGCAGCTACAGCCAGGGGGCCCGGGACATGGGCATTGACTGAATGGGCTTGACTTCGTGGAAGAGGAGCCCGAGGAGGCCAGAAGCCCAACTGGCCAAGTGTCCCTCCTGAGCTCGAATCCGGAGGGCAGCTGACCCACGAGGCTGACCCAGAAGCCAGTCTGCTCACTTTCGCCGACCCCTGAACCCCAACACGTGCACACAGACACAAGGACACACAAGGTCACCTGTCTGCCCCCCGACCCTGCCCTGGGGGTGGGGTTCAGACTGGCTCGGGCCCCATCATCGTGAAATGCCTGGAGGCCAAGCCAGAGTGGTTGCTTCCAGCCAGCCCAGCCCAGCCACCTTGCTGCAGAGCGAGGTTAACAGAGAAGGTTCAGGGGCTGAGTGCGTGGGCACGGAGCGGGTACGCGGGGGCTGCGGCCGGAACGGGGCCGCCTATGACATCAAGCCTCCCTGGGAACACGGTTCACCCTGGGTGCAGGGGGGCACAGGTGGCCAAAGACCTCAAACCCTGAGGTCACATGAGAGCTCTGCCAGCAGAAGCGGGTCCTTCCTGCTCAGATGCCCGCAGCCTGTGGTGGGCACCAGGGACTTGACTTGAGGCAGGGAGCGGGATTCTGAGCCTGGGGGCCCCCACCCCCACTTCTGTTCATTGGGATGCAGGGGGCAGGCCCAGGACAGAGTGTTCAGAGGGCTGGGGCCACCAGGAAGCCGCCTGGAGTCCTGCCTGTGACGGGTTGTGGGGGGCGGGTGGTGGTCCAGCCAGGCGGGCCTCACCTGCACTCTGCACAGCTGGTACCTCTTGGACGTGCCCGTGCAGGTCCGGTTCCCGGCACCTGTGACGGACGTCTTCCTGGAGGGAGGACCCGGGCTGTGAGCTCAGGTCAGGAGTGGCTGGCTGCCGTCCTGACCCTGCTCCCAGCCCTCCCCTGGACAGCGCCCCCCAGCCCCGAGCCTCCGCGGGCTCCTCTGACCGAGGCCTCCTTCTGCCCCACTCCAACCCCGCTGCTCCAGCAGAGCCCGCTCCTGTCGCAGGCACCCCCATAGTTTCAGGGTGCTTCTCAGCCTCTTCCTGGGGGACGGGCGAGGTCCCGTTCACGTCCGAGTCCTCAGCACACAGTGCACAGTCTTAGGGCACGGAATTAGTGATGGCAGAACAGCGTTCATCACGGGCCCAGCCCTCTGCTAAAGTGCGCGCACGCGCGCACACACACACACGGTCTCGCATTCTCAGAAACGTCAGGTGGGCTCGAGCATAATCTCCGCTCCACAAAGAGGAAACTGATACTCAGAGAGGTTACGTGACTTCCCCAAGGTCACACAGCTAGGAAGTTGCAGACTCAAGATGCGAACGCAGGTCTGGCCAGCGGAAACCACCACACCATAGGCTTACCCCGTGTTTATTCACCTCGGGTCTCCAGGAGAGAGAAGGCCAGGGCAGGCCTGGCCACTCCCTGAAAGAGCCCTAGGCAGGTCCTCTTTCCCCAGTGCCCCAGAGAGGGATGAACTGCAGGACACTCTTGCCTGGGACCCGACAGAAGCCGCATCCCCAAGGGAGGCCAGTGAAAAGACTGACTGGCTCAGCTGGCCTGTGCAGCCTCAACCTGAAGGCCGCGTTCAGCCCGAGCCCCCCACCCAGCAGCCGCTGCCCGCCTCGCCGCCCCCTCTCCAGTCCTGGCGGCCAGCCCCCGGGGCCCCGCCTCCCCGCCCCCTGCAGTCCGGGCGGCCAGCCCCCGGGCCCGCTCTCACACCAGCACCTCTGCTGTAGACAGTGCCGCTCCTGGGACGTCACCCCGGCCCCGCAGCTGCGGGAACATGCCGTCCATTTGGTCCACTCTCCCCACCAGTAGGCGGTGGCGTCGGGGCCCACCTCCAGGCTGTTGGACGTTGGGCTGTTGTCCTGGGTGAGAGGCCCCACGACGGTTAAAAGGAGGCTGGAGCACCTGGCCAGACGGGCCTGCCGACCCCGTGCCCTGGACGGGAGGACACAGCCCCCTGGGTGGGTTGCTCGAAGCCCCGGCTCAGACCTCCAGGGGGGTCTCCGAGGGACCTCCCAGAGAGCTGAGCGCCTCAGGTGCTGCCTAATCTTGAGATCTGGAACGTTCTGGGGGCTTGGTGGGATCCTGACGCCAAACCTAACCATCCTCTCTGGTTCCCAAGTGGCCTGTGGGAAGGTGACAGCCAGCCTGGGTTCTGCAGGACCCAAACCCACCTGTCCACACGCTACACCCCGGGCCTTCGCGCTGAAAGGGAGCACCCCATCCCCACAGCCCCCAGCTTGCCAGACTGGCAAGGTCGCCGGAGTGGCCAGAGCCCCCCCCCCACCCACTCAGGGGCTGGCCTGACCGGCGTGTAAAGCGTGCTCCTGGGAGCAGAGGGTGCCCCCGGGCCCCTGCCCCGCATCTTGCCACGCGGCTCTCAGTGTCAGCCCATCTGGGTGAGGGCCTGTGTTCCCCACTCACCGTGGTCCCCGTGCACGACACGCTCCCAGTCACTAGGGCCACAGCCAGCAGGGGCCAGGCCCATCGTGAAGACTGCCATCTGCCCTCCATCCTAGGAAGCAAGGCCACAGTCACTGCCAGGCCAGGCCCAGCTCCCCTTGCAGGCGTCCAGAGTCTGCTTTGGTGAAAAACCCCCTAGGGGCCCACCCGGTGAGGCCTGAGATTATCTGGGATCTGTTGGTAGTGGCTGCCTGCCAGCCCTGTTGGGTGGGCTCCGTGAGTGATTGGAGATGCCTGCCATGGGCTTGAGACCCTAGAATGATGGTGTGCGTGCTAAGCCCATTCCACCAGATCTGAGGGCATTTGGGGACATGGGCCAAGCTTTGCCTCGGAATACCTGAGCTCCTTGGAGGATGCCTGGGGAGAAACCCAGGGACACAGATAAGCCCAGGCTTCACCCCTTGGATGAAGGAGCTAAGGATCAGTCTATTACCTCGGCCGCTGGACCTGGCCCAAGCAAGAGCACCCTGGGATGTTTGTCTGCTCAGCACTTGCTGACCTACACGGGGGAACGATCCTTCCCACCAGCCATGTGGACCTGCTGGAGCAGGTGTGGATGCGTGGACTCTGCCAGGCCCTCCCTGGACACAGCTGCTCCCTGCCTCGGAGGGACCCCAGGCTGCGCAGAGCCCAGGCACCTCTGTCCCCTCCCTCCCAAGAGAAGACACGCAGCTCGCACCTCTGGGTTCTTGGCGTGAGGGTGACCCAGGGCCACCCTGGGGCTGTTCCCTTCCCGAGAAGTCCAGCACCCCCAGCCCAAAACACGGCTTGACCTCCCTGCTACGGTTTAGTCACTCAGTCGTGTCTGACTCCTTGCGACCCCATGGACTGTAGCCTGCCAGGCTCCTCTGTCCATGGGATTTCCCAGGCAAGAATCCTGGCGTGGGTTGCCATTTCCTTCCCCAGGGGATCTTCCCGGACCCAGGATCAAACCCGCATCTCCTGCACTAGCAGAAGGATCCTTTACCACTGAACCACCAGGAAGCCCATACTTGTCCTCCCTGCCAGGGATCAAATCAAGGACTGCCTCCAGCCTCCTGGGCCCTCAGCCTCCCTTATGTGCCCCTGAGATAGAAGTACCATCTGGGGGCCCACAGTGACCTCTGGCCAGGGTCTGTCTCAGGTCCTGAGCGTCGCTTGCCAACAGGTTGGAGGGGTTTCAGAAACCCCCAAGCCCACCTCTCTCTAGCCCGGAACCAGAGAGGGGAGCCAGTTTGCCCAAAGCCACACAGCCATCTATGTGGCCAACTAGCCCCCAGACCCCAGAGCAAACAGGGATAAGTTCCAGGGAAAGAAGGCAGAAAGCACCCACCACCGGACGCCTGCCAGCCCTGAAAACAGCTCCTCATCTGCCCCCTCTCCTCCACCAAACCCTCACCTCCTCGTGGGCTCAAGCACCTGCAAGTGTCCAGGAGCTACGCCAATGCCAGCCTCGCACCCCAGGAATGTCTCTCTGCCCCAGATGGGGCAGCAGTCCACCCCAGAATTTGGAGCTGAGACCTTGAGATCCACGACTCCCCAGCCGCCTGCCTGCCTGCCTGCATGCCTGCCCGCCCGCCAGCCACCCGGGGCTGCCCCTCCCCCGTAGGCCCCCACCTGCACCCCCACCAGCCCCCCTGCCAGCACAGACCCCTGCCGGCAGTCCCATTGGCTCGTCTGTGGCCCAGGCTCCTGCCGGCAGGCTGAAGACAGGTGCTGAGCCGGCCGCACACTTGGTTTTCATTAAGGCTCCCAGACAGCCGTGGCTGCAGGCCAGGCCCGGCTCACGCGGGATCCAGCCCTCCCTGGGGTCCAAAAACAGCCGCCACTGGCCAGCGGGAGAGGCTTGCCCTGCAAGCGAGGGCTTCGGGCTCGGGGAGGCTATGAGCTGAGGGACCCCCACCCACCGCCCCGGGCCGGGCTCAGAAGGTCTGGACCCCTCCCCAGGAGCCCCTGCTCCTGTTATATAACGGCTCCCCGAGGGGCCAGGGGCTGACCTGCAGACACTGGGGCTGCACCTTCATCCTGGGCGGGCAGCCATGGGAAGGGAAGCCAGACGCGGGGAGGTGGCCTACCTGGCCGGGCTCGGCAGGGTGTCCTCGCGGGGGAAGGGGCCGCGGCCGCGGGCAGGCTAGCCAGGTGCGCGGTGCAGGGGGAGGCTGGGACGCTGAGGGCCGCAGGCTGTGCCTCTCTCCCTCTCGTCTGCTCCCCCGCCCCCTGGCCGCCTCCCTCCTCCACTTCAAAGCGCACCCGCGAGAGGGGGTTCCCAGGCAGGCGCAGCCCAGCGGCGGCGGCGGGCGGCGGCCTTTATAGCTGTCAGGCAGACGGGGAGGAACTCACACTTCCCACCAGGCTGCTCCCCCGCCCGCCGCCCGCCGGCCGGCCCGGCGCACACTTTAACCCGCTCCGCGCCTCTGGAGCACAGCCAGGCCGGCCCAGCTGCCTGCCGCCCGCCGCCGCCGTGAGCAGAGAGGCCGCCGGCCCGGGGACACCACGCGGGACCGTGTGTCTGGGTGTCCAGACAGAGTGGCCGCTGGCCCAGGGTCACAGGGGAGTTCGGTGGGGAGGGTGGGGGAGCAGAACTGAGCCCCAGGCTCTGTCCGTTGGATGCCTGCCTCCCTGGGGGGGGCGGGGTGTGTGTGTGTGGTGGGGGAATGCCGTCTCTGCCCCTCCCCAGAATGGATCCTAGGTGTGTGAGACGGCCATCTGATGGCTGGCGCTTACAGATGGTGAGGCTGGGGTCGGGAGGGGACACCAGGCTCTGAGGTCACCCAGCCAGGCTTGGAGACGTTTCTCCTGAGCAGCGGAGGGACTGACCGAGACCCAGCGCAGGCCCCAGCCAAGGGTCCGGGGACGGGACAGGAGGGCCCGCGGCCCGCGGACCAGACAGCTAGCATGGCCGGAGCCAGCGGGGGGGGAGGAGCGCAGAGCTTTACAGATGTTCACACCAGCTTGGCAGGGCACACGGCCTGGCTGGGCGCGCGCCAGCTGGGCAGCCCCTGGCAGGCCGGCGTGGGGCTCCAGCCTGCGTTCCTGCTGAGTCAGAGCGTGGAGCAGAGCACGGAGCCAGCAGCACGCACTCCGGCCGCACCCCCCTCCCTCCCCGGCACCCAGGGGGCACGCCAGACACTGCAAGTCGCCCCGGAAGCAGGCCAGGCCCCCGCCCCACACACCAGGCCCTCCGGAGCCCGGCACACAGGGGCACCTCCACACACGGTGGGCGTGGAAGGGGGCGACCCCGGACACTGCAGCCATCCCAGGCCTCTGCGCTGCAGATGGCTCACAGTGGCGCCTGGAGAGCCCTCCCCCTCCTGCGTCCTCCCTGCCGGAAGGAACTGCGGCGAGCTCCTCCAGGCCGAGAACCATTCCACCCCTGGGGAAGCTCTGCCACCAACAGGAGCGGCGGGGGAGGAGAGCCAGCAACCGCGCCCGCTGCCCTGCCATCGTCCTGTCCCTCCTGCCTGAGTCCTTTCTGCCTGCTGAGAGCTAGGAGCTCCCAGTTTTACAGACAGAGAAACTGAGGCTCCGAGACCGCCCAGGGACGCCCAGGCTTGCACGTCTGGTAAGCAGCACAGCCCAGCCCCCTGGTGAGCACATCCCCACCACGGCAGGCTCTTGGATCGGGTTCATCCTCTCCAGACTCTGAGAAGGCAGGTCTTATCCATCTCTGGTTTTTTTCCCCTGGGGCCCCTGGGATGTTCGGTGGAACCCAGGCCCACACTGCCCCCTGTTGGCACACTGGATAGCAGACACGATGGGACCTGTCACACAGCACTGGTGAGCGTGCACACGCACACATGTGCACACGTGTGTGCACATCCATGCACACGTATGTGCACACACATACAGGGGCACACACTCACCGACCCCCTCACAGGCACCCTGCTGATCACTCTCGCACGCTGGGGCCTCTGCCTGCCCCACCCCGTCCCTCCAGCCAAGCACCAGGGCTCTGCGTCCCCAGTCAGAGTCCCCAGCTCTCCGGACATAGCTGGATTTGCGTCCAGCCAGAGCCAGAGTGACTAATGGTTTCCCGTGGGAGGGACCCTACAGCCAGCCGGCGCAAACGCCCCAGTGCCTTCTCTTAGCTCAGTGGGACGGCGCCTGGGAGGCAGGATGCCACCCCAGCTCTGGGACCTCCAGCAGGTGTGTGACCTGGGCTGGCCCCCCATCCATCCCCACTCCACCCTCAACCTCCAGGAGCTGGCCAGGGCTCCCCCTCCCAAAGGGACACCAGCCTTCCCCCAAACTCCAGACCCACAGGGAGCTATGACCACGGCTTGGTCTGCTGGTGGTCTGGGGGAAGGCCCGGGGCCCTAAAAACCCTAAGAATTGCGGGGGCTGTTTTGTGGTAAAGAATCAAGCACAGCCAGGAAGCACGGCCGAAGGCCTTGTCCTGTGCCCAGCGCAGAGCTGCCGTCGGTTCCGCAGAACTGGTCAGGCCGGGCTTCCTGGTCCTCACGTGCCCTCTGGGCCCACCTCATGGGGCTGCAGCCAGACCTGGATGGCAGATCCAGAGGATCTAAGTGTTGGCGACCAGAGCAGCAGCCCAGGCTCAGAAGAGGCCACGCCTGGGGTCCATACTCTGCCATCACCGTTGCTGAAGGTTTAATCGCCTCATCTTAGAATTTGTGCTCTGGGGGTGACATCGCATGGGGCGATGGAGCCTCTGCTGGGCGGCCGCCCACCCCCCGTACCTCTCAGGTCTGCCTCGTGCCCCCTGGGGAGCCAGGCTCAGGCGGAGTCTCTGGTGGAATCCCAAGCGCTCACGCCACGACCTCCCCGGGCCCAGCGGAGCGCAACGTTAAGAGGGAGCGGCCCTGGAAGAAAGAGGAAGCTTTGACCTGTTGGTGAATGAGGGGCTGCCCGTTTTGCCCTGAGCCCCAGGTCACCCTCAGCTCACCCCAAGCTCACCCGGGGGCCCTTGGAATTGCTGTTTCCCAGCCCTGATGATGCCCAGGGCTCCCTGAGGTGTCACAGAAAGAAGTGGCTCGGAGCCCCCATCTTGGTTCCTGCCATCCTCTCCCTGGAGCCCTTGTTCACACCCATCTGGATGTTCCTGGCCCTCCAGATGATCTCCTGAGCACACCTCCTCCAGGAAGCCCACCAGGCAGCAGCCCAGCACTTTGATCAGGCTTCCCCACCCGTGGCTGGGACTCAGTGCATCCCTGGCACCTACCAGGGCCCAGCATACAGAAGGTGCTCAGTGCGTGGAAGGGCGGATTTGTCTGGCAGCCCCTGACGTTTGGGGTGAGGGGGAGGTGTCCCTACCACTCTCTGTGTAGCCCTGGCTTGAGATGCTCTGGACACCTGGGTTTTTTTTTAGAGATTTTTCACCAGACCTGGATTTCTGAAGAACTTGGAAACAAGAAAACATGCACATTTCTGTGGGAAGGTGAGGTGAAGCGTGGAACAAGGCGGAAGGAGAGGAGCCTGCTCAGGAAAGGGATGGGTCAGGGAGGAGGAGGGACACAGTGGGCCAGGGGTGACCGGCTTGGCGGTCCTGGTGGTTGGACAGTCACGCTGGGAGCTGGGCCCTGTCCTGTACAGCCAAGTGTCCAAAACCGAGCTCTGAAGGTGGGGGACCAGGGCCAGAGATCCTGCAAGGGGGTCCTCAACTCTGGCACCCAGAGGCCCGCCAACATGGCCTGGAGGACCCCCACCCTTCCCCGCCACGTCCTGCTGCCCACCCAGAGCCTGGAGCACCCTGGGCCACTTCTGACAGCGGAGCCCTTCTTCCCAACGGGGACTGGGCCACCAAGGGCCGCTGTGGCCAGTTTGGAAGTGGTGGGCCAGGACCGGAAGAGGACCAGGCCCCAGCAGAGGCCCCAGCGGCCGACCCCACCCCCAGAGCTCTCCGCCCAGCCCAAGGCAGGCCCAGCTTTCTCTGCTCTGGATCTTCCCGCTCCGGGAGGACCCTCCTCCACAGACCACCGCGGGTCAGCAGCGCACGTGTGTGTCAGTCGCTCAGTCGCGTCCGACTCTTCGCGACCCCACAGACTCTATTCCGCCAGGCTCCTCTGTCCATGGGGTTCTTCAGGCAAGAATACCGGAGTGGGTTGACATGCCCTCCTCCAGAGGGTCTGCCCCCACCCAGGGATCGAACCTGGGTCTCCCACCTTGCAGGCGGATTCTTTACCATCTGAGCCACCGGGGAAGCCCCGGGGAAGCCCCGGGGATCAGCGGGCTGGACCAGAGCTCTCCTCCTCCCTCCTTCCCAGCACTGACGTTTTCCGTTAGGCCAAGTCCTGACGTTCAACCGGGGGCCTCTATATGTAGGCCTCCTCGCTCTTAAAATCCACAAGAAAGACGCTCTCTTGTCCCCAGATCTGAGAGAAGGATGGGGCCCTGCGGGCCTGGCACGACTCGGGTGCGAGCTCGCCACTGCAGCTCCAGGGACAGCCCACCACCAGGCCAAGGGGCTGGGCGGGACCTGCGTCCTTGGGCTCCTGGATTACACAGCCCGCCCCGATGTGTAGGAGCCCCCCAGGAAGGCCAGGTGCCCAGAAGCTCCGTCCCATCTCAGCCTCACTCTCCCCTCTGCACAGAGAGGCGGACCCAGTGAGCACCCACAGGGGCGTGGGGGCAGGGGACGACAAGCCTGTGTCCCCGTCCCAGCCCTGCTCCCAGCCCCCAGGTCCCTTGGGCAGCTGTCTCCGTGCATGGGTGCTGAGGCCCACCTTTCAGAAGAGAATCCCCCTGTAATGACCCACATCGGCTCTTCGCTGCTTCTCACGAACAGACATGCAGTGCTTCCTGGGCCAGCTGCTCCCAGAGCCCAGCGCACCTGCCCGTGATCACAGCGACCCCGTGGGACAGCGACGGGCGTCCCTTGTGTCGGTGAGGAGATTGAGGCTCCGGGCCAGAGGGCACAGCAAGGCTGTGGAGCAAGCAGGGCAGAGCCCTCGCCTGGCTCACCCGGCAGCTGTGCAGGAGCTGGGGGCAGCGTGACCGGCTCGCGTCCGGCCGTTAGCTGGGCACAGCGTGCCTGCTGCCACGGTGCCGGTTGTGGAGGTCTGGGCTGGCACTCCAGCCTGGGGGCCCCAACAAAGGGGTCAGGAGCATCAGTGCCCAGGGATGGGGCGGGGGGCGCCTCAGGGGATCCCTGCACCCAGAGCCAAGGCCTGCCGTGCTCACGGGTGACCGGAGCTCTAGGCTGGGGCTTCAAATCGTGGAGGACGCGAGTGCAGCAGCTGACCCTGCTCTGCAGGCCCAGCTGGGCAGACAGGCAGCTGTCCGGGAGGCGGGGGCCGTGTGGCATTCCGGGCATTTCAGCACCTCTATAAAACCTGAGGGGAGGGGGGACGGGTTGGCTCCCCCTCCCCGCTCCCCAGGCTGTTGCTGCCCAGTCAAGCGGCCCACCCCACCCAGACCCTGCTGGGTCTCACTGGCACCATCTGCTGGGAAGAGGGGGCATGCTGCCTGCGGTAGGGGTTGGGGGCCTCGGCCAGGATCAATGCCAGCCTCCCCTCCTCTCTGAGCCTCAGTCTTCTCCTCTGTAAAATGGGGAGAGAGAGAGAGACGTCCAGCCACTGACACAGCCCAGAGGGACAAAATAGGAAGAGAGCTTGGCACACACCAGCGCTGAATGAATGTCTGTGTGCGTAAATGGTTTTCAAGATACACAGGGTGGCAGGGCTGAAAATGTGAGAGCTCCCCACCCCATCTCCAGGGCTCAGGCAGGACAGACAGCTACACCGTGAATTCGGAGGCAACCCCCAGGGGCGGGCACCCTGGCAGGAGGATCCAGGCGTGCTGCCTCTGGGATCTGCGTTGACCCCAGCACCAGCAGGTGAGGGTGGGGTGGTGGGGGGCGTATCAGAGGCCAGCTGGCAGGCAGAGCCCCGGGCAGCGGGGAGGACGGGGTGCCAGCTCACGTCTCTGCTGGCTCCGAGCCTGCCCAGGCTGAGTGGGCTCCCAGCCCTGTGGCTCCAGGGCCAGTGCCACCCTCAAGCAACCAGCCTGCTCCTTCTGCTCTGCACCCCCTCCCAGCTCCCCAGGCGGATCGCTGCCCCGGCACCAGTGAGAACGGAGGGTCATTCCAGCCCTGTTCAGAGCAGGAGGCCTTCCCCCAGGCCAGCTGGTCTGTCTCCAGCCACCAGGTCTCGGCTGGGAGCACACGCAGGCTGCACCCCGACCTCTGTTCTGTGCTCCGCCCCTCTCCTCAGAGGCGGTGAGGGGGTGGTCTTCCGCCCCAGCCCCTTGCCCCAGCCTGGCCACCTGTCTCCCTTCTTCAGGGCGGGCCCCTCCTCAGCCCCCTTCCTCCTTAATCGCTACAACACATGTGCAACTCCCCTGCCCCCCAGCCCCTCCCCACTTCTCTTTTTCCCTTCCCCAAGCTCTCAGCCCTGGCCCTGGTTTACAGCTGCAAAAACACACACACACACACTCATGCACAAAACCAACTGTGGAATGTTTTCCCGCTTCCGAGTGAGGGGTTTGGCCCCACAGAGCTCTGTCCTCGCACCTGACATCCAATCCATGTCCACACCGTGCGGGTTCTGCTCCTCCTGGAAGCCGGGGCTGGGGGGCAGAGGTGGTGACCAGCTCGCCGGGAGTCACCTGCCTCTTACCCAGAGCCGCACGCACGCACGGCGGGCCTGGTTCTCCCATTTGGAGCGGCACGGGGCTCCTAGGTGCCAGGCTGAAGCGCGCTGCCGCCCACCTCCCCCAACTTTGATTCATTCCTTTCACAGAGTCATTCATCCAGCCAATGTCTGCTGACCACCCACCACGTGCCAGGCTCTGCCCAGGGCTTGGGCGGGGAGCTGGCCAACCAAGCCCCGGGCACACAACCCGAGCAGCTCCGCACAGAGGCGCGGATGCTCGGATGGGAGAGAGCAGCGTGCTGGGGCCCAGCGCAGAGCACTTGGGCTTACCTGTGCCGCGCGGTGAGCCTTCCCCACAGACTCAGAGGTCGAGGAAGGGTGCTCATTCCAGGAGGGCAGGGAGGCCAGGAGGAGGTTCTGGGCGCACAAGGGCGGCTGGGGGTGCTGAGGGGAGATGGCCCCGGGTTCTCCTGGAGACCTTGGACTTCACACTGAGGGTGTGGGTGCCTAGGAAGAAGCCACTCGAGCAGAAAAAGATGAGACCACATGTCCCAGGTAGGACTTTTCATTGCAGGCAGCAGAAACGGGCTCCAGCCAGCGTACAACAAAACAGAGAGTTTTCTGGAAAGGTGTGAGGGAGTTCCCAGGTGGAAGGAAAGGTGGATCAAGTGCACCCCGAAGGCCAGGAACAAGCCGGCAGCCTCTCCTCGAGGCACCGACTGGCGAGTGTGGGCACCCCTCAGCCTCGCCCCTCCACCCACCTCCTGTTTTTCCCATTCTCCAAATTCCAATTCCCAGGAGAACAAAATCCAGAGTAGCCACCCAGCGACCACAGGAACAAGCCACGTGACACACGTGGGCAACTCCCAGGGACATTTCGGGACTGTGAAAGAAAGCACCCGGCGTGCGTCCGTTTATACAGGCCGAGACAGGTGTCCACAGAAGCCAGAACAGAGGCTGCCCCTGCTGGGCACTCAAGGACCGCGCTGGAGTGAAGGGGGCACTAGAGCGTCACACGGCACTTGGCAAATCCCACCAGACTGCACGTTCTGAATCTGTGCACTTTGCTGCGGGTGACATCCTCACACCATGATGAAACACAAAACGTGCAACGAAAGCTGTCCTTTTGCTGACAACAAATAAATCAATCCAGCAGTCCTTCCAGGGAGAGTCAGCCTGGGTAACTCACACAGAGTTACCAGGGGTAACTTGGCCAGAGGATGGGGGCCCTCTGCCAGGCAGTTCCCCCCAGGCCTCTTCAAAAAGGGAAGAGTATCTCCTGAAGGCAGAGGAGCACTGAGAGGGCTGGTGGCGGCCTCGCCTCGGGGACCCTGATAGAGCACGGTCTGTGCGCTTCAGGCTTGGATCAATGTAATCAAACAGAAAGGAACATTAGTTTCATTCATTTAGTTACCAAGGAAACCTGTCTGGGGCGAGAGCAGGCGAGCAAGACCTGGACATGGGCTGGTAAAACGTGAGATTTCGCTACAAGGCCCTTGTAGTGATTGGTGGTGTGGTTTGGCCACTGAGCTGTGTCCAGTTCTTACAACCCCGTGGACTGTAGCCCGCCAGGTTCCTCTATCCGTGGGATTTCCCAGGCAAGAGTATTGGAGTGGGCTGCCATTTCCTTCTCCAGGGGAACCAGCTAACCCTTGGGTTCTCCCACCTCTTGCCCCCCTGTGGACATGTGACTCAATAAACAGCATCTGTTCTTTCTCATTCTGGGCTCCCCAGAGCCCTGGGGAGGGGCCAGGGTGGAAAGTGGCTGGATACTGAGGACTGTGCTCATGGGGGACTTTTCTCCAGAGCTGCTGCCTCAGAGAAGAGAAGTATGGTCTCCCTGAATCAACAACTCTGACCTATCCCCCAGAAAAACCAGAGACAAGTGCTGATCACATGGTACGTCAGCTGTTGGACCCTCCCCACGAGCTTCTCGACATGTGCGCTCCCATCCCTGCCTCCTTCAGGCCATTTAAGCTGCAGCTGCCACCGGGGCCCCCACTGGAAGGAGCAGTCCGTCTCCCTCTCTTCTCCCTGCCCTGGGGACCCCGGCAGCCGGCACCCCGCCCCTCCTCCCCAGCCCATGGGGACGCTCATGGCCAAACTGCTCCTGCCCACCATCAGCAGCCTGGCCTTCCTCCCCACGGTCAGCATCGCCGCCAAAAGGCGGTTCCACATGGAGGCCATGGTCTACCTCTTCACCACGTTCTTTCTGGCGGTAAGTCTTGGGGAGAGGACCCCCCCCCCATCCACCCAGAGCACCTTCCCAGGGACAGAGGACAGGGGCTGCCTTTTTACCACTTTCCTGTGTTGGGTGATGAAGAAAAGTGATGGGGAGTGAAAGAAAGAGCCCAGGAGAGAGGGCTGGGGACCCCTTCGCCTCCCTGGACCCCAGCTTTCCCGTCTGGGCCAGGAAGGCCCTCCAGGGTTGGTGTGAGTGAGACCAAGCCCACAGGGGCCAGGGACAGTCGGTCCAGGCCCGGCCCCTCCAAGCTTCCCCTTCTCTTGTCACTGGCCGACCCCTCCAGGTGGCTCCGGGTCCGGCTCCCCACCCTGCCCCCTGGTACCCCGGGCCCCACAGGGGAGCTAGCAGGGCCCGGGGAGCGTGAGGAGCCAAGGAATCTGCCTCCAGGACGCTGCAGCTGGCCTCGGCTCGCGACGGCCTGCTCACGTGCGCGCGTCTCCCCTTCGTGGGGCCTGCGCTTCTCTCTGGGCCCTTCTCGCTCTATTTATGCTTCTGGCTGCTGGCTCTGGGCTCCCACTCCCTGCCCCCGCCCCCACCTCCCTGTGGGTCTCCCTCTGTTTCTCTTACTGACTCTCCCTGGGCCTGCTTCTCTTTGTTTCTCCGCCTGTGTCTGGCTCCCTCTTGATTTCTGGAGCTGTACGCCCATGGAACGGACTCTCTTTCTAAGTCTCTGGGTCTCTCCCTCCCTGGCCTCGTCCCCCTCAGCCTCCATGCGTCTCTCTGGCTCTATGGATCCATCCTGCTGGCTTCTGTCTAGCTGTCTGTCCACCTCCCTACCTATGTACTCTCTCTGTGATCCATCATCCATACAGATATGTGATCAGTCGCATCTCTACCTGCCTGCTCAGCCATCCACACACCCACCGATCATCTCTCTATGCCTTACCCCGGTCCCGCCCCCTTACCCCCGTCCCGCCCCCTTACCCCCGTCCCTCTGAAGCTCCTTCCACCACCCTCCCCAGTGGACCCCCGCGAGTGGCCCCGCTCTGACTCCCCAGCATACTCCATCAGTCCCAGCCTTGACTGAAGCCCAGCTCCCTGGGGCAGCATGCTCGGGGGGAGAGGTGGCCTGCCCCTGCCCCAGGCAGCTCGCTTCCCCAGCAGCAGCCCCTCCCTGCTCGTTCGCAGCATCTTGTCAACAGCCACTTCCCTCCCCCTTCTCAGGACCCCGGCTTGGGTGAGGGCCAGGAGGTCTGTCCCACAGGTGGGAGACTGGGGCCAGGCAGGCAGGGGGCTTCTCTGCAGGGACGAGGGCCTGCAGCCGGGGAGAGGAGCCGAGGTCTCGTCCTCCAAGAGCCCACGATAGACCCGGCCCAGGAAACCATGGTCACCGCCGGGCCCCCCCTTCCCTGCCAGGGTGAGCTGGCCCCACAGCTGCCTCCTAGGCCTGCTTCAGAGGCCAGCCCCACCTGCCCCGCCCGCCCCGCCCCACCAGAGGGACAGGGCCAGCTGCCTCCATGACAAATGTCCTCTGGCCACAAAGACTCGCTCAGCCCCTTTCTCTGGAGCCCCCGGAAGCACCATCACTTCCCTTTGAATTTTGTGTTGGTGTACAGCCGATACCATCTCCGCTTCTGCCTCCCACGTGGCATCTTCTGTGTCCTGACCAGAAGGTGTGACACGGCTGGACACCGCGCTATGTGCTCAGTCGCATGGAACTCCCCGGCCCACGCCACCCTGTGGGGCAGGGGCTCTGATCCCCACTTGACATAAGCCCCCGCCCTGGCCCCAGGGGCCATCAGCCACCCCTCCGAGCTCAAGGCCAGGACCTGAGGCCATGCGTTCCCTGCCAGGCCCCCAGCCCCAAGCCCCACCCCTACCCCACCAGTGACACATGGAGCCACGTCCTGGCAGACGCAGAGGCCAAGTGCCCGCTGCCACACCTTCCTGCTCCTTGGCACGTGGTCCCTCCCCGAAGCTGACCTGCCCCACCTGTCCCACAGCAGTGAACCACGGGCCCGGGGGGCAGGTCCCTTCCTGGGCCAGCTCTCCTCCAAACCGCTCCAAACCCCGCCTCCTTGACTCTGCGTTCACAGGCAAGCCTTTGGCCGAGGGCAAGCCAGCTCTGCTGCGAGCTGAGGTCACGGCTGGGACAAGGCAGACGGGAGCGAGGGCACAGCCCGCATCCAGAATTTCACAGCGATGAGGTCTCCCACCCTACACAGTGACCCGTGCTATTACGGGTGCATTGAATACAAAAGAGATAGCGGACGATGGGCCTGGGTGGGGCTGGGGGAGAAGGGGACCCGTGTCACTCTCAGAGTCTGGCCCTGCCTGCCAGAGCCGTGCGGGGGAGCAAGCGTTTTCCTTCCTCTACCCTGGAGGGGTGAGCAGCTTGATCAGGCCCCACCTGAAGCTTCTTCTTTTTCCTGCGCCCAACAGTCATATCCATCACCTGGTTCCACCCCTTCAACCTTTTCTTTCCCTGTGTCTCTTCAAAGGGCACGGCACCCAAAGCTCAGCATGGTCCTGTGGTTAGGTCTGACCGGACAGGCAGGAGCAGCACTCGCTCCTCCCCTGCTCTGGACACTATATCTCTGTTAATGCCGCCTCGATGCCCCACAGCTTCAGGTTGCGGACAGCTGCAACTAGTGGAGGCTCTAAGCTGCCCTCACCTTGGCTCGATGCACCAGGTGACCCAGGGCTCCCCCGACCCCACCCCACCCCCGACCGCAGCGCCCCTGGCGTCTCCAGACATGGACTGCTCTCCTGCACGCCTCTCCATCCTGCTGAGCCGGGTTAACCAAGAGTCCATTGTGCTGGTCCCCAAGCCTGTTTATGCCCTTGAGCTTGTCAAAATAACTACATCACGTAATTAAATATTGCTGAAAATGATGAAACGGGTACGCCAAAGGAGAGAGTTGTCCAGAAATAAGTGGACGGCTTTGAGAATACTGGCACTCTGCTTTCAAAGCCGATGTTGAGAGACGACCGTAGGAGTCAGGCCAGGGGCTGAGAGGAGGACGCCGAGTTCAGCGCCTGCACACGGGTGGGTGTGGGGTTGGGGGGGGGCATCTCTGCCATCGGCCCTCACTTCAGACAGAACCTGAGAGCCACCAGCTGGCCGTTCTCAAAATGGGTTCCCTTCTGGCAGCACCCTGGGACCAGCCCGGGAGCCTCTTAAGAAAGCAAGCCTCCAGCCTCCACCCTGACCATCTGACAGGCCAACTCGCAGGCCAGGTCTGAGCCTGCGTCTTCACCAGCCCCCCCAACCCCGCCCCCAGGGCTCCAGAGACTCGATGGTCAGAGGGGTCACTTGTGAAAGAGGAGGTCCCCCACTCCGACCTGGGTAGAGCAGACTGGTACCCAAGGGAAAAGGCTCTGGCATCCGCTGAGCAGATGCTGAGGGAACGTGTAGATCATGTGGGAGTCCCCACCTCAGTGGGGCTTTGGGGGACCCTATGGGAGAGCGGTGCAGAGCGCCCCCGTTTTCAGATGGGGAGACAGAGGCCTGGGGCCGTTCAGCGGCCCGCCCAAGGTGCCGGCTCACAGGGCCTGGGGCCCCGGCGTCCTCGCCTGCCTGCTGACCCTCCGCCGTGGCTCCCGCAGCTCCACCACGCCTGCACTGGGCCCGGCCTGTCGCTGCTCTGCCTCCTGCGTCACGACATCCTGGAGTACTTCAGCGTCTACGGAACGGCCCTCAGCATGTGGGTCTCACTGATGGGTGAGTGGCCGCCGCCCGCAGCCCGGCCCTGCACGGGGGGAGTCGGGATGCCCCATTGCCCACCGTCCACCCAGACCGGCCGCTGACAGCCCACCCCTCCGCTCCCCTGTGAGAAACCACATGCAGGGCATCAATGCCTCGACTCCCGTCTTTCATAACCTTTTGAAACTGTGCGTCTAGAAAAGTCCCCTCACCTTACCCAGCTCTCTCCCCCTCAGCGCTGGCCGACTTCGATGAGCCCAAGCGGTCGACTTTCGTGATGTTTGGCGTCCTGACCATCGCCGTGCGGATCTACCACGACCGCTGGGGCTACGGGGTGTACTCTGGCCCCATCGGCTCGGCCATCCTCATCATTGCGGCCAAGTGGGTGCGTACGTGCGAGCCTCAACACTCGGGCCGCCTCCCCTGGCGGAGACTCTTCCCTCTCGGGGTCTCAACCCACCTCCCATCTCATGGGTCGGCAGGCTGGACACGGGGCCTCAGCTAACACGCAGGAAGGGACCGTCGGCTGCCCCCGCCTTGTGGACCCAGTTTGTATCATGTCTGGACTCACCAGCTCTGCATCTGACCCAAGTTACTTAATCTCTCTGCCTCATTTTCTGTATCTGTAAAACGGGTGTTACAGCTCAGTACCTGCTTCACAGGGGTCGGTCCAAAGATTAACTGAGATAATGAACCTTAAGGACTGGCACAGAGCCTGGCTCAACAAATAGGAGCTGCTATTATAGGCATTGTTATCATTATTATTATTGAAGAGAATGGCTGGTTTAGAGATGCAATGTCAATTGGAAGTGGCCTGGGTTAATCTGGGAAGACTTCCTGGAGGGGGTGAGCCTTGAGCCTGGTTCCAATGAAAAGGGAGGCTGCAGTGTGAGGTCGACAGGAAGGCGGGACCACTCATGAGCGTGCAAGAGGCCTGAGCCACAGTTTCCAACACCTATGGCCCTTCGCTGGGCACACAGGGACCTAGCGCTCACAAGGCCTTTTACATACAGTCCCCAGGCCTCCCCCACCCCAAGGTCGTCCTGGCTGCAAGGGCCGAAACCCACTCAAACTAGTCCAAGTGAAAGAGGGATGCTTGGCAGAGTAGACCCAGGGTACTTCCTGGGCCACCAGGGCAGGGTTGAGGAACTGCACCTCGAGGGGACCATAACGCAGACCTGGGAAAGAGGTGGGGCTGGGCAGGAGGTGGGAAGCTGCCCACCGACCCACTGTGCAGTCTGGGGAGCGAAAATGAAGTCCTGGGGGTGAGCTTTCCAAACGCCGCCCTCCTCTCTGTGCCCAGAGAGTGGAGGATTTAGTCTGCCGTCTGGTTAGTGAAGAAAGCAAGGCTGGGAGGTCAGCAACTTAACAAGAAGTCACGGCAGGACAAGCGAGGCCAGGCTGTGACTCCTCACATCTCGGGGAAGCCAAGCTGGCCCCACGCTGACCCAGGAGGCCCTCGGAGAGGCGAGGGGAGGAAGCGCGCTGGGGTCTGACTTGTCTGGACCAGAGGAAGGGCCGCGTTAATTAACATTCTGGAATGCGTAAACACAGCTCCCCTCACTGATAATTCACTCCCTCCCTGGCAGGAAGTGGGATAAAGGCTCCTTGTTCTGCCCTGAAGGGTTGTCCCTCCTACAGAATCTTGACCCGTCTGGCTCTGGGCTGGATTCTAATTAGCCGGGAGAGCGGTCCCTTGCCCGTGTCCCTGTGAAGCCCCACGGGAACCCAGGCTGCCTGCCTCCCTCCATCTGGGGCTCAAATTCTGTTTTCTAGACCATTGAATGTGGAGTTTATTTTGGCTTTTCCAGGGCAGTTGTTTCCTGGAATGAGGGTGCATTTTTCTCTGGGAGCCTCGTCCCTTCTTGAGCAACGGTCAGGGAGAGGAAGTGCAGAGAGATGGGTGACCAGGCTGGGGGAGGGGCCAGGCCGGGCGCCCCCTGGGGCAGGGGCCTCGAGTCCAGAGGTGCTGGGCGGGCCGAAGGAGGCCTCCTGGGTCCCCAGGCACCTGTGCCCAGAGTCACACTGTCTAGCTGTGCCCACACACCACCTGCGACTTTGCAGGTCCTGAGTCCTCACCAGTGGTGGAAAATTCCAGAAAACTGAACACCGGATATCGGTGCGGAATTTATTCAGTGGCAAAACCGGCCCTGACCCAGCAGGAAGCTACTCACAGTCTCTGTGTGAGCCACTGGAGGTGGGCTGTCCACCACCCGGAGCGTGTGTGCCGGCGGGTTCCCTTGCTGGAATCCGAAACGCCCTGCCGGCTGTAGCGCTCACGGTTCGGGTTCTCGGGACGCAGACCTGAGTCTTCTTCATCTGTTTAGCAAATGTGAACCCACGTCTCTAATTCCTACTTGAGTCTTACTCTAGGCAGCCCAGCTGAGGCACGGCCGTCTCACGTGCTGGGCGGGTTTGTCTAAGAAATGCTACGATGAGTCGGTCCACTCTGAAAGTGGCTAGAGGTCTCGCAGGGTCGGCCACACGCGCCCCACGCTCTCCTGCGGTCAGGCTGGAGGGCGGGTCCCACACTGCCAACACCCCTTTGCTGGAGGACACCGCGCCACTGGTCTCCTCGGGTTGGACACTTGCAAGGGTTTCTCCAAGAGGCAGACGGGGCAGAGGGTCCTTCCGGGGTCAAGGGGCCGAGGGCAGCCCCAGTCCGCCCACCCAGGCAGGGTCTCCCGTGGGTCCTGCAGCTATGGAGCCCAATGTGCCTGGGCCCCTCCCCAAGCCCTCTTCCCCGCCCCCCCCGAGGGTGCCCGGGGTGCAAGTGCCCGCGGCTGGGGCCTGAGACTCTCCCTCTGGCCCCCGTCCCCGCAGCTGCAGCAGATGAAGGAGACGAGGCGCCTGTTTCCAGACAAGAGCGTGTACACCCACCAGATAGGCCCTGGCCTCTGCTTCGGGGCCCTGGCCCTCATGTTGCGCTTCTTCTTTGAGGTACTCTGGGAGGGGGTGGGGAAGGAGCCCCCCACGAAGGCCATGGTCAGCCCCAGCCTGCTTGGCCCGAGGCTGGGTGGGCACACCCCTCCAGGAGGCTCCAGCAGCAGCCAACTCTTGCTGACACGAGCACCCCGTTCAATCGCAGCCTGGTCCTTCCCTGGCACCACCAGCACCTCCAGGGGCGGGGGGTACAGACAGCTTGCATTTGGTTGGTGCACAGCCCTGAAGGAGCCACACCTGGAGGAGGGGGGAAGAGGGAGAAGGGGGAAGGCATGGGGCGAGGAGCCCCATCCCACCGGCAAAGCCCCCGTGAGTCAGCACAGACCTGCGGTGGTCTAGGTGTGGAGGGCAAGACCACCACGGGCTGGACAGTGACAGGAAGCCTCTTGGAGGGGACACTTGGCCAGACTCCAAGGGACAAGCTGGATGGTTGGGGAGGGGCCCGCTGACCCCGGCAGGTGCCAGGTCTCACCAGGCCCGAAGCCAAGGGCCCAGGGCAGGCAGGAACGGGTGGAAGAAGACGGGCCTTGGGGTGGGGGCTGAGGCCGCAGACGGGTCCCGTTCCGCCCCCGCAGGACTGGGACTACACCTACGTCCACAGCTTCTACCACTGTGCCCTGGCCATGTCCTTCACCCTGCTGCTGCCCAAGGTCAACAAGAAGGCCGGAAGTGCAGGGCCCCCCGCCAAGCTGGACTGCTCCACCCTCTGCTGTGCCTGCATCTGACCGTGCATCCCAGCTCTGAGCCCCGCCCTGCCCTGTCCCCAGCCTGCCGAGAGCGCCCCGTCCTGCCCGACCTGAAGGAACATCCCTCCTCGGAGCCTGAGGCCTCTCCAGGGCTTTGGGAAGCACAGGCCGGGCGCTTCTTGAGAATCCACTTATTAGGTTTGTACTGGGTGCTAAGCACCACACTGGAGAGAAAAGAATTTTCTCCCTTCTCCTAGGCCAAGGTCCTGGCAGATGGGAGTATCTGCAGAGCCCCGGAGCCAGTGTCTGTCCACCCCTCACCCCGCCCAGTCCCAGCGACAAGGGGCCTGCCCGCCGCCCCCGGCCATGTGCTTCCCACGTCACCTGCCACCTGCTTTCTCTTGGCAACCAGTCTCCCCATTCCTGACCTGTGCCCTCAGGCTCAGCGCACCAGGGTCAGCCAGGCTCCTCTGTCCCTGGCCCAGGCCTGCCTGTCCCTTGCTGCCCTTCCTGCCAGGCCCCTGAATCAAACCATCTCCATGTCCTGTTCACCCTCATCATTTCGTCCAGTCCTCAAAGCAAGTCTAAATAGATGGCAAGTTCAAGGCCCAGAGGTACCCTACTTTGATGGAGAGAGAAGGTTGGAAAGTGATGTAGGGTTAAGATTATAGTATGGAAGTCACTCAGTCACGTCCGACCCCGCAACCCCATGGACTGTAGCCGGCCCGGCTCCTCTGTCCATGGGGTTCTTCGGGCCCAGAGCTCGAGACGGCAGCGCTGACCTCAGCCCACGGTCCCCAGGGCCTGGCACCACTCCAGGCACCTCGCTCTGGAGTGCCCTCAGGGCTTTCGAGATCCCACCCAGGTTGGGAAGGTGGGCCCGGGTCCGGAACCCCAAGCGAGACCGCCGGGCCTCCAGGCTGGCCCCACAGGGCAGGGCTCGCCCCCGTGTGCGGAGGTCAGCCCGCTCCCGTCCAGGGCCCGCTGGCACCACCCAGCAGTGGGGGCGGGAGCCGGCTGCCCAGACATCACCTCACAAAGCTGAGGCTCCCAGCTTCCCGAATGATCCAGGCACATCCGTCAGGCAGGAAGTTACCTACACCTGTCTGGGGCCTGTTTGTGTTTCCAGACGTGCAGCTACCCACGTCTGCGCCCACCACATGGGGCAGCCCCTGGCGCGTCCTCAAGTCACCCCGGCCACGCTTCAGGGGCCGGGAGAGAGCTGGCACCGAGGGCGGGGGACCAGGCGGACCCCACAGCCCGGCCCCCGTGTATCTGCAGGCCCCCTTGACTGTCCAGGGGTCCCGCATCCTGGGGGCCTGGACACCCGCAGCCCGGCCCCGGCCCCACCCATTTCTGTCTCCACAGTCCGCTAGCGACAAAGCGACCCGCCCGCACTCAGGGTCCTCGCCAAGCCTCGTGGGGCGAGAGCTAGCTCATCACAGCTCCAGGGCCATCAGCCAGACGCGTCCCCACAGGCGGGCACAGACACAGCGGGGCCCCGGCCCAGGGGCAGGCAGGTGACGCCTTGATCAGCCTCGGGCCTTGTTGTGGGGGTGTGAGCACACGTGTGCACACACAGACACACACACACACCTGAAGAGACTTCAGGTGTGCCCCTCGGGTTCCGACTCCCAGTTCCACAGCGGGAGACTCACGGCTCAGCACCAGGTGGTAAGGACAGACTCTGGGGGCCGCGCGGGTGGAGGGGAGCCGGGCGGCATCGCTCCATAAATCTGCAAGGTGGCTGGCCTCTGCCCACCGCCTCCAGCCATCCCCCAACCATCCTCCCAACCCATCACCTCCCGCCCAGCCCCACCTCGGGCCCCCCAGAGAGCACGCCCCGGCTCCCAGCCCCGCGGCTGTGCAGTGCCTGGAAAGTTGGAGGCCCCAGCCTGCTCCCGAGCAGGGAGGAGGCAGGGGCCTGCCAGGCGCGTAGGGGCTGCACCCACAGGCTGCTCACTGTGGCTGCCCTGATTTATGAGGCCGTCTGGGAGCCTGGCCAAGTCTGTAAGTCATGGACAATTAGGAGGCGCGCTCCAGGCCTCAGCCCTGTCTGCCTCTCGGGCTCCAGGCCCGACTGCGCCCCTCCTGAGCACCGCTGGCCCCCATGGAGACCCCCTCGGAGGGTCCCAGGGGCGGGTCCTGAGCCCACTTTGCAGATGAGGACCCTGATGGCCGGGGAGGTAGCAGCTGGCCCTCATCCCTTGGGCACGGACCACTGATTTGGTGGCAGTGCCCAGGGTCTTGCCAGACATCCCAGAGGCGTCTTCTTCTAGCTTGAAGGAACACTTTGGCATCTTGTGAGGCGGAGGGGTCTACCCAAGGGTCAGAGGGGAGTGCCCAGGAAGGGGACCTAGAAGAGAGGCAGCCCCCTCAACACCCCAAGACTGATAAGGACCAAGTGCAATGGCCTTCAGGTTCCAGCACCTCCAATCACAGTGTCAGGGAGTCCTGGGGTCTTCAGGTCCCTGGAATCTGAGACTCAGGTCCCGGGTGCAGGGAGCGCCCCCACCCCAGGCCATCCCGGGCCACCCTGGGCTCCAGACAGGACTGCCCCTCCCGCCCAGCCCTGAGGCAGGGAGGACTGGGGTCCCCGAGTCCTGGAATATCCAACAGTGAGTGCCTGAAAATGTCCTCCGAGATGTCACTGGACGCCTCGAGTGGCGGCGTGCCACGGAACTCGCTTTAACAGTGGAGACGGTCACCCGGCCCGGGCAGCGTCCAACTGATGCACAGGCCCGTGAGCCTCTCAAACGTGCCTGGCAGAGCTGGCTCTTTAAATGTCAGCTGAGTCTAATTGATCTGAATGTCAATAGCCACATGGGTAGGGTTGCAGATAAAATACAGGATGCCTGGTTCTATTTGAATTTCAGATAACAGATAATTATCTTGCCTCGGTGTGTCTTAATTTGGAGCACGCTTGCAGGAGACCTACTTAAAAATGATTCTATTCCTCTGAAATTTAAATGTAACCCAATGTCCTGTGTTTTATCCAGCCCCCACGGCTAGCAGCTCCCCACAGGGTAAGGCATCTGCAGAAAACAAAAGGATGGGCATCTCCCTGGACACGTGGGTTTGGGCGCCCAGGGTTCAACCAGGCGACACAGGAAGGGAGGCTGCAGTGCCCAGCGCAGGCGAGGCGGGGTTGGGCGGGTACAGGCCCACACTGGCCTCTCGGGGCCTGGGCTCGGCTTCCAGACCCTGCAGAGTAGTCGATGCCCTGGCCGAGCACACGCGTGCCCCAGGCCCATGCACACAGCTCCCTCTCCCCAGCACACTCGGAGCCCCGTTGCGGGAGGAGGAGGGGCGGCACGGCCCACACCTCCGGCGGCCCAAACGAAGTATTATAAACATTCGCAACAACGTAGACAAAACAGTCTATTGTAGTGGGCCCCTCCGCCTCCCCCCAAGCTGGGGCGAGGTTGGCATGGAGTGGGGAGGGCTCGGGCCCCCGCCAGGGCGTCCTCTGTTTGCACAAGCGGAGGTGTTTTCGTCTGAGGGCAGTCTACACGCTGTGGCCTTTGTCGCGTCTGCTACTGAGATTTCCTGTCTCTGCTATTCTCTTCCCCAGCAAGACCATCTGAAACCCAAAACTTTTATTGCCCCTTTTAAAAAAGGGCTTTACGCCATCTCCTGCATCCCCGTCTGTTCCTCCTCCTCCTGCTCCGGGCTGCTGCAATTGTAGTTAGGGGAGGCCTGCTGGGTGCCGGTGCTGTGGCAGGAATTCGCCCTGCTCTCCACCGCAGGGTCTTGGCGGCAGGAGCTGCAGGGAGGAGGGCCAGGTATGTGGGCAGGACGATTCTGCAGAGTCGGCAGGAAGCCCCGGGGTATAAAACTCAGGCCTGCAGCTTAGCTGGTTAGCACGGCGGCGAGCTGAGAGCCGCGGTCTGCAGAGACACACGGCACATGCCCCCCGGGGACCTGGCTACCCCCCTCGCGGCTCTGTGCTCTTCCCATCCCTGCGTCCGCTTTTCCCACCACTGCGGGCGGCAGCCTCTCCCTGCCCAGCTCTCGGGCCCATGAGGGTGAATTAGGTCAGAGGCTGGCTGGACTGAAGAGGTCTCGGGAATAAAGGGAAGGAGGCAGGAGCAGGAGGCGGGAGGTGGGGGCTGGGGGTGTGGGGAGGCAGTCAGGATCCCCCCTGTAGTTTCCCCACTGCGTCCCCACGCAGGCTCGCCGAGTCCCCTGGGTCCTCTCCCCCTCAATTTGTCCATTTGTAGTAGCCCTCACTTCTCTGGGTTTTGCTGAGATTAAACGAGATCGTTGAATACAGAGCAGCGGCGAGCATCTCTTTAAACGTCATCGTTTAGTGGTCATCGTCACTTTCATCATCCGTGGTCCCGTCAAGCAAAGGAGTCTCTAGAATGTAAGTGAAGGATCCTGACCCTCGGGGGACGTCCACCCCCCACACACTCCCATTTGACAAGGAAACAAAATGCTCAAAACAAGCGTTTATTATGCATGAAGGGATTAAGCAAGGCAGGCTGCTCGGAAGAGGCAGGTTTGAGACCGAAACTAGAAAAGCAAGTGGATGGGACCACGTGGGCCTGCACACACCTGGCTCTCGGACCTCTCCGGTGATGGCTTCACAGTTCCGCACTCCGAGTCTAACCATCTCCCTGAGCTCCTGCACCCTTCCTGAGAGCCGCGAGAAAACCACTGCTGACCCGAAGGAGAGACAGTGCCAACAGCTGAGAGGGGAGCGGTCCCTGCTCCCGTCGCTGGCGTGAGTGCCACGGAAATCGCCGAGACGCGTCCCGGGGCTCCAAGGAGCGCCGGCTCGTTACGTCTCAGCACAGGAAGAATTCAGCGAGAGGCAAAGCGAGAGATCAGTGATTTAGGAGAACAGGACGTTTAGGAGGCTTACTAGTGGGTGGGCGAGAGGGGGCCGCACTCCGAGAACTTAGTGGGCTGCAGTTTTATAATCAAAGGCAAAGTGTGGAGGGGAGAAGACCGCCTTCTTCGTCTCTCTTGAGGAGACATCACGCTTGCATCATCAGCTCCTCCTCCACGTCAGGCAGCGGGGTTTCCTTGTTCCCACATGGTCAAGCCAGGACCGTCATGGCACTGTGGAAATGAGCAGAAGGTGGTAACATGTGCTAAAAATGGCCTCAGGTCTCAGTAGGATGCCACCTTTCCCTTATATTCTTGTTCCCAGTGTGCCCCGAGGAGCATGTCCTAGGAATCATTAACTCGCTGAGCTCCCGGGGCAGGATGTGGGGCTCACGCCACCATGGTTTTATGGTTCCGGGACACATCTCGCGCTTCCGCCGCACGGCTTCATCGCTCGGCCAGCCAGCTTGGTTTTGTGGTCACGTGAACCTGCTTTCTTGAGTGATCATTAACTTCCACGGGTCTCCAGTACTTTTTTTCCTTTACTTGAAATCCCCTAGTGGGATTAACTATTTAATCACCCTCTACTCTGTCCCTAACACCAGGACTGGGCTTCCCTGGTGGCTTAGTAGTAAAGGATCCGCCTGCCAAGGCAGGAGACACAGGGCATGCGGTTCGATCCCCGGGTTGGAAAGATCCCCTGGAGAAGGAAATGGCAACCCACTCCGGTATTCTTGCCCGGAGGATCCCATGGACAGAGGCGGGCTACAGTCCACGGGATCGCAAAGAGTCGGACACAACTGAGCGCAAATTACCAGGACAAGAGAGGTGATTTGTCTGGCGACTCAGGGTCTAGAGGTGGAGGAGGAAGCCGCTGCCCCGCATGGGCACCGAGTGGTCCCCCAGCCCCTCGCTTCACCAGGAACCAGGCAGACCTTCCAACTCCCGTGGTCTAGCAGGGGCAGCAGAGCCAGGAATGAGAGGCGAGGGCTGGGCATCAGGAGCGTCCCTGCAGAGGGTGTGCTGTTCACTGACTTCAGGGAGACGGGGCGTAGCTCCAGGAAGAGGGTGAAAGGTTAAACAGGTACATCTGGGAACCGCAGGGTCTGAGTGGCCATGGACGGCTGTCGGCAGGGCGAGGAGGAGAATGGATGGGCTGGCTCCCAAGGGCCCAAAAGGCTCTGTGGGAGGATTTTAGGGGGTCAGGTCCCACTACCGTGGGAAGCAGGGCAAAGCCCAGGGAAAACAACAGAGGCAGCCGCCCAGCAGGAGGCCCCGGTGGGCCTGGCGAGGGCAGAGGAAGGGGGCGTGGGGGAGAGGGCAGTCCCTGAAAGAGGGCAGGCAGTGCGTGCACCAGGCTGGCAAACGCTCGCTGGCTCCCTGGCTGTTCCCAGGGAGGTGGGTCTGCATGCTCTGAGAGTCCGGGGAAGCCATCGGAAGCTTCTGAACGGCCCGCTGGTTTTGTCAGGGAGCGTAGAGTCACGATCAGCCCCAGAGCCCTTGGTCCCTCGCCCTCCTGCATGATTGTGGGGAGGCAGAGAGAGAGGTGAGGACCGGCTGGCCCAGCGGGCAGCGGGTACCACCCATGCCAACGTCATGCCCGAGGGGCCAGGAGGCATCTGAGACCCTCTGAAGTCTGAGAGCTCAGTTGGAGGGTCTGAATCTGCACCCGGCTCACACTTACCCAATGTGGGTCAGACCAGTAAACGGGCACCTCTTTCCATATCTGCTGGGGTGAGGGCTGGCTCACAGCTCCTGGAAGAGCCCATGCTTGACAAACGGCTGGCCTGTGACCTCAGAGGCTTTAGCCTTGACCCCTTGCTGACTTGTCCTCGCAAAAGCAAGAGAAAGGGGAAGGGGCCGGCTTGGAGTGCCCACCCCCAGGGGCCATGCGACCTTAGGCGACCTTCAGCTCCCAATACCTCCAGAAACAGGGGCCCCTGCTCATCCTGCTGGGGCCGTCCAATGGCACCTCCCCTGTGCCCCCCTGGCTCAGGAGGGCCTGCAGAGGCACACAAGAGCCCCTTCCACCAGCAAAGGGGAGCCATGCTGTGGAGTGCCACCCACCCCGACGCGTAGCAGAGAGGCAGAGCCGAGCGGTTCCACCCAGCCCTCCAGGAGCCAGGCCACAGCTGGAGAGACTCAGGGCCCAGGCCAGGAGGCAGCCAGAGGCGGCTGTGACCACCCCACGTTCAGGGCCAGTCTGGGGGAGCCGCAGAGAAGGAAGCGGCCGGCGTGTGCCTGCAGCCACACGCCCAGCCTGCCTGCCGCCTTGTCTCCCATTAAAGCAGCCGGGCCCCCCGCTCCTTCACCGGGAGCCTTTCGTTCTCCTCATGGGAGCCTGTTGGCCGAGAGCCCCAGGCGGAGCCCGGCGAGCGGGCAGCCATGGCCACATCTGGAAAAGGTTTGGCAGAGCCCCGGGCCCCCCACACCACAGCCGCCAGCCTCAGAGCTGCAGCTGATAAGCACCGCCGGCTGGGACTCCAGGAACCTGCCGGGCCCAGACTCACAGCCCTGAGTCCAAGGGTGGGCAAGGGGGGCAGGGGCACGGGGCACTGTCTGCGCCAGTTCCAGAAATCGCATCACAGCAGGGCCCAAACAGCGACCAAGGTGGCTCCGCGGGCCGGCTCATCCCCGCTGCAAACACCTGCTTTTCTGCACAAGGTTCCCAACGCCTGTGTCCTCAGGATGGGCGTCGTTCACCCCCCACGTCAGACTCCAAGGCCTGGAAGGGGCTTGCACACCTGTGGTCGCCCCTTCATCCCCACGCATCTTGGCCATCCCCCTGCACAGACTGGCAGATGCGGATGGCTGTGTGTGGGTGTGTCTGGGATCTCAGACCAAGAGATCTGAGACTTAACCCCATCTGGCATGGGGTTTCCCCATCCAGCCCGGACATCCCTGGGCTTCCTGTCGCCACGGAAGCCCCACTGAGGACCAACCAGCCGGGCCACTGGGCGCTGCACCCCGCCGTGAACGCTCAGGGAACTTGGCTGCTGGGTTCGTGGCCACCTCTGTGCAGCGGTGACCCTCTCCAGCTTCCCGGGGGTCCCAGGGAGCCTCCTCCCTCCCCCCACCCCCGCCCACCGCCGAGGCTGGGGCATAACTGATCAAACTGGGAACCCTGGCAAAAAAACCAGGGCAAGAATGAGAAAAGGAGCAGGAAGCGGAGGAGGCGGAAGGAGCCGAAGGATGAACGCAGCCCACACCTCGCCTGCCAGACGCTTGCCCGCACGGCTTTGTGTTAATACGAACTGACTCCTGGCCCCTCAAGCTCCGAGACAAGCCCTGAGATCTGCCTTGCTTTGATTTCCATGAAGATGTGTTCTTGATTCATTTGTGGACAAGGGGATTCTCAGGCTGTTTTACCGTCGTCATCACTGATTTCTGACTGGTCCTGAGTTCAGCCGATGCTTCAAAATGGGATGTGGTCACTTTACGACCAAGGGTGTGTGGTCAGTTGTCCTGGGGGCCCTGGGGGAGCTTGGTCACACTCTGGAGGGTCCACAAGAGCTGCCGCGCCCAGTGTTTCGCTCAGACCGCCTACGTCCTGACTAAGTGGTCGATGTCACTTACTTGTGTCTGGTGGTCACTCGGTTGTGTCTGACTCTTTATGACCCTATGGCCTTTGTGACCCTCCAGGCTCCTTTGTCCATGGGATTCTCCAGGGACGAATACTGGAGTGGGTTGCCATTCCTTCTCCAGGGGATCTTCCCAATCCAGGGACTGAGCTCCGGTGTCCTGCATTGCAGGCAGATTCTTTACTGCTGAGCCGCCGTTTAGAAGGTTTGTAAATCTCACGACCTGGGACACACAGCCTTTAGAACAAAGGATGCCAGAGCAGTTGGATGTCCACAGTCAGAAACCTCACACCCTGTCCCAAAAATTAACCCAAAGAACCAGAAAGTCTTTGTGATCTTGGGTGAGGCAGAGATTTCTAAGCTAGGACACCAAATGTGCAATCCATCCAAAAAACATCAATAAACTAGACTGTACAAAATGTAAAGCTTTTGCCCTTCAAAAGACATCATTCAGTCGGTTCAGTTCAGTCGCTCAGTCGTGTCTGACTCTTTGTGACCCCATGGACTGCAGCACGCCAGGCTTCCCTGTCCATCACCAACTTCCGGAGTTTACTCAAACTCTTGTCCATTGAGTCGGTGATGCCATCCAACCATCTCATCCTCTGTCATCCCCTTCTCCTCCTGCCCTCAGTCTTTCCCAGCATCAGGGTCCTTTCAAATGAGTCAGCTCTTCGCATCAGGGGGCCAAAGTATTGAGTTTCAGCTTCAACATCAGTCCTTCCAATGAACACCCAGGACTGATCTCCTTTAGGATGGACGGGTTGGACCTCCTTGCAGTCCAAGGGACTCTCAAGAGTCTTCTACAACATATTTGAAGGACATATACAGAATGAGGGCTTCCCTGGTGGCTCAGATGGTAAAGTGTCTGCCTGCAATGCAGGAGACCCAGGTTCAATTCCTGGGTTGGGAAGATGCCTTGAGAAGGAAATGCAACCCACTCCAGTACTCTTGCCTGGAAAATTCCATGGACAGAGGAGCCTGGTAGGCTACAGTCCATGGGGTCATAAAGAGTCGGACACAGCTGAGCGACTTCACTCGCTTCACTTTGTACACAATAAAGACCTTGTATCCAGAACACACAGATGAACTTTTAAAACTCAGTGAGAAGAGAGACAACTGAAGAAAAAAAATGGGCAAAAGATTTCGACACCTCAGCAAAGGGTTATGAATGGCCCATGAGCGTATGGAAAGATGCTCAGCACCGCAAGTCAACAGGGAAACGCAAATCGAGCAACAGTGAGATACCACTGCACACGCACCAGGCTGGCTGTGATCACAGCGACGGCGCTTCGTGTGGACAGGATCGTCCAATTTCCACAAGAGAGAGCCCGAGCACCACCACGAAGACCCGGTGCAACCGCAAATAAACTGGACCGTCGTGAGGGTTCCATTCACAAAAGCACTGGGTTTAATGTGGGTGGATTTATGGCGTGGAACCTGCACGTCTAAACCCGTTTTTTGTGGCCTCTCCCTCCAGTTCTGCCAAATTTCGCTCCATAATGTATCTTGAGGTTTTGTCAGTAGGCACACTCAAAAGAAGAACAGTTCGATCTTCCCAATAAATTGGTTTCTCTTTATTATTAAACAAGGAATGGACGACTCTTTCTAGTAGTTCTTTTTGACTTACAGAGTGTATTTCTTTTTTTCCCCCAAGCCTTAAACTTTTTATGTCGCGTTGGGGTATAGCTCATTTTAGTTAAATAGTCATCGGAAGGCTGATGCTGACACTGAGACTGTGTATTCTGGTCGTCGGATGCGAGCAGCCACCTCACTGCAAAAGTCTCTGATGCTGGGAGAGACTGAGGGCGGAAGGGGAAGAGGGCATCGGAGGATGAGATGGCTGGATGACATCATCACTGCAACGGACATGAACTTGGGCAAACTGCGGGAGATGGCGACGGACAGGGAGGCCTGGCGGGCTGCCGTCCACGGGGTCGCAAAGAGTCAGACACGGCGGGGCGGCTGAACAACAGCAGCAGAGCCGGGTAACGATGCTGTGGTTATTTCAGGTGGATAAAGCGTGTTTTCCTGATGTGAAGACAGCCTTTCCAACATTCTCTGGCTTAGTATTTGCGTAAATGCTTCCTTGCTATCTTCTTGTATCTTTATGTCTTAGGTAAGTTTCTTACAAAGATCAGCTGGATTTTGTCCTTTTTATCTGGCCTGAAATCATAAAGTCTCATCACTATAACTTTTAACTGTTCTATTAGTTTCTATGTATTGTGATCGCCAATATAGGTGGGCTGATTTCTGCCACCTTATCAATAGTTTGTCTTTTTTATGTCTTGCTCTCTCTCTCTTTTAGCCTTCTTCTGGATTCTCGAGCATCTTTGTCCCGCCTCCCTCTCCACTGGTTTAGAATTTATGCACTCTATTTCCATTCTTTTGGTGATTGTTTATCAAATTCGATTCTAAATTAATACTTTTTCTTCTCTTTCAGAACCTTTTCGTTCCAACTGACCACACACGCCCTGTCCCTGCAGCTTAAGGCCAGCCTAGCCTAGCGTTTCACACTGTCCCCGTTTAAATCCCGCGTGGCACTTTTGCCCTCCATGTTTGTCCAGACGTGCCCACGCGTGTAACAGCGGCTTGGACTTCCATCCTCTCTAGCATTCCCGTTGTCCATCTGGGGTCACTTTCCTTCCTCCTCAAGTATTAAAGCTTCCTCAAGCGCAGTTGCTCATGGGACACTTTCTTGGTTTTCCTTTGCCTGTTGCCGCTTTTCTCTGTTGACTTCTAGGCCAGGAGCCTTCCGCTTGTGGAGTTTTGACAACACCACTTCTCTGTTTTCAAGCTCCCATTTTTGCTACTGAGAAGTTGGCTCTCAACATCAGAGTCCTTGAAGGCGACCTGTGCCTCCTCTCTGACTGTCTCAGGGCTTCTTCTGGCCTTGGTGCCCTGCATGTTCTGAAGTGAAGAGGTGTGGATCCCGTGTTCTCATAGTGCTTGACATTCCTTGGGCTTCTTGTGCTTGTGGTCAGCTCTCTTTCATTAAATTTGGAACCGTTTCAGCCTTAATCCTCTACAAACACTGCCTCTGTCCCTGTCTGCTTCTCTCTTCATTCTCTGGAGCTCCAGCTAGCAATATATTTACCCTCTCACTCCAGCCTCTGTGATTTTTTTTTTTATATTTCCCAGGTGCAATTTTCCTAGTTCCTTTGACTTTATCCTTCAGGTCACTAATTTCTCTCCAGTTGTGTCTAAGCTGTTGTTACATTTATCCTCTGATTTTTAATTTCAAGCGTTAAGTATTTTTTACTTCTAGGAATCGGCTTGCTATTTACTGACGTGTTCAGGTCTCTTTTATTTCTTCTATAAAACATATTCACTTTGTTTTCTGGGACTGATAGTTTTAATATCTGAATTTTCTGCCGATCTGACTCTGCATGCATACTCAGTCACTCAGTCGTGTCCAATTCTTTGTGACCCCATGGACTGTAGCCCACCAGGCTCCACTGTCCATGGAATTTCCCAGGCAAGGATACTGGAGTGGGTTGCCATTTCCTCCTCCAGGGGCTCTTTCTTTCCCAGGGATTGCACCTGCGTCTCCCGTGTCTCCTGCGTTGGCCGTTGATTCTTGAGCACCAGCGCTGCCTGGGACTCTGACTCTGCTGCCTCCTATTTCCGTCTGCTTTCACTCACGGGGCTTCGTTTTCCTGTGTATGTGAAAGTGAAAGTGTTAGTCACTCAGTCGTGTCTGATTCTTTGTGACCCCACGGGCTGTAGCCCGCCAGGTTCCTCTGTCCATGGGATTCTCCAGGCAAGAATACTGGAGTGGGCAGCCTTTCCCTTCTCCAGGGGATCTTCCCAACCCAAGGATCGAACCCAGGTCTCCTGCATCACAGGTGGATTCTTTACCAGCTGAGCCACCAGGGACGCTTGTGTACATAGTGAATATTTACTGAGTTGCTCATTGGCTCTGGGACTCTGTGAAATGTCTCTGAGGCTTGAGATGAAGGTGGATTCCTTCAGAAAGTGCTTGCAGGACTTCCCTGGGGGTCCAGTGGCTATGACTTCACACTCCCAATGCAGGGAGCCCGGGTTCGATCCCTGGTCAGGGAACAAGATCCCCCGCACCACACCTGAGTGCTCCATGCCGCCACGAAGAGCGCCCACACTCCACAGTGCAGCTAAGATGGGGGTGGCCAAGCAAACACATGGCTCTTCTTAAAAAAGAAAGCGCTGGCGGTCTGAGAAGCCTTTAAACTAAAACCCTTCATTTGAAGTTTGGGGATAACTGAGAGGAGATGGATTCAGGCTGCACAGACCCCGAGGGCGAGTCTGGATGATGGATTCTTGAGCCCAGTTCCTCCTCTCCTCAGTACCACGGCCTGAGACACCAGAGCCGAGGCGCTACCTGGAGGCCAGGTGGGGTCCCAGCGTAGCTGGACACGAGGTTGAGCCCTCGGGAACCCTGGATGCATCGAGGTAGTCCTCCCTTGGGCCCCCAGTACGCCCTCTCTGTGCTTTGTCTTCTGACACTGAGATCAAAGGGAGTCAGAAAACAAGAACAACAGTAAAACAAAACAAACAAACAAACAAACGATGCTCTGGTTCACCCACCAGGACAGAGACGCTGATTCTTCCAATTCAAAATGAGAAGACAGGTTGTTCTTCCGCCGTCATAGACAGTGAACAACAGAACCAGCAGCATCTGCTGGTGACCACCAGCTTCAGTCAGCCAGTCAGGGGGGTCACACCCCAGGAACGGCACTCCCTCGCTGAAGACCACCCAGTGCCTACCTGCTCCCCTCTGACAGTCCTCCTGGCCAACACCGCACTTAACTGAAACTCCGGGCCAGGCCGGCAGGAGGGGTGCCTGGGCTCACAACCGTGGCTCTCTCGATCCTAACGATCAATCCATTCAGCATTTTTGGTCATACATGGGGGCAGCAGCCTCATGTTCCCCCCTCGAAGCAGAGCCAGTTTTGGCTTGGCTGCTCCTCTCTGGGCCCCCACTTTTGCCAGCCTGCCCTGAGGACTCCGTACCTCCTAGCCAGCTCAAAGGGTCTCCCAAGTGGCTCAAAGGTAAAGAATCCACTTGCTGATGCAGAAGCCACAGGAAACACAGGTTCGATCCCTGGTTCTGGAAGATCCCCTGGAGGAGGGCATGGCGACGCACTCCAGTATCCATGCCTGGATAACTCCATGGACAGAGGGGCCTGGTGAGCTACAGTCCATGGGGTCACAAAGAGTCAGACATGACTGAGCGACTGCTCGCACACACACACGCACACACACACGCAGCCACCTCAAGGCAGTGTTCAAGAAGTCCCTCCCTGGTGGTCCAGTGGTGAGGACTCTGCTCGTTCACTGCTTAGGGCCAGGATTCAATCCCTGATCAGGAACTAAGATCTCACAAGCTGTGCAGCATGGCCAAAAAAAAAAGACAGCTTTCAAGATGAATATCTTATTTTACTCAGAATGTGTAGCTGCTTTTAGTGAGAGGGTGTGTACAGGTTCTTAACTGGGTGTCGTGATGGGAACAGATATCTTTTACCTCTATTTTACAGATGGGGAGACTGAGGCTTAGTATGTGCGTGCATGCACAGTCCTGTCTGACTCTTTGTAACCCCCATGGACTGTAGCCCGCCAGACTCCTGTCTATTGGATTCTCCAGGCAAGAATACCAGCATGGTTTGCCATTTCCTCCTCCAGGGGATCTTCCTGACATAGGGATCGAACCTGAGTCTCCTGAATTGGCAGGTGGATCCTTTATCACTGAGCCATCTGGGAAGCCCAACTGAGACTTGGGGACACTCATAATTCACAGACTCTAACCTCGGAACCCAGACACCCTGCCTCCCGGGTCTATGCACTTGACCTCTGCCATTCGCTTGCAGAGGCGCCGGCATGTGCTCAACAAATGAGTCGGTAACTGGTGAGTTCATTCATTCACGCCTCAAATATTCATTGAGCTTCTTCAGTTTGCCGCACGGGCTGAGGCCCTGAAGATACCGCAAGGGCCAAGGGTGGCATCACTGCCCCCAGAGAGTTCACCTTCCAGAGGCCGTCGGGGATGGTCAGAGGCTCTGCATCTCCGCAGAGACCTCGGCCCGCACTGGCCACTCCAGCGGGGCCTCAAGTCTGGGACCCCTCCTCTAAGTGGGACCCCATTAAGAGGAGTGGGGGGACCCCCCCTAAGCGCTTGTGCCTCTGGGAGGCCGCGGAGGTGACCCTGCTGACCATGGGAACCCTGGGGTCAGGCCAGCTCTGTGATTTCCCAAGGTTCATGGCTGAGCTGGCCTTGAACCCAAGCCTGTGGTTTTCCACCCCGTCTCCATCAAGGTGAGAGTTCCAACAAGGATTCAGATGAGCGATTCCGGGCTGACATCTCTGGGCCCGGGAAGGGCACAGCGGTCGACTGGCCTCCCTCTGCTGGTGACCCTGGTGGTCACGATGTGGGAGTTGCCAGCCACTCCATCAGAAGCTGGCGCCACCCCTAATTCTACTAGAGTGATGCCTTTGCCTGCAGGCGAAGGGCACCCCAGAGACTGGGCTGTAGACAAACCTCAGCTCTGATGCTCCCCGGAGAACTTGGGGCTCGGCACTTGCCCACAGTTCAGCCAGCCAAGCAGGCCTCGGCCTCCACCCTGTTACCCCCTAGACTCTTGGGTCCCCAAAAGGGCCCCCACACCTGTGTTCCTTGGTCAGCCAAGTGGCAGGGGCGGATGGTGGTGCTCCGCGAACAGCTGGGCACAGCTGCCTCCCTAGGACACCGCCCCCGGCATGCCTGGAGCACAGGGTCAGACTCCATTCATTCCCCGCACGGGCCCCGCTCCAGCAGGCCCGGCCAAGGGACGGCGTGTCCTGGGGGAGGGCTGGCCCCCGGCTCAGCCTGACAAAGCAGCGGCGGGGGGACAGAGCTCCAAACCCGAGGAACTCGGGCCTCCTCTCTGCAGCCGCCGCCCCGAGCTGGGTGCTGTCTGTGGGGCAGGGTGGCGTGCTGGCCCTGGAGTGGGGGCGGGGGAGGGGGGCCCCCCCCTCACCACTTACAGTGAGGGGACAGAAGTGCGAGGTCAAGGGTCAAGGGCGCCGATGGCTGGGAACCCGTGGGAACATCACCGGCTGTCTCTCCTGTGACCACGCCCCGTCCCTCTGACCACGCCCCCATATCTCTGACCACGCCCCGTCCCTCTGGCCACACCCCCAGCTCTCTGACCACGCCCACGTCCCTCTGGCCACACCCCCATCTCTCTTAAACGCCTTCTAGGTTCGCCGCTGAGTCCTTTCTCAAGTCTATCACCTCACAGGGTGGACAGACGCTCTGGGTTGGGGGGCCCTGTGGGGACAGCCCTGCCCCAGGACCCCTTCCTCGAGGCCAGGCTTGCTGCCCCCACCCCTGGCTGAGGCAAGAAGTCCAGCTCCTGACAGAGGAGAGGCCAAGTCCACTCAGCTCAGTCTCCCAGAGGCCAGGGGCTGGTTCCAGGTCTCTGAGGCTGAAATCCAGGTCCACCAGCATCGAGGGAGCAATGGAGGGGTCCGCCCAGCAAGGACGCTGCCCCGACCTCAGGTTGAGACCGGGGAGGGCTCCAGCTGCAGGACACGCCCCTGCCCTTGCTAGGAGGGGCATAGGTGAGCTGGACTTCCCACTTGGCAAGTCCCGTCCAATGGACAATATAAGCATCATGAGACTGTTGCCCCAGCAGAGTCCGGGGGACCAGTGCGCTCAGCACACACAGAGAAAGCCAGGGCCATGTCCTGGAACCAAGCCACGTCTGGACCCTGAAGAGCACATCTGCAGGCAGAGAGGGGGCCACAGGGCAATGGTCAGAGGACGTGCCTGGACCATGTCAGTCTCCAGCCTCGGTGGGCGAGCTGCTCCGGGGCCATCCTGCTGTTAATACACTAATGCAGGGAGCACATCGCTTCTGCCGATGGCGTGTTCACACGGACCTCATTCCCAGGAGATGGTCACCATGGCCTCTGGCGAGCTGAACTGGAGGAAGGCCAGTCAGCCATGCACGTAGGCCGCCCACCTGGTGGATGCTGGGGAGGCCTGGGCCTGGCCAGGATCCCGGGCCGTCCAGCCCACTCTCAGCCCCTCCCACAGCCAGGCCTGCTCCTGGGGAATGTTCCAAAGAGAGTGGGAATCCAACCTCAACAACCAGCGGCCCCCTCCTCCTCTGCCACCACTGGACTCCAGACCTTCCACTGCAAGCAAGCTCGTGGCGCCGTCCCTTTAAGGACCACGGGGACCCAGGCTCCCTCCTTCAGGCCTCAGAAAGCAAACCCAGCTCCTCACCTGTGAGTCAGAGCCGGGCTTCTCTAAGAGCCCTCTCCTGGGGCGGCTACTCTGTCAGCCCCGAGACCTCAGTCTTGCACGCCGGACAGCCCCTGAGACCCTGGCCTCCGCCGGGCTCCCGGTTCACAGACCTGCCAGGGGCTGCACTCCCTAGGGTCTGCATCTGCCCAGATGGAGCCTCCAAAGGCCAGGGGTGGCGGGGGGCAGGCCCCTCAGCTGCTTCTTTCCCTGAGATCACAGCCATGATTCCAAACACACAGGGCTGTCCAGGCCGACAGACCTGGGAGCCAGGCTCCAGCTGGGGAGACAGCGGACATACACCACGAGGTCACCCCACTCCTGGCTCAGCCCCGATGTCCAAGGCTGCCCCTCGACAGCCCACTCAGCCTCAGGCTCCAGACACCCCGGATCCCGCCCTGGGGCCTCAGGAGCACCCGGCCTGTCCCCGCAAGCCAGCACCCAGCTCCCAACACAGGCATTTACACTGAGCTCAGGTGCCCTCGGTCGGTGCCAGGTGTGGGGGGCCCCCATCCAGGCTGGGTCCCGGGGCCCCTGCCACGTGCCCTCTTGCCGAGCTTCTGTCTCCCCCAGCAGACCCTGAGCCCCCGCAGGGCAGGGCCGGTCCGACCCCACCGCTCAGCTGGGAGATGGGCATGAGCAGTCCCAGAGGAGGGTGTGGCCGGTGTCCCAAAGCCCAGGGCCCCCAGCCGGCCCATCCTATAGGAGGCGGGAGCACACACACACATGCACAAACACACATGCACACGTGTGTCCAGCCACCCGTGCGTGTGCAGTGGGCTTGGCCTCCTGGCCTCCCTTGCCCGGGGGGCAGCAAGCATTATGGGCCCCCTGAGAAGAAGAGCCAGTGGGAAAACAGGGTCGGCCACCAACTCAAGCAGGGAAGACCCCTGCCCCGGGGGTGCCGCCCACGGCGTGCACGTGGCCCCGGTCCCCGGACGTTGGGGTGCTCAGCCTCCAGAGCCCGCTCAGCTTCCACCCCAGCTCCTCCCCCCAGAGACTCCCGGCCCTTCTCCCTGGTGGTGGCGCTGAGGCTGGTAGAGAGGTCGGGGTCAGAAGCTCGCCCAAGTGCAGGAGGTGCGCCCGCCCACTGGGTCAGGGCCGCCGGGCTCCCAGCACTGGGGCCGCAGCCTTTCTCCTTCTCTCTGCCCATGGCCGGTGGACGTTCCTGAGGGCTGGGCAGGGGGCGGAGGGTGGCCTGGGCCCGGGATGAAGCCCACCAGGCGGAATCCAGCCTCCCACGACCCCGAGGTCCTCCCAGGGACAGCGTGGTGTTCCTGGTGGAGACACTGGAGTTGAGGGGCTGGGATGCAGACCCCAGGGCCACACAACAGAGCCCCTCAGAGAAGGTGGCCCGGCCTGGGCTGCTGTCGTGGCCTCTGGTCTGTGGCGCTGAGCGCAGCCTGGGGGGAGAAGGAGACCCCTGGGGGCAGATCCTACCTGTTCTTTGGAGCCCCCGAGCCCTGCCCACTGCAGAACAGTGTGAGCCCACCGCCCACAAACGGGGGCAGAGCCCGGGCACAGAGCCCTGCAGCCACCTCCCAGCACAGGGACGTCAGCTGGCCGCAGGGCAGCTCTGAGCCTCGGAAGACAGACTCCCCCCGCCCTTGCGTTGCCAGGAGCGGGTTTTCAGTGTCTCCACACAGACTAGTGCTCCAGGGTGCCGATGGACAGCAGCTGCGAGGGACGGCCCTCGCTGACGCCTCCTCCTCCTCTGCCTCGCCAGGGACTCCAGCGGTCCAGTCCTGGGGGACCCCCGCTGGACGCCCAAGCCCCCTCCCCACCCACAATCTCAAGGTGCCCTCGGGTCTCCCCGGCGGAACATTGTTGACATATTCTAAGCCGTCAGCAAAACAAGATGAAAATTAAGTAATTGCTTTTGGCAGGGAGTCCCTGGGCCAGCACAGGGGCCAAAAATAACCGAGGAGAGGGTTACCAGGCCACCTGCAGCCTCAGTGCGGGCTTCGTCTGAGTGCTGGAGAGGGGCCTCGCCGCGGGGCAGGGTGGGCTGGAGGGACATGGGAGCGGCGGGGACAGAGCGAGGCTGTCGCTTCCAACACTGCAAAGCAGGGAGCGTCCAGCCGTCCAAAAAAATGTAATGTCATACTCAAGCAGGAGGAGCAGCTGCTGGGCGACTCGGCGGCCCACAAATAGTTGGCCGCGTCCCGGGAGAGGGTGTTGGCTGAGGCCGTGAAAAGGCGGAAAAAACGCCAGGCTGGCCGGCCACGCTCGGCTCCAGCCCCACCCTCCCCAGGCCCGGCCAGTGCTGGCCACAGGGGAGGGGTGTGAACCCCAGGGTGGTGGGAACCAGGGTCGGGGCGCACCTGGCCAGGGCGGAGGGTTGGGTGGCGGGGGGGCCCTGGGTCTGACCCTTCCTAGCGCAAAGGCCAGAGCAGGAAGGAATGCACTTCACCGGTCAGGCCTGACCCAAGTCCACATCACAGGACCAAGCAGGGGCAGGCAGCCAGCACAGAGACCGGTCAGCCTCACCCTGGCCTTTGCTGTTGCCTCTTCGTGCCCCAAGCAAGACACACCTGCCCATAAGGCGTGCCCGGCCGGAACCCGGAGAATGTCCCCGGAAGCATCTGCTGGGGGCTGTCTGGCCGGTTCTGTGGTGAGGAGGAGAGCAGAGGGGTCCAGCCAGGGCTGGGCTCTGGGGACTGGCCACCCCGCACCATGGAGAAGGCTGGTTGTCCCCTCTGCCCACCCGCCTACCTGCCTCAGTGCCAGCCCGTCCACCCCCGCCCCTTGCGGGGGAGGGGGTTTCCAGCATCACCTCCCTCCTGCCTCTTTCACTCTCACCTTGCCAAGGACGCAGGGCAGGAGCGGGTCTCAGACATGGGCCCTGGAGGCCCCCGCTCCCAGTGGGAGGCCAGGCCAGCTGTCCGGGTCCCCTCATCCTTCTCCCCCCGAGAGATGCCTGAAGGCCTCTGAGCACCATTCCCCAGTGCCCCGGTGCCCTGGGGCCCCAGCACAGAGGGAAGAGGGGGCCTGGGTCTGGAGCACACCCACGAGCCCGCCCCTTCAGGCTCCAGGCCACTTCCACAGGGAAGGAGGAGTTGATGGCCAGTAGCAGTTAGCAGCGCTTAAGGCTGCAACATCCAGAAAACCAGCTCGCACAACAAGGTGCCCAGCCTCCACATCCCCAAAGAACCAGCTCCTGCTTCATCCCTGCTCATCATCCTAGCCTGGGCTCCCACCTCCTGGTTGCAAGAGGGCTGCTGCATCGCCAGGCAACACAACTGAATTCCAGGCAAGAAGAAGGGGATAGGACCCGAAGCCTTGCTAATCAGGAAGGTGGCCCTCCCTGGACACTCCGGACTAACCACACCCCTGGCCAGAAGGGACTCACATGGCCACCCAGCTACAGGGCAGCTGGCGGACCTGTGAGTCTAGTAGGCACACTGCCACCCCAGACACCATCAGGGCCCTCCTGGGAAGGAGGCAGAATGGAGTAGAGGAGCAGTGTGGTTCCACTGACCCGTGGCTGATGAGGAAAGGAGACTCGGTCTGGGGCTCACCCACGGCCACAGAGCTGGAGAGAGCCCGGTGGAGAGGAAACCACGCGAAAGTCTCTCCCCCAGGGCGGGGCCTCCAGGCTCCAGGGACCGTTTGAACCCTGCCTGGCAAACGCCCACAAGCTCACACCCAGGCTGCGAGGAAAGAGGTCAGCTCCATGCCATCCCTGGGCTCCTGTAGCAGGGCCAGACAGAGCAAACACACACACACACGTGTGCGTGCATACATGCCTGCTTGTATACACACAAGTGCATGCATGCATGTATGCTAAGTTGCTTCAGTTGTGTCTGATTCTTTGCTACCCTGGGGACTGTAGCCCGCCAGGCTCCTCCATCCATGGGGATTCCCCAGGCAGGAACACTAGAGTGGGTTGCCAGGCCCTCCTCCAGGGGATCTTCCCGACGCGGGGATCAGACCTGGATCTCCTGCATTGCAGGCACCAGGAAAGCCCACACAAGTACATGCATGCGTGCAAACACAAATGTTCACGGTGCACATACATTCACATACATACACGGGTGTGCATACGTACACTCACGCACGCGTGCAGGCACACACATGAGCACGTGTACGGAGACTGAAGTCCATGGATTCGTGTGCGTTATGTGCTTGTACCTGTGCGGTGCACACGCTTGCAGCCTGTGGGCACAGGTGTATACACACAGACACACACGTACACATACATAGTCACACACGAGCTGCCAGCTCCCAGACCCTTCTCTGCCAAAGGGTTCGTTCCAGGAGCAGGCCTCCAGCCCCGGCCCGGCCCTTCCTGTCACCCTTGGCAACGTCCAGCCCGCCAAAAGCCTAGACTTCCCCGATCTCAGGCGTCTGGCTGCCCCAGCACCGCTGGAAGAGAGGGGAGACGGGGCGGCAAAACCCCAAAGGGAGCCACAGTGTTTATGAAATGGGTCAGTGAGTCACACAGAGCAGTGCTTCCCCAGAGGTGCAGTTCCCTTCTGGACCAGCTTCGGACAGACGCCCATGCCAGCCTCGGGCTGGGGGCGGGGAGTGCAGAGGGGGCTCCGTGGCCTGGAAGAACCACAGGGGCAGGCCGGATGCCCTGCAGCAGCCGCTGAAACCGCAATGAAGCCACGCCGTGTTTTCTGGGGCGCTGGACAGAAATGCAAACAGGAGGCTGCACACAATCTGCCCTCACCCTGCGCGGGGCAGCGGGCAAGGCTGAGGCCTCGGGCAAAGCGGAGGGGCCGCTTTTCCCTGGAGAATGGAGGATTCCGCCTCAGGAGGGGTCCTGACAAGTGCTTGTTCAGTGAGAGTCAGGAGGGTCCCAGGGCCTCCAGCCCCGATCTGAAGGTCTCCACGGCCCAAGGAGGACCGCTGTGGGGCAGAAAAGCCCCGGACCCTGGGCAGACGCCCCTTCCCCCCTCCCCCCCCCTCCCCCCACCTCCCCCCCCTCCCCCCCCTCCCCCCACCTCCCCCCACCTCCCCCCACCTCCCCCCACCAGGCCTTGCACGCAGTTCTTCCCCACCCCCTCTGCCTCCTTCCCGATGTTTTTTCAGGAGATCATAGATATGCAAACAGGAAAAGAACGCAAATAGAAAATGGCAAAAGAGGTTCCCTCTGGGTAATGAGATGTATGTATGCTTGTCCGCAGTCTCAAATTTTTAAAAATAGAACACCTTCACCTCCCGGGCCCTGATGGAAACCCCAGAGGGCTCTCAAATCAAATGGCGTGATTCTCAACTTCAGCCACCAGGTGGCGGCCAAGACCAGCGCATCCCGCCTCGGAACCGCCTCAGCGCGGGGGAGGGCGTGGGGCTTCCTCCCAGGGTTCTCTGGGTCCCAGGAGGGAGGAGAGGGCGACACCCGGAGGGAGACTGTCAGCTGCGGAGGGGCCACAGAATACCTCCCTACCGGTGGGCCCTCCCGACAATGCCGAGGGGCAGGGACTGCCGCCCTCATTGGATGACTGGGGAGCTGAGATTTGGGGCGGGGCAGGGCCTTGTCCACCCTCCAACCGGCCAGCGTGGACAGAGCCTGAGCTGCAACTCTCCTCCCCCAGCTCGATCTAACCCACTCCGCAGATACCCAGGGGTCACCTGGCTTCACCTGCCGCGCTCAGGACGGCAGGGCCGGAGCGCGCACCCAGCTGTGGCCTGCAGCAAACCAGGATGAGCCGGTTTTGAGCCCAGCCGGCCTGAGCGCTCGCAGCCGCCCGGGACCTCGTAGTCCACCTTCCGCGGCCATCCCCTGGGGTGAGGCTCCAGCAGCGGCCTTCTGCAGCCGAGTCCAGGACTCATCGGGGTTCCTGCGCTCCAGTGTTCCAGTGGTGGGGGGCCCTTGGGGGCCTCCTGGGGTCCCACTGGGGCTGCCACAGGCAAGGGCTGAGCCGCTGGGTGCAGGGTATGGCCCAGGGCGCAGCTGGGAGGCTGTGCCATGCCCAGCCCAGGGATACCCTGCCCCAGCTCAGGAACCCACGTCAGCAGGAGTCTCAAGGGGGCCGGTCCCATACCAGCCAGATGGAAAGCAGGAGGAACAAGAGTACCAGGGCTGCAGCCAGGGTCAGAGAGGGCACCAAGTCCGAGTCCTCAGGGCCGGGAATGACGTCAGCCAGGGCATGGTGAGGGGCGGCCGGGGCACCAGACAGCTGGGTGTCAGAGACCTTCTCCCCGGGGGGCCCAGGCTGGCCCATCTGTGAGGAGAAGATGAGGGGCAGGACTTCCTCTGGGAGGGGCCCACCTCACACCCACCACCCCTCCCATCCGTCCCCCCATCACACCAGGAGCCAGGGGCCAAGAGGTGCCCCCGGACAGTGACTCCCTGAGCCTCGGTGTTTTCCTCTGTGAAATGGGGATGCGGAGGACCACGAAGGGAGGGCAAGGACAGCCCCGGGGGCCACCAGCAGCCCCGCCAAGCTTCCCACCTTCCCCCTCGCGATGACGGGGCCAGAGGCCAGGTTCAGCCCCACAGCTCCCTTCCTCGGAGACCTTTCCCCCTGTGCCAGGGAGTCTGGAATGCAGCTGGGTTAGTTTCCTGGGCAACTGGAAGCCAGCGGACTCGTCTGGAAGGCCCTCCTCACACTGCAGAAGCATTCGCAACAAGACTACCAGCTGCTCTCCGCCCGCACAGCAGTGAAGGACGGAAGCACCAGGCTATGTCCATCTGACAGATAAGGAAAATGAGGCTCGCTAAAGGAAGAGCCTCCTGGAGCAGGTTCCCAAGAAGCCAGAGTCTGGCAGAGAGGGTCGTGGCAGCCTGAGACCCTACCCTCAGCCTCCCGCACAGGGAGGACTAGGTTTGGACTAGGTCGGTCGCTTGTTAAACTCCAGGCCCTCGATCAGCCAGCGAGGTCCAGGAGACACGGACTGTCTCTGCCCAGCCCCTCCCAACCCCCAGCCCCGCAGTTCTGCAGGACAGTTACCTTCTGGCCATCAGGGCTCCCGCGTCCTGGGAGAAGCCTGCCCCAGAGCTGCCATGTTCCCCAGGGACAGGGGCCAGTGGGTGGCGGCCTGAATGATCACCTCAGCGGCCTCCTCTCTCCTCTAAGGAAACCACCCACTCTGGGGCTTCCCCCAGGGCGTGGCTAGAGCTGAGGCAGGCATGAGGCCCCCCCCACCCCACCGCCAGGTGGGTGTGTCCAGGGCCCTCCCACCTGCGGAGCCAGGTGCCTCCTCCCCAGACAGCGCTTTCTGCTTCCTCTAAGCTGAAGCTTCCACGTGGAGGCTGAGGGAAGAGGGGATCCTTCCGACTCTGTGACCCCATGGACTGTAGCTCACCAGGCTCCTCCATCCATGGGATTCTCCAGGCAGGAATTCTGGAGTGGGTAACGACTTCCTCCTCCAAGGAGAAGGGGCAGACTCTAAATTCCAGTCGGCAAGGGGCTTCTAGGCACTGGCTGTGTGCCCATGCTGTGCCAGGCAGGGGGGTGGGTGGAAGATGGGGGATAGGCCCACCCCAGCGCCAGGGCCAGGTTCTGGAGCGGCCCATCTGGGGCAGACCCAAGTGGGAGGGTTTGGAGGCTGGAGGACCACAGAAGTGATCTTTGCTGAAGGAAGTTATCCCTTACTGGCAAAGATGTTCATCCCATTGCTAATTTTAAAAGCGAAAAAAGGTAAGGACTTCCCTGGTGGTCCAGTAGCTAAGACTCCATTTTCCCAGTGCAGGGGGCCTGGGTTTGAACCTGGGTCAGGGAACTAGCTCCTACGTGCCAGAACTAAAGATCCCATATGCCACAACTCAGATCCAGTGCATTCAAATAAATAAAACATTTTTATAAATATATTAGTTTAGGGGGAAAAAAGCAAAAAGGTGTGAAATAACCTTAATACCTATGAAAAAAGACTCCTGAGCAATTCCAGCTTCATCCACTTAAGAACCTTAAAAACCCCCTAAGAAGGGGCTGTGAACAAGGAGAGACATACAAGATTCATCCTTTTGCCCAAAACTGAAAGTGGCCTGTCCAGGAGGGGACCCTCTCCCCCTGCCCTTCTTCGCTATTTCAGCTGGTCTAATAATTAAATGGACACAAGACAGATCAACAGGAGGAAAACTGAACAAACAAACTGAATTTCATGCATACGGCGCTCTCGTAGACACAGAACCCAAAGAAACGACCGAAGGCGGGAAGCCTTCAAGTTATTTAGACAAAGAAACAACAAATCTGTCAAGAACTGACAAGACAAAAACCCTTAGGCTTGGGTACTAGTTACTGAAGACACCGAGTACGGCTTGTTACCAGTTTTCTTGCCCTGATTCCCTGTCTCTGGGGATAAGCCTGACTCTGCCTCCTGGTCGGGAAGCCTAGCTTCCACATGGGAAAGCTATTCCCTACTTTCACGGGGACAGAGAGTAGGGTCAAAGTCTCCTTCTTGCATCCACTGCTTTTCTCAAGTAGCTTAAATTCAGAGTAATCAGTCTGCCACTTTGGCATATTTTAGGGTGACTTGCCCTGAGCCCTGAGAAACCCAACCACCCATAAGAGAATGGCAGTCACACACACAGCAACAAGAAGAGAGTAAGCCACTGGAGCTCACAACGCAGATGAATGTTACAGACGCGCGGTATAAAAGCAGCCAGAAAGGAAGCACCACTCTGCAGGCCTCTTTCTATAAAACTCTAGGAAAGACTAGTGTAATCGACAGTCAGAGACGGATGCTCAGCAGTGGCTTAGGGCTGGGCGGGGGGCGTACTGACTGGGAAGGGGGTTCTGGAGGATGGCTGTCTGTCTTGACTGGGGCCACGGGCTCACACAGTTGTCAACTCATCGACCTACACACTTAAATGAGTTCATTTTCCTGTGTGTAGATTGTCCCTCAATAAAGCTGACTTTAAAAGAAAAGAAAAAAAAAATACTGGGGGCTTCCCTGGTGGTCCGATGGTCAAGAATCCACCTGCCAGTGCAAGAAACATGGGTTCAATCCCTGATCTGGGAAAATCCCACATAGAAAAAAAAATTAATGGGAAAAAACTGGGGGGGAAAGAGCCAAAAACAAGAGCAGGAGTCATTTCAAGAGGTTCAAGAATAGGAAAATCCAGTCCACGAAGACAGAAGTCAGTGATGGGACCTCAGGAGGGTGCACATGACTGGAAAGAGGTGCTTGGGGCTTTCTGGAGGTGGTCAGAAGCTTCTTTTTTAATATGTATTTATTTGGCTCTGCTGGGTCTTAGTTGCCACATGCAGGATCTTCGATCTTCGTTGAAGCATGTGGGATCTAGTCCCCCAACGAGGGATTGAACCCAGGCCTCCTGCATTCGGAGCTCAGAGTCTCAGCCACCAGACACCAAGGAAGCCCCAGAAGCCTCTTTCGTGATCTGAGCTGCAATTCCTGGGGGGCACACAGAAGTTTATTCATTGTGCCATACGTCTGAGATGTTGTTACTGGGCTCAGATTTGGCTGCTTGAAGCTTGCAATCCGATACTCAAGAAACAAGGATTGTCAGGAAAGGAAAGCTTGCTTTGTGTACGAGGCCAGAAACCTGGGGGAGAAGGCCGACTCGGGTCCAAAAGCCAACTCTGCTTGCTACTCAGGGATTTTCAGGATTTTCATAGGTGACGGAGGGCTTCCCAAGTGCTGGCTGCGTTGTTCTCAGTCACTCAGTCCTGTCTGACTCTTTGTGGCCCAATGGACTGTAGCCCGCCAGGCTCCTCTCTGTTCATGGGGATCCTCCAGGCAAGAATACTGGAGTGGGTTGCCATGCCCTCCTCCAGGGGATCTTCCCAACCCAGGGATCAAACTCAGGTCTCCTGAATTGCCAGTGGATTCTGTACCATCTGAGCTACCAGGGAAGCCCAAGTGGTAAAGAACTGGCCTACCAGTGAAGGAAGCATACGAGACACAGATTTGATTCACATGTCACCACTTCAGTATTCTTGCCTGGAGAATCCAATGGACAGGGAAGCCTGGTGGGTTACAGTCCATAAGGTCACAAAGATTCGGACACAACTGAAGCGACTTAGCATGCACACATAGGTGGAGGGAGGGGGCCACATACCGAAACAGCACAGTCAGCTCCAACAATCATCTTGAAATCGGTCACACAGCGGTCTCATCAGCGTCCTCTTCAGTTTAGTTCAGTCAGTCGCTCAGTCGTGTCCTACTCTTTGCGACCCCGTGAATTGCAGCACGCCAGGCCTCCCTGTCCATCACCAACTCCCGGAGTTCACTCAGACTCATGTCCATCGAGTCAGTGATGCCATCCAGCCATCTCATCCTCTGTTGTCCCCTTCTCCTCCTGCCCCCAATTCCTCCCAGCATCAGAGTCCTTTCCAATGAGTCAACTCTTTGTATCTGGTGGCCAAAGTACTGGAGTTTCAGCTTTAGCATCATTCCTTCCAAAGAAATCCCAGGGCTGATCTCCTTCAGAATGGACTGGTTGGATCTCCTTGCAGTCCAAGGGACTCTCAGGAGTCTTCTCCAACACCACAGTTCAAAAGCATCAATTCTTCGGCGCTCAGCTTTCTTCACAGCCCAAATATCACATCCATACATTACCACTGGAAAAACCATAGCCTTGATTAGACGGACCTTTGTTGGCAAAGTAATGTCTCTGCTTTTGAATATGTTATCTAGGTTGGTCATAACTTTCCTTCCAAGGAGTAAGCGTCTTTTAATTTCATGGCTGCAGTCACCATCTGTAGTGATTTTGGAGCCCCCAAAAATAAAGTCTGCCACTGTTTCCACTGTTTCCCCATCTATTTCCCATGAAGTGATGGGACCAGATGCCATGATCTTCGTTTTCTGAATGTTGAGCTTTATGCCAACTTTTTCACTCTCCTCTTTCACTTTCCTCAAGAGGCTTTTGAGTTCCTCTTCACTTTCTGCCATAAGGGTGGTGTCATCTGCGTATCTGAGGTTATTGATATTTCTCCCGGCAATCTTGATTCCAGCTTGTGCTTCTTCCAGCCCAGTGTTTCTCATGATGTACCCTGCATATAAGTTAAATAAGCAGGGTGACAATATACAGCCTTGATGTATTCCTTTTCCTATTTGGAACCAGTCTGTTGTTCCATGTCCAGCCCAATATGCTACTGGAGATCAGTGGAGAAATAACTCCAGAAAGAATGAAGGGATGGAGCCAAAGCAAAAACAATACCCAGTTGTGGATGTGACTTGTGATAGAAGCAAGGTCCGATGCTATAAAGACCAATATTGCATAGGAACCTGGAATGTCAGGTCCATGAATCAAGGCAAATTGGAAGTGGTCATACAGGAGATGGCAAGAGTGAACATCAACATTCTAGGAATCAGTGAACTGAAATGGACTAGAATGGGTGAATTTAACTCAGATGACCATTATATCTACTACTGTGGGCAGGAATCCCTTAGAAGAAATGGAGTAGCCATCATGGTCAACAAAAGAGTCTGAAATGCAGTACTTGGATGCAATCTCAAAAACGACAGAATGATCTCTGTTCGTTTCCAAGGCAAACCATTCAATATCACAGTAATCCAAGTCTATGCCCCAACCAGTAATGCTAAAGAAGCTTAAGTTGAACGGTTCTATGAAGACCTACAAGACCTTTTAGAACTAACACCCAAAAAAGATGTCCTTTTCATTATAGGGGACTGGAATGCACAAGTAGGAAGTCACGAAACACCTGGAATAACAGGCAAATTTGGCCTTGGAATACGGAATGAAGCAGGGCAAAGGCTAATAGAGTTTTGCCAAGAAAATGCACTGGTCATAGCAAGCAAACACCCTCTTCCAACAACACAAGAGAAGACTCTATACATGGACATCACCAGATGGTCAACACCGAAATCAGATTGATTATATTCTTTGCAGCCAAAGATGGAGAAGCTCTATACAGTCAACAAAAACAAGACCAGGAGCTGACTGTGGCTCAGATCATGAGCTCCTTATTGCCAAATTCAGACTGAAATTGAAGAAAGTAAGGAAAACTACTACACCATTCAGGTATGACCTAAATCAAATCCCTTATGATTATATAGTGGAAGTGAGAAATAGATTTAAGGGACTAGATCTGATAGAGTGCCTGATGAACTATGGATGGAGGTTCGTGACATTGTACAGGAGACAGGGATCAAGACCATCCCCATGGAAAAGAAATGCAAAAAAAGCAGCAGCATCTTAAGTACAGTTAATTTTCAGTGCCATGGCTGGCTTGGGTCCATTTCTTTGAGGCCAGTTCTTGGAACTGTGCAAGATGCAGCACCTTATGTCATGGCTACCGTCTGGTCATCAAGGAGTTAATTCCTTCCACCTGATGGGGGTTTCAGAATCAGCCAACAGCTCACAGGAGATGACTCAGAGTATTATCTATAGCCTTTGAGGAGGAACTAAGAGGTCCTTGACTTTGTTTAATGACTAAACTTTATTATTTTTCCTGTTTGCTTTTCTTTGCTTCTGTATTTTTTTTTTTCCTTTCTGTGAATAAGTTCATTCTATGGCTAACGTTTTTCTATAGCCAAAAGGCAGGTGAAGGACATCAGGGTGGGGTTCTGTCCTGGGAAAGCCCCATCGGGTCCTGCACAGGGTCAATGTCTTCTATCTCAGTTTTCAAACTACAGTCATGAGGACCACACAGCGTTGTAGCAGGAGTCACCACTTACTGGGTGTGCTGAGTCCAGAGACTATGTCCTTGATAGCAAGAAGAAAATGCTTAAAAGACAGTGTGAAGTGTCACACGATCTGATGCACATTCAGTGTGCAAATATGCAAACAGGTATGTGGAGAAAAGAGGGGAAGGTGAGGCTGTTGGCAGAGCACGTGGTTACATGGTTTTCCCACGTCTGTTTTCTCTATTCTAATATATATATGGTTATACTTCGATGAGTATAAAAGAGAATTGTAACAACTTTTTAAAACTCTTTGCTATTTTGACAGATAAAATTTGGAAATAACCCAAATGCTGGGTTTTAATCATTTTAATGATCGGTTTTAAAATATGTGTGGACATGCACTCAGTAGAATAGGGTCTGATTCATCTTCCTCTCTCCTCTCTGGAAAAGTCCAAAGGGAGAGCTGACACTGGTAACTCAAGGCTTTTTGTCACTGTTGTGTGGTGTGTGTGTTTGTGTGTGGGCTGGGTTGGTTTTTTTGTTTGGTTGGTTGGGGAGTTTTTTTAGGTTGGACTTTCAGGGAATTTTCAGTTTCTGCTTTTCCTATTTGTACATTGTATCTCATTACCTGGATGATTTGCTACAAGCCCAGGTTACTCCCCCGTCAGAAATGGGAAAATATACAAGTCTCGCCCACGGGAACCACCACTCCCTCCTCCTTCTGCGTTCACGCCACACCCCCTGGCTGAGGTGGCCCTGGATCTGGCGAGCCTGCCTGGTCTCACCGCGTTAGGGGACTGCGGTGACTCCAGACGCATTGTGGCAGGCAGAGAGGGAGTGGAGCGCAAGGCGGAGCCCACGGCCTTCCTTCGAAGGGGCACAAATATCCCCTGGGTGACCCTGACGCCTTGCGGCCCCTCTCTGGGTTTCAGCTTCCTCCCTCTTATACCAACTGGGCCCCGGGTGGGATGCAGGCATGCGGTCTACGCCCCCAGGGCTGGTACCCAGCTTGGACCAGGCCCCCCACGACTTCCAAGTGTCTCCCCCCCGCGAAGGGCTCCTATCCGCCTAGCGAGCCCTGCCACCTCCAGGGGCGCATGAGGGGCCTGCGGCGTCCAGGGAAAACCCTGCCTCCCGGTTCTGGTTACTCCGGGCGGGACGCGAGTGGCTCCCGGGGAAAGCCCGGCCGCCCCACCCACTTCGGCGCCGGCATCCTCAGCATCCGCACCACTCGCGGCCGCCCCATTGGCCGACGCCCGCTCTGCAGGGCCGTCCCGCAGCCAATCGCGGCCGGGGGGCGGAGCTCCGAGCTCCGCCGGATGCTTCCATCCGCTGCGGCCCGAAGCGCCTCTGGACAGAGCTGCCCCGGCCACTCGCGGCGCACCCGGGCGGGAGGAGCCGGTCATGCAGGAGCCGCTGCTTGGAGCCGAAGGCCGGGACTATGACACCTTCCCCGAGAAGCCGCCCCCGTCACCAGGGGAGAGGACACGGGTCGGGTGAGAGTCGGGCGTAGGGTCTGCGGGTGGAGGATGCGGATGGCCTGGTAACCTTCAGTGGGCAGCGGGCTCCCCGACCTTGGGCCTCCACTGACTGTCTGGGAGTGGCCACCAAGGGGCCGCCTCGTTCAGACACACTAGTCCGGGTCCCCCCCGAGTACTAGGCCCAGCCCCCAGCTGGCAGAGACAGGGCCATGGACGCCCAGAGAAGGTGAGGGGTTTGCGTAGTCAAGCAGCAAGCTTTCTTGCATGGCAAAGCTGGGCGCAGACGCCAGGGCTCCTGTTCTGGGAATGGCGCCCTGCACCCGTGTCCCAGCCCCAGCGATGGGCTGTGCTCATGCCCCGGGGGCTTCCCCAGGGAGCTGGTGCTCAGCCCCAGGAGGTGCCAGTCTGACCAGCTCTTGACCCAGCTGTCCCCAGCACTGCCCTCTGAGTGGGCAGCCGTTGTGCTCAGGCCAGGCAGCAGTCAGAGGTGGGGGGACTCAAAGATCCTGATGGCTCTGCACTGCCCCCACACACACCAGGGTCCTGCAGAACAAGAGAGTGTTCCTGGCTACCTTCGCTGCTGTGCTGGGCAATTTCAGCTTCGGGTATGCCCTGGTCTACACGTCCCCCGTCATCCCCGCGCTGGAGCACTCCTCGGATCCAAACCTGAATCTGACCAAAACCCAGGCATCCTGGTTCGGGGTAAGAGCCATGCCCTGAGCTGACAAGGGACAGGGCAGGGGGACCGGGGACCCACTGAGCTCTGTCCCCAGCTAGGAAACCAGCCCCCCGCCCCAGACAAAGCCACAGGACCCCCTCCAGGGCCCTGGTCTGCCCCTCCCCCATCCACTCCTGGTTGGCAGTAGGGGTGGGGGGTAGTGAGGCCAGACAGTGGCTCCGAAATGAAAGAGGGAAGTGAAAGCTGATGGAGAAGGCGTGGGAAGGAGCAGGTGGGGAGGTGTCCCTTAAGATCTCTACCCAGCAGGGCTGAGGGTTCCCCAGACCACCCCTCCAAAACAGAGCAGGCACCTCCCTGGACGAGGAGAGGCAGGACACTCTGGTACTAACGGAAGGAGCGCTGCTGGGGCCACAGGGTGTCAGGAGAGACGGTGGGCACCTGGGTAGGAAGAGCACGGGTCCTCGGAGTCCCAGGATTCTAGAACTGCCGTCTTAGTAGCCTTGGATTTGCAACCTCAGCATATTAGCTAAAATAATAACACCCAACGCGTGTGTGTACCTAGTCTGTGCCGGGCCCCTGCTCGGCACTTCCCATGAGAGCTTTTTCACTCCGGGGCCAACCCTATGAGGTGGGTGCTACTGCTCTCCCCATAATGTAGCTGCAGAAACTGAGGCTCAGACAGGCTCAGCAGGATGCCCAGGTCACTAACTGGATCCAACTCCCTGTATACTCAACAGGGAGTCTGAGAACCCCCAAACCTTAAAATCCCAAGGGCTTCAAGTCACAGAAGCCTCCTGTCTGCTATATGACAGTACTGGGCGTTTAAACATCGGCCTGGACAGAAGCACGGCAGACTCGTGTTGTGGCTTCCCTCACAAACAGCTGTCCCTGTGCTGCTTGTACCCCTCTGGGGACAGGAGGCTCACCACCATCCAGAGCCCCAGTCCTGCAGCCCAGGCTCCCGGGACAGCCTGGGAGAGCAGCTGTCTCGAGGCTCTGATGGGGTGGGGGTGGGGGGTGCTGGGTGCCCAGAGCGCCCAGACATGCCTGCCCCGCACCCTCCTCTGCAGTCCGTGTTCACCCTGGGTGCGGCAGCCGGGGGACTCAGTGCCATGGTCCTCAATGACCTCCTGGGCCGGAAACTCAGCATCATGTTCTCAGCTGTGCCCTCGGCAGCCGGCTATGCGCTGATGGCAGGCGCCCACGGCCTCTGGATGCTGCTTCTGGGAAGGATGCTGACGGGCTTCGCAGGGGGGCTCACAGCTGCCTGCATCCCGGTAAGACCAGGACTGCCCAGGCCGGTCCCCCCACTGCCTCAGTATTTGCACTGACCACCGTGAGCTGAGGGCACCTGGCTTCGGGGCCCCCCCACAATCCATGGGGATATGTTTGCCAGGGAGCCTCAGCTCAGCACCCCCAGGGCAGCTAACTTGGGGGAAATGTGACATTATGCCCCAAGCTGCCCCCAGTCTGGACTCCCCAAACTTCCTGTCTCGAGGCCTGGCAGGGTCGTTGCTCAATCAGAGAAAATCCACATTGAGTAACATAATGGGGAGGAAAAGGAAGTCCTTGCCCTGCACCCCTCCTGGGACTTTGCATGTTACCCACCACTCCCACATGAGGGCTGGACAGGCCCAGCTGGGCACAAAGCCCTGGGTTGGGGGAGTGGAGGCCAGAGTCTGGGTGCACTCGGGCCTCCACCCCCATGTCAGAGCTGAGTGGTTCTGCCCACTTGACCGTTCAGGCAGCTGAGGTCCTGCTGAGATCACAACCAGGGCGAGAACCCAAGGAAGCCCCCACTCCCTTGGTTCCCGGGGCTCACTGGGCCACCCTACTCATCCCAGCCAGGCCCAGCACGTGTGCTCAGCAGAGGCCGGGTGGGCTGTGTCTTGCAGGTGTACGTGTCTGAGATTGCCCCCCCCAGCGTTCGCGGGGCCCTGGGTGCCACACCCCAGCTCATGGCGGTGTTCGGGTCACTATCCCTCTATGCCCTTGGCAAGTATCATCCGGATGCACACGGAACACCTCTTGTGTGCAGTCTGGGGGGGTGGGGGACGGGGCCGCTGAGCAGCAGGGGCTGGAAGGGACAAGAGAAAGCGAAAGTGTGAGTCACAGTCGTGTCCGACTCTTTGCGACCCCGTGGACTGTAGCCCACTAGGCTCCTCTGTCCATGGGATTCTCCAGGCAAGAATACTGGGGTGGGTTGCCACTCCCTTCTCCAGGGAATCTTCCAGGCCCAGGGATCAAACCCAGGTGTCCTACATTGTAGGTAAACTTTTTTACTGTCTGAGCCACCCAGGGAAGCCCGACCCAAGAGAGGAAGGGACAAACCTGTCCACGAATGAACCTCCTGCCGGGAGATGGTCAGTGTTTGCTGGTAGAGGCCCCTAGGGCCTTGCTGCTCAGGCTACTCCTCCGTCACTCCGCTATGACCCTTGGGGCCCTCCAAGGACCTGGGCCCTGTGATCTAAGTGCAGCCCGGCTTGGAGCAACCAGGGGAGGCTTCCTGTAGGAGGCGGCCCTGGGACTAACCCTTGAAGGCGAGTGAGGCTGCTCAGAGGCCCGCGATGGGAAGGGCTGTGTCCAGCCCCACCCCAGCCCCTCACAGCTCCTGTCCGCAGGCCTGCTGCTGCCCTGGCGCTGGCTGGCCGTGGCCGGGGAGGGGCCGGTGCTCGTCATGGTCCTGCTGCTCAGCTGCATGCCCAACTCCCCTCGCTTCCTGCTCTCCAAGGGCAGGGACGCGGAGGCGCTGCAGGCGCTGGCCTGGCTGCGAGGGCCCGATGCCGACACCCACTGGGAGTTCGAGCAGATCCAGGACACCGTCAGGAGACAGGTGTGTGCGGGGTGGGTGTCCTGCAGCGCTGTGGGACACGGGCCTTTCACGCCACTGGCATGAACCTCGGTTGCTTTTCCTGGGAAGCAGGGATAAGAGCAGTTCCCATCTCCAGGAGCGGGGGTAGGGGCAGGACATCTCGGGGTGTGTATGCGTCGCGCCATGGATGCCCAGGGACCCGGCCGTATTGCCAAGCAGGGGGTCTGCCTCAGCCCACCCACTGACCCGGGAGCCTGGGTCCCTTGGGGGCGGGTCCCCAGAGCTAGGGCTGCCCCAGTGACAGGGACCTTTCCTGGAAGAGGGAAGAAGGGAGCCTCCTACCTAGCCCCAGGCAGCCCAGGCCAGGGTGGCTCCAGCCGGAGGGGCCGGCACCGCCCCCCGCAGCGGCAGCCTCGTGTCTCCAGAGCAGCCACCTGTCGTGGGCCGAGGCCCGGGACCCCCACATGTACCGCCCCATTGCCATCGCCCTGCTGATGCGCTTCCTGCAGCAGCTGACGGGCATCACGCCCATCCTCGTCTACCTGCAGTCCATCTTCGACAGCACCGCGGTCCTGCTGGTGAGCGCGCGCCCCTGCCCCTCCTCTGTCCCCAGGCCCAGGGAGGCCGTGCCCGCTGAGCGCCTGCCCTGCCCGGGGCCGCGGGCACACCCACATCTTGTAACTGTTCTGTGCGCCCGCCTGTCCTGAGTAATGTTTGTAAGGCGTCCATGTTTTAAGCAAGGTACTCAGAATTACAAGGGAGACCAGTCTTCTAGAAAAACAGGCCCCCTGGGAACCACAGATCCCAGGTTCAGAGCATCTGTCACTCGCTGAGGAAGTCAGGTCCCCCCCTCCAAAACCTCAGCTTCCTCCTCTGCGAACTGGAGATAATAGCCAGCAGGCCTTCACATGCCTGTCCTGGGCTCAGAGATGAGATGAGGTGTGAAGATTAGGGGCAGTGGTGCCAGGATCCAGTACCAGCCCTGGGCTTAGTGGTGGGCATGACGGTTGTGCCCCCTGCCAGCGAGGCCCCGCGGGCTGGGCTGGGTGACTGGCAGAAAGCCGCTAAGCCCGGGGCCTGACCCTGCAGAGCCTCGGGGGTGGGGGAGAGGCCCAACGGGCTAGGGTCGCTCGGCCTCAGGGCCCCCTCCTCGCAGCCCCCCAAGGTTGACGCCGCCATCGTGGGCGCCGTGAGGCTCCTGTCCGTGCTGATCGCCGCCCTCACCATGGACTTGGCCGGCCGCAAGGCCCTGCTCTTCGTCTCAGGTGAGTGCGGACGGTCACCTGCGCTTCCTCCTTTTGCTCCTCCAGCTGCTGCCCTTGTGGGAGCACCAGGGGGGCCTGGGTCACAGCTGCCCTGCTGGGTGGACTCGGTCTGCCCAGCACCTGGCGCAGGGCTGGACATCCAGAAAGGCCGGCTGGGGCTTGCGGGAGTGAATGAGCCGGCTGTGACACACGCAGGCTGGGCGTGAGACACGCACGCTGGGCGTGACAGCCCAAACGCCAGCGGGGTGGGAGCGGCCTGATGGGGAGCGGGCGGCGCAGGGCGTCGAGGGGCTCGGGCTCACGGGGTCCCGGCCCCCTGAGGGCCTCCGGTCTGTCCACAGCGGCCGGCATGTTTGCTGCCAACCTGACCCTGGGGCTGTACGTGCATTTTGGTCCGAAGTCTCTGGCCCCCAACAGCACCGTGGGCCTGGAGCGCGAGGCCCTGGCGGGCACAGAGCAGCCCCTGGCCACGCCCACCAGCTACCTCACCCTGGTGCCCCTGCTGGCCACCATGCTCTTCATCATGGGTAGGGGTGCCCGTGGAGGGGTGGGGGCGGGCCAGCATCACGCTCGGATGGGCTGGGGCGCTGCCGTCTCGGTGGTTGGGGAGGGTCTCCCAGCAGCTCCAGGGAGATACCGAGGGCCCCCAGACGGGGTCTGAGCACACCCTCTTGCCCCCCACCCCCGCAGGCTACGCCATGGGCTGGGGCCCCATCACCTGGCTCCTCATGTCGGAGATCCTGCCTCTGCGGGCCCGCGGCGTGGCCTCGGGGCTCTGCGTGCTGGTCAGCTGGCTCACCGCCTTTGCCCTCACCAAGTCCTTCCTGCTGGTGACGGTGAGTGCTTGGCCCGCGGGCCCCTCTGGCAGGTGCCGGGGGCCCGTGCAAAGGCGTATCCGTGTGTCCCCTCAGCCTCAGCACACGCTCCCTTCGCACCAGGCCAGGGACTGTGAAGTGAGAGCCTGACGAGGGCTCCTTCAGTTCAGCAAACGCTCAGCTCAGGGAACTGTTGGGAGGTCAGGCAACTGACCCCCAGACCAGGGTGAAACCACAGAGCCGGGCCTGCCCGCCCTGCCGCACCCTCCCGGGCAGTAAGTCTTCCCTCCGGTGGGCAGCTTGGGTCTCTCAGCCGAGCGCATCCCCGTCCTGACTTCACTCTCGGTTCAGATTCCCAGCAGGCCTTGAAGCCAACCAGAGTGCCCAGTCCCCGGGTGGGAGGATCTGACGCGGACAGCCTGGTGCAGGACTGCTGCAGGACTGCTGCAGTCAGTGCGGCAGGGCGGGGGGGGCACCCAGAGCCAGTGCCAGCAGGAGGCAGAGCGATGGTGGAGAGGCGGGTGTTGCGGGCAGAGTAGGAGCCCGCCCCCGGCCGCGCCGTGGTGGCGAACCTACTGCTGGCAGGCGGGTGGCAAGGCTGAGAGTTAAGGTGGGCGCTGGGACCAGGGAGAGAGAGGCTGGTGTCTGGGGCCAGGGTGGGCTCCAGCTCAGAGGAGGTGGTCAGTCCCAGGGCCCAGCACCAGAAGAGGGCTGCCTGCAGCCCTGGGGGGCCTCGAACACCCTGCTAAAGCGGCTGGATTTCCTGCCGGTGGTGGGGAGCCTCGGGGTGTCTGACCGGGTAATGCGATGGAGCCCCACCCCCCCAGCTGGCTGGCGCAAGCTGGGCCAGAAGCTGGCGCTGGGCTCCCCGTGACCCGTGTACTCTTCCCCACAGAACGCCTTCGGCCTGCAGGCCCCCTTCTTCTTCTTCGCTGCCGTGTGCCTAGTGAACCTGGCCTTCACCGGCTGCTGCGTGCCCGAGACCAAGGGCCGGTCACTGGAGCAGATCGAGTCCTTCTTCCGCACCGGGAGGAGGTCCTTCTTGCACTAGAGAGTGGCCCCGCTGGAGGGGGCCCTGCTGGAGACGGCGGTGGAGCTGGGCTCTGGCCCCAAACCTGCACCCTGCATCCAGGAGGCAGCAGCAACCCGCTGCCGACAGCCCAGGCACAGGAGGGCGGCCCAGAGGCCTGACAGCCCCCGGAACACGCGCGGGCCCTGGGCAGGCAGCACCGCCGTCCAGCAGCGTCACACACTCATCCGCCGGACCTGCTGGCAGAGGCGGCCATCACACAGCCTCGGGCCAGGGACAAGGCCTTGCTAGGAGACCTCGTGCTGAGAACAGACGGGGACGGTGCTGGTGGACTGGCTCTACACAGGGACGCCGCCACCCCGTCTGGTGCTCCCATTGCCTGGTGGTCGCGCGGGGACCAGGACAGGAAGCTGCACCCGTGAGGCCTGTGGACACCACAGGGGACGCGCTGGACGCCCACCGGCCAGGGCACGGGACCCAGCGTGGACTCTGCCTCCTACGCCCGCCCCGCTTCCGGGAACAGGATGCGCTTGAGGGCGAGCTCTGTTCACCCTATTTATACCAATAAATGAGAGGAGGGAGTGGGGAGTACTCCTGGTGGGGGAGCCCCGCCCAGCAGCCAGGCTGGACCCAAGATTCAGCCAAGGTCACCAGGGCCTGCTACCCCAGGCCACCCCAGTCTGCCCGCTGCGAGGCAGAAGGAAGGGGCGAGGGCTGGGTGTCCCCGGCCATGAGGTTCCAGCTCCTCCGATCTGTGTGCTCGGAAGAGCCACCTGCGCTGTGTGAGATGCTGGGAGCAGGCTGCATGGCACCCCAATGACACGGCAGGTTCCCCTGGGGCTGGGGGCCCCTACTCGGCTGCTCTGGGGTCGGGGCGTCCCTTCTGGACCAGAGGGAAAAGTTAACAAGCAGGGCGTGGGAGCGAGCGTACAGACCGTCACCAGGCTTTATTGCTCAAAATGCAAGCCAGACACAGAGAGTCGACAAGGAGCACGGGAGGACAGAGCCCAGACCCCCAGGGTGGGTGAGCCCTGGCCACCTCGGCGGGTGACCTGCCCACTCTAGTCTGTGACCCGGGGGCTGGAGGGCCTGCCCAACACCCGCCCAGCTTCCTCACAGGCCAGAGCCACAACCCTGCTCCACACACAGCCAGCTCTTCCTTCCTGCAGCAAGGAGACACGCATCAGCAGGAAGGACCCCGTCAACAGGGAGACCCAGCAGAGGCAGGAGTGACCCCAGGGCCCCACTTCCTGGGGAAGGATGAGCCAGGAGGTGGGCAGGGCCCTCGCTGCTCCAGGGAGGTAGACAGTCTGATCCACGGCACACACAGGAGACACACGCACGCACACACACACACACCCTGCCGGCCTGCAGAGGCCCACAGCCCACAGCCCTTTGACCCCGGCGCTGGCCTAAGGAAGGTGGTCCCAGAGGACCCCTGAAGGCACATGTCACGCCCGGCCGGCCGCTCGGTAGACCCTGCCACCCCAGAGCTCAGCCCAGCTGAGGACTGGGGGCACGCTGCTATCCCCAGGACAGGGCCTGCCTCCCAGCTGCCAACCCTAGCAACCCCCAGAGATGAAGGTCCATCTGGAAGCAAAGACTGGGTGCAGCCCTGGGGCTGGCTCCAGAAGGCGGGAGCGGCCCCCCAGGCTCCTGGGAGGAGCAGGGGCAGAGCCTAGAGCCGCACACGGCCGGCCCGGGCCGGCCAGGCCCAGGGAAGAGGCCTGCTTCTGCGCTCGTCCATGGTGCCGGGACCAGAGGCTGGAGCACGCCCCAGCTGGTGGTCAGGCTGCCAGGGCTGCCAGCGGGCGCACTGGAGGGGCATCTTGGGGCTCCATGGAGGAGACTGGCGGGGCCTGGGTGGTGGTGGGAGGCTGGACAGAAGCAGCCCAGGCAGCTCAGCTCACAGGGTACGCTCATGCCTGGGAGGCCAGGAGGCCTGAGCGGATGTGCCCCCACGTGGAGACGGGACCCACATCCCCAGGAGCAGCTCCTCCCAGGCCTCCGGCCGGTCACAGTGGGTGGTCCCGCCAGCCACACTAAGTCTGGAAATGCACCCTGTGGCCTGCGGCCGGCCAAGTCCGGCCAGCTGGGAACAATGGGGCCAGGAGGGTGTCTGTGCGGAGCCCTGCAGCTGGTCACCCTGAGGCTCCCTCTGCTCGTCCTGCTGCTGCTGGTGAGGCCCTCCGAGCCCTCACCCTGCCCCTCGGCACTTGGCTCGGGGTGATGCCAAGGGTGGGGTGTGGGGGGGGGGGGCAGAGAGAGGAGGACTCCGGGTGTGGGGACAGGTGAGCGGGACTGAACCAGACGCCAGCTCCTCCCCAGACCCCTCGGGGTCCATGCTCCTCGGCACACGCTCACACAGACCAGGAGGCGAGCGGGAGCAGGAGGGCCCCGACCCCTCACAGCTCCCCCTCCAGGGCGTCCGTGAGCTTCTCCTCGTCCACCTGCTGCCTCTGCTGCTGGATCCTGGCGTAGGAGATCGCGTCGCCCCTGGGGAGACAGAGCAGTCAGCGCCAGACGGGGGACAGACCCCAGAAACACAGCCGCCCGGCCTCTGCCCCGTTCCTGGCCTAGGGCCCTGGGGGGGGGCCCTGCCTAGTGCCTGACGCGCCCCCTGGTTTCCCCAGATGAGACCCTGTCACTGAGGATGGCAAAGACCCATCCTGTCGCCTCTGAGAGTGGCCTGGGCTGCCAGGGACGTGAGTTGAGGAGGACTGGGACCCTCAGGCTGGGCTCTGCGGGACTGGGGCACGGGGGGCATCAGAACACCAAGCTGGGAGCGGGCCCGATGGGCAGAGGCTCTCCAGGAGTTGTGCCCCTGCGTCCCTGCCATCTCTACGCCCCAGGGGTCCCGTGAGTTCTCCTGCCTCCACCCCTTAGAGCTCAGATGCACGGGAGGCACTGACGAGGGTCACTGATGGCGGTAAACAGGGCCGCTCCAGACCCGCGTCCCCGAGAGGCTCCAGGAGGGAGAGACCACCCCCACTCCCACCGCAGCCAGGTCGGGACCAGCAAACGCACTTTTTGCCTAGCGCTGATAGTCCATACAGCACTCCGGTGGCGAAGGCGATGGCGTTGCCCAGCAGTGTGGTCAGGGTCAGGCTGATGACGATGGGAACGACCGCCATCCTGGGGGAGGAGCAGAGGTCACGGGGCAGGCCCGCCCACCCATGGCCACGACACCACTTCCTGCTGCCCAGCCCCTTCCCGGACAGCGGGCACAAGAAGGGTCCCCCGGCATCAGCTGGGACACAGGCTAACAATCGGGCTTCATAGAGTCCTCAAACGCCCATGAGCCTGTCTGCAAAATTCTGTGCATTGGGGAGAGAATCCAAAGCTTTCATCGGATTTTGGGGAGACCTCCCCGGTGGCTCAGTGGTAAAGAACCCCCCTGCCAATGCAGCAGACACAGGTTTGATCCCTAATCCAAGGAGATCCCCCGTGCCACTGAGCAACGAAACCCGTGGGCCACAGCTACTGAGCTCGCGCTCCACAGAGCCTGTGCTCCGCAGCGAGAAGCCAGCGCACCGCAACTGAAGCGCAGCCCCCTGAGGCTGCAGCTAGCGAAGGCCTAGACAAAGCAACAAGGGCCTGGCACAACCAGAACACAAGCAAAATTATTAAAAAAAAAAAAAAAAAGATTTTTGAAAGGGCCCATGATCCAAAAAGGTGGAAACAGCACTGAGATGGTCCAAGCCTTCAATGTGCATAGAAACAGAAAGAGGAGAAAATTCCGGTGTCCGTTCAGGCCCGTGCTGGCCTTGTGACTCAGGGCAAGTTATTCAACTGAGGCTCAATCTCGCTAGGGTGAGGTGGGATCAAATCTCAGAGGTTGTGAGATGGAGCAGGTAAGGCGTGTTGACTACCTAACACGATGCCTGGAACAGCATAAACAGTAAATAAACCAAGGCTCTGACTGGCGCAGTAAAATCAGCCACATCTCAACAAGGAACATTCCAAAGGTTAAACTGCATGGGACTCTCCTGTGGTGAGGCGCACGCGGAGCGCGTCACCCGTGAGGCATCACCCTGCTCCGTCTGGCCCCGCTGGCACCACCTGGAGGAAGGCGGCCGCTCTGGCTTACGTGTCCACAGGGTCAGTGCCTGGTACTGGTTGGGACGTCCAGACCAGTGGCAGCGATCTGGGTTAACACACACACCCTGTACGCAATGAAGACAAGACTGTATACCCTCTTCTTGGGTGCAACCAACTGAATTCTACCTGCGTGTCCATTCTGGCGGGATGTGTGATCATGAGGTTTTACTGGAGTTATAAAATTTCCCAGTAATAAAATAATAATAGGAACTGTGAAGGAAAAAAGAGACCATGGGGAAAAAAATCTTCTGTCAAAACAAAATTAAAGGCAAACAACAGGCTGGAAATATATTCACAGGAAACACAATAAAAGATGATGAAATCTTTAATACAGAAAACACATGCAACTTAGCAAGTAAGACATTATGATGCCAGTGGGTAAAAAGGAAACGAGACCATTGATTACCAAAGAAGAAAATGCAATTAGTAAAAGCACAGAGAAAAAGACGTCACCTCTTAGCCAACAGACAGAAACGTGAAAACGGCACACCGCCCAGGGCCAGGGACAAGGAGGGAGAAACCCAGGGAGCCTCTGCAAAGTGTGGAAAACAATTTAGCCACACACTGGAATCATCTAAACGACCATAATCTTTGACCTAGTCACTCCACACCTGGAAACAGATCCTGAGGAAATCATCAGAAACACAGAAATTTTTAGCACCCAGATGCTCATCGCAGCCTGACCTGTACTTCAGTTGGCAAACGAAGAAAAGCGTGACACGCCAGTGGGCTAAGTATTTCTGTCACTAACAGTCATCTTATGAAGCCTCTGTGGTAAAACTGAAAACATTTGTACTATGATGCTAAGGGGGAAAAACCAGGACACAAATTTACTTGCAATGGTTAAAACTGGGTGAGAAGCGGGTTTTTAATATGCCTGCAGACAGACTGAAAGAACTCATATCAAAATGTAACAGGCAGTGGGGCTTTGAGTAACAACTTTCTCTTCTCCAGGTTATCTTTAACAAACATAGGTTACTGTTAGCATTTTAAAATACATTTAAAAAATAAAGATCAAGGCAAAGGACATGCCGACATGCATTTCATATTCCTCTGTGATCAGACACGGGGGAAGCAGCTCTAGAACCGAACACACATCTCATGCTCAGACTGTCAGAACCACTGGCCTCCAGGAAGGGAAGAAACCTTTGAAATAAAAACCTCTGTGTTGACGCCTAAGGATAATCCAGATAACCACTCCTCCTGCTGCTGCCTGGAGCTCTTAACAGCCTCCCAGACACCAGGCGCTATTCTAGAAGCTGCATTAGACACATCCTGAAGTTAATTCAACCTCAGGGTTCAGACGCGAGGACTCGGATGCGGACCTTGTTGCTAGGAGTGGGACAATCCGAGAAAAGCACATTTGGAGGCCCTATTTCCTGTTCTTCCCCCTTCCATGTCAGGACACCTAGGTGGGCCACTCTCCTGAAAGGCTTTCCAGAGGGACACAAGGATCTACCAGAATCCGCCCAACAACTCCAAACGGATGGGCCAACAGCCCAGGCGAGCCTCCCTTCCCTTATCATGCTGCAAGGTGCATGGGCCTCCTGTCTGAAGCCTGTGTGCCTGGAGCTGCGGGCGGGGGCAGAGCCCTGGGCGCAGAACCTCTGGATCACGTGGTACAGCAGGTCCACCATGCGACTCGGCACAAAGGCCGTCCCCGTTTAAACCTCCCCAGGGAGTACACTGGAGTGGTCAGCCATCCCCTCCCCGCTCCCGGCCAACACAGCCACGTGGGGCAGAGGCAGGGTCTGGGGGAGCTGAGTCACACCCGGCCTGCGGCCCCTCACCCGCAGTAGAAGACGGCCTTCTGCCAGGAGCGCAGCCGGTCTGCCTTGGCTGCCACGGCGTTCGCAAACTCCATGAACTGGCAGCAGAAGGGCGCCTCGCACAGCAGCAGGACAGAGGCGTTCATGCTGGAGGGCCGGGGAGAGGAGCAGGCTGACACCGGGCCAGGCTGGCGGGTCCCGGCGCCTGTGTCCCCGGGAAGCCACCCCTCCCACTGCTGCCTCGAGGAACCCCCCTCTGGGCTGCTCACCCCACCGGGCTCCGAGACGAGCCAGAACAGGGCAGCTGGAGCAGGGTGCCCAGGGCAGAGCCAAGGCTGGGGGCTGCCACGGCCCCCCTCGGGGAGCTCCCACGGAGGAGCCCAGGTCCCAGTCGCAGTGACCAGACCCTGGGCCCTTCCAGCAGGCCGGGCCCTTTCATCCCCCCGCAGCCTGGAGGGAAAGAGCCCCCATTTGCCCCAAGAACCCCCCGAGCCTCGGAGCAGGAACTGTTCTGCACAACTCACACCACCCCCCCAGGTCTCCAAGCCCCCCGCACACCACCAGCAACTGGCATGCCTCACAGACCAGTGCTCCCAACTCGACCCCCATGGGCTCCCCCCAGCCCTCCTGGGAGCTGAGGCTCTACACACACCCCCAACCCCCGAGGCAGGACCGTCTCATGCTTACTCACACCATCCACACGCCAGCCGCGATGTTCAGAGGATGGATGGTGATGCAGTTGAAGAGGCCCGAGATTGCACAAGCTGGAAAGAGAAACACACAAGCCGGAGTCGGCCAGGGGAGGCCGCCCAGGGAGACGGCTCCAGACGGCGCGAGAAGCCCTTCCGACTCAGCCCCAGGCTCTCCTCACAGCACCCAGACGTCTGCCCTCGGATAGCTGACCCAAGCGAGGCCAGCACACGGCTCCACGGACCGGTGAGGACTGCCTCAGGCAGGTGAAGTGCTTGCCCAGGCCCCACAGCCAGGGCGCAGCTGGATCCCGGAGCTGGCTTGCTTGAGGGCTCAGCGAGGGCATCCCGCCCTCTCTGTTCCAGGCCTGGGGGAGCCCACCCTCTGAGCCCCAGCTGTCCTGACACCCACCTTGCAAAGTGAGCAGCATCAAAGAGAGACCGCCTCTCAAGGGCTCGGGGCAGGGCAGGCAGCACCACGCACGGCGTGGGCCGCGAGAGAAGCCCTTTGGGTGTAGGTGCAGACAGGAATGCCCCTCTTGGAACAGAAATCAGGATCAGGTCAGCCTGGGTCACAATCCCCGCTCTGACCACAACCCAGCCCAGTGACTCTGCGTACGGTCTTTTCACCTTTCCAGGCCCGTTTCCTCTCCTGCAGCCCAGCCCACCCACCTGGAAACACCCAGGGCCTGCGGCGTGGAGGGGGCATCCTCTGCTACCCGGGAAAGTGGCTTCCCTGGGGCCCCAAACATGCAGCCCGCTCACACCCCCGATGGCCTCCCGTGGCAGGGTCCGTGCGCTCACCTCCCTCCGTCCCTAGGGCCCCAGCCCGCTTCACCAAGAACTCCGGGAGCCTGCCAGGCAGGGCCAGGAAGCCAGCTGCTGGGCAGGAAGCTGCTACCCGCCGCCCCAAGGCAGCAAGGAGCAACCAGTTCATTAAATTTGCAGCAGCTCCCTCCGTACCTGATCCCTGAGAAGGCCTGGAGCCCTCCTGGTGTGTTCCCGTGTAACCCTACACAGACAGCAAGCGATGGAAGACGAAACCACGTGAAGTGAAGGAGACTGCCCTGTGTGACCCCCAAGGTCTCCTGCAGCAACAGACGCGCTCCGGCGTACTAAAGGTGGCACCTGTCCTGGACCAACCGTCACATCATTCAGGCAGTGGGCTCCCCAGGGCCACAGATATGAGTGCCCAAGACATGACACTGCTTCTGCCCGACAGTCCGCTGTGCCCGGTCTTGCCTGACAGAGGCCCATACGTCCTGCCTTCCACCTCCACCCCTGTGTCTACCAACAGCCAACCTTCCAGGAGGACCAGGTTTCAACCCAGACAAACGGGCTCCAGCCAGGAGCCCTTTAACCATCAAGGGCTGGAAGATGTCCCCTTGGGGGCCTCCGATGCTTGTCCCAAGTGAGGGGGGTGTCCAGGGCCAGCCTGTCTTCTCCAGATGACAATCAAGACCCCGAGGAAACGCCTCTCCAAGGCCCCCTACCTGAGGAAGGTGGTGCTCCCGCACAGCGACCAGACAGAAGCAGGAGCTCTATCTGAACTCTAGTCTCATCTCTAAAACTCCTGTGTGCTTTGCAATCGACCCTGTGTTACATGCTGTTGGGAATCCACATGACAATCACGTTCCCAAATCTGCAGGTGAAAGTGACATTTCAGGGTGAAGCCACAGGTCTCTCTTCATCTTCACGGGTCAGTACCCCAACACCATGAACTCCTGCAGCGGCCCAGGTATCCCGCTTCAAAAGCACAGAGCTGGCTGGGATGCCAGAGTTAACAAGGGACTCAGCCTCATGGCTCAGCTGGTAAAGCATCTGCCTGCGATGAGGAGACCCAGGTTCGATTCCTGGGTCGGAAAGATCCCCTGCAGAAGGAAATGGCAACCCATTCCAGTATTCTTGCCTGGAGAATCCCATGGACAGAGGAGCCTGGCAGGCTACAGTCCACAGTCCATAGGGTCGCAAGAGTCGGACAAGACTTAGTGACTAAACCCCCACCACCGGCAGGGCTGAGGACCCCAAGACAGAGGGAGGAGGGTGATGGCCCACAGGACACAGTCAGGCCCTCCACTCCCCTCCCCATGCCTCATCAATGTCAGTCCCACAGCAGCCTCACTGATGTGCCAGGGAAACAGCTACCCAGACTCTGAAGGATCATATCTAAGACCTGACCAGTCTCTCCTACAAAGTCAAAAGCATGTTTCCTCTGAAGAGCAGTGACAGGGACTCAGAGGCCCTTTGGTGACTGGCAGAGGGCCTGTCCCACTCTGGCCTCTGGACAGGGGCACACCCTGCCAGAGTAGCACACTCCTAATCTGCACTCCTGGCTTTCTTCTGGCCTCCACCCACCTGGGAGGGCCGTGAGACAGGAAGGGGACCCTAAAGAGGTGCTCCTTCTGGCATATCTGATCAGGGTCCGCCTGGCCCCGGCCCTCTGTGCCAGGCAGTCACTGTTCAAATCCTGAGAATGCCTGTACAAACAGACACTCCCTTTCTAAGACCTTGGGCTGTGCCCGCCTGAGTCCAGTAATTCACAAGGTTGTGGGTAGCAGTACCATTCAACTAGACTGACACCTGCCTCAGAAGACCTGCCACGAGACCTTTCTTTCACTGAGTAGCAGATCCCTTCCTATACCTGATCTTTTGAGGGTGATTGTGCTAAAAGGGCCTGGCTTCCCGGAAAACTTGAGGTTGGGGGTGTGTCCAAGACGAGCCTGCGTCCCGGGAACAAGAGGATGCGAGGCGCTGCTGCGGCTGAGTTGACAGCCGGAGGCAGAGCTGACATCAGAGGAAGCGCACCGTCTCCAGGTGGACAGCGAGGACCCAGAGGAGGGGCCACCTCCCTTCCTCGGGGATCACCTGCTCCCTGACACCACGTGCCCCTTGGGAAACCTGGCCAGACCTGCACCCGCCCCACGTGTAAACAACCTTCACCGGAGGATAAGGCGGTCGCTGTCCGCACGCGCAGCAGAGTCAGCAGGCGGGGCTGCCCTCCGGCCAGGCGCGTCGTGGGGGAGGGGGGGCGGCAGTGAGGCCACGTCGGGCCCGCGGCTCCCCTGGCGGTCACGCTCCACCTCCCCCGCGGCGGAACGCGCCTGGAGTCCTGGCCGCCAGCGGGTAACCATGGAAACCACAGAAGCGCCCGCTTCCCGCGCGCCCAGTGCATCCAGCAGATTGCATCCCGAGCGGGTCCCTTCCCGGGGGCACGCGGGGTGGGGGGCGCGGGGCCGGGCCGAGTACTCACAGACTGCCCCTAACACCCCCGACAGGCGACACAGCCAGCGGTACCACCACGTCATGCCCTCCTCCTGCGAGGGTTGCGCCGAGCTCCCGGGCGCCACCGCCGCCCCGCCCGCGCCGTTCATGGTGCCGCCGTCCGGCGCTGCCCGCCGCGCGCACAAAGGGCCGCGGAGCCGGCCGCGTCGTCCCGGCGCGCGGCCTTGTGGGAGAGGCAGCCGCTTATTAGCATAGGGGGCGGGGCTGGCGGGGCCGGGAGGAGGGAGGGCGCCCAAGAGGCCCGGGCTTATTAGCATAGGGGCGGGGCGTCGTGTCTTTAGCATGGGGGCGTGGCCCTCGGGTACCTGGACGGAGAGGGCCCGGGGGCCTCGCCCTTATTAGCATAGAGGCGGGGCTTCGTGTTATTAGCATAGGGGGCGGGACCCGCTGGAGAGCCCGGGGGGCCTCGCGTTTATTAGCGTAGGGGGCGGGGCCGCGGCGAGGTGCGCTCGAGAGCCCCGGGCTTATTAACATACTAGCACAGGGCCGGGCCCTGCCCCGCGGAACTCTCCGACGGTCTGCCTTCCCATCCAGACTAGCCTCCCACCCAGACTAGCAAAGGGGCGGTGCGTCGCAGGGAAGCGACAGGAGCGCGGGCATCAGGGCCTCGGTACTCCAGCCTCCCTCCTTGGGTAGACGGACGTCCGCTGGCAGTGGCCAGGGGTTTCCTGGAATCGGGTGTGGATATGGAGCCCGACTGCGGCCAGGGAATCCCCGTCGTGCGGTGGGCTGGGTTTTCAAGCCGTGTTCGGACACTTTGGATAAAGAAAACGCCACTCAGCCGGAATGCTCAATTTATTGGTATCCGAGGGCTGGGAGAGTCCCGCCTCCCACCCTCTAGTGTTCTGTCTGTTGGAGGAGGTACTCAGACACCAGAGGAGGTACTCAGACACCAGAGTCAGCTCACCAGGGCTGGACGGACACCTGCCAAGTGTTCATAAATGTCAGGCACCTTCCCTTCCCTACCGGGACTGGGAGGAGGCATTCCACTGTGTCCACTGGGCAGCTCAAGGATGCGCTTGGAGAGGAAGCTGAGGCAGGGGATCGGCTGGCTAACCAGCTCTTGTGTGGAGGGTCCAGTATTGGCCCCGAAGGCTGGCGTGTGCTTCCAGGAAGCCCTGGCTAAACTCCATCTCTGCCTGACTGCCCTCTGACTCCCAGTAGAGCGTCTTCTGCCCACGAAATGCTGTTGTCCTCAGGCTGTGGATGTCCCGGATCTGGGAGAAAAGAGGCAGCCCAAAGGACCGACCACAAATAATAATTAGCATAAGCACTTTATGTGTAAAGTATCGTACACCCAGGTCACACAACAGCCCATCACAAAGACGCTGTTATTCTACCTGCACAACCGAGGCTCAGAGAAGCTGCAGTCCTTCCTCAAGGACACACAGCCAGAATGCCAGAGCTGGGATCTGAGCCCAGATTTGCACAGACGCCAGACAGCCTCCTGCAGGGAGCTGATACCTTACAGAGGCCCATTCGCCCAGAACACACCAAAGCTCATCGAGGAAGGGCTTGGCCTACTCTTCCAGTAAAATTATCTGATGCGCTAAAATTATGCTTCAGTCCTGGGTGAACCGGCTGCCTACATCAGCCAGTTCTGTATTTCATTCTTGTAGGGAGCTCAAGAAACATTTGTTGGTGAATAAGTGGAAGAAACTTATCTCCCATTCATTCATTGATTTTGAGGATTTGGGTCTGAAGTAGACTCAGTGGGCCCAGCAACCCTCCAGTCCAGTCCCTGCCCCCTGTCCCCAGGGACGGCTGTCCAGAATGATAGCAGAAGTCAGCCCCTTCCTGTCCCCATCCCAGCAGCCTCACCAAGATGTAACTGGCATCAGTTCCCTTGGCTCTGGTGCCACTGTCCACGGTCAGGGCATGGATGGCGATCCGGGCCTGCGGGGCCACGTCGATGAAGATGCGACAGCCCCCCACGTTCCTCCCACCTGGACTCATCGACGGGCTCGAGATTTCGCCCCGGGGTCCGAAGAGCTGCATGTCACATCCTGCAGGGGAGAGCAGGTGGACAAACTGGGAGAGGACCATCTCACACACAGAGGATGCCCCAGGAATGGCTGCTCCTGCCAGAGGCCAGGGCAGCTCACAGCTGGGCAGCAGTGGGGATCAGTGCGGCACCACGGTCAGGATCAGGGCCCCCCGGCAGAAGTCCCCACCGAACCCCACCTCTACCACTTCGTGGCTGGGCGACCCTAAGGAAGGCTTTAAATGCTCCGGGCTTCAGTTCCTTCTGTAAAGTGAAGGGAACAGCAGCCACACTGGGTGGGGCAGAGTTTACGGGATCTCAGTGAAGTCACAGTGCAAAAGGGCTTCACCGAACCCGGCCCGGGGGCAGCCCTCCTGAGTCTCCCCCGAGGTAGGTGCCTGTGCGTGGGGAGCCTGGGAGGTGAGGAGCGATGACCAGGCCGGCAGCCAGGGCCTGTGCTCCATGCTGAGGGGCCAAGGAAGAAGGGTCCCAGGATCCCACTTCCCACCTGAGGTCTGGGGGGCCCAAAAGTGCCTGGAACCCTGGGGGAAGCCACCTTCCAGCAGCTTGGGATGCAGAAAGAGGGCAAGACCCCCAAAGCAAGCCAGAGGGCTAGCCACGGATGTGCTGGGGCCCCAGGCTTGCAGGGCTCCCGGCCACTGTCCTGCACATGAGGTGCGTGTGCACACACACCCTGCTCTGCAGAGGATGAGCCAAGAGGACAGTGCACTCAGTGGAGCTGGGCAAGACAGCTTGCAGAAGGCCCCTAAAGGATCCTGAAGGACCTGAGTGCCAGGCCAGGGTGCGGGGCCGCGGTGGCCTGAGGGAGGGTGTGTGCCCTTGTGCCGCGGGGCCCCAACAGGAAGGGAGGCCACACAGCTCGGGACCCCATCCTGGCCACACGTGTAGGGGTGGGGTGTCGGGGGGGTCCGGGAAGGCACTGCATTTCATTAGCAGTCAGCTCATTACTTTGCCAACAAAGGTCCATCTGGCCAAAGCTACGGTTTTTCCAGTGGTCATGTACAGATGTGAGAGCTGGACCATAAAGAAAGCTGAGCGCCGAAGAATGGATGTTTTTGAACTTTGGTGTTGGAGAAGACTCTTGAGAGTCCCTTGGACTGCAAGGAGATCAAACCAGTGAATCCTAAAGGAAATCAACCCTGAATATTCCTTGGAAGGACTAATACTGAAGCTGAAGCTCCAATACTCTGGCCACCTGATGCGAAGAGCAGACTCACTGGAAAAGACCCTGATGCTGGGAAAGATTGAGGGCAGGAGGAGAAGGGGGTGACAGAGGATGAGATGGTTGGATGGCATCACTGACTCAATGGACATGGGTTTTGAGTGAACTCAGGGAAATAGTGAAGGACGAGGAAGCCTGGCGTGCTGCAGTCCCTGGGGTCTCAGAGAGTGGGACACAACGGAGCAACTGAACAACAATGGCTCAGTCCTCTGTCTGCCTGGCCCGCCGGCCCATCAGCACTGGCCCCGCTGGCAGGTTCTGGGCGGGTGGGGAGGCTCCGCTGCCTCGCCGTACCTCGGTGGAAGGCTCCCAGGGCAGGCTGGCTTGAATACCGCAGCAGCACTCCGCCTCCGGGCCGCACAAGACGCTGCCTCACCAGCAGCGTGTTGGCTTGGGAGCTGAAAGCCATGCCGGCCGGCTTCCCGCACATCTTCCTCCACACGAGCCTGCCCCAAAGCAGCAGCATCTCCCCTGGGAAGGGGCAGTGCAGTGAGGACCCAGCACCCCCAGTCCAGCGGCAGCCCAGTGGCCTGGGGCAGACTCAGCTCAGTTCAGGTCCCGACGCTCCCACTTACTGGCCATGCAACACTAAGGAACTCCAAGTGTAAATTAATCTCTTCTAGCCTCAATTTCCTCATCTGTGAAATGGGGACAGCCACACCCCAGTCCTCAGCTGGCTGTAGTGATTACACGTGGGGAGGCACTTGGAGCATGCTCCCAGGCATGGGGCACCCTCGAGTTACCCTCACTGGCACCCCCAGACCCTGGCACTGGCAACAGCTGCTCCCGTGGCCCCAGACATACCAGCACTGCAGTTGAGAGAACCCTCCAGGAACCGGAGGGTCACCACTTCACCCAGGGGCCGCCCGATGGCCACCGCACAGTCTGGCTGCGCCGTGCCTCGCATGTCGATGATTCCCGTTGGCCCAAGGTGCTGCCGGCCACAGACACCTAGTGAGCAAGCAGCAGGAGGGCAGGTGAGCCGCGCTCCCAGGCGGCGCGTCCCTCGCGGGGCAGGGCCAGGGGAGGAGCCTGGGAGCTGGGGTGGCTCATGTCCTCCCAGGCCCCACCGGAAGCCTTCTCGGGTAAGAAGGGGGCTGTGTGGGTCAGCGCATCACCACCCCAGGCACAGAGTCACGCCTGATGCGCCAGTGGGTCACACGGGCAGGGCTTCTGACTCTTCTCAACCTTCGGGTTCTTCTCCCCGATGGTAGTAAAAGTGAGCTTGCACTTTCCCAGTGAGGCAGAGGGCCCAGCCTCACAAGCCCACTGCTCCAGTTCAGCCGTGCTCAGCCCAGTGTCCAGGGTGCTGCAGCCACAGGTCCACCCCCTTCTCTGGGAGGTCGCCATGAGGAGCGCGGTCTGACTGTCCCCAGTGAAGATGCCTTTGCCCCCCCTCCTGCAGCTCCCCCGCACAGAAAGAAAGAATGAAACTAACTGGTCTCCACTGGGCTTTCCTGGGGCCCGGGCAGGTGTCCTTGAGCTGGGGAGAGGAGGCGGGCGTGGGGCTGGGGCCACTCCGGGGACGCAGCTGTGGCAGCTGTGGTCTGGCCTGGAGCAGTGGCCTCCTCATGGGGCGCCGGGCTGGCCATCCCCTGCCCCACGCAGGGCCCAGCCTGGCAGCCCCGCACGGTCACCGGCTTGGGCAGGTGCTGGCAGAAGTCGGCGGGCACAGGCACCTGGGCCCCAGGTCCTAGGCAGGCGTCATGCCGATGCTGGATGCCCTCCCCACAGGAGACGGAGCACTGCCAGGGAAGAGGGACAGAGTAAGGCTGACCCTGCCAGGGCTAGACAAGCACAGTGGTTGACCAGCGGCCAGGCAGGATCTGATATAATCTCTGCCCAACGCAGGAGGCGAGCATGCGTGCCCATTCTCCAGATGAGAAGACTGAGGCTCAGAGAAATCACCCTGCAAGGGTCACAGAGGGAGGAGGAGCATGGATTCAAACCCGGGTCTCTCACTGTGGCCCTCCAGGCCTCGCTGCCTCCAGGCCCCAGAGTGGGGACCTGTGGCTTCCTCCTTCCGCCCTCCGTCACTCACTGCAGCGCAGTGTCCGCCCTGCCTTCCCACCCCGCGCCGCCCCTTCCAAGCGATCATCTCTCCACCCCGGATGCCCAGGCTCCTCCTGACACTGGCGGCCACGTGCTCCGCCTCTTCTCCCCTCCGTGCTGTGAGCGAGCCCCTCCAGGGGGAGGGACCCAGCCCTGTCTACTGTCATCTCTCCAGGGCCTTGCAAGGTGCCAGGCGTGGGACGGCAGCTGCTCAGCTTCCCAAGTTACCAGCCCTTCATCTTCCGGCGTCTCCAGACCTCGGGGCCTCTGAAGGCCCACCTGTCCCCTGACACCTCTAGGTCTTCCGTCCCTGGGTGCCCTAACAGGCCTGGTTCTCCCCCTCCTTTCAGGGGATCACGACCCCCTGCCCAAGGTCCCCGTGTGTGAGGACCTCGGCTGACACACTGGCCGGCCGGCCCCAGCCACAGCGCTTACCTGTGTCCAGGCGCTGACATGCCACCGGTACGCACAGTCGGCGATGATGCAAGGGATGCTGGCCTGTGGCCGCACGAGACCTGCGCAGGCCACCGCGTCCACCTCCGTGTCCTGGCCGCGGTCCAGCCGCACACAGGCCAGCGAGCGTGTGGCTGTGCCGAGCCCACAGCTGGCCGAGCACGGGCCGAGGGACGTGACTTTCCACCTGCAGCAAGAGAAGACCCCAGAGAGGGGCTCGGCTCCCCCAGAGGTGGCACTGCCCAGGGGGGCTTCTGGGACAGCCAGCCAGGACCAGTTCTGAGGCCCTTGGGGGGGGTCCAGCAGCGCAGCCCCTGGGCCCCTCCTGGCTGATCACCGGGCTGAGTGGCATGGGGGAGGCTCTGCAGGAAAAAGAGCTCTGTTTCCTTAAGAAGGTCCCCCCTTCCGTCCCCTTTGTCACAGAACACCCGTGGCACCAGCTGCTGGCTGGGTCAAGAACAGGGCTGGGGCAGCGGTGCCCTGGGATGATGGACAGCTGATCTCCGTCCCCATCATTCACTCCTGCCCATGGTGGTTTATCATCTTTCAGCAAATGATGACGACTGGTGCATTTCAGAGCCGAGGCTGAAGCCAGGCAGGCTGCCCTGGGGCCTGGAGTCCTAATCACCACACTAGGCTGCCCCGGCCCTGAGACCCGAGATGCCGCCTCCCGATCGCGTGCCTTCTGCGGGCTTGGCGCTGTTCTAGATGCCGAGATACGGCCGGGAACCAGACCAAGTCCTCCCCACCCACCTCGGAGCACACACAGGTCTCCACCTCGTGCCACTTGGGGCCGGATGGGTCTTTGTCGCGGGGCCATCTGAACGGTGGAGGGTGTGTTTAGGGGCACCCCTGGCCTCCACCCACTATATGCCACCCGCGTTGTGACGGTGTCCCGGGGGGACCCCCTGCCTCCCTGTGATGGCACTTTGAGCAGAGCCTGGGGAGGGATTTCTGAGGAGACACATACAAGAGCAGCAGGAAGGCAGGCACACAAGCATCACTTGGAATGTTCCAGAACATCAAGGGAGGCCAGGGTGGCCACAGGGACATTCCAGGGGTAAGCAGAGCTCCTGTGTGCACGAAATGCCCATTTAAAAAATCCCAGATCATCTCAAATATGATGCGCAAAAATAAATGGAGTGCACGTTTTAGCGTGAGCAAGGAAATCAAGGGACACGGGTATGGATAGCAAATGGATCATAAAGTTACAGCAATTAAAACAGTTTGACTTGGGGGTGGCGGTAGGTGGGGGAGTAAGCCAACAGAGCCTGGTAGGAAGCCCCGCACAGATCCGACACACAGGAGAAGTCAGGTGTAACACAGGGGGCAGCCGGCAGGGGCGGGGGGGGTGCAGCCAATGCTGCCGCGAGCTGGTGATGTGGAGCGACAGCTTGCTCCCCTACTTTGCACGCGTGCTAAGTTGCTCGTCGTGTCCGACTCTTTGTGACCCTATAGACTGTGGCCCTCCAAGTTCCTCTGTCCATGGGATTCTCCAGGTAAGAATACTGGAATGGGTTGCCATGCCCTCCTCCAGGAGATCTTCCCAGCCCAGGGGTCGAACCTGAGTCTCTTATGTCTTCTGCATTGGCAGGTGGGCTCTTTACCACTAGCACCCCCTGGAAGCCCCCTACTTTGCAACAGACCCCCAAATAAATCACAGATGAGTTTAAAGGTTTCAATGTAAGTGAAGTCGTCCTGTGGTGGCGTACTTCTTTAAAATCAAGGAGACAGAGGAAACAGAGATACGGAAGCATCCATGAAATCTGGTGGTAGGATGTGGGTGACTTACATTCTTTTCTGGATGCTTGAGTGACACAGAGGAGCACTGCGTTATTTAAAGTGCAAAATTACAAAGAGGAAGCCGCAGGAGCACTGGGAGCTTCCCCATCGGGCTCCCATCCATCTCTGGACCCCCCTGGCGGGACCTGCGCTGTCCCCGTGGCTTCAGCGGTGCTGAGCCCCAGGTGGACCGCCCTCGGGCTCCGCTCAGATGCTGCCTCCTCCACTGGGAAGCCCCCAGCCCCACCCCCATTAGAGCCGACAGCGACTGAGTTTGCCAGAATGGCACCGGGTACAGCCTGCCAGGAGGAAGGTGGGGGTCCTATTTCCGTTGCCCCCGAGACGCCCTGTTACCCCCATGGGCCCAGCCCCACGTCGGCACACGCCAGGCACTCAGGCTGCCTACTGCCCACGCTGGGGCTGCTGACCTGGGGGGGCAGGGCTCCGGGCTGCAGGCCTCCTGTTGCTCTGGGCGGGGCAGCCCCTGGCACTGGGTGTCCGGCAGGATCTCCTCGTCCGTGTCCTCGCCGTGGGCCCGGGCGCAGTACAGGATCCTCTGCGCCACCCCTCCCCCACAGCTCAGGCTGCAAGCGGCCAGCTTGTACCGCCACCTGGGGCAAACAAGAGTCAGGGGGCGCCCCGGGGGAGCCCGGCTTCCCCTCACGTCCACCCCAGACCAGAAAGGGCCTGGAAAAGGTTCTCTTTCCGGGGAGTCACTTTTATGTCTCCACTGGGAGGCTCAGCGCAGTGGACAGAGAACATTCAGAAGACCCCACTTTGCAGAAGGGGAAGTTGAAGGCTGATGTGTCCAGAAAAGCAATGGGGGAAGGGGCAGGACACCCAAGGGGCCCTGCAGAGACATCCGTCTCCAACAGGAACCCCAGCCCCACCATCACCTGGGCCCGCCCCCCCAGGACTCCCAACCTTCTTCCCCGCTGTGTTTCCACGTCATACCAACACTGTCCATCAAATTATACATATACACACTTACACATATATATCTTCCCATCAATCTTCTTTGTCATCCGTCCCCCCGCCCCCAGCCCCCAGCGTCTGCTCCATGAGCACGGGGATGTCTTATTAGCGGTGGTGTCCCCTTGTGACAACACAGCAGCTGGGCACAGTAGGTGCCCAGTAAAGAGCAAGTGATGAAAAACGAGCCACCAACCGCATGTGCCCACAGCATTCCAGACCCTGTGTGATAAAGCCCCACCCCCCAGTCTCCTGTGCACCAGTATGACCCACTCCTGTGGGTGAGGACGCCAAGGCTTAGGAGCTAATGGGAGGTGATGATGCCACCCTGCAAGCATGCTCGCCTAGGACCACCTGCCTCCTTAGGGAGGGGCCCACCTGGCAGGGCAGGGCTCCGGGCTGCAGTCCTCCAGGGGCCTAGGCCGGGGCATGGGCCAGCACTTGGAGTGAGGCAGGGAGACGAGGCGGCCTTGGTCCATCCTCACACAGCGAACAGCCAGTGGCACCTGCCCGCCTCCACAGGTCACCGGGCATGGTGCCAAGGCTCGGGTCTCCCATCTGCAGGGAGGGAAGGCCAGCGTTCCGTAGGGAGCCGCAGCCAGGGTGGAGCGCCTTCCTCCTGGGGGCACCCAGACTGCTGCCACTCTGCACGGCCTCCCTCCCTCGGACTCACCGGGCCGGGCACGGGGCAGCCTGGCAGGCCTCCCACCGGCTCCCGGGCTTGCTTGCCAGGTCACAGAGCTCTTCCTGGACGGGCGTCCTGAGGGCAGGGTCCATGCACACAAAACGCAGTTCCGCCAGGCCTGCGGGGAGGAAGGAGGAACCCCGCGCCCCGAGAAGGGGGTCAGCGAGGACCATGGGAGCCCCAATCTCTGGACAGCTCTAGCAGATGAGGCCTCCCTGGATTTGAGTCCTGGCTTCCCTCAGAGCTCAGTTGGTAAAGAATCTGCCTGCAATGCAGGAGACCCCGGTTCGATCCCTGCGTCGGGAAGATCCCCTGGAGAAGGGATAGGCTACCCACTCCAGTATTCTTGGGCTTCCCTAGTGGTTCAGCTGGTAAAGAATTCGCCTGCAATGCGGGAAACCTGGGTTTGATCCCCGGGTTGGGAAGATCCTCTGGAGAAGGGAAAGGCTACCCACTCCAGCATTCTGCCTGGAGAATTCCATGGACTGTATAGTCCATGGGGTCGCAAAGGGTTGGACATGACGGAGCGACTGAGCATGCACGCACACACAGAAAGTGCTTGGCGCATAGTAGGCACTCAGAAACGGTGGCTGATCTTTTTTATTGAGGGGCATTGTAAGAGTTGCTACATTAAAATCTCTTACTGTGTCTATCGCCAAGATGTTATTAGGGCCGTGTCCTTGAATCTCTTTAGGAGTATCCACAAAAGAAATCTCTGGCCTCAATTCTAAATACACTGGGGTTTAGCTGAGCAAGTGATGAGGGTTTTAGGTTAGTCAGTTATTTTCAGCCTTGCCTCGCAGCTTGCAGGATCTTAGTTCCCTGACCAGGGATTGAACTCGGGCCACGGCAGTGAGTCCTACCCACTGGCCCACCAGGGAATTCCCAGGGTTTTTAGTTTAAAACACTCTGTATCTTAACATTAATTTTTGCTTCTCTGGATTGGCCACCAGAAAGCTCAGAGCTAAGTTTGGGGCCTGTCTTAGACCTTAAGAATATGCTCTTGGGTCCTAGCACGGCTGGGTTTTATGATCACTTCCTACCTTCCAGCCAATCAACGGGCACGTTCGCGTGGTTGCTGTGCTTGGCTGGCCCCAGTCTCCTTGCTTATAACATCATGTCCTTGTGTATGCCACCTCAAACGCTATTCTCGAGTTAGCCGACCCTCAGGAGCACCGGGGCCTCACCTTGACCACAGGAGACAGAGCAGGGCCCCGCCAGGGGCGTCCACACGTGCGCGGCAAGCACCTCCAGCCCGGGGCCGCCCGCTGGGGACGCAGCCTCCGGCCCCGGGGGCCGGACGTCCAGCTGCAGGGGCCAGGCACCGAGCTGGTGGGTATGGGCCTCCCACCTCCAGACCCCGGGCACCTGGCCCTCCACTCCCACCCAGCGTACCCCTTCAGGAGAGAAAGAAAGTGGTCACCAGCACCCAAAGGCCACCCACCCGTGGCTGCTTTCCCGGGAAGCTGGCTTCCTGGCCCCGGCGGTGACTTCATGCCCCACCCTGGCCTCTACACCAGCCTGAGCCGTCACCGTGGGGCAGGCGGTGCTGGGCCTTGGGAGTCAGATCAGCAGGCATGCCTGGCCCTGAAGTCCCCTCCCCACTGCCACAGCCCAGGGAACTCGGGGGCATTGGCTGGCATGCTTGTCTGAAAGCAACGCCTCCCAACTTGAGCTCATGGACGCCGGCGGGAGCCTGGCAACAAAGTGCCACCATTCTATCGGGCTCTGGACGCTTCAGGCTGCTCGCCAGTGGGGAGGGGGCATCCCAGCACCCTGAGCTCTGCACGGAAGTCTGCCCTCTGCCCAGGGGCCTCCCGGGGACAGCAGCCCTGCACAAGGGCAGTCTTCCAGCTCCGGCCAGGAGGCCAGCGTAACCAGAGCTCCCCCTTCTCCCAGGACGCTTACCTGGTCCCAGCTGGGAGGACATGCCGCCTCGACACAGGGCTCCAGGGCAGGCGGCTTCTCGTCTGCGGAGCAGGGCCCAGCAGCTGCCGACAGCCCTGTGCCGTCTGCCCCCGGCACACACGTCGTGTTCTGCACGGCCGGGTCTGCACCACAGGCCGACGAGCACACGTCTGTCTCCCTGAGGACAGGACACGACAGCCGTCAGGCCCTGCCTCTGCCTTCGGGCGGTCGTGCAAGCCAGGTCCTGGCACAGAGAGGCGGTGAACCTGCTCCCCAGTCTCCAAGAGCCCAGAGAGGGTCCCCCACAAAGAGGCAAGGCCAAGAACCTTTCCCTGAAGCCTAGCTGAACAGCTGCAGGCCTCCGCTTGGCACCCAGGGTGCAGAGACCAGCCCTGACCCTCCCGCCTTCCAGAGGCAAAGGCGTGTCCCCAACCAGAGAAGAGCGTGGCTCTGCGCGACCTAGACCCAGCGGTGCTGGGAGGCACGTGCCAGATGCAGGCAGCTCGCCAGCTCAGGGATAGCAAACGTGTCTCCTGTGCCGGCCCTGAGAGCTAGAGGGGGCCTGGAGCACCGTGTGGCGAGGATCCCAGGGCAGGCTCAGCCCTCAGCAGGAGAGAGCAGTGAGTGCCGTGTCTGCCACGGTCACACAGCGTGTGGGGGAGGGGGAGGGTGCCCAGAGCCACGCACAGACCACCCGCTGCCCAGGTGACAAATCTGGGACCCAGAGAGGGAGGGGAATGGCTCAGGTCTCCCAGACGGCTAGCGGCAAATCAGACTGGTAAGTCTCCGTCAGCTGGAACGCTGCGGGGTGGACAACGGCAGTGACACGGTGGCGGCTGGACATCTGTGGGTTTGCTCGGTCCTCACGAGTTCGAAAAAAAGTTCAAAGAGAGGGGACTGGCCAGTCCAGGGCCTCCTGGGTGGGAGAGCGGCAGGGGCTGGCCAGAGGCCTCAGGAAGAGGGGACACCCCAAAAGGGAAGGGCTCAGTGCAGGGACGAGCCCCGCCAGGGAGGTTCTGCCTGGATCTGGCCTTGGGGGGCCCTGCCCACCCCGCGCTCACCTCTGGGGGCAGGGCTGGGAATTGCAGGTGTCCACGGCCGCGGGCTGCGGGGCCAGCGCTCTGCACCGGGAGCGGGGAGCGGTCCTCAGCAGGCCGCCCCGGGCCTCCACACAGCGCACCTCTCGCTCCCGCAGACCACCCCCACACGAGGCGCTGCAGGGGCCGAAGTCTCCAGCCTCCCAGCTGAGGAGAGGAACAGGGCATCAGGCAGATCCGTCTGACCCGTCAGATCACTTCCCTGGCCAGGGCGGGGCTCAGGGTCCCTTCAGGGACCTAGACGCTCTCCAGGTGTCCCCGAGCCGCACCTGAGCCTGAGGACACCTGTTTGAAAGCGCCAGTGGCTGGCTGCCCCCGCCCCCCACTCGACACAAACCGCCTTGTTCCCTAGCATCGTGCTCCCACCGGGCTGTGGTCCCTCCCCAAGCCAACGCCACAACCCTCGCAGGCAGGGCGGTCCTCTCCCTGAGCGGTGGGCGCCTGAGCTCAGAGAGGGAGCAAGCTGCCCATAGACGGGGGCAGCAGGTCACACCAGGCTGACCAGCCACTCGGGTCTGTCCGAGTCTTGGTGTCCGCACCTGCCACCTGGGGACACTGCCAGGGCTGATCAAGGACTCGCCCAGACCCTGCCAGCTGTGCTACGAGGGCCCCTGAGCCACCCCACCCCCGGGGGGGCCACGGCCAGCACTCACTGCGGGGAGCAGGGCTCGGGGGCGCAGGTCTCTGACCATGCCACTGGGGGCCGGCTCCCCGCACAGCGGGCAGCCTCCACCCACTCGCTCCTGGACTGGTCCCGACAGCTGTAGGTCACCTGGCGCAGCCCTGGAGGGGAACAGGGGGGCTGGGCCACCTGCACGGGGTGGGCGGCGTGCCAGGCTTCCAGGTGAGCCCCGCCCCGGGCCCCACCTGCCCCGCAGCTCACAGAGCAGGGCCCCCGCATCGGGGCCCACACCCAGGCCTGCCGCTGCTCCGGCTGGAAGTAGGTGAAGGTGATGTCAGGGCGGGCGGGGCTGCCGTACTCCTCGCCGTAGCGCCTGTAAACCTGCCGGGAGAGCAGGACCTGTCACGGCCGCCTCCTTCAGGAAGCCTCCCGGCCTGCCCTCCTCCCCCTTATGTTCTTTCACTCAGCAAGCCGCCGCTGATGCTGAGCCCACACCACACGTAGCAGCCAGGACACTGCTCCCGGCTTCGGGAGCTCATGGTGGCTGGGGGAGGGTGGGCTGCAGGCAGGCACAGCGATGGGTGTGCACAGGGGGCCAGGCAGCACAGAGAAGGGCCCCGAGGAGGCTGAGCAGGGTGGACAGCTGGAGGACGCCGCGGAAGGGGCCTTCCAGGCCCAGCCCGGGGTGAGAAGCCCACAGCTCTGGCTTCTGCAGCATGAGTGAGGCCATGGGAAGGGCAGGGACGGGCCACATCTGGGGCTCTGGAGGGGGCCTGGCAGTCTGGGCTGGGCCCTAAGGACACAGTGGGTTAAGGAAGAGGGTCCAGCAGGGAGGCTGGGGTTGTCTGTACTGCAAAAAGGTCCCTGAGTCCCGGGAGGGGCCAGCCTGGCGGGCGGAGGCCAGGAGGAGGCTCCTGGTCCCAGCAACTGCCCCCACCCGTCACAGCCCTCTGCTAACGTGCGTGTTCTCGGCACACACACCACCCCCACTGTCACCAGCAGGTCCTGGGTCAGAGGCCCTGAACGCGGCCTGGGAATCTGTGTTTCTATCCGCGCTGCAAAGGATGCCAAGAGAACTGCTGGACAGCCAGCGTTTGGAAGTAGGCTCCTGGGGTGGGGAGGGGGCTGAGCTAGGCAGGTCACATGGGGAGGCAGGGAAGGGGTTAACCGCTCCCCGGGGGCTCGCTCTGGCCTGGCCTTCTGGGGGAAGCCCCGCTGTCTCCCCAGCTGTGGGAGCAGGGGGTGGGCTGCTAGACCAAGTCAGGAGCCGTCAAGACTCGGACCACCCCCAGAGGTTCTCCGGGGCCACTTCACCCTCCACCTCTTTCTGTCCAGCCCCGTAAGCACCTTCCTCAGCAAAGCACACACGGGCCACTCACAGGCCACGTCCCAGCGGGAAGGACCCGCGCAGACACAGCCTGGGCTCCGTCCGCCCCAGAGAGACAGCAGACCCCCACCCACACCGAGCTGCCCCAGGGGGCCTGCGGCCGACGCTGCCTGGCGCACACACGCGTCCACTCCCCGGCCCGCCCGTGACCCCAGGAGGTAGGACTGCTATCCACGTGCACGTGGGGGGTGCCAATGCTCAGCCAAGCGCCTACTGTGCAGGATTTTGGGGGAAAAAAAAAGGCGAATCTTCACAATCACTTTATCTCGGCATGCTTAGTTTCGTTTGGCAGATGGGGGAAACTGAGGCTCGGAGAAATTAAGCGTTTGCCCCAAGTTTCTGTGGAGCCAGGACTGAACGCTGGGCTGAGCCCCTAACCGGGCTCTTGACCCCGTGTCACCCTGCTCCCCTTCTTGGGCTGACTCTGCTCCTCCTGTTGGGACGACAGACCCTACGGGGGCCTCTAACCCGGGCATCGGCCTGGCCTCCCCCGCTATCTAGAGGCCCACAGCCTCCATCAGCGGGTCTGACACAGCCCAATCCCCACTGCACCTGCACAGGGGACCCCCAACAGCTCCCCAGGCCCCCAGGAGGGAGCCCGAACACCTCACGTGGCCAGCAAGGCCCCTCAAGGTCTGCCCAGGCCTCCAGCAGCCTCCTCACCAGAGGGCCCCCTTCCTCCCCGCCCCTGAGCGCCTCTACACTGCAGGCCCTGGTCCCCCAAGACGCTCCCCGCCCTGCTTGCCCGCAGCCTCAGCCGCAAGGCCCCTTCCCGGGAAGCCCCCGGTCCCTCTGCAGGGCTCTCCCTCTGAGCCGCTCTCAGGACTCCAGGGACTCCGGTGGGCTCTGAGTGGAACCCCAGCCCCACAGCGGCTGCTGAAAGAGCAGGTGTGGGTCTGAGCTGATGGACAGGCCGACCCCGGCGGAGGCCCTGCGGTCACCTGGATCTCCATGTCGTCCCGGGTGGGGCCCCGGATGCGGATCTCCTCCCGGCGGGGCAGCCGGTCCTCGCTCAGGGTCACCCTGTACTCCACACGGCTGTCCTCCAGGAGGGAGGGGTAGCTGGTGCTGGCAGACGCGCTCCCGTTTCCGGCCACGACGTAGCGGCCACACACCCTCACTGCTGTGGGCGAGGGGCCATCAGCACCGCAGGGCCCCTCACCCTGGGAGCCAGAACCGCCCCCTCCCACAGACGGCCCTGTTAGGGAGGGGAGGCAACTGTGCCGGCAGGACGCACCGTCCAGGGCTTCACCTGCCACGCCCGCCTGAGGGCCCCCCGCCCTCCCGGGAGCAGACCTTCCTGGTGCCCCACGCACAGGGTGTCTGACCGATGGAGGCTTCCCCACACCGTTACTCTGTGCCTCTTCCCGGAGCCTGGGGAGTGCTGTGGACCTGCTCCCTCACCAAGGGCAGGCACAAGGACCTCAGGGTGAGCACCCCAACCCAGGTTCAAAGGGCACCCACAGTGTAGAGAGGTTGGCCTCCCCCAGAGACAGGTCTGACCGGCGCCCTGTGTCTGACCTGATCCGTCTTTGTTTAGGGTGAAAGGTCAAATATGTGATTTAGGGTGGGGGCTTTGAGTCACCAAGCCTCAGCCAAGCTGGAGACTGAGATAGGAATGGTCCAGGCAGCGATCAATCAGTCCCTCAACCTCATCGACATAAGGAAGTCCCCATGACACCCGGGCACTGAGCTCAGGAGAGCTCCCAGGGTTGGCAGTACACCGCGTGTGTGGTTGCTCTTGAGGCTGGACACAGGGCCCTCCCTGACGCCACCCTGGGCATCTCTTCCTTTGGCTGCCGCCGTGTAATAAGCCGTAACCGTGAGTGTAACAGCTCTGAGTTCTGGGGGTCCACCCGGGGAATCCCCCAACTGAGGGCATTTGAGGGACCCTCAAACTTGCAGATGGCATCGGAAGGGAGGACACCTCGGAGCTGTGCCCTCAGACTTCTCGGTCTGGCCAGCTCACCCAGGTGTGTGAAGAGAGGCCTGCGGTTGATGACGTAGATGCTGGTGAGGTTGGGGGTGACGGTCAGGAATGTGACGTACTCTAGGAGGAAGCAGAGGAGGGGGTGGTCTCAGGTTGCTGAGGTCACAGTCAGAGGGAGGAAATGTTGGCGCCAGAGGGAGATAGGACTTAGCTCCTTGACCGACTTTGCAAGAGACCTGACTTCTTGCATAAATAGATCAAAGTCAAGGATTTTCCAAGCATAGCATCTGCCGTGCTCAGATGCCTCCAGCAGGAGAGGAGAGAACAGCCGACCTCAGGCATCCCACGTCTGTGTTCTTCTGCGTCACAGGCGCCGAGAGCAACCGTGAGTGATGGGCCACCTCATCACCGACCTGAGCCTCCTGGGGAGGCTGAGACCCGCTGGGAGGGCCGAGGACCAAGTGAGCACACAGCCCCGCCACCTAGGCAGAGGGCACCTGGGCTCTGGGCTGGCGTGTTTTCCTGGAGGCTGGGGGTAGCCAGGCCCTTCGCCCCAGGGAGACCCTACCTCTGGCCCTTCCGGCCATGAAGGAGCCGCTCTGTGGCCTAGGCAGCGGGCACCTGGCCTCTGGGCTGGCGCGTTCTCCTGGAGGCTGGGGGGAGCCGGGCCCTTCGCCCCAGGGAGGCCCTACCTCTGGCCCTTCCGGCCGTGAAGGAGCCGCTCTGTGGCTGGCACGTGCTGTTGTCCCCGCCGCACACCTGGCACACGTCCCGCACCTGCCCGGAGTCCATCCTGCCATCACAGCCAAACGTCTGTGCAGAGGAGAGTGGCAGGTGAGGCCCCGGTGGCGTCTTCGGACAGGGCTGGCCTTTGAGGTTCACACAACCAAACTGGCTGTTGCTGCCGTTTCTGATGTAGGAAGTGAGCTTAGATGACTTGCCCCAGGTCACGGCAAGGCTCTTGACTCCAAGCTCGGCCTGTTCCCCAGAACCACCCAGCACAGATTCTGCTGCGGCTTTGTGGGGGCTGTACCCCCAGACCTGACCCCCTCGAAGGCCCCTTCATGCCCTGGCTTCTCTGGGGAGAACCCTCGGGGCCACAGAGGGTAGAAGGGCACTCCGCCATGCACACACGCCTACCCTGCAGCTGCCCGACACGCACAGCCTCAGGGCCCCATCCTCCTGAGGGTCGCCCGGCACACAGCGCGTGCCATCCAGGAAACGGTCCCCACGCCGCACCATGAAGCTCTCGCCGACGGCCCGGCACACGTGTCTGCACAGGGCGTTCCCTGGGGAGAAGCAGAAGGACAAGGAGCCCGGAGGGAGGGTGCAGGGAGCCGGGGACAGAGACTCTGCGAAGCTGGATCCAAGTGGGCTCTCACTGACCCCCAAGCGCCATCTCACTGGGCTCTTTGCATTTGGGGTCGGCGTGGGTTTTACTTCCCACCTGCCCCGCCTCCCGAGGCAGTAATCACATCACCATGTGATGAGTGGGCCGATTTATGAGCCGAGTGCTTTTCCAGCATCACGCTACGCCTCCTATCTCCGTTTGACAGACGGGAGACGGAGACTCAGGGAGGAGAGGTCAGGGATGACCTGCCGGCAAGGGGCCGAGCCGGGGCAGGTGGGATGCTCAGTGAGATACAGAGCCTGAGCCTGCTCGCAACAGCATCAGAGTGACACTGGGCCTCCCCTAGTGACGCTCCCCGCCCAGGGTCTTGGGCCTGGCCCCCCCACCTGGGCCCACCTTCACTGTACTGCTCTGCGGTCCCCCAGCGGTAGAAGGTGGCGCTGCCTCCCGGGGAGAGGCGCAGGGGCTCGCTGTCCGTCTGCGCACACTGCTCAGACATGAACTCCAGCTGGGTCTTCTCGCAGGCCTGGATGGAGGAGGTGGAGGACGGGCACAGGAGGGGCCAGGGCAGGGGGCTCGGGGAGGGAACCCTCGCTCCCAGGAGACAGCAAGGGCCCCTGCAGCGCGAGGATGAAAACGCAGGTTTGAGCCTGGCTCCTGGCTGCACCTCAGTTCCCTGCCCTGGAGAGTGCAGTGTCGAGAACCTTCCTCTGCTGACAGGATTCTACAAGAATCTGGGAGGACACAGGGCAGGGCCTGCCCCAGGCAACGAAGAGGAAAGAAAGCCAGGCAGAGAGCTCAGCAGAAGGGAGGCCCCATTTATGTGGATCCACTACATCTGTGCTACGTCTAGCCAGAGCTGTGGTTTTTCCAGTGGTCATGTATGGATGTGAGAGTTGGACTATAAAGAAAGGTGAGCACCAAAGAACTGATGCTTTTGAACTGTGGTGTTGGAGAAGACTCTTGAGAGTCCCTTGGACTGCAAGGAGATCCAACCAGTCCATCCTAAAGGAGATTGGTCCTGGGTGTTCATTGGAAGGACTGATGTTGAAGTGAAACTCCAATACTTTGGCCACCTGATGTGAAGAGCTGACTCATTGGAAAAGACCCTGATGCTGGGAAAGATTGAAGGAGGAGGGGACGACAGAGGATGAGGTGGTTGGATGGCATCACTGACTCAATGGAGATGAGTCTGCGTGAACTCTGGGAGTTGGTGATGGAGAGGGAGGCCTGGCGTGCTGCAGTCCATGGGGTCGCAAGAGTCGGACACGACTGAGCAACTGAACTGAACTAAACTATGTCTGTGCAGGAATCAGTATTGGAAAAGTCACAGGAGTCGAGAGCAAAGGGCCTTTGCACAAGAAGCTGGGACCGAGGCGGGCTGCATCCTGGCCTGCTCTGCACTGGAGTCTGAGGAAAAGAATCGGAGTGGGCCTGCTGAGTCCGCCTGGGAAAGGTGGGCAGGGAAGGTCTCACCACGTGCAGATCTTAAGTCAAGGCCAGGGGAGTCTCTCCACACCCTCTATGATGGCCTCGTGGGAAACACAAGTAAGTGTTGGAGGGGGCGTGGAGATGTCAGAACCCTCACTCATTCCTGGTGGGGAGGCCAAACGGTTCAGCTGCCGTGGGAAATGGCTTGGAGGTTCTCAAGGAGTTAAATGTAGAATTACCGTGTGATCCAGCAATTTGGCTTTTAGGTGTACACCCCAAAGAGTGAAAAACTGGTACTCAAATAAGGCCACGTATTCGTAGCAGCGCTATTCCCAACAACCGAGGATGGAAACAGCCCAAATGTATAGACAAATGGACAACAGATGAAGGGGTGAGCAAAATGCAGTCCCACGGAACATTACTGGATGATATTCCATCCCGTGGAGCATTATTCAGCCACGAGAAGGAGTGGAGTTCTAATGCATGCTACACATGAAAATACCACGCGCCAAGTAGAAGACGCCAGATGCAGAAAGCCACACGTGGTATGATTCCCCTCAGATGAGATGTCCAGCGCAGGTAAACCCCCAGAGCTAGAAAGTGGATTGGTGACTGGCAGGGACGTGGGGGAGGCGGCAGGGGAGTGGCTGTTTAATGAGCTGGGGTTTGCTCTGGGGTGATGGGAACCGTTTGGAGCTAGAAAAAGGTGGTGGTCGCATGGTGCTGTGAAGGTGCGAGATAACACTGAACCGCAGAATTTCACATGGTTGACTTCATGGGTGTCAAAGTCACCTGAACTCATAACTAAAAAAAATCACCCATGCCCTCCCCGTATCCGGCTTGGCTGTGGGAAGGAGAGGTGTTCTCAGTGCAGGGCAGTGCCATCCGGGTAAGGAGGGGGACACTCTGGGGGCGGGGGCTGCTTTCAGTGGTCGGACAGGCCTGGGCTGTGTGCTGTGGTCCAGAAAGTGAAAGTTGCTCAGTCGTGTCTGACCCTTTGCGACCCCATGGACTATATAGTCCATGGAATTCTCCAGGCCAGAATACTGGAGTGGGTTGCCATGCCCTCCTCCATGGGATCTTCCCAACCCAGGGATCAAACCCAGGTCTGCTGCATTGCAGGCAGATTCTTTACCAGCTGAGCCACAAGGGAAGCCCAAGAATGCTGGAGAGGGTAGCCTATCCCTTCTCCAGCGGATCTTCCCAACCCAGGAATCGAACCGGGGTCTCCTTCATTGCAGGCAGATTCTTTACCAACTGAGCTATAAGGGGAAGGTATCAATAAAACCACTTTTGCTCTCGAAAGTGCCCCGTGTGAACCACAGATCACAGCCGTCCTGACCCTTGGGCTCCTCCAGGCCAGTGCCACCTCTGACCGCAGCCCCTCCCCTGCCCAGGGAAGCAGGCCTACCTGGGTGTTGCACATCTCGGCCTGGAGGTCAGAACCTATGCACGTGCGCCCCCCAAAGGCAGGTCTGAAAATGCCCACAAGACGATGGGGTGAGAGGGGACCCAGGCTCCCTCTCCTCCAGAGAGCCAGGGAGCACGGAGCGGCCACCTCCACGCAGTACCTGGGGTTGTTGCACCGCCGTCTCCTGGTGACCACGCCGCCTCCGCAGGAGCGGGAGCAAGGACTGGCGGGCCCCCAGCCAGACCAGTGCCCGTGCACCACCTCCACGGGGGCCAGCTCCGCCAGCGAGCGGCAGTGACCCTTGGAGCACCACTGCAAGAGACGGATGGGACCGTGTTCTGCACCCAGGGCCCCCCACACCCACAGGCACCCGCAGTCACACGTACCCCACACCCAGAGCATCCTACACCCACAGGTGCCCTACACTCAGGGCCCCCCACACCCACAGGCACCCACACCCAGGGCATGCCCGCACCCACAGGGTAACCCCCATACACACACACACACACACACACGCTTGCAACCTCCACCAATGCTAAACAGGACAGCCCACACCTGCCCACAGTGCAGGGACTGCAGGAAGGTTCTGGCCACACAAGGCAGAGGGGACACGCAGGGGAGCCTCAGGACAGGTGACCAGGGCAGGGCACATGGAGGCCCGTGGCCGAGCGATCACGAGAAGCCCTGCCCCTCTGTGAGGCTGCTGACAACACACCCCTGTCCACAGGCCACTACACCGGGCCCGGGAGCAGGCATCCCCAAGTACACTGCGCTCTCTGGGGGCAGTGAGGTGGTCAAGAGGGGAGCCCTGGACCCCTGCCTGCTCCAGCAGAGTGGCGAGGGTCCCGTAAGCCTGGAATAAAGCCATCAGCAGAGGGGGCGGGGCAAGCACTGGGCTGCCTACCTCTCCTGACCAGCACACCCAGGACAGTACCAGGGCCCTCTGCCCCCTTTTACTGAGGTCCTGCTGTCTCCCATCCCAGGAGGAGGGCCGCAGGGTGCAGGTCTGGGTGAGCATGTGTGAGTACGCACGTGTGTGCACACACACACACACGCGCATGCACATGCCCCGCTGACTCCCTGCTGACCTTCCCCACGCCACACTCTGTCCCGTCCAGGAGAGGAATAAGCAGGCGGCTACAGCTGCTTGGGTCCAGGGGGTCTGTGTGGCAGGAGAGAGCCTGGCACATGTCCTAAGAGAGGGGACAGATGGCCAGCTGAGGGGCCCAGGGCCCGTGGGGTCAGTGCCCAGCTGCACCCGTCCCTCCCAGGCCCCAGGACGCTGACACAGCCAGTACCCCGGGCAATGGAGCGTGGAGGGGGGCCTGGCTGACCCCTTTATTGGGAACAGGAACAGTGGCCAGGGCCCACAAAAGTGTCTTCATTTCTTTTAAAATCGGAAGAAAAAAAAGATGGTCTTTTAGATCAAATAGAATGTCCTAATATATAGCATTAATATATTTGTGTTTATAACAACACCTGTAATATCACATATTTTATGAAAACACTAAGCTGTAATTCCAAGTATTTTGTAAGCAGGAAGGGGCTCACAGAGGCAAAAGTGCCTGCAAGTCCTCTGCAGCCCAGGGAGGAGGTCTGTCTTTAGGGTACCTGCCCCCCCACAGCTCCCCTCCCACTGCACTTTGGGCTTGGAGCTCACTTCCTCCAGGAAGCCCTCCAGCTCCCATAGGGTTGGAAGCTGTTGGTAACCACCTGTGCAGGATCAAGGTCCATGGGCTCAGGGGCTCCATCAGAGGCAGCTCTACATAATTTGTGGGGCTTCCTCAGAAGGAAAACGTGAGGGCCCTTGTTCAGAAATTGAGAATTTCCAGAGGCATCTGAGGGTCTGGGCCAGTGGGCAGGAGGGCAGAGAAGGGCGGTGGGGGCATGAGCGGGCAGAGGGAGGCCCTGGTGCGGAGGGGCGGGTGGCGGGGCGCGTCCCCCACGGCCGGACTCACCAGGTGCTCCCCGCGGAAGGTGCAGGCGACCGCCGTGGGGCCGAAGGCGACGCGGCACTGCTCGTCCGCGCCATAGTAGAGGCCGGGCTGCACCTCGGGAGGCTGCCCCGCGGGCCCGGACAGCGGCCCCGGAGGGTCCCACACGCAGCGCGCCCGTCCTGCGCTGCGACAAGGCCGCGGTTCAGGCCGGGGGTGGACCCCGGGCGGGGGACCCCGGGAGGGGGCGGGATGAAGGGGTGGGCACCGGAGGTGAGGGCGAGGAAGGCCAAGATAGAGAGGTGCCCCCCGAGACAGGCTGCGAGCCCAGGGAGAGGTGGACTGGGGCCGCGACGGGAGCGGACACCGAGCAGTGGGCCGCTGGAGGGCTGGGCCGGGGCCGGAGGAGCGGGGCGCGCGGGGAGCGGAGATGCGGGCGTAGGGAGGGGCGGGGCGGGGGCGCAGCTACCTGAGCAGACTCAGCAGCTGCCGGCGGCTGCAGGGGGACCACGCCGGGCCCTCGAGGGCGAGGGCGGGCGCCGCGCCGTCCGAGGCCATCACGTGGCCGCTGGGCCCGCAGCCGCTGCCCGGCACGCCGTCGTGCTCCAGGCCGAAGCTGCGGAGGAGGCGGCTCTGAGCGCGGCGTTGACCCGGGGTAACCCACCCACCCTCGACTCCCTCGGCCCAGCGCTCGTCGCCCAGGTGGCTCTGGCCTCTTTTAGCCGATACACATCTAAAGGCTTTAGAAACGTGCAGGCCACACTCTTCACGGGGTTTGAAATCTGGGAGGACGGCGCTCCAGGGAGGGCCGTTGAGGCCCTGGTGCTGTTTGCCTTCTTGACCTGGGGTGCATCGGTCGGGTGAATACGGAAACACTGCATTCTGGAGAAGTGGAAAGGTGGGCCTCTGGCCAGGGTTTCTGCTCCCAGGGGAAGGCAACGGTTTTCAATTCCTGTTTGTTTCTCCAAACAAGATAGATGGAGGAGGGACTGCCCTGGCAGTCCAGTGGTTGAGAATTATTCATTTTCCAGTGCAGTGGAGGGTTGGTTCCCAGTGCAGGGGAACTGAGATTACACATGGTGGGGGGGTGGGGGCACCTAAGACCCCATGCAACTAAATAAATGAATAAATAAATATTTTTTACAAAAAAAGATAGATGGAGGAATTGTGATGGCTGGGCGGGGGGAGAAGTCAGGCAGAGATGCAGAGAACTGGGGTAAAAGTGGCCGCTGTGGGTAGGAGCCCAGCCTTGTCCTGGCGGGGGGCGGGGGGGATGGGAACTCCTCCACGCTGGCAGGAGGCTAACAGGCAGCATGTGGGAGTGGGGGGCTGGTGGGCGAGGAAGTTAGGCACTCACTTTCCACTTTAGGAGTCTCCGGTACTATTTGAATTTTCATAGGAAGCAGGTATTTGCTTTCATAATGAAAAGACTAAAAATCAAAAAAGCAAGACACCCCCCACTCTTGGTAGACAACACAGAGGAGCACTGCTGCTGCTGCGTTGCTCAGTCGTGTCTGACTCAGCGACCCCACAGATGGCGCCCCCCAGGCTCCCCTTCAGTCGTGTCCAACTCTGCGCGGCCCCACAGACAGCAGCCCACCAGGCTCCCCCGTCCCTGGGATTCTCCAGGCAAGAACACTGGAGTGGGCTGCCATCGCCTTCTCCAATGCGTGAAAGTGAAAAGCGAGAGTGAAGTCACTCAGTCATGTCCAACCCTGAGCGGCCCCACAGACGGTGCCCGCCAGGCTCCCCGTCCCTGGGACTCTGCAGGCAAGAACACTGGAGTGGGTTGCCATTGCCTTCTCCAGTGCATGAAAGTGAAAAGTGAAAGGGAAGTCACTCAGTCGTGTCCGACTCTTAGCGACCCCCATGGACTGCAGTCCACCAGGCTCCTCCGTCCATGGGATTCTCCAGGCAAGAGTACTGGAGTGGGTTGCCATTGCCTTCTTTGACAGAGGAGCACAGAGTTGCCCAAAGAGCGTGTAACAGTCATACGAGGAAAAGCCTGAAAATAACCTAAGTCTAACACTGGGGAATGGATTGAGTAAAATACGTGCATACCAAAAAAAATCAACATATATTGTAAAAGAACATTTGAGAGAAACGTTTGGGATATATTCTTTCATAAAAAGGCAGTTAACTTGGCTTCCCTGGTGGTCCAGTGACTAGGAATCCACCTGCTGATGCAGGGGACAAAGGTTCAGCCCCTGGTCCAGGAAGATCCCCCGCGCCTCGGAGCAACTAAGCCCGCGCACCGCAGCTACTGAAGCGCACGACCCCCAGAGCGGGCGCTCCGCGGCGAGAAGCCGCCGCGGCAAGAAGCCCGCACGCCACTGCTGGAGCGGAGCCCCCGCTCGTAGAAACTAGAGAAAGCCCGAGAGGAGCCATGAAGACCCAGTGCAGCCGAAGATAATTAATTAAAAAAATGGTTACGTGGAAAAAAATTTTTTAAAGGCAGTTACCAACGTGCAGCATAATCCCAATTTTGTGGATGAAAACGATGTGTGTGTGTGTGTAAAGAAAAGATGGATGTTTTCTCCAAGTGGTGGGATTTGGGGTGATTTTTACAGCCTTGTTTTCCTTTACATGAATTTCCTACAATAATAACTTTCTAACTCCTAAGTTTGTTTTGCTTATATTTGGGGGGGAAAAATGTTTTAATTATTTGGTAATAAAGAAGTATCAGATTTCCAAGCCCTTGCGCCTCACCCTCCCGAGTCCACTGGGTCAGGAGTAGAGGCTCCTCCCACCTGGCTCTTCCTGAGACCCCCAGCAGCCATGACCTCCCCTCCCCAGGTCATGTCCTTGCCTGGAGCTTGGGGCCAGGGCATGGGGCCCCTTACCTGTGCCCAATCTCATGGGCGATGGTGAGCCCCAGGTCAAAGCCGGTATCCTCAGTGATTAGGCAGCTCCAGGAGGAGGAGCAGGCGCCCCCCAGCTGGGTGACCCCCCGAACCTGCCGGTTACCATCGGGCAATTCCAGGTCAAACCTCAGGAAGAGAGAACAGACACCCGGGGGGCTCTGAGGTGCCTGCCCGCCAGCGGGCTACCTTGGCAGAGAACGGGAGCAGCTCCCGGGCAGGTTGGCATGCCTGTGGGGGCTCGGCTACCTGGTGATGTACAGGACCAGGTCAGCATGCCTGGGGTCCGTGTCGTCCTCGGGGTTGACTGTCCTGCTCCATTCACAGACGCTCAGCAGCGACGCAGTGATGTTGGCTGTGATCTTTGGAGCATCCTGGGAGGCCGGCCACAGAGCACACTTTTAGGGGCTGCACCCCAAGCGGGGTGCTGGCTGCTGCTGCGGCCTCAGTCCTCATGGCAGCGCTACCACCATCCCGGGGCACAGAGGCGGGGCCTGGGGCTCAGCAGGGCACAGCTGGAGCTCGGAGCCAGGGCTGCTGGGCAGGAAGACATCACCCCTGCCGTGCACCCGCTGGACAAGTGAAGTGCAAGTCGCTCGGCCGTGTCCGACTTTCTGCGACCCCATGGACTGTATTGTCCATGGGATTCTCCAGGCCAGAATACTGGAGTGAGTGGCCTTTCCCTTCTCCGGGGGATTCTTCCCGACCCAGGGATCGAACCCAGGTCTCCTGCATTGCAGGCAGATTCTTTACCAGCTGAGCCACCAGGGAAACCCAAGAACACTGGAGTGGGTAGCCTATCCCTTCTCCAGCAGATCTTATGGACAGAGGTCAAAGACTGCAGAAACAGGTTTCCCAGGTACTGGGCTCCCGGCTCAGCACCTACCTCAGGCTGGGTCAGGATGACCATCTTCACCAGGTGAACTCGGAACTGAGCCCCCAGGGATGGGTCCCTCAGCAGCTCTGACCCCTGTGGAAGGGCGGGCAGGAGAGGTGACACATGAGGGCGGCTGTGGCTGACGGCAGGGATCCAGGTGTGGGGGTGAGGTGCCTGGAAAGGATGCTCCATCAGCCTGGGGGGAACCTGAGGTGCTAGTCCTCCAGCTGGAAACCAGCCATAGAGACAGTCGGTCCTCCGGCCCTCCCTTTGCTCACGGCTCAGGAAGGCCAGCCAACACAGAGAACCCTTGAAACAATAGGATGCAAATAACTGCCATCCATCTAGAATGTTCCTTTCAAACACGGGCTTCCCTGGTGGCTGAGATGGTAAAGAGTCTGCCTGCAATAAGAGACCCAGGTCACTCCTGGGGTTGGGAAGATCTCCTGAAGAAGGAAATGGCTACCCACTCCAGTATTCTTGCCTGGAAAATCCCATGGCCAGAGGCGCCTGGCAGGCTACCGTCCATGGGGTTGCAAAGAGTTGGAATGACTGAGCGACTTCACTTTCACTCCTCTCGGCCTGGAGCCACCCTGTCCATTCTCATCTCCGTCCAACACCTCTCTCATCTCTGCTCATCTCCACGAGGCAGCTGAGGACCTCCTCCCCCTGCCCTGTGTCTCCTCCCTGGACACCCCAATGAGAAGGCTCCCCTCCAGTTTCCCGGGCTTCCCATGCGGTGCTAGTGGTAAAGAATCCACTTGCCAACGCAGGAGACACAAGAGACGCAGGTTTGATCCCTGGGTGGAGAAGATCCCCTGGAGGAGGAAATGGCAACCCACTCCAGTATGCTTGCCAGGAAAATTCCATGGGCAGAGGAGCCTAGTGGGCTACAGTCCATGGGGTCGCAAAGAGTTGGGCACAGCTGAGCAACTGAGCACTCCTACACCCGGTTCCCGCTCTTCCAGTGCATCTGCCAAGATGCCAGCAAGGTTGTCACCTTGCACAGCGGTTGTTCACATGAGCTTGTCCTCTAGAGACATGGCATCCGGCAGAAAGGATGTGGCTGCCACCGGCCTCGGCTGACCTGAGTCTGAGCCAGGCTCTCCCCCTACCTACCTATGTCCTCAGGATCCTGTTAACTAACTTCAGGGCCCCAGTTCCCTCCTCTGTAAGAGGGAGAGAAAGACTTCCATAGCTGTTGGCAGACTTAGCAACAACACAGCGGGCACACGGTGGGTGCCCGGTCATGACGTGGGCCGTTACCACGACCCACACCACCTGGGAAGGAGCCAGTCTGCAGTACTCCCTGACCATCGCTGGGCCTCATAAAACACGTTGAATGGCCAGAGGGAGCGTGGTTTGATGATCAAATTTCAGTATATTAGAGGTAGAGGCACCCCCAAAGCTTGGAAACAAGAGCTTTCAAGTGACTTAGAGGGAATATTTTCCTTCTTGGGGTCTGGGAGCTGGAAACCCAAGATGGCTTGTCCTGGACTTGAGCCAGCTTCTCCAGGGGTTGGGACCTTCCTTTTCTCCAAGATAGCTGGGCACACGTGACGCTGGGAACAAGGTGATGCCAAGGACCCCGCCTTCTGACGCTGCCCGCCCTCCAGGGTCCACTCACCAGGGGAGCAGCTCGGACCCTGGTGCTGCCAGTGGGGGCATTGCTCTCCCAAGGTTTGTGGAAACTTACCTGGCTGCCTAGGACGCATGTGTTTCTGTGTATTTACAAGCGAATGTGCTCTGGTGTGGCCCGGCTCCAGCAGGAGCGCGATCACCAGCTTTGGGGCCGCCTGTGTCTATGCTGCGTCTTTGTCTCCGAGATAATAATCAGTGGGAGCTGTGTGTCCTGCCCCCGCTGTTACCCCAGAAGTCAAGTGAGGGGGAGCCCCTCCCACACGGGGGTGCCAGCAAGAAGGGCACCGAGAGAGCCCAGCGTGGGGGAGCCCCACTACGAGCCAGTGTGAGCTGAGGGGCCCCCAGGTCAAAGGGACGTTGGGGGAGAGGCCAGGCTTGCGAGTCCCGGAGCACAGGGACCCAGGAGCAAGAAGCTGGGCGTTGCACTCCCCAGTTAAGTGGGGGATAAGAATAGATCGCATCTCTCCCCACCCCAGGACCCTGAGCCTCAAATGTGACCCCAGCCTCAGGCTTACACCGAGTTCGACCCACCAGATAAGCGAGCCCACTGACACTGTGCACAAGCCCCGGGTGCGGGGAGCTGTGTCCACAGGCTCCCAAGGACGGGCCAGTGGTGGCCTCCAAGCACCACCACCGCCCCCAGGCCCCCGAGCCCGCCCCCGGTCCGCACTGCCCACAGAGCCTGCTGCCCCAGCACGCTCTCACCATATTGAGGTTGGTGAGCACGTAGCGCTCCGTCTCCTCCCCATGGGTCCGGTGGACGTCAGGACCCACGGCCACCAGCAGCTCCAGGTGCAGGACGTGCCCGGCGGCCTGTCTCCGGAGGCGAGGGGCAGGGGGACGGCCTGGTGAGGGAGTGGGCAGGGCTGAGAGCCGGGGTCCTGGAAAGCGGGTGAAATGGGGCTCTGGCCACTGGGTCGACTGACCTCAGGGCCTCGCATGGCCAGGCGTCACCATCCCCTATGCTTGTGGGCTTGGAGACGTGGTGGTGGGAAGCCCCCCATGCCATCCACTGTGGGGAGGGGGGAGTTGGCGGGCCCCAGCCTCAGCTTCCTTGCAGGGAACTGCCTCTGGCACAGGGAGACGGAGTGAGCCGTTTGCTAGTTCTTTTCTAATTATTAATTTCCTAAGCATTTATTTAGTTAGTTAATTAACTGATGTATAGTAACTTACAATGTTAGTTTCAGGTGTACAGCACGGTGACGCAGTTATGTGTGTGTATGTGCGTGTGTGTGCATACGTGTGTGTGTGTGCGTGTGTGTGCACATGAGCACGAGTGTGTGTGTGTTCAGTTGTTAAGTCATGTCTGACTCTGCAGCCCCATGGACTGTAGCCTGCCAGGCTCCTCTGTCCATGGGATTCTCCAGGCAAGAATACTGGAGTGGGTTGCTATGCCCTTCTCCAGGGGATCTTCCCGACCCAGTGATCAAACTGGAGTGTCCTGCTTGACAGGAGGATTTCTTACCACTGCGCCACATGGGAAGCCCATATATAAAAACACACACCCATATATGCGTTCTTTTTCAGATTCTTTTCCCTTTTGGGTTATTACAAAAAAAATTTAGCAGTTGAGTCGAGTTCCCTGTGCTATAAGTAGGACCTTGTTTATCTATTGTGTGTGTGTGTGTGTGTGTGTGTGTGTGTGTATTCAGTCGTGTCTGACTCTTTGCAACCCCACAAACTGTAGCCTGCTTGGCTCCTCTGTCCATGAGATTTTCCAGGCAAGAATACTGGAGTGAGTTGCCATTTCCTCCTCCAGGAGATCTTCCCGACCAATACATAGAACCCAAGTCTCTTGTATCTCCTACACTGGTGGGCAGATTCTTTACCACTGTACCATTTCATGTATCGGTTCAGTTCAGTCACTCAGTCGTGTCCAACTCTTTGTGACCCCATGAATCGCAGCATGCCAAGCCTCCCTGTCCATCACCAACTCCCGGAGTTCACCCAGACTCACATCCATCGAGTCGGTGATGCCATCCAGCCATCTCATCCTCTGTCGTCCCCTTCTCCTTCTGCCCCCAATCCCTTCCAGCATCAGAGTCTTTTCCAATGAGTCAACTCTTCGCATGAGGTGGCCAAAGTATTGGAGTTTCAGCTTTAGCATCATTCCTTCCAAAGAACACCCAGGACTGATCTCCTTCAGAATGGACTGGTTGGATCTCCTTGCAGTCCAAGGGACTCTCAAGAGTCTTCTCCAACACCACAGTTCAAAAGCATCCATTCTTCTGCACTCAGCTTTCTTCACAGTCGAACTCTCACATCCATACATGACCACTGGAAAAACCATAGCCTTGACTAGACAGACCTTTGTTGGCAAAGTAATGTCTCTGCTTTTCAATATGCTATCTAGGTTGGTCATTACTTTCCTTCCAAGGAGTAAGCATCTTTTAATTTCATGGCTGCAGTCACCATCTGCAGTGATTTTGGAGCCCAAAAAAATAAAGCCTGACACTGCTTCCACTCTTTCCCCATCTATTTGCCATGAAGTGATGGGACCAGATGGCATGATCTTAGTTTTCTGAATGTTGAGCTTTAAGCCAACTTTTTTACTCTCCACTTTCACTTTCATCAAGAGGCTTTTGAGTTCCTCTTCACTTTCTGCCATAAGGGTGGTGTCATCTGCATATCTGAGGGTATTGATATTTCTCCCAGCAATCTTGATTCCAGCTTGTGCTTCCTCCAGCCTAGAGTTTCTCATGATGTACTCTGCATATAAGTTAAATAAGCAGGGTGACAATATACAGCCTTGACGTACTTCTTTTCATATATAGTAGTGTGTATATGGCATCCCACTCCAGTACTCTTGCCTGGAAAATCCCATGGACAGTGGAGCCTGGTGGGCTGCAGTCCATGGGGTCACTAAGAGTCCGGTCACTGAGCGACTTCACTTCCACTTTTCACTTTCATGCACTGGAGAAGGAAATGGCCACCCACTCCAGTGTTCTTGCCTGGAGAATCCCAGGGACAGTGGAGCCTGGTGGGCTGCCGTCTATGGGGCCGCACAGAGTCGGACATGACTGAAGCAACTTAGCAACAGCAGCAGTGTATATATGTTAATCCCAAACTCCTAATCTACTCATCCCCTCTTCTCCTTTCCTAACTAGAAGCTTGTTTTCGGTGTTGAGCGAGCAGTTCCACGCTGGCCCTCCTGGAGCTGGCTTCTCAGCGCCCGTGGTCTTGTGCCCTCGGACAGCCACCAACTGAGTTAGGACATCTCTGCCCTCCTCGGGCAGGGAGTGGGAAGTACCAAGCTCTCCCACGTCACTCACGCTGTGACTTTTAGAACAGACGGCTCGCCTGGCTCACAGGAGAGAGGTGGCCAGGTCTTGGGAGGATGGCTGTCTCAGGTGGAGACACTTCCTTCCGCCCTCTGGGCTGGCTAGGCATGCAGGTCAGCACAAGGCCCGGAAGGCAGCGACCGCGTGGCGGTTACGTCCTCTGGTCTCCCCAGAGCCCCACTGTGGGCACACTGGAGCACAACATCGCCCCAGGATGGTAAGAAAAGCCCAGGACCCCACCGTGCTTGCAGCAGACACAGCCTGGGGAAGGCATGAGCAGGCCTGCGGGCAACAAGGCCGACTCCCACCCTGGCTGTGCCCGGGAGTCCTTGCGCAGGCTTGCAGCGGGCACTTCTCATCTTTGGGCCTCTGGGTTCCCATCTGCAGCGTGGGAACTCTCAGCAACCTCTGACCTAGGGCCCAAGGCTCCAAGGCCCATGTCCATGAATGTGCTTTGTAGACGGTGAATGGCTGTTCAGAGGCGGGAGGTCTGCACGTCCACAGAGCAGACAGTCTGAGGGCACAGCCATGTGCCCCCCGGCCTGCCCCGTGGGCTGGCACACCCTGCATGCTCACGAAGGCGGCTCGAGGAGCTCGGCTGTTCTGCACGGCCCCAGGCATCAGGAGAGCTGGGCCCTCCCCCAGAGCCGTCCCTGCCCACAGCCCCCTCCCCCTCCCAGGAGCTGTACCTGGAACGGTGGGGGCCCCAGGGGTGGGCCTGTGGATCAGGTGGGGCTGTGCGCCCCCCAGGGATGCACCAGTGCCCAGTGCTGCTTCTTCAATGGCTGGATGTAGAACCTGTCTGCACCCCCCAGGATGTCGCCCTCCTGGAGGACAGAGAGCCATCTGGTCTACCAGCCCTTCCCCCTGTGCAGGGAAGGGCCTTGGTGGGCTGTCACGGCACCAGGCACGGACTGGCCCTGGGTCTCTCCCAGGGCTCCTCCCCGAGTCCAAGGCCCAAGAGCCCATCTGTGGGAGACAGCAGGGGACCCATGCCCTCTGGGGCTGCACCCACTGACTGCCTCCTGCTGCCAGCTCCCACGGCCGGGTTCCCATTCCCCATCATGTGCTCAGGCTTCAGCCCCCAGATTGCAGGGCCTGGTAAAGACCACAGATAAGGATGGAGGGGTTCTCAAGGGCCGTGCTAGGCCTGCACTAATGGAAAGTGCTGCCTGTCACCAGGTGGACCGCGAGTGCCCTGTCTCGGCCCAGGCTGGACCGCCCAACCCGGGAATCTGGCGGCAGGGGGCGGGGGGCGGGGGGTTGTAATGACATAAATGGCTCGGCTCACTGAGTGACACTGCGTGACGGCACGTGACGCCAGTCCCCACAGCCCCCAGGAGGCCGGGGCCGCCTTCACCGCGCCTCAGGGACAGCCCAGGTCAGCCGAGGGGCCGGCCCCGGGTCAGCTGGACAAAGGGGCGCAGCTGAGCCCGAGCTCAGCTCTGACTGCAAAGCCTACCCTCTTCCCGTCCCCCACGCCCCGGGCCTGCACTTAGCTCTGCCCCTGCTAGCTGGGTGGCCCTAGGGAACTCAGCGGCTTCTCTGAGCCTGCAAGGAGCAGGCCCTCACTGGGTCAGAGTCTGGCTAAGATCCAAGCGGTCTTGCTCTCGCTTCTGGGGGCTGGGGGACACATCTGCCCCATGGTGTCCCCCCAGCCAGCCCGGGCGCCCACTCACCACGAGGCCCGAGCAGTAGGTGAGCCTGGCTGCTGCGTCCAGGGGCAGCAGGGCCCGGCCTCCTGTGAGGCAGGGGTGGGGAGGCCCCCTCAACAGCCACAGGGAGGCACTGACCGCGCGCTCGCTGGCGAAGGAGGCAGCCAGCAGGCCCAGCTCAGGCTGGAAGCGGAAGGAGAGGAGCCAGCCCAGGGCCGCCAGGGAGCAGCGTGGGGCCCTGCACAGCCCGGCCTCGTCCTTGTCCTCGCAGGCACAGGCCAGGGGGGCCACATCGAACAGGGGCACCACGGGAGACAGGAGGCCCCACGCTCACCCCTGCTCAGCCCTCCGGGTCCTCTCAGGGGTCCCCGCTGGCCCACCAGCCCAGCCCCAGGGACCTGACCCCGACCCCAGAGCAATCACGAGCAGGACACCCCTCACTCTTTGCTCGCCCTGCCCCTGGTCCCTACCAGCTCTGGATCAAAGTCCCCAGTGGTCCTCATCGGAAAGGGGGTTGGCACCACGGAGAGGCCCACAGAGGCGGCCCAGGAACAGCAGGAAGAGGCTCTGGCCGGAGCGCGACCCAGTGCCCGTCTTGCTTCTCACAGAAAACATAAATGTTTACATCCTGGCCAGAAACCCACAAGACTTCCTGAGCCGGTCGGCCCAGGCGAGGCACTGGGCCGGGAGAGACCAGCTAATGAGTGACCGTTGCCTCGAGCGAGATACTGAGGAGACTCCCAGGGTCAGAACCCCAGCTCGCCTGGAACACCCGGACCAGTCTTTATCAACTTGGCAGAGAGGACCAGAATTAATTAAGAGCAACAGCGGCGCCTCTGACTTCCTCCCAGCAGAGCCTCCAAAAAGCCGGGCCCCCTGACTCAATGGGGAGATGCCCCTGCCTCCCCAGACCCCTGTGGGCTCTGAGAAACCGCCCTTGCAAGGGGGCCCACCAGGACGCGTACCTTCAAAGGCAGCATCGGGACCAAAGTAAGAGGTCACGTCCGCTGGCTCCAGGGCCTGCAGAAACTGCTGTGAGACAGAGAGACAGCACTGAGGAGTGAGGAGACACAGGGAGGGGGGTGGGGGGAGCAGGCCGAGGGGTGAAAGAGGGGCCCTGGACAGAGCGGGGTGGGGGGATGGCGTCTGCCCTCACCATCGGGTGCACAACACTGAGGCCAACTCCATCTCCAGGGAGCCCACTTTTCCCCTGAACCCCTCTGCCTTCAGACTTCCTCCCCCTCTGCCCAAACGCTGTTGGGAGCCCCCTCGCCCCCCAGGAAACCCAGCCCTGAGCCCCAGAAGAGTCTGGATTCCCAGCTCCCAGGTTCCCCCAGCACCACGGCCCCATGGGCCCACCCACCTGCCGGGGATCAGGGAGCGCCCAGCAGCTCAGGAAGAAGAGCGCAGAAGTGAGGGTCCCCCGCACGCATCTCCCCGGCGTGGAGGGAGCCATGCTGCCTGCAATGATCTGCAGGAATCCTGGAGTGCTGGGCAGGCGGGCCTCGGGGCTGGACCAGTAGGCTGGGTTTACTCACGGGCGCTTCCTCCCAGGGCAGGCGCTGGGGGACTGGGCGGCCTGCTGGCTCCTCCTGGCTGTCCTGTCCGTGCGCAGGGCTGGCTCTGACTCAGAGGACTGCCACCCAGCCTGCCCCTGGGAGCACGGGGCTGGGGTTGGGGATTGGGAAGGGGTGGGATTCATTTCCCAGTGGTGTGACTGCCGGACCCCCAGGGACACCCTGCTTTCGGGGACCTGTCCCTGCACTCCCATCATCACCTCATTCCCTCCCTCTCGGCCACTGCCTGGCCTGTGTCTGTACCGGCTGGCGCTCACAGCACTGGGCTGGGGGCACCAGGCACACTCAGCGTCCCAGGCTCCTTGGTCCCCTGCGTTTGCTGGGAGGTTCTCAGGGACGTGTGCCCCACTCCCTCCCGCCTCCAGGAGGCCTTCCCCAGCAGGAGGCTAACGAGGGAGGGGGTCCCCCTGTTCCATGCCCACCTCAGCCCCCTTCGAGTCCCATTACGCTGGAGGCACCTGCCCGTTCATCTGGGCGGGTCCGCTTCCCCTCACAGGTGTCAGTAGTGGTCTGAGCCTCTGCCCTTTATCTGCCATGGGCATCTGCCGGGGACCAGCCCCAGCTGATCCAGGGTATTCGAAGGAGAGACGGCGTAGGCGAGGGTCAGGAAACAACTGCTTAATTACACTTTAATTAAGGATACAAAGAGTAATAGAATAAGGATAGCTCAGTGAGGAAATTCAGTGGAGAAAAGCGGCTGAAATAAGGATAGCTCAGTAGGAAAATTCAGTGGAGAAAAGAGGCTGAATAAAATTTCAAAGCAGGGTATTAACGTCACCTACGAAGGCCGCAGGCGTCCTCCCGTTCTCCAGAAGTAGAGGAGACACTAAGGCCTCCCCGGTCGGATCTTAGAAGCCCAGGCAAAATTAGTAGGCTTGACGAGCTTCCCCGCCTCAGAGGAAAGATTCAGCCAGAAGGTGAAAGAAAGAACGACATGGGGAGACCAAATTTCGGTGAACAAAAAAAAAGGGGCGTACTTTATTTTCCAAAATAGTTTTGTACCTTAAGTTGTGCATAAAGGATAATGGGGGAAGGGGTGGAGTCATGCAAGGACAGCAGTTCCTGGTTCTAATTGAAGCCAGGCTTTCAAACTTATCATATGCAAAAGTTCAGGTGATTTACATCATCTTCTGGCCCGGAGGCCTGTTAACATTTTAAGAAACTTATTTTTCTCTAAAGGTGATTATTCCAAAGTCAGGCACCAGCCTCCAAAAAAGCATTGGACAAAGCTGCATTTTACATTTCTATACACCCATTATATCAATCAATACACTGCCAAGGACACAGTAGGTAAGGAGTATGGAGACTTAGCAGCAAACATTGGCTCAACAAGTGAAAAAACCCTTCACCAATACAATTTCTAATCAATCTTTTAACTACTCAAAGGAATCTGTGTTTAGGCAGTTCAGAACATCTCCTGCCTCTCACAGTTGGGAGGCTCTGAACAATCACATGTGGCCGGAAAAACCTATTCAGGCAGGCTAGAGGATTTCCAAAGGAGTTTGTAGGTTGAAACACTGTCACACCCAGGAATTATTAACTGGAGCTGTAAGCTAACTCTCTTTTCAGAGAGAGGTAGTGGGGGACAGCCCCCCGTAAAGTCAGAGGTGTAGGTGAAAGCACAAAGCAGAAAGTAGGCAGACTCTGGTTTTCGGGGTAGATGCTCGAGAATTTCCAGGGGGACTCCTGAGGCTCGATCCCGCCTTTGCGTATGCCGAGCCTCCTTCCTCATGACCTTTGCCACGGGCGGAGTGCCTCACGCTGGCCCCCGGCAGTGATAGAATTCTAGTTGAGCTATTCCAGATCCTCACTCAATATGCAATATGCCGGCTCCCGGCAGGCATCCCACCCCAGTGGGTGGTGCTCATGCCCGACTCCACCTCTGGCAGCGCTTCCGAGACCCAAACTGACAACCCGTGCTCATCCGGCCATCTCATCAACCTGGGCTGGGATCTGGACTGGGCTCCCCACCTGGCCCCTTGGCTCTCCCTGCCCACTCCCATCCGATGTCCTCACGCCCCAGCTCTGCCCTTAGGATGGCATGTCCACTGAGCCTCCAGGCCTTGTGATTCGCGGTCTGGTCCCTGTCAGCCCCCTGCCTGCCTCCCTAGCCCGCCCCCTGTGCTCACAGACCTTTAGCTACGCACCCTCCCCCCCTCCACCCCCGCCAGCTTGCCTTCCATCCCTCAGACACTTCCAGGGTTCTATCCCTCCCTCTCACCCCGGGTCTTTACAGTCCAGTTTCAGCCCAAACATCACCTTCTTCATGGCGCCATCTAAATACCCCTGCCCCCAAGAGGGGTGCCACATTTAGAAGAAAAAGTCAGGACAGCAGTGGAATTTGAATTTCAGATAAACAAGGGAATTTTTTTTTTCTTCTTCTGGTGTAAGGGTGAAAGTAAATGCAAGAAGGCAAAGTGGTTGTCCCGGGATGTCTGACAAATAGCTGAGAAAAGAGAAGCAAAAGACACGGGAGAAAGGGAAAGATCTATCCAAATGAATGCAGAGTTCCAGAGAAGAGCAAGGAGAGATGAGAACGCCTTCCTAAGTGAACAATGCAAAGTAATGAAAGAAAACGGTAGAAACGGAAAGACTAGAGATCTCCTCAAGAAAATGAGAGATACCAAGGGGACATTTCATGCAAAGATGGACACAATAAAGGACAGAAACAGCAAGGACCTAACAAAAGCAGAAGAGATTAAGAAGAGGTGACAAGAATACACAGAAGAACTATATAAAAAAGGTCTTCAGTTCAGTGGCTCAGTCGTGTCTGACTCTTTGCAATCCCATGACTGCAGCATGCCAGGCCTCCCTGTCCATCACCAACTCCTGGAGTTTACTTAAACTCATGTCCGTTGAGTCGTGATGCCATCCAACCATCTTATCCTCTGTCGTCCCCTTCTCCTCCTGCTTTCAATCTTTCCCAGATCAGGGTCTTTTCCAATAGTCAGCTCTTTGCATCAGGTGGCCAAAGTATTGGACTTTAGCTTCAACATCAGTCCTTCCAATGAACACTCAGGACTGATCTCCTTTAGGATGGACTGGTTGGATCTCCTTGCAGTCAAAAGGGCTCTCAAGAGTCTTCTTCAACACCACAGTTCAAAAGCATCAATTCTTTGGTGTTCAACTTTCTTTAGTCCAACTCTCACATCCATACATGACTACTGGAAAAACCATAGCCTTGACTAGACGGACCTTTGTTGACAAAGTAATGTCTCTGTTTTTCAATATTCTATCTAGGTTGCTCATAACTTTCCTTCCAAGGAACAAGCATGTTTTAATTTCATGGCTGCAGTCACCATCTGCAGTGATTTTGGAGCCCAAAAAATAAAGTTTGACACTGTTTCCACTGTTTCAGCATATATTTGCCAGGAAGTGATGGGACTGGATGCCACGATCTTAGTTTTCTGAATGTTGAGCTTTAAGCCAACTTTTTCACTCTCCTCTTTCACTTTCATCAAGAGGCTATTTAGTTCTTCTTCACTTTCTGTCATATGGGTGGTGTCATCTACATATCTGAGGTTATTGATACTTCTCCCAGCAACCTTGATTCCAGCTTGTGTTTCATCCATCCCAGCATTTCTCATGATGTGCTCTGCATATAAGTTAAATAAGCAGGGTGACAATATACAGCCATGACACACTCCTTTTCCTATTTGGAACCAGTCTGTTGTTCCATGTCCAGTTCTAACTATTGCTTCCTGACCTACATACAGGTTTCTCAAGAGGCAGGTCAGGTGGTCTGGTATTCCCATCTCTTTCAGAATTTCCCACAGTTTATTGTGATCCACACAGTCAAAGGCTTTGGCATAGTCAATAAAGCAGAAATAGATGTTTATCTGGAACTCTCTTGCTTTTTCGATGATCCAGTGGATGTTGGCAGTTTGATCTCTGGTTCCTCTGCCTTTTCAGCTTGAACATCTGGAAGTTCACAGTTCATGTATTGCGGAAGCCTGGCTTGGAGAATTTTAAGCATTACTTTCCTAGCGTGTGAGATGAGTGCAATTGTGCGGTAGTTTGAGCATTCTTTGGCATTGACTTTCTTTGGGATTGGAATGAAAACTGACCTTTTCCAGTCCCGTGGCCACTGCTGAGTTTTCCAAATTTGCTGGCATATTGAGTGCAGCACTTTCACAGCATCATCTTTCAGGATTTGAAATAGCTCAACTGGAATTCCATCACCTCCACTACATCGTGGAAAATGCTGGGTTGGATGAGTCACAACCTGGAATCAAGGTTGCCAGGAGAAACATCAAGAACCTCAGGTATGCAGATGACACCACTCTAACAGCAGAAAATTAAGAGGAACTAAAGGACCTGTTGATGAGGATGAATAAGGAGAGTGAAAAACCTGACCTGAAATTCAACATTGAAAAAACTAAGATTAAAAATACACATGTATCCCATTGCTCATTGCAGCACTATTTGCAATAGCTAGAACATGGAAGCAACCTCCATGCCCATAGACAGATGGATGGACAAGGAAGCTGTGGATATACACACAGTGGAATATTACTCAGCCACCAAAAGGAACACATTTGAGTCAGTTCTGATGAGGTGGATGAACCTAGAACCTGTTAAACGGCTGAAGTGACTCAGAGAGAGAAAGATAAATATTGTATTCTAACGCACATTTACGGAATCTAGAAAAATGATTCTGAGTAATTTATTTGCAGGGCAGCAACGGAGAAACAGACATAGAGAACAGATCTGTGGACATGGGGAGAGGGGAGGAGAGGGTGCGATGCATGGAGAGAGTAACAGGGAAACTTACATTACCATATGGAAAATGGGGAGCCAATGGGGATTTGCTGTCTGGCTCAGGAAACTCAAACAGGGGCTCTGTGTCAACCCAGAGGGGTGGAGTGGGGAGGGGGATGGGAGGGAGGGTCAAAAGGGAGAGGAGAGATGTGTACCTATGGCTGATTCGTGTTGGGGTTTGACAGAAAACAGAAAAATTCTGTAAAGCAATTATTCTTCAATAAAAAAATAAATTAAAAAATAAAACTAAGATAATGGCATCCAGTCCCATCACCCCATGGCAAATAGAAGGGGAAAAAGTGGAAGCAGTGACAGATTTTATTTTCTTCGGCTCCAAAATCACTGTGGATGGTAACTGCAGTCATGAAATTAAAAGATGCTTGTCCTTGGAAGGAAAGCTATGACAAACCTAGATGGTGTATTAAAAAGCAGAGACATCACTTTGCTGACAAAGGTCTGTATAGTCAAAGCTATGGTTTTTCCAGTAGTGATGTACAGGATGTGAGAGTTGGACCATAAAGAAGTCTGAGCACCAAAGAATTGATGGTTTCAAACTGTGGTTTTGAAGAAGACTCTTGAGAGTCCCTTGGACAGCAAGAAGATCAAACCAGTCAGTCCTAAAGGAAATTAACCTGGAATATTCATTGGAAAGACTGATGCTGAAGCTGAAGCTCCAATAATTTGGCAACCTGATGCAAAGAGACGACTCCTTGGAAAAGACCCTGATGTTGGGAAAGATTGAGGGCAAGAGGAGAAGGGGATGACAGAGGATGAGATGGACAGATGGCATCATCAACTCAACAGATATGAGTTTGAGCAAACTCTGGGAGATGGTGTCGGACAGGATAGCCTGGTGTGCTGTAGTCCATGGGGTTGCAAAAAGTTGGACATGACTTAGCAACTGAACATTAACAACGATGCCCTCAGGGCTTCCCAGGTGGCTCAGTGACAAAGAATCTGCCTGCCAAGCGGGAGATGTTGTTGGATCCCTGGGTTGAAAGATCCTCTGGAGAAAGAAATGGCAACCCACTCCAGTATTCTTGCCTTGGGAAAGCTCATGGACAAGAGAAACCTGGCGGGCTACCGTCTACGGGGTCACAAGAGTTGGGACACAACCTAGCAACTAAACAAGAAGTATGCCCTCATATTGTAGCTATTATATGGAACATATTATGGTAAAAATTATCCTTTATCTGAAATTCCTGTTTCTCTGGGCGTCCTGCGTGTTCTCTGGCAGCCTTAACCTTCCTCGGTCTCTACCACAGCATTTCATCTTCTCATCTTGGTGGCAGTTGCTAGGATACAAAACTGCTGATTTGGTATCTGAATTTCCCTGAAGGCCCCCCAGCACGGGTACAGAGGCTGGGATGGGAGCTTTGGGGAAACGCAGGCCTGGCCTCCAGGTGTTGTCAGAGCCAGGCAGGAGGTGCGAGTGACATCATCGTTGTCACATAACAGACAACACTCTCACTCCTTGGAAGAAAAGTTATGACCAACCTAGACAGCATATTCAAAAGCAGAGACATTACTTTGCCAAAAAAGGTTCATCTAGTCAAAGCTATGTTTTTTCCAGTAGTCATGTATGGATGTGAGAGTTGGACCATAAAGAAAGCTGAGCGGCGAAGAATGGATGCTTTTGAACTGTGGTGTTGGAGAAAACTCTTGAAGAGTCCCTTGGACTGCAAGGAGATCCAACCAGTCCATCCTAAAGGAGATCAGTCTTGAGTGTTCATTGGAAGGACTGATGCTGAGGCTGAAACTCCAATACTTTGGCCACCTGATGTGAAAAGCTGACTCATCGGAAAAGACCCTGATGCTGGGAAAGATTGAAGGCGGGAGGAGAAGGGGACGACAGAGGACGACATGGTTGGATGGCATCACCGACTCAACGGACATGAGTTTGAATAAACTCCGGGAGTTGGTGATGGACAGGGAGGCCTGGCGTGCTGCAGTCCATGGGGTCGCAAGAGTTGGACACGACTGAGCGACTGAACTGAACTGAACAGACAACACTTGTCCCAGCGCTTTATCCTTGTTATCGGATGCTGCTGGGCCGCGGAGAGCAGGCTGTGCCACCTGGGGTCCTCCCTCCCGGCCCTGTGCCTGAGTGTCCCTGCCGCGTAGGCAAGACGGCCGGGGTGGGGACAGCTGCCGGGGGACAGCGGCTCCGCGCCCGCCGCTCCCCGGTCCGGCCGCCCAGCGCCCCCTGGCGGCCGCCTGCCGCGCTCCCCTCCGGCCCGGCCTCGGTGCTACACCAACAGCGGTCCCCCTCGCTCCCCTTCCGGCGCTCGCCTTTCTCGGCCCCGGGCCGGCCCTCAGAGACATCCCGGGCTTCTTCCAACTCGACCCGTGGCCTCCAACCGCGGACGCCGCTCACTAGGGCGTCGGCCCTTCTCCTTAGCAGCCAAGGAGGCCCGCCCTTCTCCCGGCTGTGTGGAACCAGAGGCGAAGGCCCGGTTTCCAGCCCGATTGGGGAGAGAGCGAGCACTTCCCGGAAACCGGCGCCCACGTGAGGGGGACGCGTGTCGGGCGGCTTCCGGGGTCCCGGAGGGCAGTGAGCCGGGCTCCGGGGCCGGCATGGTGAAGGCGAGGGGCCCGGCCGCCGGGCGCGCGCCGCGTGGCCCTGCGCCGGACGCCGGGCCCGTCAGGAAGCCGAGACGGAAGAAAAGAGTCTGGAAGAACAAAGCCCGAGAAGCCGGCGGGACGCCGGGGGTCGACCCCGGAGTGGTCGCGGTGCGGCCCCCAAAGGCCCCGGAGGACTTTTCCCCGAACTGGAAGGCGCTGCAGGAGGCAAGTCCGCAGGGGCCCTACGGGCGAAGAGGGGGACGGTGTGTGGGTCACGCGGGGCGCGCGGGCTGGTGTGGACTCGGGGAGCAGAGCCGATCGCAGGGGCCGGAGCGCGTGGGCTGCTGAACAGCAGAGGCTCGATGCAGAGGGTCCTGCTAACAGTTCAGTTTAGTCGCTCAGTCGTGTCCGACTCTTCGCGACCCCATGGACTGCAGCACACCGGGCCTCCGTGTCCATCACCAACTCTTGGAGTTCACTCAAACTCATGTCCAATCGAGTAGGTGATGCCATCCAACCATCTCATCCTCTGTCGTCCCCTTCTCCTCCCGCCTTCAATCTTTCCCAGCATCAGGGTCTTTTCCGATGAGTCAGTTCTTCGTATCAGGTGGCCAAAGTATTGGAGCTTCAGTCAGTCTCAGCATCAGTCCTTCCAATGAACACCCAGGATTGATCTCCTTTAGGATGGACTGGTTGGATCTCCTTGCAGTCCAAGGGACTCTCAAGAGTCTTCTCCAACACCACAGTTCAAAAGCTTCCATTCTTTGGCGCTCAGCTTTCTTTATGGCCCAACTCTCACATCCATACATGACTACTGGAAAAACCACAGCTTTGACCATATCGGCATCTGTCAGCAAAGTAACATCTGTGCTCTTTAATATGCTGTCTAGGTTTGTCATAACTTTCCTTCCAAGGACTAAGCGCCTTTTAATTCATGGCTGCAGTCACCATCTGCAGTGATTTTGGAGCTCCAAAAAATAAAGTCTGTCACTGTTGCCACTATTTCCCCATCTATTAGCCATGAAATTCTGGTAACACTGGGCCTTTAATCGGTGACCAATGCCACTGATCACTGAGCGCTTCAAATGTGCTTTAGACACTGCTGGATGAGATGAGGTGATGTGTTCATATTTAACCTGAGACTGACTCTGAGATCTTTTATCTTCTGCATTTTACAGATGAGGAAATGGGCCCGAAAGTTTAAGTAGATTGCAACCAGGTCAGCAGAACCAGGAGTCAGACCCCTCCACCCCGCCCAACTCCCTGGTCATAATGTCACGTTATACCTCCTTGCCTTTCTGGCCCATCAGTGGGCCAAGGCTCACTTGCAGATTACTTACCGGTCACTATCTCCTGAGTGCTGTTTGTTGGCTGTGCTTCACTTGTGAATTGTCTCCAGCTCCGCCGGAGCTGGCTGCTGCTGTACCGCTGTTTTCTGGATGAGGAGACTGGGAGGAGCTGAGGGACGAGGCCCAGGGTCACACAGCCAGCACCTGGGGTACAGCTGCACAGGGCTGGGTGAGAGATTGCACTCTTTGCTGCTGCCGACCCTCATGGTGTCTCTGCAGCCTCTTCTGAGCTCCTGAGATCTCTCCCGGAGCCTCAGAGTGTGTGAGGGGGAGAGCAGAGAAGGGCTTCTGAGACTGTAACCTGCGCCTTAAGGGGGAAATCCAGATCGTTCTCCTGTCCTGACGCAGAGACCGTGAAATTCCCTCGGGCAACCCCAGGGGTCTCGGACTTCCTGAGCTGTAACTCTGCCTCTTTCTCACAAGAAAGTAAAGCAAAAAGAAGCGAGCAGAAGGATGGATATTTATTGTGGGAAGAAACTTCACGTTTTCTCTAATTCATACAAGAAAGGCAGTTCTCCTGTTCCTTAAACATCACAGGAACAGGTAGGTAGGATCCGCCTCCTCACTCAGCGGGTTGCTGCACAGCAGGGTCTTAACCCAGGGCGCTGGGCTGGGAGACCTCAGCCCTCCCTGGAGGGGAGCAGGGGTGTGGTGGTCCACCCCGTGTCATTGGACGTGACCGTCTCTTCCTGAGACCCTCACAGCAGGAGCAAAGCAAGAAATCTCACTGAGGAAGTGGCCACCACGCGCCAGCTGCGAAGGAGTCAGCTCTAAAATAACTGTGAACGTGGGCACAGGCTGCTTTTAGACACAGACACACTTTTTTTTCAGTCTCTAGTGTGTGATTTCCAAATTACAACGTGTTGTATATTTTGTTTTGGGTTCTATTAGCTGCTGAAACAAAGATTACAGACTCCACAAGAGCCTCCACTTCTGTCTCAAACGGATTCCAAAAAGCAGCCCCAGCGTGTCCAACAAAATAGAAACTCGATCTCAGATAAAGCAAAGAGAGATGCGATGGGGACGGAAAACACAGACCCCGAGGTCATAGGGGCCTCCGGGCCCTCGGGATCGCTGATGAGCAGGAAGATACAGGCGCAGCCCAAGGAGAAAGGGGCCAAGAAAAGGACCAATGGAGACATTTCTCCGCAACAAGGCGACATCAAACATAAGAAGCGGAAAGCGAAGGAGCCGACCGCCCCCTCGCCTCCAGCCCCACCCACCAAGTAAGTACCATGGGACGTGGTGACGGACACGGCGTCCCTGGCCGCCCCGTGCCTCAGCCTCCTAGCCGGTCACAGCGACTGAGGCCTCTCTCCCTAAGGAGGCCGCGGCTGGTGGCCCCTCTGCCACCTTGTCCTGGGGTGTGGGCTTCTTTGGCGATGCGGGCGATGCGGGCGATTCAGAAGCAACCCGCTGCTACTGCTGTCACTTCAGCCGTGTCCAGCTCTGTGTGACCCCACAGATGGCAGCCCACCAGGCCTGTGCGGGCAGAGGCCAGGGGGCCTGTCCGGTCGGCCAGTGCGTCTCGGAGGAGAGGACCCGGCTGCTGAGCATCGCAGCCTGAGCGTCCCCGTCTGCGGGCTTGGCACGGGGACGCCATGGGCACCAAGGGGTGTCTGAGTCTCTGTTCTCCTGGTAGCGTGTTTATCTGTGGTTCCTAAATCCCAGGCTCGGCCGTCCCTGGGATTCTCCAGGCAAGAACACTGGAGTGGGTTGCCCTTTCCTTCTCCAATGCGTGAAAGTAAAAAGTAAAAGTGAAGTCGCTCAGTTGTGTCTGACTCTTCGCTACCTCATGGACTGCAGCCTACCTGGCTCCTCCATCCATGGGATTTTCCAGGCAAGAGTACTGGAGTGGGCTGCCATTGCCTTCTCCAAGAATTAACCTAGGGTAGGTCTATTCCCCTAGAACGTAGGCATAGCGGAGGCTGACCCTGTCCCATAGCTGCTGTATCTCCAGGGCCCAGAACAGGGCTTGGCACCTCTTGGGCCCCCAGGAAAGACGTGTGGAATGAATGAACACCAAAGCCAGAAAGACTTGAGTTCAAAACCGACTCCCACATCCTGCCAGTGGGTGGTTTGGGGCAAGTTCCTGAGGAGCCCTGAGCCGCAGCCTGGTCACCACTGCAGGTCTGTGAGGTGCCCATGCCGCCCCAGTGCCTGGTGGTTACTCAACAAAGCCTGGGTGTCACCCACACAGGGGACCGGCCAGCAGCTGCCTGTCCATGGCTCGGCAGGGGGTGGCGTGTCTGTAAGTCTACCTGGCTATGTGTTGCCGGGGATTGAGGACACGATGGCTGGAGGTTTCGGGAAGCAGCGTTTGAGGGCCTGTGTGTGTCCCGGTGCCGGGCGCCCTCTTGGGAAAGAGCGGTCCCAGCTGGGCTCTGCGTGGAGAAGGGACCGCCGGGGGGCGGGAATGGACGACAGGCTGGTTCGTTTCAGTGACGCCGGCGGTGTGGTCGGGATCAGCCCCGCGAGGGAGGGGCCTATGCGGGCAGACGCCAGGGGGCCTGTCCGGTCGGCCAGTGCGTCTCGGAGGAGAGGACCTGGCTGCTGAGCATCGCAGCCTGGGCGTCCCCGTCTGCGGGCTCGGCACGGGGACGCCGCGGGCACCAAGCGGTGTCTGACTCTCCGTTCTCCTGGCAGCATGTTTATCTGTGGTTCCTAAATGTCTGGTAGCTGTTCATTCTGTCATTGAGAAGAAAACGTCAGCAGCCGTCACACCCGAGCAGGGGTGGAGGTGTATTTCTGTTTCATGTTCTTTGTGTTGCTCTGTGGTTCCTCCATTTTAGCTAAAGGGCGTAGTTTTTAATTAAATGGGAAAGTGCCAAGGTGATCACCGTGGCCGGCGGCCAGGCACACGGGCCTGAGCGCCCTGAGAGCGGGCCACACTCGCCACCACACTCAGCCCGTTCTCCCCTCTGTCTCTTAGAGACGACATCTGGTTTGACGATGTTGACCCAGCGGACATTGAAGCGGCCATCGGCCCGGAGGCAGCGAGCATAGCGAGGCAGCAGCTGGGTCAGAGCGAGAGCAGCGGCACGCTGGTGAAGGAGCGGCCCTTCGGCGGGTACGCGGGGCGCGCTCAGCCTTGGGGGGCCAGGGGGTCTTCAGAAAAGGGCTGCTTCCCTCCCCTCCCGTCATGTGGGCAGGCGCCTCGGCGTCTGGCCGAGCCCGGTCCTCAGCACATCGCTGAGCGATGGAACCGGGTCCTGGGTCCCGCGGGGTTAACCTGGAGCCTTGGTTCCCCACCAGGCTGACTAAAGCCTTAGCCATGGACTGCGAGATGGTGGGCGTGGGCCCCAAGGGGGAGGAGAGCATCGTGGCCCGCGTGTCCCTGGTGAACCAGCACGGGAGGTGCGTGTACGACAAGCATGTGAAGCCAACCCAGCCGGTGACTGACTACAGGACCGCGGTCAGCGGGGTCCGGCCCGCGGACCTGGCGCAGGGTGGGTGGCTCAGCTGGGCACGGCTGCTGCGGGGGCCCGGCGGTCTCTCCTCCCTCCCGGGTGGGTGGGCTTTGTGTCGGCCTGGCTGCCTCTTGGCCACCTGACTGTCAGCCGGGCCAGTGTTCCTGAACTGCGGTGTCGCTGGGCAGTGGGGACGGAGGTGGGTGTCGGAGGAAGGCCGCTGGGAGGTAAAGATGGGCCTGGGGAGGCGGGAAAGGTGGCAGGGTCTTCTAGATTATTCGGAAGCCGTGGGGATGGGGCGAGCAGCGGGAGGCCTGGCCTGGGGTGGGTTCTCGCAGGTTCCCTCAGGATCCCTATGGCTGCGGCGTTGGGAATGAGTTTGGGGGGTGGGCGGAGGTGTCCCACCTTGGGACACACCCGGGGGCCTGGTCTGTAGACTTTGCCCTTGGGTGAGCTGTGCTCGGGGCCCTGAGATCTGGGGCCTGGAGGGATCCTAAGGGCGGGGGCTTGAGGCAGCTGCCCCCTCCTCCGGCCGCGTGGTCTCTGCCGTCCACACCTCTCGGGTCCTCGAGCACGGCCCATGCTGCAGCCTGGCCGCTCTTCGGCCCCAGGCTCTGCCAGTGCTGCCTGGGCCGGGCGGGCAGCCCGAGGGCACGAGCATGGTTCGCGCAGCCTCCCCTTGGCCCCCAGCTCCTGAGGGCCTCACCCACCCCGGGTCTGACGGGGCAGGAGCGCTCGCTCTCCACGTGGCCCTGAAACCCCTCCTGTGTGTGGCTTCCAGGAGAAGAGTTTGAAGTTGTTCAGAGGGAAGTCGCGGAGCTGCTCAAGGGCCGGATTCTGGTCGGACATGCACTGCACAACGACCTCAAGGTGCCGCCCGCGCCTCTGTGTCCCGCGGCGTCGGGGGTGCCGCCCGCGCCTCTGTGTCCCGCGGCGTCGGGGGTGCCGCCTGCGCCTCTGTGTCCCGCGGCGTCAGGGGTGCTGTGCGCGCCTCCTGATGTGGGTGACGCGCCCACAGGGAGAGCTGGGGCAGGGGGCGGCTCCTCACACACCAGGTAGACAGAGCCGTGGCTGACGCTGCCTCCCTGCCCAGCGACGGCCCCACTCCTCAGGGCAGAGCCCCCTCCCCGGGCGGGGGCACCCCCAGTGCCTGTTCCCTCGAAACCCCAGGCAGGCCGTCTCACAGGCTGGCCCCCAATAGCCAGCACGCCGGGCGGCAGGCCAGCTCCAAGGGCCCCCTCCTGTGCCCCCGAGGGTGGGGCTTGGCCTGTGCCCGCCAGGGTCTCTGCCCCGGGCCGCACTGGCTCGCCTCAGGCTCCCCCTTCAGCCCCCATGCCCTCCCCACCCTGGTAACCTGGGCAGACTTGCCTCCCACCCTCTTCCTGGGCCTGTCTCAAGGTCGCGGGGGGACCCGTTTCATCCCTGACGTCCCGTGTGCATATGTGATGCAAACTCAAATGCGGGACGAATGGTCACTGGTTCCTTGGTGACTAAGTCTCCACCTTCCCCGCTTTTAAGGCTGTGTTTCCGTCCACGCGTTCTTCCTGCTGAGCATCACCTGTCCCCTGATAATCGCCCCCGGGAGTTCAGGCTCTCACCAGTGCCTTGTCCTGTCTGCATGCTCGGTGTGGGATTCTGAGAAGGGCGTGCACCTTTCTGCCATCAAACACCAAAACGCCTGTCGTACCTTCCTCCTCCAGGCGCTGTTTCTGGGCCACCCGAAGAAGAAGATCCGGGACACTCAGAAGTACAAGCCTTTCAGGACCCGAGTGAAGGTACCTGAAGCCATGTGGCTCTGAAGGCGTGGTTCACATGATTACGGGTTCTGGTCCCTGGAAGCTGGCGTCCTGGTTAGAGGTGTTTGGGTTTGGTTTGGTTTTCTCTTTTAACCCTTAAAACTAAGAGGAGGGACTTCCCTACTTGTCCAGTGGCTGGGACTTGGCGCTTCCATTGCCAGGGGCCCAGGGTCAGTCCCTGCTCAGGAAACTGAGATCCTGCATGCTGCATGGTTCAGCCAAAAAAAACCAGTGAATAAATAAACGAGAATCACAAGGAGAATTAGGCCTTTTTAAAAAAAGTAATCTTAGAGAAAAAAGACTTGGCCAACCCAAAGTTTGTGCCGCTGAGGGCAGTGGGTCCGCTCTTGTCTGTGATCACGCCCCCAGCCGAGGCTCATAAGGCACGTTGTGTGCGTTCCAGAGGCAGGGCCATCCCACGACGAGCAGGGCCGCTCCCCACCCTGCCACGAGCAGGGCCGCCCGGGGCCAACGATGCACAGTCCCTCCCTGGTCCTCCGCAGGCTGAGCGGGCAGTCACCAGCCCACACGGCCACTTCGCGTGGGAGGGACACTCACAGTTCCTTGGGTCAGTGCTCGGCAGGCCACCCCCTGCCCAGGCCCCACCCGAATATGGCAACGTGCTCCCCTGTCCTCGGCAGAGTGGACGGCCGTCTCTGAAGTTGCTTGCAGAGAGAATCCTGGGGATCCAGGTGCAGCAGGCGGAGCACTGTTCGGTAAGCGTGTCCCAGGTGACGGGGGCGACGGGCCTCTGGGTGACGGGGGTGATGGGCCTCCGGGTCCTGGATGACAGGGGTGACGGGCCCCCGGGTCCCGTCTAGATCGCAGGTCCCCAAGGGCTGAGGGTGAGGCTGCGGGCCCGCAGAGCCTGGCCCTCTGGGTGTCGGGCTGGGCCCATGGGACGTGGGAGCACGTCGCCACAATCGGGTGGGGCCTGGGCAGGGGGTGGCCTTCCGAGTTGTGTGGCGTCTGGGGCCCCTCGTGAGCCAGCACGCCCATCCCTCCCCTGAGCGGGGGCCACGTCAGTGGTCGTCATGGCCCCACGTCTGGCAGCGGGACTCTGGAGCTGCAGGATGGACGGAGGGGTGTGGCCACACCGGTCACCGGCAGGATGACCGTGGTGATGCCCTGTGTCCCCCAGGTCCAGGACGCGCAGGTGGCGATGAGGCTGTATGTCCTGGTGAAGAGGGACTGGGAGAGCCTCGCCGGGGACAGGCGGCCCCCCGCCCCCAAGGCCCACAGCCAGGACGCCTAGCAGGGCCCCACCCCCGGTGACCCTCGCGCCCGCGGGAGCCGCAGCCACATCAGACGATGGATGGAGCCCCGGAGCCCCCAGAGCCGGGACACTGAGGGCGGGTTTCAGAATCATGGTGGCAGAGGCGCGCGGCGTGCGTGCTGCTGAGCTGAGCTGATGTCTCCGTCTGGTTGTGGAGTCCGGGCCTCTCCCACGCAGGGGCCAGGGCGGGAAGCGTCCGGTTGTCCCTGGGCCTCCATCACCATCCTCTCGGGGGCACCGCCCTCTCGGGGGCACCGTCCTCTCGGGGGCACCGCCCTCTCGGGGGCACCTTCCTCTCGGGGGCACCGTCCTCTCGGGGGCACCTTCCTCTCAGGGCCTTTCCCTCACCGCTGTCAGCAACGGGAAGGAAGGAACTCCGTGGACTCGGCCGTGGGCCGCACAGCTGCCCCGTCACACCCTCGTTGAGGGGTTTTCTCTGCCACTCGGGGGCTTGGGGGGTCTCCTGAGGCTGGGGTTCTGCTCGCTGCACACCGCCGCCCCCCCCCCCCCCGCCGTGCACACCCGCTATATTTAAGTTCCCGGTTAGAGCCCGCAGCAGGCAGGGGGCTTGGGCTGCTCAGCGTGGTTTTCCCGGAGGTGGGTGCCTCCCGACCTGAATGGACGTGTGAATGCGGGTGTCTGCAGCGCCCCACCTGGCCTGGGGTGCGGGCTCTCTGAGGACAGGAACAGCCTTCTGCACTGAGGGGGGCGTGCGGCGCCCTAGGCTACGCTGAGCCCCCGCCAGCCGTGTGAAAAGTCTGAAGCCACCACGAAGGTCGTGTGACATAAACGCATGTTTTTATTTGAGCTGCGCCTTGTGGAGGCCCCGTGTCTGAGAGGACAGCTGGGTCCCACCTCTTCTGCCCCCCTGCCCACCAGGAGACGCCCGTGGCACTGGGCGCCCCTTCAGGTACAGGTCGAGGGGCAGAGGAGGGCCGGGCGGCCCCCAGGGTGCATCTACAGGCCGCCCTCGGAGCTGGGCTGGGCGGCCGCCTCCAGTCCGTGGAGCACGCTGGCTACGTAAGAAACGAGCTCCTGCAAGGAAAAGGGGCTCAGCTGTCCTGGATGGTGTCTGGGCGCTGCCCCTGCCCTGTGGGGTGTCCCACAGCCCCGGCGGGGCCGTGCGATGAAGCAGGGAGGGCCCACCGGCGCTCACCAGGCTGGAGGTGAAGCGTCCATGGATCTCCGCAACCAGGGGCTGGATGCCGCTGGACTCCAGCTCAGACAGGATCTCCTCTGCGGGCAGAGGATGGTCCTGAGGCCGGCGCGAGAGGGCCAGGCCCCGACCCTTCAGGGCTCAGTGAGAACCCTTGGGACTCAGGAGCACAGTGCCTGGCCCAGCACGTTCCCGCCCACCCCCAGTCAGTGACGGCCACGAGCCGGGGTCCTCACTGTAGGTGGCCAAATGGGCCAGCAGCAGGCACACACTCTCCACCACCTCTGGGTCATCACGGTGCAGCTGGTACGTCTCCTGGATGAGGTCCAGGCCGCTGCCGCTCTCCCTGGGCAGCACCACCTGCAGGGCGGCCAGCTCTGGGCAGGGGTGGGGGGGGTCGTTCCCTGATGGGTGGGCCTCAGGGTCCCCCAGGAGACAGGGAACAGCCATACTGAGTTTGTGGGGTTGTCAAGAGCCCGGAGCGCTGTGGGCAGCAAGCCTAAGCCGGCTGAGGACACCACGGTGGCCTCGGGGACCGCAGCAGTCAGGCCTTGACCACTGCGCACCTTGGGGGTGTTCCCCGGCAGAGGGCACCCGTCTCTCCACCCCAGCAGTCTCCCAGGCCGGAGGGGCGGGGGAGCACCCCACGCGAGAAGGCCTGTCAGGGCAGGTTAGACCCGGCTCCTGATGCCGTGTGTCATCAGGTCCTCTGGAGTCCCGGGGAGGTGGACACCCCAAGGTGTCGATAGATCCTCTAACCCTAACCCAGACTCTGACTCGGGTGTGGCTCACTGGGTTCTGACGACCCAGCTCCTGTGTGCTGAGCCACGAGCCTTTTGCTCTCAGGGCTCCAGGCCCTGTCCCCGCCCAGTTTGCTGGGATCCCAGACGGAGTAGGGGCAGGCCTGCAGCCTAGTTGTCTGCATCAGAAAGGGGCGACCCTGCCCCACTCCAGAGCTTCTCCAGGAGCGAGGGTCACCCCATCTAGCCTGCGCATCCAAGCGGACCAGACTTCACAGGCTGAACCACCCTGACGCTGCTGGAAGCCTTGGCCAGACTCCAGGCCCCAAGCATCCCTAGAGGGCTGTGGTCCTGAGTCGGGCGCAGAGCCTGGCCGGGGGCTGAGGGACAGCCAGGGCTCCCAGGCGGGGGGTTCAGACCCAGTGTGCTGCGCTGGCTTCACAGCCACGACTGGAGGAGCACCTCGGCTCACACCACGTGTGCTTGGGCAGGGGAGGTGGTCACGATACAGGGTCACACCAGCGAGTGTGACGTGGGTCCAGAGGACGCCTGTGTGCTGGGACTCTGGGTGTCTCTTTTCCCTGCCTTGAGTGTGTGCTGTGGGCCACCAGCAGGCTTCACTGGGAAGCCCGCCCCCCTCCGCCTCAGAGCGGCAGCCCCGTTGGATCCAGGCTCACCGGACATCTTGGCAAGGCTGGCCAGCCCGCGGTAGGCATTGTTCACTAGCAGGACTCGGTCCTGGTGCAGCTGTATGCTCTGCAGGAGCAGGTCCACCACCTCCGCACACTCCTGCTCCTGGATGCAGCCTGTGGAGGGGCCAGCACGCCTGTGTCCAGGGCCCGGCCAGCTCTCCAGCCCTGGGCCCCCAGCTGCTCACCCAGCAAGGACAGCAGCCACAGAACCGCACAGCCAGCTTCGGCCACCTCCGCGTCCCTGGGGAAGGTGGCCAGTACCTCGGCGACGAGAGCTGGGGCTCTCTCCAAGGGGGCCTTGTTCACAATGATAGCTGCAACGGGAAGGGGTGAGAAGAGGGGTCGCCTGCTTCCCGGCGAGGGGAGAAGTGCCTGCTGTGTGCATGGTCCCTGGCCCCGCCTGCCACAGGAATAGCAGGAGCTATGGGGTTCCAGGTCTGCTGTCCTCTGAGATGGGGAAATGGGAGGGCCGATTCCAGCCTGCTCAGCAAGTCTGGGCAGGCATCAGACCCCACGGGGAGGCTTGGGGCATCTTGCACCCAGCTGTGCTCAGGGCCCTCCAAGGCTGGGAGACCTCTTCTCCTTGGGAAAATGACTGTCCAGGTGCTGGAGGGCTAAGTGGGACCTGGAGAGGAAGCCATTTGGCCGGCGGGGGTCCCCCTTTCTGAATCAAAAGTCAAGAGAGGTCGGCCAGTGCTAGAGCCAACCTGTGAGACCAGGGAAGCCCCTGATGTGTGCGAGCAGAGGGCCTCCTGGGGTGGGTGGATGGCGGGCCTAGGGTCAGGGTCTGCCCCTTCCTTTCTCCCAGCTCTCGGGTGGTCAGGGAGCAGCGGGAAGGGGTGCCCACTCACCATCTACCAGCAGGGCCCAGAGCAGGCTCAGGCCGTGGATACAGATGTCCCTGCTCCTGGGGAGGCTGTCCAGGCGCTTCAGGATGTCCTCAAACAGCCGGGCCCTCTGCAGCTCATCTGTGGCCAGTCCTGTGGGCGGGCCCTGGAGTGAGGCCACAGGGAGCCCCTCCCTCCTCTCCTGACCTCGGGCACCACGATCTCACGCGTGCTTCGTCACTAGAGCCTGCTCTGGGCCAGCCTCCGCCCAGCGTGGGGCTCGGAAACAAAGGGGTGTTACCGGTCCATCCCCCGGGCCACCATTCCAGCACCTCGTGTCCCGTCATTGGGCTGGGACCAGCCTCCAGGGCTTCTCTTCCAAGGTGTTTTCTCTCGGGTGGGGAGCGGACATTGCCAAGCGGCCCTGACTTACGCCTGTCGTCCCAGCATGAAGGCGCATGGCAGCCCTTTTCACTGCCCGCCACGAGGTCAGTGGACTGTGGCGGGCCAGTTAGTGTGGGCAGGCACCAGGTGAGGGCCTGGGCTCTCTGGGGCCCCAGCTTCCCTTTGCAGAGGTGAGTGGTCAGATGGGCGTCAACTTGGGTAAGGCCCTAGGGGGTGACCTTCTCCCCCACGCCACCCCTCGGCCAGGACTCGCCGGTGGCCATTGTGAGGCGGGCGGAGGGGCCGGAGGGGCAGGAGGGGCCGGAGGGGCAGGAACCTGAAGCCCACAGTGGTGTCACTGCCTGGCAGGGCCCATGCGGGTAGGCAGAGGGACGCACGTGGGCGCAAGGCGGCCAGAGGCGGTGTCTGTGCCCCCGTGGAGGGGCCGGGTGCCGCCCGCCCTGTGCCCAGTGCCCGAGGACGGCCCAGGTGGCACCCACCTTGGCTGGCCACGATGGTGAGCAGGCTGTAGACCATGGCCAGGAGCTGCTCCTCCGCGGGGTGGCTCTGCAGGATGCTGAGCAGCACAGCGGCTATGGTGCCGGTGTCCGCTACTGTGGCCGCCGGGTCCTGGGCCAGCGCTGCGTGGGCCCCGAGAGAGGAGGGTTTGCCCCAGGCTGGGGGCTTCGGGGAGGGGGGCCTCCATGATTGCGGGAGGACGCTGAGGTCGAGGGAGGACGCTGAGGTCGGGGGAGGACGGACGCTGAGGTCGGGGGAGGACGCTGAGGTCAGGGGAGGGCGCTGAGGTCGGGGGAGGACAGACGCTGAGGTCGGGGGAGGACGCTGAGGTCGGGGGAGGACGCTGAGGTCGGGGCACGAAGCAGGCCCCCACAAGTGCTTGTGTGACCGAGTCAAGGGCCGCGGGGCTGGGGGCCCACGCCAGGGTAGACATTAATCACAGTGGGCAGTAAAGCGTACATGGGAATTCAACCTAAATAATAAAGTTCAGAAAAGTAGTGAAATAATTCTAGTTTAAAAGCCAGGTATTTTAAAGCTTTGTTTAAAGACTCCAGGAGAAGCCCAGACTGTTGGCTCCAGCCTCTCTCGCTTACCCCCTCAGCTGACCCCCCTGGAAGCCCACGTCTAGGACCCCGCCCAGCCTGCCTGGGGTGGGGCGGGTGGTCACACTGCAGAACCCCCTGAGTCCAGCTCCTCCTTTCGTGCCTGGAGACCAGCCAGACCAGGGAGGAGCTGGCCCAGGGCCCCAGAGCAGGTCACAGGCAGGCCCCGGGTGCTGCCCCAGTCTCCTGGCCACACTGTGCCGTCATCCTGGGGTGAGGTTGGGTGGCAGAACGCCCAAAGGGTCCAGACACCAAGGCTGGACCTGGTGAGGGTTGGGGGGGAGCCCACCTGGGCTCAGGGTGGGTGTCAGGGGGTAGGGGGAGCCCACCCAGGTCCAGGGTGGGTGTCAGGGTAGGGGGAGCCCACCTGGGCCCATGGTAGGTGTCGGGGAGGTGGGGGAGCCCACCTGGGCCCAGGGTGGGTGTCGGGGTAGGGGGAGCCCACCTGGGCCCAGGGTGGGTGTGGGGGGCCGGGGAAGCCAACCTCGGCCCAGGGTGCGCAGCAGCAGGGCGCAGGCGCACAGCTGTATGTCCAGGATCCTCTGGTGCTGCTTCATGATGGTGAGCAACAGCTCCACCAGCTCCGCCGGCCACGGCAGACCTGGGTGGGTGGACAGGAGCAGGTGGGGGGGGGTGGGGGTTGGGGGCGTCACGCGTGGGCCCTGGGTGGCCGGACACCGTTCGTCAGGTGTGTGGAGTGCCTGCCACTGGTCTGCTGTAGCCGGCTTCCTATCCTAGCAGCTCTACAAGGCCAACCCTCCACTGACAGAAGAACCCAGCTGGTGTGACTCCAGAGCGCCAGCGCCCTTGGCTACGGCTGCCCTCAGAGGGGACGTCTACGGGCCCCTTAGACTGTCGGCTTGGCGGCCCGGGACCTGTGCCGAGCACGGGGAGGGGAGCAGGCCATGGCGACAGGGTCCAGGCCCAGCTGTGCCTCTTCCCACTGCCGTCCCCTCTCCCAGCCTGTGTCCCCGTGGTGAGAGTGACAAGGTCAGAGGTGCTGGTGCCAAGGAAGCCGAGTCGTGGCCGGCCTGTCTTCAGGCAAGGTGCCTGAGGTGGGGGTGGCCACCAAGACCCCCTTCGGAAGGGACCCAGCACCGCCCTCACCTTCCCCGGGAGCAGACTCTCCTTGCCCATGGAGTTTGTCCTGGCCACAGCCCAGCTCGATGGGATCGTGGGGAGGGAGGAAGGAAGGGAAATGGCCAAGGGGAGGTCTCCATGGCCTCATGAGGGGGCTGGGGCTTGGCCTCTGTGATCTGTGCAGCCCAGCCACTGGGATAGCCTGCTATGGAAGGATGGATGATGGACAAATGGATGGTGGGTGGGTGGAGGAGGAGGATGGACAATGGACGGAGGGGACAGGTGGTGGGTGGGTGGAGGGGGATACTGGACAATGCACAGTGAGTGGAGGAGACGGATGGTGGGTGGATGGATGGATGATGGACAAATGGACAGTGGATGGAAGGGGCTGATGGTGGGTGGATGGGTGCATGCATGCAATATTCAGGCTGGAGAGACAGGTTGAATGCAGATCTTCCAAAACCATCTTTTGGTAGAATTAACGGTATTAGTATTAATACTCGACGGAGATGCACTCTTGAGAGGTGAGTAGGTTGGTGCGTCTGTACAGGCAGTGAGCAGCGTCTGTGAAAACGTCAAGTACTCAGACCTGCACATCTGGGGTTTTACTACGCAGAAGCAGATGGAGCTCACAAACACCCCGAGGTGGTCCGTATGAGCTCAGTTATGACCCTGGGAAATCAGCAGCCACTCAGATGCCTGACCAGAGGGACGGTAGAGAGGTGGGGTGTCTGTGTAGCGTCCAGGAAAAGCAGGTGGAATGAGGCCACAGGAGATGGTTCTGACCCCGAGCCATCCACCACCCGCCACCCTTGGCTCAGTAAGAGAAGTCCAGGCTCCTGCTCCAAGCAGGTGGTGGAGCCGCGGATGCTGACGGATCAGGCCTCAGAGGAGTCCAGTGAGGAGCACTGGAGCAGGTAGGGCTCCCCAGGAAGGGTACAGGGGCGGAGTGGAGCTGGGGCCGGGGGCTCTACCCAGCTGGTCTTCAGGCATCCTCAGGAGCCTCTTCAGGGCCCTGTGCTGGACTTCAGGGCGGCTGGAGAAGTTCTGCATGACCTCTGCAGGGGACAGGGCAGTGTGGGGAGGTCTCGGCTCAGGGCCCATCTGTGAGCCCCCCACCACACAGACACACGTGAGCAGGCGTGAGGCCACGCCCTTATCCCCACCTCCTGGGCAGAGCCACCGGGCCAAAGTCCAAGGTCAGCCTCAGCGCCCACCCAGTGGGTTCAATTCGGGCGACTCCCTTGAGGCCACTCAGTTAGCAGGTGATGGGCTTCAACTGGACCCAGCTGTCTGCCTCCAAAGCCCATGACAAAGAGATGGGGAGACTGGGCCGCAAGGACACAGGGGGTGCCCCTTCCCCACAAAGGGAGGCAGCGGTGGTCCACTGGGGGTAGGTGGGTGGGAGGGAGTCCCTTGTAGCCCAGGCAGGGGGCCACTGAAGGGGAGAAGGGAGTGAATGGCCCACCCACACCAGGGGCAGCGGGGTAGGAGGGTGGAGCCAGGCCTGAACCGAAGGTGACCTCCAGACCCACCGTCCACACAAAAGCAGAGGTGTGGCCCCGGCCGGTGCAGGTGGAGGGGTCTACTGAGCAGGGCAACGCTTGGGATGGATGAGGGGCAAGCCCACCAGCCGCACAGGAGGAGCAGTCCACGGGACCCCCCAGCTTTATAAAGAGGCCACAGGGCCCCCCTGCGCTGGCCTCTGGGGCCCCCATGGTCACCGAAGATGCTGGCCACGTTGCTCTCGAGCAGCATGTCGATGATGAACTCGGGCACCACCTGCCGGTGCAGAACCAGGGCGATGCTGGAGGACCGGAAGTCGCTGCGCACGGAGGTGACGTGGATCACGTCCCTGGGGAGGGCAGAGAGCGCCGCCTGCGCCCACGCCCCACTCGCCGGCAGCCGCGTGGCCCCCACCTTCTGTGGGAGCCCACCTTGCAAGCACCTCTCACAGCAGGCACCCCGGCACATCCCGTCCAGGAGGGACCCAGCACTCGCACCCGTGTGGACCCCTCCCTCCATAATGTAGACTGAAAAAAAAAAGAATTCCCGGCTGTGTTGCAGTAAAGGTGAACAGAACACAGAATGGATCATTTTGTTCTTCTGACTTTAAAATACCTTAGAATTCAAACATGCTCCTGGGCCCGGGGCCATAGCCCCTGTCGGGCCAGGGCTCAGAGACGCGGCCGCAGTTTGGGACGGCCCAGCTCAGAGGAGCCATTGTTCATGGATGAAGCACTTTGTGGCATTGAAACCCCAAGTAGCCGCTGAGAGATTGAGAGGGGAAGACAGTGGCAGACAAGACTGAGATGGGACCCCGGAGCCTGAGCTCACCTGACGGTGACTCGCTCCGCGGGGTCGGCCTGGAGCATCAGAGGCAAGAGGGCCTGGAAGGTTTTCGCGTCGGGGACCTTCCTCTCCTCCATGGTCCGCAGGACGCCGCTCAGGCTGGCGGGGGAGCTCCGGATGGACTTGCGCAGGTGCATGGCTTCCAGCGTCTAGGAGGAGAGAGGACCGTGTATATTCTCCCTGCGGGAGGGAGGCGGCCTGACCCCGGCCAGAGGGAGCTGCGGTGGCTGCCGCTGTCAGGAAGGGGTCCAGCCACCTGTGCCCCGGAGTTCTGGTCCAAAGAAGAAATGCAGGTACGGAGAAAAGCCAGTGGCCATCTCACTGGCTGGAGGGAGTGGGGACAACCTCCCTCCATGGCCGGGACCCCACGGTGGGCCGGGTAGCGCACCTGAACTCGGCGGATCTCGTCCCCGAGGGGCTGCTGCGGGGCCAGGTCGGCATGTTACCAGCATCGCCCCCACACGAGGGCCCAGTGGGGTGGAGCGCGGGGGGCTTCACACAGGCACACCCACGGCGGGAGGATGCCATGGGGGTGTGCGCCCCTCTCAGGGCCAAGGTGGGCTCCCGGGGGCTGAGGGGCGAGGGCGGGCGGGAGGCCCTCACGTCCAGGAAGGAGCAGCTGGCCATGTCCAAGATGATGCAGCCCAGGGACCAGATGTCGGATTTCTGGCTGAAGGAGAAGCTGAGGGCTTCGGGCGCCATCCAGGACTTCTGGAAGGGGTCTGTTGGCAGGAGTGAGGTGAGCCATGCGTGAGTCCCATGCTCCCCGGGGAAGCAAGCAGCTTGAAAATGGGCCCTTGGTCACTCTCCTTGGGGGAGGGAGAGACACGCTGTCCAAGGCCCTGGGTCAGTAAGATCCTAGCCCGCAAGGCTGGGGCCCACCAGGCCGGCCGTGTGCACCCCTGAGTCCCACGGTGGCTGCAGGAACGTTCGGACGGGGCGTCTCCAGGAAGGCTGAGACCGTGTGCTCACTCAGCATCGCCTCTGCGTGTCAGGACCTCGAGGCAAAGCTCTAGGTCCCTTTCCAGTTTCCCAACTTGAAGCCCAAACGGGGAGCCAGCAGAGCAGGGTCCCCGTCTGGCTCTCAGGGCCTGACCCATCTCGGGCACCCCTGCCTTTCTGGACCCCCGCTGCCCAGACAGAGTAAAGGGGGGCTCCAAGGACCCCTGCCATTTATACTGCCAGCAGACCGGCCTATCCATGCACCTGCCCGCCCACCCGCCTGTCCATCCTCCTGTCTGCATGTCCACCCGCCCGCCCGTCCATCCTCCTGTCTGTATGTCCATCCACCCACCCGTCCATCCACCTGTCTGCATGTCCGTCCACCCGCCCGTCCATCCTCCTGTCTGCATGTCCGTCCGCCCGCCCGTCCATCCACCTGTCTGCATGTCCGTCCACCCACCCGTCCATCCACCTGTCTGCATGTCCGTCCACCCGCCCGTCCATCCACCTGTCTGCATGTCCACCCGCCCACCCGTCCATCCACCTGTCTGCATGTCCACCCGTCCATCCTCCTGTCTGCATGTCCGTCCGCCCACCCGTCCATCCTCCTGTCTGCATGTCCGTCCACCCGCCCGTCCATCCTCCTGTCTGCATGTCCGTCCACCCGCCCGTCCATCCACCTGTCTGCATGTCCACCCGTCCATCCACCTGTCTGCATGTCCGTCCACCCGCCCGTCCATCCTCCTGTCTGCATGTCCGTCCACCCACCCACCCGCCCGTCCATCCACCTGTCTGCATGTCCGTCCACCCACCCGCCCGTCCATCCATCTGTCTGCATGTCCGTCCACCCACCCACCCGCCCGTCCATCCTCCTGTCTGCATGTCCATCCACCCACCCGTCCATCCACCTGTCTGCATGCCCGTCCACCCGCCCACCACGGGCAGCGTGCCGCCAGCACCTGCCAGCCCAGGATTCTGCCGTTCTCCCGTGGAGAGCCGCCCTCTCCTCTCACCGCCCTGATAGCTGTGAGGCTTGAAGCCCAGCTGCCTTTGCCCTGTGGTCTTTTCAGAGGATAGAAACATCTCTCTGACTCCTCACCTCTACCATCTCCTGGGTTACTCTGAGGCTCAGTAAAGAAATCCAACCCAAGGGGCTTCCCTGGTGGTGCAGTAGATAAGAACTCTGCCAGTGCAGGGAATACCGGTTCAATTTCTGGTCTGGGAAGACCCCACAGGCTGCGGAGCAACCAAGCCTGGGTACCACAACTACGGAGCCCGAGTTCTGGAGCCTGTGAGTCGCAGCTCATGAAGCCTGCACGCTCCAGGGCCCGCAGGCCCCAACAGCTGAAGCCCGTGTGCCTAGAGCCTGTGCTCCGCAACAAGAGAAGCCCCCGCAGTGAGAAGCCGGCGCACCGCATTTAGAGAGCAGCACCCCCGTCTGGAACTGGAGGAAGCCCGTGCAGCGATGAAGACCCCACATGGCCACATATAAACAAATACAACCCGAGCTAGTGCCCGGTGTCCACCAGGCTCCCCGCGCTTCCCTCCCCTTCCTTCCTTTGGAGACCTCCCTCCCCTCCATGAAGGGGAGCATCTCTGAGTGTCTTCTGGACCCTGCGTGTGCCCCACCGCTTGGTTGCACCCTGCTCGGTTACAGCCCAAGCAAGGGGGTCTCTGTGGAGTCCACAGAAGTCTGGGGTGGGGGCCGGTCTCTGGGGACCTTCTGAGCAAGGGGAGGTTTGCTGTTGCCCTGTTCCAGCTCCTAGAGTGGCCCCTGCCCTTGGACCCCCCTCGAGGGGATGGCCCCCGCTGCTCCCAGCCACTGCTGCCCCCGGCCGGGGTGGCCAGCCACCTTCCTCCGCCCGGACGTTCCACTTGGCCTTGTCGGTCATGAGCGTGCTGGAGCTCAGGTCCTGCAGTTTGCAGTGGGCGTTGTTGACAAGGGCGATGTTGGAGGGCTTGAGGTTCCTGCAACCGAGAGGCGTGCCCTTCCACCTGCTGCCCGGCGGGGCTACGTCTGCAAACCCTCCACTCCCGCCACACCTAGGGCCCCCACCCCTTCTCCACCCGCCTCAGTAAATGCCCTGTTGGGACCACTTTTAAAATACCACTTCTCGTAAGTGTAAGTACACTCAGTCACTTCAAATGGGGAAAACGAGGCAACTACGAGCAGGGAAACGGGCAATCCGCCTGCAGTCCCTCCACTGGCAGCCTTCTAGATCTCAGCTGAGAGCTCGTTTGGGGCCTGGCTTCCCATCCGTGACTGTAACAGGATCGCAAGCGCTCCCTGCCTGTATTGGTTCACATGGTTTTCTCTCCTTCACCCACGGGCGGGTCCTTCCAATGGTGACTCGAGCGTGCAGCTGCGCTACTGCGACTCCCAGGGTCGAAAGCTCGGCCTGGGAGGGCCCGGAGGCCACGGGTGCTGCTATCTGCTGCTTTCCTTGCACTTTAGAACCTCCCGCCCCTTGTGTGCCTGGGGAGGGTCGTGGAGGGCGTGGCACTCCCTCTGAGTCTGGGAGGTGCTCCGGGAGGAGTAGGGCCCACCCTCGTCTGGCTGCCCCTCCCTCCCATGGGCCTGCCCCTGGTGGACGCTGCCCTGGGAGGTGCCAGCCCCGGGAGGGGCCTGGCCACCCACTCACCTGTGGATGACGTCCAAGTGGTGCAGGTAGTCCAGCGCGTCCAGCGCCTGGCCTAGCATGTTCTGCAGCCACTGGGGAGAAAGAGATGCCGGGATGGGGGGCCAGCAAGTGCCTGCCCTTCACAGGCAGCTCAGGGGCTGCTCAGCGCAGCCCGTGAGGTCACGGCCCGTTCCCACCCTGTGGGTCGAGATGGGCCTGAAGCCAGTGGCCAACAGCTCAGAGCCAGCGCGGGAGCTTCTGCTGAGGGCTGTGTGGGGGCTCTCAGGACAGCAAGACCTCGTCAGTTGCAAGGCCCTGGGTTCCAGCCCCACGCTCTTGTCCCTGGGTTCCAGCTCTACCTGCACCCACCCATCTAGGGTACCAGAGATGCTGAGTGTTCAGCTCTCACTTGGGACTTCCATGTCCAGGTCATTAGTGAAAAGAGCCCTGAGAACATTCTGGAAGCAGTTTGTGTCCGCAACAAGATCCATGTGGTTTCTAGGACAGTGGTTTTCACACCATGTTCCTTGGGATCCTGGACCCCACCCAGGGTGCTCGAGAGAGGCTGAGGGGCAGGACCTCAGACTTCCTGACCCCAGGCCCCTGAGTAGAGTGCCTCTGATCTCCTTACTGGGGTTCTGAGAACATCCTGTGCTTGACAGGGTTCTACAAACAGGAAGTTTGAAACCCACTCTGAGCCTGTCTCGAGGCCCACCTTGGGAGAGGAGCCGGGTACCCCTCGGAACACCCCACCACCACCCACACACCACCAGCAGGGAGACGGTTCCCAGAGGCCCACAGAACAGAGGTCATGTGGTATGGGTCACAGGCCTAAATGTGAAAGCGAGATAGATCCAGTCTGAGGGCAACGGAGCAAAATATTATCCTAATCCTGGGCCAAGAACAGCTGCCCTGAAGGCTCAGAAGGCACCAACCAGAGAAACACTGATGAACCGCAGCTCGTGACAGCTAAGAAAGTGAGCCGGCAGCCGCAGACTAGGAGACACCTGGGCACCGTGTCCAGAATACAGACACCGTTTGTCCGTTTGTACGGATCAGTAAGACGGATGGCCCCGTGTTTAAACAGGCCAGGGCCTGAACAGACACCAAAGGAGACATCCAAACGGCCACGAAGTGCTCGCCGTGCCCGCGCTCAAAGTCAGTGAGGCCGAAACGCGATTCTTAATTAAAACTAACAAGTCTGCGGCTTCCCTGGCGTCCTGTGGTTAGGACTCTGGGCACCCAATGCTGGGGGCGTGGGTTTGATCCCTGGTCGGGAATGAGCTCCCATAGACCACAAGCGAGAGTTCACACAGCACAGCTAGAGATCGCGCATGCCCAAGTGAAGACCGAAGATCCCGCGAGCCCCGGGCGAAGACCGAAGATCCCGCCAGCCGCTACTAAGACCCTATGCAGCCACGTGAAGAGACACTAAAAAGAAGAAGACTGACACGGAGCAGGGTGGGCCAGGATGCAGAGCCCGAGGGCTGCAACTTGAGGGTCAACACCAAGTCGACTAGCCATCCCGGAGACTGGGGATGCTGGCCACAGCAGCACACGCAGCCACTCTGTGACCTGGCAACTCCACGCTGGGGGACTCCCCCAGGAAACGGATATTTCGGTCCATCAGACACATGCCCTCGCTCACAACAGCCCCAAACTGGAAGCAATGCAGATGCTCACAGCTCTGGACCAGGTGCACAATGGAGATGCGACCATCCGATGGAGCCGTGCCTGGCCGTGGACAGGCGTGCTCTCCTGACACACTCAATTCAGTTCAGTTGCTCATTCGTGTCCGACTCTTTGCGACCCCATGGACTGCAGCACACCAGGCCTCCTTGTCCATCACCAACTCCCGGAGTTTATGCAAACTCATGTCCATCGAGTTGGTGATGCCATCCAGCCATCTCATCCTCTGTCGTCCCCTCTCCTCCTGCCTCCAATCTTTCCCAGCATCAGGTCAGTTCTTTGCATCAGGCGGCCAAAGTATTGGAGCTTCAGCTTCAGCATCAGTCCTTCCAATAAATATTTGGGACTGATTTCCTTAAGGATTGACTGGTTTGATCTCCAAGGCTCTCTCAAGAGTCTTCTCCAGCACCACAGTTCAGAAGCATCACCTGGTGTGAGTCAGGCGTGAGTCACCTGACACCCTCACAGGTGAGTAAATCTAAGCACCAGGACAAACAGGAGAAACCAGACACAAGCGAATGTCATGCTGTCCGAGCCCATCTGTGGGAACTTCAGGGACAGGCAGAGGATCTCCGGAGGCGGCAGTCAGGCCCTGGGCACCAGCTGGGGGCCTCTGGAGGGCCAGGAGCACTCTGACCTCATGGGAGGCGGGGATGGAGTGTCTGCCCATGCAAAATTCAGCCCGCTCTACACTTAAGATCTGTGCACATTATTGCTGCTACTGCTAAGTCGCTTCAGTCGTGTCCGACTCTGTGTGACCCCATAGACGGCGGCCCACCAGGCTCCCCCATCCCTGGGACTCTCCAGGCAAGAACACTGGAGTGGGTTGCCATTTCCTTCTCCAATACATCAAAGTGAAAAGTGAAAGTGAAGTCGCTCAGTTGTGTCTGACTCTTCATGACCCCATGGACTGCAGCCTACCAGGCTCCTCCGCCCATGGGATTTTCCAGGCAAGAGTACTGGAGTGGGGTGCCATTGCCTTCTCCCTGAGTACATTACGGTAGGCAAATACCTTCATTCATAAGCGTCGGAAGAAATGAGCCTGGGCTCCAGTGGTGCGTGCCCCCTGCTCTGCCGGTGCCCCTCTGCCCCCGCTGTGGGGCCTCACAAGGTGCAGGTGGGCCCCAGGCCTGGCATCCCCAACAGTCTGTCTTACCTCGGAGTCTATGGCTGTCTTTGCCGCCCTGTTCTTCTCAATGACATTCTGGAAGCTTTCCTTGTGGTACTCCATCACCAGGCAGAGGAACAGAGAGGAGATCTGCTGAGGACGCAGCCCCTTAGCCGGGTCCCGCCTGGACCCCTTAGCCAGGTGCCAAGTTCAGGCCCCCGGCAGCCCAGGCCTGGGACCTCCTGGGCCATCACTGCTCCAGGACCTTCCTTCCCCAGGCCACCACCGGCGGTGGCTACGGCAGCACTGCCCCCGTCCCCCAGGGGGTGGACACGCCCATCCCGAGTGGCTCCCCGCTCCTGCCCCACTTGGGCTTTTCTTAAAGGTGCATGAGTCCACCACGGCACACGCAGGCCACGGCGCCTGGGGCCCTGGCACCTTCATCCCTTAGGGCTCAGCTGAGACCCACTCCTCCCTCTAAGGGGCCTTGCCTGATGGGACCCAGCAGCCCCTAGCTCAACCCCATCTGGAGTAACCAGCAGGCAGGCCTCGGGGTCCCTGGAAAGACGAGGAGTCAGATGGCCACCGGGACCCAGCACAGGGCTTAGGGGCTGCCAGGCCCAGACTTGAGAGACACTGTGTTGTTGCCAGCTGGTTTCTCCCAGCCTTCTCCTGGAAAGTGGGATAATGAGCCCCACGCAGAGGCTGTAGGGTCCCAGGTAAGATGCTGCCCAGAAGCCCCGCATGACCCGGAGGGTGCAGAGCCAGGGGGTGCCTTGCAGAGGTCCTGCTATGGGCGCTCACAGGGTTACAATCGGCGGGGTGGGGGGCCCTCTATGCCCGCCGAGTCCACGGGGCTGGCTCTGACCCACCTCACTGTTCCACATGATGAAGAGCTCCTGGTAGATGGAGATGTGGGCGTGCTGAAGCTTCAGCAGTGGCATCAGCTGTGGACAAGGGCAGACGAGGTGGAAGTGTGGGGAAGACCGCATCTCAGCCAGCTCCTCCGCCCAGGGCAGGGGCAGGGTCCCGGGAGGGCCGGCGGCCCGGAGGTTAGGAGCCAGATGGCCCGGGGTGAGTCCTGTCTCCAGGATGTACTGGCTGTGCTGTGTGGCTGGGGACAGGCTCCGCGACCTCTCCGAGCCGCCCAGCCCCATCTGGAGAGAGCAGTACCCGTGTTACCTGCCTCGTGGGGTGACAGGAGGACCAGGTGAGCCGATGCCGGCAGAATGCTGGCCCCCCGGAAACAAGCAGAGTCCAGGATGTCTGGAGGAAGGGGTGTGGCCGAAGGGAGGAGGGTACTGCTGTGCCCTGGCCCCCTGGCCTCCTGGCTGTGGGCACTAGAGGTCCCAGGCCCCTGCCCTGAGCTCCAAGTGCTTTGAGAACAATCGCAGTGAGGCGGCAGAAGTGGCTCCCTTAGCAACTTGGAGCCAGATGGACAGCTGCTCATGATGGCGGGTTGGGTGTGAAAGGCAGTGGCCTAGCAGGATGTGGGAGGGAGTTGGGCAGGAGGGCTGTGATGCTTGGTGGGGTACGGGATGGCCCCCCACTTCTTTCTTCCATGAATGTGGCCTGGGTCCACCACTGTGCCTCAGACACGTTGTGGACGGAATAGCTGCTGGTAAAGCTCAAAAGCTGGTGATTCCAGAAAGAAGAGAAACGGGTGGCCACTAGATGGAAGGGGAGACATTTAGCTTCGTGTAAAATCCAAGAAGAGCAGAGAAAACAACTCAGAGCCTTTGCCCAGCAAACTGAAGCATACGCAGCTGTTTCTGCTCTTATTCTAAACCAGGATGTTACTGTCAGTGCCGACAGGCAGATCTAAGGAATGTAAACGAGTTTACATTTTCTTTGTTAGACAATACTCTATTTTCCAAATTTTCTGTTGTAACTGATACTTTCATAATTAAAGAAAAAGATCTTTTAAAAGATGGTTATTGGTAGAACAGCCTAGGGACCCAGCCAACATTTAAAGGTAATCTTCTCTGAGAATGTGTATTCTAAGTTGTCGGCACCTGGATTTAGAAATAAATGTTTGGGGCACAGACTCCCTTCATGACATGAGGGATCTGGCTCCACAGCACCAGCCAAGAGCTGGTCCTGACTCTCCAAGCCCCCAGCAGCTTCCACCCTTCACTCCACAGGCGGGTACAGAACAGGCTCTGTGCGTCCTGCATCACATCCTCTGGAGAGGTGATCCCCCAGAGAGTTACCTCCTCCAGGGCCTCGTTGGCCTGATGCTCATCAATGCACTCCACCTAGAGCAGCACAAGAGAGCTCGGTCGGTCTACACGCAGTGAGCACCCCCGTCAAGACTCCCACCCACCACCACCAGCATCAAGATCCCAGTCACTGCCATCGTCACCGCCACCACCACCATCATTCGCCAGGGGTGCCAAGCTCCTATCATTCGTAACCCACCACACAGCACCAGATGGGCCTGGAGAGGTTCTAAGGGACGGATCCAGAAATACTTTAAGCAGTGAGATCATCTTTGCTCCTATTGCAAGGATAAGTTTAGGACAGCATAACATACACTTCAAAGCATCATTAACCATTTTCAGGCCATCTCGAAAGCCGGGAGGAAAACAGTGTGTCGCCCCGAGAGCCAAGGAGCTTGGCAAAGTGTCAGCCTTATCCTGCGTTTCTCACTCGGGCCGGGAGGGCTGTCCCCGGCGCTGGACGTGGCTGCTGGGGAACGTGTGCAGAGAGAGGCAGGTGCCGGGCAGAGCAGCACCAGCTTCGACTCTGCACCATCCTTGGTGGCAACGACTGTGGGTGCACACTGTCCCCACATCTTACCAGATCCTCACCCAGAACTTCCGCTCGTAAGATTTACCAGTGGAGAACTCCTGTAATCAGCTGACCACAGATGAAACTGCAGTTGGAGAGTGGTTCTCAGACCCGTGTGAAGACCCTGAAACAGGCGCCCTGTGCATCCCTTTCTTCTGCTCAGGGGCTCGTGCTTAAGTCATTTTGGCCAAAAACATGCTGAGAGCTTTAAAATTATCACCTCTTTTTGACCTGGAAATCCCACCTCTAGGAATTTGTCCCAAGGAGACCATGGATCCTCAAAAAAAAAATTAACTGTAAGATTGTTTATCAGGGTTGCTTATTGTTGTTTGGTCACTAAGTTGTTTGTGACCCTTTGTGACCCTATAGACCCCATGGAGCCCGCCAGGCTCCTCTGTCCATGGGATTTCCCAGGAAAGAATACTGGAGTGGGTTGCCATTTCCTCCCCCAGGGGATCTTCCCAACTCAGGGATTGAACTCAAGTCTCCTATAAAGGTGGATTCTTTACCACTGAGTCACCAGGGAAGCCCCATCAGAGTTGCTTATACAGAGTGAAAAATCAAGAAAATTTTAGCGCTTGTTGTCCTGAGTGGATAGCTGGGGGGTCAGTCCTGGAAGCCAGCCCACAAAGGAGCAGGAGGCTTGTACGCATTCCCAGCCTGCCTGCCTCAGGGGAACTGCTGCAGAGACAGGAAGTCTGGCAGAGCGGAAGGGTGTTGGCAGCAGCCAGCAGCAAAGCTCTGGCCTAGACCCTCCATTCTTCTGGGCCACCTGGGCTTGGACATGCCAAGGTGCACACTACACATCCCCCTGCAGTGCGCACTCCACCCTGCCGTGCCAGCCCTGGTGAGGAGGTAGGGGAAGGGCCCAGGGTTGGTGACCTGCCCTTAAACTTGTGTGACCTTGGGCAAGTCCCTGCCCCTACTCCCCAGCCAGCCTCCTTCAGTTCAGTTCAGCTCAGTCGCTCAGTCATGTCCGACTCTTTGCAACCCCATGGGCTGTAGCACACCGGGCCTCCCTGTCCATCGCCAACTCCCGGAGCTTACTCAAGCTCATGTCCATTGAGTCGGTGATGCCAACCAGCCTCCTTATCCTTGGCTAAGGATAAGGGCTCATTGGTCCCACTTTGTTGAGTTGGTGGGCAGTTAAATAAGATGACAAGGATGCCTGGCACCATCTCCACGTAAATGGGGAGTATGGTGGTGGTTGCTGCTGGAATAAACATGAGTATTCCTTCCCCATCAAGGTGGAAGAGTTGAGTCTCCAGGGAACCTCAAGGAGCCTCATACCACCCCCACAGCTCCCCCCGCAGCCTCTCGCCACCCCTGGATTGCCTCCAGGACTGCTGGCAGATAGGAACCCGGCTGTCGTATGAGGAAGCCTTCCTCTAGGGTGGGGGAGGTCCGTGTGTGTCTGGGGCGCTGGCCCCACTGGAGTGCCTCAGGCATGGCTCCTTACCTGCTTTATCACTCGTTTTACTTTGGTTTTTGTCTCCTCTACCACGAGGTTCACCCCCAAAGCCCCAGGATTCAGCCAGTGCAAAATCTGCCAGCAAAAGAGAAGCTTTCAGGAAAACGTACCCGTCTTTGCACTTCCCAGAGTGTGCCCACCTCCAGGGTCTGTTCCGGTCCTCCTAACTTTCTTCGTGGGCTGGCAAAGAAGGCAATGACCCAGAAGGCTGAGGAGGCCTGCAAAGGCAGAACCTGAGCCCGTCTCTCAGGGGCCAATTCTGGAGCTCCGTCCACCACAGCCCGTCTCTCAGGGGCCGATTCTGGAGCTCCGTCCACCACCCCAGGCCCCTTCTCCAATCTGTGGTTAGGACCAGCCAGGCGTCCGAGAGCCAGCACCTCCCTGGGGCACAGGGTTTCTTCACTCGCTGTAGCCTCTTAGGATCCCAGCTTCCAGCGGCCACCTCCAAACTGAGCCACCGAACAAGAAAGTAACTGGTCCATAATTGGTGCAATCATAAGCCATGGCCCCATGTGAGCCTGGCATGTGCCAAGCGCTTTACAGCTGCCCACACAGGTGGCACTGTTGCTTATCTCCTCATTTAGACTGGAGGAAACTGAGACACCAGGAGCCGGGTCCTTGCCCAAAGGTACAGCACCAGTATCTCAGAGGGCCTGGCCTGAACTGGAAGTCGGGAGTCTGACTCCAGAGATGGTGCGTGGACGCATGAGGCTGGGTGGCCCGAGCACATTCCTCAGAGGATGAAGGACAGGGTGCTGCGGGAGGCAGAGGAGTTCGTCCAGGTGGTGGGGCCCTCAGTCTATGGACCCTCAGAGTCCAGAGAAGTTTTAGGGTTCTGACGGGGTGGAGACCTGAGCAACTCATGCCCCTGCAAGAAGGCTCACACTCAGGCACTCTCAGCAGGCAAATGAAACAGTAAAACGCACACGTGTCTCAGATCAAGGCTTTTTTTTCCTCTTAAAAAGTAAATTTGTTTTTAAAATTCTCTGGTCACCCAGAAACTCCTCTGCTTTACCACCGGCTCACTCCCCACCCCCGACCACCCCTTCCCCTGTCGCTCCAACACAAAAGGGGATTCTCACAAAGTGAGCAAAACCTAACTTAACAAATCATTGTCAGATTAACGAATCTTTTTACAAAGACTGACTCTAACATTTAATAAAGTGGACATCTTATGCATTTGGTAAACATTCAAATGCACTCATCTCACACAATAGCAAAGTAATGCTCAAAATTCTCCAAGCCAGGCTTCAGCAATACGTGAACCGTGAACTTCCAGATGTTCAAGCTGGTTTTAGAAAAGGCAGAGGAACCAGAGATCAAATTGCCAAAATCCACTGGATCATCGAAAAACCAAGAGAGTTCCAGAAAAACATCCATTTCTGCTTTATTGACTATGCCAAAGCCTTTGACTGTGTGGATCACAATAAACTGTGGAAAATTCTGAAAGAGATGGGAATACCAGACCACCTGACCTGCCTCTTGAGAAACCTATATGCAGGTCAGGAAGCAACAGTTAGAACTGGACATGGAACAACAGACTGGTTCCAAATAGGAAAAGGAGTACGTCAAGGCTGTATATTGTCACCCTGCTTATTTAACTTATATGCAGAGTACATCATGAGAAACACTGGGCTGGAAGAAGCACAAGCTGGAATCAAGATTGCCGGGAGAAATATCAATAACCTCAGATATGCAGATGACACCACCCTTATGGCAGAAAGTGAAGAACTAAAGAGCCTCTTGATGAAAGTGAAAGAGGAGAGTGAAAAAGTTGGCTTAAAGCTCAACATTCAGAAAACGAAGATCATGGCATCCGGTCCCATCACTTCATGGGAAATAGATGGGGAAACAGTGGAAACAGTGTCAGACTTTATGTTTTGGGGCTCCAAAATCACTGCAGATGGTGATCGCAGCCATGAAATTAAAAGACGCTTACTCCTTGGAAGTTAAGTTATGACCACCCTAGATAGCATATTCAAAAGCAGAGACATTACTTTGCCAACAAAAGTTCGTCTAGTCAAGGCTATGGTTTTTCCAGTGGTCATGTATGGATGTGAGATTTGGACTGTGAAGAAGGCTGAGTGCCGAAGCATTGATGCTTTTGAACTGTGGTGTTGGAGAAGACTCTTGAGAGTCCCTTGGACTGCAAGGAGAGCCAACCAGTCCATTCTGAAGGAGCTCAGCCCTGGGATTTCTTTGGAAGGAATGATGCTAAAGCTGAAACTCCAGTACTTTGGCCACCTCATGCGAAGAGTTGACTCATTGGAAAAGACTCTGATGCTGGGAGGGATTGGGGGCAGGAGGAGAAGGGGACGACAGAGGATGAGATGGCTGGATGGCATCACTGACTCGATGGACATGAGTTTGAGTGAACTCCAGGGGTTGGTGATGGACAGGGAGGCCTGGCGTGCTGCGATTCATGGGGTCGCAAAGAGTTGGACACGACTGAGCAACTGAACTGAACTGAACTGAACTGAAACATTCAAATGGCTGTCTGAGGAGGCCTTACAAACAGCTGTGAAAAGAAGAGAAGCAAAAGGGAAAGGAGAAAAGGAAAGATACAGCCATCAGAATGCAGAGTTCCAAAGACTAGTAAGGAGAGGGAAGAAAGCCTTCCCAACTGATAAATGCGAGGAAATAGAGGAAAACAATAGAATGGGAAAGACTGGAGATCTCTTCAAGAAAGTGAGAGATACCGAGGGGACATTTCATGCAAAGGTGGGCACAATATAGGACAGAAACAGTATGGACCTAACAGAAGCAGAAGATATTAAGGAGACAAGAATACACAGAAGAACTAAAGAAAAAAGATCTTCATGACCCAGATAACCACAATGGTGCAATCACTCATCTAGAGCCAGACATCCTGGAATGCGAAGTCAAGTGGGCCTTACGTAGCATCACTACAAACAAAGCTAGTAGAGGTGATAGAATTCCAGCTGAGCTATTTCAAATCCTAAAACATGATGCTGTGAAAGTGCTGCACTCAATATGCCAGCAAATTTGGAAAACTCAGCAGTGGCTACAGGACTGGAAAAGGTCAGTTCTTGTTCCAATCCCAAAGAAAGATAATGCCAAAGAATGTTCAGACTACCACACAATTGCACTTATCTCACATGCTAGCAAAGTGATGTTCAAAATTCTCCAAGCTAGGCTTTGACAGTATGTGAACTGAGAACTTTCAGATGTTCAAGCTGGATTTAGAAAAGGCAGAGGAACCAGAGATCAAATTGCTAACATTTGTCGGATCACCGAAAAAGCCAGAGAATTCCAGAAAAACATATACTTCTGTTTCATTGACTACACTAAAGCCTTTAACTGTGTGGATCAAAACAAACTGTGAAAAATTACTCAAGAGACGGGAATACCAGACCACCTGACCTGCCTCCTGAGAAATCTGTGTGCAGGTCGAGAAGCAATGGTTAGAACCGGATTGGAACAATGAACTAGAACCAAATTGAGAAAGGAGTACGTCAAGGCTGCATATTGTCACCCTGCTTATTTAACTTCTATGCAGAGTACTTCATGTGAAACGCTGGGCTGGAAGAAGCACAAGCTGGAATCAAGTTTGCCAGGAGAAATATCAACAGCCTCAGATATGCAGATGACACCACCCTTATTGCAGAAAGCGAAGAGGAACTAAAGAGCCTCTTGATGAAAGTGAAAGAGGAGAGTGAAAAAACTGGTTTAAAATTCAACATTCAGAAAACTAAGATTATGGCATCCGTCCCATCAGTTCATGGCAAACAGATGGGGAAACAATAGAAACAGTGAGAGACTTTATTTTTGGGGGCTCCAAAATCACTGCAGATGGTGACTGCAGCCATGAAATTAAAAGACACTTGCTCCTTGGAAGAAAAACTATGACAAACCTAGGCAGCATATTAAAAAGCAGACACATTACTTTGCCAACAAAGGTCCATCTAGTCAAAGTGAAAGTGGCTCAGTCATGTCTGACTCTTTGCAATCCAATGGACTATACCGTCCATGGAATTCTCCAGGCCAGAACACTGGAGTGGGGGGCCTTTCCCTTCTCCAGGCAATCTTCCCAACCCGGGGATCAAACCCAGATCTCCTGAATTCCAGGTGGATTCTTTACCAGCTGAGCCACCAGGGAAGCCCAAGAATACTGGAATGGGTAGCCTATTTCTTCTCCAACAGATCTTCCCAACCCAGGAATCAAACTGGGGTCTCATGCCGTTGCAGGAAGATTCTTTACCAACTGAGCTACAGGGAATCCCCCATCTAGTCAAAGATATGATTTTTCCAGTAGTCATGTATGGATGTGAGAGTTGGACCATAAAGAAAGCTGAGCACGGAATTGATGCTTTTGAACTGTGGTGCTGGAGAAGACTCTTGAGAGTCCCTTGGACTGCAAGCTCATCCAACCAGTCAATCCTAAAGGAAATCAGTCCCGAATATTTATTGGAAGGACTGATGCTGAAGCTGAAGCTCCTATACTTTGGGCAGCTGATGTGAAGAACTGACCTGATGCTGGGAAAGATTGAAGGCGGCAGAAGGGGACGACAGAGGATGAGAAAGATTGAAGGTGGCAGAAGGGGACGACAGAGGATGAGTTGTTTGGATGGCATCACCGACTCGATGGACATGAGTCTGAACAAGCTCCGGGAGTTGGTGATGGACAGGGAGGCCTGGCAGGCTGCAGTCCATGGGGTTGCAAAGAGTTGCACACAACTGAGCGACTGAACTGAACTGAAACATTCATTTCTCTTTATTTTCCAACTTTCCTTTTGTTTTGTGAATTTTTTAGGCCCTAAACATTTTCACAAGCCCTGGAAAAGGCCCAGTCTCCCCCAGCTAGGGACTACTGACAGGGTGTCTTAGGAGCCTGAGGGCTGCAGATGTTGAATTCTGAATGTTCTAGGGTTTGCAGGAGCTGAAGCGCATGGACCTGTGGGGAAAAAAGGATGAGGTTGTTTTCTAGCATGGAAAAAGCAAGAGAGTTCCAGAAAAACATCCATTTCTGCTTTATTGACTATGCCAAAGCCTTTGACTGTGTGGATCACAATAAACTGTGGAAAATTCTGAAAGAGATGGGAATACCAGACCACCTGACCTGCCTCTTGAGAAACCTATATGCAGGTCAGGAAGCAACAGTTAGAACTGGACATGGAACAACAGACTGGTTCCAAATAGGAAAAGGAGTACGTCAAGGCTGTATATTGTCACCCTGCTTATTTAACTTATATGCAGAGTACATCATGAGAAACACTGGGCTGGAAGAAGCACAAGCTGGAATCAAGATTGCCGGGAGAAATATCAATAACCTCAGATATGCAGATGACACCACCCTTATGGCAGAAAGTGAAGAGGAAGTAAAAGGCCTCTTGATGAAAGTGAAAGTGGAGAGTGAAAAAGTTGGCTTAAGGCTCAACATTCAGAAAACGAAGATCATGGCATCCAGTCCCATCACTTCATGGGAAATAGATGGGGAAACAGGGGAAACAGTGGAAACAGTGGCAGACTTTATGTTTTGGGGCTCCAAAATCACTGCAGACGGTGATCGCAGCCATGAAATTAAAAGACGCTTACTCCTTGGAAGTTAAGTTATGACCACCCTAGATAGCATATTCAAAAGCAGAGACATTACTTTGCCAACAAAGGTCCATCTAGTCAAGGCTATGGTTTTTCCAGTGGTCATGTATGGATGTGAGAGTTGGACTGTGAAGAAGGTTGAGTGCCGAAGCATTGATGCTTTTGAACTGTGGTGTTGGAGAAGACTCTTGAGAGTCCCTTGGACTGCAAGGAGATCCAACCAGTCCATTCTGAAGGAGATCAGCCCTGGGATTTCTTTGGAAGGAATGATGCTAAAGCTGAAACTCCAGTACTTTGGCCACCTCATGCGAAGAGTTGACTCATTGGAAAAGACTCTGATGCTGGGAGGGATTGGGGGCAGAAGGAGAAGGGGACGACAGAGGATGAGATGGCTGGATGGCATCACGGACTCGATGGACGTGAGTCTGGGTGAACTCCGGGAGTTGGTGATGGACAGGGAGGCCTGGCGTGCTGGGATTCATGGGGTCGCAAAGCGTTGGACACGACTGAGCGACTGAACTGAACTGAACTGATATTCAGACTGGAGAGGCCTTAATTTCATCCGTCATTTTAGAGAGGGGGAAACCCAATGTAGAGGGGCAAGGGACACCCAGGAGGTCCCCTATGAGCTAGAGGCAAACACTGGCTCAACATGGGCACCTTGCCTCCCTGGGGTCAGACGTGGAAGCAGGGCGGCTTTTCAGGTGTGCTGTGCTTAGTTGCTCAGTCGTGTCCAGCACTTTGCAGCCCCCGTGGACGGTAGCCCACCAGGCTCCTCTGTCCATGGGATTCTCCAGCCAAGAATACTGGAGTGGATTGCCGTGCCCTCCTCCAGGGGATCTTCCCACCCACCGATCGAGCCGGGGTCCCTCGCAGTACGGGGCGGATTCTTGACCAGCTGAGCCACCAGGGAAGCCTTGGGGGCCACAGGGACTGTAACCGTTAAACCGGTAGGAGCTGGGGGCAGTGGCCACAGAGCCGGGTCCTGGGCTCGGGCCTGACCATCGGCCCCTCGTCGTCCCCGCCTATTCGCCAGGGGACCGCTCGGCACCTGGTACTTTTCCATAGTGTCTTCAGGGGAAGACTCGGCCTCCCTGTCCCTCCGCGGGGCACTGGGGTGCACCTCTGGCCCGAGCCGCAGTCGGACCCCGGACTGAGCATGCGCAGTGTGGTCCGCGTCCGGTGTTCGCCCATCCCCCACCCGGGGGGCACCCATCAGCCCCCGCGAGCTCGCTTGCCGACCCGGGCCCTCTCTGCCTGAACCGCGCCGGCAGCTGCGTCCTTTCCGCAGGCCGGCCCTCAGGGGCGGGGCCTCGCGCGGGGAGGGCGGGGCCTGAACGCGGCGGGGAGGGCGGGGCCTGGGTGCGGTGGGCCGCGCGCGGCCCCTTTAAGGCGCGGCCGGGGCGGGCCCCGCGGCGCGGCCCCTTTAAGGCTTGGCCTACGTGGCAGCCGCTGGAGCCGCGGACGCGGAGCGAGGCCGGCCGCTGGGTACTTCCTGTGGAGGCCGCAGCGGGCGCGGGCGCCGACGGGCAGAGCGCCGAGGGTGCGAGCGAGCGAGCGAGCGAGCGAGCCGAGCCTCCCGCCGCCGCCATGGGCCAGAACGACCTGATGGGCACGGCCGAGGACTTCGCCGACCAGGTGCGGCCTGCGGGCCCGTCCGCTCGGGGCGCCCCTCCTCCCCGGCCCTCCTGTCTGGCCCCCGACCTGGGTGCCTCCGGGGCCCCGCCCGTGCCCCGCGGAGCCGGCCCCCGGCCCCCGGGCCGCCCCGAGGCCTGGGCCGGGCCCCTCCCGATGCCCTCGCCGGGCTCGCTCCCCCTCCCCCAGCCGGGGCCCTGCCTCCCGGGCTCGCCGCCTGCTCGGGCCGGGGCACCCCCAAACTCGGCCTCGGGGACCCAGCCCGCCCTTGCGCCGTCCGCGCGCCGGGGCGCCCTGGGTGTGTTCCCCGGGCCCGGGCTTCGGACGCCCGGCTCTGTGGGCCTGTCCTCCCTCCCTGATCCGGCCCGGCTCGTTCTAGACGCCGAGGGGCGCCAGCGGCTGTCTCCCCGCCTCCCGAGAAGGGTTCTGAGACCCCGGGGTGGGATGGGGGATGCTTGGGGAGCGTCCTCGCCTTTCTGCACCGCTGGGTGGTCCCTGCACGCTTCTCCTTCCACTGGGCACTCTTAGGGGGCGGATCCTGAACGGGGGGTTGGTCAGACCGAGGCCTGAGGGGGTCCTCCGGGTGGAAAGGGGGTCGCCCTGGTAGGCACCCCCGCTACAGAAAGCCACGGCACTGATTCTTTTCTCTGTCTCAGACGTCTTGGGTTCACGGGGTCCCTTTGACCCTTCCCTTCCATCTTCCTTCCCTGTCTGGACTCTGCCCCGCGATGAAATGAATGGATATCTGTCTGTACATACAGCTGGGGGGAGGGGGACGCCTACCTTCCTGTTCGGAGTCCAGGAGTGTCCAGGTGGCATTCCTAGCAACAGGGAAGCGGCCCTTGAAACAGGCCACTGAGTCACTGCTAAAGGTGTTCGGAAACTAGACGGACAGAACCGGGTCCTGCCAAGGGGACAGAGCTGTCCCGCCGTCTCCTTCGACCAAGCGTGGCCCCGAGACCATGGCGGTGATTCTTCAGCCGTGTGCCTTCTGCTTCTGAAAGTGTCCCGTTATGTCTACAGACTATAGGAGGAGTTGCGGCTGGCCCAGCCACCATGCTCTCTTTGGTTTACTTAATGGGTGTGTGGCTTTGTCAGAGTTAAAAGTAGTGAGCTTTAAGTTTCTGTTTTTATGGGGGTGGTTATAATTCATCGTACTCCAAGGCTGGGCTCACTGGAAGGTGTGTGTGTGTGAGAGATTTTTAAACAATAGTTAAGTGAGCTGTTTTCTAATCAGTTATTGGTGAACAAGATTTCCTGTTGTTCCCCTGACGGATGAGATCTCTCTAGTGTGGCCTCCCCGTTGGGTTCTCCCAGCCCCATTTTCTTATGAGCTGCTTATGTTATAAAACCGTGGGGCTAAAACAGTCAACTTGAAGAAATGTTTTTCCCTTAGGTCACGATTTTGTGTTAACAATCTAAAAATTGTATCCCTTGCAAAAACAATTTGTATAGAAAGCGCTCAAAAACCAAGCCAGCCGACTTTGTCCGCTTTCGCTGACATGATTTTAGTGACCCAGTTTTGTTTCCCCAAGTAGCCGCTACCTAAAAAGATGCCTCAGTTCAGCCATGGTAGCTGTGAGAGCCTCGTACACTCTCTGCAGCCCGGAAAAACCCCGGTTTTGCAAGTGAATTTCATAACTGAATCTAGATAAAATGTCTCCACTCAAGTTGCTGCCAACTATCAAATGATAAACCCTCCTCCTGCCAAAAAAAAAAAAACCAGACTCTCTTTACGTAATCCTTTCTTTTTTTTTTCCATGCATTTTGTTTGCTTTAAATGAAAGAAGCAGAATCTTGGAACTGGAAAGGTCCTCGAGGGGCACACAGGATCAACCTGTACCGGTTTCACTGCTGAGGCTCCCGGGGCCTGGGGCCACAGCCCTGGGCAAAGCCCACACGCAACATGCTTCTCAGGCCTGCTGTTTTTCTGTAAGAGAGCACACTGCCTAAGATCTGGAAAAACAAGGCCGCATCTACCGGGCAGGGCAGGCTCCTGCGGTCAGTTTTTGAGGGCCAGAGCCCACCTTGCTGGTGACAGGTGTCCACAGACACCTCCGTGCCCTTCCGTGGGGGGCGGGGCCGGGCCGCGCTGTCAGCGCCGAAGTTAGGAGCTGCTTCTGCTGCCTGGCCTGGTGTGAGAGAAAGGCATGGACAGGCGATGGGGTGCAGAGCGAAAGTGATGGCTTCCTGTGGGCAGAATCTGGCCACAGGCTGGTGCTTTTGTTTTTTGACGTTGATCCACATGGCGTTAAAGCAGCTGCCAAGAGTAAAGGTGCAGAGTCCGGGCTTTTAAGATGAAGTGACCTCACTTGCAGGGGTGGGGGTGTCACGACAGTCACTGATGCGACCAATAAATACAAACATGACATGCCTGTCTTCCAACCTCATCTCAGAAAACAACAGCAAAAATGAGAGACAGAAAGTCAGCCAGAAGTCAGCAGGGTCTCAGAAGGGCCCTGTGTCCCCTGAGAGCCACGGCAGTGACCCGGAACCTTCGCTGCTCCGACATGGGGCCAGGCCGTCCGTGCACACTCCTTGTGTTGCCCGAGGGTCCCGGGAGCTTGGGCCACAGCACTTCCATCTCCAGATGCAGAGAGGGAGGTCTGTGTGGTCTTGCGCGGCACGTGGTGGCCCGCCACACTGAGTCGGCGAGCTGCGACCTTCCTTCAGGCCTGCAGAGGCATGAGTGCGGGTGAGTGGTCTGGCGCCTTGCAGCCAGCAGGCTCAGCTGCCTCTTTGGCATCAGGCTTCTTGCCCTGGGTGGCAGGGACAGCGTCCTCCTGCTGGAGAAAGTGCTGAGAGAGCTGTCTGCGGAAGCTGGCATTCGGAAGCCATCTGAGCCTGGGTCTGAAGGGGCCAGAGACTAATGAACTCAGCAATCCAAAATGACGCCCATCCCCTGCAGCTGGGACTCAGGGCCAGGCTGCAGGCTATGGCTCCCAAGTACATTTGCCCCAGTAAATAGGAGTATTAGCACTTAATGGGCTGTGTCACCAAGGTGACAGATAAGCCGCATGAGGCCTTGGTTTCCGTGTGGCCTTTGGTATTTCCACATGTCCCCTGGCAGAACAGAGCCAGTCCTGGGAGCTCTCACCTCCAGGAGCTCCCTTTGGCCCCTGGTCAAGCGCTGGGGAGCAGGGGATGGCTCTGGCGGGACACTGAGCCGGGCCTCCGTAGCCCCCAGGTCTCGGGGCTGTGCCTTAACCCCACGTGAAGCCACCGGTGTGGGTAGAGTTTGGGACAGCGCTGGGTGGCTTCTCCGTGTTCTCTGCCTGTTCCTTTGTCATCCCTCCCCCACAAGGGCTTCCGGCCTTATACCAAAAAGGAGCAGGGAGAGAGCAGAGAGGAGCCGGCTGACTCACTGCTGTCCTCTGCTCTGACCTCAGACAGGAGGTTCTGAGAAGGAGTCCTGCCTCCCTACCTCTTGGGGAGCAGGGTGGAGGCGTGGGCGTGGGGGCGGGGGCAGCGGGGCTTATCCCGGAAGGCCATGAGCAGCCTGGCACTGCTCTTCTCTCGGTGGCGCTATGTCCCGTATGGGTTTTTGGTAGGGAAGCCAGGCCATCTCTCCAGCCCAGGGCTGACCGACACCTCTTCCTGGACCTCCAGGTACTGCGTGGCCTTACAGAGCACTCAGGGAGACTCGCTGGGGGTCTGGGGGCCCTGGTGGATGTGCCCCTGTGAGTCACCAGGCTCAGGTACCAGCCCTGACTCAGACTGATGGGCCAGAGGTCACTGGCCGCAGGCTTTAATCTTCTGGGGTGTGCAGGCTCGGAGCGGCCCTGGAGAAGGGCAGCCCCAGTTCTCAGGGTGCACAGAAGCCTGACCCGCCTCTGCCTGCAAGTTCTCATGAACCAAGAGTTGCAGCCTGCTTTCCTCAAGTCCCTTTTGTCCTGAACACTCAGAGAGAGTGGGTTTCCCTGTGTTCTGTGGGAGCTTCAGGTGGCTGTGTTACATGATGGCCGTGTCCCAGAGCTACGTCCCAGGTTGGGTACAACTGCTGCTTAAATCCCTGCTGCTCGGAAACCACAGCCCCATGTATGGAAACCTTAGCTCTGTAGGTGAGCCCTCAGATGGGGTCTTGCTTAGGACCCATATGCCACGCTTGACCGTGAGATTCCTGTGAAAGGCCTGACCCCCAGAGGGTGACAGACCCTGTCCCTTGCCCTGCAGGCCCTGCCCACTCAGCGTCTCCTTCCAGCCTTCCCATCGTGATCCTCTGTCTGGGCACAGTGTGCACTGCGCGTGACCACTGGGTGCGTGGGCCGCACTCAGCCCCTGCCCTCGGGGCCCATGGTGTGTGCAGGAGGCCAGCTTAGCGTGAGCAGCGGCCAGGTGGCCTCTGCGGGCCTGCTTCAGGGGCTCCTCGGTCGTGCCAGGGGGACGCTGTCTGCAGCAGCACAGCGTGGGCCCAGGGGCCGGGCGCCGAGAGCGTAGCGTGTGCAGGCGAGGTGCACATCGGGTCTGCTCTCACGCCGTCCCCCCCCGCCGCCTTCCTCCGCGTTCAGTCCAAACAGGTGCTCACTAGAGGGCGGCTGGTCTCAGAGAGGCCCGGATCGGCCTGACGTATAAAACAGCCCCAAACCCAGCCCACGCCGTTGTTTAGCTGCTAAGTCACATCCAGCTCTTTGCGACCCCGTGGCTGTAGCCCACCGGGCTCCTCTGACCATGGGATTTCCCAGGCAAGAATACTGGGGTGGGTGGGTTGTCATTTCCTTCTCCAGGGAATCTTTCTAACCCAGGAATCGAACCCACGTCTCCTGCATTGACAGGTGGATTCTTTATCACTGAGATGTGCTTAGTTCAGAGCACAGATACCTGAATTTTTGCAGTGTTTTCTAACTCAGAGATGTCTGTCTTGGCATGTCTGCACTCTGAGGAAGGAGTGAATTACCTGTCCGAAGAGAACTTCTCTCCGCCGCTCTCTAATCCCCTTGACCCAGACACTCAAATTAAGAGCGCAGACGTGCCATGGAGGCTTTAAACACTGCCTCCGTCTTGCGGTTTAGGGGCCAGTGGAGGCGAGTCAGCCCCCGCCTGGGGTTCACAGTCCACACTGCCCTCCCGGCAGGCTGTGCTAGCCTCATATGGCTTTCCCCAGGTTTCAACACTCTGCTGAGGCCTGCGTTGTCGCCAGGGCTTCTTGGCTGGTGGCTGAGCCTACCGGGCTGGGTGATTACCCCATTGCTGGACATTTTGATTCAGGCCCTGAGGCCGAAATGGGAGGGTGTGTGGCCTCCGCTGTTCCCACAGCTCCTGATCTGAAGTGCTTCTACTCTACGTGGACTCCAGAGTTCATGTAGGTGTATTTGGGACCTCTTTTTTTTTCTCCTTTTAAAGACAAGGTCCATTGTCCTCTTTTTTCCTCTGCTCATTAAAGTTGGAAAGAATCTTCACGACTGTTAACCCAGTGGTCCTCACTTTGTAGGATAGTAGAGACCCCCGCCCCCACCAGAGCATTCACTCAGCTTGTCCACAGCGCGTGGCCGTCGGGGTCAGAGCCAGGGTGAGAGCACCGGCCGTCAGCCTCAGCCCCGGGCCCGCCTGCTCGCCTGTCTGCGCATCTCCCTCTCCCACTGGGACTCTGGCGTGATTCCGTGGGGGTCAGGGGCCAAGCAGATGCGTGCAGAAGTGAACACCTTGGGGCCCAGGCTCTGGGACCCGGAGAGGGTGGACACCTGGCTTGTCACCCCTCTGTCCTCAGGCCAGGCTGCTGTGGCCCAGAGCCCGGGGGAGGGGAGGCGTCTCTGTGCTGACTAAGCCAGAACGGACAACTAAAGGTTGGTCACACAGCTGGTGGCTTGCTGACCATGGTGGATGGCTTTAGCAGCACCTAGGACTTGCAGTCAGCTTTTCAAAACACCAAAGCGGAAGGAACGCTCCCAGGCACACCGTCTTCTATCCCAGCAGTAGGTTGGCAGCCTCAGAGGTTGTGACACCCGGTGTCCCTTCGAGGGGTCAGATTCACGGGTGCCCTTCGGACTCTGGCTGCTGGCACACAAGCCACGTGGGCGGGCACCCGATCTTTCTCCCCAGTTCCTGCTGTCACCGTGTATCACAGGGCGTCTTTCCCTTTGTCTCTCCGCTTGGAGCGCTTGGTAAGAGAAAGTGCGGTGGTTCACCCGAATGACACTCGTGCCTCGGTTTCGGGTTGCGTGTGTGTTTCTTAGCTATCGTAAACGGCCTGGCTGGCACGGGGCAGGAGGAAGCTGTGTCTGCGGGCGTTGCTGGCTGCCACCGTGGGAGCAGGGCTGTCCCAGCAGCTCGAGGGTAGCGAGGCCAGGCAGGTTCTCACTTCGTGGACGCCCCGCGACGGACCCTGGGCGCATGCCGGGGCAGCAGTTCTGCGGTGGAGAGACCCTGGGCCAGCGCGCCGCTGAGGCCCGCTGAGTGTGTCATGGGCCGGTCGGGCTTCCCACGCCCCTGCCTGAGGTGGGCGTGCTGTCCCACAGCGGTTGCACACGTGATGACAGTAGCTGACACGCACGCGCCGGCTGAGACCACAGAGGAGGCCGGGGGCCGGATGGAGGTCTCCCTCGCCTCCAGGCAGGGTGCCCGGACCGCCCCCTGGGCAGTGCTGGGAGCGGGCGACAGGCCTCCCCCCACTCCGTCCCGCCGCCCTCACCGTGGCTTTCCCGGCCCTGCAGTTCCTGCGCGTCACAAAGCAGTACCTGCCGCACGTGGCACGCCTCTGCCTCATCAGCACGTTCCTGGAGGACGGCATCCGCATGTGGTTCCAGTGGAGTGAGCAGCGGGACTACATAGACACCACCTGGAACTGCGGCTACCTTCTGGCCTCCTCCTTCGTCTTCCTCAACCTGCTCGGACAGCTGAGTGAGTGGCGCCCGCGCCCCTGCGGTTTCCCAGGCTGCGGGGTCTCCCGGGCGGCGGTCTGCGACCCGCTCCCCCCAGCAGGGCACTGGGCAGGCCTGGAAGCAGGCCCTGCCGGCCCTCGGCTGGCTGCTCTGTTTAGTCCTGGCCGCATCGCTTTGCGGCCCTGGGCTCAGTGCCCGGAGCAGGAGGTGTAGGGCACTGGGAGTGGCCAGTGTGGAGCCGAGGCACCCTAAACCTGGGGTCTGGGCGGATGAGAGTGGCACACGGAGAAGGGTGGGCCTCGGACGCCGGTGCGGCCGCGTGGGCTTTGGGCCCGGCTCCTGCTGACCGTCCCCTGTCCTCGGGGCACAGGACAGGACTGCAGCTCTCTGCAGAGCTCCTGTAACACGGCGACTCTGGTCAGGAGTCCACTTTCTGGACCAGGGCTTTGGATAGGTAGAGGCCATCCCTGCCAGAGGCTGCTTTTGGCTTGGAGTGGGTGGCTGGGCTGCCGCGGCGCCAGCAGCCGGCGCAGGGCTGCAGCCCTGACCTTAGCCCCCTTGCAGCCGGCTGCATCCTGGTGCTGAGCAGGAACTTCGTGCAGTACGCCTGCTTTGGGCTCTTCGGCATCATCGCGCTCCAGGTGAGTGTTCTCCCTCCTCTCGCCCTGCTTAGAACCGAGCCCCTGGGGCAGAGGCCGTGAGGACTCGGCCCCACTCCCCTTCAGCCCGCTTGTGTCTGCCTGGAACTGCTTGGGGCCGAGCTCTGGGCTTCCACCGTTGGCCACTTCCCCAAGTTCCTTGTGACAAGGCAGCAGGTCACAAGATTCTCTACTTCACAGAGAACGCGTAGCTACTCATGAAATGTTTAGCTCACATTTCACCTGGATCGGGTCTTGTCCTCCAGAACCGTCTGGGCCCAGCTCTGAGGAAGCAAGGGCTTGTTGACAGGTCCGGGCCACCACCCACCCCAAGGGACGCTGAGCCCGTTGCTGAGTTTCGGGCTGTTGATGTTCCGAAAGGGTTTTGTCTGTCTTGTTATTTAGATTTCTCATGTATGTTGGAAGAATTGCCTGATGCTGTTAATTCTGTAGAAACAGAAATTTGTCTGAAAACGCTGAGACTGCAGTTTGTCTTTCCTCTTCCCTCAGACGATCGCCTACAGCATTTTATGGGACTTGAAGTTTCTGATGAGGTAGGTATCTTCTGGTTGGTGACTAGTGTATCTCTTCGTGTCTCTAAAGTCAGTAGCTGTTGGTTGAAGTGAGTTTCTCTGGGTCAAAACCATGCTTCTTAGACTCTGTAGCGGACGTTGGTGAGGCCTTTTCCACCCCATCCCCGAACCCCGAGAACACAGGTGAGAAACCCACGTCTCACGAGGGCTCACGGGTCCCGGGGGAGCGCTGGTCATCAGGAGAGCCCTGTGCAGGCCCCGCAATGGGTGCAGATGCATCTGTGTCTCTGGTCCTGTCCATAGGGGTCAGCGGGGTCCCCTTCCTGCTGGGGCCTCCGGCCCGGTCCGCCTGGCACTGGCGGGGCCAGGGGGCCTGAGTGACCCCTGCGGGGGTGTGTCCTGCAGGAACCTGGCCCTCGGAGGAGGCTTGCTGCTGCTGCTGGCCGAGTCCCGATCTGAAGGCAAGAGCATGTTTGCGGGCGTCCCCACCATGCGTGAGAGCTCCCCCAAGCAGTACATGCAGCTCGGAGGCCGAGTCCTGCTGGTCCTGATGTTCATGACGCTGCTCCACTTTGACGCCAGCTTCTTCTCGGTACGTCTCCCCGGTTGAGCCCCGACCTTCTGGAAGGGCACTGCCCCCTCCTCTGCATGCTGCACACCGCCGAGGGGCCATCAGATGGGACCTTGACACTGCCGAGTTCTTGGGGCCAGGAAGCTGCCCTGGCCTCGCCGCAGGGCCCCTCCAGCTGGGGACGCAGGCTCTCAGCGCGCACGCCTGCACCCTCCGGCACGCACACCTGCAGTGGGCACTGCACGCCGGGGGTTGGGGCTGCAGAGTCGAAGGCTTCATCCTTGGCCCTAGGAGCTCATAGAGCCAGGGCCCTGGCTGGGCAGGGTCGCCAGGAGGGCTCTTGGCACTGAGGGCAGGGAGCGGTTGGTCCTGAGCAGCTCCGGGGAGTGTGGTCCCAGGGTCAGCCGTGAGTGAGTCCCGCTAATAACCCTGCCTGTGAACTGCAGACCTCTCTCTGTCCAGGGCGGCCATCTGCTGCCCTCACCGCTTCCTTCCTTGCTTGTGATGCCGGCTCTCAGCACGCCCCGAGTTACTCCACCCTGGCGCGGGGCCCGCAGGGACGCGGGCAGCTGGAACCGGCCTGCGTATCAAACAGGACACGTCTCTTCTTCACATTCATTCTCATTCCATGCCTTTCAACCTGTGCAGATCCTGCAGAACATCGTGGGCACGGCTCTGATGATTCTGGTGGCCGTCGGCTTCAAGACCAAGCTGGCCGCCTTGACTCTTGTCGTCTGGCTGCTTGCCATCAACGTGTACTTCAATGCCTTCTGGACCGTTCCCGTCTACAAGCCCATGCACGACTTCCTCAAGTATGACTTCTTCCAGACCATGTCGGTGATCGGAGGCTTGCTCCTGGTGGTGGCCCTGGGCCCCGGGGGTGTGTCCATGGACGAGAAGAAGAAAGAATGGTAACGGAGTCCTCCCTGCCTGGCTGGGACCCGCGGCTGTCGAGGACTGGTTCAGGGTGGATTTGAGTAACTGCCAGCATCTCCTGTACCCTCTTTCCTTCCCTCCCTTGGTAAAGGCACAGATGTTTTGAGAACTTTATTTGCAGACACCTGATCATTAATGGCTAAACCTGCTAAGGACCCACAGCCTGGCACCTGAGTGTGCGGAGCCGGCCGGCCCAGGCCAGCGCCCCCGCCCTGGGGCAGGGCCTGGCTTGTTGGAGTGAGCATCTTGCTTGGCTGTGGCCTGTCAGCCCAACTTTTTTTTCTTCTTTTTTGGGGTGGGGGACCTTGAAGCTGTACTGTGAGCAGATACATTTGTGTATCATTCAAAGCAGTCTCCCTCTTATTTTTTTTTTTTGAAGTTTACCTTTTTAGCTAACTACTCAATGATTTGGGGTGGCGCAGCGCAACATCAACACACTGGTTCAGGCCCGCACCAGTGCCTTCCCCGTGGGCTCCGCCCTGCGCTGTGATCCTTTTATAGGGCCGGTGAGAGCGTGTAGAGAAACCCCAGACCCCAAGAATAAGGCAGTATTAGAGCAGCAGCCAAAACTGCGGTTTACGGCCAGGGCGTTCCTCAGAGAAGCGGCCGGGGTCGGTGCAGTTTCCGCGGGGTGCTGCCTGGGAGCGCGAGGGGCTCACGGGGGGGACGAGGCCCTCTAAGGCCGCCCAGAGCCTGCAGGGGCCGGAGCCCAGGCCTGGCGGCATGTGTGGGCCTCGTCAGTGCCCGCCTGCCCAGATGGGGAGCAGCCGCCACTGCAGGCAGGGCTGGACCGGAGCGGGCACTCAGACGTTACCTCAGGCCGACCTGTCCCAGAGCCGCAGCCGGCACCCACTGCCCGGCGCCCCCGGCCCGCTCGCTCCCTGCCCTCACGAGGCTGCTGCTTGCTCAGATTGTCTATTTGCTATGCTGAATGCAGCCCCAGTTACTTTTTACGATCTGTGATGCCTTACCGATTGGATCTTGATCCTGTATTTAAAGTTTTCTAACATTGCCTTATACTGTGTTTCTCTTCTTGGGGGTGGGGCCGTGAGCTCTTCTCGCTGTTCTTCACTTGTCCACCTGGTAGCAGAGGCCATGAGGTGACGGCAACCCCTGTGCCGCCCCAGGTCCTCCTGGGGCCAGGCCCTCCAAGGTCTCACAAGACTTGCCTTGGAGCGGGCCCCATCTTCTCTGGATTCATCTGCTAGGGGTGCGCGCCTGACCCGAGGGCCTTTCCTGGGGCTTCTGGGGCCCATCCTGAACCCAGATCCACACGGACCTTCGTGTTGAGCCAGGGTGAGGGGAGCAACCCCCACCCCGACCCACTCAAGCCCCTGGCCAGCTTCACAGGGCGGGGGGAGGCTGGCTCTTCCTCACTAGAGCTGCCAGAACCTTCCGTCCAGTCTGGCCCCAGCTGACCTGAGGGGAACCATTGCTGCCCTTGCAGCACCACCCGTGTGCCCCCACCCGCCCCTAGCCCCCCACTGCAGAGGCTCCTTATAGCCCACCCCCAGGAGCCCCCTTCCCTACTCCCCACGTATTTATGAGGATGGAGGACTTTCTACTTCCGTCCCTGGGGTGCTCCCACGTGAAGGGAGTTCTGACTCTGTTTCAGTCTAGGCAGGGTGGTCTCTCTCAGCATACCCCCACCCAGCTACCCCAGCCTCCCGGCCCCAGGGAACAGCCCACTTGGCTAGGCCGCAGCTGCTCTGTGGCTTTGTTTTTGGCAGGGTCCAGTTTTTGGTTTGTAAAAACTGAGACTGACCCCTGGTGGTCCCCAGTCCACCTCCCCTGTCCCTGAGTGGACTAGTGCTCGGGGCAGGGGTAGATGCTTATGTAAGAAGAGGAAAAGGACCTATTAAATTGGTTTTAGCAAAAAGAATTTCTGAAAAAAAAAAAAAAAAACTTTTTTTTGCTCTCTGTGGGAAATAGGTATAAATCTCATGCTGTATTTTATATCTTAGTTGTGTTTGAAAACATTTTGATTTTTGGAGACACGTCAGAATAAATAATGGCATTTGTTGTATGCAGTGTGGTCCTCTGGTGTCCTCCAGCCAGGTGGGGCCTGGCCAGGGCTCTTCGCCGGAGACCACATCCAGACGGAGGTCTTCCTTCGGGGTCCCTGCTGCTCCCTGGGTGTGGGGTCAGACCCTAGCCGTGCAGGCAGGGGCAGCAAACGAGGAGTGCGTGGAGCAGGTCTTGGGAACTGGATCAGCGGGGACCCTGGCGGGCAGCTTCCGATGAGCGACCTTTCATCAACCTGACTGTTTAAAAGAGCTGAAGCTCTTAGGTTTGCGGTGGTGATTTTTGAACTTCTTTTTCAAGGAGCTGGACCGCTTCTGTGGCACAAACGGAGAATTCCCGTCAGCGGGGGCATTCGGACGCAATACCGGGGTGCTGTGAGCCTGCCTCCCAACCCCAGCCTGCAGGGAGGAAGGGACTTTGGTGGGAACCCCTGGGCAGCTTTCCGCCTGCGGCTTCCGTGACGACTCGGCCGGACAGTTAAAAGGCAGCACTCGGACCCCAAGCGCACAGCCCTGCCCCGCCCTCTACCAGCCCAGTGCTACGCCACTGACGGAACTTCTTTCCTGCCCCAGTCTCAGAGGTTCCGGGGGCTGTGATCGAGTCCCTTCCTCGAGGTTCCTGCGCTGCGCTCTGGCCGCCCTGCCTTAGAGCGCGGGCCCTGAGCCTGCTCCCTGCAGCCCCTTCTGCGCAGGCGCAGACCAGGAAGCAGCCCCGCCCCCACCGGGTAGCCCCGCCAGCGCGGCTTGTATACTGCTGGCTTGAAATTTCAGCTTTTAAGAAAAAGGTATCTGATTTTTTTCTAAAGAAGCTGAAACCCACGGCTACAGGAAGCCGCTGCCGCGTCCGCAGCGCGGGGGCCAGCACTACCTTCCTGCGCTTGAGGACGCGCTCCCGGCCCGCTCCCAGGGCCCTGCTGTCTTCACGGCCCGGCTCTCGCGGGCACCTCGGCTTCTCATCCTCGTCCTCGGTCTGAAAGTCGTCAGTGCTGTCCCCAGGCCCAGTCGCTTCTGGGTCCTTCTTGGTGAACAGCTCAGCTGCAGGGGTAGAGGTTGGGGCTGTCTGAGGTCAAGTGCACCACCTGTGCCCAGGGGTCAGCCAGGCGTAGGACCAGAGGCGGACACGCAGCGGGAGGGAGCTGCTTGCGGATGGAACCCGCCGGGAGGACGGGTGGGCGGCGCTCCAGCTTACGCGGGTACAGGTCTGTCATGCTGTCGCCGCTGTCGCTCGGGGCGGCGCCGTCATCGCTGGACGGGGGCTCCCAGAACGCTTCTCTAGGACGAGGCGGCCCGTCACTGTCCTGCTGGTCTTCCCTCCTCCTCCTCTTGTGCAGGAGGCAGGCCGGCACGAACTCCACCCCCCGCTCCTGACACTCCTCATCTGCGAGACAGACCGGTAAGCTGCCTGGCTCCCTCGCGCCTCCCCACCGTCCTCCGGCACACAGCTGGGCTCGGCCAGGCCCTGCCACCCTACTCCCCAGGGAAACGTCAGGAGAGCCTTCAGCTCGGCTCCTCCTGGGAGAGCAGCCAGGTGCGTGGGGGTGCAGGCCAGGGGCAGGACAGCGGAGACCAAACGGGCCTGGAGCGCCCATTCCGTCAGCTCCAGCCAGTTTCCAGGAAGCTGTGCCTGGGAGAGTGCCAAGCAGGCACAGGAAGCCACGCCAGCCTGCCACCCGGAGACTGAAGTCCCCTCAAGCACAGCAGCTGGGACCCCTCCCTGGATGGTGCGCTCCATAAAGTCCCGGCTCTAAGCCTCCAGCGCACTCCCATCCAAAGCTGCCAAGACCCTCTGTGGTCTTGTCCCCACCTGCCTTTCTAAGCCCACCTTGCCTGGTGGCACAGTAGCGGTCCTACAGAACCATCCCCCCAGCCAGGCCGAGCACTCTCCCCGCAGCTCCTCAGGTCCTGTCTGAAGAGAAACCCTCAGACAGCCGCCTGTGTCAGGCAGGCCCACCGGGCTCAGCACCACCTTCTTCAGAGCACTTGACCTCGCCTGCGCCGCTCTGGAGTTCGCTGCCTGCCCTGCGCTGCCTCTACCATCGCCCTCTCCTCACCGTGCCGGGACCGGGCCTGGTGCACCCACCAAGGGCCCCCAAAGGCTGACCGGGCTGCTGCTTCTGCCTTCTAGGGGTGCTGGTCCTGGGGAGAGCACGCAAGCACCCGGACACCCACGTCCCCCAAGGCTACTTACACTTCCGCAGCGCCCTCTGGTACCGCCGGCCCTGGGTGTGCCTCAGCACGTGCTCTGGGGACTTGTTGATGTGTCGCAGGGTGAGTTTGCAGAACAGCTGGTGCCTAAGGGACAGTTCACAAGCCAGGGTCCAGACCCACAGCTCTCTACCACGGCCACGTCTTAGAATCACCCCCAGAGAGTATGATGGGGGAGGTCTGCCGTGTGGCTTAGGCATCAGGATTCTTCCAAGCTTCCAAGCAACTGCAGCCTGCCACTCCTCCAGACAACCTCACCGTCCACCCAGAAAACAGGCGTAGACAGCCTGGCCAGCCTCCCCAGACTGCTCCAGCAGGAGAGGCATGTGGACCACCGCTTTACAAAGTGCTGGACCGTGGGACTGTCTGCCACCCCCTTCGCCTTGACTACTGTCAACCGTGCCCTCTCGGCTAAATCAAAGCTCTCCTTAAACTAAAGAAGGAAAATGACCGCCTTCAGAACCTCAGGTGACAAAGCACAAGTGGGCCAACCCTCTACGGAGCACACAGGCCCAGGTGGCAAACCTCGTGTTTACAAAAAGAAAACGAAATGTCAACTTCAGATATGCAGAGGGTACCACTGTAATGCACTACCACCCAGCAGTCACGTATGAATGTGAGAGCTGGACCATGAAGAAAGCTGAGTGTGGAAGAACTGATGCTTTTGAATTGTGATGCTCGAGAAGACCTTTGAGAGTCCCTTCTACAGCAAAATCAAACCAGTCACTTCTAGTGAACCCTGAATATTCACTAGAAGAACTGATGCTGAAGCTGAAGCTCCAATACTTTGGCCACCTCATGCACAGAGCCGACTCAGTGGAAAAGACCCTTAAATTGGGAAAGATTCAAAGCAAGGGGAGAAGGGGATGACAGAGGATGAGATGGTTAGCTAGCATCACCGACTCAATGGACAGGAATTTGAGCAAACTCCAGGAGATGGTGAAGGACAGGAAAGCCCCGTGCACTGCAGCCCACGGGGTCGCAAAGAGTCGGACACGACTGAGCGACTGAACACACACACATACAGACATGAGCGAGACGGGGGCCTCACTTGGGGTCCCAGGTGACTCACAGCTCCAGAACTCCCACCTGCATCTCAGGTCTCCTATCAGACGGGAGGGTGGGCGCTGCCAGACTGGCCGCATCTCTGAGGAGCGCTCACTCTGCGCAGAGGGGTCGGGGCTCCGGAGTCTACCCAGTCCCGGCCAGACTCAGCACTAGGAACTGTCCCTCCCCGGCAGTACCCGGCCGCCCCACCCCGGCCTGGCCACGTACGGATTCTTGGTGCTGGGCACGATGTGCGGCTCGAACTCGGCGTAGTCGAAGGCCGGGGAGGCGCGGACCAGCCGCTGGTACTTCTTGCCGCGGGTGTAGACCTGGAGCTCGGGCAGGCGACAAGGCAGCTCGTGGCCGGTCAGAGCGCACCGCACCTGCGGGCGGGAGCGCGGCGCGGTCACGGGGTCCGGGCGCTGGGGGTCTCGGGGCCCGCCGTGGGGTTCCCGCACCCCACCCCCGCCCCGCTCCCACCTTGCAGGCGCCGGGCTCCAGCCGCAGGCTCGGGTGCTCGCGCAGAAAGGCGCGCACGTCTGCCGGCAGCTCGCTCATGGCTCGGCGAGCGGAGCTGGGCGCCGACCTTCGCCGGAACCACGTGGGCAGGGGGCGGGGCCGGGGCGGGGCCTAACGGCGCCCGGGAAGCACACGCCTCCAGGGCCCGGAAGTGGGCGGGCGGGGCGATGGCGGCGGCGCGGCAGCTGGGGATGCGCGCGGCGGGGCTGCGGCCGCTACTGTGCGTGGCGGGCGCGGGGCAGGTGAGCGGGCAGGGGCGGTGCGGCCGAGCGGGGTTGCGGCCGGCCGGGCGCGCCCTCGGAGTGAGCGCGCTCAGCCGGCCCCTCGCGTCTCCGCAGGCCCCGGCCAGCGTCGTCTGGAGGAGCGTCCTGGGGATCGCCCCGCGCGCAGGTGAGTTCTCCGGCAGGGACGCCCCAGGCGCCCCAGGGAACCGTTTCAGTCCGTGCGTCCACTTTGCTGGGGGGGGGCGAGGGCGTCGCGATAAGCTCTGAAACTGCCGCCCCAGCCTCGGGAGTCAGGCCCTGGGTGCGCGCGCGGTTCTCGGTGCTGCCGCCCTCCCGCCGCACCCGGCCAAGGGCAGCCACTGCCCGAGGCCCCCTCGGGCTGAGGCGGGGCCGACTCGAGACCGAAGCCGTCTGGGATCCTAAAGGAAAGCATGGCTTGTCTGTACAGTTTGCATGTGGTCCCCGAGGTTCAGCAAAGGGTGTTTGTGTATAGAGCGCTGTGCACCCTGGAAAGGCGGCTGTAAGTCTACTCCAGGCCTGCCTTTTTTTAACCATCCCTAAGACGTAGGATGCTTTCCGTTGATGGAACTCACGCTCTGAGAGCTTAAAGGTACCTCTTGCGTACGTTTTTCCAACTTTAAATTTATGAGCGATTATCGTTCTGAGAGCTCTGTAAACCACTCTCCTGAAGTGTATCACGTTCTCTCTCTGCAGAGCATGGGCAAGTCTTTGCGTCTAAGTGACAGGATACGTCTTAGCATGTCCTTGCAGGAAAGCCATGAGGTGGTTCCATGAGTTACCCGGGATCATGGTGGGTGGCAGAGCCAGGCCCTAGTTGCTGGATCTCATTCAGTCGGTGACTGTCCGCTGAGTGGGTGTCCTACGCCGGGCGCTGGGTTAGGAGCTGGGCTGGACGCAGGTGCTGCTGGTTGGCTGAGACTGCCCGTCCTGGCCCGGCCCTCCTCCTGTTCCACGTTCTCTCAGGCAGTCAGGGCAGCTTCGAGGAACTGGCCGCTCCGGTTCTTCGTTCCAGGGCTTCCGGCCCCATGCCCGTGCTGTGACATTTCCTAGGGCTGGCCTGGAGGCCCGGCAGGTGTGGCAGCTCTTCAGCCGAAGCAACTGCCACAAAAACCGAAGATGAGTCCTTCCTGCGCTGGTTTCTGCTGCTCATTCCTGTGACTGCCTTTGGCCTGGGGACGTGGCAGGTAAAGGCTGATGTGGCTCTCCTGGCCCTGAGCCCTTGACCGTGCTGCCGCCCACTTGGGCTTACGCCCTGTGCCCACAGGTCCAGCGTCGGAAGTGGAAGCTACAGCTGATCGCAGAGTTAGAGTCCAGAGTTATGGCCGAGCCCATCCCACTGCCCACAGAGTGAGTTTGTGCGGCTGCCCAGCTGGGGCTGGGCTCGCTCAAGGTCAGCAGCGGGGCCTGGCTGCAGCTTGCCTGGTCCTGCTAGGCTTCTTGTTGACACCCAGCTGCTGCCTGACACACACGTGTAGAAAGGCCTTTGGGCTTCACCCGTTTCCAGGCCCAGTGTACTGAGGGCTCCCGCAGTGCTGACGGCCTTCCGTAGCAGTAGTTCTTAGGTGGCGGGCGTGCAGGCAGGCGTCTGTCGCGTCTGGACATGAGTGGTGTTTGAAAATGCCTAGCGATTCTCCTGCCTTCCCTCCTGTAAAAGCACGGAGAGCTGTCATCTTGATGCCTCCCATTCAAGGAAGCAGACAGTGGGTCGACGTTGCCTTGCAGGTGGTCTCTTTGGCCCGTTTTACTGAGTTCACACAAGAGTCCACAGCTTTAAGCTTTTCTTGAAAACGAGAACCTTTTGGCAGCATAGATCCTTGTTCCCACGTGGCTTCCAAGGACTCAGCCCCACTTAGAGGGCACAGCATGCAGCCTTGCAACCCCCACGGTGCTTGTGCATCACCTGCTCAGGCCACGGTGGGTGTCGTGGTCTGCAGACCCTCAAGTGGGTCTCGGCTCCCCTTCTCCCACCCCATATAGCCCAATGGAACTGAAGAACCTGGAGTACAGGCCCGTGAAGGTCAGGGGGCACTTTGACCACTCCAAGGAGCTGTACATGATGCCACGGACAATGGTGGACCCTGCCCGGGAGGCCCGGGAGGCTGGCCGGCTCTCATCAGCAGCTGAGAGCGGGGCCTACGTGGTCACTCCCTTCCACTGCACTGAGCTGGGGTGAGTGGCGTGGCAGAGGTACTGGTTCCCACGTTCCTTCTCAGCCCCCAGCCCCGGGGAATCCAAGCTACCCAGACAGCTCAACTCCTCGGAGAGTTGGAAATATCATCCTGGTGTCAGTAAGACAACTAATTACTGAACTTCGTCCGCGTTATCGAGCTCCAAAGGGGAAGGGGAATGAAACAGGCCCCTTTGGAGACAACCGTTTAGTGGCTGACATATTTAGTGATCATGGGGCGACAAGAGGGGCCAGCAGAGGAGCCCCAGCCTTGCGTGGAGGGTTTCGGGTCAGGGGAGCCTTCCCAGGAGTGTTTGAGTAGGAAGTGGTATGTACTCAGCACCACCCCCGCAGCACCGCTTCCCCCCGCCCCCCAAGATCCAAAACTAGAGCATCAGCCCAAGAAGGAAAACCCAGGGCCTCAGCCTCCGCCTTCTGGCTTCAGGTGCAGGATGGGCCCCGGTGCTGCAGCTAGGACAGGACGGGACTGAGGGCAGGAGTTGAAGGGCGAGGCAGTGGGGAGACGCCCGTCGCTGGCTGTGTCACAGCAGGCCAACAGCAGAGGTTGGCGGTGTGGAGGGCGTTACCCCCCCCCCAGCTCCCTCTGCTTCCGTCTTCCCTGGGGCACCCAGTGACCACTAGTCATCACTTGCATTCAGAACCTCTTCCCTGCCTGAAACAGTGTTCTTACTACTCTAGAATCACCATTCTGGTAAACAGAGGGTTTGTGCCCAGGAGGAAGGTGAATCCAGACACACGGCATAAAGGCCAGGTGAGGGGCTGGACTGTCCTCTCCGGGAGGAGCCGTCCCAGCTCTGCAGAGACGGCATTTCGCGCCTTTCCTCACAGGTTGAGGGAGAAGTCGATCTGGTGGGGATGGTGAGGCTCACAGAGACCAGGAAGCCTTTTGTCCCCGAGAATAACCCCGAGCGGAACCACTGGCATTACCGGGACCTGGAGGCCATGGCCAGGCTCACGGGCGCAGAGCCCGTCTTCATCGATGCTGACTTCAGTATGCCATGACCAGCACACCCCAATCCTTCCCTCCTCCCCTCCTGTCCTCTACACCCCAGCGTGTGTCGGTGGTGGGAGTGTGCCCCACAGCCACTGTGAGGACACCCTTCTGTGTTCCTGCAGAGAGCACAGTCCCTGGAGGGCCCATCGGAGGGCAGACCAGAGTCACCCTGCGGAACGAGCACCTGCAGTACATCATCACCTGGTAAGCCGGGGCCTGGCCTCGCCCACCGCCCCCACCCTCCGCTCCCCGCCCCAGACCGTGACAGTGCGCCCTGCTTTTCAACCCAAGGTACGGACTCTGTGCGGCCACATCATACCTCTGGTGCAAGAAGTTCCTAAGTCGGACTCCTGGTGTGTGAGGAGGTTCGCTGAAGTCAGCCTGTCCCTGAACAACTGAAGCCACTTCAAGAGATGTGGTTTTATGCTCATCACATGCTCTTGGTATAAATAAATCTCTACACCACACGAAGTGCCTTTCTTTCCACCCAAACTCCAATGTACCACCTAAGACAGCTGGAGACACATACAGGGCTTCCGTGGTGGCGCAGCAGGGAAGCCCTGCCATGAGAAGCCCACACACAGCTGGAGTGGCCCCTGCTCGCCACAGATAGAGGGCAAAGCGCCACGCAGCAAACGAAAACAAAACCAATCAAAGCATTGCCACTATCCCCAAACTCATTCCAGAACGCTTGACACCAGCTGAAGGAGAATCTTTTTTATTACTTTTATGTACAGAAAACTCCATAGTGCACACTCAGCCCAGCTTGGTGGCCAGCTCTTTGGCCTTCGCCTTTTCCAGCTTGGCGATGCGAGCCACTGACTTCGGCCCCAGGACGTTGCCTCCCCAGTGACGACGGATCTGTGGGAGGAGAGAGGCAATCAGCCTGCTGTGTCGTTTTCTGAGGCTTTCAAACCACAATAGTTCATGCAGCTCTACCTCACTGTTCCAAGTTGACTGGCATATACAACGGCTCAGAGCCAAGAGCAGCCGGTCTTTGACTAAAGGCTCTACCCAAAGACAGTATTTGTATGAATGTGTTTCTTACCTCGTCGTATCTGTCGTTGTAATTGGTCCTGATGGCTTCCACCAGCTTAGCCAGGGCACTCTTGTCCTCCCTGACAAAGCAGAGGGGGAAATTCAGGTCACTGGCCTTCACAGGTTACCCCCCTCCCTCAAAGCAGACATGACATCAATTTAGCTCCAACACAAGTCTCTTGCCTCAGATATAGCATGACCACATGGCTTATTCAGGTGAAGAAATTCATAACCATCATTGGCAAAGATTCAGAAAATGTTCTTTTTAAAGCTTGGGCTTTAAGGTAAGATCCTGAGAAATTACGGGAACCTGGAGTGGGGGCGGGGCGGTCCCCAGTGACGGGAACGCCGGGCCGCGTGCACTTACGAGTTGACTTGCGTGAAGGCTACGGTGGTGCACGTCTTCCTGTGGACCAGGCGCCCCAGCCGGGCCTTGCCCTTGATGATGCAGTAGGGAACCCCCATCTTGCGGCACAGGGCAGGCAGGAAGACCACGAGCTGGAAGACAGCGTTAGCGCTCGAGTTATCTGAAGCAAAAACAGTACTATAAAAGGGCTAACGTGGCAGCAATTGCTCAGGGTTAAAAAGCTCATGTGTTTGCACTTCAAGGTTTAATTCAGTAAGAAGTTCACATCATCGCAAAAGCCAGGAACTGCATTCCTTGTCAGGACTTCCTTATGAGAAAAGCTGACATCCCTGCCATTCCACCAGGGCCTGTCAGACCCAGCGTCTAGCTTGGCGCTCTTCCTGGGACAGACACGCACCCACCCATCTAAGCCCAGCAGGGACACAGGAGCAGCGGCCACACGTACCTCAATGGGATCCACGTCGTGAGCGATCACCACCAGCTGAGCCTTCTTGTTCTCCACCAGGGTGGTGACCGTGTTGACCCCTAGAACACACAGCCAGTTGGCGTGAGGCGGCGTGGGCTGCTGTTCCCAAGAGCAGCGTCACTGCAGCCTGGCTGTGACTCAGCGTTAAAAAGCTCGGATTTTACTCTCCACAGTGATTCCAGGTGAAGAAATTCATGCATCATTGCCAACAGCCTGTCCCACAACTCACCCTCTTCAAGGAGAGGTTCACTCACCTGCTCGAAGGACAGGTGGCCTCTTGGTGGGGACATCGCCTTTGCCGGCGGCTTTCTTCTCAGCTCGGGCCAGCAGCCTCTGCTTCTTCTCTTGCTTTGTCTCTGGTCTGTATTTGTGGGCCAGCTTAAGCAGTTGAGTAGCTGACAAAAAAAAAAGACCACCGTTCAGATGTGAAGTTGCAATATTTGTCACTTAACAAATGCTAGATCACTGTCCCGAGTACAACCACAATCCAAGAGATCTCAGACCCAGTTCATTATCCCATCAGTGTATCATGTTGTGGACTAGACAAGGAAAACCAGCCTACTAAAAATACCCACTGCCCCTTCAAACGCCTGAGTTCTAGCAGGTCCAAGAAAGGGTGGCAACCATGCCCAAGAAATACCCCCCAGCAGTGTTTCTAGGCCACAGAGCCGCACCTGTTTGTCGGTCCAAGGCCTGGGTGAACTGGTTAATTGCAGGAGGCACTTTCAGCCGCTTATAGAGAATAGCCCTTTGCCGCTGCAGCCGGATGTAGCGGGGCCATTTGACAAAGCGGGTGAGGTCCCTCTTGGGTTGGATGTCCTGTCCTGTGAAGTAAAAAGTAACTAGGTGAGGCTCAAGCTCCTTGCTGAGTTCAGGGATAGACACACACTTACGGATGTAGGTGCATCAGCGATCTTGGTGGTTTAAAATGTCATCACCATGTTCCAGGTAACATACTTTTGCATCACTTGCACACCAACACCTAAGAACCCAGGGAGACTACAGCGCCACCCCTTGTTCATGCAGCCAAGGTGCAGCCAGCCCCATCACCTCTGCTCTGGGAACGCCCGTTCCTTGATGGCCAGCACCCGGGCTCCACGGTGACACAAGACTGGGCTTACAGTGAGGCCACCGAAAAACGACCATCACTGTGCCCCCCTCTCAAAGCCAGAGACTAAGAGCCAGGCACAATTTAGTTAGAAAGTGGCAAAAACGTGAGAATTCCAGCCCAAGTAAGCCTCGACTCCAAACCCAGTGAAATCTAGAATAGGACAGGAACTTATGTTCAACTATTCTTTTTCTCCATCGAGGACTACGTGAAAACACATCTCCTCCCGTTTCTTACTCACCAATGCCAAAATTCTTGGGCCTCTTCTCGAACAGGGGGTTGACCACCTTCTTGGCCTCCTGCTTCTTCACCACGGCCGGGGCCGGGGCCACCTTCTTCCCCTTGGCCTTCTTTCCCTTCGGCTGGGCGAGAAGAAACACCAGTTTTCGCCGCCGCCTCTGCCGGTTTCTCTGCAGAGGGGCGGGTGCGGACGGCGGGCGACCCCGCCACCCGCGAGGGCAAGCCCGACTCCTGTGTCGGCGCCGCGCGGGCCCGGAGGCCGCCCCCAGCTCGTACATCAGCGATCTTGGTGGTCAGGACAGTCCTCACCATCACTCAGATAGCAAATATTCTTTCACATCATCTGCACGAGCCCAGCGGGCCCGCGAACCCGCGGCGCCGCCCCTTCCCCGCGACGGGGCAGCGGGCCCCCTCTTCGGGGACCGGCAGGCTCCAAACAGCAGAGGCGAGCGAAGACACCGCGCGGGCCAAGACCCCCTGAGCGGGCACCCAAGAAATGGAGGAGCCCCCCCACCCCCGGGGCACCGGCGCGCTTCCGCCCCGTCCGTCCCCGAGCCCCGCACTGCGGCGCTGCTCTCCTCGGATCCTCATCATCCCCCCCCGCCCGCCAGGCGAAGTCCGGGAGTGTTATCCAGCCCCAAGGCCGCTGAGCGAGGTCCTGCGGGGCGCCCCTCGCTCTGGGCAGTGGAGGCACCCCGGCGCGGTCGCGCTCCGAGGAGGATGGCGGCGGATAGAGCTCAGACGGCAGACCCGGCACCACGAGAAAAAGGGAAGCTCACCATCTTGAAGGGCTGGCGTAGAGAGAAAGGACCAGGTATTGTGGGTAATTTGTAGGCGTCCTCGGAGATCGCGAGAATTGGCGCCTGCGCGGGATTTCGGATTTAAAGAGAAAGAACTCCCTTTGCCCTCCTGCGCGGTCGGGGGCGGTGCCTAAAGCAGGAAGAGCCGTGGGAGGCCCGGGGAAGGGCCGCGGAGACTGACCCGCAGGGGCTCGCGCTTGTCCCCCAACTCCGCCCCTAGCGAGGTACCCAGCGGGCCCTGGCTCTGCGGGCCCACTGAGGGAGCTGGGGTGTCGTGGCTCGGTCGGCGTCCTTCTGGTGGGGTTTACTCCCCCGCGAATTCGGTCGGGGGCCTCGCCGGGCGGGAGCGCGCGTAGTCCGGAGGCACCTGGCGCGGGGCGGCAGGGCGGCGGTCCCGGGACGGAGGAGCCCCGACGCCTCGTGGGGCGGCCCTCTAGGGTCCCCGGCGTGGAGACGGGGGCGGCAGAGTCGAAATAGGACCCGAGCGGCTCGGCGGGGACGTGCGTGAGCCTGGCCTCCGAGAGGGCTGCGCCGGCGCCGGCCGGGTAGTCGTCGGGGTCCGGCCAAGGGGGCGCGGACCAGAGGAGAGCCCATAGCGCGTTTGGCAGAAAGGCATCTCCGCAGAGCCTACCCGAGGGTCCTACCCAGGCTGGCGCCTGCAGCGGGGAGAAAGGCCGGAGCTGGCCTGCTCACACCCAGACTCGGTTCCAGGTGCCCCGCTCCACGTCCTGCGCTGCCTGAGGCCCCGCCATGGCCCAGCAGAGAGCCCTGCCGCAGAGCAAGGAGACGCTGCTGCAGTCTTACAACAAGCGGCTTAAGGACGATGTCAAGTCCATCATGGACAACTTCACTGAGATCATCAAGACCGCCAAGGTGGGTGGGGGCCACCGGTCTCCGGCTCCCTTGGAGACCAATACAGTGGTGAGCAGAGCTGAGTCGGGGCGTCCGCTTTCAACCTCCCAGCCAGGTGGTGGCCATACTGCAGTGAGCCCATAGGCAGGGCCCTTGTCCCCATGGGGAGAACGTTTGGGAGGGCCGGGGATGGGGGCGGGGCGGTGACCGCAGCAAACAGGGAGGCAAGTGAGTCATCTGGCTAATTACAGGCCCTGGGGAGGCATTTGTAGGGGGCTCCAGTCATAATGCCCGGATCCAGCATCACTTACTAGCAGCAAGGGGTTGGATGACGTCTTGACGTCTCAGTGCCTCAGTGTACCCTGCAGCATGGCATCCTTGTATGGCTGGATGAGTTTATCCACGTAAAGCGGTCACTGTGGGGACTGTTGTGAGCACATGTGGTCGCTGAGAAAAGCTGGGGAAAGCTCCTCACGTGGGCAGAGAGAGGGTCAGCGGTCGGTTCCGGGCAGGCAAGCCCACTGACTGGAGTGGGCCAGAACTCTGCATGACTGTTCCAGTCCTGTAGCTCGTTTGAGCCTTAATAGTGACGATGACAGCTAGTGCTATGGGTTGGGCTTCCCTAGGGGCTTAGAGGGTAAAGCGTCTGCCTGCATTGTGGGACACCTGGGTTTGATCCCTGGGTCAGGAAGATCCCCTGGAGAAGGAAATGGCAACCTACTCCAGTGTTCTTGCCTGGAGAATCCCACGGATGGAGGAGCCTGGTAGGCTACAGTCCACGGGGTCGCAAAGAATTGGACTCGACTGAGCGACTTCACTTTCACTAACTTTCAGTGTTAGGCTGAGCTGTGAGGGCCCTTTGTGTGCCGTCCCATTTAATGGTCACAAGAATGCTGTAGGGCAGGTCATCGCTCTCCAGTTCCTTTTCAGAGGAGGGAACAGGGACTCAGAAGCTTTAGCATCCTGCCCCAAGTCAGGATATTCTGCGAATATCCAGCAGGGCTGGGATTAGGACCTGGGAAATCTGGGTCCCTACCACTTAGGGTGCCCTGACCCCTGCCCGCATCTTGGCCTGGTGGGTGCGTTGGGACAGTTAGTAGCCCGGACCTTGCACAGGACAGGCGGGCAAGACTCCCGGCCCCTCTGCTGACTGTCTGAGACACCTGGAGTGCACTCAGGTCTGTCCCGGCTTCGGGTTTGCCCACGAGGGAGAATGTCCAGGCTTCAGTGAGTTTCCTAAGACGACGGTCAGGTGCTTAACACAGTGCCTGGCACCCAGAAAGGGCTCAGTAAACGGTCACTTAAAAAAGTACATTGTCCTTTTATTCATCCATTCAGCAGGTCACTGACTGCCCAAACTAAAAAGATGGGGCCAACCCCTCCTTGCACCTGGCACAGCAGCCCTCGTACTCAGGCATCTGTTGGCCCTGTGAGGGTGCCCATTACCCCTTAGAATGGGGCGGGGGGTGCCGGTGCACGCAGCCCGATGTCTGGGGCGGCGCCTGGGGCAGAGGGCATGGTAGGGCACGGTGTGGCCAGTGTGGGTGCGCTGCCGTCGCCGCCGGGCGCCTGCGGGCCAGGGCACCTGCCCACGCTGGACTTTCTCGTTTGCTCCCCAGATTGAGGACGAGACGCAGGTGTCGAGGGCCACTCAGGGCGAGCAGGACAACTACGAGATGCACGTGAGAGCTGCCAACATCGTGAGTCACCAGGTGGAGGGGACAGTCTGGGCTCCAGAAGCCTTTGGCCCCTACTGGGTTCCCGGGGGGCAGAGGGGCAAACCACTTCTCAGGAGACTCCCTTTGAGAGGAGGGCTTTCCTCGGCAGCTGAAGAAGGGGCTGGCAGGTAGTGGGTACGGTCACGATGTCGAGTGCTGGGCAGGGGTTACAAAGAGGTCAGCCCTTCCTCTCTGAAGGTCCTCTGTAAGTGCAGGCTCTCTATAAACGAAGGTTCCTTGTAAGTGAAGGTTCTGTAAATGCAGGAAGCAAAGGGCTAGATGAAACAGGACAGGCGTCTTGATCCCTTTCAATGCCACAGAATAAGCCTAGCTACCACGCGTTTCCATGGGCCCACACCCATGATGGAAATGCATAGTGCAGGGTCCTAAACGAGTCCCCGCCAGCTGGCAGGTATGCTGGCCCTGAGGAAGAACAGGGCAGGTTAAATGGACCGCAGTTTTGTCTGGGGTTTGAGGTTTTCAGAAGCAGAATACGTGATTGAATAAAGTGTGCAATTGGCCATCACACCTGCAGGAGTGGAAGCCAGAGGCCCGATGGCACCTGCCTTGGCAACAATTCACGTGCCTGCGGCGGCTGCCAGGGACCCTGCCCTCCCCTCGCTCACCTTCTAGTCCCTCACTTCTGACAAGGACCCTGTGTGAGTGCTGCAGCCCCACTTCGCGGATGAGGCCACTGCTGCCATTTCCTACCCAGCGTCAGGCACACGGAGGCAGGCAGTCCCTCACCACGCACCCTGATCCCCACGGCCGCAGGTCCGAGCCGGCGAGTCCCTGATGAAGCTGGTGTCTGACCTCAAGCAGTTCCTCATCCTCAACGACTTCCCGTCGGTGAACGAGGCCATCGACCAGCGTAACCAGCAGCTGCGAGCCCTGCAGGAGGAGTGTGACCGGAAGCTCATCGCGCTGCGGGACGAGGTCTCCATCGACCTGTACGAGCTGGAGGAGGAGTATTACTCGTCCAGGTACAAATAGGGCTGGACCCCTTGCACGGTGGACCTGCAGATCTGGGCCCGGCCAGCAGGGGTGCCCAGCCCCACCTGGCAGCCTCGTTTCCAAATCCTTCATGGTCTCAGCAACAGAACCCTTTGTCTGGCTTCACAGCAGACCTCAGGGTCAGAGCGTCTGATCAACAGACAACTGATGCTGCCTCCTGGGGCCCGGGCGTCAGAATGAAAATCAGAACCTCGAGGGTTGGGAGGGCCAGGCCAGCGTTTCTGTCTGGGGGCCCGTCTGTCCGAAATAACCGTCTCATCCAGACCTAAATATCCTAGCCGTGCAGGGCCAGCGCCCTTGGCTACCCAGCCCCTGTCCAGGACCCCAGTGCTTGCCCAGGGCTGTGATTCACCGTGGGTGTCACTGAACGCCCACACTGTGTGTGTGTGTCAGGGTGCAGGTTCCTGGGAAGGAGGAGGAGAAAATCCAAGCAGAGTGTGGCGTTGAACGCCAGGCCTGGGCACTTACACCACTGAGTTCTCATTCAGTTCACCGTCACAGACCACAGCCCTCCTGCACGCTGGACCCAGTTACAGCAGTGGGCAAGGCCTGTGACACCAGCGTGTGGCCTGCTTAGAATCCCGAAACCAAGGCAGTTTGAGCTGGAGGGGCCCCAGGAATCAGAATCCAGGTGTAATTTACTCACGGGGAAGCTGAGGCTGGAGAGGCCTCGCACATCTGTCCTTGTTAGCTTGGAAAAATCAAGACTCAGTCCAGCGGACACCGGGTTGGCAGCCCCTTGCCCTCGCTGGACAAATGTGTCTTTCTTGTCATGGATTTTCATTGCTCCTTTCTGTCTGGTGGCGGCCAGGCTGGAGCCACAGATGCCCAGAGCCAGCGTGTCTGTGGTCTGAGGCTGGATTTCTCTGTGTGCGTTCCAGTGCCACCCCTCACGGTCCCTCCCACCTTTACCTTCGTGGGAAGGGACAGACGTCACTGCTCAGTGGGAGTGGTTTAAACTCTTCCAGAGGGTTCTGGGGTCACCTCTCATCCCTGATGCCTGTTGGCTCAGCAGACATGTAGCAAGTGCCTCCTACATACCAGCCTTCAGGGAGGGGTCCAGAGTGGTCCCTGGGGGGTTTCAGACCCTGCTGGGGACATTGCTCCTTATGGCCTTGTTTGTCCCCCTGTGGCCCCCATGGGCCCGGGCCACGGACTGAATGTCTGCAGGAGAGCAGCTTAGGCCTGCCTTTTGAGGCTGAGGGCAGAGAGGGCTGCAGGGGAATGCCTGAGAGCCAGGCTCCTCCTGTCCTGGCTCCGGGCTATCAGTCTGGCCCAGAGGGGTTTCTAGTCCAGCCTGGGGTCTTCGAGAGGCTGAGGCCCTCCGTCTGTAAATGCCTGTGGTGGCTGGGGCTCAGCTGAGTCAGGGCCAGCCGGCTGTGGGCCCCTCTCTGCTTGTTCCCTACACAGGCGGCGTGTCCCGCCCCCCACCAAGCCACCGGCACTCAGCCCATTCTCCACGTGCGTCCCTGCTGCCCACAGGCTCGCTCTCCCGCTTTCTGCTCACGATTTTCTCTTTCTCTCCCTCTCGCCTTCCACTCTCCTCGAAACTCTGCTCTGTGTCCAGGATGGTTCTGAGGCTGGATGCTGGGGGCGGGAGCAAGGGAGGGAGCGCGAGGCAGGATTCGGGAGGAAGCCAGCGAGATGTGTGGGGAGGGGCAGGCCCCACTTGCCCCCTCGATGCCCTCTGCGAGCCATGCTCTGTCCACGTGCATCCTTGCTGAGAGGCCAGCCGTGCTGTCCCCACACTAGACGAGATCTGATGCGTTCAGTGTGGCGTGGCCACAGATTGTCCCCGTGTTAGAGACGGGAGCCTGAGTTCAAGGCGCTGGCGTCCTGTTTGAGGTCACACAGCTGGTGCAGGGCTGCAGGACAGAATGCCAGGGCCTCTGCTCCTAACCACCCCCCCATTCAGGCTGAGTCCCAGGCCCAGAGAGGAGACAGCGTCTCTGTCCCCAGGGGCCTTGAGAAGCACAGGGACTGTGGAGACCACTTCTAGACGCTAGTTCCTGCAACTGGAGAATGGAGCGTGTGTTCAGGCTGGCAGCTCCCTGCTAGAGGAAGGCAGCTGGAGCCAGGACAGGAGGGGATGGCAGGAAGGATGCGGAAGGATGGGTCAGTGGACCCTGCCAGGACCTGCCGAAGTCACACAGCCTGCCAGTGGCTGGTCCCAAATGGGTCCCTGTGGAGCCCCTTGAGGGCCCGGAAGCAGGGGCAGCGCCATGCCTCCCCCCAGCCAAGCCTACTTGGTGGAGGGGCCTGCACACGGAGGGAGGGGAACGCGGGAGGCGCCTGCACATGGGGGGGGAGGGGAACGCGGGTCTGCGGTGGTCTGTGTTCCTGAACTGCTTCTATCTCGCTTTCCTTCCCTGGCTTCACCTCTGCCTGCTCCTGTCTCTCCCTGGGTTTCTGGTGGTGGAAAAGCTCAAGTCTATGCGAAGCTAATGATCTGCCTCTGTGCGAAGCTTACTGGAGGCTGGACCCGGACACAGACTCCACTGACTGCCTCTCAGCCCCTCTGCTCGCATCCCCGGAGCCCAGTGCTGGCGGCCCCCTGCAGGCTGCAGCCCCCACCCACTCCCACGCTGGTGGCCCCGGGCCCACGGAGCACGCCTGAGCCCCCCAGAGCTCCCCTACCCCCCACCCCCGGGCCCCGGGATCTTCGGAACGACATCCAGTCCTCACCACAGGCTCAACTCCCTGCAGCCCTGGTTCCCACTTGGGGAGCCACTGTGGCTTCTTTGGGAACCTTGTCAGCCCAGGGACAGCCCACCTAGGAGTGCTGGGGGGAGGAGTGCCCCCACCATCCCAGGGTGGCCTATCCTTCTGATTTGCTACTTTCTGGGCTGGCCAGGAGGGCGTTTCCAGGAGAGTTTGTCCCGTTGAGGCCCTAGCAGCAGGGCAGGAGGATGCCCAGTGTTGGGAAACCTGATCTGTGCATACTGTTTACCATGGGGGGAGGGGGAGGTGCTCATAGTGGACAGTACTAGCCAAGGACCGGCCTCCACGCACAGCTCTGCACACTACCTCACGTTGAGGCTCCTCTGCTAGCTGACTGCCCCTGCAGAGCTGTGGGGAAAGGGGGCTTCCCACTCTCATGGAAGTCAGGCAGGGTTCTTCCTTATTCTGCTGCTGCATATGTTTGTGTTTTTTTGTAATAAAAGACTGTTGAATAAAACCATCTCTGCCCTTTGGCATCGGTTGGTTCCCTTTCTTGCTTTTGGACCACTCGGTCTCCCAGTGGCTGTCAGGAAAGAGCCCCTGGGCTCTGCCTAGTCAACCTCGGCCTGCAGGTCAGCTTTCTGGCCCTGGGGGGGCTATATCAGCATGGGGTTCATGGCTGCATTTCCACTGCCTGGAGAGAGCCGGCTAGGACCTAGAAGGGCCTTGATAGTAGTACTTCGTGAACGTATGAGAAACTGCTACCGTTACTGCATGTCACATGGCCCGGGCACCTGAACCTCCGGTTGCCCCCAGGTCGGGGCTGTGGTTACCCGCATCTCGGAGGGAGGAGCTCTGAAGGGGGTGAAGTGTTGTGCCCCGTGGTCTGCGAGCTGGGGACTGCAGTGAGAGGGGCAGGACTCAGCCCAGGTGGAACACGAGGCCCTGTGCCCAGAGCCAGGCTCACCTGGGGGCGGTGGGGGCTGTTACCCCAGAAGAGCCGGGACGTCAACCCTGCGCCCGCTCTCCTTCCCAGAGGGAGGTCAGCATCCCAGTGTACGGAGGAAGCGGCAGCCCGCGACCTGACACCTGCGATACTCGGAGTTTATCACTAGTCACCAAGGAGCCACACACTCGACAGGGACACCACCGCGTGTTTTCTTCATCGCTCACATCCCCGGGGCTTGGAACTTGCCGGGCGCTCATGTCCTTTCCAGACCAACGCGGTCTCGCCAGCTTCCTCTTGGGGGCTGAGCTCCAAACAGGCCTCAATTACTACAGTCTGTATGCAGGTCAGGAAGCAACAGTTAGAACTGGACATGAAACAACAGACTGGTTCCAAATAGGAAAAGGAGTACGTCAAAGCTGTATATTGTCACCCTGCTTATTTAACTGCTATGCAGAGTACATCATGAGAAACGCTGGACTGGAAGAAACACAAGCTGGAATCAAGATTGCCAGGAGAAATATCAATAACCTCAGATATGCAGATGACACCACCCTTATGGCAGAAAGTGAAGAGGAACTCAAAAGCCTCTTGATGAAAGTGAAAGTGGAGAGTGAAAAAGTTGGCTTAAAGCTCAACATTCAGAAAACGAAGATCATGGCATCCAGTCCTATCACTTCATGGGAAATAGATGGGGAAACAGTGTCAGACTTTATTTTTTGGGGCTCCAAAATCACTGCAGATGGTGACTGCAACCATATAATTAAAAGACGCTTACTCCTTGGAAGGAAAGTTATGAGCAACCTAGACAGCATATTGAAAAGCAGACATTACTTTGCCAACAAAGGTCCGTCTAGTCAAGGCTATGGTTTTTCCAGTTGTCATGTATGGATGAGAGTTGGACTGTGAAGAAAGCTGAGCGCCGAAGAATTGATGCTTTTGAACTGTGGTGTTGGAGAAGCCTCTTGAGAGTCCCTTGGACTGCAAGGAGATCCAACCAGTCCATTCTAAAGGCGATCAGCCCTGGGTGTTCTTTGGAAGGAATGATGCTAACGCTGAAACTCCAGTCCTTTGGCCACCTCCTGCGAAGAGCTGACTCATTGGAAAAGACTCTGATGCTGGGAGGGATTGGGGGCAGGAGGAGAAGGGGACGACAGAGGATGAGATGGCTGGATGGCACCACTGACTCGATGGACGTGAGTCTGGGTGAACTCCGGGAGTTGGTGATGGACAGGGAGGCCTGGCGTGCTGGGATTCATGGGGTCGCAAAGAGTCGGACGCGACTGAATGGAACTGAACTGATTTCAGTCGCCCCCATAGGTTACCGGGAGCCCGCCGCCTACGGGGACCCGCCTCTGCCCACAATGCTTTGCGTCCCGCCCCACAGTGCTTTGCGTTCCGCCCCACAGTGCTTTGCGTTTCCCGCCCCAAAGGCTTCTTCCGGCGGCACCGAGGCCCGGTTAATCGATCGCCGCGCGCTGGCGGCTCGGCGCTCGGCCAGCCGCGCCTGCGCACGTGGTGATTTCCGGCGAGCGCCGCTGGGCGGGTGAGGGTCTTGTCTCGTGCTGAGGGCCCTGTGGGCCCGGTGGCGGCCCGGAACGCTGCACCCCGGTCCTCCTCGCTCCGAGCAGGACGGTGAGCGAACCCCGGCCGACCCCCGAGCCTCCGGCCATGACTTCCCTGCTGGCGAAGGACGCTTACTTGCAGGGCCTGGCCAAGAAGATCTGCTCCCAGCCCAGCGCCGAGCCGCAGAAGCGCACATCGGGTAAAGGCGCAGCCCGGGGGGCCGGGTCGGAGAGGGCTTCGGAAAGGGTACCCCGTCCGCCCTCGCGGCGCTCGCGTCCCCGCCCCCCTGCACCGCCCCTGAGCCGTCTTCAGGCGGAGCAGACCCGCAGACGCGTGAAGCGGGCCTGCGAAGTTCCCGAGGGAGACACCGTGAGAGACGCTCAGGGCCGCGCCGCTGCCCCGGCCCGCTGGGGGCCCCCGTCTCGGGGTCCGAGGGGGCTCAGCCGTGCGCCCCACCAGGCGCGAATCTCGGCCGGGGTTTGGAGGAGGTGACTGCGGAACAGGCTCGGCCAGCTCTCCGCATGGAGTAGAAAGGCTGGTGTGAGCGTTGATGAGAAAAATGACTTATTCAGCCCATTTCTGGGGTAGTGTGGGGAGAAGGGAGGAAGAAGATGGCCCTGCCAATGGTCGTGTACGTGCCAGGGGTGACAGGGCCCCTCATACACACAAATGGGCGAAGCAGACAAAAGCTGCCCTGTGCGGAGCCGGGGCTCCTAAGTCCTGTCCAGCCTTGGAGGAGAGGGAGAGCGGCAGGGACGGGCGTGGACCTACCAGAGGAGAAACGGACTTTCGTTACACCAGGAAAACCTGTTCACTCTAGGGGTTAAGTGAATTTCTCATCACTCAGTGAAAAGTTAGATCTGTGTCTTTCTAGTTCCTTTGCTGTGTATTTCTCCCTGAACCAATCGGGTCCCTACTTGGTGCACTCATTTCTCATTTTCCTTTTAAAATATAAACATTTTCTACACCTTTTCTTTGCCACATCACTTATGGGATCTTAGTTCTCCAACCACACATTGAACTCAGCCCTTGGCAGTGAGAGTGTGGGGTCCTAACCACTGACTCCGTTCAGTTCAGCTGCTCAGTCCTGTCTGGGTCTTTTCCACCCCCATGGACTGCAGCACCCCAGGCTTCCCTGTCCATCACCAATTCCCAGAGCTTGCTCAAACTTCTGTCCATCGAATTGGTCATACCATCCAGCCATCTCATCCTCTGTCGTCCCCTCTCCTCCTGCCTTCAGTCTTTCCCAGCATCAGGGTCTTTTTCAGTGAGTCAGTTCTTCACATCAGGTGGCCAAAGTATTGGAGCTTCAACATCAGTCCTTCCAATGAATAGTCAGGACTGATTTCCTTTAGGATTGACTGGTTTGATCTCTCTGCAGTCCAAGGGACTCTCAGGAGTCTTCTCCAACACCACAGTTCAAAAGCATCAATTCTTTGGTGCTCAGCTTTCTTTATGGTCCAACTCTCACATCCACACATGACTACTGGAAAAACCATAGCCTTTGACTATATGGACCTTTGCTGGCAAAGTGATGTCTCTGCTTTTTAATATGCTGTCTAGGTTAGTCATAGCTTTTCTTCCAAGAAGTAAGTGTCTTTTAATTTCATGGCTGCAGTCGTTTTGGAGCCCAAGAAAATAAAATCTGTCACTGTTTGCACTGTTTCCCCATCTGTTTGCCATGAAGTGATGGGACTGGAGCCATGGTCTTCATTTTTTGAATGTTGAGTTTTAAGCCAGCTTTTTCACTCTCTTCTTTCACTTTCATCAAGAAGCTCTTTAGTTCCTTTTTGCTTTCTGCCATAAGGATGGTATCTGCATATCTCAGGTTATTGATATTTCTGCTGGCAATCTTGATTCCAGCTTGTGCTTCATCCAGTCCGGCATTTTGCATGATGTACTCTGCATATAAGTTAAATAAGCGGAGTGACAATATACAGCCTTGACGTATCCCAATTTTGAACCAGTTCATTTTTCCATGTCTGGTTCTAACTGTTGCTTCTTGACCTGCATACAGATTTCTCAGGAGGCAGGTAAGGTGGTCTGGTATTCCCATCTCTTTAAAAATTTTCCACAGTTTGTTGTGATCCACACAGTCAAAGACTTTAGTCAATGAAGCAGATGTAGGTGTTTTCCTGGAAATCCCCGTGCTTTTTCGATGATCCAGTGGATGTTGGCAATTTGATCTCTGGTTCCTCTGCCTTTTCTAAATTCAGCTTGAACATCTGAAACCTGTCAGTTTATGTACTGTTGAAACCTGGCTTGGAGAATTTTGAGCATTACTTTGCTAGCAGGTGAGATGAGTGCAATTGTGCGGTAGTTTGAGCATTCTTTGGCATTGCCTTTCTTTGGGATTGGAATGAAAACTGACCTTTTCCAGTCCTGTGGCCACTGCTGTTTTCCAAATTTGCTGACATATTGAATGCAGCACTTTTACAGCATCATCTTTTAGGATTTGAAGTAGCTCAGCTGGAATTCCATCACCTCCACTAGCTTTGTTTGTAGTGATGCTTTCTAAGGCCCACTTGACTTCACACTACAGGATGTTTGGCTCTAGGTGAGTGATCACACCATCATGGTTATCTGGATCATGAAGATCTCTTTTGTATAGTTCTGTGTATCTTTGCCACCTCTTCTTAATATATTCTGCTTCTGTTAGGTCCATGCTGTTTCTGTCTTTTATTGTGCCCATCTTGCATGAAATGTTTCCATGGTGTCTCTTAATTTTCTTGAAGAGATCTCTTTCTTTCCCATTCTGTTGTTTTCCTGTATTTCTTTGCATTGATCACTTAGGAAGGTTTTCTGTGCTGTTCTTTGGAACTCTGCGTTCAAGTGGGTATATCTTTCCTTTTCTCCTTTGTCTTTTGCTTCTCTTCTTTTCTCAGCTATTTGTAAGGCCTCCCCAGACAGCCATTTTGCCTGGACTGTCAGGGAATTCCCTTTCCACCTTTTAATTTGAAGGCGTGTGTGTGTGTGTGTGTGTTCAGCCAGCTCAATGTGTCCAGCTCTTTGCGAACCCCGTGTACTGTAGCCTGCCAGGCTCCCCTGTCCATGGGGTTTTTCCAGGCAAGAGTTCTGGAGCAGGTTGCCTTTTCCTCCTCCAGGGCACCTTGCTGACACAAGGATTGAACCCGCATCTCTTTGCCAAGTGGATTCTTTACCACTAGCGCCACCTGGGAAGCCCAAAATGATATACCCCATTCTGGGCTATATAGTTTGTTGTGGGACGTGCCTTCATTGTCCCTGAGGATGGATACAAGTAGACCGCTGGGTCAGCGTGTGGGTGTTTGCGGTGGGTCAGCATATTACACTCATCAGGGATTGATGAGTGTGACCGGTCTGCTTTCCAGGAGGTGTGTGGTTCTGAGCTCAGTGGATGAGGGTCCCCACAACTCCCGTCTCAACTGGCTTTTGGCATCCTTCTGGAATCAAAACCTTTGCAGGACCTTCTTACCTACTGACTGGGTCATGGGGATTGAAGTGGCAGCCCTTTCTTGTTTCTTGTTTCAGCTGGCAAAACTCAAGTCTCAGAAGCTGCTGCGCCCCCCAGGAAGAAGAGGAAGAAAGCGCAGAAGAAATCCCGGGAGCGGGAGAAGAAGACTGCAAAGCCCAAGGCCCAGGCCTCTGCGGAGAAGTCTGAGGCCAGGAAGCCAGAGGCGGCCAAGGAGGAGGAGGGAGCCGCCAGCTCCACCAGGGCCCCGGCAGGTGAGGGGGCAGGCAGGGATCTGGGATCTGGGATAGGTGTGCATGTGGCCCTCTCTGGTTATAACAGCAAGATCAGGTACACTGGGATGGTGTGAGGCTTTGTAGAGGACAGATCGCAGGGTCTCTGGGTGGATGGGCAGCTCAGGAAGGGCACAGAAGCCCCAGGTCGTATAGTAACCGGGACGGAGAGGGGCATGGCTGTGTCCTCTAAGATCCTCAGCGGCCCGGCATGCCGAGCTTCGCTGCTCTCAAGTCTCTGAAGTGATGTCCTGGGAGCTGCCTCTGGGTGTGGGTGGGTGCCGCAGGAGTTGGAAGAATCCAGAGATGGGTTTGGCCCGCGCTACACAAGCAAGCCCTACCCCGGAGGCCAATCCAGCTTGAAGAGGCCCTGCAGGTCCACCAGTGGCCGCTGGGCGGGAGTAGGGGTGTGGGGTGCACACGGAGGCTCAGGCTTTGAATCCGGCCCCTTTTGTGGGGGAGGGGGGCACAGGAAGGTTGGGAGGGGCTCTCCTTTCGGATTTCTGATCCTCCTTTGCAGATGGCCTGGCCGCAGAGCCTGACTCTTTATTTGCCTTGGATGTTCTGCGGCAGCGCCTGCATGAGAAGATTCAGGAGGCACGGGGCCAGGTAGGTGTGGGATGGGGGCGGGCAAGGCTCTCTGGGTGCTGCAGGGCTTTCCCCACCCCACCTGGAGGAGACACCCCGGTGCTCTCCGAGGTTGGCTCCCTGTTCTGCCGGCCATCGTGGGCCTGGGCAGGAGGGTCTCAGCAGCTCTGTTCTGCGGGAGGTCAGGTGCTCTTCTCGTCATCTGGGGGGTCGGTGCAGGCTCAGCCCCCATGTTGAGCTGCTGCTTCTTCTCTGCTGCGGCCTTTGAGAGGCTTGGGCTCCTCTCTCAGCAGCACTTCCTGGGCGTTCGTTCTTCTGATTGTCCTGACGGCCCCTGAGGTAAGCCAGGGCCTGAGGTGAGGCAACCTGCCCTAGGGGACTGCCACGGGACTGACGCTCCGGGATGTGAACCAGCCTCAGTGCCGAGTGCTTAGTGGGGTCGCCTCCCCCTCCTTTCCCTGGGGACCTCCCCAGGCCTCTGCCGTGGGGGACAGGCGCGAGGGCCCTGCCTTCCTGCGGTGGTCCAGAGTGCTCTTGTCTGCTGGGCGGGGCTCAGTAGCGCCGGGGTCTGCACGGACAGCACTGCCTTGTCCCAACCGAACCTCCCCATCTGGTGGCGGCGGGGCCTCAGCCCCCTGCCCTCACCCCGTCTGACCAGATGGAGGCCAGTGTGCCCCTTGCTGGGTCATCGGGTAGACTTAGTGGCCCCCTTTTGGGAAGTACCCTGGCAGGTGGTCTGTGCCTGGCATCTGGAAGGTGGGGTTCTCAGAGGGTCCCCTCATCCTTGTTTTGGGCGCACTCTGGGGCCAGGTCATCTCGGGGTGGAACGCTGCACCCCGCCGGCCCTGGTCCTGACCTGACTGCACGTGCTAAGCCGGGGGCCCCGTTATGAGAACCTTATGAGTGAGCGCGGGATCACCCCACAGGGCAGCGCCAAGGAGCTGTCCGCCGCTGTTTTGGAGAAAAGACGCCGGAGGAAGCAGGAGCGCGACCGGAAAAAGAGGAAACGGAGGGAGCTGAGAGCAAAGGAGAAGGCGGCCAAGGCACTGGAGGGGGCAGAGGCCACCGAGCCGGACTCTCAGGTGCCCGCGGAGGAGGCCCAGGCCCGGCAGGGGCTGCTCTTCAACAAGGTGAGCGCCGTGCCGCTGGGCTGAGTGCGTGCCCTGTGCTGCCTTGGGGCGGGCGGAAGTGGGCCCCCGCCGGGGCGGGCGGGGAGCGGCCCTCAGCTCGTGTCGCCCTCTCCCCCGAGGTGGAGGTGACCGAGGAGGAGCCGGCCAGCAAGGCCCAGCGCCGTAAGGAGAAGAGGCAGAAGCTGAAGGGGAACCTGACACCGCTGACGGGCAGGAACTACCGGCAGCTGCTGGAGCGCCTGCAGGCGCGGCAGGTCCGGCTGGAGGAGCTGCGGGACCGGGACGCGGGGCAGGCCCAGGAGCTCGAGGCCAAGATGCGCTGGACCAACCTGCTGTACAAGGCCGAGGGCGTGAGGATCCGCGACGACGAGCGCCTGCTGCAGGAGGCCCTGAAGCGCAAGGAGAAGCGGCGCGCGCAGCGCCAGCGCGCCTGGGAGAAGCGCACGGCGCACGTGGTGGGCAAGATGCAGCAGCGGCAGGACCGGCGGCGGCAGAACCTGCGCAAGAAGAAGGCGGCCAAGGCCGAGCGCCGCCTGGAGAAGGCTCGCAAGAAGGGCCGCATCCTGCCCCAAGACCTGGAGCGCGCCGGCCTGGCCTGAGGCCCTGGCTGCCCAACCCCCATCTCGGGTGGTGCAGGCTCCGGCAGAAAGTGGACTCTGCCACGTGCCTCTCACCGGTTTGTCCGGGGCTCAGGCACCCCCGCGCAGAAGAGCCTTCAGATCCGGGGAAGGGGCTGACCCGGATCCAGCTCCAACCTCCTCTTATTAGACCAGAGGCTCCCTGCAGCTGGTGGGGTAGTGGCCCAGGGAGCTGTGAGGAGGGAGCGGGCACCTGGGGGGCTTTGCTGGCTGCCCCCTCTTCTCACTGTCGCAGGAGCAGGAAGGGCACGGCCTTTGTGACTGCAGAGTTGGCCCCAGGTGCGCTTGGGAAGGATGGAAGCAGCTCCTGCGGCAGAGTTTCAGCGGAGGTGATGGGCTTGGTAACGGAGCAGGAGGGCGTCCTCAGGCGCCTGTGATTGAGTTACACAAGTTGATGTGGAAAGTGTATAAGGAGTAGAATTTAAGGTGAAGATGGTTATTAAAAATTCTAACTACTAAAAGATAGTGTTATTGGAGTAGGAGGGAAAAGAAATTGGAGTTGGCTGGATAGTATCAGTCTAGGGGGAGGTGGGAGAGAAGGGGTAAAACCTGGAGAACTATGTGGGGTGGATGGAGGGTCCGCAATGACGGACAGGTGACTGCAAGCCCACAGGCAGGCAGCGTGAACGCGCGCGTGTGAATTGTATGGTACGTGGATTGTGTTTCAGGAAGGCTGTTCGTAACATTCTTTAGACTAAATTCCAGTTAAGAAACAGATGGTAACCAAAACGAAACTGGTGTGACTATCATTAGATGATGATGTGTTACTAGAATTTTAAAGGTATTGCTAGAGAGAAAGGATGTCACTGAATAATGAAACGGGTTCAGATCACCTGGAAGGTAAACAGCCTTGCCCCAGAAACAGCTTCAGATCTGTTTAACAGAAGCTGACACTCTGCAAGAAGTCAGTTCACAAACCCAAGTGGGAGATGCTTAACATCTGCTCTAGGGAGAGATGGTCAAGTAGACAAAATCAGATGGATCTGGAAGGTTCAAATGAGAGCGTTTATAAGCTTGGTCTAATGGACACACAGACCTGTGTGTCTGAAAACTGTGTATTGGGATTTCCTTGGTGGTCCAGTGGTTTAGTTCAGTCGCTCCGTCACGTCCAACTCTTTGCTCCCCCTTGGACTACAGCACAACACCAGGCTTTCCTGTCCATCACCAACTCCTGGAGCTTGCTCACACTCACGTCCATCAAGTTGGTGATGGACTCTGTTCCAGTGCAGGGGTATGGGTTCAATCCCTGGTTGGGAAACTTAAGATCCCGGATTCTGCAGGGTGTGGCCAAATTTTTTTTAAGAAATTAAAAAAAAACCTCAAGCACACACGGAACAGTGGTGAAAACTGACCATCACCTGGCCCACAAAGCAAGGCATATTTCAAAGCTTCGGCATCATACAAAGTGTGTTATTGGGCCATAAAACAGTTTTTAAATTCCAGAGGTAACTGTAAAGTTACATGTTTGGAAATTTAAAAACACACTTCTAAATTACCTGTCAAAGAATCCTCATAGACGTGAGAGACTGTTTAGGATTGGCAAATAATGGAAGCAGCGTGCATCAACATTTGTGGGCCTCAGCTGAGACGGTGCCAAAAGCGCTTCATAGCCGCAAAGCTGTGCTTACGTGTGTCCTTGATTGTAAGTTTTAGGAAGTGAGTCCACCATGCAGCACAATTTTCTGCTTGACCTAGAGCCTCATTCCTGGGTTCTGCTGACCCACTCTGCCCCTGGCAGTTGCTCCCAAATTAACGTCCACACGTTGCAGGCAGGAGAGTTGGGAGAGTGTAACCCCCTGTGGGAGTTGAAGGAGCATCTCCCAAGGCCTGGTGGGTATGTGTCATTGGGTATTCCGCTCCTTCCCTGAAGCCTGGAAGGCCAGGAAGCACGCCCCTCCACCCTAGAGTGCTGCTGTGGCCTTAGTTTCATGTAGCTCGTGTGCGAAGCGAGCAAATGGTGCGCTTTGGTGGCAGGTAGCATCAGGCAGCCCTGGACAATAGGAGTTAGAGGGAAGGAAGGGTGAGGAGGTATGGAGCATTCACCTGGTGGGAGCCCATCTGTGTCCAAGTATAGAACAACACTGCAGCCGCCCTGGGCTGGGCTGCCCGCTCCTGTCTGAGCCAGGGCTGGGAGCTGGTGGTGCACAGAAGCAAGGACGCGCCACACAGGATTCAGGGCAATAGAAGCATCTCACCTGCAGGGAAGAGAACATCACTGGTTGAGTCTAGGAAGCTTGATGCCAACTTATTGGGTGCTGTGTGCCTCGAGCGCAGAAAGTGAAATGCAGAGTAAAGAGAAAACTTCCAACAGGCCTCATATCTCATATTTTCAGGACCAAATGACAAGAGTCTCCAGGTCAGAAGGCCCCCTTCCTGGTCTATCCAGTGAGTTGGATAAAAATAACCCCAAACAGGACACATTCACCAGGATCTGGGGTTCCAACAGTCCTGCAAAGACGGTACTCTTAGTCCACTGGCCCCCCTTGGGTGAAGCTGGGAAGAAGGCTCCCAGCCAGCCTTTCCTTCTCCTTGGGGGCTCCAGGACTTGAATGAACTCATGGTTAGAAATTCAGTGAGGGGCTGTAAGCAATTGAGTAGCTCAGTGAAGCTCTTGTTCACCAGAGCTGCCGTCCAGGTGCAGAGGGCAGAGAGCTGTCTCCAGACCCCCATGGGCTGGCTCATTTGGGTCATTGCACTGAGCACTAGCTTGGCCAACAGTAGAGGAACCTCACACAACCATGTCACAACGTGTTCCCTGCTGCCCTCAGGTCCCCGGTCTGCACTGGCCGGGGAACTTGGTTCTACCCCTGTGTCTCCCACGGCATTCCATCCAGCCTTCAAAGAGCCACTGTGGTGCCTCTCTGGTGCTTTTCCCAGGACCTTGGGAGAGGATGAGTCTTCGGTAGGCTCCCCAACCTATGAGGTGGATGAGCAGGTAACACAGTTAAGACCCTCCAACAAGCCTGGCCCTCGACTGAGAGTTCTTAGCTCTTGTAAGTTATTCCTAGGGATTTCTGTAAAGTTCACTTAACCTTAGCTTGGGCCACTGTGGGTTCCAGGTTTTGGCTGAGCACCAAAGGAAGTAATGGGAACTTTTCCAGTTCCCTAGCCAGCCCACTAGATCTTGCTTCTGGAAGGAACCATATCTGAAACTGCACCACTCCTTTCTTGGCCAAGCACTTCTAGAATTAGTTCCCACATAGTTACATGATTTTTTTTTTTTCCAAACTTTTTTTTCTTTTTTTTTTTTAAGGGAGCTCTTCTCCCTTTAAAAAAAGAAGAGTTTATTTTTTTTTGGCTGTGTTGGGTCTTCATTACTGCTCAGGCTTTTCTCTAGTTGTGGTGAATGGGGGCTCCTCTCTAAATGGCTTTATTTCAGTGGCCTCTCGTGGAGCACAGGCTTAGTAGTTGGGAGACACTGACTTAGTTGCTCTTTGCCATGTGAGACCCTCCCGGATCAGGGATCGAACCCATGTCATCTGCATTGGCTGGCAAATTCTCTACCACCAGGGAAGCCCCTCAAACTCTTCTGACTTTGACTTTGTAATTGACCACGTGGGTCCTGCTGAGATCTCTCTCTTATGTATCAGTATAGAGACAAGGTGAGATGGGGGTGAAATGGAGGAGACTCGTTTCACCTTGGAAGTGACTCCTCAGATGAGTTTTTAGATATGGCAGGGACTGATTTCTCAAGGTGGTCCTCGGTAGGTTGGATATTCAGGGTACCCGAGGTACCCAAGATTGTCCAAATACCCCCATCTCAATTCCCAGGACTGATGAGTGCTCCAGCTCTCCCATGAGAGATCTGGTAAGGTTGTGAATTCACTTGTTGGTAGGATTTGCCAGTGAACTAGCTAAAACTTCAGTTTTCTGTTAATTCAGTCTTGGCAGTTGCAAACTCAGAGATTCTACTACAAAGTAAGAGAAAGTTCTTGATTCTCAGCTCTTGTCTTAACCTGAAACTTTAGGACTTGGAGCCTGTCATTGTCTATTGACTACCCAGCACTGTTAAGGGAGACCTCCCCATCCCCAGCCGCCTTGAGTAGTCCTTGAGTTTCTCAAGTCTTACTGTTTTTAAGGTGGTGTCAGCTAGTCTCAAAGTCTTGCCTTCAAAAGATATTTGTCTCTGGTGTCCACATCTCCAGATAAGTTGTTTTGTAGCTGTGTGCCAGTATATCCAGGGTCCCCTCCCTTGGTGCTATCTAGATCACTGCCCTCTGCTAAAATCATAGGCTTCCCCGGCGGCACTAGTGGTAAGGAGCCCCCGTGGTGACGCAGAAGACAAGAAATGTGGGTTCAGTCCCTGGATTGGGACGATCCCCTGTAGAGGGCATGGCAACCCACTCCAGTATTCTTACCTGGAGAATCCCACGGACAGAGGAGCCTGGTGGGCTACAACCCATAGGGTTGCTAAGGGTCAGTACGACAGAAGCACCTTAGCATACACAGCTAAAATCCAGCCAGATAACAAATCCCAGGTTTTCCCTGACTCATTCATGACAGGTCATGTTGTGTTGCGTCCACAAAAGTGCTTTTTAACAAAACTAGTAGTTAAAAGCCACGCTGATGACTGGATATGTCTTAGCAACCAGGAATAGAGGAAAGTGTCCTCAATTGGGTAAAAGTTTACCAAAAGTGTAAAAATACCATCATACTTAATACCATCATCCAAGTTTTCTTGCTAAGATGAAGAACAAGGCAAGAATGTCTCTTCTCATAGCTGCTTTTCAGTGTCACACTAGAAGTCCTAGCACACGCAATAAGACAAGAAAAATAAAACATGCAGATTGGGAAGGAAGAAGTCAAACTGTCTTTGCAAATGACATGATCATCTATATAAACATCCAAAAGACGACAAAACCTGAAACGCATAAGTGACTATATCAGGGTTGCGGTGTACAAAATAAATGTAAAAGTCAGCCGCTGTCCTGTATACCAGTAATGAACAAGTGGGCTTTAAAATCAATAACATATTATCATTTACACTATGAAAATCGATATAAGCATACCCCAGATATATTGCCATTTATTGCAATATCCAGATATTGCAGATAGACCACCACAATAAAGTGAATATTGCAATAAAGTCACACCTTTTTCTTTTGTTTCCCAGAGCATATAAAAGTTACGTTTACACTATATTGTGGTCAGTTATTAAGTATGCAATAACATTAATGTCTAAAAATTCACATACCCACACCTTAATTTTTTAAATATTAGCAAAAAATGCTACCCATCATCTGAACCTGCAGTGAGTTGTGTTAAAATCAAAGATCACAGATCACTGTAACAAACACAATAACAGTGTAACATTTCTTTCAAGATGGTGAGAGTCACAAACGGGACACAGAGGCGTGAAGTAAGGGAGCGCTGCTGGGAAAATGGTGCTGACAGACGCTTGGCGCGCAAGCCTTCAGTTTAAGGAAGCAGTGTCCTTGACGCGCAGTAAGGCAAAGCGCAGGGAGAGCTGTGCCTGTAAAGGGCGCTCTCGCGGAAACGGAGCTGAAAGGACAGAAGCGGAAGCTCTCGTGCACATATCACTCAATAGAGTGTCAGTAGGGCTGGGCCTTGCCTCAGGCAGGAATGATACCGCTACTGCCGACAGGAGGGAGAGGATTCCTCCTTGCCTGGTGATGGCTCAACGTCAGGCTGTCACAACTCAGCCGATGAAAATCCACTGTGTGTCAAGTCCCAGTTACTCCAATGGACATTTAATTTTTAGTAGCCCTTTCCAACTTCCCCTTCTGCTCTATAAAAGAGTTTCCTTGCAACTTCCACGGTGGCCCGGTGGTAAAGAGTTTGCCTTGCAATGCAGGGTATGTGCGTTCAAACGTTGGTCAGGGAACTAAGATCCCACATGCCATAGAGCACCCTAGTCCACAAGGAAGAGCTGCTGAGCCCGTGCACCACAACTGGAGGGTCCACGGACTGCAAGGAGAAGGTCCCATATGACAGAGGATCCTACATGCTGCAGCGAAGGCCTGATGCAGCCAGTAACTGTTTGAAAAGTCTCCTTTACTGGACTTGCATGCAGTTCACCATAGTTGCATGTCCTGAATTGCAATTATTTGCTGCTCCTGAATAGGCTTACTTTTGTTGGTGGTGGTGGTGAAATAACTGGTTGTCACTAACACACCTGTTAAAGTGAAGTCACTCAGTCATGTCTGACTCTTTGTGACCCCATGGACTGTAGCCTATCGGGCTCCTCCATCCATGGGATTTTCCAGACAAGAGTGCTGGAGTGGATTGCCATTTCCTTCTCCAGGGGATCTTCCTCACCCAGGGATCGAACCTGGGTCTCCCAGATTGCAGGCAGACACTTTACCATCTGAGCCACCAGGGAAGCCCTAACACACCTGTTAGAAATGGCCAGAATGCAGAACACTGACAACATTGGATTCTGGTGAAGATATGGAGCAGTACAGTTTCATTCGCTGCCAGAATGCAAAATGATACAGCTGTGTTAAAAAAAAAATACACTGGCAGTTTCTTACAAAATGAAACAAATTCTTACTGTATGACCCAGCAATCATACTCCTTAGTATTCACCCAAATAAAGTGAAAATTTATGTCCATACAAAATCCTGCAGAAGGATGTTTATAACAGCCTTATTTACAATTGCCAAAACTTAGAAGCAATCAAAATGTCCTTCAGAGCAACCTAGATGTCCATTGACAGATGAGTAGAGAAAAAAATTGTGGTACATATATACAATGGAATATTACTCAACTATAAAAAAGAATATATTCAAGTCAATCCTAAAGAGGTGGATGAACCTAGAGCCTATTATGCAGAATGAAGTAGGTCAGAAGTTCAGTTGCTTAGTCGTGTCTGACTCTTGGGACCCCATGGACTGCAGCACTCCAGGCTTCCCTGTCCATCACCAACTCCCAGAGCTTGCTCAAATTCATGTCCACTGAGTCGGTAATGCCATCCAAACATCTTATCCTCTTGTCGGCCCCTTCTCCTCCTGCCTTCAATATTTCCCAGCATCAGGGTCTTTTCCAATGAATCAGTTCTTCGCATCAGGTGGCCAAAGCATTGTGGTTTCAGCATCAGTCCTTCCAATGATTATTCAGGACTGATTTCCTTTAGGATTGACTGGTTTGATCTCCTTGCAGTCCAATGGACTCTCAAGAGTCTTCTCCAACACCACAGTTCAAAAGCATCAATTCTTTGGTGGTCAGCTTTCTTTATAGTCCAACTCTCACATCCATACATGACTACTGGAAAAACCATAGCTTTGAGTAGACGGACCTTTGTTGACAAAGTAATGTCTCCGCTTTTGAATATGCTGTCTAGGTTGGTCATAGCTTTTCTTCCAAGGAGCAAGCATCTTTTAATTTCATGGCTGCAGTCACCATCTGCAGTGATTTTGGAGCTCCAAAAATAAAGTCTCTCACTGTTTCCACGTCTATTTGCTGTGAAGTGATGGGACCAGATGCCATGATCTTCGTTTTCTGAATGTTGAGCTTTAAGCCAACTTTTTCACTCTCCTCTTTCACTTTCATCAAGAGGCTCTTTAGTTCTCCTTCACTTTCTGTCATAGGGTGGTGTCATCTGCATATCTGAGGTTATTGGTATTTCTCCTGGTAATCTTGATTCCAGCTTGTGCTTCATCCAGCCCAGTGTTTCTCATGATGTACTCTGTGAAAGTTAAATAAATTAAATAAGCAGGGTGACAATATACAGCCTTGACGTGCTCCTTTCCAGATTTGGAACCAGTCTATTGTTCATTTCCAATTCTAACTGTTGCTTCTTGACCTGTATACAGATTTCTCAGGAGGCAGGTAAGGTGGTATGATATTCCCAAATCTTTAAGAATTTTCCACAGTTTGTTGTGATTCACACAACTATAAAAAAGAATGTATTCAAGTCAGTCCTAATGAGGTGGATGAATGCAGAGCCTATTATACAGTGTGAAGTAAGTCAGAAAGAGAAAGACAAATACTGTGTATTAACACACGTGTGTGGAATCTAGAAAGATGGTATTGATGAACCTATTTGTAGGGCAGCAATGGAGATGCAGACATAGAGAGCGGACTTGTGGACACAGTAGGGGAAGGAGGGGGGATGAACTCAGAGAGTAGCATTGAAACATATACATTACCATATGGAAGACAGATAGCAAGTGGGAGTTTGCTGTGTGACCCAGGGAGGTCAACCTGACGCCCTGTGGCAACCTAGAGGAGCGGGGTGGGGTGGGCGATGGGAGGGGCGCTCACAAGGGAGGGAACATATGTATAGTTGTGACTGATTCATGTCCATGTATGGCAGAAAGCAACACAATATTGGAAAGCAATTATCCTCAAAAAAAAAAAAAAAGATGTCCTTAAGGAGACCAATAAATAAATGTTGGTCCATTCAGCCCAACATGAATACATAGTACTAAGTGAAAGAGCCCAATCTGAAAAGGCTACAGACTGATTGATTCCAGCTATTTATGACAGTCTGGAAAAGGCAAAACCATGCAGACAGTAGAAAGATCAGTGGTTGCCAGGGAGTAAGGGGAGGTGGAGGGGCTAAAAGGCAGAGCACAGAGGATGTTTAGGGCACTGAAACGATTCTGCACAATCCTGTGATGGAGGGCACACGCCATTATACATGTGTCAAAACCCATTGGCTGCACGGGGGCTTCCCTGGCGGCTCAGATGGCCAAGAGTCCACCTGCAACGTGTGAGGCCAGGGTTCGATCCCTGGGTCAGGAAGAGCCCCTGGAGAAGGGAATGGATACCCCCTCCAGAATTCTTGGCTGGAGAATGCCATGGGCAGAGGAGCCTGGCGGGCTACAGTCCTTGGGGCCACAAAGAGTCGGGCACGACAGAGTGACTAATGCTTTCACTTTTCACTTTTGAAGAATGTACAGCACCAAGAGTGAATCTTAATGTAAACTGGACCTTCCGTGTCACTGTAGGTTCATTGATCATCATCTGTGGTGCAGGACGTCCATAGTGGGGAAGGCCGTGTGTGTGGAGACAAGAGGTTTTATGGGAACTGTTTGCACTCAATTTTGCTGTGAACCTAAAACTGCTCTTGAAAAAAAAATTTAGGGACTTCCCTGGCAGTCCAGTGGTTAAGCCTTCATGCCTCCACTGCAAGGGGCATGGTTTCAGTCCCTGGTCAGTGAACTAAGATCCCACATGCTGCTTGCCATGGCCAAAAAAGTAGTAATAATAAAGTTTATTAGTTGAAAAAACAGAGTGATCATTGAAACTGAACGCTTTTCCCTGGAAGTGTGGTGTATCACTTCTGGTCACACTTCACTGCCCAAAGCAAGTCACATGGCTACAATTCTTCCCGGGGCCTGGAAAGAGAGAGCAAGGGTGTTCTTAGGCCCTGATGCCTCCTAAGCAAGTGCCACCTGCCGCCAGTCTTGGCACAAATGTTTATGTCAGTCAGGACTCTTAGGTGCAATTAATTGCATTAATTTAAGCAGAAAGGGGATTTATTAAAAAGATATTAGGGCATGTCCAACTTAAATATTCCTCTAGTCTCCTTTCAGAAAGTACCACAGAGCAACTTGGAGAGGAAAAAAAAAAAAACAGAAACCACCTCCTAGAGGTAACTAACGATGCATTTAATATCCTGGACCATACAGAAGTGGACAGGGTGTGGGGCATCAGGAGAGCCAAATGAAGGGAGCAAGGGTTGTGCTTGGCTCCAAAGCTCCGGAAGCACTGGTGAGCCCCCTTCTCCAAGGTGCAAACCCCAAATCCTGCTCTGGCAATGAGGATGGCATGGGCGATGCAGCAGCCAGAGCCTGCGTGGAGCTCTGCTTCTGAGCAGCAGGGGGCTGGGCGCTGAATGGAGACCTACATGATGAGGCCTATTTGCAGGGCCGTGTTGGAGGCTGGGGTTAGAGAGTGATTGCACTGGGAACACCCTTAAAGCTTCCTCTGACTCAGGGAAGTAAAGGCTAAAGGAACTGACACATCAAGGAAATCCTTATTGCCCTTAATTATGATCTTGTTCCCTCCCACAAGGACACTTGTGCAACTATCTATGCCAGGAAATTCCTTATGTGTGGATGAGTTTCAAAATGGGAAATAGCAGAGGATCTATGTAATAACCTACAGGATTAAAAGGAAGAAAAGAAAAGGTGAAACTTGTGGAAAATGAAGAAGCCATACCAAAAAAAATTTATAAAACAGATGGACAGTAAAAGAGACACTGATGTATAGAACAGTCTTATGGACTCTGTGAGAGAGGGAGAGGGTGGGAAGATTTGGGAGAATGGCATTGAAACATGTAAAATATCATGTATGAAACGAGTTGCCAGTCCAGGTTTGATGCACGATACTGGATGCTTGGGGCTGGTGCACTGGGACGACCCAGAGGGATGGAATGGGGAGGGAGGAGGGAGGAGGGTTCAGGATGGGGAACACATGTATACCTGTGGCGGATTCATTTTGATATTTGGCAAAACTAATACAATTATGTAAAGTTTAAAAATAAAATTAAAAAAAAAAACAGATGGACTTTTGTCTGATATTTCTCCATGAATTTTCAAAAAATGAAGCAATCTCCTCCTTAAAGCACAAAACAGAAAAATATGAGCTTATGGAGGAAATAGTCAACAGAAGGGTTTAAAAATCTAAGTGAGACAAACTCAGTGGAAAAAAATCATCACAGAAATTAAGTAAAATTAGAATTAGCATATGAAAGGATGGCTGGCTGTGTTGTGTTCGTCGAGGTGACCCCAGCGGCTCTAGCCCACCAGGCTCCTCTGTCCCTGGGATTCTCCAGGCAAGAACACTGGAGTGTGTAGCCATTCCCTTCTACAGAGGATCTTCCTGACCCAGGGATAGAACCCGGGTCTCCCACATCGCAGGCAGATTCTTTACCATCTGAGCCACCAGGGAAGCCCATATGAAAGAATGCTGCTGCTGCTGCTGCTAAGTCGCTTCAGTCGTGTCCAACTCTGCGACCCCAGAGATGGCAGCCCACCAGGATCCCCCGTCCCTGGGATTCTCCAGGCAAGAGTACTGGAGTGGGGTGCCATTGCCTTCTCCATATGAAAGAATAAACCCTCCTAAAAACACTGTAAGGGACATGGGGGGGAAAGTCATGATTATAGGAGTCCCAGAAGAAGCAGGCAGGAAGAAAGAGGCTGAGAGCATATTTGAAGACATAATAGCTGAAAATTCCCCTAACCTGGGAATGGAAGCAGACATCCAGTCCAGGAAGCAAAGGCAATCTCAAAGGGAATAAACCCAAAAAGGGTCACACCAAGACACACTGTAATTAAAAGGGCAAAGATTAAAGATAAGGAGACAGTATTGTAATCAACAGGGAAAAGTAACATACAAGGTAACTCCCATTAAGCTAACTTTTCAGCAGAAACTCTAAGCCAGAAGAGAGTGAGTGGCATGATATACTTAAAGTGATGAAAAGGAATAACCTGCAACCAAGAAGACTCAGCAAGGCTTTAATCACATTTCATGGAAAGATCGAAAGTTTTACAGACAAAAACTAAAAGAGGTCAGCACCATCAAACCAGCTTTACAAGAAGTGTTAAAAGAACCTCTCCAAGTTGAAAAGAGAAGGCCACAGCTAAAGCTCCCTGGTAAAGGCAAACATGTCAACGATAGTAGGAAGGTTAAAAGGTCATCTATATCCAAAATAAGTAGTTAAGGGATATACACACACACAAAGATGTCAAAAACTAAATGTTGAGAGTGGTGTAGTAAAAACGAAGGGTTGTTAAAATGCTGGGAAGATTATGTTCAAAATCCCTTAAGCTAGGCTTCAGCAGTATGCGAACCGAGAACTTCCAGATGTTCAAGCTGGTTTAGAAAAGGCAGGGGAATCAGAGATCAAATTGCCAACATCTGTTGGATCATAGAGAAAGCAAGGGGATTTCCAGGAAAACACTTCCTTCTGCTTCATTGACTACACGAAAGCCTTTGACTGTGTGGATCAACAAACTGTGGAAAATTCTTAAAGTGGTGGGAATACCAGACCACATTACCTGCCTCCTGAGAAATCTGTATGCAGAACAAGAAGCAACAATTAGAACTGGATATGGAACACAAACTGGTTCAAAATTGGGAAAGGATTACGTCAAGGCTGTATATTGGAACCCTGCCTGTTTAACTTATATGCAGGGTACATCATGCAAAATGCCAGACTGGACCACTCACAAGCTGGAATCAAGATTGCCGGGAGAAATCAACAACCTCAGATATGCAGAATATACCACTCTAATGGCAAAAAGCAAAGAGGAACTAAAGAGCTTCTTGATGAGGGTTAAAGAGGAGAGTGAAAAAGCTGGCTTAAAACTCAACATTCAAAAAACTAAGATCATGACATCCAGCCCCATCACTTCATGCAAACAGAAGGGGAAGACATGGAGCAGTCACAGGCTTCCTTCTCCTGGCTCCAGAATCGCTGAGACAGTGGCTGCAGCCATGAAATGAAAAGACGCTTGCTCCTTGGAAGGAAAGCCGTGACAAACCTAGACAGGGTATTAAAAAACAGAGATGTCACTTTGCCAACAAAAGTCTATATAGACAAAGCTATGTTCTTTCCAGTAGTCACATAAAGATATGAGAGTTGGATCACAAAGAAGGCTGAGCCCTGACGGATTGATGCTTTTGAACTGTGGTGCTGGAGAAGACTCTTGAGAGTCCCTTGGACAGCAAGGAGATCAAATCAGTCAATCCTAAAGGAAAGCAAACCTAAATATTCATTGAAAGGACTGATGCTGAAGCTCCAATACTTTGCCCACTTGATGCAAAGAGCTGACTGATTGGAAAAGACCCTGATGCTGGGAAAGATTGAAGGCAGGAGGAGAAGGGGACGACAGAGGATGAGATGGTTAGATGGCATCACCAACTCAACGGACATGAGTTTGCACAAGCTCTGGGAGATAGTGAAGGACAGGGGAACCTGGTGTGCTGCAGTCCATGGGGCACAAAGAATTGGACAGGACTTAGTCACTGAACAACAACTGCAAGAACAAATGCATATGTGTGTGTGTGTAAATGGGGGAATGTAGTGAATAACTCTGAATACCTTTTGATGGTGGCATGTTGATGGGACTACAAAATGGCAAAGCAGAACGTGCTCTCCTGCGAGAATTCCAAAATTACAACTCGCTGCTAAACAACCGTTGACAGGAGAATGTTGGATCCCATCAAAAAAAGATACCCCATGTCCAAGGGCAAAGGAGAAGCCCCAGCAAGACAGTAGGAGGGGCAAAATTGCATTTAGAATCAAACCCCATACCTGCCAGAGACGCTCAGAGGGCTCAGTCAAAGCTTATGCGCACCAGGAGCCCACAGAGACTGAGCCAGAACTGTGTTTGCATGTCTCCTGTGGGGGTACAGGCCAGCAGTGGCCTGCCACACGGGCAGGGGCTCTGGGTGCAGCAGACCTGGGTATGGCACAAGCCCTCTTGGAGGAGGTCGCCATTAACCTCACCACAGAGCCATCAGAACTTACCCAGGACTGGGAAACAGACTCTGGGAGGGCACAAAAAGAACCTTGCACACCAGGACCCAGGAGAAAGGAGCAGTGACCCCACAAGAGACTGCCCCAGGCTTGCCCGGGAGTCTCTGGTGGAGGCGTGGGTCGGCGGTGGCCTGCTGCAGGGTCGGGGGCACTGAGTGCAGCAGTGCGTGCAGGACCTGCTGAAGGAGGTCGCCATTATCCTCACCACCTCCACCATAGTTTGGCCTCAGGTCAAACAACAGGGAGGGAACACAGCCCCTTCCATCAACAGATCAGATCAGATCAGTCGCTCAATCGTGTCCGACTCTTTGCAACCCCATGAATGGCAGCACGCCAGGCCACCCTGTCCATCACCAACTCCCGGAGTTCACCCAGACTCACATCCATAGAGTCGTGATGCCATCCAGCCATCTCATCCCCTGTCATCCCCTTCTCCTCCTGCCCCCAATCCCTCCCAGCATCAGAGTCTTTTCCAATGAGTCAACTCTTCACATGAGGTGGCCAAAGTACTGGAGTTTCAGCTTTAGCATCATTCCTTCCAAAGAAATCCCAGGGCTGATCTCCTTCAGAATGGACCGGTTGGCTCTCCTTGCAGTCCAAGGGACTCTCAAGAGTCTTCTCCAACACCACAGTTCAAAAGCATCAATTCTTCAGCGCTCAACCTTCTTCACAGTCCAACTCTCACATCCATATATGACCACAGGAAAAACCATAGCCTTGACTAGACGAACTTTTGTTGGCAAAGTAATGTCTCTGCTTTTGAATATGCTATCTAGGTTGGTCATAACTTTCCTTCCAAGGAGTAAGCATCTTTTAATTTCATGGCTGCAGTCACCATCTGCAGTAATTTTGGAGCCCAGGAAAATAAAGTCTGACACTGTTTCCACTGTTTCCCCATCTATTTCCCATGAAGTGATGGGACCAGATGCCATGATCTTCGTTTTTGAGTGTTGAGCTTTAAGCCAACTTTTTCACTCTCCACTTTCACTTTCATCAAGAGGCTTGTGAGTTCCTCTTCACTTTCTGCCACAAGGGTGGTATCATCTGCATATCTGAGGTTATTGATATTTCTCCCGGCAATGTTGATTCCAGCTTGTGTTTCTTCCAGTCCAGCGTTTCTCATGATGTACTCTGCATATAAGTTAAATAAACAGGGTGACAATATACAGCCTTGACGAACTCCTTTTCCTATTGGAACCAGTCTGTTGTTCCACGTCCAGGTCTAACTGTTGCTTCCTGACCTGCATACAAATTTCTCAAGAGGCAGACCAGGTGGTCTGGTATTCCCATCTTTTTCAGAATTTTCCACAGTTTATTGTAATCCATACAGTCAAAGGCTTTGGCATAGTGAATAAAGCAGAAATAGATGCTTTTCTGGAACTCTCTTGCTTTTTCCATGATCCAGCAGATGTTGGCAATTTGATCTCTGGTTCCTCTGCCTTTTCTAAAACCAGCTTGAACATCAGGAAGTTCACAGATCACATATTGCTGAAGCCTGGCTTGGAGAATTTTGAGCATTGCTTTACTAGCGTGTGAGATGAGTGCAATTGTGCGGTAGTTTGAGCATTCTTTGGCATTGCCTTTCTTTGGGATTGAAATGAAAACTGACCTTTTCCAGTCCTGTGGCCACTGCTGAGTTTTCCAAATTTGCTGGCATATTGAGTGCAGCACTTTCACAGCATCATCTTTCAGGATTTGGAATAGCTCCACTGGAATGCCATCACCTCCACTAGCTTTGTTCGTAGTGATGCTTTCTAAGGCCCACTGGACTTCACATTCCAGGATGTCTGGCTCTAGGTCAGTGATCACACCATCGTGATTATCTGGGTCGTGAAGATCTTTTTTGTACAGTTCTTCTGTGTATTCCTGCCATCTCTTCTTAATATCTTCTGCTTCTGTTAGGTCCATACCATTTCTGTCCTTTATCGAGCCCATCTTTGCATGAAATGTTCCTTTGGTATCTCTGATTTTCTTGAAGAGATCCCTAGTCTTTCCCATTCTGTTGTTTTCCTCTATTTCTTTGCATTGATCGATGAAGAAGGCTTTCTTATCTCTTCTTGCTATTCTTTGGAACTCTGCATTCAGATGTTTATATCTTTCCTTTTCTCCTTTGCTTTTCGCTTCTCTTCTTTTCACAGCTATTTGTAAGGCCTCCCCAGACAGCCATTTTGCTTTTTTGCATTTCTTTTCCATGGGGATGGTCTTGATCCCTGTCTCCTGTACAATGTCACGAACCTCATTGCATAGTTCATCAGGAACTCTATCTATCAGATCTAGGCCCTTAAATCTATTTCTCACTTCCACTGTATAATCATAAGGGATTTGATTTAGGTCATACCTGAATGGTCTAGTGGTTTTCCCTACTTTCTTCAATTTAAGTCTGAATTTGGCAATAAGGAGTTCATGGTCTGAGCCACAGTCAGCTCCTGGTCTTGTTTTTGCTGACTGTATAGAGCTTCTCCATCTTTGGCTGCAAAGAATATAATCAATCTGATTTCAGTGTTGACCATCTGGTGATGTCCATGTATAGAGTCTTCTCTTGTGTTGTTGGAAGAGGGTGTTTGTTATGACCAGTGCATTTTCTTGGCAAAACTCTATTAGTCTTTGCCCTGCTTCATTCCGTATTCCAAGGCCAAATTTGCCTGTTACTCCAGGTGTTTCTTGACTTCCTACTTTTGCATTCCAGTCCCCTATAATGAAAAGGACATCTTTTTTGGGTGTTAGTTCTGAAAGGTCTTGTAGGTCTTCATAGAACCGTTCAACTTCAGCTTCTTCAGCATTACCGGTTGGGGCATAGACTTGGATTACTGTGATATTGAATGGTTTGCCTTGGAAACAAACAGAGATCATTCTGTCGTTTTTGAGATTGCATCCAAGTACTGCATTTCAGACCCTTTTGTTGACCATGATGGCCACTCCATTTCTTCTGAGGGATTCCTGCCCGCAGTAGTAGATATAATGGTCATCTGAGTTAAATTCACCCATTCCAGTCCATTTCAGTTCACTGATTCCTAGAATGTCGACATTCACTCTTGCCATCTCCACTTCCAATTTATCTTGATTCATGGACCCGACATTCCAGGTTCCTATGCAATATTGTTCTTTACAGCATCGGACCTTGCTTCTATCACCAGTCACATCCACAGCTGGGTGTTCTTTTTGCTTTGGCTCCATCCCTTCATTCTTTCTGGAGTTATTTCTCCACTGATCTCCAGTAGCATATTGGGCACCTACTGACTTGGGGAGTTTCTCTTTCAGTATCCTATCATTTTGCCTTTTCATACTGTTCATGGGGTTCTCAAGGCAAGAATACTGAAGTGGTTTGCCAGTCCCTTCTCCAGTGGACCACATTCTGTCAACAGAAAACTAGATAAAAGATTTACTGAGCATGGCCCGGCCCATTAGAACAAGACCCAGTTTCCCCCTCAGTCAGTCTCTCCCATCAGGAAGCTTCCGTAAGCCTCTTATCCTTCTCCATCAGAGGGCAGACAGACTGACAACCACAGTCACAGAAAACTAACCAAACTGATCACATGAACCACAGCCTTGACTAACTCAATGAAACTGGGCCATGCCGTGTAGGGCCACCCAAGACAGATGGGTCATGGTGGAGAATTCTGACAAAATATGGTCCACTGGAGAAGGAAATGGCAAACCACTTCACTATTCTTGCCTTGAGAACCCCATGAACAGTATGAAAAGGGGAAAAGACAGAACACTGAAAGATAAACTCATCACATCGGGAGGTGCCCAATATGGTCCTGGAGATCAGTGGAGAAATAACTCCAGAAAGAATGAAGAGACAGAGCCAAAGCAAAAACAACACCCAGCTGTGGATGTGACTGTGATGGAAGTAAAGTCCGATGCTGTAAAGAGCAATATTGCATAGGAACCTGGAATGTCAGGTCCAGGAATCAAGATAAATTGGAAGTGATCAAACAGGAGATGGCAAGAGTGAATATCGACATTCTAGGAATCAGCAAACTAAAATGGACTGGAATGGATGAATTTAACTCAGATGACCATTATATCTCCTACTGTGGGCAAGAATCCCTTACAAGAAATGGAGTGGCCATCATGGTCAACAAAAGAGTCCAAAATGCAGTACTTGGATGCAATCTCAAAAACGACAGAATGATCTCTGTTCATTTCCAAGGCAAACCATTCAATATCACAGTAATTCAAGTCTGTGCCCCAACCAGTAATGCTGAAGAAGCTGAAGTCGAATGGTTCTGTGAAGACCTACAAGACCTTCTAGAACTAACACCCCCCAAAAATGTCCTTTTCATTATGGGGGACTGGAATGCAAAAGTAGGAAGTCAAGAGATACCTGGAGTAACAGGCAAATTTGGCCTTGGAGTACAAAATGAAGCAGGGCAAAGGCTAACAGAGTTTTGCCAAGGAATGCACTGGTCATAGCAAACACCCTCTTCCAACAACACAAGAGAAGACTCTACACATGGACATCACCAGATGGTCAATATTGAAATCAGGTTGATTATATTCTTTACAGCCAAAGATGGAGAAGTGCCGGGAGCCGGCGAGAGACATTCCACTCGTGACAAAGGTCATGAGGAAGGGGGCTCGGCATACGCAAAGGCGGGATCGAGCCTCGGGAGTGCCCCCGGATATTCTCGAGCATCTACCCCCCAAAAAACCAGAGTCTGCCTACTTTATTGCTTTGTGCTCTCACCTCTGACTTTACTGGGGGCTGTCCCCCACCACCATCTCACTCTCTCTGTCAAAGAGTTAACTTACAGCTCCAATTAATAAAGTTCCTGGGCAATTAGGAGTGTTTAAATCCAAACCCCTCAGATGGCTCTCTAACTCGCCTGACAAGTTTACCCGGACACCTACAGCTATGCATACGATTGTTTACAGTCTCCCAGCCTCCAGAGGCACGGGAAGCTTAAGATATTCAAATAGCTTAGAGCCTCTCAGAGAATTAGAAACTGTCAGAATAAAACTAGTAAAAGATTTCATTGATGAGCCAATGTTTGTTGCCAAGTTTTCACATCCCCTGAATTGTATCCTTGAATGTGCATTAATTAATATAGTTGGTATGTAGAAAAAATAAGTAGTGGCCTGGTGTTAGTAACTTTAGACCCTTAAGGTAGTAAATTCTTTCCTTTGTAAACCCATTACACATCCACCCTATAGGAACGTAATCTTATCTTCGGAAGATGGCGCCAAACCTTAAAATAATTACTCTTAGAGAAAATAAGTCTTTGTTGATAAGTGCTTGTCAAGAGTCATAAAATGTTAATAGGCCTCTGGCCAGAAGATGATGTAAATCACCTAAACCATTTGTATACGATAAATCTGCAGGAAAGAAACCCTGGTTTTTGATAAGCATCAAAGACTGCTGATTTTGCATCCCCTATTATCCTCTATGTGTAACTTAGGGTATAAAAGCCCCTGTTGAAAATAAAGCTATGGGCCTTGCTCACCAACGCTTGGTCTCCCCATGTCATTCTTCCCTTTAACTTCCAGCTGAGTGTCCATCTGGAGCGTGGATATCCTCTGCGACCATTTATTTGCCTGGGCTTCTAAGACCCACTCGAGAAGGTGTCTAAGGTGGGGCACCTTCCGCTATTCGAGAGGGCGCCTGCGGCCTCCGTGGTCAGAGCTAACCTGGTGTCACGGGTTATATTGATTTTCTGCGTAAACCAAGCCACTCAGCTTCTTTTCTCCACTGAATTTTCCTACTGAGCTATCCTCATTCTATTCCTCTTTATTATCTCTAATTAACATTTGAATAGGTCGCCTAGCCGTCTCTCCTTCGAATACCCTGGATCACCCGGGGCTGGACCCCGGCAGAGAAGCTCTGTACAGTCAGCAAAAACAAGACCAAGAGCTGACTGTGGCTCAAATCATGAACCCCTTATTGCCAAATTCAGACTTAAATTGAAGAAAGTAGGGAAAACCACTAGACCATTCAGGTATGACCTAAATCAAATCCCTTATGATTGTACAGTGGAAGTGACAAATAAATTCAAGGGATTAGATCTGATAGTGCCTGAAGAACTATGGCCGGAGGTTCGTGACACTGTACAGGAGGCAGTGATCAAGACCATCCCCAAGAAAAAGAAATGCAAAAAGGCAAAATGGTTGTCTGATGAGGCCTTACAAATAGCTGAGAAGAGAAGAGAAGCAAAAGGCAAAGGAGAAAAGGAAAGATATAACCATCTGAATGCAGAGTTCCAAAGAAGAGCAAGGAGAGATAAGAAAGCCTTCCTCAGTGATCAGTGCAAAGATAATAGAGAAAAAAAATAGAATGGGAAAGACTAAAGATCTCTTCAAGAAAATTAAAGATACCAAGGGAACATTTCATGCATAGATGGGCATAATTAAGGACAGAAACGGTATGAACCCAACAGAAGCAGATGATACTAAGAAAAGGTTGCAAGAATACACAGAAGATCTATACAAAAAAAGATCCAGATAACCACGATGGTGTGTGTGATCACTCACCTAGAGCCAGACATCCTGGAGTGAGAAGTCAAGTGGGCCTTAGGAAGCATCACTACGAACAAAGCTAGTGGAAGTGATGGAATTCCAGTTGAGCTATTTCAAATCCTGAAAGATGATGCTGTGAAAGTGCTGCACTCAATATGCCAGCAAATTTGGAAAACTCAGCAGTGGCCACAGGACTGGAAAAGGTCAGTTTTCATTCCAATCCCAAAGAAAGGCAAGGCCAAAGAATGCTCAAACTACCGCACAATTGCACTCATCTCACACGCAGCAAAGTAATGCTCAAAATTCTCCAAGCTAGGCTTCAACAGTACATAAACTGACAAGTCACAGATGTTCAAGCTGGATTTAGAAAAGGCAGAGGAACCAGAGATCAAATTGCCAACATGGACCATAGAAAAAGCAAGAGAATTTCAGAAAAACATACACTTCTGCTTCATTGACTACACTAAAGTCTTTAACTGTGTGGATCACAACAAACTGTGGAAAATTCTGAAAGAGATGGGAATATCAGACCACCTGACCTGCCTTCTGAGAAATCTGTATGCACGTCAAGAAGCCACAATTAGAACTGGACATGGAACAACAGACTGGTTCCAAATTGGGAAAGGAGTTCAGCAAGGCTGCATATTGTCACCCTGCTTGTTTAACTTATATGCAGAGCACCTCTTGTGAAATGCTAGGCTGGATGAAGCACAAGCTGGAATCAAGATTGCTGGGAGAAATATCAATAACCTCAGATATGCAGATAACATCACCCTTATGGCAGAAAGAGAAGAGGAACTAAAGACCCTCCTGATGGAATTCTATCCTAAAGGAAATCAGTCCTGAATATTCATTGGAAGGACTGATGCTGAAACTGAAACTCCAATACTCTGGCCACCTGATGCGAAGAACTGACTCACTAGAAAAGACCCTGATGCTGGGAAAGATTGAAGGCAGAGGATTGATGGTTGGATGACATCACAGACTTGATGGACATGAGTTTAAGTAAACCTCTGGAGTTGGTGATGGACAGGGAGGCCTGGCATGCTGCAGTCCATGGGGTCGCAAAGAGTTGGACACGACTGAGCGACTGAACTGAACTGATGCTGTAACTAGACTTATGGCAATCATTTTGAAATGCATAGAGATTCCAAATCACTATGTTGTGTAATAGGAACTAACTGTGTTGGACGTCAATTATACATCAAAAACAAAGAGGCTAATAGAAAAAGAGATCAGACTTGTGTTTGCCGAAGGAAGAGGGTGGAGGGCGGGGGGGAATTGGAGGAAGGCATTGAAAAGGTACAGAGTTCCAGTTCTAAGATAAATACTGGAGATCTGATGCACAACATAATAAATACAATTAACACGGCTGTATGTTATATATGAAAATTGTTACGAGTAAACCCTAATTGTTCTCATCACAAGGAACAATTTTTTCTACTTCTTTAATATTGTATTTATATAAGATGATGGACGTTCAGGAAACTTACTGTGATGATCAGGTCATTATGCTGCACACCTTGGACTTACACAGAGCTGTGTGTCGATTATATCTCCATAAAACTGGAAGAGAAAATAAAAAAACACCCCAAAGTAGATTCATAAAGAAATACATAGATGCGAGTTATTAAAATATGGATGCAAATTCCAGAAAAATCAGGAACAACATGGAAATGGCCTCTGGGGGGTGGGGGGCTTGGGGGTGGAGAACGTTTGGAGCAGAATCTATTATTGCTTCTTAACATTGTGAACCTGTTTCAGGCATTTCCCTTATTTTAAAAAAAATCGAACGGATAACTAGATGCAGGGGCGCACTGCAGAGAGCTTGTGTCCAGCCCGGGGAGGGGAGGGAGCAAGGCTCGGGCGGGAGATGGGTGGCAAGAGGAGGGTGCAGCGGAGCAGAGGGTGGGGGCCACTGGCTGGAGTGGAGGGTCCCTGCAGAGCTTGTGGAGGAGACAAGACAGGAGTCATGGTGAGCCTGGGGTGCACCAGGAGAAGGGATCGTCCGCTGGGTGCAAAGAGAGCGGCACAGATGAAGGCAGCCGGGGAGGGAGGCAGGGACAGGCCTGTGAGCAGGCCCTGAGGCTCCTTGGAGGGCGGACGCCTGTGCTGAAGCCACGTGGTCCAAGTGGGTGATTCCGCCTGCCCACAGTGCTCCTGGAGGCAGGGACGGAGGAGGCAGACATCTGGGGGGCACCTAGCTTATGGTGGGGGGAACAGGGTCGAGGCCACTGCGCTGGGTGGAGGCTGCTGTGCTGAGGAGAGACAGGGGCAGGGGTCCTTACCCTCCTTTCTTCACCAGACCTCCGAACCTCCTACCTCCGACAGCATCTGCCGCGCAGCCAGCTGCAACCCCAGTCACCTACTACGTGAACCTTTATGTGACATCTTGTGGACACGGCGACAGAATGTGTGCCAGCCTGCCCTCAGGCTCGCATTCTGCAGGGGACACGAAGTGCTTCAGTGGTGTGGGCAGGCCTTCCATGGGGCAGTGCCCGATGCCCACAGGCCTGGGGAGTCAGGGAGAACCCCGGGGGAGCTGTGCCTAAGGGTGGCCTGGAGGCCAGTCAGAGGGGAGGGGTGCCGGGGCAGGTGTGGAGGTAGGGGAGAGATGAAGGGTTTCTGGGGGGCCACAGGGAGTTTTCTCCGGTGGGCTTCAGGCAGCAGGGGAGCCAAGGTGGGTGAGTGGGTCACATGGAGGGCACGCTGGATCTGTGGGCCTGTGTTCAAAGCCTTTTCCTCTAAGGTGACCTGGCCATGTAGGTGCTGGGTGACTGAGGGGTGTGGAGAGAAAGGAGCGAATGCCGTTTATTCGGCCGACAAGGAAATGGTCCTGGGTATCGAGAGTCTGGAAATAAGGTGCCAGGAGCCCTGGCCAGGGGAGATTGGATTGACCAGACCAGCTTGGGGCAAGGCTGGGGCCAACCGTGGGGAGCACGACCACAGAGCCCAGGGGCAGGGGCCCGGCAGGCCGGGCACAGAGACAGAGAAGACCCGCAGGATGCCCCCTTTGGTAAGACAAGGGCGGAAGAAAGTTTGAGGAAAGAGCCAGAGCTGTAGGGAGGTTGTAGCCTGTTTGGATGGGCTCCTTGCCAGCCGGGCTTGAGCAACATCACCTTTATTTTTCCTTAATTTCCATTGAGTTAGGCTCTGCCCTAACTGCCCTAACCTATGTGCTTAGCATTTGGAACTTCGACCCAATTTGAGTCATTGCCCCATGAGCGTGCCCCGTTCCTATCTCTCCTGGCCGCGTGGTGACCACTGCTCCTTCAGCCACATGGTCGTCCTCAGCCCTGACCTGAGGCTGGGCCTCTGGGGTCCCACGCTCTGTTCCCCAGGCCTCCATCTCAGTGTCCAGCCCCACGGGTACTCTTGCACATGCCCCCAGCAGATGTCCAGACATCCCAGGCTTGGCGAGCACTGGAGACCCTCCCTCTGCCTCTCCCCACATCCCCCGCCAGACCCATCAAAGCCCAAACTTCTCCTGGTAAGACAAACCCAGTCCCAGGAACTGGGAGACGTGGTTTCTGGGAAAGCAAATATCCTTATTTATTCATCACGAGCCTGTGGTAGAAAATACAACACAGTCGATTTTTTAAAAAATGTTAAGAGGAAGTTCACATACAACATTAATAATTTTAAAGTGTGCAATTCAGTGGCGCCTAGTCAATTCACAATCCTATGGAGCCATCATCTGAATCTTGTCCAGAACATTTTCATTGTGCCCTAAAAAGATCCAGGACCCAGCGAACAGTCACTCCCAGTTCCCTCCTAGTCCTCGCCCGCCAACCACCAGTCCGGGTTCATCTCTACAGACTCCCCTCTTCTGAGTACTTCTTATAAGTGGAATTACGTGATTGATCTGGGCCCTTGTGTCTCGTTTCTTTAACTGATCACATTGTTTTTTGAGGTCCATCCACGAGGTGGCATGTATCAATACTTCATTCTTCTTTATGGCTGAATGACACTCCGTGGTGAGAGTAGACCATACTGTGTTTAATCATTTATCTGTTAATGGACACTGGGGTTCTTTCTACCTTTTGGCTACTGTGAACAGCGTTGCTATGAACGTTTGGGTGCGTGTACTTGTCTGTTTTCAATTTCTTTGGGTCTATACTGAGGAGTGGAATTGCTGGGTCATAGGATAATTCCGCATTTACATTTTGGGGGAACTGCCAAACAGTTTACCACGGCAACTGCACCACTTTCCATTCCCAGGCAAAGCGTGAGGGTTCCGATGTCTCCACACCTTCACATCACTTTTCATTTTCCTTTTTTTTTTTTGGATTTGGTGTGAAGGGTTGTCTCATTGTGGCTTTGATGTGTGTGTGTGTCCTTGACGGCTGGGGGGCTGAGCATCTCTTCACGTGCTTATTGGCGATGTGTATTTTGAGAATTGTCCATTTTGAAATTGAGTGGTGTTTGCTGCGTTCTAAAGGTTCCTATTTCTGCTTTATTGACTATGCCAAAGCCTTTGACTGTGTGGATCACAATAAACTGTGGAAAATTCTGAAAGAGATGGGAATACCAGACCACCTGATCTGCCTCTTGAGAAATTTGTATGCAGGTCAGGATGTAACAGTTAGAACTGGACATAGAACAACAGACTGGTTCCAAATATGAAAAGGAGTTTGTCAAGGCTGTATATTGTCACCCTGTTTATTTAACTTATATGCAGAGTACATCATGAGAAACGCTGGGCTGGATGAAGCACAAGCTGGAATCAAGATTGCCGGGAGAAATATCAATAACCTCAGATGTGCAGATGACACCACCCTTATGGAAGAAAGTGAAGAGGAACTCACAAGCCTCTTGATGAAAGTGAAAGAGGAGAGTGAAAAAGTTGGCTTAAAGCTCAACATTCAGAAAACGAAGATCATGGCATCCGGTCCCATCACTTCATGGGAAATAGATGGGGAAACAGTGGAAACAGTGTCAGACTTTATTTTTCTGGGCTCCAAAATCACTACAGATGGTGACTGCAGCCATGAAATTAAAAGATGCTTACTCCTTGGAAGGAAAGTTATGACCAACCTAGATAGCATATTCAAAAGCAGAGACATTCCTTTGCCAACAAAGGTCCATCTAGTCAAGGCTATGGTTTTTCCAGTGGTCATGTATGGATGTGAGAGTTGGACTGTGAAGAAGGCTGAGCACTGAAGAATTGATGCTTTTGAACTGTGGTGTTGGAGAAGACTCTTGAGAGTCCCTTGGACTGCAAGGAGAGCCAACCAGTCCATTCTGAAGGAGCTCAGCCCTGGGATTTCTTTGGAAGGAATGATGCTAAAGCTGAAACTCCAGTACTTTGGCCACCTCATGTGAAGAGTTGACTCACTGGAAAAGACTCTGATGCTGGGAGGGATTGGGGGCAGGAGGAGAAGGGGACGACAGAGGATGAGATGGCTGGATGGCATCACTGACTCAATGGACGTGAGTCTGAGTGAACTCCGGGAGTTGGTGATGGACAGGGAGGCCTGGTGTGCTGCGATTCATGGGGTCACAAAGAGTCGGGGACACGACTGAGCGACTGATCTGATCTGATCTGATGTGAAAGGTCCCTTACACATTCTGAACACTGGATCCTTATCAGATTTACAGTTTGCAAATACCCCCCCTTCACTGCATTGCTTTCCCTCTCTCAATAGTGTTCTTTGACGCACAAAAGTTTCAAAATCAGATGAAGCAGCTTACTTTTTTTTCTTTTGTTCTTATGCTTCTGGAGTCATATCTAAGGGTCCATCACTGAATCCAAGTCAAGAAACCTCTGTTTTCCCCTAAGAGCTTTCATTTATAAGCTCTTATATTTAGGTTCACAAAAATTAACTAAAAAGGGATTTAACTTTTGTGTATATGGTATGAGGTAAAGGTGACAGATGATTTTCATTCAACTCTTTTTTAAAAATATTTTATTGAAATATAGTTTATTTACAATGTGTTAGTTTCAGGTATATAGGAAAGATTCGTGTATATATAGCCTTTGTGATATATACGAATCCTAAAGATTCAGTGTATATATATATATATATATATATATACACACTGAATATATATATATATACACTGAATATATATATATATATATATATATATACACTGAATCTTTAGGATTCGTATATATATGTTAGATTCTTTTCTATTTTTGTGTGTGTGTGTTACAGCTCTATTTTATTTAGAAGACAGCAGGAGAGTGAGAGAGAGAGAGAGAGAGAAAGAGAGAGCGTGCGTGCACGCAGGAGATAGAGTCCCAGATTCTTTTCTATTATAGGTTACTATAAGATATTGAGTCAAGTTCCCTGTGATATACAGTAAGTCCTTGTTGGTTATCTCTTTTATATACAGTAGTGTGTATATGTTAGCCTCAGACTCCTAATTTATCCTCTCCCATCCTTTCCCCTTTGGTAACCATAAATTTGTTTTCTATGTCTGTGAGTCTATTTCTGCTTTGTAAAGAACTTCATCTGTATCACTTTTTCAGATTCCACATATAAGTGAGGTCATATGATATTTGTCCTTCTCTGACTTACTTCACTTAGTGTGATCATCTCTGGGTCCATCCATGTTGCTGCAAACGGCACGACGTCGTTGTTTTCCTGTGGCTCCCCCAGCCCCAGCTCGGCAAAGGCTAGGACCTGCCCTTGGGATGCTGGTCCAAGGGCCCTCTCCTCCTTCCTCAGTGGCCGGCACCCAGGGATGGAAGCTGGAGAGGAGAGAGCGTCCAGGTTGTAGGATGAGCCTTCGAGCTGCTGCTCAGGAGGCTGCTCCCCATCCAGCCTGGTTCCCTCGTCCCCCTCCCTTGGCCGGGCGGGCAGGCGGGCAGGCGGGCACCGGCACACGAAGCATGAGCTGGGGGAGGGGGCAGAGAGAGGGCTGCCGTCTCCTCTGCCCCTCTCTGAGCTGGTGAGCTGGGCCGTGTTGGACTTTTGAATGAGGCCCACCGGCCTGGGGTTCCTGCTCCCCAGATGGACCTCCCCAGGAGACACAGGGACAACTTCACTGAAGCTCCCCTTTATCCCCGAATGCTCGGATTCTCTGGGGCCAGAAGCTTCCCTCCAGAGAGGATGACGGGGCCCAGCGAGTGTCTAGGGCCTCCGGCTGTTCAGCGTCAGGTGGGTGAGGCAACAGGTGTTTGAGAAAAGCAGTCCCCAGGGTGGAGAGACGGTGAAGGGGGCCGGGGGGAGAGGCAAGCAGGGGTCCACCACCCGCACCCCTCGCCGGGCTTGAGGGCCAGAGTGCGGGGCATTGCTTGGCCCTGTGAGCAGGGGGAGCAGCCCACAGGGCCCCTCTGTGATCTGAGGTGTGGGCAAGTCACTGCCTCTGAGCTGCAGGGGCAGCCGGCTTTGGGCATCCAGCCAACAAGTCTGGTTTCCATCGTGAGACTGACCTGGCTGGCGGCCCTGGGCAGATCTGGGCAAACAGGTGAGCTGCTGAGGTTCCTCCCACCCCGAACGGACAGGCAGGATTGGCCCTGGGGAAGGGGCTGGACCTAAGTCCTCAGCTCTGGCTCTGAGCCTGAGGTCCAAGCTGCCTTCAGCTTCTGCTGCGCTGACCGCAGCCTCCCATCCCCGGCCTCTGTCTCCAAGCACCTGGCTTGCAGGTCCTCCCAGGAGCCATGGATCCTAGAGGTGAGTGGGGAGAGCCAAGAGCTCCAGGACCGGGGAGTGGGCACCTCTCGAGGGATCTGACCATATGGCCAAGCGTGCCCAGTGGGGTTAGAGCCGGCGGTCCTGAACCGGGAGATGGGTGCAGAGAAGGCCTTATGTGTGTGGTGGGTGGTCGCCGGCAGGAATGGTGATGGCTCTCAGGGAAGTAGGGCTTCTCTGCTGGCTCAGGCAGGTAGAGAATCCACCTGCCATGCAGGAGACCGAGGTTCAGTCCCTGGGCAGGAAAGATCCCCTGGAGAAGGGAATGGCTACCCACTCCAGTATTCTTGCCTGGGGAATTCCACGGACAGAGGAGCCTGGACGTGCCCAGGGTGGTGGAGGGTGGAGGGCAGACCCTTGAGGGCAGCTGTCCTGATTCAACAGCCAGGTCTCCCCCAGGTAGAAGCACCCCCAACAGGCGCATCTCCGGAGCTCTCTCTCTTTCCTCCACTTGTCTGGGCCCCAGAGGAGGGAGCAGATGGTCACCGAAGGACTTCCTTCTGCTGTGAAGACTGCCCGGTCAAAGGCCCTCCCGGGTCAAAGTCTCTCGCAGTGCCAGTGTGGGAAGTTGGAACCCAGGACATCTGGGGAGTGGGGGATTGGTGGGGGCGGGGACAGAGCAGGAAGCAGGGAGGGAGCGAGGGAGGGAAGGAGGAGCTGGCCAAGGGGCAAGGAAGCTCTGTAGGCACAGGCTGCTTCCTGGATGGCAGAGCCCAGCCCAGCCCTAACCCGATGCAACGAGTCAGCATCAACTAAGGCCACCTGTGAGTCTGGGGGTCGAGAGGCAGAGGGGAACGGACCAGAGCGGGCGAGGAGGAGGAAGGGGCTGCGTGCTGCTAGGGCGCTCTATGTCCCTGGGGTGGGGGTGGAGGCTCAGCCTGGCCCCCTCCTGCCCCGCCCTGTGGCTTCCTGGCAACCACTCCTCTCTCTTCTGGGAACCGCCTGCTCTCATCCCCACCCTCCTAAGCCCCGGGTGGGCCCGCCCAGCCCCTGTGACTGCTCAGGCAAAACCCAGGCTCTACGGGCACGGGGACTGCTGGGCACCTGGACTCCTCAGGACCCCCGCACGGGGCCATTCATGTGCCCCCTTCACAGAGCCCAGCTCAGTGAGCACCCACAGTGCGAGGCGGGATAGTGGGGCGCTGGTGTGCAATCCGAGCTCCAGCCGGGGGCGGGGGCGGGGCACCCTGCAGCCGGGGGCCACTCCTGGGGCAGGCCAGGACACTGGGACCTGACTCTTGTGTGCGTGTGTCCTGGGCCGACCCAGGCACCGTTCATTCCCCTCATCTGGGGCCCGTTGCAATGAACCTGCCAGAGCAGCAGTCCAAGGCATGAATGGGAAAACCGGCTCTGTGGGTCCCCTTCTCCCAGGTACTAACCAGGGCTGCGGTTAAACCCCAGCTCCTGGAGTCTCCCCTTACTTGACCGGTGGAGGAAGGTAGGGAGGGACCTGGGTGCTCTGGGCTTTCCAGACACCTAGGAAGTCTCCCCTGCCCTCCCAGCCACCCGCCAACCCAGAGCAGGAGGAGGCAGCCCTGGTGGGAAGCTGGGAGGGTCGGAGAGGTGACCAGCACCAACCTGGATCCCTCTCTCTATGCCCTCCTGGCTCCAGGGACCGGAGGTCAGGGGGTGGGGCGGGGGGGACTGGCCGTAGGGGATCCTGCCACCACCTGCGAGGAGGAGGCAGTGGAGGGAGGCGGAACTCCCGCCGTCCTTCAGGGGGTCAGTGGGAGCAGGACCCAGTCCTCTGCCTGCTCACGGAAGCCCCTGGGTGCCTGGGGGGGGGTCACACATCTCTCGGAAGACCAGGGTGCACGGCTGCCTCTTTTTTCTGACAGTTGACACGGAAGTTCTCTTTCACTGATGGAAGGAGGCAGACTGACTTGGCTCAGGCTGGGTCACAGGGTAGAGCTCCTGGAGGAAAATCCTTTTCCCAAACAGACTGGGAACGATGCACTGGGTGTTCCCGGCTCAAGTGGTTCAAGTTTGTGCTGATTCCCTAAAGCCACGTGTCCTCAGAGTCTGCTCTTCATGACCAAAGCAGAGAGGCCCCTGTGAGGGTGGTGCGTGGGAGCCACGGGGACCAGGGCTCTTGGCCTTTCCCAGTCAACAGAAATTGACCAGAGGCCGAACAGTGGAGATTGACCAGAGGCCAGAGAAGTTCAGGCAAGGTTTTACTGGGGGCTCTGCGGCAGCAGAGGGTAGTGAGAAGTAACAGATTCCCTTGCTTGCTGGCTTACTGGGGGCGTGGGGGGTGGGCAGGCTTGTTCCTTTTGTGGGCTGAGGGTAGGGGTGTGTCCAGGCGTGGGACTGCAGGGCTGGTCTGCCCACCCTTCAGGTGCTACTGTGAGCAGGGTGCATGCGGGCTACCTGCTTTTGCTCCCAATCCCCTGCTTTTGTTCCTGGCTTTTCCGAGGTGATAACTAAGGGTTGGTTTGGTTTGTGGGTTTTTTTTTTTTTTTGTATCTTTTGTCCAGAATTTACCCCAACTGTGCGTGCATGAAGTTATTTTTAGTGCCATAGAGTTTCTTTGTGTCTTGTTGCTGGAGGAGAGGTGTGTCCAGGCGCAAGTATTGCAGAAAAGGGTCCCGCATCGTCTCCCGCGTCCCAGCCTTTCTCACTTCCCACTGAGAGACTCTACACCCTTATTCGTAAGGGGTTAGGGACCGGCGGTCTCTCCTTCTGAAACTTCTTCCTGCTGGTCTTCCCGGAGACCCTATGTTTCCCGAGAGGTGTAGGAGTCCCTTGCTGACTGTTCCAAGGGCCTGCAGGGACTTGAACCACCCTCCACAGGAATGGGTTGAACTCCTTGAGTCATCATGAGCCTTACTTGAAACTTTGGAGCCTAGTAGACACAAACTTCACTTTCACTTTTCACTTTCATGCATTGGAGAAGGAAATGGCAACCCACTCCAGTGTTCTTGCCTGGAGAATCCCAGGGACGGGGAAGCCTGGTGGGCTGCCATCTATGAGGTCGCACAGAGTCGGACACGACTGAAGCGACTTAGCAGCAGCAGCAGACACAAACTTAATCAAAAGGTTAAACAAACAAGGGCTAGAAAGAAGAACAACGCCAGTCACTAAAGGGCCTAGACGGGGAGGGAGCCAGGTGAGCTGTGAGAGGCTCCCTTAGCTGCCAACCAGTCAGGGCATGACGTCACCCCTGCCGTGAGGTCATTCTGCTAGGGTGTATGTTTTTGTTTATGTCAGGATTAAACTTTAACATGTTTCTCTACTTTTAGAATGGGAGATCTGGCCCTGTTGGTCCCAGGTGTCCTTCTTGGACCGAAAAGTCACAGGTTTACGACACTTGGGAAGACAATGGAGCGCTAGAGGAAGCATGGCATAAATCAATGTTGACTGAAAAGAAAAGGGTTACGATAAATGAAAACCTCCTGGCAGAAAGCTTTTTATGGCTTGTAGGATCCTAGAGAACAGACTAGCAGGCCACTCTCCAATCTCCCCACCTGTACTGAGTAACCAGCATTGGTAACTGAGTGTCTGCTGAGGCCAAATGGCTTTTCGCAGGGTCGAGTTCTAGCTGGTATGGGCCTCAGAGCTGTTTTCTTTGCCTCCCAATCTGCCCTGCTGTTCCCTTGGATAACCTGAGAATTTTCGCTTTGCTGCCCATGGCTTAGGCCTAAGATAGCCTGTTTTCTATCTGGAGATAGCTCTCTGCTTCCAGGGTTTATAATATAACTCAGATATTTGACTTATTGTTTTGAGAGTTGTGCCTTCATTTGGGAGAACGTGTGAATCCAGGTCTCAAGGAAATTAAGGACTTCGGTGCTATTCTGGTCTGGGGCCTCCATGGCGGGATTCCATATTGACATGCTGTCCGCATGCTGTAGAATAGCCTCTTTTTCTGGGTGTGTTTCCCTCAGTTCTTTTCCCAGGGCCTGGGCAAACCAGTGTGGGCACCTTGAAACCCCTGAGGCCGTGCTGCCCAGGTATATCGCTGCATCGGGCCCCACCGGGGATCAGTTCACTCAAAGGCAAACAGACACTGCTCAGAGGGATGAAATGGGATTCCAAAGAGGGCGCTCTTGAGGGCAAGCACAGTAAGCCACTTGGCTTCTCCAGGTATCTGGGCCGATAGAAGGGCTGGCCACGGGGGGACTGATAAGGACCACCCCCCATGCACAGTTCTAAGGTCTTGTACTATTCGATATTCCCCCATTGACTTAACAATGGGCAGAATTAGGATATTGCACGGGGCTTCCCTGGTGGCTCAGACAGTGAAGAATCTGGGTTGGAAAGATCCACCAGAGAAGGGAGTGGCTACCCACTCCAGCATTCTTGCCTGGAGAATTCCACAGGCAGAGGAGCCTGGCGGGCTACCGTCCATGGAGTCGCAGAGTCAGACACAACTGAGAGACTAACACTTGTTCACTATGGAGACTGAAGGGGTACTAAGAGGCCATGTTTTAAGAATTTATCTGTGAGGGGTTGCAAACATTTTTTTGCTCCCAACTTTATGTCTTGTTAGGATAAGTGACTTCTGGCTTAAGGTTAATTTTTACAGGTTGGATATTTATAGACTTCCCAAGGATTCTTTTGCCCCAAACATCAGGGAATAGGATCTTGCTCTTGCGAGTGATCTTTCTTATTCAGAGTCAAGAACAGGGGCTGCCTGGGGTCTCCTAATTGTCATATGGCTGAGAGGGAGCTATATTATGGTCTCTCCCCAGTAGTGGGGAGAACTTCCCTGGTGGCTCAGACAGTAAAGTGTCTGCCTACAATGTGGGAGACCCGGGTTCAACCCCTGGGTTGGGGAGATCCTCTGGAAAAGGAAATGGCACCCCACTCCAGTACTCTTGCCTGGAAAATCCCGTGGACAGAGGAGCCTGGTGGGCTACAGTCCACGGGGTCGCAGAGTTGGACACGACTGAGCGACTTCCCTCTCCAGTAGTGGGTAGGAAGCTCAGGCACAGCTACAGAGTGTGTGTTCGATTGGCAAGTGAGAGTCCCAGGGGAGCAACTGCTTCAAGGTTTTCCACCAACAGCAGTTACTGTGCAGGTTTTAGAGGGAAGAGGTCCAGAGGGAGAAATCGGGACAGAGTAAGTGGCTCCGTATTGATTTAAAAAGTCAGTCTTCTTACCTGCCGCGTCAAGGACCACCCACAGCTTCTTGATGGAGACAGACAGCGTGTTGAGGGGCGTCACCAGAATCCCCAAGCAGCCTTAGTCGTCCAGCACAGCTGTCTCGGGAGTTGGAGCCTCTCCCGCTTTGGGACTGGGGATAGTCCCACCTCCAATGACCGTATACAGACTGGGCATGGACCAGGGGATTCTTTTTTTTTGGCACTTTTGGCCCAGTGGCCAGTTGACTTATATTTGAAGCATTCACCCCTGCTGGTTTTACCTCCAGGAGGACGGTTAGACTTCCGTGGCCCCCTTGGGTTGTCCTGAGGTTGCATGGCTAACAGCATGGCCGTCAGTTTAGCTTGGGCCCTGGCCAGCCTGTTTGCACGCCAGGTTCTCTCTTCCTCCTCGGTTTGATCTGGATTATTAAATGGCCCAGAGGTCTCTCTAGGAGCTGGGGCATCGGGGTTTGTGAGCCGAATTGTAACTTTTGGAGTTTCCGCCTGCTATCAGGGGCAGGATGGCTGATAAAATGTTGTCCCAGCAGGGACTGACCCCTCAGGAGTGGATGGATCGAGGTCAGTAGATTTTTTTAAAAAACCACAAGCCATCCCTGAAAGAGGGCTGAATTTTCTTTTTCCTTCTTGGGTTGCTCCTTTAGCCTTCTCATAGTTAACTGGCTTTTTGATGCACTTTCTCATCCTTCTATACACACCGTAGCAAGTGTTCGCCGGCTTCTGTCCATTCCCAGGAGCTACAATACCCTCGGGATTCCCGATGTGAGACTGCGTCTCCACCCATATCAAAACGTTCAGGTCGGTCCTGGTCAGGGTGCCCCTGTCCTGGGGTCCAGCCCCGGTTGGATCCGGGGATATCCTCAGGAGGACGGCATTGGCGAAAGGATAGTTAAAAGGAGAAAGAGACAGAGGCTTGACCTGACTGGTTTATGTGGGAAACCAGTAAAGTTCGTGACACCGAACTTGCTCTGACCACGGAGGCCGCAGGCGCCCTCAGAGAGTAGCTGAAGGTGCCCCACCTTAGGCACCTTCTGGAGTGCGTCTTAGAAGCCCAGGCAGGTAAGTGGTCTCAGAGAGCCCCCACGCTCCGAATCAGCCATCCTGAAGGAAGAACAGAGGAGAAAAGGAGAGAAAAGGAAGCAAGAAAGAACGACGTGGGGAGACCAAGCTTCGGTGAGCAAGGCCTAGTAGCTCTGTTTTCAAAGGGAGCTTATATACCTTAAGTTGTGCATAGAGGATAACAGGGGGCGTGAAATCATGCAAAGTCAGCAGTCTTTGATCCTTATCGAGACCAGGCTTTCTTTTCTGCAAACTTATCATATACAAATGCTTTAGGTGATTTACATCATCTTCTGGCCAGAAGGCCTATTAACATTTTAGGAGTCTTTGTTCCAATAACGGTTAGTTAACCAGAAAACTTGTTTTTTCTAAGAGTAATTATTTTAAAGTTTGGCGCCATCCTTTGAAAGTGTTAGATAAAGTTGCATTCCTATAGGGCAAAGGTGCAGTGGGCTCACAACAAGGAAAGAATTTATTACCTTAAGGGTCTAAGGTTGTTAGCACCAAGGCCACTACTTATTTCTTCTATATACCAACTATATTAATTAATATACACAATATAGGGGATGTGGCAAGCATTGGCTCAACAATGAAATCTACTAGTTCTATTCTAACAATTTCTCTATACTATTTGAATATCTTAAGCTTCCCGTCATTCCGTCTGGGTAAACCTGTCAGGCAAGTTAGAGAGCCATCTGAAGGGTTTGGATTGAAACACTTTTAATATGCCCAGGAGGCTAATTAACTAGAGCTCTAAGTTGATTTTCTTCAAAGAAAAGGTGATCGGGGATAGCCCCCCATTAATGTCAGAGGAGTTGGTGAAAGTCGTAAAATAGTAAAAAAAAAAAAAGAAAGAAAGAAAGGCGTAAAATAGTAAAACAGACAGATTCTGGTTTTGGGGTAGATGCTCAGGCAGATCCAGGGGGGCCCTCGAGTCCTGACTCGCCTTTGCATATCAGGCCTCTCCGCATGTCCTTTGTCATGGGTGGGAACTCCCATGCTGGCTCCCGGCACCCCTGGGCTGCCGCCCAGGCTCTCTGTTTTTCCTCAAGGGTACAGCAAATAGATAAGACTATTTGGACACCCTTCCAAGTTACAGGCCAGAGTTAGGGCCTGAAACCTTTCAACAAACTTACTAGGTCTTCAAAAAACGGGCTCAGTCGCTGTTTACATTGGGTTAAGTCAAAGAGAAGGGTACATGTCCTCTGATTGGATGCCCTTTTGCCATTTGCCACTTCCCTAAGTTAGTTCAGTCGCTCAGTCGTGTCCAGCTCTTTGTGGCCCCATGGACTGCGGCACGCCAGGCCTCCCTGTCCTTCACCAACTTCTTGAAGAGGACATCCTATTCCCGACTCTGGCTTATAGGAAGTCTCATTATGAATCACCCCGAGGGACTAGTCTCTCCCTCCTGGGGTAACGGAGAATATAAAGGAACATAGGTGGAGTGAGGGGTTGGTCAGAGGGATCTGGAGAAGCAGGTGGCTCCGGAGAAGCAGGGGAAAGATTGGGGAGGGTTAGAAGGAGGTCACCTAACATGTTGGGAGTGCTTTCCGACTCCCCAGGCTTTTCACTACAGGAGACACACAGAGTGGGGTTTTGGTAAAGGACCATGAAGTCTTGGACATGTAGAACCTCAGTTCATCTTCCCATCTTGCAACAGTAAAGATCCAATTGCAAGATAGTACTGTAATTTAGAGACCCATATTCAGGTCATTTTCCTCCATAGCCCCAACTTATCTAAATGCCAGGCAATTACAGTAGACTTCAAGTTTTTTTCCCTTTTCTGCCCATCTATTTTTAAAATGTCCAATTTTTTAGGGATACATCCCAGAGATGTTTCTTCTGACTTAGAAGAGGATCCTTCTGTGTTGATTAACCTGCAACTAAAAACGCTTCTAGAAATGAAATCCATCCTGGAGATGTTTACGAGGAGGCTGTTATCAGAAGAGGGTCAGGGTGTCCTCTGAATTTCCTTCTTACCTATGAGATTTGGAGCATCGTCCACTCTACCTTGGATTCCCTGGGGGCTCAGACAATAAAGAGTCTGCCCTCAATGCGGGAGGCCCGGGTTCGATCCCTGGGTCAGGAAGATCCCCTGGAGAAGGAAATGGCAACCCACTCCAGTATTCTTGCCTGAAGAATCCCACAGACAGAGGAGCCTGGCGGGCTACAGTCCACGGGGTCCCAAAGAGTCGGACACAACAGAGTGACTGACACTTTTACTTTCTTTCACTCCTTGTTCAGGGACTCCACTGGCCTCATGCAAGCCAGGCAGACGGTCACCCTGGCCTGGATCTGAGCCCTGACATTGCCGGGAGTTCTACATGACTTTGGGCAAAGCTGTTCCTTCTATGGAAAGTTCCTCCCTGGCTGGAGCTCCTGTAATGAATTCTTGGGGGACGATGATACCCACACTCTCCTCTGCAAAGCCCTCTATTTCCTCCCCTCCCCTGAGCACTAAGAAAGGAGGAGCACTGTTTCCAAGGAGGAAGTTCTTGGAACTTCCTAGGGGACGTCCTAGGGGACACCTGAGGCCCTGTGAATTGCTGTTGTTGTTCAGTCACCAAGTCATGTCTGACTTTTTGATCCCATAGACGGCAGCCTGCCAGGCTTCCCTGTCCCTCACCACCTCCTGGAGCTTGCTCAAACTTATGTCTGTCGAGTCAGTGATGCCATCCAGCCATGTCATCCTCTGTCGTCCCCTTCTCCTCCTGCCCTCAATCTTGCCTAGCATCAAGGTCTTTTCCAACAAGTCGGCTCCAAAGTCCTGGAAGCATCAATCCTTCCAATGAATATTCAGGATTGCTTTCCTTTGGGATTGACTGGTTTGATCTTGCTTTGAATATTTGAAATTAAAAATCTCTGGCTTTAAATCACTTCCTTGGTTAGTTGGTGATAAAGTGTTCTCTGTTCATCTCACTTGACCTGTCAGCAGTAGCCCCGGGACAGCTTTGGGTATGGTTTGGCAGTGTCAGGGCACAGATTTCAAGAACCTATCAGGGAAGTGCAGCCTTGGAGACCTCTTCCCTACTCCATCCCCACACCCGCTCCCTCCCTGGACGTGTGACTCAGGACAAACACCATGGCAGCTCGCTTGTTGTCATGCCCAAGTGCCATATCCAGTCCAACCCTGGGGCCTGGCGGCCCAGCTTCCAGGCTCCCTGGATCCTCCAAAGCCAGGAGTCTTCCGTGGTCTCTTCCGTCATCCGGCCTCTCCCTCCTCCCTCTGGTCCAGCTCACCTCACTGCTCCCGTCTTCCGGGCTCACTTCCCCATCCTGCGCTGCTAGCCCTACGCCTTTGTGGGAGCACAGGAGAGCTTCTTGCACTTTGCCTCAAAACAGTCTTTTGAGGTTCACCTGTGCAGCCCGCTCTGTTTCAGAGGTGGGTGAGGAGTCGGGGAGCTCAGGAAGTCAGCTGGGAAGTGCCAGGAACCCAGACCAGTTTCCAGCTCTGAGCCACGGGCAGCTGTGCTGTACAAGGTGTGGGCCGAGAAGATTCCATCCAGATCTGTGGGCCAAACACCATCGAGAGAAGGGACGAGAAGAGAGTCAGAACACGCGTCCCGACGCCCCCAGCCATCCTGCACGGGGCCGGGGGAGATGCCAACGGGGGAACCTCGAGGTCGGGATGTGGCTTTGCTGGATGGGACCCACCTTCAGCCCACCCTCCCGTCAGCTCACCCAGGCCACTGAGCCCCATCAGCGGCAGGAAATGAGCCTCCAAACCCACCCCATTTGTCGGCCCACTTTTTTTTTTTTTAAGAACTATTGTTGTAAAATATACATAACAAGAAACTTACCATCTAAACCGCGTTTAAGTGTACATTCCAGCGACGTTAAGTACATCATGCAGCAATCACCACCACTGTCTCCAGAACGTCTCATCTTCCCAAGTGGAAACTCTATGCTCCATCCCAGCCCCGGCCCCTGACCGCCACCACCTACTTTCTGCCTCTAAGGATGTGACTCCTCTAGGGACCTCAGAGAAGTGGAAAACTACAGGATTTGCCCTTGGTGACTGGCTTACTCCACTTGGCATGATGTCCCTGAAGTCCATCCATGTTGTATCTCATGAAAGGGAAAGTGTTAGTCACTCAGTCGTGTCCGACTCTTTGCCACACCATGGACTGTAGCCCATCAGGCTCCTCTGTCCATGGGATTTTCCAAGCAAGAATATTGGAGTGGGTTGCCATTTCCTTCTCCAGGGCATCTTCCCAACCCAGAGATCGAACCTGGGTCCCCTGCATTGCGGGCAGATTCTTTACCGTCTAAGCCACCAGAGAAGACCCTGTTATATCTCACGACAAGCCTTTATAAGGCTGGCTCGCATTCCACAGTATTGATGCCCCACGATTTCTTTATCCATCATCCATCAATGGATGTTGGGGTGCGTCTTCTTTTCGGCTCTTGTGAATAATTCTGCTGTGAACACCAGTGTCCAAATATCTGTTTGAGTCTCTGCTTTTACCTCTTTTGGGGTATATGCCCATGAGCAGAATTGCTGGATGATAAAGAATTATATGTTTGATTTTTTTTGAAGAACTGCCAAAGCTTTTCCCACATGATCAGGGATACATCTTGAAGTTGGAACTGCATGGTGAGATGGTGAACTGAATTCAGGAAAAGAAAGAGTTAAAGATGCCTCGGGTTTTTTTGTTTTGTTTTGTTTTATGGCGGCCAACCAGGGCTCCTACTTGGGGCCGGCAGTGAAAGCTCCGAGTCTTAACCACTGGATTGCTGGGGAATTCCCAGCCTCAGACTTTTTTAAATGTTTATTTATTTTTGGCTGTGTTGAGTCTTAGTTGTGACACACAGGGTCTTCCTCGTGGCACGCGGGATCTTTCGTTGGGGTGCACGGGCTTCTCTCTGGTGACTCGTGGGTTTAATTGCCCTGTAGCAGGTGGGGTCTTGTGCTTCCCTGGGGCTCAGTGGTAAAGAATCTTCCTGCCAATGCAGGAGATGTGGGTGCAATCCCTCGATCGGGAAGACCCCTTGGAGAAGGAAATGGCAATCCACTCCAGTATTCCCGCCTGGGAAATCCCATGGACAGAGGAGCCTGGCGGGCTACAGTCCATGCGGTCGCAAAAGAGACAGATACGACTTAGCAACAGCAATAATGACCTCTGGGACCTTAGTTCTCCAGCCATGGACTGAACCCCCGTCCCCCGCACTGGAAGGCAGATTCATAACCCCAGACCACCAGGGAAGTCTCAGCCTCGGACCTTTATGTGCATGGTGATGCCCTATCCTCAGACAGGAAGCCTGCCCCTTGGAGGTGTGGTGATGGGGACCTGTACGTCCTGTTTGGCCATGATAAGGTTGATGTGTCCTCAGTGGGGATGGCCATTCCAGTTTCCTGGTCCGCAGGTCCACAGAGCGGTGAAGGCTGCAGATATGACTACAGGGTCATCAGCATAGATACGATATTTAATGCTCTAGGAGCCCCTGGGTGGTGAGTGCGGGTGCAGGAGGGAGCCCAGGACCACGCCTGGAGCCTCCAGTTCTCATGCTACATGATGAGGAAGAGCGAAGGGAAACATCCCAAAGAGTTCAACTGCAGCTGATGTGTTAACTCAGACAAGGACGAAGACATCGGATTAGAGAGCTGAGACTCTTGGAGGCTTTGCGTAGGGAAGCTTCAGTGAGATGCAGAGTGAAAGGCTGGCTAGTGAGGGTTAAGAAGACTCTGGAGAAGGGTTGGAGGGCTCAGGTATAGAGGATTTTCTTTTCCAAGATTTTCTCTAAAGAGATGCTCAGACGAAAAGGGAGGGGCGCCAGAGGCAGACAGGTCAAAAGAAGAATGTAAGCGATGTACAGACGTCACATTCTGCTGCACCCCTGCTCTGGTCACGGCCATTGTTCCTGTTCACCTGGTCCTGCACACACCTTAGTACCAGGGCACAGCCAACACCTCATTGCTCACCCAGTGGGTGAGAACTGGAGTCTCAAACAATCTTTATCTGCCCACCCTTCCTATCACGAGGCAGAATGCCTTTCAACCTGCATTGTCATCTCACACACTTTGCCCTTAAGAAAAGTTCAATAATTGCTTATATTTATTAAGTCATAGGAGGTATTATTAAGGGAATTAGGATTTTTCTATGACATGAGTTGTAAACATTTTTTTTCTCCGTTTTGGTTTCTTTTGACTTTGTCTGTGGTTCTTTTTAACCATGCATAGCACTTCATTGGGTCATATTTATTTGCTTCCATTTAGGGCTATTAAGAAAATCTTCTGTCAAACTTGGGCTTTTCTCCTCTCCAGGATTTAAAAAGTTACATGTTATTCTGGTTTATTTACATGTTTATTTAATGTCATTATTGTATATTTGGAGAAGGAGATGGCAAGCCACTCCAGTATTCTTGCCTGGAGAATCTCATGGACAGAGAAGCCTGGCGAGCTGCAGTCCACGGGGCCACAGAGGGTCAGACACGGCTGAGCGACTAACACATTGTACATTACCTGGTTAACAAATAACAATGACTCTTCAGGAGATAAACTGCATGTCACGTCCACCTGGCCACCGCGAACACTGCTCCCCTGCTCTTTATGCACAACATTTTGCATTTATTTCTTGCTCTGCCTTTTCAGTTCAGTCAGTTCAGTTCAGTCTCTCAGTCGTGTCCGACTCTTTGTGACCCCATGAACCACAGCACGTCAGGCCTCCCTGTCCATCAGCAACTCCTGGAGTCCACCCAAACCCATGTCCATTGAGTTGGTTAGGCCATGCAGCCATCTCATCCTCTGTCATCCCCTTCTCCTCCCGCCTTCAATCTTTCCCAGCATCAGGGTCTTTTCAAATAAGTCAGCTCTTTGCATCAGGTGGCCAAAGTATCGGAGTTTGAGCTTCAGCATCAGTCCTTCCAGTGAACACCCAGGACTGATCCCCTTTAGGATGGATGGGTTGGATCTCCTTGCTGCTGCCTTTTAGGTTTTTTTTTTTAATGTAAATGTAAGTTAGTACGATTACATGTCCTTTCCACCCTCTTTTCTTACACAGTGGGTAGAACATTACTTGTACTGTTCTGTACTTTGCTTGAAGCATGACTTATCAATTCCAACTGCATTTCTTTTAACGGTTGTAGAGTATGCTTTGTTGGACACACCAAAGCCAATTTAATCAGCATGCCCCCGCCAACCCCGCCCCAGAGGAACCCTTGGGTTGCTACCGGTCCTTTGCCCTCACATACAAAGCCTACCAGTCACTCTACTCGTGTGCAGCTTCCTCAGCCCTGTAGCTGCTCCGAACCGAATCTGCAAGGTCACTTGCTGAATCTGCCTCTGGGCAGGTACTGTCTGATCTGCCTTCGTTGTGGGTTCTACCCTCTTCTACTCTCTACAGCGGTGTTTCTTGCTCACCCCCCACCTCCACACACACAACTACGGCACTGTAATGGAAAATATTTTAGAAGATCTTATTGAGGAAATGGCAACCCACTCCAGTACTCTTGCCTGGAAAATCCCATGGACAGAAGAGCCTGGTAGGTTACGGTCCATGGGGTCGCAAAGAGTTGGACACGACTGAGCGACTTCACTATTGAGTCAGGTTAAGCTTTGGAAGGCCACACATCATTGATGTCCAAGGTTTTTTGCGCCCCAAGGGTCAGTTTTCACCCTCTTAGGGGTGAGATGCCTGCTTGCCCTTCTCCCGGCTCCTACCCTGCCTTGAGAAAGTGCCACACCAAGGCGTGAGCAGGTGCGGGCCACACAGTCCACTCAGTCCCTCCCGCAGAGCATCCATCATCGCTGCTCTTTTCTCCATCTGGTGGTGAGAAGCAGGATCTCGCTGTGGCTTCATTGTTTTTATTTTTAAAACAGCTTCAGGAATAATTGACATATAATTGAGAGTTCCATCCCTGGGTCAGGGAGATCCCCTGGAGAAGTAAATGGCACCCCACTCCAGTTTTCTTGCCTGGAGAATTCTGTGGACAGAAGAGCCTGGTGGGCTATAGTCCATGGGGTCCCAAAGAGTCAGACATGACTTAACGACTAAAACCCAGCAACAACAAGCTACATGTATTCAAAGTGTGCTGTTGGATAAATGTCAACATGTGTGTTCCTCCGGGAAGCTATCGCCACAACTGGGGTAACAAATCTGTCACCATTACAGTTTCCTCTTGCCCTCCTGTGCCCCATTCCACCTTGCCCACCCTGCCACACAAGGCAGAGCCCCCTTTCTGTCCCTATAGACTACTGTGCACTTTCCAGAATTTCATATAAAGGCAACTGCACAGTAATGACTCCTTCTCATCTGGCCTCTCGTTATTTTGCAAATCCTCCACGCAGATCTGTGTATCCAGTTCGTTCTTTCTGCTGGGGTGCAGGCACACATCGATTTGCATATCCTTCCATCTGTTGATGGACATTTGAATTCTTCGCTGTGACAAATAAAGCTGCTGCACCAGTCTTTGTGCGGACACGCTTTCATTTCTGCTGAAAAGGCTGGGTCATCTGGTAGGAAATGCCTAACTGTTTTTCAGAGCGGTTGGGTAATACTACAACCCCCCCACACAAGCATATGAGAATTTCTTAAAAACATTTTTTTTAATTTATTTATTTTTAATTGAAGGATAATTGCTTTACAATATTGTGTTGGTTTCTGCCACACATCAACATGAATCAACCAAAGGCACACGCTTGTCCCCTCCCTCTTGAGCCTCTCTCCCATCTCTCACTCGTCTAGGTTATCACAGAGAGTTTCGGTTGCTTCATATCCTCACCATCATTTGGTATTATTGACCTTTTAAATTCTAGTAGATATATAACAGTATATTACTGTGGTGTTATTTTATACTTGAAAATGATTTCTTTTTAATTTTAATTAATTTATTTTTCAGCCTCACCACATGGTTGGTGGGATCTTAGTTCCCCGACTAGGGATTGAACCAGCACCCTTGGCAGTAAAAGTGCAGCGTCCCAGCCACTGGGCCGTCAGGAAATTTCTTTTACTGTGATTTTAACGTACATTTCTCTAATGACTAATGATGAACATTTTTCATAAACTTTTTTTTGACATCTCTATATCTTCTTTAATGAAGTCAAGTGTGTTCAGATCATACATATATGTATTGGGTTGGCCAGAGGTTTTTCTGTAAGATTTTATTGCAAAACCTGAATGAACTTTTTGGCTAACCCTATGTATAGAATTGATGCCTTTAAACTGTGGTGCTGGAGAAGACTCCTGAGAGTCTCTTGGACTGCAAGGAGATCAAAACAGTCAATCTTAAGGGAAATCAACTCTGAATACTAGTTGGAAGGACTGATGCTGAAGTTGAAACTCCAGCATTTTGGTCATCTGATGTGAAAAGCTGACTCGTTGGAAAACTCCCCAGTGCTGGGAAAGATTGAAGGCAGAAGGAAGCGGGTGTCAGAGAATGAGGCGGCTGGATGGTACCACCGATGCAATGGGCATGACCTCGGGCAAACCTTGGGAGATGTGAGGGACAGGGAGGCCTGGTGTGCTGCAGTGCATGGGTCACAAAGAGCTGGACATGACTGGGGGACTGAACAGTTCAGTTCAGTTCAGTTGCTCCGTCGTGTCTGACTCTTTGCGACCCATGAATTGGAGCACACCAGGCCTGCCTGTCCATCACAACAATATAAATAATATGTGTGTGTTTTCATACAATTGGGTTTTAGATGGGGCTCCTTTATCAGATATGTGACTTGGAAATAATATTTTCCTGGCTGATTTGTTTTTTATTCTCCTGTGTTGTTGACAGAGCAGAAGTTACTCATTTTGATTAAATCCAGTTTATGAATTTCTCTTTTCTGGATATTGCTTTTGGTGTTGTATCTAAGAAATCTTTACCTAGTCCAAGGCCATAAAAGTTGTATTATTTTTTTCTAAATGTTTTATAGTTTCAGCTCTTATATCTTTGTCTATGATCCATTGCAGTTAATGTTTGTACATGGAACGAAGTTCATTATTTCTGTGTACAGATCGCCAATCTGTACACAAGAAAATAAAGTCTGTCACTGCTTCCACTTTTCCCCTCCTATTTGCATGAGGTGGTGGGACCAGATGCCAAGATTTTAGTTTTTTGAATGTTGACTTTCAAGCTAGCTTTCCACTCTCCTCTATCATCCTCATCAAGAGGCTCTTTAGTTTCTCTTTGCTTTCTGCCATTAGAATGGTATCATCTACATATCTGAGGTTGTTGATAATAACAATTGGTTTTTGTATGCTGACCTTGTGTCCTGCCATTTTGCTAAACTCACCTGCTCACTTGTTAATTCTAATAGTTTTTTTTTTAATAGATTCCATCAGATTTTCTACAGAGATGAACATGTAGTATGGGAATACAGACCGATCTGCTTTTTCCTTTCCAATCTGGATGCATTTCTTTTCTTTTTCTTTTTTTTAAAGCAGCTTTATAGACGTAAATAGACGTGTAACAAACTACACTTTAATTTAGAAAGTATAGAATCTAATAACTTTGACGTGTACACCTGCAAAACCCATCATGACAGTTATGATAATTAATATAACTCTCACCCCCCCAAAGAGTCCTGTGCTCATTTGCAACTTCTCTCTGCCATGCTCTGCCCACCGCCATCCCCAGGCAACCACTGTTGTGTTTCCTGGCACTACAGATCAATTTGCATTCCCTAGAATCATATATTGGAGAAGGCAATGGCACCCCACTCCAGTACTCTTGCCTGGAAGATCCCATGGATGCAGGAGGCTGGTAGGCTGCAGTCCATGGGGTCGCTAAGAGTCAGGCACGACTGAGCGACTTCACTTTCACTTTCCACTTTCATGCATTGGAGAAGGAAATGGCAACCCACTCCAGTGTTCTTGCCTGGAGAGTCCCAGGGACGGGGGAGCCTAGTGGGCTGCCATCTATGGGGTCGCACAGAGTCGGACACGACTGAAGCGACTTAGCAGCAGTAACAGCAGAATCATATATAAATGGAATCTTCCAGTAAGTACTTGCTCCTATCTGGATTTTTCCATGCAGCATAATTTGTTTTAAACTATGACTGTAAGCTGGATTCATCTAATTCTCTCAGACACACAAGACGGAACAGAAGGCTCTCAAGTACAACAAAATCTCCCCTATGCACTTGAAAATCTTCTCCATCCATTAAATCAAACCCAAATTGGGCATATCAAGTTCCCTTAAACATTGATAATATGGGAACATAGAGTTTATACAAAATTATATAATACAGTGTTACCAAATTCATTGTAAACTTGTATAAGCTCAAGCTTTTGTTTTGTCTTTAATTTTTATTTTTTTTATTGAAGTATAGTTGATTTACAATATCGTGCTCATTTCAGGTGTACAGGAAGGTGATTCTGTATTTTATATATATATATATATATACACACACACATATATAACATGTTTATATATTCTTTTTCAGATTCCTTTTCCTTTATATATTATATCATTATATTATATATATATATCATTATATATATATCCTATATATATTATATCATTATATAATCATATATATATATATAATTATAATGATATATATTATATCATTATATAATATTGAGTAAATCTCTCTGTGCTATACAACCAGTCCTTTTTGGCTGTCTATTTTATATATAATAGTGTGTATATGTTAATCCCAAACTCCTAATTTATCCCTCTCCCCCCTTTTTCCTTTTGATAACCATAAGCTTGTTTTCTGTCTGTGGATCTATTTCTACTCATTTGGGCCTTTTATCAGTGACACCGTCGATTTGCCTTTTTCCGCCTGGCTCACTTCACTTAGTATGATAATCTCTGGGTCCATCCGTGTTCCTGCAAGTGGCGTTATTTCGTTCCTTCTTTATGGCTGAGTTCTGTTCCATTGTATATATTCATATATACACACCACATCTTCTTTCTCCATCCATCTGTTGATGGTCATTTAGGTTGCTTCCGTGTCTTGGCTATATATATGTGAATAGAAATTTCATCTTCATACCATTTTCGTCTCCATACCTAGTCAAGGGAAGCAGAGGTGTCTGTCCTTGACCAAATACGTTTCTTTGGTAAATGTTTCTGGACTGAGCCCGATGTACATAGTTTTCTTAGTTCAAACTTGGGAGCCCCTCAGGCCGCTGCGACATGAGACTTGGGTCTCTGAGACCCAGTGTGGTGGCCGCGGGTGGGGGCCTATTCAGGATGTTGTTCAGTCGCACAGTTGTGTCCGACTCCTTGCAACCCTGTGGACTGCAGCACGCCAGCGTGGGGCTTGCTAAACCCACAACCTCCAGCCAAGATTGTATCAGCACATATGACACAGCTTCCTTCAAACGCGCACGTTCCCTGGAGTGTAGCACCCTTGCAGGGTCTCCCGGGCCTGGCTGTTTCTGTTGCAGGTAACCCTGGTGGGAGCTCCTTACAGCATTAGGGATTCGGGTATTTCGGAGGCTGGGAACCCGCTTGGCAGCTGGACTTGCGACCTTTGTCTCTCACAGTCCTGCGTCTCGTCACCCACCCTGCTGGTCAGCTCATGGCCATTGCACCTGCTTCTCTGGAGTGTCCGCGTGGTCCTGGCCTCCAGGGGCCTGCCAATGAGCTGGGGTGCCCAGGCAGGTGCCCAGGGGCTGCAGGGCAAGGCTCAGTGGGATTATGGCTCCAGGAGAGGTTACAATCCACCTGCCCTGTGAGCGTAAAGGAGGGAGAGGCCGTCCCTGGCCAGTGCCTGATTTTGGCCTCAACAGGGTGACAGGCACCAGGTGACCCAGACCTCCTCTTCACAGATTTCTGGGGAAACAGCACCAAGTCCTGGCTGTGTCTGATCCTGCTCTTTGCCGTACTTCTGGGCTTCTACAGGTAAGGAGGATGGGACAGCCCCGGGCCTTGTGGAGGAGGGGACTCATGACCTAAGTGACCGGAGCAGCTGTGAATGGCGCCGTAATTCCCATCGTGCGGATCTCGTCGGGGCAAGGCTGCGACGCCGGTTCCCCGCGAGCACCTTGCTCTACTCCCAGGTGGTTTACAGGCGTGGCTGTAACTGCAGGTGACGGGCTCACCTGGGAGGTGGGTGTAAACGTGGCTGCAGGTGGGGAGGGCTCCGGAAGGCAGTGCTCATAGCTTTTTAGAAACACCAGTTACATCAACAAATGGGGCTCACAGGGCTTCCCAGGTGGCACTCGTGGTACAGAACCTGCCTCCCAACGCAGGAGACGTAAGAGACGCGGTTTCTATCCCTGGGTTAGGAAGATGCCCTGGAGGAGGACACGGCAACCCACTCCAGGGTTCTTGCCTGGAGAATCTCCATAGACAGAGGAGCCTGGCGGGCTACCGTCCACGTGTTCACAAAGACTCGGACACGACTGAAGTGACTGAGCACACAGGCACGCATGGGGCTCACGTCACACTTTACACAGATTTATGGAGAATAGATGACAGCTTTTCACTGCATTGGAATACACTATTTTATGTTTTAAAACAAACCTGGCAGCTGTAAAACTATTCCCTTCAAAGAAGCTAGTCAATACTTTTTCAGTACTCTGGTTCTTATTCCACAAGAAGGTGAAATTACCCCCAGACTCAGTTGTGCAGTGAGTGCCGAATGTTTATTTACTGTTTCAGACTGCAGATTGCATATGTATTTAGCTGTTAGTTGTTAGAGCTATATACACTTTGTCACTGATGACTTTTGCAAAGAAATGTGTTAGAAAGAGCCTCCATTTATGGGGTGTTCATTCTGTGTGATGCCTTGAGGGGAATGCATGATGGGTGTTCCAGGCTCTCTCCACAACCTGTGAGATAGTCATTACTGTGTGGTTTAGCCACTCAGTCGTGTCCAACACTTTTGTGACCCTGTGGACTGTAGCCCACCAGGCTCCCCAGTCCATGGGATTTCCCAGGCAAGAATACTAGAGTGGGTTGCCATTCCCTTCTCCAGGGGACCTTCCTGACCCAGGGATCGAACCTGAGTCTCCTGCATTGGCAGGTAGACTCTTTACCACTGAGCCACCAGGAAAGCCCAAGACAGGCATTACTATTCCCATTTTATACCCCAGGAAAGGAGGCTCCAGAAGTTAAGGAATGAGACCAAGGTCATAAGGTATGAAGTGGCAAGGCCAGGGTGCCAGCCCCTCCACCAAACTCCAAACCCAGGTTGCCAGGTCCCTCAGGGAAAGTGTCTCTGGGATGAGCATCCAGTCTTAGGGCTGACAGCCTAGGCATTGCAGGCTTTGGAAAATGGAGTGCACACACAGTGGGACAGGCCCGCACGCTCACCTCCGTGAGTGTTTACTGAGTGCCTGCTTTGAGCCTGGTGGTTTGGAGGGCACCAGGATGCCAGTATCCATGGGACGGCTCCTTGTTCTGAAGGATGTCAGGTCTGTTAGGAGAAGACACGTGCCAGGCAGTTACAGGTGACTGACTGTCACAGGAGTGGGTACAGGATGTCCTGGCACTCCTGGGAGGGAGACCACCCCTCCTTGGCCCGCCAGCATTGGACTTACTGGGGCTTCCTGGAGCAAGTCTTGTCTGAGCAACAAAGCAGGCTCATCACATACACATCTGGTGCAGGGTCGGGAAGGGTGCGACATGCCTTGTGTGGGGGCCGTTCGCTTGCACAGGACCCTCCTGAATGGCTGCAGCACTGCCCTGGGCGCCCATCTCCGTCTCAGAGCCGCCTCTGTCATGCTGTGGGTCTCGGGGCCACGCTGGTCCCGCAGCGTCACTGGCAGGTGACCAAGCCTCCATCTGATCGTCCCTCAGCAAGAGCGCTCAGTTCTCTGCAAGCAGCCTGTCCCCATATCTGATTCTTAGAACAAGTGCTCAGTTCAGTCACTCAGTTTTGTCCGACTCTCTGCGACTCCACAAACCACAGCACGCCAGGCCTCCCCGTCCGTCACCGACTCCCGGAGCCCACCCAACCCACGTCCATCGAGTCAGTGATGCCATCCAGCCATCTCATCCTCTGTCGTCCCCTTCTCCTGCCCTCAATCTTTCCCAGCATCAGGGTCTTTTCAAATGAGTCAGCTCTTCGCATCAGGTGGCCAAATTATTGGAGTTTCAGCTTCAGCATCAGTCCTTCCAATGAACACCCAGGACTGATTTCCTTTAGGATGGACTCGTTGGATCTCCTTGCAGTCCAATGGACTCTCAAGAGTCTTCTCCAACACCACAGTTCAAAAGCATCAATTCTTCGGCTCTCAGCTTTCTTTATAGTCCAACTCTCACATCCATACATGACTACTGGAAAAACCATAGCCTTGACTAGACGGACCTTTGTTGGCAAAGTAATGTCTCTGCTTTTGAATATGCTGTCTAGGTTGGTCATAACTTTTCTTCCAAGGAGTTAGCATCTTTTAATTTCATGGCTGCAGTCACCATCTGCAGTTATTTTGGAGCCCCCAAAAATAAAGTCAGCCACGGACCCCAGGGAGCCCTGAGAGCCGTGTGGCACATTCTGGATCGTGCCTTCAAGAGTCTGGAGACACCCGTGGCCATGTCTTGCAGCTTCCCGCTGTGACTCAGCTCTGAAACCGCTCATCCCCTCTGGACTCCCCCTATTTCCATAAAGTGCCCAGGTCTGGCAGCCTGTTGAGTCTGGGGTCTGACCTCTCTTCTTTTTTGTTGTTTTTGGCCAAACTGTGCAGCACACAGGATCTTATTTCCCCGACAAGGGATTGAACTCAAGCGCCTTTAGTGGAAGCTCCGAGTCCTAACCACTGGACTGCCAGAGAAGTCCCTGACTGCTCTTCTTTATCTAATGCAGCCTTTTTGGATTCTTCATCTAGCAGCCTCCTCTTCTATATTATTCGTGTTTGTGTTCAGTCGTGTTTGACTCGTTGCGACCCCATGGACTGTAGAGTGCCCAGCTCCTCTGTCCATGGGATTTCCCAGGCAAGAGTATTGGGGTGGGTTGCCATTTCCTCCTCCAGCGAAGGGATCAAACCCAAGTCTCCTGTGTCTCCTGCATTGCTGGCGGATTCTTGGCCTGCTGAGTCATCAGAGAAGCTCATCTTGTGTTTAGATTTCATTTCATCTTCTCCCCACCCCCTCATTTTTGTCATGCTTTATCTTGTCTTTTTTTTTTTTTTAAAGACAAAACAAAACTAATAAATATTGACATCCAAAAGAGTCATCTTGAACTGTGGTGTTGGAGAAGACTCTTGAGAGTCCCTTGGACTGCAAGGGGAACCAACCAGTCCATCCTAAAGGAAATCAGTCCTGAATATTCATTGGAAGGACTGACGCTAAAACTGAAACTCCAATACTTTGGCCACCTGATGCAAAGAGCTGACTCACTAGAAAAGACCCTGTTGCTGGGAAAGACTGAAGGCAGGAGGCGAAGGGGCCAACAGAGGATGAGATAATTGGATGGCATCACTGACTCAATGGACATGAGTTTGAGTAAACTCCGAGAGTTGGTGATGGACAGGAAGGCCTGGCGTGCTGCAGTCCATGGGGTCACAAAGAGTCAGACATGACTGAGTGACTGAACTGATACTGATTGACTGAAAAGCGTCATCTGACTTCTGAAATAAGTTTTCTTTTAGAGCAAAGTTTTTAAAAGATTGGACTTTGCCTCAGAGATTCCTTTCATAATTTTTTATGGCTATAGAATTTTTACATTTTTTGCTTGCATATAACTTAAAATTCAATCCTGGTTTGAATATGAACACTTTCCAGCAAGCTTCAAAAGCTCCCAGGGACGTCCCTGGCACTCCAGTGGTTAAGACTCCATACTTCCAGTGCAGGGGGCACAGGTTCAAGCCCTGGTTAAGGAACTAAGATCCCCACATGCTGTGTGGTGCTCTATGTGGCAGGGTTGCTGTAAAACAGAAAGGAGGCTGGTTCTCAACTTTAGAGTGTACGCAGATCACTTAGGGAGCCTGTTAAAAATGGAGATTGCTACACATACACATCCCCTCCACACACACACACACACACCTCCTAACTGCTCAGGTCTGGATTCAGGAAGTCTGGATTTGCCTCTAAAAACAATTCCCCAGATGATTCTGATGCTGGGGTCCCCTATCCACAGAGACCAAGGCCATGAGCAAGCTATTACAAGCTAATACTTACAAGCTATTCAGTTCAGTTCAGTCCAGTCACTCAGTAATGTCCAACTCTTTGCAACCCCATGGACTGCAGCACACCAGTCTTCCCTGCCCATCACCAACTCCTGGAGCTTACTCAAACTCAAGTCTATTGAGTCGGTGATGCCATCCAACCATCTCATACTGTTGTCCCCTTCTCCTCCCGCCTTCAATCTTTCCCAGCATCAGGGCCTTTTCCAATGAGTCAGTTCTTTGCATCACGTGGCCAAAGTATTGGAGCTTCAGCTTCAGCATCATTCCTTCCAAAGAACACCCAGGACTGATTTCCTTTAGGATGGACTGGTTTGGTCTCCTTCCAGTCCAAGGGACTGTCAAAATTTTTCTCCATCACCACAGTTCAAAAGCATCCATTCTTCAGTGCTTAGCTTTCTTTATGATCAAACTCTCAAATCCATACACGACTACTGGAAAAAACCATAGCTTTGACTAGACGGATCTCTGTTGGCAAAGTAATGTCTCTGCTTTTGAATATGGTGTCTAGGTTTGTCATAGCTTTTCTTCCAGGGAGCAAGGGTCTTTTAATTTCATGGCTGCAGTCGCCAACTGCAGTGATTTTGGAGCCCAAGAAAATAAAGTCTCTCACTATTTCCATTGTTTCCCCATCAACTTGCCATGAAGTGATGGGGCCGGATGCCATGATCTTTGTTTTATGAATGTTGAGTTTTAAGCCAGCTTTTTCACTCTTCTTTTTCACTTTCATCAAGAGGCTCTCTAGTTTTTCTCTTTCTGCCGTAAGGGTGGTGTCATCTGCATATCTGAGGTTCTTGATATTTCTCAAGTTATTAGTTAGGATGATGACATGGGGTTAAAGTAGGGTGGAATGGGGGAAGAGGGGATTAGAGCACCGCCTGGGGGATCTGCCTGTACACCCCATTCTCTCCTTCCACCCGCGTGAGATGTCCCACTGGCTCCACTCGGGCCCCACACCTATTTTCTCAGGAGCCAGAGACCAAATGATCAGAATGCTGTGTTGAAGTCTCAGCCTCAAAACCACAGCCTGTCCGCTTTTCTCTGTCTGGTGAGGACTCAACTCCACACTCTTTTGTCCCCCCAGCAACGTGTTCAGCCTGATCCCCAGAAGACAGACAGAAGAGTCTCAAAGGTAATGGATGAGTCTTTGGAGTCAAGGTGGTTCCTTCTAGAAAGATCTAGAACAGAAATAAAAATAGAATATGCAGTGAATTGGAGGTCCTTATAATGAAAGAGGCACTCAGTTCTCGACAGATTCCGAGTTCCTCTCTCTACCATGTTTTCTCAAACCTAAAAAACTACAAAGACAAAATCCTGTTTTCTGTTGGAGAGGACCCCTTAATGGCTGGCAGCAGCTCCAGGCCCAGGTCTGGGGACGAGTGGTGACCACTGTTCAGTTCAGTCGCTCAGTCGTGTCTGACTCTTGGCGACCCCATGAATCACAGCATGCCAGGCCTCCCTGTCCATAACTAACTGCCGGAATCTACCCAAACCCATGTCCATTGAGTCGGTGATGCCATCCAACCATCTCATCCTCTGTCATCCCCTTGTCCTCCTGCCCCCAATCCCTTCCAGCATCAGGGTCTTTTCAAATGAGTCAGTTCTTCGCAATAGGTGGCCAAAGTATTGGAGCTTCAGCTTCAGCATCAGTCCTTCCAAAGAACACCCAGGACTGATCTCCTTTAGGATGGACTGGTTGGATTTCCTTGCAGTCCAAGGGACTCTCAAGAGTCTTCTCCAACACCACAGTTCAAAAGCATCAATTCTTCAGCACTCAGCTTTCTTTATAGTCCAGTGACCAGTGTTGATTCCATGTAAAGCCATCCCCAGTGGCCAGTCCGTGACAGGGTGCCCTCTGACCCCATTAGTACCCAGATGGGGAAAGGCTCATTTTTCCACCCAGAGCTAATTCTTCCGCGATCATCAGTCTCTGGCTGACCGACAACAGATAAGGTGAGCGCTCCTGACCAGCCTCCTGCAAGACCCCACAAGGCAGGACCTCGAAGTCAAGTCCGGCCCCGCTCCCTCCTCTGTTCAGGCCTTATGCTATGCTATGCTATGCTATGCTAAGTCACTTCAGTCGTGTCCGACTCTGTGCGACCCCATAGACGGGAGCCCACCAGGCTCCCCCGTCCCTGGGATTCTCCAGCCTTGGGGCCCAGCAAATCCTTGCTGGGTAGAAGGGTGGATGAATGGGTTGAGCTGACCGGGCTTTTCTGTCTCAGCAGCCCTGAGGCCCACCACGTGCAGGGGCAAGGGGAGAACCTGCCTTTAAGGTAATGACTTTCACCTCTTCCTTTTTATCCACACAAAAGTTGGCATTCCTGAGCCTTGCCAGCAGCGGAGACTTTGCTTGGTCTTCCGGACTGGGACGGCCGGGCCCCTCCGAGCTTCATCAGTGCGAAGGGGACAGGCCGGGTGGGAAGGGGCGGGGCTAGTGAGGAGGGCAGGGCTGGTAAGAAGGGGCGGGGCTGATGAGGGGATAGGCCGATGGAGAGGGGCGGGGTTTGTGGGGAGGGCGGAGCTGGCTGCGGGGGCGGGGCTGGCAGGAAGGGGCGGGGCTGGCAAGAAGGGGCGGGGCTGGTGGAGAGGGGGAGGGGCGGGGCTGGCAGGGAGGGGCAGGACTGGTGGGAAGGGACAGGGCTGATGGAGAGGGCGGGGCTGGTGAGGAGGGCGGGGCTGGTTAGGAGGGACTGGTGTGAGGGGCGGGGCTGCTGAGGGCGGGGCTGGTGGGAAGGGGCGGGGCTGGCAGGGAGGGCCGGGCTGTGGGAAGGGGACGGAATCCTAGCCTTTGCCTGGTTAGCCCCCTCCCCTCTTGAAGGGGCGCTTAGTTAGCAAGGCGCTCCTTTTTCCTGAAGTGACTGGGAGCCTGTTCCCTCTGCAGCCAGGATGAAAACGGCATGGTTCTGCAGCGGATGCTGCTGGAGAAGAAGTCCAGGTAGGGCGGCAGCTGGGCTCCCAGGGCTGAGGGGGCCGTTGCCAGAGCTTCCCTTCGGATCGCAGGGCCGACCTGGGCGTCCATGGCTCTTCCCCTCCGGAGCGGGGTTCTCCCCAGGCTGGTTTGTCACCATCGGGCGTGGCATCGCTTCGGGCAGACTGGGCACCAGGCACCCAGACACGGCCATCGTGTCCGAGGTGTCTTCGCCCTGTTTCCCGCCCCCGGTCCCCTCACCTGCCCACACGGCCGAGCTCTGCAGCCATGGGGAGCTCTCCTCAGTAGGGGCTGCGACGTGATGGCCCTCGGGAGCTCTGGCCGGGCCGCACAGCAGTGCTTCTCCCAGCGCCATCAGCTCTGAGCGCTCTGTTTTCCTCCCTCAGTGAAGGTGACGGCCACCTGGACACCTGCAGGATACCTGAGGTACCCAGGTACTGTAGACCGCGTCTTTGGGCGGTGTCTGGGCAAGTCGACTTGCTGTTTCCCCGCTCCACTGTCCCCCTCACACCCCCCTTGAGTCTGATTGTGAGATTTATCAGGAGGGAAGGAGCAAGGGAAGCTGGGAGGAGGGTAACGAGGGGCAGAAGAGAATGGGAGCAGGGGGAGCAGGCGTCAGATGGTGGGGTCACAGCTGAGCCCGCCGTGACCTCGGCCTCTTGGCTGTCCCAGCTCAGCGGTCTTACCCGGGGTAGACTAGCTGTAGCTTCTAAGCCCTCAGCTCTGTTGAAAACTGACAGGGTTGCCAGGGAGGGCATGGAGGGTGAAGGAGCCAGCAGGAGAGCAGGGAGGGCTGGTGAGGTGGCTCCAGGTGGGATGCAGCCGGTGGACAGGTGGGAGAGGCCACCCCTGTGCTTCCCACTCCTGAATAAAGCAGGACACCAAGACCTTCCTCATAACGAGTTAGACCACAGGGAGCACTTCCAAAGCACAGGAGGGTCTCTAACCTCAGCTGAGCACGAGAGGGGGAAGAGCCTCCTAGCCCATTCTCACATTTCCACCCCATCAGTTTCTCTGTCAGTTTATCCCTAGGGAAGCCCCTTACAGCCCTGGGCTGGGGAGGGGTGGGAGGTGGCTGGATGAAGGAAGATGGGAGGATGGAAGGAAGGAAGCCCCTGTGGCTGAGTGCCGCCTCCTGGCAGAGCTGCACACTGAACCGGGAAGAGGCCCCTGGCAGCGCTGGCGTTGGTGATGTGAGTGTCTGCTCACATGCGTGTCTTGTCTGCAGGTTGCTTTACCCCAAGGCTCAGCTGCTCAAGCCCTCGTAAGTAGACGGAGTTTCTGCCATGGCTGCGACCGGTGGGTTCCCTGCCACCACTACCTTATGGTTGCCTTCTCTCGCTTCACTCCCTGGTTTCAGTCTTTCTTTTGCCCTTTTCCTTTCCTTTCTGTCTGTGCTATGGGAGGCTGGGCTAGTTTTCAGTGGGTTTGGTACACACTGCAGGACCGATGGAAGGTGCCTCTAATTTGTGGTCACCAGGAGCTGAGCAGAGGTCCACACCAGGCATGGCAGCTTCTCTTGTTTCTTCTCGGGGAAGGAAGTTGGGGTCTGGGCTGGGTTATCCCTGAGGCCTTTCCATGAGCATCAATGTCTGAGGGCTTATGGTTCCAGCTGCCTTCACATGCACGTGTCTGTCTCCTAATCTGGGCCTCCTTGCCTATGCCCACACCTCCTGCTTCCACTGCCCGAGAGAGTGCTGGCAGCCTGTCACTGAGGCACTAGATCCCCGAGCTTTGGGACAGGAAGTCGCCCAGAGACCACTTTGATCAGCCCCGTTTTATGGGCAGGGAAACTGAGGCTCAGAGAAGTGAAGGAGGTTGCTTGAGGCCCCTCGGCTGGAGAAGGACAGGTCAGGATGCAAGCTGAGTGGCCTCTGTCACATCCTGCCACGTCCCTGCCAGGGGACCTGGAGGTGCTCACTGTCATTTCTGGAACCCACATACACACCTCATTGAACTTCCAGAGCCGCCAGCCACATGTGGCCTTGAATGCTTGAAACAGGACTGCTCTAGGATGAGGTGTGCTGTCCGCATGGGGTGCACAGTGGACTCCACTTAGTACATGAAACATGTACCAGGAGCTTGGGATTAACACAGGCACACTGCTGTATATAAGACAGGTGAACAACAGGACCTACTGAATAGCCCAGAGACTCTAATCGATATCTTGTCATATCCTATATGGAAAAAGAACTTGAAAAAGAATATATATGTATAGATGCATACCTGAACCACTTTGCTGTACATTTGAAACTAACACATCATTGTCAATTAACTATATACTTCAATAAATATATCAATTACATACTGAAATGATAATATTTTGGATATGTTGGGTTGAACAAAGTCTATCATATTAACAGTCATTTTGCTTGGTTCCTTTTACTTTTCTGTGACTCCCAGACAATTTTTAGTGGCATACATTTCCGGGGGTCAGCACACATCTGGAGGGGCAGGTTGGCATGAACTTTTTTGGTGGGTCCCGGCGGGGTGATGAACGAGTGAATGAACACTCGTGAAATAAGAGTCAGGGAAAGGTGAAAGGGGTCCATGCCGGCTGAAGAATGGAGAAGGGGCAGAGATCACAGGACATGAAGAGCCCCTGTGAGGGGAGGGGGCTGGAAACTCAGCTCTGCCTCTGAAAGAAAACCTTGTTCTGTCTGCTCACAGCAAGCGTGTGGGTTACCCACGCCAGGTGATTCTGACACTCCCTGCAGTCAGCACAGACGCCGCAGCTGGACCGTCAGCCTCACAGCCTGCCCCCACTCAGACCCTTGTCGCAAGTTCCATATTGTCATCTGAGCTTTTGACCAACGGGCTATAAATCATTTCTCACCACCCGCTCCTTGGGTTTGATGGTTTGCTGGGATGCTCCCAAAACTCAAGACTTTACTTACTAGATTCTTGGCTTGTTATAAAGGATGCACCTCAGAGACAGTCAGATTAAAAGGTAAATAGGGCAGGATGGGGAAGGGACGGGGCGCCCAAGCCCTCCCCAGAGCACCTCCCTCCCAGCACCTTCCTGTGTTCACCAACCTGGAAGCACTCTGAACTCCACAGTTAAGGGATATTTATGGAGGCTTCATCTCGCTGGCGTGATTGATTGTTAACTTGACCTCCAGTCCCTCTCCCTTGCCAGAAGGAAGGGATCATCAGTTCGGTTCAGTGCAGTCGCTCAGTCGTGTCCGACTCTTTGCGACCCCATGGACTGCAGCACGCCAGGCCTCCCTGTCCATCACCAACTCCCAGAGTTTACTCAAATTCACGTCCATCGAGTTGATGATGCCATCCAACCATCTCATCCTCTGTCGTCACCTTCTCTTCCCGCCTTCACTCTTTCCCAGCCTCAGGGTCTTTCCAAATGAGTCAGTTCGTTGCATCAGGTGGCCAAAATATTGGAGTTTCAGCTTCAACATCAGTCCTTCTAATGAATATTCAGGGTTGATTTCCTTTAGGATGGACTAGTTGCACCACCTTACAGTCCAAGGGACTCTCAAGAGTCTTCTCCAACACCACAGTTCAAAGGCATCAATTCTTTAGCACTCAGCTTTCTTTATAGTCCAACTCTCACATCCATACATGACCACTGGAAAAACCGTAGCCTTGACTAGATGGACCTCTGTTGGCAAAGTAATGTCTCTGCTTTTGAATATGCTATCTAGGTTGGTCATAACTTTCCTTCCAAGGAGTAAGCGTCTTTTAATTTCATGGCTGCAGTCATCATCTGCAGTGATTTTGGAGCCCCCCAAAAATAAAGTCTGTCACTGTTTCCACCGTTTCTCCATCCATTTGCCGTGAAGTGATGGGACCAGATGCCGTGATCTTTGTTTTCTGAATGTTGAGTTTAGAAAGGGATGTGAGGCAGAAAGTTCTAAGTTCCAAGTTTCTAATCCTGGCTTGGTCTTTCTGGTGACCAGCCCCTATCCTGAACTACCCCCAAGCCCACCCAGAGTCACCTCATCAGAACAAAAGATGCTCCTACAATCCAGGACCTCCCAAGGGTCCTAGAAGCCTAGTGCAGGTAAAGGGAGGGCTGTGGCAGAGACCAAATGTCTATTTCTTGTTATGGCAAAGTTCCCATGTGCTGAGAGAGGGCTTAGTGCTTGCCCTCCCTCGAGACTGTGCTTCTCCTGGAAACAAGGGGCCTAACAAAAGGATGTTTCAGGGGCTCTAGCACATGGCTGGTACTCTGGAGATACTCTGAGTTAGGGCAGTGAAGGGATGGAAGAGTTGAGTCCTCAGTGCTGAGCTTATGCTGCCAAAAGCACTGGGTTGGGAGTCCAGAGTCCTGTCTGCTCCTAGCCCTGCAGGTCACGGACTGTGCAGCTTTGGACAAATCCTTCTCTGTGGCCCACATCCCTATGACCTGCTCTCACGTGCTGTGATTCATCTCCCCAGGAGAGTGGATGTGCTGGTCATGACCCCCTGGTTTGCTCCCATCGTCTGGGACGGGACCTTTGACTCTGCCATCTTGGATGCGCAATTCAGAGACACCACCATTGGGCTGACCGTGTTCGCCATCAAAAAGTAAGTGACGGACACTCACCCAGGGTGAGCCAGGGAGCCGACCTGAGCTGCAGGGCAGCACTCCACTCTGTTTTCCAGGACAAGGTGCTCAGCTCACAGGGTGGGTGGGCGTGCAGAGGCACCAGTGACTTTGGGTGTAGGTGCACATGGCTGGGCTGTGCAGGGGTCACTGGGAAGTCACACATATATATATGTGCACCGTGATAGCACACAGCGACGTGTGTGCGTGTGAGCTAACTCACTTCAGTTGTGTCCAGCTGTTTCTGACCCTCTGGATGGTAGCCCCCCAGGCTCCTCTGTCCATGGGGTTCTCCAGGCAAGAACACGGAGTGGGTTACCATTTCCTCCTCCAGGGGATCTTCCTGACCCACGGATCAAACCCCTGTCTCTTATTTCTCCGGCATCGGCAGGCAGGTTCTTTACCACGAGCGTCATCTGGGAACCCCTGCTCAAAATAGCAGTCCCACAGCTGCGAGTCATCACCCCAGAGGTTACTGTCAACCTTTTAGAGACGGGCAGCTCACTTCGCCATCTCCAGTACCAGCCACTGTGCCAGGGGGTTAACCCCACCACCGCCCAGACGCTGGTGCTCCGTTTCCCCAGTCTGTCACCCTGGGAGGCTATCTTCTCCCCTCTTGTAGGTCACCTTTTCACTCTGTGGATCGTTTCTCTTGCTGTGCAGAAGCTTTTCAGTTTGATGTAGCGGCGCGCGTTTATTTTTTGTTGCTTGTGGTTTAGGTGTCATGTCCAACAAGTCACTGCAAAGAGCCACGCGCACGAGCTCCCCACTGTTTTCAAATAAGTATCTTATGGTCTCGGTCTTACATGTCAGTCTTTGATCCATTTTAAGTTACTCTACATGTCAGTCTTCGATCCATTTCAAGTTACTCTTGCTGAGTGTGAGACAGGGGCCTGTTTTCATTCTTCTCTGTGCCAATATTCAATTTTCCCACATGCTGCGACTAAGATCCAGCATGAGGTGGTGACTATCCTGAGTGCTGCATGTAAGACCTCGAGCATCCATACACATACATATTTTAAAAAAGAAGATTGTGTGAGTGTAAGAAAAATATGTCAGATGGCAACATGAGCTCCAAAAAATAGCTAAGTTTGGGCAAGGGGATAGAGAGTAATTTGTTTTCATGTTTATTTGCTCCTTTTTATTTATTTTATTTTTATTTATTTTTTACTTGAGGGATAATTGCTTTACAGAATTTTGTTTTCTGTCAAACCTCAACATGAATCAGCCATAGGAATACATCTGTCCCCTCCCTTTTGAACCTCCCTCCCATCTCCCTCCCATCCCGCCCCCTCTAGGTTGATACAGAGCCCCTGTTTGAGTTTCCTGAGACATAGAGCAAATTCCCGTTGGCTCTGTATTTTCCATATGGTAATGTAAGTTTTCATGTTACTCTCTCCATACATCTCACCCTCTCCCTGTGTCCATAAGTCTATTCTCTGTCTGTTTCTCCACTGCTGTCCTGTAAATAAATTCTTCAGTACCATTTTTCTAGATTCTGTATATGTGCGTTAGAACACAATATTTATCTTTCTCTTTCTGACTTGCTTCACTCTGTATAATAGGCCCTAGGTTCCTCCACCTCATTAGAACTGACTCAAATGTGTTCCTTTATATGGCTGAGTAATAGTCCATCCCTGCTCCTTTTTATTGAGCTGTACTTTGCACATGGTCAGATGGACATGTTCAAGTGCACAGCCTGCTGGCGTTTTACATCTGGTTGCACTGGTGTGAGTGCCCGCAGAACGAGCTCGGGGGCGTGTCCAGTCTGGGCATTAGTCAGAGGACGGAATGCCCCTCTAGGGTGAACACCGCAGGGGAAGGATTCCAGGCAGAAGAAGCTGCAGAGGCCTGGGGGAGGGTGGATGGCGTGTGTCAGGAATATCAAGGAGCTGGCCTGCCCTCCAGAGGACAGAGGAGAGAGAAGAAGACAAAGTCAGAGCAGATCTCGTAGGGCCTGGTAGACCACTGCAGGATCGTGAATTGCTTTATTATTATTTTTTTTAATACAAGAAGCCATTTATTTTATTTTTTAAAAGCCCAATGGTATTTTTTTTTTAATATCTATTTGTTTGGCTGTGTCAGGTCTGAGTCGTGGCACGCAGGCTCCTTGCTTTGGTAGGTGGGCTCTAGAGTGCTTGGGCTGAGTGGCACGTGGAACCTTAGCTCCCCAAGCAGGGATCAAACCCGTGGGCCCTTCATTGGAAGGAGGATTTCTAACCACCGGACCGCCAGGGGAGTCCCAGAAGCCACCGATTTTACACCTAGCAGTCTGTAGCTCTCAGCCCCCACCCCTGCGCTGCCCGCCCCTCCCCTCTCCCCACGGTAGCAGCAGCTTGTTGTGTGTCTGCGAGTCTGTCTCTGTTGTGTTAGAGTCATTTGTTTGCTTTGTTTACATTGAACACCACAGGCAACGTTGTTGTTCAGTTGCTAAGTCTTGCCCGACTCTTTGTGACCCCACGGACCGCAGCACACCAGGCTTCCCTGTCCTTCACTGTCTCCCGGAGCTTGCTCAAACTCATGTCCATTGAGTCAGTGATGCCATCCAACCATCTCATCCTCTGTCACCCGCTTCTCCTCCTGCCTTCAGTCTTTCCCAGCACCAGCGTCTTTTCCAATGAGTCAGCTCTTCGTATCAGGTGTCCAAAGTATTGCAGCTTCAGCATCAGTCCTTCCAATGAATATTCAGAGTTGATTTCCTTTAGGATTCTTTGGTTTGATCTCCTTGTAGTCCAAGGGACTGTCAAGAATCTTCTCCAACACCACAGTTCAAAAGCATTAGTTCTTCTTCGGCACTGAGCCTTCTTTATGACACAATTTTATAGCCAATATTTTACAATACCTTTAAAAGGAGTATAATCTATATAAATTTGGAATGACTATTTTGTACTCCTGAAACTAATATAATATTGTAAATCGACTATACCTCAATTAAAAAAAAAAAGACAAGAAGCCATTGAATGGTCCTGAGCTGGGAGACATCCATCATTTGGATATTATCAATCATTTGAATTTTTGCCAAACTTGTGGATTAATCAAATATCTTATGGTTGTGAATATTTGCTCAACACCAAATAATCTGAACCCCTCCTCTTACCAGCCACTCAGGGTCTTATCTGGTGGAAGGGCTATGGTTTTGTTTCAGAGTTTTAATTTTGGTAACATGCACACAGGGCTTTCCGGGCGATGCAGTGGTAGAGAATCTGCGTATCAATGCAGGAGCCTCGAGGGACTGAATCCCTGGACTGGGAAGATCCCTTGGAGGAGGAAATGGCAACCCACTCCAGTTTTCTCACCTGGAAAATTCCATGCACAGAGAAGCCTGGCAGGCTACAGTCCATGGGGTCACAAAGAGTCGGACACGACTGAGCGCACACAACTCACAAAATGCACATAATAGAAAACTCACCATCTTAACCGTTTTTAAGTGTGCACTTCAGTACACATTTAAGAGTACACATTGAAGATGTGATACCAGCATCAGCACTGTCCCTCCCCAGGACGGTTCTCATCTTGCAAAACTAAAATGTCTGTGCCCATTAAACACTCGCTGCTGGTTCCCCGTCCATGGGGTCACTGAGGGTCGGACATGACTGACCAACTTCGCTTTCCCTTTTCACTTTCATGCATTGGAGAAGGAAATGGCAACCCACTCCAGTGTCCTTGCCTGGAGAATCCCAGGGACAGGGGAGCCTGATGGGCTGCCATCTATGGGGTCGCACGGAGTCGGACACGACTGAAGTGACTTAGCAGCAGCAGCAGCTGGTTCCCCATTCCCTCAGTGTCTGGCAACCACCATTCTATTTCCGTGTCTAAGGCGTTGCCAGTTCTGGGCACCTCATCTGCGTGGAATCATACAGCTTTTTGACTTTTTGTGGTTGCCTTATTTCACTTAGCATAACGTTCTCAAAGTATGGCTAAGGTTTCACAGACTGTTTTTGCCCAGGTGGATTCTTCTGGCGCTGTTTGATTCTGTTAACACCCACCGTCTCTTTCCTGTTGGATTTAGATACGTGGTCTTCCTGCGGCTCTTCCTGGAGACGGCGGAGAAGTACTTCATGGTGGGGCACAAGGTCACTTACTACGTCTTCACCGACCGGCCAGCGGACGTGCCCCAGATCGCCCTCCAGGACGGGAGGCAGGTGGTGGTCCTCCACGTCGGCAACTACAGACGCTGGCAGGACATCTCCATGCACCGGATGGAGATGATCAGCAACTTCTCGCGGCAGCGCTTCCTCCGCGAGGTGGACTACTTGGTGTGCCTGGACGTGGACATGAAGTTCAGCGACCACGTGGGCGTGGAGATCCTGGCGCCGCTCTTCGGGACCCTACACCCTGGCTTCTACGCCGCCGACCGCCAGTCCTTCACCTATGAGCGCCGGCCCTTGTCTCGAGCCTACATCCCGAGAGACGAGGGTGATTTCTACTACGCGGGAGGCTTTTTTGGGGGGTCGGTCCCTGAGGTTTACCGGCTCACGACGGCCTGCCACCAGGCCATGACGGCCGACCAGGCCCAGGGCATCGAGGCCGTGTGGCATGACGAGAGCCACCTGAACCGATACCTGCTGTCACACAAGCCCAGCAAGGTGCTGTCCCCCGAGTACCTGTGGGACGAGCGGATGCTGCAGAGGCCGCCCTTACTCCGGAAGCTGCGCTACGTGGCCGTGCCCAAGAACCACGCAGAGATTCGGAACCGATGAGAATGTGCTTGCCAAGAAAGTCCGTGGGCATCAGACCGCAGTGCATGTCAGTGGTTCTACCCTCTTGATAAGGGATTGGCCAAAGGTTTGATGGAACCAATGAGAACGTACTTTCCAAGAAAGTCTGTGGGAATCCAGCCGCAGCGTATGTCAGTGGTTCTACCGTCTCGATAAGGGATTGGCTAAAGGCTTGATGATTCGGGTGAAGCCATAGGCTTACTTCCTCTTCTGGAGGGAACTCCACTGGGCAGACAAAGCCGGCCCTGCAGTCTTCATTCCCTCCTCATCCCGCTTCCTCTTTCAATGTGACTTGTCCTCCAAGGGCTTGACAAGGTCCCCTTCCTAGGATGCTTTCTTTGGTTCTCTCTTCTTTCGGTCGTTGAAGGGAATTTCTCCTTCCTCTGAGAAAACAACAGAAAGAACTGTGTTTTCATAGAGCACTAAGGATAAACCTTTGGCTGCGTCTGCCTTTCTGCCTGCCTTACCCATTGGTCTTGCCCATTATAATGTGAGATCCTGAGGGTGGAGATCAAGATGTCTTCATCTTTCTGTCCATCAGTACATACCTCAGTGCCTGATGCCCAGGGACTTTCAAAACCGTTTGCATTTGAATTTCAGGAAGGGACTTCCCTGGTACCGGTCCAGTGGTTAAGAGGCTGCCTGCCAATGCTGCGGACACAAGTTGGATCCCTGATCCAGAAGCTAAGATCCCGCGTGCTGTGGGGCCACGGCTACTGAGCTGGCGCTCTAGAGCCAACAAGAGAGGCCACCCAAAGGAGCAGCCCCGACTTGCTGAAACTAGAGAAAGACCCAAAGACCACGTGCAGCAAGGAAGAGGCTGTGTGCCGCAACGAAGACCCAGTGCAGTCAAAAATAAATCAATAAATTAGAAAAAATAAAATAAATCAATTAAAAAATTAAATTAAAAGTAAATGCATAAATTTAAGGAGCTCTTTGTTTTGCAGTTTCTTTTTCCCCCCCCAGACTTTATTTAAATTTTGTATTTTGTCTTGGGGAATAGAAGATTAACAATGTTGTAGTGTCAGGTGGAAAGGAAGGGACTTACACATGTGTCCATTCTCCCCCAGACCCTCCTCCCATCCAGGCTGCCACACAACACTGAGCAGAGCAACTCTTTTTTTTTTAACTAATTTTTTTTGGGGGACAGTGCTTTGCTGCTTGCAAGATCTTAGCTCCCCATCAGGGCTTGAAGCCAATGCCTCGGCAGTGAAAGTTTGGAGTCCTAACTTCTGGACCACCAGGGAGTTCCCTAAACGTCGGGGACTCCTGAAAGCCTAGCTTACCACGCTGTGTGACAGCGGGGGAGGCCCAGCCCGGAAGCACCTACAGCTTTGGTTTGCTTGTGTTGGTAGCTTGTTGCTTTGGGTTGTCTTTTTCTTACTGATCTGTGGGTCTCTGTTAGAATTTTGGATGTTAGCACTTCTAGTAGACACATGTTAAAAATAGCTTCTTCCAGTTTTTAGGTTGCCATTTCAACTCTTTTAATGTAGGTGAATTTGAGGAATCATCCCCTGCTTTGAAATCACCCAAATAGCCTTCTAGTTATTCTCTGAAAGCTTTTATGTTCTTGCCTCATACTTAGGTCTTTGAAAGTGAAAGTCACTCAGTCGTGTCTGACTCTTGGCAACCTCACGATGGAATTCTTCAGGCCAGAATACTGGAGTGGGTAGCCTTTCCTTTCTCCAGGGGATCTTCCCAACCCAGGGATCAAACCCAGGTCTCCCGCATTGCAGGCAAACCCTTTACCAGCTGAGCCACCAGGGAAGACCTAAGATTAAAGACTTAGGTCCTAATCTACTGGAATTGACTTGTGTGTGATCTTAATGGGATTTCCCTGGTGGCTCAGACGGTAAAGCATCTGTCTACTATGCAGGAGACCCGGGTTCAATCCCTGGGTTGGCAAGATCTGTTGGAAAAGGAATGGCAATCCACTCCAGTACTATTGCCTGGAAAATCTTAATGTAAGGGCCCATTTTAACTTTTCTTCCTCTGGGTAATCATTATCTGAACACCACTTTACTGACAATGTGTTTGAAAACTTATTGAAAAGCTCTCTTCCCTACTGATTTGCAGTATCACTGGTCACATGATATCAAGTGTCCACATGTGCCTGGGTGTTTGGGGGGCTCTCTAGTCTGTGTGCACTGGTCTGTTTGTCTGTCCTTATCTCAGCCACTCCAGGTTTATACGTAGATGGGATCTGACTGGGCAAGTCTCCCCACCTGGTTTCTCAGGAATGTCTCGACTGCTCTTGGCCTGTTGCATTTCCATCTAAAGTTTAAACTCTTTTGTCAAATTGTACAAAGGAGCCTTCTGGGCTTTTTTAAAAATCAGAATTATGTTGACGATATCTGGCATCTTTTCAATAACTGGGATATCCCAAAGTAAGAACAAATCTCTCCATTTATTTAGGTCTTCTTTAATATCTTTCAATAATTTCATAGGTTTCCCCATATAGGTCTTCCAAATCTTTTTTTTAAAGATTTAAAAATCTTTAAAGACTTCAAGGTTTTTAAAATCTGTTTTTCTCAACATTTTATTTTGAAAAATTTTAAGCATACAAAAAATTGTAAGAAATTGTACAGTGAATATTCACATCAGTTCAGTTCAGTCGCTCAGTCATGTCCGACTCTTTGTGACCCCATGAATTGCAGCACGCCAGGCTTCCCTGTCCACCACCAACTCCTGGAGTTCACTCAAACTCATGTCCATTGAGTCGGTGATGCCATCCAGCCATCTCATCCTCTGTTGTCCTCTTCTCCTCCTGCCCCCAATCCCTCCCAGCATCAGAGTCTTTTCCAATGAGTCAACTCTTCGCATGAGGTGGCCAAAGTACTGGAGTTTCAGCTTTAGCATCAGTCCTTCCAATGAACACCCAGGACTGATCTCCTTTAGGATGGACTGGTTGGATCTCCTTGCAGTCCAAGGGACTCTCAAGAGTCTGCTCCAACACCACAGTTCAAAAGCATCAATATTCACATACCTATCGCCTAAATACTACCATTAACGTTTTGCTGTGTACTGTGATTGTCCCACTCACGTATGTCATCCATCTGTCTGTTCGTGCCTTCATCCACCCATCCACCCATCCACTCAGGAAGATACATTTCCTGTTTCTTCATGTGTCTACTCATTCTTCATTGTCTCCTAGACATTGTGATCATTTATTGTGGAGTGAGTTTCTTTTAGAGTCTTCAGGAAAAGGTTAATTCTTTTTTTGTGGGAGGTAGGAACTTGGGTGGCTCCAAATTCCAGGTTGTCTCTCCTCTGTGGTGGGTGGGCCACAGCTCAATTCTTTGATTACTCTTCTAGAGTCAGCTTGGTGGCTTGACGTCTACCCTACATGACTAGTTCACAGATCAGCCAAAGACTTGGGCTGAGGTTACACACAGAATTCAGGGCTCCTTCTCTCTGGCTCTCTCATTTCTGGTATTTTCCCTTGTAGTTTCCAGCTGCTGTGGTCACCCCAGACTTGTCTCCTTGTTCTTCAAACAAGTAAGATGTGAATTTTTTTCCTTATTGAGTTTTGACTACATATTGCTGATGGGCTTGTGACTTCGGACTAACAGCTGTAAGTAAAGGAATCTCTCTGACTGTTATCTCTTTTTCCCAGTGAAGATTTTCCTTCCAAATGTTCACTTTTCATCACTTTCTAAAGGCTTCAGGTAGTTTTGTAAAAAATGTATATTTTGGCTAAAGTTTACAGTCATCATGTCCAAGAAGGTGAGTCGTCTATGAACTACTCATCCACTACTAAAAGCAGAACTTCGTAATTTTCCTTTATATACATTGCCCATGGTTAGTAAGTTTCATTTCTAGGCATTTAATGGTTTTTATGGCTGTGGCGAATGGTTTTATTCCTATTACCAGGGTCAGCAAACTTTTTCTGTGAAGGGTCAAACAGTGAATGTTTTAGGGCTTATGGGTCATTCAGCCCCTGTCATAACTAATTAAGCCTGCACTCAGTGCAAAAGCAGCCGTAAGTACATGAACAAATGAGTGGTTTTATTTCTGAAAACAGGCAGTGGGATAGATTTAGTCCACACGCCACAATTTGCTGGTCCCTGCTATCACAGTTGCCAATTAGTTCTTACTGGTGTGCAGTGTATGAGAAAGCTACTTATGATTATACAGTGTCTGTATCACGCATCTGGTGATATTTTCAGAATCTTTTATGAGTCTTAGCAGGCTTTCTTCTGATTGATTCTCTTGAATTTTCTAGGCAGATCATCACATCAAAATTAAAAATAATAATACTTTTATTTATTTCTTCTAGTAGTCCTGTTGACTTTCTCTTTTCATTCCCTTCTGATACCTGGCCAGCTCTCAGGGTCATGATAAACAGGAAGACCAGTCCACCCCATCCGGATCTCGGTGCTCCGAGACCAGCTCATTTAGGGCACGGGGCCAGTGAGCTTCTTCTTGCTCCCTGTTCTTGGTTTCCTCCGTTTGGCAACAAGTTGGTAGAAATGCGTCCTCAGGTCGGCTGTTCCCCAGATGTCCTCCGACAGGAATGCTGGGATTTGTGCAGCCCCCAAACCACTCTTCCCTGGATTCCACACACGTCTCTGCACAGGACATCCACCCAGGTGGTCCGTACCATCTCTGGGTGGTCCCGCGGTGTGGCCTCCACCAAGAGCTCCTTGGGCAGCAGCCCCTCCTGTGGGGTGACTGTCATCGCCTCACGGGAAAGGGCTTGGTGTCCTGGGCCACCTCCCGAAGCTCTTGTGTCCAGTGTTCACATCTCTGACCAGGCTGGTTTTAGTTCCTCCTTTGACCCAAAGGTATTCAGAAGGGTAATTTCTCCCCATTTGGGGGGGCATGGTTTGGTCTCACTGTGGTGCAGTCCTTCGCTTGCTCATGTCTGGATTTGCTGTATTTTAGTCCAAGCGCTTGTTCAACAGCATTAGTGTTCACACTGGTTGGTTTCCCTCCAGGTGTGTGCACACAGCAGTGTGTCTCTGAAATCAGAATCATGTAAGGAGCTACATGTTTACCTTGGTGACATCTCCTGCCAGCCAGTTGGTAATAAACAGATTGAACTATTTATTCATTGTCCCTGACCTGTTGATTCTGGTGTGTGTGTGTGTGTGTGTGTGTGTGTGTGTGTCTGTGTATAAGCCTAAGTTTATTCACACTAAGTCTACTTATCTCTAAGTTACCATGGTACTTGCTGTTATTCTTTATTTTACTCCCCACGAGTCTCTCTTTTTCTTTTGCTCCTCCTTTTTCCTTTTCCTGGTTCTTGCAGGACATCCAGAGCATCACTGAACAGTGACTGTTAGAAGAAAGACTCCCCAGGGCTTCCCTGGTGGTTCAGTGGTAAAGAATCTGCCTGCCAGTGTGGGAGACTCGGGTTCAATCCCTGATCTGGGAAGATCCCACGTGCAGCAGAGCAGCTGGGACCGTGTGCCACAGCTACTGAACCTGGGCTCTCGAGCCCGGGACCACAGCTCCTGAGCCCATGTGCCTCGGCCATGAAGCCTGCATGCATAGAGCCTGTGAGCCACAAGAGAGGCCACAGCAATGGGAGGCCCACCCACTGCAACTAGAGGGCAATCCCCAGTTGACACAAGCAAAGAAAAGCCCGCGCAACAACAGAGACCCGGCATAGCCATAAATAGATAGATCAGATCAGATCAGATCAGTCGATCAGTCGTGTCCCCGACTCTTTGCGACCCCATGAATCACAACACGCCAGGCCTCCCTGTCCATCACCAACTCCCAGAGTTCACTCAGACTCACGTTCATCGAGTCAGTGATACCATCCAGCCATCTCATCCTCTGTTGTGCCCTTCTCCTCTTGCCCCCAATCCCTCCCAGCATCAGAGTCTTTTCCAATGAGTCAACTCTTCGCATGAGGTGGCCAAAGTACTGGAGTTTCAGCTTTAGCATCATTCCTTCCAAAGAAATCCCAGGGCTGATGTTCTTCAGAATGGACTGGTTGGATCTCCTTGCAGTCCAAGGGACTCTCAAGAGTCTTCTCCAACACCACAGTTCAGAAGCATCAATTCTTCGGCGCTCAGCCTTCTTCACAGTCCAACTCTCACATCCATACATGACCAGTGGAAAAACCATAGCCTTGACTAGACGAACCTTTGTTGGCAAAGTAATGTCTCTGCTTTTGAATATGCTATCTAGGTTGGTCATAACTTTCCTTCCAAGGAGTAAGCATCTTTTAATTTCATGGCTGCAGTCACCATCTGTAGTGATTTTGGAGCCCAGAAAAATAAAGTCTGACACTGTTTCCACTGTTGCCCCATCTATTTCCCATAGTGGTGGGACCGGATGCCATGATCTTCGTTTTCTGAATGTTGAGCTTTAAGCCAACTTTTTCACTCTCCACTTTCACTTTCATCAAGAGGCTTTTGAGTTCCTCTTCACTTTCTGCCATAAGGGTGGTGTCATCTGCATATCTGAGGTTATTGATATTTCTCCCGGCAATGTTGATTCCAGCTTGTGTTTCTTCCATTCCAGCGTTTCTCATGATGTACTCTGCATATAAGTTAAATAAACAGGGTGACAATATACAGCCTTGACGAACTCCTTTTCCTATTTGGAACCAGTCTGTTGTTCCATGTCCAGTTCTAACTGTTGCTTCCTGACCTGCATACAAATTTCTCAAGAGACAGATCAGGTGGTCTGGTATTTCCATCTCTTGAAGAATTTTCCACAGATAGATAAACAAATTAAAAAAAAGAAGACTCCCTATCCCTTCAAGTGTCCCTCTCTGCTTTGCTGTTGCTTAAACAACAGTGAGATTGTTTCATCATCTCGGGAAGCTAGACATCTGAGGTCGAGGTGTTGGTCAGTTGGGTTGGTTCCCTCTGAGGCCATCAAGCAAGTTCTGCCCCATTCCGCTCCCTGGCTTCTAGTGTTTTGCTGCTGATCTTTGGGGTTCCTTGGATTGCAGACGTTGAACCACCGCCCACCTCTGCCTTCATCCTCGAGTGGTATCCTCACTGTGTGCATGTCCATCCCTTCTCAAGCATGAAAGAATTCATGGACTATAGCACAGAAAAGTCTTTTATCAAAAATAGCTCAATGGGGGCTTCCCTGGTGGTCCAGTGGCTAAGACTCCATGAGCCCAATGCGGGGGTCCTGGGTTCGATCCCTGGTCAGGGGACTAGATCCTGCATACAGCAATGAAGATCAAAGACCCTTTGTGCCACTGCTAAAACCTAGGGCAGCCAAGTAAATTAATTTTAAAAATAGCTTGATGAACAAATCATCTCTCGAGATTAAAAAAAAAAATCTGAGTCTCACCGTTTCCTTCATTTTTAGTGTGGTTTCCTTTTCCCTCTTTCTTTCCATTATTCTGGTACCTTGAAGTGGGCTTCTTAGGTGGCCCAACGGTGAAGAATCCACCTGCCAATGTAGGAGACACGTGCTTGATCCCTGGGTCAAGAAGATCTCCAGGAGAAAGAAATGGCAACCCACTCTAGTATTCTTGCCTGGTAAATCCCATGGTCAGAGGAGCCTGGCAGGGTGCAGTCCACGGGGTCACAAACAAGTCAGACACAGCTTAGTGACTAAACAACATACCCTGAAGTACGTTGTCCCGAGGGTCTGTCATGCTCTGATGTGCAAAATGTACATTCCCTTGGTCTTAAATAAAACTGTGATTCAAAACATCCTCCTCAGATTGCTTTCAACCAAACTGTCACCCACAAGACTTTACCGTGGGGAAATTCTGGGACTTCCCTGCTGGGGTGCAGGTGGGGGGCACCCTTCTCATATTTCTTACTCTAACTGGGGTGTTAGCGGTGATTCATCGTAGGAACCAGAGTTTGTTGTTGTTTCAAGATAACTTCTCTTTATTAAATTTAGAATTCCTTAACTGTAGGTCCCCCTGCCCAACCTAGTAATGAATTTTGACTTTTGTCAAGTTGTTTTGTAATCTACTGTGATATATAATTTCTCTCTCTCTCATATCATTAATATAAGTGAATTCCAAAGAGTATTTCTGAATTTAATTATCCTCACAAACCTGAAGTAAATTGTACTTGGCCATGATATATTATTTCAGCATACTGATTTATTATTTATATCATATTCACCAGCAAGATTGATTTGTGGTTCCCTTTTGGAATCTTCCCAGTAAAACTGTTATTGTGATCTATACAGTCTGAAAGTGTTAGTTGCTCGGTCATGTCCAACTCTTTGTGACCCCATGGACTGCAGCCCGCCAGGCTCCTCTGTCCATGGAATTCTCCAGGCAAGAACACTGAAGTGGGTTGTCATTCCCTTCTCCAGGGGATATTCCTGACCCAGGAATCAAAGCCAGGTCTCCTGCATTGCAGGCAGATTCTTTATTGTCTGAGCCACCAGGGAAGCCCCAAGCAGTCTAGTAAACTGAGTTGAGAACTCTTCATTATTTTTTTTGGCTCAGAGATATTTGAATAATCTTGGGCTTTGTATTTGCTTGTATGATGTATGGTGGTAAATATTTGATGAGCTTTTCTATTTCTTCAAGGTTACAATTCCTTCTGTTGTAATTTATTCAAGTTTTCCACCTCGAGTCAATTTTGATCATTTATATTTTCTTGGAAAACTTTTCATGTGGTTTTGATTTTATGCTTATTTTTTCCTTTAACTTTACTTTTATTTTTTTTTAGCACCCTTCTTGAGTAGGGTGCTTGGTTACCAGGGTCATTTATTTTGAATGATACTTGTTTCTAAGAAAAGCATATGGTTTCAACTTTCCATTTGAGGAGAACATAAATTCTGTCTCTGGGACCTTTACAACCAGGGTCTTCATTGTCACTCATTTTGAAAGAGGACATTTCATGCAAAAATGAGCACAATAAAGGACAGACACGGCAAGGACCTAACAGAAGGAGGAGGGTAAGAAGGGGTGGCAAGAAACACAAAACTATAAAAAATAGGTATTAGTGACCGGGAGAGCCGTAATGGTGTGGTCCCTCATGCAGAGCCAGACATCCTGGAGTGTGAAGTCAAGTGGGCCTTAGGAAGCATTGCTGCAAACAAAGATAGATGAGGTGATGGAATTCCAGCTGAGCTATTTAAACTCCTAAAAGATGATGCTGTTAAAGTGCTGCATCAACATGCCAGCAAATTTGGAAAACTCAGCTTTGGCCACATGCCTCAAAAATGCCAGTTTTCATTCCAACCCCAAAGAAGGGCAATGCCAAAGAACGTTCAAAACACCACACACTTTGAAATAGTCTGATGTTCTTCCTTTGTAATTTAAAGTTATTTAAAAGACTCACTAACCATTTGTGAGTTGAAATAGTGAGTCTTATTTCTTGTCATCATTCCTTAGGTCTTTGTTTCTAGATATATTGTTGCTGTTTGCTCCTGTCCAACTCTTTGTGACCCCATGGACTGCAGCCCACCAGGCTCCTCTGTCCATGGGATTCTCCAGGCAAGAATACTGGAGTGGGTTGCCATTTCCTTCTCCAGGGGATCTTCCCCACCCACGGACGGAGCCCTCCTCTCTTAATGTCGCCTGCGTTGGCAGGCGGTTCTTGACCACTGGCGCCCCCTGCACGTGGCTCTTACATTCCAGGCACCCAGCAAGAGACCCAACAAGTCATTTCCTGGGTGAGTCTCCCAACAACCATCAGGCTGGGCCAGTGATTTTCCCATTTCACAGACAGGGCAACTGAGGCTTAGAGCCTTGCCTGGGGCACCAGCTACAGAGAGGCTGAGCTGGAGTTAGGACCCCACCTCCCCGACTTGGATCATTCCTGACTGCTGTCCCACACTGGGGGCCTCCTGGTGCTCAGGGGTCCTGGCTTCCCTGGGGGCCACACCCTCCTGGCCTTGAGCTTCCTGTGAAATCTGGGGTCGGAGCCACGCCTCTGTCTGGGGCTGGCAGTGACGTCTGGGGAATGGCCACCAGCCCTGGGCACTGCGGGCTCTCCCAGTACCCAGACCAGCCTATCCCCACCAGAGGACTAGGTTCCCTCTCTGGTCACCAGGACCAATGACTCAGGGAACGTCAGAGCCCAGAGGTCCCTCCTGTAGCATCTGGATGCAGCATTAATGTCAGGTGGGCCCCGCAGGGTCTAACAGGCACTGGGTTCAAATCCCGCCTTGGTCATTCTGTAGGGCACAGAGGGGACAAGTCTCTCTCTACGCCTCAGTTTCCTCATCAGTGAAATGGGGGCAGTAATCCCTCCTGGGCCGGGGCCAGTCCTGCTTCTCGCGGACGCAGTGACCCACAGGCCCATGAAGTCCTGGGTATGAGGATGCGTGAGTCCAGCCCAGCCTGGTCGCGGTCCCGGGTCTCCATCCTGCGTGACTGTGGCGGGACCGCTCTGATGTGCGCGCGCCGCCGGCCTGCGGGGCTGCCGGGCCTCGCGTCCAAGGCCGGGCGCTCACACTGGGCAGCGCGTGCACATGACGCTGCCCCGCTGCGCCCGCGCAACGCCAATGGCTCTCCGCGCAGTTGGTCCAGCCAACGGTTCTGCGATCCCCACGTCTCCTGAGCCCTGGGATAACCCCGGCCCACCGGACCAGCCGGCCGCAGGGTGCCGGCTCGGTGGGTTGCCATTTCGGGAGAGGAAAGTCGCCGAACAACCACCCCCACCCCTCTGTCCTGGCAGCCAGACTCCATCCCGGGGCCCAGCTCAGCGCGTGGCCGGCCCGGGGACCTGGAGCCGCAGTGGACGTCTACTCCGGAGAGAAAAGACAGGCCGCCCCACCCCTCCTCGTCTACACCCTGTCCTGGCCCCCGGTCTTCCTGGAAGGACCCATGGAGGAGGGGGCCCACCACCCTTATGGGTGAGGGTTGAGAAGCAGTTCCTGCTACGAGGGGCCTTCTGGGTGCTCAGTGATTTCACCCCAACTTGCAGATGAAGAGCGGCCCCATCGCTCAAGGTCATTCAGCTCTAAGTGACCAAGGCCGGCTGTGATGGGGGCACTCGGAACCATTGCTCTTCACCTCCACCGAGCCCACGCTGACCATCGCAGGCCTTGTCCTGTGTTGGACTCCCCCAGCCAGGCCACCTCCTGAGACCAAGCACTTTGGGTGCCTTCATCTCTCAACCTTTATCCCCTCAAAGCCTTCCAAGGTCAGAGTCGCTGACTCCATCTTCAGTGGAGGAGACAGGCTCTGAGAGTCACCTCAGGAGCTGGCCTGTCACAGGGCCGGGACGTGGCCTTGCTATAGGTTTGAACCCAGGTCATTCTGACCCCAAATCGGTTCCAGCACAGGAGCCTTGGAGATAGCTCTGAACCAGTTGGTGGAGAGTCTGTCATTTGGGGGGCAGTGGGGAGGGGCCGCTGCAGGCAGGGGGCTCTGAGGGGGAGGGCTTGGAAGGGTCCGGGGGGAGGAAGGCGGTAGGGAGGCTGGGGTGGGGGCGGGGGGTGCTCACGGGGGAGGGAGGGTGGACCAGACCACACAGGGCTCTGTGGGGCTGGGAGTTGGAGGTCACCGCGGGTTGTGTGTGGGGACAGGACATGAGGGGGGCTGTCCTATCAGATCCGCAGCATGCTAGATTTGGAGGGAGCATGGAGGGCACATTAACTGCCCGCCCCCAAGCATGGGTCTCCAGTGACCTACCAGGAGGAGGAGCACGCCTCAGTTTCCCCTGTGCACAGTGGGGGCTGTGGTGGTCGTCTGCCTCGTCTCAGGGTGGGGCCCGCTGCCCGGAGGGTCCACAGGTGGCCTCTTGTCGAGGCGGCCATTCAGCAGAGGTCTGTACCCAGGGACGTGTGAGTGAGGAGACTGAGGCATCGCCCTCCTGGTCAGCATGAAGCTCTTGTCCATGTTATGTTCTCACATCCAGGCTGACATGGATGATGCAGCGTTGTCCACCTGCCGGATGGAGAGCGACAGTGAGGGGCTGGGCTGCAATCCCCGAGACCCAGCATTCGTGTGCCCGGGGCTCCACGGACATGTGGGCAGCCAGGTGCGGCTGGAGGCCCCGCAAGGGCCCAAGGTCCTGGAGGATGAAGACGGTGTCGACTCCCAGAACCCACAGATGGTGAGAGCAGCAGAGGCCCTGGACTCTGCTGGGCGCCCCATGCCAGCATCCAGCACTGGGGGCCTCTTGGTCACTTCTGTGGTGTGGAGGGGAAGACTGGTCACCGGAAGGAAGAGCTGGGAAAAGCTGTTCGGGGAGTGGGGTGGCGTAATCACCTTGTTTTCCTGGGCATCAGGGGACTCGGGGTCACAGCCCACGTTGTCGTGACACGCTGCAGAGTGGAGCTGGGCACGTGCTCACGCAGCGCAGGGCAGCGTCCCCATGGCCGATGTTGGCGCCCTGCCTGAGCTGCTCGTGGCCGTGGGGTGGGAGCTGTCCCTGGCCCTGGAGTCTGTGGGGGGGGGCGCCTGGTGACTGATGGAGGGTCCAGCTCCGCAGGGGTCACACCCGCTGGATGAGTGGTGCTCTGGGGTGTCCATGGGCACACCCAGGGACCGTGTGACCTGCACCCGGGAAGGTGTGGGGGAGTTGTGCTGGGAGCCGGCATATTGCATATTGAGTGCATATTGCATATTGCATATTGAGTGCAGCACTTTCCACAGCATCATCTTTCAGGATCTGGAATAGCTCAACTAGAATTCTATCACTGACGGGAGCAGGAGCTCCGCCCATGGCAAAGGTCATGAGGAAGGAGGCTCGGCGTACGCAAAGGCGGGATCGAGCCTCAGGAGTCCTCCTGGAAATTCTCGAGCATCTACCCCCAAACCAGAGTCTGCCTACTTTCTGCTTTGTGCTCTCACCAACACCTCTGACTTCACAGGGGGGCTGTCCCCCACTACCTGTCTCTGAAAAAAGAGTTAGCTTACAGCTCCAGTTAATAATTCCTGGGTGTGACAGTGTTTCAACCTACAAACTCCTTTGGAAATCCTCTAGCCGGCCTGAATAGGTTTTTCCGGCCACATGTGATTGTTCAAAGCCTCCGAACTGTGAGAGGCAGGAGATGTTCTAAACTGTCTAAACACAGATTCCTTTGAGTAGTTAAAAGATTGATTAGAAATTGTATTGGTGAAGGGTTTTTCACTTATTGGGCCAACGTTTGCTGCTAAGTCTCCATACTCCTTACCTACTGTGTCCTTGGCAGTGTATTGATTGATATAATGGGTGCATAGAAATGTAAGTAGTAGCCTCAATGTTTGTAACCTTGGACCCTTGAGTTAATTCTTTTCTTGATTGAGCCCACCTCACCTTTGCCCTATAGGAATGCAGCTTTGTCCAATGCTTTTTTGGAGGTTGGTGCCTGACTTTGGAATAATCACTTTAGAGAAAAATAAGTTTCTTAAAATGTTAACAGGCCTCCTGGCCAGAAGATGATGTAAATCACCTGAACTTTTGCATATGATAAGTTTGAAAGCCTGGCTTCGATTAGAACCAGGAACTGCTGTCCTTGCATGACTCCACCCCTTCCCCCATTATCCTCTATGCATAACTTAAGGTATAAAAGCTACTTTGGAAAATAAGGTGCGGGCCTTGTTCACTGAAACTTGGTCTCCCCATGTCACTCTCTCTCTCAAATTCTGGCTGAGTCTCCATCTGGAGCGCGGAACCTGCCATGCTTGCTAATTATGCCTGGGCTTCTAAGATCCGACTGGGGAGGCCTCAGTGTCTCCTCTCCTTCAGGAGAACGGAAGGACGCCTGCGGCCTACGTAAGTGGTGCAAATTTCTTGTCTTGAAGTTTTATTGGTCTCCTGCGTAAACCAAGCTACTCAGCCTCTTTTCTCCACTGAATTTTCCTACTGAGCTATCCTCATTCTATTACTCTTTATATCTTTGATAAATATTTAAATAAATAGGTCGCCTATGCTGTCTCTCCTTCGAATACCCTGGATCAGCCGGGGCTGGACCCCGGCAGAGGTGCACAGAGGACAGGGCCTGGGTGGGGGACAGGGCACCGTGCTGGTGGGCAGCGCCCCTCAGAAAGTCAGCCAGAGCTAGCCTGGTGGACGGGCTCCAGGGCTGGGCCGGCTCTGCCTCTGGCAGCTGTGCCCAAAGTGATGCCCGAGCCAGTGGAGATGGGCGTGGCTTAGGGCTGGGGGGGAGCCAGAGCGCGCTCTGAGCCTGGAGCTGGTGCAAAGGTGAGCAGGCGCTCGAGGCTGAGTGGGCCACCGGAGGTCAGGTCGGCCTGCTGAGCAGCAAGTGCCATCTTGGCAGCAGAAGTTCAAGGTGAAGTGCGCTCGGGTGGTCTGGACTGTCTTTTTAGGAACAAGGTGCCCAGCTGGTCTTGGTCTCTTGCGTCTGTAAGTGCTTGGCTTCCCAGCTGGGTGTAGACCCCGGCAGGGCAGCCTGTGACTGGCCAGTGCGGGGGGCGATGAGAAGGTGCTGTTGGCAACCTTGAGCCCCTCCGGCTTCATGTAGGGGAGGGTTGAGCTGGCTCCATGCCTGGCCTCACCCCTCTGTGAAGGTCAGCATCTCCAGGACAAAGTCGTGGTGGGCGGTGGAGCCAGCGGCACTGAACACATTGGTGGTGTCAGAGGTCTTCACCTCTGGTGGGGCGGGGCACGGGAGGGCCAGCCGAGCTCTGGAGGGGGCCGCAGGCCGGGGCGAGGGGCGGGCACGGAGGCCGCAGGCAGGTTCACGGTTGTTGGGCGGGGACTGAGGTGTAACTGCTTGGTGGGTGCAGGGCTCCTGTTGTCATGATGAAGAAGCTGTTGACCTAGGGAGTGGTGATGTTACACGGTCCACAGGATGTAGTTAACAGAGTGCCCCACTTAAAACTGACGAAAGATGAAATTATATTGAATCTAAAATTTAGCATATTAAATATAAACAAACCTATCACATGTAACAGAAATGTGGTGTTGCCCTCACAGGCGAGCTTCCCTTGTGGCTCAGCTGGTAAAGAATCCCCCTGCAATGCAGGAGATCTGGGTTCGATTCCTGGGGTTGGGAAGATCCCCTGGAGAAGGGAAAGGCTACCCACTCTAGTATTCTGGCCTGGAGAATTCCATGGACTGTATAGTCCATGGAGTCGCAAAGAATCGGACACAACTGAGTGACTTTCAGAGGCGAGGTGGAGGAGGTCTCTGGGGTTGTAGTCGGGAGTGGCCGGAGCTTAGGGACAGGCGCTGAGGGTGGAGCTGTGGATCAGGCTGGACAGATGGCTGGCTCTGCCTGTGGAACGGGCCTGGGAGCTGGTGCCTCTTACGAGGCTGGAACGTGGCTGTATCAGGCAACCGTGCTGGGGCTGGTTCTAGAATTGGCTCTAGTTCTGAGATCGATTCCAGTTCTGGCACTGATACCAGATTCAGTGCAAGAACCGGCGACTGCAATGTCTTCAGCTCTGGAGCCGGTCCCTTTGAGCTGGAGCTAGCTCTAGTCTGGAGCTGGGGCCCGAGCGGGCACTCGTCTACAGGTGGGGCACGTTCTTGTGCTTCAGGGGGCTCCAGCCCTGGAGCTGACTCCAGAGCCCACTCTAGCTCCACAGCTGGTGGAAGACGTTGTGCTGGAGAGGCCCTGGCTCTGCACCCCCTACCCACTGCGGCCATGGCTGAGATGCTGCACCCCTCCGTGGGTGGGTTCTCTGACGCAGGGCTGGGGTGGGCTCACCACAGTGTCCCAGGTGCCTTCGCACAGCAGGGACCACTCACAGCGTGCAAGGCCCGAGTGATGGAACCGCAGAAGCTCTCCGCTTGCTCATCTGTAACATGGCACTTACCTCTTAGGTCTGTTGGGAGCATCACACTGGTTCAATAGAATTTACTTGCTTACCTTGTACCAGGCAGTGTTCTAGAGGCCTGGGAACACCGAGCTGAGCAGGCCTGGAGCCGACGGGGGCCAGGGTCAGATGAGTCTGGGGCCCGGGCAGGGGTCCCAGCTCAGGTGGGAGCCGCAGGCCCCGCAGGTGTCCCTGTCCAGCCGCTCAGGACCTAGTGGGCGAGGGCTGTGGTGCAGGGGATGTGAGGCCCTTGGTCTGAGTGCCCATGCTGCCCATCACCCCCACATACCTGCTCCCTCCACTGTCCTCAGCCTTGCCCTCCATAAAATGGGCCTGTGAGGATGTCTGTTCCTAGGTTCCGTCATGAAGGTGGCCTTGATCTTTTCAGACAGAAGGTAACTAGCCATTCTATGTCCTCACAGCAGTAACTCAGAGGGCTGGGCTCGAGTCCACCAGGGGAACCAGACGGTGCTCCCAGGGTGCTGGCTAGAGTCCCCCTCCTGCTCAGGGGCTGAGCTGGGCCAGAAGTCCTGGGCTCACAGACAAAGCTACTCTTCAGGTGCTTGGAAAAGGCAGCCCGAAGTCCGGGGTACTGTCCAGTGAGGCTCAGCCCTGCCAGCGGTTAGCACCAGGGGCAATCTTTCCAGGTCAGCACTGAGAGGTCTTCCCTTCCTCCTTTCCCTCTTCCTCCTTATTTTCTAACCCAATATAACACTTTGTTTTCTCGTGTGGACGGTCATCACGTATCCTCTCCCCTACTGCAGGGAGCTGGGGTGTGTCCAGTCTTTTGCTCTGATGAAGGTGCAGGAAATAAAACATACCCATGGCAAGTGTAGAGGTGTTTCTAGGGGATGGACCCCTGACCTGGGACTGCTGAGTCAGAGGGTGAATGCGTCTGTAATTTTGACAGACATGACCAAACTGTCTCCATTGGAAAGAAACATGTATTCCCATCAATGATGAATAAAAGTTCCTATTTCCACACAGCCCCGGAGTATATTTCCAAACTCTGGGGGTTTTGGAGTCATAAGACTGAAGTGTTATTTGTGTGTGTGACACGTCGTTTCTAGGGACTCTTTTTTTTTTTTTTTTTTTTTGGCTGTGCTGCGCTGTGCCTCTTGCAGGATCTTAGTTCCCTGACAAGGGATTGAACCTGTGCCCTTAGCAGTAAAAGCCTGAGTCCTAACCCCTGGACCACCAGGGAAGTCCCTCGGGACTTTTTACGTAAGAGGACGTGAGCCGTTTTGACATGTGACAATTATTAGTTCCAGCTGATTATTTCCTCTTTTCAAATTTATGTGCTTTGCCCTCCTGTATTGTTAAGATGTTTCTTCTTCCCCAATTTATTAACACAGACTCTATAAAATACCGTAGCGCTTATCTCGTGTGGAAACTTGGTCCTTTCATTCTCTGCTCCCGTCTCTACCCCGGTGACCGTCTGAATTGCTGCCACAGAGGACGCTGTCATGCTCCCTGTGTGCACACCAGTGTTCTCATGTGGTTGTGGGGCTCTCTTTGTCTCACTGCCCTGCATGCTGCTCTTCTGGCCTGGGGGCTGAAGCCTGGGGCATTTGCCATGGCGTGGCTTTTTGGAGCAGTTGGGTTTGTTCAGCGGGACCCCAGCCCTTCTCTGCCCCCAGAGCTCGTGAGGCAGTGGTGAGGAGGAAAGGCCAGCAGATCCATGCTGGAGTGGGAGTTCTGTGGGAATAATGGGATCACAATGGAATAACACTTGCCAGTCCCAAGTAAGTGAGACAGACAGCAGACAGATGCCTCAGAGCCAGGAACATGGGAGCGGCCGAGTGTGTGAGTAGACCCTGGGACCAGAGGGGCAGCCTGGGGGCAGAGACAAAGGTCTTCACTGTCGTTTTATTATTCACTTGGTTTAAATATGTTATATATTTTATTTTTATTTTACTTTTTGGCCTCACCATGCCGCTTGTGGGACTTGGTTCCCTGACCGGGGATCAAACCCATGCCCCCCACAGTGAAAACACAAGAGTCCTAAGCACTGGCCTGCCATGGAACTCCCTTTACTGTTCATTTATAAAGCCTGACTCTCCTGTCTCAGCCCAGGGAATACCAAGGTCTACGGTGTGAATACCAGATTCCCCTGGTCATTCAGATCATCTCCGAGGAAGCAGCCTGACCCTCTCCAGAACACACACCAGCCTCACCCCCTAGGAAAGAGCTCCGATTGCCCTTCTTTGGGATCGGAATGAAAACGAACCTCTTCCAGTCCTGTGGCCACTGCTGAGTTTTCCAAATTTGCTGGCATATTGAGTGCAGCACTTCACAGCATCATCTTTTAGGATTTGAAATAGCTCAGCTGGAATTCCATCTCCTCCACTAGCTTTGTTTGTAGCAATGCTTTCTAAGGCCCATTTGATTTCACACCCCAGCATGTCTGGCTCTAGGTAAGTGACCACACCATCATGGTTATCCAGGTCATTAAGACTTTTTTGTATACAGTTCTGTGTATTCTTGCCACCTCTTTTTAATCTCTTCTGGTTCTGTTAGGTCCATAGTTTCTGTTCTTCATCGTGCCCATCTTTGCAGGAAATATTCCCTTGGTATCTTTAACTTTCTTGAGATCTCCAGTGTTTCTCATTCTATAGTTTTCCTCTATTTCTTTGCATTGTTCACTTAAGAAGGCTTATCTCTCCTTCCTATTCTCTTGAACTCTGCATTCAGCTGGGTATCTGTCCCTTTCTCCTTTACCTTTTGCTTCTTAGCTATTTGCAAGGCCTCCTTGGACAACCATTTTGCTTTTTTGGGTAACTTTTTCTTAGCCGATGGGAAAGCAAGCAGCTCAGCCAATGGGAAGCCCTCACCAGCCCTGATCTCGCACTTTCCTCCAATGGATTTTCCTCCAAAGCTCGGTTTCCCAGCTGCCTACTATTCTCTGCTGCTGCTGCTGCTGCTAAGTCGCTTCAGTCGTGTCTGACTCTGTGCCACCCCATAGACAGCAACCCACCAGGCTCCCCCGTCCCTGGGATTCTCCAGGCAAGAACACTGGAGTGGGTTGCCATTTCCTTCTCCAATGCATGAAAGTGAAAAGTGAAAGTGAAGCTCAGTCATGTCTGACTCCTACCGACCCCATGGACTGCAGTCCACCAGGCCCCTCCGTCCATGGGATTTTCCAGGCAAGAGGACTGGAGTGGGTTGCCATTGCCTTCTCCGACTATTCTCTGCAGAGTAACTCTGTTCTCCTGTTTCGTGGACTTGCCTATAGTCTTTGCTGGGGTATGCGTGTCCTGATAGCAATCCTCTTGCCTTTCCTGATGAAACCCACTTTGTTAGTAAAATCACTGTCTGCTTTTCAATAAATTTGGATTCCTTACTCCACTGGCCCTAGTCACCCCAGCCAGGTTCTTTCAAATCCAAGTTTCCCTTCCCTTGTGTATCTGGTAACAGGGAGCACAGGTGACTGCCAGAAGCCCCGAGTGTCTCCTGAGTTAGCTGCGCCTCTTTCTCACTATCCGCTCATCCATCAGCCCCTCACCCTCTTCTCCTCCCCAAGCCCCTCCCATCTCTCCCACACCTGATGACCTGGCCAAGCCGTCAATTTCAGGGTGCTTTCCTCTCTCTCCCAGAGGTTCTGCCCACCCGGTAACAGTCTCCCAATTCTACTGTGGGGCGCTGTTACCCCTGCTGGCCTCCTGGGGAACCAGACAGACAGCTAGACAGGTATCAGGGGATGGCAGCCCATAGCTAGCCCCCTCATCCTCTGCACCTGCTGTGCCTCCATGCCCTTCCCACCAGCAAAGCCTCTGCCCCCTGTCCTGCCCAAGGCGCCCTGATCTGAGCCAACTGCACAAAACCTTCTCTAGAACTCTTGGTGTGCCAGACATTTTCTTAAGAGCTTTCCCTGTATTAGCTCATTAATCTTCACCTGTTTCTTACCTTTAAAAGGTAACCAAGGCCCAGAGAGAGGAAGTGACCTACACAAATTAAGTGGTAGAGACATGATTTAGACCCAAAGAACTGGTCCAGAGGCTGCCCTCTAATCCAGTCTACCATGATCCAGCACTTGCTGGAGCCCCAAACCCGTTCCTGTCCAAATCGTGGTTCTTAAGAGTTGCTTTAAGCCCTTTCTGCCCTCCTCAAGCCCTCAGTTCTTTGCCCCAATGCTGTCGGCTGGACCAAGGAGAGCAACGTCAGTTTTGGTCCATTGAGAACTAAGGAGGGCCTGAGACTGGGCCCACTTGCACACTAACAACTGAGCCTGTCACCATTTCCCAGATGCTGGACGAAGACATGGGGTTCCAGGGTCAGAGACAGAGGATGCTGCAACTCTCCCCAAGGCAGCGAGCACAGGCTTCATGTTCCCAGGGGGGCCCTGTGCCCTCCCAGCCCCGTCCTGGTGATAGGATGCTAAAAGGTCCCCAGGGAGCTCATTTCTTCTCCAGCCTGGATTATGGAACTCCAGGAGCCTTACTTAGGCCTCTTGTCAGACCCATCTCCTGAGAACTAAACCTGCCTGGGAGGCATGTGTGCCTGGGCATGAAGATCTTATCTGTCAGCCTGTGTTCATGGTTCTGCCACCAGCATTTAGGAGGCGCCTGCATGGGGTAGGGGGCTTCCCAGGTGGCGCAGTGGTAAAGAGTCTGCCTGCCAACGCAGGAGATGCAGGAGACTGCGGGTTCGATTCTTGGGTCAGAAGATCCGCTGGAGTAGGAATTGTCAGCCTGCTCAAATATTCTGGCCTGCAGAATTCCATGGACCTAGGAGCCTGGCGGACTATAGTCCACGGGACCGCAAAAGGTCAAATAGGACTGAGCACGCACGCAGGCAGAAGCCTTCATGGAACAGGCGCTCGATAACTGGGAGATAAATGGCGTCCAGGCAGCAGGGAACCGCCTCCTGTGCCCTCCCCACCGGTGGGTCCCGTCAGGCCACTTCCCAGCTCTTTCTTCCTCCCCATCTCCTTCCAGGGTCCACTCCCAGCAGGGCATTCAGTGTGTGTGTGTGTGTGTGTGTGTGCGCGCGCGCACTTGAGCCCACGTGTGGATGCCCAAAGGAAAGGGTCCCACGCGGGAGGGGTGGGCAGGGTGGGTGGGCAGGGTACCCCAGGACCTCAGGCCGTCTGGTTCCCAGAGCAAACCCCATGGCAGGGCTGAAGCCCGGCCTCGGAGCCTGGAACCCTGCCTGCCCCTCTGCGCGGGGCTCACGCGCTGTGCTGGGCCGAGTCCCTGCCCCTCTCCTGGCCTGTTTCCTAACTGTCCCGTGAGGGCTTGGACAGGAACTGCCCAGGAGGCTCAGGGCGCTCACTGCGCTGACTCTCCCTCCTGGGGGCTGCGGGTGCGCTGCAGGCTCTCTGCCCTCCCCACCCCCGCCTCGGGATGGGGCGTGGGGCTGACCCGCCGGGGGGGCGGGGCCTCGGTCCCCCTCCGCCCACAGCCGCGCCGCGCATGCGCGTCTCCCGTCCCCGCCTCCCGCCGCGCGCACCGCCAACGGCTCCTCCGGTCGTGATCGTCCTGCCGGGCCCCCCAGTCCCCTGCTCTGGGGCCTGTGTCCCCTTGAGCTCCGACTCCACCCCCACCGCAGCCAGGCTGGCCGCCGAGCGCTGCTGGGCTGGGTGGTCCTGGAGACCAGGAGACAGGACAGTCACCGTGCAAACCCCCAGCCCTCCGTCTGGACCCCAGGGCCTGGCTGGGTGAGTCGCTGGACGCCGACTCGGCAGGGAGAAGGGGAGGCCACCACGTCCGCGCGTCCTCTGCCCACGTTGCTTGTCTTTCTGACAGCACCCCAAGACTGAGGTCCAGCCTGTCCCCTAGGGCAGGCCTGGCCGGTGGCCGGGGGTCAGAGGGAGCCCATGGAGAAGGGCGCCCAGCACCCCTGGGGGCGAGAGTTGGGGGGCAGTAGCTGTTAATAGTGAGGCCTCTGGTCTCTCAGTCATTTCACCCCACTTTGTAGATGAGCAGCGGTCCCAGCACTCAAGGTCATTCAAGTCTAAGTGACCAAGTCCAGCCGTGACTGGGGCGGTCAGATCATGGCTCTTCACGTTCACTGAGCCCACGCTGAGACCTTGGCCTGGGTTGGGCTCCCCCAGACAGGGGACCTCCTGAGTCCAAGCACTTTGGGTGTCTTCCTCTCCCTGCTTTAATCCCCAGCGCCCTCTCCCAAGGTCAGAGTCACCGATCCCGGTTTCAGTGGAGGAAACGGAGGCTCAGAGAGTCACCATATGAGCTGGCCTGTCACGGGCCGTGACGTGGCCCCGCCGTGGGTTTGAGTCCAGGCCAACATGGCCCCAAAGGCTGTCCTTGCACAGGAGCCTGAGGCTCTGAGCCCAGCCTTGGAGGTGAGTCCATTGTGGATGGGGGTGATGGGGTGGGGAGGAGCTTGGGAGGGTCCCTGGGGGAGGAAGGCGGTAGGGAGCCTGGGGCGGGGATGAGAGGTGCTCACCAGGGAGGGTGTCTGGACCAGACCACACAGGACTCTTGAGTATGGGGACAGGGGTCAGATGTCACTATAGGGCAAGGGGGACAAGGTACAGGCTGTCTGGTCAGAACCCCCACTTCTCAGCTCCTAGATTCAGAGGTGTTTTGTTGGACCTGTGTTCCAGCCCGTATAGCATGGATCCCAGAGAACCCCCCAGAGATGGCGGAGGCGGCCTCTGTCTCCTCCTGTGCTCAGTGGAGGCTGTGCAGTCATCCTCCTCCTCTCAGGGAGGGGCCTGCTGCCCTGAGGGCCCAGAGGGGGCTTCTCGTCAAAGCCCTTCGGGTGCTGTCTGGACCAGAGAGGTCTGAGTGAGGGGCCTGGGGGATCAGCAGGGCACTCTGGCCCTTGTCGCTCTTCTGATGCCCAGGCTGACATGGATGCAGGGGGTCCCTCACCTGCTGATTGGAGAGCAGCGAGAAGCTGACGTTGCAGACCCTGCGACCCAGTGCTCTGTGCCTGAGGCTGCCAAGGGCGTGTGGAGCTGAAGACAAGGGCTGCTGGAGGCAGAGGGCCGTGGGGATGCTGAGGACGGAATGTATACTCCTGGCCCCTGAGGAGTGGAGGATCAGCAGAGCCCAGACCCCGCAGGGCACCCCGTGCCAGCGTCCAACTCCAGGGGCTTCTAGGAGCTGGGGCATCTTGGTCCCCTCTGGGTATGGAGGGAGTGAGGCACGCTGGAACTGGGAGAGGCTGTCCCGGAGAAGGGGTGGGGCAGTCATCTCCCCTGGCCACGAGGGGAGCCAAGCTCATCTTGGCAAAGGTCACACTGATCCTCTCCACTTGGGCCTGGAGTGCACACCAGGCACGTGGGCACCTTCCCAGCTGCTGATTTCAGGCCATCTCCTTAACTGATCCCAGATCCTGGAATGGGAGCTTCTGCTGGTCCTGGGCTCCGTGTTGGGGAACTGGTGGCTGGATGGAAGGACCGGCTTTGCCTTTGTCAGATCTGACGGATGGATGCTCTTTAGTGCCCAAGGGCATAGGCGCCAGGGACCCAAGCCTGGAAGGTGTGAGGGAAGCACCCAGAGGCAGAGTATGGTGGTGGTGAGTAGGGCCCTGTGATGGGCAGTGCCCTCTGCAAACTTCAGCAGATCCTCTTGTTTCCAGATCACAGACAACACCTGAGGCTGTGGTCTGTGAGAGGCCAGGTCAGCCCGTCCATGGCAGCCACCAAAGCCTGGGGGCTGGCAAGGTTCACGGTGAAACTGTAGTCAGAGAGTGGGGGGCCATGAAAAGCATCTGGTAGCCTGGTCCACTCCAGTGTGTGACTGTTGTCTACCCAACAACGCAGACCTGGGGAGTTGACTGGCTGCTGTCTGGGGCTGGTGAGATGATGCCCTTGATTAGTTCAGTTCAATCACTTAGTCGTGTCCGACTCTTTGTGACCCCCTGGGCTGCAGCACTCCATGCCTCCCTGTCCATCACCAACTACCCAAGTTTACTCAGACTCATGTCCATTGAGTTGGTGATGCCATCCAACCATCTCATCCTCTGTCATCCCCTTTTCTCCCTGCCTTCAATCTTTCCCAGCATCAGGTTATTTTCAAATGAGTCAGCTCTTTGCATCAGGTGGCCAAAGTACTAGAGTTTCAGCTTCAGCATCGGTCCTTCCAATGAGTATTCAGGACTGTTGTCCTTTAGGATGAACTGGTTGGATCTCCTTGCAGTCCAAGGGACTCTCAAGAGTCTTCTCCAATACCACAGTTCAAAAGCGTCAGTTCTTCGGCACTCAGCTTTCTTTATAAGCCAACTCTCACATCCATACATGACTACTGGAAACACCATAGCTTTGACCAGATGGACCTTTGTTGGCAGAGTAAAGTCTCTGTTTTTTAATATGCTGTCTAGGTTGGTCATAATTTTTCTTCCAAGGAGCATGCGTCTTTTAATTTCATGGCTGCAGTCACCATCTGCAGTGATTTTGGAGCCCAAAAACGTAAAGTCTGACACTGTTTCCCCATCTATTTGCCATGAAGCGATGGGACCAGATGCCATGATCTTAGTTTTCTGAATGTTGAGTTTTAAGGCAACTTTTTCACTTCCTCTTTCACTTTCATCAAGAGCCCTTGATTAGACAAAGAAGAGCAAAGTAAAACCAAGGTTAGTAGAACAAAGGAAATAATGAAATCTAGAGCAAAGATAAATGGAACAGAGGAGCACTCGAGAAAATCAGTAAAACAGTTGTTTCTTTTAAAGATTTACAAAACTGGCAAGTATGGGACAATTTTATGGAACAAGTTATTTAACCTAAATGAAATGGAAAACTTCAGGAAACACACAAACTACCAAAACTGATAGAAGAAGAAATAGAAAGCCTGGTTAGCCTATAATAAGTGAGGAGACTGAAGCAATAATGGAATTGTCAACAAAGCCAAGCCCAGAGCCCGGTGTTTCATCTCAAATACTTAGAATGCCAGTTCTTCCTAAACTCTTCTGAAGACAAAGGAGGGGATACTTTTAAATTCACTGTGATGTACATGCTGTGATGCCAGCATTACCCAATTCCAGAGTAGCCACAAGAAAAGACATCTACAGGCCAAAATTCATTATGGATGTGTGTGTGAGTCGCTCAGTCGTGTCCAACTCTTCACGACCCCATAGACTGTAGTCCACCAGGCTTCTCTGTCCATGGAATTCTCCAGGCAAGAATACTGGAGTGGATTGCCGTTCCCTTCTCCAGAGGAACTTCCCAATGCAGGAATCGAACCCTGGTCTCCTGCATGGCAGGCAGACTCTTTACCGTTTGAGCTACAGGGAAGTCTTATTATGGATAGAGATGCAAAAATCCTCAGTAAAATCCTGGCAAACAACATTGAAAGGACAATACATCGTGACCAGCCTCCCCCGACAGCTCAAGCAGTAAAGATTCTTCCTGCATCGCAACAGACACAGGAGACGCAGGTTCAGTCCCTGGGTCGGGAAGATCCCCTGGAGAAAGAAATGGCAGCCCACTCCGGTATTCTTGCCTGGATAATCCCACAGACCGAGGAGCCTGATAGGCTACAGTACATGGGGCTGCAAAGGGTCAGACACGACTGAGCCTCCAGGCCATAGATGATCGAGTGACCCCACTGTGCAGACAGGGAGACTGGGGAGGCCCTGCGAGGCACATGGCTTGTCCGGGGTCCCGTCACCGGTGACAAGGAGGAGCCGAGTCTGAACCCAGCTGTGTCCCCAGAGCCGGGCCCTGGCTGCACCCAGGCCTCACCGTTGGTGTTACCATGCAGGGACATGGCATGAAGTGGGGGGGGGTGACCCCTCAGCAGCCCTGAGGGCCCTTGGGAGGCTAATGTTTGAGCAGGCACTCCAAGTATAGAGACCCCAGGAAGTGACGTCTCCTCCCTGACCATAGAGCCCAACAGAACTCGGAACCGGTAAGCAGGCGCCTCATCCTAGAGAAGCCCCCGCCCAGCTGGCCTGGCCGGCGCCCTTGATGAGCAGCGTGTCCTCCTGTGCGTCCTGAGGTCCCAAGGCCGCAGCCACAGACATTGTCTGGTCATTTGCCCAGAAGAACCAAAGGTAACACAGGGAGGCCCAGGGCAGCCCAGTCCCAACCCAGCCGCCTCTGGGATCCCACGCGGGAGCCCTGTGTCCCCTCCCTGTGTGTGTGAGAGGGAGGGCTTGTGTCGGGTGGGCCTGCCCCGAGCGGGAGCAGGCTGAGGGGTCAGAGGGCCGGCTATGTTAACCCCCCAGGTGAAGGTAGCAGGAGGGAATGTGGGGACCTGGGGACCCTCTTGGCTGAGGTTTGTACCCAGTCCTGGGGGTGGTCTCGCTTCTTCCTGCGGGTGGTCTCGCTTCTTCCCGGGAAAGGTCTGTGCACGATCTGGGAGCAGAAGGTCCAGGGGCAGGGAAAGCATCATCCTTGTGCGGGCAGGACTCTGGGTCCTCAGGCCGCCGGCCCGAGGATGTGGAGGACCAGGGCGCCCCCTCTGTCCCCGAGCGAGGGGCGTCCATGTGGGCGGCACAGGCTTGGGGGCGTGCCGGGGCAGGAAAGGGTCTCGAGGGCCGAGGTGGCTGGGAACACCCACCTGCACCTGCCTCCTGCAGGGGCCCGAGCAGCCGGACGCGCCTTCCTGTGAGCTGCCCGCAGCACCGGATCCCGACCCGGGACCCTTCTCCCTGCTCCCGCCTAGAGCTTGCCTTCCCCTCCCGATGTTTCTCGTTTCTACTTTTCATTTGACATTACTTACGGTGCCTTTCAGTTGAGGCCTCACTGTCACAGCATTTAATTCTTTACACTGTACATCATGCACTTCCTAAGCATGGAGTACACTCACGATGCTGAGCGACCTTCCCCGCGGTTCCACTCCAGAGGAAACCCTGACCCGAGGGCTTGCTCCCTGGCCGCACTCACCTTCCGAGATGGACCGCACTGTGGATCTCCCTCAGTGGATCCACTTCTGACCTAAAGGAACAAAAGCCGCCCACCCCCCAGCCTCCCTCCCCCAGCCGCTGACGCCCAGAGTCTGCTTTCTGTCTCTTGTCTCTCCCTGCTCTGGATGTTCCTATAAACGGCATCGAGCTATAGGCACGGCTTTTATGTAGCCCACGTATTTTAAGTGGGGAGTGGTTAATTTTTTTTTTTAACTTGAAGTAGCATTCTTGTTAAATGAAAGGGGACTTCTAGGTGAATTAAAAATAAGGTGTAGAAATTGAAGTCTTTTTTGTAAATATCTGTACAGTCTCAGGGTGGAGACCCCTGCTCTAAGTGTGGCCCCAGAGTCAGAAGACAGAAGGAAGCGCCTGGCTCCTCCTGCGGCCAAACAGACAAACATGCAGAGAGCTGGGAGGATAGACCACGGGCCGGGACAACGTCCCTTGCATCCCAGGGCCAGAGAGCAGTTTGACACCCCTGTGGTCCCCAGATCTTGAAAGTCAGTGTTCTAAAAAGGGACAGAGGACAGACCCGTGCACGGCTAACGAGGCGACGCACGTGGTGGGTGTACGTCCGAGACGCTCGGCCTCCGGGACACGGGAACATAAACACTGGAGACGGCTGTGTCACCCCTGCTCCGGCGGGTTTCCAGGCTGGTTGATGACCAGCGCTGGGGACAACGTGAGGAAGAGAGGCAGCAGACCCCCGGCAGGGAGGTGTGGAGGACACGCCTCTCTGGGAGAACTGTGCGTGGGACCCCAGGGCTCCACGGGTGCATCCCTTTACCTGCAGAGCGACTCCTAGGAGCCCACCCACAGGGACCCTCGCGTGATGGTGTGCACACGTGTGCCTGTGCACTTGGGGTGTCGGGGAGGGTCCCAGGGGCGTGTACCCTTCTGAAACGTGGTTCCCCCAGCTGCACTCCGACCAGTCCTCTTCCTCCTCCACATTTTCTGGGGCCCCAAATCAGAATTTCCGAAGAGCCCCTGCTATGGGACGTGGGCCATTTGCCATTTTTCATTCTCAGAATCAAGCTGAACGGAACATCTGTGCCCACTGATTACTACTTGAGGAAGAACCCGTGAGGTGGATTTTCTGGGTCAAAACATGCAGTTTTTCCAACACTGGCTGCAGTTTCCAGCACTGGCGGCCTCTGCCCGCTGTGGGCCTTGCTTGGCAAAGCGGGGCCGAGGGAAAGAGAGAGACCCCGAGGGCTGAGACCTCAGGGAGGAGGAGGAGTGAGAGAGCAGGTGATGAAGGGACCTGTGACTGACCTGCCCGGAAGGGACTGTCTCCGCCCTTGGCCCCAAACCTGGCCCCGCCCAGTGCTAGAGCTGATCTGAAGCTGGGACAGAGCTGCTCAGGTTCAAAGGGGCTCTGCTCCTAGAGCTGGAGCTGATGCAAGAGCCGGTGTCAGACAGCTCCGGCCGCAGGGGAGGCGTGCTAGCCGGGTCTGGGTCTACCTCCGACGGTGGAGGCCCGGCCCCGCAGCTGCTGCAGTTCAGCGGCTCTGCCTCTGGAGGGGCCGCTGAGGCCGGCGCTGACTCCTGGGCGGGCGCTGGTGTGGCTCCAGCTGGCGTCACGGCGCCGAGCCGCTGCGGGTGTGGCCTGAGAGCTGTCCCTGGTGCTGGAGTGGGGCTGGCCTGGGGCTCACTCAGGCTCTCGTCCGGGGCTGGGGCTGGTCTCTGTGCCTCCGGCTGCATAGCCAGTCCTGGCTCTCACTCCATAACTGGCCCTCAGCCTGGTGGTCGAGTCGGCCATAGCTCTGGCACTGGGTCCGCCTCTGGAATCGCGGTCAGGGCAGACGCTGGCCCCCCAGCAGGCGTGGAATCCGGCCCAGGAACCGAGAATAGAGCTGCTCTGTGCCTGAAATGGCATCACACTGGGGCCAGAGCTTGGCCTAGCTGTGGTGTGGCTGCCGGAGTGCCTTCTCCCAAGCCGACACTGGCTTCTGGCAGCCAGGCTGGCCCTGGCTCTGGAGCTGGCCCTAGAGCCATGACTGCAGCCGGCTCTACCTCTGAAGCCGGTCCTGGAGCCGCTGCCTCCTGGAGCCTCACACTGGCTCTGTGCTGGTTCTCCTGAATGGGCACTAGAACTATCACTGGGGCTGGTGCAGGAGTGGGTGAGAGGTCTGTGTCTATGTCTGGAGTCGGTGTGATGGCTGATGTCCAGGCTGCCTCCGGCCTGTGGGACAGCACCAGCCTTCCCGGGAGCAGCGCTGGGGCGGCCGCTGGTACTGCAGTGGGAGCCAACACTGGCTGGAGCCCTGGAGGAGGTAACAGAACTGCCTCTGGGAGTCGGTCGGTGCTGGAGCCCGTGCGGGAAGTGACCCTGAGTCTGGAGCTCTGGGGGGGCTGGCTCCAGAGATCACCTGCGCTCTTGTGCTGCTGCTGGGAGTTGGCTGGAGCTCTGGTACTGCCCTGGAGCACTCAAGTCTCTGGGGCTCATCCTCCCGCAGGCTCCGGTGCTGGCACCGGCTTCAGAGGGAGCTCTGCTCAAGAGCTGCCAGGAGGTCTCGTTGTGTTCCCAGAGCCGCGCTGGAGCAGACCGAGTGCAATTCTGTTGCCCTGGGATCTGGGTGGGGTCTGATCCAGAGTCCAGGGCTGGTGCCCAAGCTGGTTCTGGAGCTTCCCGGAGTTCGGGGGCTTTCCCACTAGCTGATGTCGGAACTCGTTCTCGCTCCGGAGCTGACTCTGGATCGAGGGATAAAGCTGGCTCCCGTTCTTGGCGGCACTGGCTCTGAGCCTAGAGGTGGCCCCGGGTTGGGCTCTAGCCCTGGCGCCGCACGACCTCTAGCTGTCGGGCGTGTGCCAGAAAGGCCTCTAGCTGCAGACCAGGCTCTGGCGCTGGGGCGAGACCAGGCGCTGGCGGTGGTGCCGGCTTGCGAGCTGGCAGTCCAGCTGGCCATGGAGCCGCAAGACAACAAAATGTTCACCAGCCTCGAGTCCATGGATTGTACACGCGTGTGTGTGTGCGTGCATCAAGTACACGCCTTTTCTTCCCTTATCTTCTTACCACATAGCATAAGGTAGAATGTATGATGTACCCGCAGTAGTTACCCTCACATCCCAGTGCTTAAGTTGCTGGGCATCGAGGAGAGACGCGCAAGCCTCCCGCCAGCATGCTGCATGCCCTGGGAGCGGGTCTGTGTGTTTGAGTCACACCTGGGACCTGTGTTTTGTTGGGAAGAGTGGCTCGCTTACTGTCCTCACTCCGAGACTCGGCACGGCTCCAGCAGAGCTGTGGGTCCCACGTCAGGAGAGGGCGGGCTGAAACGGTGGCCTCACCTCATTCGGTCAGACTGGTGATTTAGTCCACACGTGTTGCACAGGTGTGCCTGACGTGTACAACTAACTGCCTTCAAGAAAAGAAGTGAAAAGAGTGAGTGTTAGTCCCTCAGTCGTATCCAACTCTTTGTGACCCTCTGTCCATGGGATTCTCCAGGCAAGAACACTGGAGTGGGCTGCCATGCCCTCCTCCAGGGGATCTTCCTGACCCAGAGATCAAACCTAGATCTCCTGCGTTGCAGGTGGATCCTTTACTGAGCCACCAGGGGAGCCCAAGTAAAGAAGATTACTGTCAATAATGTGGGTGGGCATCCTCAGTTGAAGGCCTTATGAGCAAAAAGCAAGGTTTCCTGGACAAAGAGGTCTGCCTCCAGACGCATCTAGATGCCTGCAAGCCTGGCCTGCAGACTTTGGACTTCTCCGCCCACCAATGCACATGAGCCAACACGTTAAAAATCAGTTTTCACTCTGAGTACACATCCACACACGCGTGTGTGTGTACACAGGTGTGTCCTGGTGGAGGGCCCTGACACGCACTGTCCTTCCTCCTCCCCCTTTACCATCACTGTTCTCTGAGGCCCTGGACTCAATGCCCAGTGGCCTGCAACCGTGGTGTGGCCTCCTGGGCTCCACCAGCACTGCCTGGGGCTATGAGCAGAACTGAGCTGACGCTGTCCTGGACGAAGACACACGGATGACTCCCAAAGCCCGCTTACTCGTGGCAAGTCAGAACGTGGTCAGAGAGCTTGTACTCGTGAGGTCAGCCGATGACACGTCAGACTCCTGGAACAGAAAGGCAGACAGGTAAGGGCTCAGGGAAATAAACTAAACCCAAGATTTTTCAAAATGCAGACTTCCACAACAGGAAGGTCTGCTCAGAATATGTTACCATCCCTTTAACACAAGGCTCTGCCTGGCCACCGTCACCTTTCGGCACACAGCTTAGTCCATGCTGTTTCCTGCACAACGCTGTCCTCTGATGCCCAGCATTCTCACTCTACAGTCTAACAGAAGAGGCAGTCGTGTGTGTGCAGGCGAAAGGAGCCACCACCCCAGGAATTGTCAGTCATGTCTGAACTTTGAGCTTGTCTGTTTGAATGTCTCTTGTTTGGGGTGTCCAGTAGGCTGGCCCAGCCCCAGTCACACAGCAGCCAGGGCAAGGATTCCAGGACCAAGAGATCTACACGAGTCCTTCAGCCATCTTGCAGCACATGTTTAGTTTGGGGATTCTGGTTTGCTTCCAGGGAGGTTCTGGGTTTGGTGAGGGAGAAAGAGGAAGACAGGGAGGCAGATGATTTCATGGCTTAAAAGGGGCTGTGAAAGCTTTTCCCACTAAGTGCAGAAACGCTATTTGACAAAACCCAACACCCTCTTGTGAGAAAAGCACTCAAGAAACTAGAAACAGAGAGCATTTCCTGAGGACACCCTGCAGCTCACATCGCACTCGGTGGGGAAGACTGGAGCCTCCCCAGGGGGCAGGAAAGAGGAACAGGGACCAGTCCCACCAGCTCACTGCTGCACTTCACTGAAGGCTTTAGCCTCGTCCATCAGGTAAGAAAAAATAAAGTCATCTAAGCTGGAAAGGATGAAGCAAAACTATGTCTGTTTGCAAATTTCATGACCACGTACATAGGAAATCACAGAGAATACACAGGAAAACTATCAGAACTAATAAACCATTCAGCAAGGTTTCAGGACACAGTGAAATTGTGATAGTCACCCAGTCGTGTTCTACTCTTTGCGACCCCATGGACTGCAGCCTGCCAGGCCCCTCTGTCCATGGGATTCTCCAGGCAAGAATACTGGAGTGGATTGCCATTTCCTTCTCCAGCAGCATGCAGGATAAACAGCACAAAATTCAATTGCATCAGAATGTCAACGGGGGCAGCCATAGTGGAAAACGGAAGATGGTATGGAAGTTCCTCAAAAAATTAAAAATATGTAGAATTACTATGTGGTCCTGCAAGCCCACTTCTGGGTGTTTATCCAGAGGAAATTAAAACACTAATTCAGAAAGATATCTGCACCCCCTCTTCACTGCAGCACTGCTTACCGTAGCCAAGATACAGAAGCAGCCTGAGCATCCGCTGAGGGGTGGATAAGGAGGATGTGTGTGTATAATGGAATATTTAGCCCTAAAAGAAGGAAATCCTGCCATTTGCTGTAACATGGATGACCCTTGAAACAAGTTGAAGTGAAGTTGCTCAGTCAAAACAAGTTGAAGTGAAGTGAAGTTGCTCAGTTGTGTCTGACTCCTTGCAACCCCATGGACTGTAGCCGGCCAGGCTCCTCTGTCCATGGGATTTTCCAGGCAAGAATACTGGAGGAGGTTGCCATTCCCTTCTCCAAGGGATTTTCCAACCCAAGAATTGAACCCAGGTCTCCGGCATTGCAGACGGATTCTTTGCCAGCTGAGCCACCAAGCAAGCCCAAGAATACTGGAGTGGGTAGCCTATCCCTTCTCCAGTGGCTCTTCCTGACCCAAGAATCAAACTGGGGTCTCCTGCGTTGCAGGGGATTGGATTTTTTGGATTCTTTATCAACTTAGCTATCAGGGAAGCCCTGTGCAAAGTGAAACAAGTTAGAGAAAGACAAATACCATATAATCCACTTATATTCGGAATCTTAAAGAAAAAACATAAGGGCTACTAGATACAGAGAATAGAACGGTGGTTACCAGAGGTCGGGGCTAAAGGGGCCAAGATGGGTACACACTTCCAGCTATAAAATAAGTGACTCCTGGAGACGCGGTGTACAGCATGGTTACCGCAGTTCACAACACTGGACTGAATATTTGAAAGTTGCCCGGAGAGCAGATCTTGAAAGTTCTCATCGAAAGGGAAAAACTGTGTAACTATGTGAGCTGGTGGATGTTGACTGGGGTGACCACTGGGCAGTATATACAAATATCAAATCATTGTGTTACACACCTGAGACTAATATACTGTTATATATTGATTTAAAAAATCAACTGTGGGCTTTCCTGGGGGCTCAGTGGTAAAGAATCCGCCTGCTGGTGCAGGACACACGGGTCTGATCCCTTATCTGGGGAGATCCCACATGCTTCAGAGCAACTAAGCCCGTGCTCTAGAGCCGGGGGCCACAGCTACTGAGCCCATGTGCAGCAATTACGGAAGCCCGTGTGCCTAGAGCCTGCGCTGCACAGCAAGGGAACCCATGTGCAGCAATTACGGAAGCCCGTGTGCCTAGAGCCTGCGCTGCACAGCAAGGGAGCCCATGTGCAGCAATTACGGAAGCCCACGTGCCTAGAGGCTGCGCTGCACAGCAAGGGAGCCCGTGTGCAGCAATTACGGAAGCCCACGTGCCTAGAGGCTGCGCTGCACAGCAAGGGAGCCCACGTGCAGCAATTACGGAAGCCCACGTGCCTAGAGGCTGCGCTGCACAGCAAGGGAGCCCGTGTGCAGCAATTACGGAAGCCCGCGTGCCTAGAGCCTGCGCTGCACCGCAAGGGAGCCCGTGTGCAGCAATTACGGAAGCCCGCGTGCCTCGAGGCTGCACCGCAAGGAGCCACTGCAGGGAGAGGCCCGCACACCGCAGCTGGAGGGAAGCCCGCGCAGCAACCAAGGCCAGCACAGCCAAAGATAAACCTCAGAAGATCAACTGTATTTCTATAGAGGAGCACACTCTGACAATGAATATAAGAAAGCAACTTCATTTACAATAACGTTCAAAAGATTAAAATACTCATAAATCAATTTAGTGTCCAAAGTATTAAGACTTGTATAATGAAAGCTACAGCACGTTATTGGAGCAGCTGAAGCCAAAATAAATAGAAGGGCATCCCATATTCATACGCTGAAAGACTGTATGCTATTAGGACGGCAATACTTCACAAAGGGAGCTACAGGCTCAATGCGATCCACAGCAAAATCTCAGCTGCCTTCTTTTCTTTTTCTTTTCTTTCTTTTTTTGTTGCAAACATAAACAAGCCAATGCTGAAATCCATTTGGAAATGCAAGGAACACAGAATAGCCAGAACAGTATTGAAAAAGCAGAGCAAAGATGGAGGAATCGACTTCCCAATTTCAAAACTATTATGAAGACAGTGTGGCCCCGGCATAAAAATAGATACACAGAAATAGAAACATAACAAAATAGACATAACAAAACAGACACGCAGACCCTCGAGACAGAGCTGAGAGTCCGGAAATAAGCCTGCATGTCTGGACTCAGGTTTTGATGAGCGACCAGACAATTAAATGGGGAAAAAATAGTTTATTTGATCAAATGGTATTGGGACAGCCAGGTCCATACACGCGAAGGCGAAGGAAGAAACTGGACTCTTGCTTACAGCCTCACAGAGATTGACTCAAAACATATGAAACAGTGACACATAAGACAAAACTAGAAAACTCTTAGAGGAAAACATGTGGGGATAAAGCATCTTGACCTGAGTTAGGGAATGGTTTCTTGTATATGACACTTTTTGCACAAGTATAAAAAATAAATTGGATTTCATTAAAATTTAAAACGTGCATTAAAAGACAACATCACTAAAATGACCGCCTGCTGAGAGGGACGAAGCCTCCGCTGACCACACACTAGAGACGTGCATGTAGAGTATATAGTGAACGCTCACAACGTGATAATAAAAAAACTAATAACCCAATTTTTTTTAAATGGAGAAAGGAGGTGAGTAGACACTTCTCCAAAGAAGATATACACGTGGCAAATAAGCACGTCAAAAATGCTCAACATCATCGGGAGGGAAAGCAGACCAAAACCACAGTCAACAAGATACCATTCCACATCCACTCAGTCGACTCTTCGGCCCCAGGGACCGCAGCCCGCCAGTCTCCTCTAAGCATGGGATTCTCCAGGCAAGAACACTGGAGCGGGTTGCCATTTCCTCGTCCAGGGGATCTTCCCGACCCGGGGATGGAGCCCAGGCCTCCTGCACTGCAGGCGGATTCTTTTCCATGAGCCACCAGGGAAGCCCTCACACCCACCAGGATGGTTTGATTAAAAGGACAGATATGGGAAGGGTTGGCAAGGATGTGTAGAAATTGGAATCCTCACATGTGGCTGGCAGAAATACAAAATAGTGCAGCCGTTTGGAAGACAGCCTGGTGATGCTTCAAAATTTGAAGGGCTTCCATATGATCTAGCATTTCTACTCCTAAGAATACGCCCAAGAGAAATAAAAACAGATGAACAGCTCGCATGCAAATGTTCATAGCATGGTTATTCAGAACAGCCAGAGGCAGAAACAGCCCAAACAGTCCATCCTCTGACAAATGGACAAGCAAAGTATGGTAACTCTACGCAGTGGAACAGTATTTGGCAAAACAATGAATTATTGGTACATGCCACAAACATAGATGAACCTTTGACAGCGGGCTACATTAAAGAGCTGTCACACAAAGCCACACGTTGTACTATTCTATGTCGGTGAAAAGTCCAAAATAGAGATAAAAAGTAGGTCAATGGCTGTGTAGGGCTGTGAGGATAAGAGAAATGGGGGTGGCTGCTAACAGGCCCAGGGTCTTCTTTGAGGTGGTGAACACGGCCTGCTGTTATGGTGGCGGCCGCACAGCCCTGGATCGTGCACGTAAAGAGCGTCCAGGTGCGCCAGTGGTAAAGAATAAAGAGATCCCTGGGTCTGCAAGACGCCCTGGAATGGCTACCCGCGCCAGGATTCGTGCCTGGGAAATTCCTTGGGCAGAGGAGTCTGGCAGGCTACAGTCCATGGGGTCGCAGAGTCAGACACGACTGAGCACATATATTTTAAGTGGGTGGATCATGTGGCATGTGAGTTATATCTCAGTAAAGCAGGTTTTTTATTTATTTATTTATTTTTAAAGTAATTTTCTTCCCACTCAACTTGGAGATGTGTCATGGTCCCAGAATAAGCAGGGCTGGGCACTTGCTACAGCCTCGAATGCTGGCCTGCCCCAAGAGTGTGGGCCACAGCCCCTTAAACCCCACCCGGGGGAGGCAGGGGAAGACACCCTCAGAGGGAGAAGCTGGGGGATGCTCCAGCCAGCAGCTCGGCACGAGCGCATGCCTTGACCCTCCCAGGTTAAAAAAGGTTAAGAGTCTCTTGGCAAGAGGACAGGGCAGAAATTTTATCTCTGTGGTTTTGACGCGGCTAATACACATACGAAGTGCATCAAAGGGGAGAGACGTGAGCAAACGTAGTGACGACATGTACCACAGTGCGATCAAGACGCTGAGGTTGGCTTACAAGACTTGTCCAGATCAGGGACGGAGATGGGATTCAACACTAGGACTTGGAATTCATGAGTCTATCAGAGACTGACTCACCGGTATGAGACTCAGGGGACTACTAAGTGGGTTGAACACAAACCCTCCCAAGAGATGAGTCAGTGTCCAGAGGTCAAAACCAAACTGGTGACGTGGGAGGAGCAGCACGTGGGTGGTGATCGTTTAATGGGACTTTCTGTGACACACGGGTATAAACGACCTTCACTGGACTAACTCACCTTAGACCTGATCCTCTCTGGTTTGGGCATTTACTAGCCTATAACTTTTAAAGAAAAAACCCATTTGTATCACCTGTTTCACGGCTTAAAGAACATTTGGTAACAACATCATCAGCTGTCAGAGCTGCGAGAACCTTTGGAAATCACCTAGCCCCCCGTCCCAACCCATTTTACAGATGAGGACATTGAGGCCCAGGGAAGGTGACTGACCCAAGGATACACTGGGAGTTTCTCTGACATCTGGTCCAGGCCCCCCCCCCTTTTTTTTTTACCATGAAGCGATCCTCAAGCAAGATTTGAAAGGTAACAAGTCTTTGTATCACTTTAAGGAAAAGTCCAGGTCTGCATTTTCTCCAAAGAGTAAAATGTGGAATCACTCTCTCCCTGACACAGAAACAAAATCGGTAACTGGAGAAGAGGAAACAAGAGCACAATGGCCGTGTTCAGTTCAGCCCCAAACAGATCTGCACAAAATGACTCGAGCGGTGCCTGTGGCCCCTAGAGTCAACCCAAAGGGAACTGCCTCAACTCCTAACAGATGAGGCGTAAAGGAGCCAAGACACGTGTGTCTCCTCAGCCAGGCACATCACCCTGGGCATCCGTGTGCCCCTGCTGCAAGGGCCACAATCCCCAGAAGTGGGCGGGATGGGGGTGGCAGATCCCTGCTCCCTGGGGTACCCTGGCTCAGGGTCCCGGCTCCGTCACTGGGGTGACAGGGGTCTCCAGCTCACCTTCCGGCATGTCCAGCTCATCACCCCTTAGACAAATAAAAGCAGAACTTGACCGCACTGGATCGGGGATGCAGCGCCAAAAGTTTGTGGTCCTCCCGGCCCCCCAATCCGGTCTGGCAGGTGAGGGGCCCCGAGGGAAAAGTCTGAGTCTTTGGTTCAGAGGCCAGTCTCTCCTGGCATCCGACACACTTCTGAAACGGAGGTGGGTCCCCGGCCGCTCCAAGATCAGGGGCTTCCGGTTCTCTGCAGACAGGTGTCGCCCCGAGCTCCGTCCTCCAGCCCTTAAGGGCGCTTCAAACGCCGCAGCGGACGCGGGGCTCGCAGGGCAGTGCGGGGTCGGGGGACCCGGCGCATGGGGAGCCGTAGGTGTTGCCCGAGCACGCGCTGTCCGCGGGCCCGGGCGCGCGCCTCGCGGTGGACGCGACGCCCAGAAGTCCCGCTGCGGGCGCACCCGCGACCCCTCCACCCACCCGGCGGGGAGAGCCCCATCCGCATCCAAACTGGGCCGAGCAGGTGCGGGTCCACCACCAGCCGAGAGGAACGGCTGGGAAACTGAGGCCAGAGCAGGCAGGGTCTGCCTGGGGCCACGAGGCGCCACCAGGTGGGCAGAGTCCAGAGAAAAAGAGGGGGCTCTCACCTCCCAGGTCTTCTCTAGGATGAGTCCCTCAGGTCCTGCAAGACCCCTGCCCAACCCTCCCAAGTGGGATCCGTTCTTCGCGGCGTCCCTGCAAGGGTGTAGGTGTGCACACGTACACACCAACACACACACTCACTCACTGCCCTGCCAGGGGTCAGAGGGGAGTGCACGCAGAGGAGCTGAAAAGGATGAGATGAAAGAGCTTGGGGGCAGCTCTGCCAGGGGGCAGGGGCATCCTGTATCCTAGCAACATCCTCGGCCCCTAGCATGGGGAGGGGAGATGCCAGGCTGCTGGTAGGTGGTCCCCACGCTTCTTAAGAAGCTCCCTCAGCCGGCCGTCCACAGGGCTCCTCTAGAGGACGGGGGTCTGTGATCTTGTGTCCATCGCTCCGAGCATATAAATGAGTATGAACCCCCTAGAATGTTGGGGGGAGCAGAGAAGACCCCATTCCTTCTCTGAAATTGGGGTTCTTGACAAGGTGATGCCAAGGCTGGCACAGCTGGAGAAGTATCACTTGGTTTTCCGTTGATGATCACCTGTACTTTGGGGGTCGTTCGGGTCGTCCGTGGAGCCTGCAGGTCCTGTCTCTTTGGCCCCTGGGGCCCAGGAGAGCTGGCGTTGCTTCACTGTGTGGATCAGCTGAGCCTCTCTGGGCGGGGGCGCCTGCCTTCCCATCCTCTCCCCCACCAACTGCCCAGTGTGAAACGAGGACTCAGTGCCAAGCCACAGACAGTGGTCTGTGGGCGGGGCAACGACCCTCATGTTAATAAATTTAGTCCGCAGTGTTGTGGTTGCTTAGGTGGGGAAAGAATTGCCAGACAAGAGACAGGGTGAGATAGAATAGAGCTGATGAGAGCGAGAGTTGCGTTAGGACGGCGGGCCTCCTGACAGCCAGCGACTGTCAAAGATCATCTGCCTGTTTGTTTGTCTTAAATTCTATTTTTAAAATCAGAGGATAATTGCAACATTGTGATGGCTTCTGCCCTACATCAACATGAACTGGCAGTGGGTTTGCACATGTCCCCTCCTTCCTGAACCCCCTCCCACCTCCCTCCCCACCCCACCCTTCTAGGCAGTCACGAGGCGCTGGCTTTGGGGTCCCTGCGTCATGCAGCCACCTCCCACTGGCTGGCTGCTTTACGTGTGGGAATCTATGTTTCAATGCCCTTCTCTCAGATCATCCCGCCCTCTCCTTCCCCTACTGTGTCCAGGCAGGGAACAAAGGAACGGGGCAGGAATCTTGCAAGTCATTTGCTAATTGGGTGAGGTACGTATAGTTTCCTTATACGGGGAAGGAGGAGAACAGGACGGCCTTACACGAGACAAAAATGGACAAGCCATACTGTCCAGGAGGGCTCAAAACTCCTCAGCAGTTGCAACGTGGTGGAAAGGGCGATGGGCGTCTGGCGCTTTCTGTTCTGCGCGAGCTCAGTGAAGCTGAGGAGCAGTGATTCTGACCGCCCGGAGCACCGCCAGCCTTGGTCACTGGGAGCTGAGCGAGCTTGACTTGGGACCACTGCTCATCTATAAAGTGTGTGAAATCACGGAGTTCCCAGAGGGCCCCTGATGACAGTAAGTGCCTCAATACACCCTCATCTGGGTGGTGGGCTTCCTCCGGCCCCCACCTACACCAGCCTGGGCTGCACACAACTTCTGCCTGGGGTCCTGTGAGAGACGAATGTGGGGGTGGCGGGGAAGGGTGGAGAAAGAGGAGGAGGGGCCCCAGACCTTCTCCCTGCCCCGCCCGGGTGTCTATTGCCCCCTGCGGGTCCCCCTGACCCAGCCATGCCCTGAGCTGGACCCTGGGATGGAGTCTGGTGACCAGCAGAGCTGGAAGGGGTAGAATCAGTAACCCTCGGGCCCCCAGATGTCCAACCCAGCCAGCCCAGCGTGCTGCAGCCCACCCATCCGGGAGGGTGGGCTCAGGGCCCAGGGAACTTGGGCTGGGGGTGGGGGTGGTGGGGCGGTGATCACAGAGCGGTTAGCAAGCGTCAGGACACACGACCAGAGGCGCATGCGCGCTGTGGGCGGGGTCACGTGCCCGCACCCTCCGGGGTCTCTCGCGCGCTCTTGGCCGTGATCGTGAGGCCCGGCCGACAAGCGGGAGGGAGGCCAGTACGACCCCGAGCGGGTGCCCACCACACCCGTCCAGAGGAGAGAGCCTGGGTGCGTCCTCGCGGAGCTGGGCTGAGCAGGTCCCCGTCCAACCTGCCATGAGGCCCCGGCCCGGGAGGTGGGCAGAGTCTAGAAGGACAGGATTGGTTCCCACTTCCCCAGCCGGCCTCACCCCTCCTCGGGGGTTTCCTCTGGGATGAGAGCTCCTCAGGTCCTGGAGGACCCCTGCCACCCCTCCCACGGGGGCCAATTCCTCTGGGCGTCCCCACGAGGGCGCAGGTACACGCGTGCACACACATGCTCACACTCACTGAGTGTCCTGCTGGGAGTGAGAGGGGTGTGCACGGGGGGAGGGGACAGGGGTGAGGAGGAGGAGGCTGGGGACAGAGACAATGACCCCCCAGCAACATGCCCGGCCCATAGCATGGGAAGGGGGTTGCCAGGGTGCCCACTGGGCCATCCCTAGAGAGGCCTGGGGAAGACAGGGTCTGGGGTCCTGTGTCCACCACTCTGGGCACCGGGAGCTAGGATGAGGCTCCTGCCCAGTGTGGAGGGGCTACAGGAGAGGAGGCCTCAGCTTACTCCCCCGTAGAGGGGGTGCTTAGACAGGGTGGTCCTGGAGGCCCCATAAGATTGCAGGAGAGTCTGTTGGCCTTGCTCCCCCATCCATGACCCACTGTGCTCCGAGTCCTTGGAAAAAGCTTTCTGCTCCCTGAGGTCCTTCTGAGCAGGGGGCAGCCTGGGGACGTGGGGGACTGGGGACCCGGGGGTGCAGAAGGGGGCAGGGACTGGACCACCCACTGGGAACCACGGACAAGACCCTCCTTGTTGGCCCCTAGGGGTCCTCATTTGGACCCCTGGATGGGGTGAGGAGGCCTCCGGAGTGACCTGAGCACGGGGACAGGGAGGGGGGAGGCGGCAAGGGAGGCGCTGGGGTCTCTCTCGCCCAGGAGCGGGCAGGCTCTGCTCCTTCGGGGGTGGGCCCTGGTGGAACCACTGCCTTGCTGAGTTTCTGTCATGCCCCGCCAGGCTCCTCTGTCCATGGGGTTTTTCGGGTAAGAGTATTGAGGGGGCTGCCTTTTCCCTTCTCCAGGGGATCTTCCCAGTGTGTGTCCTGCATCGCAAGCGGATTCTTGACCCGCTGAGTGGTCGGGGAACCTGGACCCCAAACAAGGGGTTTGGTCTCTGCTTTTCCTGCCTGGGCTGCAGTGCTGGAGATGACCACGAGGGGGCGGGCAGTGCCCACTCTGCTCTGTGGAGGCCAGGGTCATTCTGGGCGTCCCCCTGCCTCTGACTCAACAGGCACCTTTTATTGTTAGTCTCCGGGCCCACAGTGTCAGCTGCTCAGAGGCGGGAGGGGGCTCTGAGACCCTCTGTTGATGGTTCAGCTACTGCCTGGGGGTGGTGCTGACACCACAGACGGTTCCTGCCTGCAGGAGCTCACGGCCTGGAGGGGCAGGTGGACGAGAGCAGGAGGGCAAGTCCATGTGAGAGAGGAGCACGTGCTCCAGGGAACTGAGTCAGGGTCCTGGGGGAGGGCCGGGAGCCCTGGGGGTCTACAAGGCTCCACGGGACACCGATGCCGTGACCAGAAAGACAGGGGTGGTCAGCCCTGCACGCTCGGAGCAGTGAGCTGGGCTCAGAGGTGCAGCCAGCCCTGCACGCTCCGAGCAGTGAGCAGGGATGGGAGGGATGTCAGAGCATTGGAGGAGGAAGAGACTTTGGCCAGAGGGCAGGTGAGGTGGGAGCTGGGGTGGCCGGAGATGGAGGGGGAGGGGAGGAGGGGGAGGGCAGACCTGGGCCTGGACAGATGTCCTGGGGTCTGTGCCCTGTGATGGCATTCCCCTCACTTCCAAGAGCAAGGGGCTTCCCCCGTGGCTCAGCGGTAAGGAATCCTCCTGCAATGCAGGAGCCACAGGAGACAGGAGTTTGATCCCTGGGTCAGGAAGATCCCCTGGAGGAGGGCATGGCAACCCACTCCAGTATTCTTGCCTGGAGAACCCCATGGACAGAGGAGCCTGGTGGGCTACAGTCCGCGGGTCACAAAGAGTCAGAGATGACTGAAGCGACTGAGCACGCACACCCACGAAGGCAATCCCTGACCCTCACACAGCATCTGTGACCAGGATGCAGGCTCAGCTCAGATGGGGACCTCTGCCCCGAGGCTGCCCAGGAGGCTAGGCTGTGGTCCCAGCTGAGGCTCCATCAGGGCGGGTCTGTCTCTGAGGTCATTGGTGGATTCCGTATGGATGGGGGTTCAAGTCTTTCCTGTCTGTGGGCCGGGACCCAATGTCAGTTCTTTGTACTGGAGCCTCAGGGCACCTCATAACCTCTGACCCTGCCTCTCTAGAACACTGCATCCAAGACAGGGAGACAGAGACAGGAGAGAGGAACCCAGGAGGAGTGACCAGGCGGAGTCCCAGACTTTGCATTAGTGAGTCTTGGAAATGACAGCCCATTGCTTTTGCCCAATTCTGTTCATTTAAACCCAGTCCCAAAGCCCCTCCACCCTCAGGGAGGAATCACACAGGATGTGGGCCTGGAGGTGGGGATGCGGGGCGCTGTCATGGGGCTCACCATCCACAGGTAGAGGGGGGACAGGAGGACCTTCCCCACTTGTCACTCATCTGTGGGGTAAAGACTGAAGCTAACGGAGAAGCAGGGGGCAGAGGATGAGATGTTACCTAGCATCACGGACGCAATGGACACGAACTCTGGAAGACAGTAGAGGGCAGAGGAGCCTGGCGTGCTGCAGTCCATGGGGTCGAAAAGGTCAGACGCAACTTCGTGACTGAACAACTACTGCAAGGAGAGTAAGTGTAAGAGAGTGAACTCAAAGGAATTAAGAATTAAAGAAGAAAGCCTTCCCACCCCAGCAGGCAGTGCCCCATTCCCACCCCACCCACCCCTCGTGTGCCCTGAGCCATGGTGGGGGAGGAAGATTCCAGGGTGTGTGCTTTTCCGGAACCCGGTTTCCCCTGGTGGACATTGGCCAGTCCATCCTCTTCCTCTTCTGAATTTTCTGGGGCCCCCGAATCGTGTAAATATTGAGTCCCTTTCTGATTCTTCTCTCCCATCGCTGTGGTGAAGGGAACAGGTGAGTCCATAAATCTTTGTTTAGCTCAAACCCCTAGAAGAGAGATTCTTGGTCTAATGCAAACATGATTTTAACAGTGGTCACAGTTTCCAAACTCTGAGGTCTTCTTGGCCACTCTGAGCCTTGTTTGAGAAAGCAGGAGTCCACATGCTGGGGCTGAAGACCCGAGGAGGGCAGCCGACAGGCCCGGCCCGCAGTGAAGGCGACCGAAGGCCAGAGACCACTGCTGCCGCTGCCCGCCCCAGGGCTTGGCCTTCTGCTGCTGGTGGCCGACATGCAGCTCAGAGGCAGAGCCTGAGGGTGAGAGGGCAGGGTCAGGGGGCGCAGAGGGGGCAGGGGTGGGGACGCAGGGAGCAGCCCCCAGAGGCTGATGCTGGGCCTGGAGCAAGCACGGGGCCCCACCCCACCCCGGGCCCCAGTTTCCAGAGCTCCAGCTCAGACTAGTAACCCCGCCTAGGCCTGGGGGGGGACCTGGGGTACTGAGCTGGGGTGTGGCAGAGCTGGGTGACCCTCCCACTGCCCCCCCCAGGAGCTGTTCAAGAAGGTGGTCCCCTCCCACTGCCTGGGCTCCAGGAGGGCAAGGAGCACCTGGCCCCGACCGTCTGCGCCACCGCCACCCAGTTCAGAACGTGGCCCACCGTGTCATCACCTCCTGCCTCGGGGACTGAAGGGTGTAGGCCCGCCACAGGGCCAGGGTGGTGGAGCACTGGATCCCAGGGGCCAGGGCATCCCGTGAGAGGGCCCAGGAACCCCTCTCCAGTTCTGGAAGCTTCCTGTCCTTGGCGAATTGGGTCTGCAGCTTGCCAGCTGGTCACTGTGGCTGCTGGGTGGGTAGGAGGGGAGGGGTCCTTCCGTCCCAAAGCCAGCTCAGCCTGCCCCCACGAAACCAGGCCCCACCGCTCACTGCGTGTGCACTGTGCTTCAAGGGGAGGGCACCCCATCCGCCCAGGAACACGGTGCCACTGGAATGCTCTCGGTTAAGCGGCCCAAGGACCTGCCCTGGGAGGCAGGTCTGGGACTCCCCACTCTGGCCCCAATCACAGAGAATCCTGTTAGCAACACTTTTCACAGCCGTGTGGCCCAAACTGGCCATAACCTGTGAGCTTGTGAGAGTCTCAGGAAGATGAATCTATGGTGGGTCCTCCTTGACCCCACCTCAAGGCTTCCCCAGCGCCCCCGGGCAGCCCCCATCCCAAGTCAGAGCCGACACCGAGGTGACCCCTCCTGAGCTGGGCTTGACGAAGGTCTCTACACTGTAGGAGAGGTGAAGAAGGCTTTCGCAGGACCTCAGACCCACCCTGGGGGCAGGGGTTCCAGGGGGCTGTGGCAGAGGAGCAGCACAGCCAAGCCTCCCAGAAAGCGGAGGCCCTTCTGCAGGGAAAAAAGAGCTGGCCCCAGGTTAGGGACGCGCGTGGGTTGGGGCAGTCCCTACGGCAGGCGTTAGTTATCAAGTGCCTCTGGGCTTGGAGCTTCCCTACTGGCTCAGATGGTAAAGAGTCTGCCCACAAGGCAGGAGACCGGGTTCTATCCCTGGGTCAGGAAGATCCCCGGAGGACACGCACACTGGTGCTTTTGCTGTTGCTCAGCCATGTCCGACTCTTTTCAACCCCGTGGACTGCAGCACGCCAGGCCTCCCTGTCCATCACCATCTCCTGGAGTTTGCTCAAACTCATGTCCATCGAGTCGGTGATGCCATCCAACCATCTCATCCTGTCATCCCCTTCTCCTCCTGCCCTCAATCTTTCCCAGCATCAGGGTCTTTTCCAATGAGTCAGCTCTTCGCATCAGGTGGCCAAAGTGTTGGAGTTTCAAACTTCAACATCAGACCTTCCAATGAATATTCAAGGTTGATTTCCTTTAGGATGGACTGGTTGGATCTCCTTGCTGTCCAAGGGGCTCTCAAGAGTCTTCTCCAACACCACAGTTCAAAAGCATTAATTCTTCGGCGCTCAGTTTTCTTTATGGTCCAACTCTCACATCCATACATAACTACTGGAAAAACCATAGCCTTGAAGAGACGAACCTTTGTCTCTGCTTTTTAATACACTGTCTAGGCCAGTCATAGCTTTTCTTCCAAGGAGCAAGCGTCCAAGTGTTTTGCAGAAGCTAGCTCGTGCTGTCCCGCCGCCCACGGAAGGCAGGTCCCACCCTACCGTCGGAGGCGCGGGGGCCGCGCGAGGATGGCCCCCACCCCGGGCGCTGCTGGCCAGCGCGACAGGGGAGCTCAGCCAGGGCCGCGGTCGCCACGCAGGCCGTGCGGCCGGGAGGGTCCGCTAGATGGCGCTGCGGCGCCGGCGAAGTCGGCGAGGGCGCGGGCTGAGCCTCGCGGGCCGCCGTCCGAGCTATAAAAGGCGCGGCGCGCGTTCGTGCGGCCTTTCCGGGCGGCGGGGATGGAGAGGTCGAGGGGGGTCTCATTACGGCCTCTGGGCGGGAGGCCGAGCGCCCGCCCACGGCCGAGCCCCGCGCCCGGCGTCTCCGCCCAGGGTGCTCTTCGCAGTTTCCTGGCTTGGAAGCCTCGGGAACATGGCGAGGCAGCGGTGGTTTAACGGGTGAGCTGGGACATAAGGGGAACGTGCCGTGTCTGGTTTTGTCTTTAACGTATTTGTCTTTAAACGTATTGATCGCCTCTACTGGGCCCTGTCTCAAAGCTAGGCGGTCTACGGGTTATTCGTGGGTGTAGCGTAGCGGGTGTGGGAGCGGGGCCCCCTTCCCGCAACAGTGGGGAGGGGGCGGCGGCATGCCTAGCGCGGCCCTTCTGTCCCTTGGGGTCTGCACGCTGTATCCTAACCTCGGTCTTCCACACAGCCCGAAATGAAGCAGGGGTCAAACGGAAGGTACCTGGTTTGGCGTGCAGACAGGGTAGGCCTGGAGGTCGAATGCAGCAAAGCCAAGCCTGCGTGGAGGGCCCCGTTGCGCGCTTCGCAAGCGCATAGGCAGTCTCGGGACCCGGACCCACGGGTGTCGTGATCTTCCCCGCACTGCCCCTAGAGGCGCTGCAGGCGTGGCTGCCGTGTCACGTCTGCGTCATGAGGTGGCAGAGAGGAAAGAGGCTCGGTCTACGCCCAGTGTTCTGGCCGGTGGACATCTGGATGATTGGTAGTCTGACACTTGACAAAGTGCCCACCGAGGGTGGGTGAGTGTTGCCTGAAGCCTGTCCTGTAAGAACGCCTTAATTCTCTCCTAGCGCTTGGCTGGGCCCCAGGACACGCCGAGGTTGCGTGTGAGGAGCGGCAGCAGGTGGGTGTTTGCCCTCTGGCTGAGCGACCAGGGGGAAAGATGGGTAGGTTTCCGTAAGGCCGACCTACTTGCATTACAGAATGGTAGCACTAAAATTTCCCTTTCAGAGGTGAGCTCAGTGCCGCCTAGCAGGGGACATCATTGAACGTGTTCTAGGTGGATTAAAATGTTACAAGATACTCACACGTTTTTCTGCCTCTTAAAAGAAATCTTAAGATAGATTGTACAGCCAAAAACTCTTTAAAAGAAGTTGCCAGATAGAAAGACAGTTCGAAGACCAGCTGCAGTAGCCTACGGTGAGGCCTGTTTAAATTCCAGAGCTTTTTTTCCTGTCGCCTTGTTAATGGTACTTTTCTGACCCATTGTTCTGTCCAGTGTCTCACTGGTAGCTCCCTGGGAGAGAAGGTGCAGAGATTTCGGGGGGTGGGGGGCGGGGGTCCTCCTGGATGGGCTTCCTAGGTGACTCGGTGGTAAAGAATCCGCCTGCCAGTGCAGGAGACCCAGGAAACTTGGGTTCAGTGCCTTGGCCAGAAAGATTCCCCGGAGAAGGGAATGGTAAGCCACTGCGGTATTCTTTGCTGGGAAATCCCACGGGCAGAGGAGCCTGTCTGCGCTGTGGCCCCCGGGTTCATCAGACACCAGCCTACTGCGGCTGTTGGCACAGGCAGACCGTGTCAACCTCAGAGCTGACTGCCGGGGGTTCCGTGCCAGCAGCCCCGTTTGTTAGTTTTAAATGCTCAGTAGTAGCTTCTCTTCGCTGATTCTGGACCAACCATTCTTGTTATTTGATACAGGAAGGACGGCAACTGTTAGCCTGTGAACGAAAGTGAGTGAGCCGCCTCACGCTCCTGACCAAGGTAAGTGGCCGTGCTCTTCTGAGCTGTTCGGGGGGGCCTCGGGGGGCGGGCACTGCCCTGCAGATGCCGGACTTGCCGGCACCACGGGTGCGGCCGCCCTGCTGTGCCTGTGCCGTTGGGGCAGAGAGGAAGCGGCTATTTCTACGCTCAGTGCTCAGAACTGTGGGCACTAAGAATGGTTTGTAGCCGGACATCAGTGGGCACCGCTCGAGGGAGCCCCTTGTTCCCACGTGCACAGAAGAGAAGGCCGGGGAGGACGGAGGGAGCGGACAGGCACACGGCAAGCTTGGGTCCGGTGGGATTGACCAGGAGAGGGTCTGCTGGAAACAATGGTTCTGTGTGGGAGGCCTTTCTAGGCATCCTTGAGCACCTGTGATGCCCCTCCCTGGCTGGGGGCTGCTGAGCTGGCGTCCTGCGCCACCCGGCCTACGAGCGCCTGACGTAAGGAGTCCCTCGAGGGAAGGCCAGAGGGTCCGGTTGACAGCGCTGCGCCAGGAAAACAGAGTTTGGGAGGATTCGCTGATTAGATTCCACCTCACAGATCCCTAGGTGCGGCTGGTCCATGGGGGAGACAGCTGCAGGTGGGACTCTTCAGGACACGTGTCAGGGCAGGTACGTTGGGCAGGGGGCTGGCGGGGGGTCTGACACCTGGACCCTCACAGTAGACAGTGGTTTGCCAGAATCTGGGTGTGGGTAGTGTATGAAATCCTGGAGGGGAGTCAGGTCGTTAGCTGATGGAGCACCTGGGTGGCAAGTTAGGGGTGTGTCGGGGGGAGTGTATGCAGCCTGCTGGAATCAGTTGTGGGGGTGCTTTTGGGGGTGTTCGAGGACCCGACAATGAAAGCCACCCTGGACAGAACGGGAGGCAGGATGCACCCTGCTGGCAGGGTGGCTCTCCTGAGCTCGGGTGACCCAGCCCTCTCGCTCTATGGTCCCTCCCACAGGGCAGGCGAGGGCTGTCTGCACAGTGTGTATCTGGTTGGTTTTTAAATCCCAGTTAGGTGTGTTGTTTTGTTTTTTTAAGAATGATCTTGAACTTGTGGCTGCTACTAGATTTTTTGCCCACATCTCCTCGTATTCCGCGGCTTCTCCACTGGAGTGGGGCCAGGGTGACGGTGGACTTGCCGGAAGTCAGACGGCTGCAGGTTGAAGCAGGTCCAGTCTGTCCACCTTTGAGCCTGGCGGCGGCATGTCCTTCCCCACCCTGCTTGATGACCCCCGCTGGCTGAACCCCCTAGAAAATGCGTGGAATGTTCGGGGGATGAGGCTGAGGAGGCCTGTCTTTGCCTTCCGGAACCCCGCTCCTGTCCTGAGGTCTCCACCCAAGGTAAGGAGGCTTGACCAGGGGAGGGGCCTCGGTCCGGGCGCTCCAGCACCGGGAGGCACGCCTAGTGGGTCCCCTCGGTTTCCTGTCTGCAGGTGGGAACCCCGGAGAGCAGCCTAGCAGCCATGCGCCGCCGGACTCAAGGGCAGTACAGAGCCTGGGAAAGGCACGGCCTTGGAAGTTCCTCTGAAGAAGAACGTGCAGGCTCGTCGCGTCGTGTGTTGAAAAGCAGCAGTGGCGTGTGCTTCTGCCCCTCGGTGTAGAGCAGCAGGGTTGAGGCAGCGGCTGTGCGCGTTACAGAGACGTGAACAGAGGCTGCGTGGAGCTCAGGGAGCCAGAGATGACAGTCCGGCAACGGGTGGGGCAGGGGGGCAGGAAGGCGCCCGAAGGCAGCGGTATCCGCCTGCAGTGGAGCAGCCCCGCAGGCACCCCAGGGCATGGTGGCATGGGCCTGAAGTCTTCCAGCCGGGAGGTGCGGGATCTTGTGTGCAGGCCCACCCCACAGGCCTGAGCTGTCTCTGGATTATCCCCCAACCCAAGGAGAGAATGTCGATGAGGTTTACAAATTAGTCCTGAGAACGAGTGTCTCACAGCTGAAACCTTTGGACCCGTGTTTTCAGCACAGGTTGCGACAGTGAGTGGAAAGATCTCCTGTCTTGGTGAAGGAGCATGTCCCCATGTTGGCAAAACTATAAAGAATAAATGCATCTTGAATAAACTACCTTGACTTGCCTTTCTCTGTCTGATCAGCCAGGGCCCCAACAGGAGCTGAGGGTGTGAGGGGTCAGGGTCCTGGGCTCTTTTCCCGGACAATGGTAGCTTTTTGAAGTCAATGAAACCTGAAGTTCTCCCGTAATTGCGTGCGCCCCTGGTTACGTCCCCGTCCACATGTGGCCCAGGTCAGGGCTGGTCACCCTTGCCCTTGGCCCCAGTCAACCCCAAACAGCCAGCTGCCAGGATGTGGGTCCAGGGGTGGCATGGGCCCCTGTGGCTGCCCCCTCCCCTTCCCCGTTCCCTGCAGTAGACTCCAGGCTGAGTGGGGTGGGGGTACTCAGGAAAAGTGGAAAAGCTGGCTTGACAGAACTAAGATGATCGCATCCTGTCCCAGCACTTCATGGCAAATAGGGAAACAATGACATGATTTTCTTGGGCTCCAAAATCGCTGGGGACAGGGATGGTAGCCATGAAATTAAAGACGCTCCTTGGAAGAAAAGCCGTGACAAACTCAGTGTATTAAAAAGCAAAGACATCACTTTGCTGACAAAGGTCCATATAATGAAAGCTATGGTTTTTCCAGCAGTCTTGTACGGATGTGAGTTGGACCATAAAGGCTGAGCTTTCAAGCCAGTCATTGTAAACAGAAAGCAACCCTGAATATTCGTTGGAAGGACTGAAGCTTCGGCCACTTGATTCTAAGAGCCAACTTGTGAGAAAAGGCCCTGATGCTGGGGAAGATTGAAGGCGGGAGGAGAAGGGGACGACAGAGGCTGAGATGGATGGCTTCACCGACATGAGTCTGAGCAAACTCGGAGATGGTGAAGGACAGGGAAGCCTGGCGTGCTGCATGCGGTCCACGAGGCCGCAGAGTTGAACACGACTTGGTGACTGAACAGTAATTCACAGAAAAGCTTTATTTACACATAGTTCTCCAAAGTAACAAAACCTCGGCCTGGGCAGGTCCCAGGGCCAGCCCTTGGTGCTTGGGCTCTGAGTCTTTCCCTCTCTCCTGCCAGCTTCACTGTCCTGTCGGGAGCCCAGAAAACCCGGGGCGGGGTGGGGAGGTGGTGGTGGTGCAGGGGCAGGAACCGTGTGGCCGCCACGCTCTGGTGGCAGAGAGCCTCGTGCTGTGGGAGGCGGGGAGAGGCCCGGGGGCAGGCGTGGCTGGTGGGCCTGAGCCGGCGTCCCTGCCCGCCTGCCGGCCTGTACAGGACGGGGCGGGGGCCCGAGGCCCTCAGGTGTACTTGGTGTTGGAGATCTCCTTCCAGAGTAGGGTCTTGAGGTGGCTGAGCACCAGCGAGTGGTGGGCCTCCACCTGGCTGGCCAGCCCGCTCAGCGTGGTGCAGGTGCGCAGCTGCCTGCCCAGCTCGGCGCGCAGGCCGGCGGGGGCGCCGGGCAGCAGGTAGTCCCGCAGCAGCTCGCACACCTTGGCCAGGTTGGGCTGCACCAGGTCGCCCTTGCACTGGCGCAGGAGCGTGTCACAGGGCGCCCGGCAGTCGCGCCCGTAGGTGCAGTCCGCGCTGTGCTCGCAGTGGCGGCCCCGCAGGAAGCGGCGCACGGCGGCCTCGGGCGCCACCTGCTGCAGGTCAGCCATCCTGAAGTCGTACTTGGCCGTGTAGCCCACGTTGGCCAGCGTGGTCTCGCACATGTAGAAGGTCCCGTAGGCGCCGTGGAAGAGCTCCTCCACAAACTCCAGCAGGCCGATGGCGATCTTGGCGCGCCAGGGCCAGGCGGGCCCCAGCCACTGCTGCAGGGCCCCGTGCAGGGCGGGCGGCAGCAGCGGCCGCAGCAGGGCCGGGAGGGCGGCCGCGGGCCCCGAGCTGCGCGGGACGCCCTCCGTGACGTACAGGTCCCCGCAGTGGCCCAGCAGCGGCGCGGCGTGCCCCCTCCCCTGCAGGGACAGCAGCAGCAGGAACTCGTTGCGTTGCAGCAGCGCCCACAGTGACCTGGCCTCGGCCAGTGACACCCTGCTGTCCTTGTTGAAGTCGGCCATGAGCAGGACCTGGCCGACCAGCGCGGGCAGCGAGGGAAGGTCTCCCAGATTAGCCTGAGGTTCGGGACCAGGAGAGAGGGGAGGCGGGATGTGGGCGCACAGCTACAGGTTTGGCACCTGACGCCACGCATCGGCCCGATGGGGGAGCCCGGCCTCCAGCCCCCAGGATGAAGCAGGCAGCAAGGCGCTGGGGAGGCCCCCTCACCACTCCTGGAAAGCCCACCTGCGTCTCTCTCCGAGCGCTGGGGACTTCCCGCACAAAGGTGGGAGTGCTGCGAGGGTCGCTCACCCCTCATCTGCCCCACCCACCCCCGGGTCCCACCTCCTCCCTGGCCTCCTCCCCACGGATGCCCTCCCCCCTGCCCCCTGCCCTCCGGCCCCGGGCGCGTTCTCATGCCTGTGGGTGCTCCCTGAGCCTCGTGCCTGTGGGGTCTGCTTGGAGCCCGCGGGCTAGCCAGATATCCCCTGGCCCATGTGGCACCCCCCCATTCAGCTTGCTGCCTGCCCTGTGCACATGTTCTTGGGCGTGAACTTGACACGCCCCCGCCCCCAGGAGAGCCAACTGACCTTGAGAAAGCTGAGGGTCATCTCCCGGAACTCCTTAATCGAGGTGCCCCGAGTGGGCTTGTCAAACAGCACCAGTTCCCGCCGGGGGGCCACATCGGCCCCGGCCTTCCAGCTCAGGCTCTCCTCCAGGCCACACTTGATGGTCACCTCCTTGCCCTGCCAGAGCCCGCTGTACACCTGCGGAAGCACAGGGACCCGCTGTGTACACGGCCCCCTCAGGGTGCACCGCGGGCGGCAGGTCCCCAGGGGCTGAGCCCGGCCAGGCCTACCTGTTGGCCTGGCACAGAGGAGAGGCAGGTCCTCCACTCCACCTGCTGCAGGTTGCACAGGTCCTGGCAGATGGAGCCTGAGATGATGCCCTTGCGGTACTGGTCACACTGAGGAGAGCAGGGAGATGCAGGAAGTGGCCTGGGGAAGCGAGGGCTCCCTCTGCCTGCCTGCAGCGCCTCATTAGCCAGACGCACAGGGAGAGGCTTGCAGCTCTAATCAGGTCGAGCTCCGCAGGAGCCGCTGCCCCCACCAGGCCCTTCCTGGCTCCAGACAGGGCCTTGCAGCCCCCTGAGTCCTGGGGGTGTGGGCTGAGCCGAGCCGGAAGGTGAGGCCCTTCCCAGGGCGGTCCCTAGGTGGGGAGGCGGGGGGATTTGTGGCGTCTGGAGCATGGGTGAACTCCTGGATGTGCATCACTGTTGCCATGGTGCCCAGGCCCTTGGCGGAGCAGGCCTGCAGGAAGGGAGCGTGCCGGGGCGGGGAGGCAGGGCCTCCTGAACGCCGAGGCCCTGGACTCACCTACGGTACTGGGGAGGAGGCTTCTGTGCTGCGGCTTCAGAGCCCGACAGCCGTTCATCAGGACAGAAAAGGGGAGCCCGTCCACTGCAGTGGTCCGCTCTGACCCCCTCAGGGCCCCCCGGAGCCACAAGGCCCTTCGTGGGGGGTCTGCCATTGAGGGCAGCCAGGCTGGGCCAGGGTCGGGGCCTGCCGGCCACCCTGCCCACCAGGGTGGGGAGGGGCTTCCACCGAAGCTGAGGTGGGCAGTTTGGCCGTCAGCCTCAGGCGGGGCAAGACCCCTCCCCTCCCAGCCCGTCTCCTGTCTACAAACCGGGCTGACATGGGGACCCGGTTGAGCACCCTGGAGTCCATGGGTACCTGGTCCGTGACCCCGGTCCTGCCTTCCCCCCAACACACACACCCTGGGTGACCTTGGACAAGCTGTGGAATCTCTCGGAGACGGCTGATACCCCCGTGAGGTGGCCAGGTCTTCTTGGGAAAGGAGGGGGTATCCCCACGGCCCAGCAGCCGGGGAGACCGCTCTGGCGCTGGCGGGAAGGCCAGGGCACTCTGGGAAGACGGAAGCTGCAGATCCTCTGGTTGGGGGGGCATGTTCCTTGTGTGCTCCCCCCGGGCCCCTCAGTCCTCTGCATGTTGGGGGCGCTGCTGTGGGCACACAGAAGTGCTCAGAAACACCCACCAGCTCTGAGCAGCTGCTCACTGCACCCCACTGGCCAGACCCCATGTCCTCCCAGGCCTTGCTGCCCCAAGAGACCCCTCCACCCACCCGGGCAGCCCGGGACCTCGCCTGGTGCAAGAGGTCCCCAAGCAGTACCCCTCGCCACCCCTGCCCAGAGGCCAGGCTCCCTCTACATGCACACCTGCCCCTGCGCGTCCCCAGCCCACCAGGCTGGGGGCAGAGCCGTGTGTCTGGCGCCCACCTCAGGTCTGACTCCTGGAGGGCCCCAGCGAGCATTTCTGGAAGAAACAAGGCCCCTCCCAGCTGGGTGCCGCACCCTTGTGCCCGTGTTGGCCTGCCTCCAGCCAACGATCTACGATTGATGGGCCCCTCGCAAGTCCTGTCACGTGGGCTCTGGACCCCTCCATGACCACCTCCGGACTGTCCCAAGTTTGGCCCCCACGGGACCCTGGGCAGAACAAGCCTGCTGAGCCCTTCCACAGTGCCACACAGTCCCCCCAGGAAGAGCACCCCTCACCCTGCAGAGGAGCAGAGACCCCAGGCCCCCCCAGGAGACAGGTTCGAGGCCAGGCGTCTCCCACTGCCCCCACTTCAGGACCCCAGGAGCTCCACTGGGGTGGGTCCCCCCAGGCATGGATGCCTCAGACCCCGTTAGCCCGCTGAGGGCTCCCCACTGCCCGGGGAGGCTGGCGGAATCAGCGTCTGAGGGTTACCAGGGCTCCTTCAGCTGGCGTCGCCTCCCCCTCCACCAGTCACAGGGCCCTTCAGCAGGAGCCGTGGGCCAGTGCAGCACGGCTCACGGGCACACATGCACTCCCGTGGACAAGCGCACACAGGTTCACAAGCGCCCTCACACACGTGCACAGCTTTGCTCTACCAGCCATAGTGGTGACTTAGCGCGTCTCCACCCCCAGGCCCCGAAGACCACGCCCTGCAGCCTCCTTTGCTGGACCCCTGGCCCCCCCGGACACGTCTACAGCTGGCCCTGTCTACCCATCCGTCTGTCCACCCCCAGCCGCCCGCCTGTGCTCCATGGGGCACCCGTTCCTCCCGGGCTCCCCACCACCCTCCCCCACCCCCCCGCCCCCCGCCACGGCCTGCAGGGACAGCCCCGCAGGACGCAGCCGGACCCTCCTAGAATCCACTGGGCGGGCCTCAAGCCCCGTTTCTAGGCTGCCCACCGCAGGAGCGCTGGCTGGGGGCGGCCGGAGCCCACAGACGGCCCCGGGCGACACTTACGATGACCACTCTGCAGACATGGCCGCGGCAGAGCTCCGCGTAGGACGAGTAGTGCACGTAGGCCAGCCAGCTGCCTGCGAGGACGCCCAGCCACACCAGGAAGACATACTTGACCCTCAGGCCTGGGAGCCGGCCCTGCGGGGGAGGGGCGTGAAGAAGCACAGCATTCTAGGTGCGCAGACCCCGCCTCCTAGACCCCAGCCCCGCCTCCTAGACCCCAGCTCCCCAAGCCCCGCCTCCTAGACCTCAGCCCCCCCCAAGCCCCGCCTCCTAGACCCCAGCCACCCAAGCCCCGCCTCCTAGGCCCAAGCCCCGCCTCCTAGACCCCAACCCCCCCCAAGCCCCGCCCCAGTCAGTGTCTCCCTCCCACTCCGCGCGCACCCACTCCAGGTGCAAGGCAGGGACCTGGTGTCTCCCAGACCTTGAAATCTCACAGGCAGGGAAAAATAAATTCCAAATGAGGAGGATTTAGGGTAGACAACTCTTTATTTTGCTGAATAAAGAGATTTGAAACAATCTTTTCCTCCTGTCCTGCCCTCATTTCATAATGACATGTAACCTCTGTACAAGGTCAGCCTGGAGAGGCGCTCCCCCACCCCGGGCCCCTCACCCTGGCCCGGCACCCTGCACACGGTTCCTCCCACTGGGGAAGACTTCAGGCTGGACCAGGGCCGGCAAGGATCACAGGGCTCAGAGGAGCGGCCACCCTGTGAGCTTTTACGGGACCCAGCCTCGCACACCCCCCATCACAGCAGCCAAAGGGTAGACAACCCGCGGACCCACTGACGAAGGAGCGGGCAAGCCAGATACGGCCCATCCACAGGAGAGAACGGTGTTCAGCCATGAAAAGGCAAAGAACTCCGACCCAGGCTACGGCATGGATGACCCAGCAGGACATCATGTCCAGTGAAATGAGCCAGACACAAGACAGATCTTGTGTGACTCCACCCATCCAACAACCTAGAGGACTCAGATCCACAGACACAAGAAGGGTGGGGACAACGGGGAGCGGTGGGGAGAAAGGGGGGGGCCTGCCCAGGATGGCGAGCGAGTGTTTGAAGGGGACAGAGCTTGAGTGCTTGAGTTTGGGAAGATGAAACGAGTTCTAGAGACAGCTGGTGGTGGTGGCTCAACAACGGGGATGTGTTTAATGCCCTTGAATGGTGCACTTAAAAAATGGTTAAGATGCTAAATTCACGCGATGTGCAATTTACCATAATGGAGAAGAGATAACTAAGATACTCAGCCAGAGGCTTTGTCCCACGAGCGTGGGGTGGGCCAGGAACTGCTTCTCTGGAGGGCTTGGTCCCTTGGCCAGGTCTCCCCGGCTGACGAGTGGAATCACAGGGTGGGGGGGACCCAGAGCCCTGGAGGAACTGGGGGGCACTGTCTCCCATCCAGCCCCCAAGCCGCGACTGCAGAAGCATCAGCTTCCTTCCCCACCCCCGTCCTGGCAAATCACGGCCTCGATGGCTGCTGCCCAGCGGCAGTCAGCTGATGGGCCAGGGCTACCAGGCGCTGCCCCGTGCAAGAGCTCAGACACCCTGACCGGGGCAGCTGAGCCCTAGAGAAGAGGGCCTGGGAGAGCAAGGGGGCTTCAGGCCAGCCTGCCCTGGAGCAGGGCCTCTGCCAGCACTGGTCACACATCCCGCCCGTGGGTCAGCCACCCGTGGGTCAGCCACCCGTGGGTCAGTGGGGCGGCTCCAGTCCTGGTCAGCCCTGGGTTTCTCATAACCTGGAGGCTGGGGCCCAGAAATGGGGCCGGCGGCTCTGCCCTGAGGACGGGGCAAGGCCTCCAGGCTCAGCTCAGGCAGCTGTTTTTACGGTTCCTCCAGGAGAGGCAGGGTCCTCCCCTCCTGCTTCTCTGGCCAACTCCCTCGGCCGGCCACCCCGGAAGGCGCTGCGGCAGGCGCGGCTCGGAGCCGCGGAGGCCCGGGGTGGCCCTGGCCAGTCGCAGGGCTGGGTCACAGGCCCACTGGCCCTGCCACCACATCTGTTTCCGCAAGTTTTGTTCAAAGGGAAAAACAGGAAAGCAGACCAGCGGGTGGGGGGCTGGGGAGCCAGGGGCGCGGCTGGGGCAGGACGAGGTCAGAGGACTTCCAACCACGGGTGACCACGAGGCGGGCAGGGCCTCTGGGAGCCCGTGCTGGGGGTCCTGGGGGAACAGACGGGAGGAGAGCAGGCTGTCGCCTGCACTGGCCCCAGGGGCTGACCTGGGCCAGACCCAGGTTCACGGCCTGACCGCAGGGCCCACCTCGGACACAGCCCACGCTCCCGCCAGAGCCCCTCCAGCTCTGGCCTTCCCGCGGCGGCCCTGCTCCATGGACACTGTCCCCAGTGCCAAGCTCTGAGCGACCCCCAGGCCCTGATCGCAGGCAGGCACTTCCTCCGAGGGGAGTCCCGGCCCCTACCCCCTGCCCTGCCCTGCCCCTGGGCATCCTGACGCCCACGGGTGAGCATGCCCCCAGGACAGGGGAAGCTCACTCAGTGCACCCTGGCCGGCGGCTCCCCGCACCCCCCAGCCTGCCCGGCTCCTAGTGGAGCACTTGGGGGGTCACTTGGGGGACACAGCATGATGACAGGCAGCCTCGGGGGCCAGGGGCCCAAGTACACCGTGGCCTTCACCCCTCACCTCCAACGCAGGAGTGTGTTTCACAGGCGGTAAAATGAGGCTCAGCGTGTCTCCTCTCATTAAGGTGGGGGTGTCTGGGAACCAACCCAAGCCATTGGGAACCCATCACCTCTCCTGTCCAGGCTCATCTGCCGTTCCCAGGCTGAGCTCAGAGGCCTGACACCCCCAGTCCGAGACCCGCCACACTGGCCTCCTCGGTCAAGGCCTTTTCCTCAGGATGGGGCCACTGCACCCCCACCTCCCAGCGTGGGGGGAGGCCACAGACCCTCAGCTCCCACCCGACCCAGAGCTGGGTGGAGTCCACGACCCCCCCAAGACCCCTGGATGGCAGGAGGGCTTCTGGCGCAGACCCCTGCGGGCATTACCTGGCTGCCACCCTTCTCCCCAGAGGGGACCCCAGGGAGGTGCGGGCGGGTCTGACCAGCGCTGTCTCCTTCTGCCCAGGGCCTGGGGTCGTGAAGGTGGCAGGTTGGCCTGAATAATTTGAGGCTTGAATTCAGCCCGGCTCAGACCACCCCAAACAGTCATGACAGGGATCGTGGTAGCCGGCCCCCAAAGCATCCTGGGCCTCCCCTGCAGACAGCAAGGTCCCGAGAGGGACGGGGATCTGTCCAAGGTCACTGTGGGGTCAGGGCACACTCTTCATCTCGGGCTGGCTGGGGGATGACCCAGGGGGAGGGTATGCCCTTCTTAGGGTGCTTCTACGGGTCCCAAGTTTTCCATCACAGAAAGACAAACCTGGTCTCCTAAGTAGAGGAAAGCGGGGCGGACCTGGTGTGGCTTCGGGGCCTGCGGGAGCAGCTCCGGCCCGCGGCGGAGCGGGGGCCTTCTGCAGCTCCAGAGGCACTGGGGCCAACCCCGCAGCATGCGCTCACCCGATCGGCAACCTCCACCCCGGGCCCTGCCTGCCCCCGGCCCCCCAGGGACCACGCACCCGGGCCCTCAGCGACCTTGAGTCCGGAATCCGCCCAGGGTCCCCGGGCTGGATGCCGCGCGACCCCGCCGCGGCCCAGGCCCCAGGGCGGGAGGGGTGGGGGCGGGAGCCGGCCCGGCCGGGGGCGCGCCTACCTGCAGGCCCTTGGAGAAGGGGCAGAAGAGCACCAGGTGCGCCAGGCGCCGCAGCCGCCGCATGGTGGGCGCGGGCCGTGCGCGGGCCCGGCTCGCCTCCGCTCGGCCTCAGCCCCGCGGGCCGGCGCGCCCGCATCGGCCGCCGCGCCTCCTCCCCGCCCCGCGTCCGCGCCAGAGCGCTCGCTTCTGACGGCCCGGCGGGTGCGCGGGGAGGGGGCGCGGCGGGGGCGCGCGGCGGGGGGAGGCGGGGAGCCAAGGCGCGCGAGGGCGCGTGGCCGCCAGGCGGGCGGCGCGGGGTCGCGCGGCGGGGAGGGAGGGAGGGCCGGGGGAGGTGCCCGCGGCCCCGCCTCCGCCCCGTCGCCCCCCCCGCCGCGCCCCGGCGGGAAGGGGGAGGGCGCCGAGGCCCCGCCCTCCCGCGCCCCCCGCCGGCCCCCGGCGGCGCAGACAAGCCCCTGCGTGCAAGCCCCGGTCGCCCGCGCGGCCGCCATGGGAGGGGACTGCACGGCGGGGGCCGTCGCGCGGCCCTCGGAGGAGGAGAGGCGGGTGATGGAGCCGGGCAGCCTGCGGAGGTCCCCCGGGGCAGGGGCGGACGCGCGGGGCGCGGGAGGCGCCTGGGCCCGGGACGAGTCATGGGGGGCCCTAGTGGGGTCCTGCGCCGATCACAGGGCCTGGAGGGGCAGTGGATACTGCGGCAGCATTGGCCTCTTTCTCCTGCTTTTTAAAGAGAGTAAAGCGCACTCTTGCACCGTGCGGCTCTGCCGGTGTTTGCACACACAGCCCGTGGGCACCACTACTTGCAGGCTGCAGAGCAGTTCGGGCCCCACTTTCTTCCAGGCTCCCCCGCCCCGGGCCCCGCTGCGGCTCGTCCCCTGCACGACACAAAAATGCAACAAAGCGGCCGCAGCCCCCAGGTCTGGCCTCTGTCCCTGGGCAGAGGCCTGGACGCTCAGCACCCCTCTTTGCCAGCGCGGGCACCAGGCACCAACTTGATCAGCCAGTCAGTCACCTCCTGAAGGCCCTTGGAGTTGGTCCTGGCTTGGGACATCAGGAGCAGAGCCGCCGTCAAGTCAGAACTCGAGGTTCTGTGCGAAGCACATGCCTTTTCCCTGAGGTGATACAGGCTGGGGATGCCGTGGTAGGCGTAGGCACCCTTTACATTCCCGGCGTGTGGGAGTTCTGGTCACTCCACTTTCCCATCGGCACTTGATATCAACCCTTTCAAAATTCTAGCCATTCCATGGGGAGCCTGTAAGTGCACTTTCTTTGTGGTTATTCGCATTTCCCCCAAGGCTATTGATGTTGGCTACTTCTTACATACTTAGTTGCAGCCTGTATATATTCTTTGGCAAAGCATCTATGCAAACTTTTTGCCCAACTTATTATTATTTTTTTTTTTTTGGTATTGCTTCTTTGTTGAGTTTTTTCTTTAGTTGCAGCCAGCGGGGGCGACTCTTCATGGCCGGGCACAGGATTCTCATCACAGCAGCTTCTCCTGTTGAAGAGCGCAGGCTCTAGGTGCACAGACCTCGGCAGTTGTGGCTCGAGGGTTCAAGCCCAGGCTCAGAAGGTGTGGCTCACGGTTTGAGTTGCCCCGCGGCGTGTGGGATCTTCCCGGACCAGGGATCCAAGCAGTGTCCCCTGCATTGACAGGCATACTGCCATCCACTGAGCCACCAAGGAAGTCCTGCACGTTCTTAATTTGGATGAGGTTCAGTTTGTCCATTTTTTCCTTTTATTCGTCTGTGCCTGTCAAATCTAAGAAGTCTTTGCCTAACTCAACCCAGGGTCACAAAGATTTCCTTCTGTTTTCTTCTAGGAGTTTTATAGTGTTAGGTTTCACGTTTGGGTCAGTGATTCAGTTGAGCTCATTTTGGTACAGGGCTTCCCAGGTGGCGCTAGTGGTAAAGAATCTGCCTGTCAAAGTAGGAGGTGCAAGAGATGTGAGTTCGATCCCCAGGTCAGGAAGATCCCCGGAGGAGAGCACGGCAACCCACTCCAGTATTCTTGCCTGGAGGATTCCGTGGACAGAGGAGCCTGGTGGGCTGCAGTCCATAAGGTCGCACAGAGTTGGGCACGACTCAGTACATGGATCAAGGCAGTGTTCTGGCTTGGGGTTTGGGGGTTTCTACACGTGGACATCCAATTGTTCTCGCACTTTTGTTGAAAAGATGAGCCCTGGGATGGTTTTGTAGCAGACTGTCGCTGCGGAGACACCGCCCTGCAAGCAACCTTCCCAGTTCCAGGACAGTGGTTTCCAGCAATCTCCAGAGGGCAGATTTCCTGCAATTCTACCAGCACCACAGTGACTTCTCTGCTGTCCCGTAAGTCGCAGCTGGGCTCTCCCGGCAAGATCTCAGCCTGGGAGTGGGGGCTCAGCCCAACATGGTACTTTGCTCTCTTTCTTTTTTGGCTTTGCTGTGTGGCTTGCAGGATCTTAGTTCCCCAACCAGGGATCGAATCTGGGTCTTTGGCAGTAAAAGCGTGGCGCACTAACCAGTGGACCACCAGGGAATTCCCTGCAGGTTACTTCTGTCTGCTCTTTACTTCCATCTGCCTTTGCAGTCAGTAATTCTTGAAGCAAAACCTTCCCTGTTCAGATTGCCATGTGGCTTTTGTCTCCTAATAGGGACCCAGTTGACACAGGTCTGGTGCAAAAGTTGTTCATTGTTCAGTCACTAAGTCGTGTCCCACTCTGCAACCCCATGGACTACAGCACTCCAGGCTCCTCTGTCCTCCACTGTCTTCCCAGAGCTTGCTCAAATTTATGTCCATTGAGTCGGTGATTCTATCCAGCCAGCTCATCCTCTGCTGCCCTTCTCCTCCTGCCTTCAGCCTTTCCCAGCATCAGGGTCTTTTCCAGTGAGTCAGTTCTTTGCATCAGGTGGCCAAAGTATTGGAGCTTCAGCTTCAGCATCAGTCGTTCCAATGAATATTCAGAGTTGATTTCCTTTAGTGTTGACTAAAGTGTTTGATCTCCTTTCCGTCCAAGGGACCCTCAAGAGTGCAAAAGAGACATGGGCATTTTAATTTATTTTTTTTTTGGCCGCCTCACGCAGCTTGCAGGATTTCAGTTGCCCAGCTCAGGGATGGAACCCAGGCCTTCAGCAGTGAAAGTGCTGAGTCCTAACCACTGAACCACCAGGGAATTCCCAACAGGGGCACTTCGACAAAACTTATGGAGACCCACTCTGCTCCACAATTTGGACCATGCGGTCTACCCTCAGATACCGGATGTCTTCAACCAAATGGTAGTGATACTTGGATTGAAGACTGGGATGGGCTCCTAGGAGCATCCATATGGCAGGACCAGAATTAAGTTTTCATCACCTTGATCCCCCTGTGGACCATCCAGGCTGGCTAAAGGGTCCTCTTAGAAGAAGAGAGGGGCATCTTCTCAGGAGGGCCTGTTTAGGGTTAGGATCGGGGTCAGATCCTGGTTATCCCCAAAGAATCTATAGAGCCCCACCCCACCTTTCATTCTGGTCATTGCCATGGTGACCGATGACAGGTGTCCCTCTTTGGGGACAGTCATATTCAGTGCTGAGCTGCCTGACTAAGGCAGGAGGGCCAGGAGGGGCCAGCAGGGGGGGACAGAGGTAGAGTCAGAAGTCTTCTAAGCGAACTTTTGAGAAGGCCATTCCAGTGCTTTGTGACCCTGTGGACTGTAGCCCGCCAGGCTCCTCTATTCATGGGGATTCTCTGGGCAAGAACACTGGAGTGGGTCACCATGCCCTCCTCCAGGGGATCTTCCCCACCCAGGGACTGAACTCGGGTCTCCTGCACTGCAGGCAGATTCTTTACCACTGAGCCACCAGGGGAGCCCAAGAGGGACCATTTCAGGCTGCAAATGGAACTGAACACACAACACCGCTCAGAGCCAGGAGCCACCGGGGCAGCTCCTCCGTGAGTCCTCACATAGCCTTCAGAGACCTTAGTTCCAAATAGGCCACACTCTGAAGTTCTGGGTGACTGTGAACCTGGGGGGTACACCATCCACCCCAACACACAGACCAAACAGCAACATCATTGCAAACAGCCAGAGGCAGTGACGATAGAACGCATTTCATCAAGGGACCCGAAATAGAGATGGCTCGATCAAGAGAGGTGTGCATTTCTCTTTCGTGCAGCATGCAGCCAAGCCTCTGAGGGCTAATACGGAGACCCCACCTTCTCAGGAACTTGCTCAAGACCTGGTTTCTGTCTTGTAGCCCAGAATGGCTGCTCCAGCTCCAAGCATCACCTCCACACTCCAGCAAGGAGGAAGAGCAAAGGGGACCTGAAGAGCATGCGCTCAGTCACTCAGTGTGTCCGACTCTTTGCAACCCCATGGACTGTAGCCCGCCAGGCTCCTCTGTCCATGGGATTCTCCAGGCCAGAATACTGGAGTGGGTTGCCATGCCCTTCTCCAGGGGATCTTCTCAACTCAGGGATCGAACCCAGGTCTCCCACATTGCAGGTGGGTCCTTTACCATCTAAGCCACCAGGGAAGCCCATGAAGAGCATACCTTCCCTTTAAAGATGGGATCTAGAAAAGCATATTTCTCCTGCTCATATTCGGCTTCCCTGGTAGCTCAGCTGGTAAAGAATCTGCCTGCAATGCAGGAGACCCCGGTTCAATTCCTGGGTCAGGCAGATCCCCTGGAGAAGGGAAAGGCTACCCACTCCAGTATTCTGGCCTGGAGAATTCCATGAACTGTATAGTCCATGGGGTCACAGAGAGTCAGAGGTGACTGAGCGACTCTCACTTTCACTTTCCACTCATATCCCATTGGCCAAAGGCTAGTCACATGACCTTTCTTGCGGCAAAGAATGTTGGGAAACATAGTTTTTCAGGGTAGCTGCCGCATATTCCACTAACCTCCGTGTTTTTCTGGAACCCCTCAGTCTTGGGCACAAGTATGTCATGGGGAAAACAGAGAAATGGAGGCTTGGGTCCTTCCAGACATAGATCATACCACTGCCCCAGGTCCTGATGACCTAGGACTGAGGTCAGCATTTCTCTCCAGGCGGATATTCTGAGAGGTGTGGATGCCTTCAGGCCCAGGTCAGGCCTGGGGAAGGTGATGTCTGACCCAATGGATGGGGAAGAGACAGGGGGAGGGAGAGGATGGACTCCGGGCAGAGGGAGCGGACCCGTGGAGGCCCAAGGCAGCAGGCGGTGGGCGGACGCGGAGCCTGCTATTGCATGACAAGTGTTGCCCCGTTCAGGTGAAGCTGCAGTGGGGCTGTGAGTCCCTCGTCCTCTCTCTGCACTTACACTTTGTTGTCCTGACGAGTCAGGCGTCTTGGGGTCGGTCCTGGGGGGCCTTGATTCGATGTGCGTTACTCTGTTCTCTCACGCACTGCATCTCCGCCACGTGCTTGTCATCTGATCTTGATTTCATGTTTGCTTGACCTTAACGCCGGGCTGGAGGAAGCACAAGCTAGAATCAAGATTGCCGGGAGAAATATCAGTAACCTCAGATGTGCAGATGACACCACCCTTCTGGCAGAAGTGAAGAGGAACTAAAGAGCCTCTTGATGAAAGTGAAAGAGGAGAGTGAAAAAGCTGGCTTAAAGCTCAACATTCAGAAAACTAAGATCATGGCATCTGGTCCCGTCACTTCATGGGAAATAGATGGGGAAACAGTGGAAACAGTGTCAGACTTTATTTTTTGGGCTCCAAAATCACTGCAGATGGTGACTGCAGCCATGATATTAAAACACACTTGTTCCTTGGAAGAAAAGTTATGACCAATCTAGACAGCATATTAAAAAGCAGAGACATTACTTTGCCAACAGAGGTCTGTCTAGTCAAAGCTCTGGTTTTTCCAGTAGTCATGTATGAATGTGAGAGTTGGACTGTGAAGAAACCTGAGTGCTGAAGAATTGATGCTTTTGAACTGTGGTGTTGGAGAAGACTCTTGAGAGTCCCTTGGACTGCAAGGAGATCCAACCAGGCCATTCTGAAGGAGATCAGTCCTGAATATTCATTGGAAGGACTGATGCTGAAGCTGAAACTCCAATACTTTGGCCACCTCATGTGAAGAGTTGACTCACTGGAAAAGACCCTGATGCTGGGAAAGATTGAAGGCAGGAGGAGAAGGGGATGACAGAGGATGAGATGGCTGGATGGCATCACTGACTCGATGGACATGAGTTTGAATAAACTCCGGGAGTTGGTGATGGACAGGGAGGCCTGGCGTGCTGTGGACACGACTGAGCGACTGAACTGAACTAAACCTATGGGAATCCTGTGGATCTCACTCTAGGCTGCTGAGAGGGACTGTGTCTGTGCAGACAGGGGCCCCACAGAGCTGGAGGCACAGGGCTCAGGGCACAGTGGCAGGCATCTTCGAGGTCTTGGAGACTTCTGCTTCTTGAGTCCCAGGACCCAGTTTTTTTGGGGGGCAGGGGGAGGCTCCCTTGCGTGTCTAGTGCACTGCGTGCAGTGAGCTGAATAGTGGCCGCAAAAGAGACGCGTTCACATTCTCACCCCTGGACCCTGTGGATGGGACCTTATTCAGAAAAAGGAGCCTTGCAACGTAATTAAGATCTCGAGAAGAAGAGACCAGCTTGGGTTTTCTTGGGGTGGAGGCGGAGGACGAATGCAGTGGCAGTGTCCTCATGGGAGACGTGCAGAGAGGACAGAGGGAAATGGGGAGGAGATGGGGCAGAGGGGGCCATGCCGTCCGCGCCAAGGGAGCTGGCAGCGGGGAGGACCCTACCCCGGAGCCTGTGGGGAGTGGCCCTCCACACCAGGATTTTGGACTTCTGGACTGCAGAACGTGCAGACTAAATTTCTGTCATTTTAAAGTCATCCTTTGTGGTAATTTGTTACAGGGGGTGCTTTCAAGAAAGAGAAAGTTCTGTACCTGGAATGTGGCTTGCAGCAGGGGCCTTGGAGAGGTGCAGCTGGTGGGGATGGTCCCAGGCATCTTCTGGCTCCTGCCCTGTAGTTTGGAGGGATCTTATTTTCCAGATGCTGAGGGAGGTGTTTTTTTTTTTTTTTCTTATGTTCATTGGCCATTTCTCCTTTGTGGTTTATTAATTGCATATCATACTCTTTTAAAAGTATTTATTTTTATTTATGTTTGGCTGTACCGGGTCTTGGAGGTGGCATGCAGAATCTTCAGTTGTGGCACATGGGACCTAATTCCCCAACCAGGGATTGAACCCAGGCCCCCTGCATTGGGAGCTCAGAGGCTTAGCCACTGGGCCACCAGGGACATCCCTGAGGGATTCTTTTCAGAATGCCTTTTGGACGCCTTCTTGTTCTTCTTCCCAGGATATTCTCTCTATGAATTCTTTTTTAAAAAACATTTTTTTTAATTCGTTTCCATGCATCTAGTTGCAAAAGCATCTTGTATCCGTGATCTGCTGCCACGTAACAAAGCACCCACGCCCAGCAGCTCAGAGCAGTGAACGCTTTGGTGGGTCAGGACTCCGGAGCCGCTCAGCCATGTGTTCGTTTCCGGTCCAGGGTCTCTGCAAAGCCAGGCTCTCTGTCCTTCGAAGGCTTAAGCTGGGGTGGTGCTGGCGGGGTGGTGCTGGCTGGAAGTCAGTTCCCGGCAAGGCCGACCTCTCCTTGGGGCTGCTTGAGCGTGCTCACAGCATGGCAGCCTGCGATCCGAGTGCCAGGTCGGGGCAGAGGTCCCTGGAAGTCACACAGCAGCATTCCCCCTGTGCCGGGAGTGAGGGTCCAGGGGCCCCCTGGGAGCCTGCATCACTTAGCCCTGAGGATGAGTCAGGTCTTCACAGGGAGGCTATGAGGGGATTAAACCACAGCAGGAGACGCTGAGGTTAGATCCAGTGCAGAACTTTTCTTAGTGTGACCCCAACCAATGGGGTGTATTTCCCAGCAGGTTCTCACAGGAACCCTAAGATAGGGGACTGTTCCTCCACACTGTATAGCCAGCCAGCCTGGGTCGTGAAGATGAGCACCCTCTCAAAGCTTCGTGCTGCCGTGATGGGGCCAGGCCGGGCAGCATAGTAACTATCTGCGTGAGTTATTTCACGACAGGAGGTCCTGGTAGGAACCCTAAACTAACTAGCCACCACCAGCCAGAAGAGTTCAGGAAAGGTCAAAAGGAGATGCCACATGTCCCACCACCTCCCAGAATCCTTCTCACTGGAATCCACCTGGGCTGAACAATGCGTGCACCGCTAGGAAGGACCCTGGATCAGAAAGATTGCCAGAGACAACCTGGAAACTAATCCCATCATCAATAAACCTGAGCCTTCGAGCCACATGTCAGAGCAGTCCACCTGGGTCCCCTCACCCTCCTGCTCTCTGCCTGAGCGCCCCTTCCCAATAAAGGAGCATGTGTGAGCATGTGTGTCTCCTCGGACAATTCATTTCCCAGTGTTAGACAAGAGCTCACTCTCGGGCCCTGGAAGGGGTCCCCTTTCCTGCAACAAATGGAAATCCAGCAGATGTGTTCGGGGGGACTGGAAGAAGAATGGAGAGGGGTGAGCGTCAGCTGAGGACAGTCTGCTGCCAGGAGGCGGGGAGGGAAACAGGCAGGGGCTAACCCCCCTGGGACTGTGGCTCCCACATTCTCACAGTTGGTGCTGCCCAGGGCCTGCCCCTTCGCCATCAGAGGCCCCCTGGAGCGGGGATGGCAGGTCTCCTCCCCAGCTACCCGGGTGGGGGCTCCATGCTGAGTTACCGTGGAAAGAAGGTGGTTAAGTGGTTAAAAACCTTTGACCCAGAAATGTCACCTGCTGGAACCTGTCCTGAGTTAATCATTCAGGAAGGGGGTGAAGACCTAGCTGGTCACTCACCCAGCCTTGTTCAGAGAGAGTTCAGGACATCCCCATGCCCGCCGAGAGGTGACTGGTCACATAAACAAATGAAGGTCCGTTCAGGCAACAGTCCTGTGCAAACCTTGAGACAGCGCCACAGCCCCAGGCCCCGAACGCTGGACGCTTCTCAGGAGAGGCATGTCCTCCAGGGCCCGGGGTCTGCCCAACCCCTGCAGGGAGGCCGCAGCCTGCATCCGCACCCTCAAGACAGCCAAGATTTGGGGGGAAACCAGTATTTCCAATGCCAAAAGGAAGCTTATCTTTATTGATGTTTGCATGTGTGCATGTCTGACTCTTGACGATGCAATAGCCCTCCAGGCTCCTCTGTCCTTGGGATTCTCCAGGCAAGAATGCTGGTGTGGGTTGCCATGCCCTCCTCCAGGGGATCTTCCCAACCCAGGGATTGAACTTGCATCTCTATGTCTCCTGTATTGGCAGGTGGGTTCTTTACCACTAGCACCACCTGGGAAGCCTACAGATGTTTAGACAAGTTCATTTACCTATCATCCAAATGAAAACACAATATTTAGTAAAACTTCACTTAGGACTTGTGGATCCCCGAGAATACAGCTGAGGACTCCAGATCTCCTGAGAAAACCAGTGACAAAGCGTGGGGGGAGTGTGGCCCCAGTTGTGTGAGCTACCCAGAGGTATGCAGATATACGCTGATGGGTGTATACACAATAATAAAAAAAAAATCCTAAAATCTGGAAAGCCATGCTACAGTGATAACATCGGTTGGATGCTGAGGTCACAGGTGACTTTGATTCATTCTTACCCACCTGTATCTTTTCTTACTGAAGTGAAATTCATATGCTGTAAATTTAATTGTTTTAAATTGTACAGTTGAGTGGCATTTAGTACATGCACAGTGTTGGGCAATCCACGGGTCTATCTGATTCCAGAACGTTTCCATCCCCCCGAAAAGAAACCCAAGTACCCCACAAGAGTGACTCCTGATTTCCCCCACCCCGGCCCCTGTCACCCACCAATCGGATTTCTGTCTTTCAAAACCCTTCTCTTCTGGATATTTTATACAAGGGGAATCACAGTATACATCCCCGGGGGATGGCACAGAAACCCACTCCAGTACTCTTGCCTGGAGAATCCCCATGGACAGAGGAGCCTGGCGGGCTACAGTCCCCAGGGTCACAGAGAGACACGACCGCGTTGACTTCGCACACGCGCGCGCAGGCACGCATGCACGCACGCGGGCACGCACGCACGCACGCACGTGCACTATACACCCCTTTTTGTCTTGCTTCTTTCCCTTAGTTCCGGGTGTTCCTGTATGGGGTAACGTGGTCAGAAATTCATTTCTTCTCATGGCCGACTAGTACCCCATGGTATAGATGGCCCATGTATTATTATTCCATTCATGGATAGAAATGTGCATTTATTACCTGTGCTTTTTTGGGGGCCACGTCACACAGTATGTGAGATCTTAGCTTCCCGACCAGGGATTGAGCCCACACGCCCTGCACTGGAAGGCAGAGTCTTAGCTACTGGATCACCAGGGAAGCCCCACGTGTATCTTTTACAACGAACGTCTAAGACCCTCTGTGCGAAGGATGAGCCCGGCGGAGGGCCTTGCCCCACCTTCTCTCCCGAGTCCTCCCTGTCCCATTCTTGTTCACTTCTCCCCCCTCCCTGCTTCCGGGCTTCAACCGGCTCGACAGTGAGGATCTGGAGGAGGTAAGGTTAGGACTGTTATCAACACAGGTCATGAGAATGGCTCGTGTTCCGCGCTGGGGTCTTTCAGATCCTCGACGCTTGAACATTCCCAGCAGCGCCACGCCAGGCACGGAAGGACAGGCGTCGTGGTCCTAGGAAAGGGGAGCTGTGCAGGTGCGCGTGCTGATGGACAGGGACTGTCCACGTGCCTGGAGGGTCTGCAGGAGGTGCTGAGCAGCCCTGCCGAGGGCCGCCAGCTCACTCCAGTCCCCAAAGGGCAGAGAGGGCTGGGGCGGGCTCCCCATGTGGGCGTCTGGGCCTCACTGTGCAGTTGTTCCTCCAAGATAAACTCGGAGGGGCGCTTCCCCAACTTCCGCGGTCTCCGAGGGTCGGGGCCCAGCGGGCACAGGAAGGGGAGGGTTCGCCTAGAAGCAGTTCTAGGCGAATGGAACCCACAAACCCGCCCTTGGGGGCTCTGTCTTCTGAGGACAGGTTCTCCCCAGAGGGTGTGGCGTGTGGACTATGTTCTGGTGGGGCTGCGGTCCCCCTGGTCAGATGCTGGGTGCCTGCCAGGCCCCTTACACTCTGTCTGGCCAGCCCGACCATTTTCCCTTGGGCCGGCCTGCACTCCTGCCCGGGGCCTTAAGGAGGTGGTGGGAAAACAGGCCCACTGGCAGCGCTGCGGGGGCTGCAGGGCAGAGGCAGAGTGCTCCTGAGGCGCCCCTGGGGCCCGGGGTCTGCCTGCACCGGCCAGGCAGCATGAAGTGCGGGCCAGACTCCACGCAGGCCCTAGGGAGGCTCTGACCAGCGGGGACGCTGCACGCACCCCTCCCGCCCGGGGCGACAGTGCCCCGCTGACCCCGGGCAGCCTGCGTGCTGAGAGACCAACAGGAGCGAGCCGGCCAGCCCTCCACAGTGGCCGCGGCCACCCTCAGCAGGGACGCCAGACGGCAGTGCCGTCAGCCCAACAGATCGGGGGGCGGCCTCCCCAGGACGCTGGTCTTAGAGGGATTTCTGGGGCTGATACAGGTGGGGGGGGCTCCCCCTCCCTAGGGGCTCAGGGCCAGGCCAAGGTGACCAGACCTGCCCGGGAGTCCTCGGCCCCTGGGGCTGCAGCCCCTGCCCTCTCACAGTGCCCAGGGACGTCCAGCTGCACCGCTGGGTCCAGCTGGAGGCACAGCTGGTCTTACAGAACCCAGTGACCAGGCGCAGGGTCTCACACCCGTCAGGACTCCTTGCCAGCTGGGGTGGCCCGCCGGACTTCTGGGGTCACACACACAGCTCGTGGCTGCTAAGACCCCACAGGATACCCCCGCCCCCTGCCTTGGGTCCCGAGCAGGGCCCACCATCTGCCAGGCCCAGAGCCCAGGACCAGGGGTCCACAAGCTTCTAGGGGCCCATGGGAGTGTTTTCAATTTTTTTTTTCCCCTCCAAATCAGAAAGAAATTGGAAGGGAAAATAATGAACTTTTAGGCTTCCTTTTTACTTTTTTTATACCAATATGGTCAGAATATAACTTTCATTGTTTTTATAGAGGAAGGGAGGGAGGCAGAGACAGGAGGAAGCAGGGAAAGAAGACAGAGGGGGAGGAAGGGAGAGGGAGAGCTTGGAGCCCACGGCCTTGGAGTCGCGCAGGCGCTCTGTTGCCCCAGCCTCCGATATTGGGGTGAGTGTCCTGGGGCTGCTGCTCCCAGCCTGTGCCTGACTGCACACCGGGTGGAGAGGTGGGTGGGTGGGGAGTTCAGAGGAAGGGGACAGAGCTCAGAGTGGGCAGGGGGTGGGAGGAAGGGAAGCCCCCAAACCCTGTACAAACCCCCGACACCATTTTGGCCATAGGGTGAGCACCAAGACCCCCAGCCTGCTGGCTGCCCTGGGCCAACCACTGTACCCTTCGCTGGGGCAGCCAACCTGGGGAGGGCCAACTCTCGGGGGGCAGGGGGTGTTGGGTGTGCCCCCATGGGGAGCAGAGAGGGCGGGTTGCCCGAGCCCCTCCCCAGGCCCTCCACCCTGCGGCCAGGGCTGCGTCCACTAGGGGGCAGTGCTGCCCAGCCGCCCGCAGAGCCCGTTGGCAAGTGAGGCTGAGAACCAGGGTGGGGCTGGGGTACCGGATGTCTTTTATCCCTGCTCTGCAGATAACATACAGGACACCCAGTGTGATTTCCATCCCAGATAAACAACGAATGACATTTTTTAGTACACGTTTGTTCTAAATATTACCTGGGACGTTGTTCAGTCGCTCCATCGTGTCCCACTCTTTGGGACCCCATGGACTGCAGCACGCCAAGCCTCCCTGTCCATCACCAAGTACGGAGCTTGTTCAAACTCATGTCCATCGAGTCCTGCCCTCAATCTTTCCCAGGATCAGAGTCTTTTCAAACGAGTTGGCTCTTTGCATCAGGTGGCCAAAGTATTGGAGCTTCAGCTTCAGTCCTTCTAATGAATATTCAGGATTGATTTCCTTTAGGATGGACCAGTTTGATCTCCTTGAAGTCCAATGGACCCTCAAGAGTCTTCTCCTGGGACATACTTGTCCTGAAAAGTGCTTACTCCTTGCTGACCTGCGGTTCAGGTCTCCCCAGTGCCCGGGTCTGCTGCCTGGTCCTGGGGCAGCACAGGCAAGGGCGGGGAAGGCGGGGCTGCAGCCGGGCTCCAGCTTCATCAGCTCAGGGACGCATGTCTGGCTGGGGCACCGGGAAACCACACCCGCGCTGCACAGTGACTCAGGGCGGTGCTGGCTGGCATCCAGGCAGGGTGGGGCCCCTGGGTGTGTTAGACTGAGCTCCAGAAACTTGCCTCTAACCTCCCACCCAGAGGTGGCAGGACCCAATGACTTTGATTAGGGATTCATTTATCCAGGTCTCCAAATGGTAAAATCCCAGGTGGCGCTAGTGGTAAAGAATCTGCAAGAGACGCAGGCTCGGTCCCTGGGTCGGGAAGATCCCCTGGAGAAGGAAATGGCAACCCACTCCAATATTTTTGCCTTAGAAATCCCACGGACAAGAGAAGCCTGGTGGGCTACAGTCCATGGGGTCTCAGAGAATTAGACACGACTGACTGACTGAATACATTCTGAGTGGTGAAGGGGGAGGCGAGGGTCAGAGGCCAGAGAACTGGGTCTGCTCACTCTGGGAGGGTCGGCTGCTATAGTTCGAGTTGTTGGAATGCTCTAGACTTGTGCAGTGCACAGCCTGCGTAACTGTGCCAGGAGGTCCTGGGCTGTGTCTCTCCTTCCCTCGTCACCCGGGGCCTCTGCCTCATCCCCACCTGCCAGGCTTCCACTTCCACCATGGCCCCTGTGGCAGCACAGGAGTGTCACTGGTCATGTTTAGGTCATGGATTCACCTTGAGTTTCACTGTCACGCACGGACAGATGTGAGAGTTGGACCATAAAGAAGGCCGAGGGCCAAAAAACTGATGCTTTTGAACTGTGGTGCTGGAGAAGAGTCTTGAGAGTCCCTTGGACAGCAAGGAGATCAAATCGGTCAATCCTAAAGGAAAGCAACCCTGAATATTCACTGGAAGGATTGATGCTGAAACTGAAGCTCCAATACTTTGGCCACCTGATGCGAAGAACGGCCTCATTGGAAAAGACCCTGATGCTGGGAAAGGTTGAGGGCAGGAGGAGAAGAGGGCAACAGAGGATGAGATGGTTGGAGGGCATCACTGACTCAACGGACATGAATTTGAGCAAACTCCGGGAGATAGTGAAGGACAGGGAAGCCCGGTGTGCTTCAATCCGTGGGGTCGCAGAGTCGGACACGCCTGAGTGACAGAACATCGATGATTGAGTGGAGACTCACACCCCCTGGTCTGCTCCTCCTCAGCGCCACGTGGCCAGCCCTCCACGGCTGGCTCACATGCTTGCATGTGAGTTCGCAGAGGGGAGAAGGCAGGAGCTCAGAAACCCGGCTCCCTGGGACGGGGTCTCCACAGGGGCACGCAGAGCAGGCTGGACAGACAGAATGGGATTGCTACCTGGGGCCCACGTGCAGCTCCTGTCAGTGATAGCGCCCTCTCGAGCCCAGTTGTCTGGAGGCCATCCTGGTGCAGAAGCAAGCGGGTGGTTTCCACCAGTGATTCTTCTCTGATGAGCTAGGCGTCAGTCCCTTTCTGCGGGTGGTGGCCCAGGCTCAGCAGGTCAGGCCCTCGAGTGTCCCCCGGCAGCCCGTGAGCTGGCGGGCGCCAGGTAGCAGGTGTGCTCCTCTCTGGACTTACAAGGGAGGACTCCTTCATTCATTCATTCACCAGTGACTTGTGCAGGCCCCAGCCACAGAGCAGGGAGCGGCCAGGAGAGGTCTCAGGGGTTGGATGAGGGGAGGTGGGGGGTGGCAGCAGGAAGCGCCAGCCTCCGCCCTGCCCTCAGGGCCTCAGGGCCTGGCAGGACCCCGGGACATGGTCAGCACAGCACCCACGGCCCGAGCTGGGCCTGGCCTGGCTGGGGGAGGGCGGGGGCTTCCCTGCAGGCCCCGCTGCAGGCAGCCCTGGGTCATGCAGTGCGGCTCTGGGTCGGAGACGAAATGAGGCAGAAGGGACTGCTTGGCCTGGTTCAGGTCAGGTCAGGTGGCTAGGAGTCAGGGGAGCAGGCCAATTTAGGATTTCAGTCTAACACATGCAGGGGAGCGTGGAGGAGGCCTAGTCCCTCCATCTCTCCCCAGCCCCAGCCTTCACAGTGGAGGGGACACCCCCCACCCCATGGCGGGGAGGGCTTCTCTAGGGGCTCGTGACCGCCTCCTTCTCCTGCGGTGAGGCGGGACAAGAGGCGCCAGGCACCACCGAGGCCCCATGGCTGAGAGGCAGCCCCTGGTCAGTGGTGGAGGCCAGGACAGCGGCGTCAGGCAGCAGGAAGCCCGCTGGGCCTCCAGCCCTGTCCAGTCCCCCAGGCTGGCCTGGGCAGCGCTGGGGCAGCTGACGGAGTCTGGACGCCAGCTGGGTCACGGGTGAGGTGGCCGAGGGCGGCTGCCCAAGGACGGGCCTGGCACCTCACGCCATCCCTTTATGTCCAGTGCCCCAGGCCTTCACTGGGCCCTATGCCCGGCTGAGCACAGCGAGGCCCAGAGGCACGGCTGGTCTGCAGTTATCCCCAGGGGCTGACCCCGAGCACCGGAACCCGTCTCCTGCTCCATCTTGCTGGCTAGGGGCCCCCAGGTGCCCTCTTGCCCTTCTGGGCCCCCGTCTGTCCCGTGGAGGATGGGGGGAGGCCATCTCTGGTGTGTACCCAGCAGAGACCTGGGTACCAGCTGATGTCAGGGGCAGGGAGGCCGCCTCGATCCTTGGGGCAGCCCCTCCTTGATGCTTTCCGCGTTCAGTCCCTCTCATGGGACCCCAAGGACCCCACTCCCACCTGAGCCTGGAACTCGGACCTGAGTGTCATGGCCATGAAAGGCCGAGCATTGGGGGCCGCCACCTTTGTGGAGAGCTGGCCAGGGGCAGGGAGGGGGTCACAGCCCTCGGCTCTCCAACGATGGGAGGGGCCGCTGCAGAAAGGGCCTCACCCCTGGGGGGCTTCCAGCCCTGGCAGCTCCCGGGGTTCTTGCCTCCCCTCCTCTGTTCAGCGGCATCTCCTGGACTCCCAGTCACTGCCCCCGTACAGCCCCTCAGACCCTGTCCCCCAGCCCAGAGTCCTTCTGGGAGGAAGCTGCTGCTCACCCTCCCAGCCCCCCACCCCCCAGGCTTGTGACGCAGGAGCTAGGACACCACAGCCAGGTGGAGGCTCCCTGCTGGCCCCTGGGCACAGGCCACACATGCCTGGCTCCCGGAGCACCCCGGTGGAGCCCCAGCCTGTGGTACCGTCCTCACCCCCTCCCTGGGGAGCCTGTGGGCCCAGCACCGCCCAGCATGGCAGAGACCTGGGAATCGGGCCCAGAGGCCTGGTCTCATCTATTTTTAAGTGCAAGCCCATGAAAGAGTCACAGGCTTCTTTATTTACCAGTGGGGGGGGGGGGGGTGTGGCACACCCACCAAGAGGGCCCCACACACACAGGCCCTGGCAGGCTCGCCTGAGCACCCTCCCCTCCAGCGGGCACCTCCTTCCACAGGCTGGGCTGTGCCCTCCCCGCTTACCTTCCTCCCAAAGAGCTTCTCCCTAGGAGGGCCAGCCCCCTGGAGATGCTCCCCCAGAAAGTGGAAGGGGGGGCTCCTCCCGGTGCCCCCGACTGGGTGCGCTGCCCCTGGTCCACGCTGTCCCTGATCTCGTGTAACTCTGAGCCTTTGTCCCCTCCTGGCTTCTGCATCCTGGCTTGTTTTTCCTGGGCAGGTTTGAAGGGAGAGGAATCCACCTCCTGGTGCCAGAGGCAGAGTTGGGAGAGGCCTGGAGAAGGGCCCAGAGGAAGAAACTGAGGCTCGGGAAGCTTGGAGCTTAGCCATCTGTTTGGAGCTCAAAGATGTCGCTTGGCCAGGAGGGGTGACATCGGCCTTCAGAAATGCAGAGGCCCAGCCCTTCCCTCCGGAGGCCCCACCCGAGCCAAGGCCAACCCAGGGACCTCAGGGCCCCACCCCTGAGGCCAGGACTGGACGAGCAGGTGGGTCGACAGGCCCAGTGCCACCCCCGCACCCTGCCGACCCCTGTGGCAGGGTGGGTTCAGGCCAGATGGTCACCTGGTGTTATGTGCTGCTCGGCTGGGCCCTGGCAGACGCCTAGGAGGCCTCAGCCGTCATCCGGCCAGGGGTGGTGGGGTGGGCGCCTTCCCTGGGTGCTTGCGGGGATGTGGGGCACCCCGAGAGGGTCACGCAGGATGCTGGCACCCCCCTGCCCCACATGCTAGTGCTCCCTGAGGGGGGCACGCTAATTTTAGAGGAAAACCCCTTATCTTGGGGTCTCCACCAACCCAGAGGATCCTCTGGTGACTCACCTTCTAGAAACAAAAAGAGTTCCTTTCACGGGAGAATACTGAATATGTGTCTCAGACCCAGCAGAGTCTGAGGCCTCCCTTCCCCCATTCCCAATCAGAGGCAAAAGTGGACACTTGATTTCCACATTTCCCCAGAGAAGGAAGGAACTGGGGAAGAAGGTAAAGACAGAACAGTGATGTCTGGGACCACCACGAATGGGAGCCGGACAAGGCAGCGGGCCAGGGGCGGCGGGTGGGGGTACAGGGCCCGGGCTGGCCTCTGCCCACCACCTCTATCGTGTGGGGGAGCGCTGGTCCTGGAGGCTGCTCGTGGCCAGGCCCCGTTCTCTCGGGCATCAGTGCAGCACCCGGGGAGGCGAAGGAGAGGGGCGGCGAACGCAGGAGCCCATAAACGCGTGACTGAGTCATGGGAAATGCTGGGGAAGGCATCTGAGGGGTGGGCGGTGCCACCTTGGCAGTGCTGGCGGCTGGCAGCTACAGGGCCTCGGGCAAAGCCGCGCTGTCTGCGGCGGGGGTTCTGAGGACAGGATTCACGCCTCAGCAGGAGCCCCCTGGGGCCTCCAGCTGAGAAACCAGGGACCCCGCGACAGCGCTGGCGGTCCTGGGCCCACCTGACCCCCCGAAACCTCCTCTTCTGAGTCTGTCAGCCCCATGGCCAGCCCGGGCCCAGTGGTGCCAGGGCTCACCCCTCCTCCCCAAGGCGGGGGAGCATGCTCGGGCCTCCTCCAAGGTCAGAAGGAGAGACGCTCGTGGACTTGATGCAGATGGCTGGAGGTGTTTACTTTTGTTCGGTGGCTCGGTCGCTCAGCTGTGTCCGACTCTTGCAGCCCCATGCACTTCAGCCTGCGGGGCTTCCCTGTGCGGAGGGATTTGGGCCACAGGCTTTGCTGTGAAACACGCACGGGTGTAGCCCAGGGGAAGGGACGCGCCCCTTGTGAAGAGTGAGAACGCCTGTGCCCAGGCTCCTCTCTCCGCAGGGAAGCCCTCGTCCCTCTGGGCCTGACGCCCCCCAGTCACCCTGCGATGGGCGATTTGTACTTGTCACCCAAAATAGCAGTTTGGGGACTTAAATGAAACATTTCAGCAATAGACGCCCAGCATCTGAAATAGGGCAGAGGCTGACAACAACCTTTTGAAGGCCTCCAGGCACCACGTGTGAGGCCACTGGTCAATGGTGGCAAACTCAGGCCCAGGCCGCAAGTGGAGGGCACTCGTGAACGATGGAAACTTGGTGTTACAACCTGGGTCTGCTCTGAGATTTGTTGACGGTCCCCCCAGGGGTGACCTGGAGCTCCTCCCCACAAGCCAGAGGCTAGCCACACCATTGCCCTGCCAGGCTGGCCCACCCGCTTGAGTTGAACTCAGTCGCCTGATCCCTGGGCAGGCCTGACACCTGGAGCAGGAGATAACCTGCTGGCCCTGGCACCCACCGTCCGGCACCCAGGCCCCGCCCAGAAACTGGCCTCCTGCCTACCCAGCGCGTCTTCAGACCACCCCTCCCCCGAGGGGACCCGAAGGGGCAGGCTACCGGTTAGGTCACCGGGCGCGGCTCAAGGGCCCCGCTCAAGGGCCCCTTTGTGCGGTGACCGGCCTGGCACGCGCCGTCGCGGTCTGGGCTCAGGCGCGGTGCCGGGGGTTGCGGAGGGGGGTGGGGTCCGGTCCGGCTATGGGGGTCTGCGGGGAGCCACGGCCCTGGTCACCCGCTGCGAAGGTGCGGGGGCTGGGGGCGGGCGCAGCGCCAGCTGCGGAGGGTGGCCCGGCGCCTGGGCAGGGGCACCGTCCCGGGACGGAGGGGCGGGGCGGGGCGGGGACCGTCGCGGGCGGGGCGCACCTCGCTCACCCTCCCGGGCGCCCCGCCCCTCCGCCCTCGCAATAAGGGGCGAGGGCCGGGCGGGGCGAGGAGGAGGGCCCGCCGCCGCCGCCAGCCCGCGCGGCTGGAGCCCAGGCAGGCAGCCCGCGGCCCGCGCCGTCGGGGCTCCGGGCGCGGCTATGGAGCTGTGGCCGTGGCTGATCGCGGCGCTGCTGCTGCTGCTGCTGCTGGCGCAGCTGAGCCGCTCGGCCCGCTTCTACGCCAAGATCGGCCTGTACTGCGCCTTCTGCTTCACGGCCTCGGCGATGGCCGCGGTCGTCTGCCTGCTGCGCCACGGGGGCCGGACGGTGGAGAACATGAGGCAAGGGGGGCCGGGCGGACGCGGGGGAGCCGCTTCCGCTTCCCTAACTTTCCCGTGTCCTTTCCCTCCTTCCTGCCGCGCCCGCCTCTCCAGGGCTCCGGGGGGGGGCGGGGGGCGGGGGGCGCTCTCTACGCCCGAGGGGAAAGCGGGTCGGGGAGCGCTCCGGGGGGTGGTGGTGGGTGGGCTGCGGCCTCCGGAGCCTGCGTCGCCGTGTCCCCGCGCCCTTGCCCCGGGGCCCCGGCCAGGGGCCGACACCGAGGGCTTTACAGAGGTCTGGCTCTCGGCGCCGCGCAGGGTGCCGGGGCGGCTCCGAGAGGAATGCGGCCGGGCCGGGTGGGCAGAGGCTCGGTGCCGCTTCCCCGTGGCGGGGGGTGGGGGCTAGCCGCCGTGCACCGCCGCGCCCGGGTGTCTCAGTCTCCTCCCCGCCATCCCGCCCGCCCACCTGTCGGGCGATGAGCGCACCTGTGCTCAGCCCCTTCCTTCCGCTTAGGAAGGTGTGGTGGCTCCAGCCCGCGGAGGTTGGGCGGGGACTGCTGGCCCTTGCGGTCCAGCTTTAAGCCAGGGGAAAGAACACGGTGGTGGCTGGGGTGTCCCCCCTCCCATCCCCGGGGTTGGGGAGCTTGCTGCGGTAGGGGTCAGGCTGGGCTGACAGGAAGAGATGGAGCTCTCCCGGGCAGGGGCAGAGGCTGGGGAGGGCATGGTGGCCCGAGAGGGGCTCCTTGGCCCTTTCCCCAGATTCCGATGGGGAGGGGCCATTGCTAACATGCCACCCTGTGGCTTTGGCAATGATGGCCTTTTGGCCGTGGCCTGGGGTGGGAATACTGTGGTCCCTGAGGCCCCCACCACCCCAGCGCTCACAGGTCAGGGGGTGAGGGGTCCTGGCTTTCTGCCCTTCCTGGCCTTGTCCATCCGGATGGGCTGATGCTGCCAGACTGGCCTGCTCTGTACAGTTCTCCCCGGCTGTTTTCAGGGATTTGTGGCTCCCGCCACCCCAGGAATGGGCGGGAGGACTAAGAGTGGGGAAGCCTGGTGGGTGGGCCATGGGTCTCCAGTGCCTCCCCTGCCCTCCCCTGCCCCACGTGGCCCAGGGCAGCAACCCAGGGAGCAGAGATCACAGGGGTGGCCCACTTGTTGCCTTTCCAGCTGTCTTCCCAAGCAGTCAGCTCTCTGGGATGGGGAGGGCCTGTATCCAGAAATAGGGGGTTCCTCAGGGCTGGGCCCTGCCGGCAGGGATGCTGGCCTGAGTTTGAGGCCCTGGGACCCCCTGCAGACAGTGGGCTCACAACCCGAGTCCGTTCCGCACCTGCTGAGGGCCAGCCAGGAGCGGGGCAGGGAGTCGTTTCCAGCAACAAGGGCTGGTGGGCTCCTCGGAGGGGCAGCTGCCCTCCCACAGCCAGGCCCGAGGGTGGCGCGTCTGTTTCTGAGGCAGGACGGGGCCCTGAGCCTGGCTTGTGCTGCGTGCAGGTGGGAAGTCCTGCACGAGTCCTGGAGCAGGTTTTCAGCAGGCGTTCCCAGTGGTCACCCTCTCTCTCCCTGGCTCTGTGTGGTCAGGTAGCCTTGTCTTTAAAAGGTCCAACTAGCTCTTCCAGGCCTGGGCTTGAAAGCTGCTTCCCCAGGGTCAGGCTGGAAGTCACGGCCACCCTTTCTGACCAGGTGGTGGAACTGGCAGGCTGGCCTGACCAGCACTTGGCAGCCCAGGCCTGGCCAGCCCCGTGGCCTCAGCTGCCTCGGGCTTGTTCCCCGAGCCCAGAGCCCAGCTCGGCCCCCAGCCTCGCACGAGATTCGGGCCTGCTGGGACGTCCTCCTCAGCTCAGGAGGGAGCTCCCCTCCCCGGGGCAGCCCCCGACTCAGGCTCTGCACAGGCCAACCCAGGACATGACAGAGGTGCTGAGTCCTCCCCAGAGAGAGGCAGGCCTAGGGGTCTGGGAACCCACAGCCCCCTTCCCCTGCAGCCCCAGGTCCCACAGGGTGGGTCATAGTGATGACACCCATGGCTCCCCAGTGATGGCAGAGAGGAGGGTCCCTTGTGAACACGAGTTCCCCAAGGGATGCGGCCGAGGAGGGCTGAGAAATGCAGAGGTCGTGGAGGCGCTGTGTCGCTCTAGGCGCTGTGCCCCTCCAGGGATAGGCCCACGAGGACAGGTGAGGTTGGGGGGCTGTATGGACAGGCTCCCTCATTTCAGGCCCCTCCTGGGCTGGACTGTGGGTGCCTGGCTGCCTCCCTCTGCAGTCCCACCCTGACCTCAGGAAAGGACTCTGCCCATCAGTTCTGTCTGGCACCCTCATGTGCTGGTGGATGCTTCATCCTTAGGGAAAGGTGTTCCTAGTCACATTTTATGGATGAGCCTGCAGAGAAGCAGCTTGAAACTCATGTCTCCGGGGGTTGGGGCGGGGAGGAGGCAACTGGGAGGTCCCAGAACTAGGATGTGGCGGACCTGGGCTGCAGAGCCCAAGGATGACTTCAAGGTGGGTCTTTTCCTCTGTCTCACCCAGCATCGGGGCTGGGGGCAGCACCCTGGCTGCTTTGGGGCTGGAGACCAGGCTCAGGGGAAGTCCTAAGTTCCAAGAGGGACAACCCAGCTCCACCCACCCCCTTGCTTTCCCATCTCCCTGTAACCAGCAGCCCATCTCTGTGATGGGGCAGCCAAGGAGGCCTTTGCCATTGAGTTGTGAGTTTTGAGTGTGCTTGGCCGCGCCGGGAGTGGAGGGCCAGAGGCAGGCACTGTTGCGAGCACGCTGGGGCCGAGGCCAGGGACCCCCTCCCAGACTGGCGGGGGCCTGCGCGCCAGGCGAGGCTGGGTCCTCGTCCTGGGGGCAGGTGCCCTTATCACACCTGCTGGGCAGTGAAGAGAGTGAGGCCCAGGATAATCCTGTGTGTTAGAACTGGCTTTGGCTGTAGAATCAGGAAACCAGATAACAGCACCTTAACGCAGAGAGTTTCCTTTCTCACACGTTCCAGGTGACCAGGACAGGCAGCCTGGGACCACAGCTAGGCTGCAGGGTGGGGGGCAGGAGAGTGAGGTGCCGGGTCGGTGGGGCCCCCACCCACTTGGAACGTTGAGGATGGGCATCGCTGCAGCCAGGGCCTGGGGCCCTGGTCTTGGGGTGGGACGGTGGGGGCAGCCCTCCCCCTGGGTGGACTCCTGCAGGCCCGGGAGCAGAGCTCACGGCCCCACCGCCTTCCACCCCACTCCTGAGCCCCCGTTAGCACCTCTGGGCACCTGCAGAGGCCAGCACCCCCAGCTCCTGCCCACCCAGTGTTCCGGCTCATCTGACGCTTGGGAAAGGCCGCTGCCCACCAGGCGGCCTTGCTGGGGCCTCCTGTCCCCTGAGCAGACCGCTGGCTCTGTGTGCCTGCCCTCCTGGCACGGCCTTCCCAAGTGAGTGCCACCAACCACCCCCTCCACCCCCGCCACGTTGTAAGGCAAAGCCCACGGGGTCTGGCTGAGGACTTGGCACCGCTTGGCCGAAATAGCTGTCTAGCCCGAGTTGGGGCTGAGTGCAAAGGTCAGCAGGTAGCCGAGACCTGACCTTGAACCACCTCCCAGTGGCCAGGAGCAGGTACCGGCTGGGGGAGGGGCTTCTTCCATTTACTTTGGAATCTTTTCCTCCTCTGTTGTCGCCAACACAGCTGCTGTCTGTGGAGGGCCCCCCCGGCCTGGCAGGTGTCTCAGGCGTCCAGCCTCATCTAGCTCAACCCCTCCACGACCTTCCAGTCTCACGAGTGGAAACAAGAAGCGTAGGGATGTCAAGTCTGTTGTCCAAGGTCACAGCTGTGAGAGGAGCGTCAGGGCCTGTCTGACCCGGAGCTGGGGCGGGGTCCGGGTGTCTGCAGATGAGCATGGCTGGTCCACGGAGGCTGGCTGCCAGGGCTTCGGCCCCAGGCCCCCGAGAATCCACACGTTTATGGCACTTCCTTCGAGGCCAGCGGCCCCGATCAGGGTTAAATGGAGAGCTCCTGAGAAAGACCCACAAGGGGTGAGGATGGCGCCTCTGTTTAAGGAGATCACTGCCCCCCTGGGCTCTTGGAAAGGGGGCCGGGCCCCCCTGCCTTGTGGGGGCTCTGGCACCAGTCACCCACCTGGCAGCTGCCTGCAGTGCTTCTGAAGGCTGGGCCACCTGGCTTCAGGCAGCCTTGGCTCCGCCTCCCTGGGAAGGCAGGACTGGAGCTGGGGTATGAACATCCCTGGCATACCTGTGACTCCCGCCCTGAAGCTGGGGCCCTGCTTCCTGTGGGGAGGGGCACTGGGGTCAGCTGGGCTCCGAAGAGGCCTGGGCTGGGCAGGCCTGGCTGCCTGGGGACAGCGGCTGCCCAGAGCTTCCTGTGGGGAGAGAAGGGCAGAGCCCCTCCTGCTGTGGGGGGTGGTGGGGACCAGAGACCCCCTTCAGGGGGTGAGGGGAGGCCTGCAGAGGAGCTAGAACACCTCACCTGGCAACCCTGGAGTTTAGGGGCGGGCTCCAGCCCATCCCAGCTTCCCTGCTGTGTGACTCTGGGCCAGTCGCTCAGCTTTGCTGAGCCTCCACTTCCCTGGTGTAGGAGTATATGACCTTGTGGGGTTACTGTCTGAGCGAAACTGGACAGTTGGCGTCTGTCCCCGAGCAGGCTTGGCAGGTAGCGTGGAGCGCCTGCTCCCGGGCGTGGGTGTGGGGCGTCCGTCCCTGTGGTTATGTGCGTGCTGCACTCCGGGCCAGGACAGACCGGCTGTCCCTGCCCGGGGCCCTGGAGCCTCTGCACAGCTTGGGCGGCCTCCCTGCTCTTGGAGGAAGCACTGTGAAGATGATACGACATCCCCACCGCTTTCACTGAAAACCTTGACAAGACGGGACAGTAGGAGAAGGAAGAGCGAGACCCGGTGCCCGCCCCGCTGCAGGGAGTGACTGATGGACCCTCCCTGTGAGGAGCATCTCTTGCTTCTGTCTGCTCCCGGGATGCCCCTTTCTTTTGCAGCTTCCTGTACTTACATCAGTGGCGGTGTCTTTTGGTTTTGAGTGCAGTTATTTGTAAAATGTAGCGAGTTGCTCCCTGGGCCTGTCGGTCCCTCCTGGAACCGTTTGGTCCTTGGGAGGTCTGCCTCAACTGGGGTGGGAGAGGCCCCTGCTAGGCTGAGTATCACAGGATACTGTGATCACGGTATATACAGTATCTTTCATCATCCCCCACCCCCAAATACTGATCCTGTCAATTAGATACAAAAAGAAAATACAGAGAAGTTCTGGAAACAGAGGTTTGGGACAGCTGCATTATACACTTGTAAATGGTTTAAAATGATAGATTTTATATTATGTATATTTCACAACAGTTTGTCTCCTTTTGGCTGAGTCAGGCAGCATGGGGGATCTTAGATCCCCAATCAGGGAATAAAGCAGGGATCAAACCCGGGCCTCCCTGCATTGGAAGGGCAGACTCTTAACCACTGGACCACCAGGGAGGTCCTTCATCACAACTGTTTAAGAAGAAAAATGGAGCCAGCAGATACCACCAGAGAGTGACCCACTGTCCTCTCCAGATGTGGCCTGGGACTTTGCCTGTGAGCTTGGCAGGGCAATGCAAATGACAGGTTTGCATTAGAAGTCCCGGGAACCGACCTGACAGCAAATAAGTAGGGATCTTTGCTCTTTCCTCTGCCGCGGCCCTGTCTATCTGGGCTGTCCCCACGGGGACGCTGAGGGGTTCTTTCCCTAATCCCGACTGCGCCTGTGCGTTGGCAGCTTTAGGATCAATTGCCAGAAGAGGATTGCAAATCTCAGGGACTAGGCTTCTTAAGGGCTCTTCTAGGTCCTGCCAACCTGCCCTCCTCCAGAAACCTCTGCGATCTCCCACCTCAGCCAGCAGCCTCGGACCGTTTCCCGACACCTGCCAACACCTCCTGTTATCTGGCTGTCCTCTGCCGATCCGAAGGAAGAGGACAGGGCTTCTCGTTTCAATCCGCACTTCCTTTGATGGCTAGTGAGACTGCGTGCCTCTGTGTTGTTGGACGACGCACGTTTTCTCCTGTTGGTGAATGGCCTGCTTGCGCCCCCTCCTTGGATCAGTCAATCCTCACAACCCGAGAAGCCGTCTCTTGGCGGTCGAGAAGCCCGAGGCTCCCCAGCTGAGGTAGCCAGGCGAGGTCTCCCAAGAGTGTCCGGCCAGGGGCACCTCTGAGCCGGATGGGGACAAAGGGACAGGTCTGGCTCGAGCTGGCAGAGGCTTAGCGCTAAGGAGGATGGCCCGGCTTCCAGGTCCAGCAAGGCCGGCTGGCCCAACTGTGAGAGCAGCCGGGGCGCAGCTGCCTCCCTCGCGCAGCCCCTCTCTCCCACCTGCGCTGTGGGAGGAGGAGGGGAGAGAGGCTGTGTGGGCCAGATGCGAGCCTGCCTTTGGGACAGAGAGGCAGAGCCGATAGGATCCACTCGTGTGAGGCTCAGAGGAGTCTTATCCACAGAGACAGAAAGTAGATGCTGGGGCCCGGGGCAGGATGTGTGTGTGTAACGGGAACAGCGTGTCCGTCAACTTGAGAAGATAAAAGAGTCCTGGGGACAGACGGTGGGGGCAGTTGCTCAACAACGTGACCGCACTTGAACTGTGTATTTGAAACCAGTTCAGAGGGTAAATGTGCTGCGTGCATCTTACCCACAGTTTTAAAGACACGAGTCTGCCTTCGGGCCAAGGACCCGCTCTGAGCCTCTGCTCTATTGAGAACTGGGTTTGGGCCCAGGCCCTTCTGGCTGGAGTGGAAAAGGCCTCCCTCCCGGTCAGGACTGTGAGGAGCTCCCTGGCGGCTGGGTGTGTGTGTGTGTGCGCGCGTACGCGCGCGCACGCATGAATCTTGTGTGGGAAGTGGAAAGCTCTTGGGTCACTGGGAGCTCACCCTCAGCCCCGCCCCCCCCCCCCCACGGGTGGGAAGGACCCAGGGGGCCTGCAGGAGCGGCAGAGGAGTGACCTCAAGCCGCGGGCTCCATCGCCCCGTGTGCACGGACCCCTGACTGGCACCTGTCCCGTGCCAAGTGTGTGCGGTGTCAACCTTCTCCATGCCAGCCAGCTACCCAAAGACAGGGGCATGCGTGGTCTCCCTCACCCGTCACCTCCTGCAGGGATAGGCCCCTCCAGGTCACGAGTGCCCAGGGCAGCCTCCTGCCGGGAGCAGGGCCCACGCACATCCTAGCTCCACTGGCATCCTGGTGTGACCTTGAGTGTGTGTGTGTGTGTGTGTGGGGTGTGAAAGCCATGGTGCCTGCCGGGCCGGCCTCCCCAGCAGCAGCTCTTCCGAACCAGGAAGCAGCCCGCAGCTCCTCGCCAAGGTCTCCACTTGGTACCCACGCTTCCCTCCCTTGGGTATGGCTCTGCCTTGAGGGACGGTCACTTCCCGTGGGGGGCCCCCTGCCCCGGCCTCCTCTGCGGGCGGCCTCTCCACGTTGGGTCCTTCGGTCTCTGATGCGGCTGAGAGCAGAGTTCACCCAGCCCAGGGGTTTCTCAGCCTCCATCCCCGCCGTTCAGCCGGGCCCCCGGCCTGGGGTGACAAGCAGGACTCGGCGTGGAGGCTGGATGACAGTTGCAGATCCGGGTACCTGGACGTGGAAGGGGCGTCCTTCCCACAGCCAGGCGTCAGTCCCCGAGGCCTTGCTTCCGTGCCACCTTCATGTCACTGGCTGGGGAGGCGAGGGGCGGGGGGCACTCGCCATCTTGCTGGGGGACAAGACCTGAAGGCGCTCGGAGGGGAAGGCGGGCTCAGGGTCAGTGGCCAGCCTGCCAGGGTGGGCTGGGGGTCTCCGGGCTGTGCGCGCAGAGCCCACGTCACGCTGGGGCAGTGGCCCTCTGCTCACGGGGCCCATCTCCCCCGCAGGATCATCAGTTGGTTCGTCCGGTCCTTCAAGTATGCATATGGCCTCCGCTTTGAGGTCAAAGGCCGTGAGACGCTGGACGAGGACCAGCCCTGCGTCATCATCTCCAACCACCAGAGCATCCTGGACATGATGGGTAAGGCTGGGCCTCAGTGGGGTCTGGGGGAGGACTGACCCTCCCCAGTTGCCTGAGGGTAGGGGGAGGCTGCTGTCCTACTTGGTAGCGGCTGGACCTAGCTGAGCTGGCAGGCGGGGGTTTGACACTGGAGGGAGGGACCCGCGCCTCCCTCCAGCGGGTAACAGGACTGGGCAGCCTGTGTGGGGCTCCGGGCCCTGCTGCAGTGCCCCCCACTGCTAGGAAGCTGAGGCTCAGAGGCCAGACGGTGCCCAGGGGCCAGTGGTACCCGAGGCCCGGGGCTGGCCCACTTCTCCCTGGGGATTGGCCCCTGAGCTGCGCTGTCTCCTCCTGTCCCTACCTGGCGTCTGGCGCCCACAGGCCTCATGGAGGTCCTCCCCGACCGCTGCGTGCAGATCGCCAAGCGAGAGCTGCTCTTCCTGGGGCCTGTGGGCCTGATCATGTACCTGGGGGGCGTCCTCTTCATCAACCGGCAGCACTCCCAGACGGCCATGAGCGTGATGACTGACGTGGGCGAGCGCATGGTCAGGGAGAAGGTGAGTGCCCGGGGCTGGGGCGCCCGGCGCTGTGGATACTCAGGCCCGATTGTGGCATCAAGTCGGCCCCAAGGGTGAGTCCCTGCGGCAGAAGAACACGCCTCATTGCTGTGTGTCTGTGAATCTCATATGGAAGAGCCAGGTGCGGGGCCTCGGTTGTCAGCGGTGGTGGTCTCTGCTGAGAAGTGGGGTGGGTGCCTCCCTGGGCGGCCTCCGGCTTTTGGGTGCAGCTTCCTGTCTCCTCAACAGCTCAAAGTGTGGATCTACCCGGAGGGCACGCGGAATGACAACGGGGACCTCCTGCCTTTCAAGAAAGGCGCCTTCTACCTGGCGATCCAGGCCCAGGTACGTCGGGGCTGCGGCCTAGTGCGGCCGGGGCGGGAAGCGCATCTGGGCTGGCCTACGGCTGACGGTGACCTCCCGGCCGGCCGGGGCCACTGGCGCTCGGGGACCACCTGCCTCTGGACAGGCAGCACCTGTCTGTGAGCTGCCGTGGAGGGCAGTCCCTGGGGCCCCTGAGCGTGAAGGCTGGGGCCTCCTCACCCCAGGACCAGCTGGAATGACGCTCATCACTTCCGTACCTGCCCACGGAGCTCCAGCACCCCGTTTTCCCGCTGGCCGGGCGAGGGGGGCTGGGGTTGGTGTAAAGAAGGCCCGCTGCCTGGACTGTCAGGAGGGCTCTGCTAAGGTCGCGTTCAGTCCCCCTGCACCCCTCGCCAGGGCAGGTTTGGGACTGAGCAGTGGCTGGGGGGTGGGGGGTGGGGGGTGCACCAGGGCTCACAGGGGCCAGGACAGAGTGAGCGGAGAGCCCGGCATGGGGCCTCGTGTTGCCCTGGTCCTTGACTTCCAGGGGTACAGTTTGTCCCGGGTGTCCCGGGGATCTCGGGGGGATGTCAGGAGAGGCTTGGGGCATGTCCCTCCGTGGTGTGGGGCTCCGGGTGGGTTCGGGTGCCTATCTCACCCCCCGGTCCTATGCTGGGGGCTGAGCGCAGATGAAAGCCCTCGGGGTGGGGGGAGCCTTTCTTCCTGCCTGGTCAGAGTCAGGCTGCCAGCTGGGCAGGGCTCTGCTGTCTCCTGGGCTTCACCTGTGACAGGTGGCCTCGAGCACCCCCTGGTGGCCCCGAGCAAGGCTGGGAGAGCCTTCCTTCCAGAAGCTCCCAGCCAGCACTGGGGTTGGGGGGTGGGAGAGCTGGAGGGAGGGGCGGATGGGGGTGGGGACCCATCCTGCCCAAGCACGAGGAGGAGGACACCCCCGCCGCAGGCCCGGGGCCGGTGTCTCTTCCCTTTGTGGTGGAGAAGGGGTCACGGGGGTCATGGGAGAGAAGAGCGGAGCGGAGCTTTGGGGGGTGGTGGGGCCAGGGCAGTCTCAGCCAGGACGCCAGGCAGCGTATTTCCTGTCAGTCCCCCCCACCCCAGGGTTAATGATTACTCCCAGGTGCCATTTCCGACACTGGAACCAGCACCGTTGAAGTCACCATTGGACTTGACCTTGGTGTCTTCCGGGAAAACAGGCAGGCCCTGCCACCTCCCCTGACTGGAGCTGCCCCCAGCTTCTCCCTGGGGTTGGGGGAGAGGCTGGGAAGGAAGAGATGGGCAGAAAGACCTCAGTTATCTCCTCTGGCTAAACTGGACAGGGCCCTGGGTCATCTTGGGACCCTTGCGGGGTGCAGAATGTCAATCTAATGGATGTGTGCCAACCCAGGAAGTCTTCCTGGAGGAGGGGATACTTGGGTAAGGATGTGCAGGATGAGTTTATGGACTCGGGGCCACCCAGGGCACGAAGGGTGTCCCGGGGCAGAGCATTGAAGCACCCTGAGCCACCCAGGCACGAAGGGTGTCCCAGGGCAGCGCATGCAAGCACCCTGAGGCAGGGTGGTATGCCTGCCCGGTGGCCACAGGGGTCATGGGGGCAGGCAGGGTCTGCCCGCGAGCTTGTCCCTGGGGATCAGGCTCCGCGGTCAGGCTGGGCTCCATCCTCAGGCTGCCACATCTGCTGTCCCCAGGTACCCATCATCCCCGTGGTTTACTCCAGCTTCTCCTCCTTCTACAGCTGTAAGACGAAGCTCTTCACTTCAGGTAGCCCCCCGCCCCCCACCACACACACCTGCCACATGGGGGCCCGCCCACCCAATCTCAGTCCCCGTGACACCCGGACCCCGCTTCTGGGGGGCCACTCCAGGCCGTGCCCCTCGGTGACTGGGGGTTAGAAGGAAGGAGGCCCCGCCTTGAGCCCCAAGATCAGGGCTCCCGGGGGTGGGCAGAGGCCCAGCTTCTCACACACGGGCTGGGCCGTGCCCACAGCTCGGGGGGCCTTGAGGGGCGCACTTCCTCTGCCCAGGTTGGGCTCTGATGGGCTCTGAACCAGTGCATCCAGCCCTGACTCTCAGGCAGCAGCCTCCCGGGGACGCCCCCATGCTCCCTGCCACGGAGCTTAGGACCTCCCTCCACCCTTCCCTCCAGACCCCCATGCGAGGGTGCCTGGCGCCCAGGTGGGAAGTGGGGTCCAAGGGAGAAGCTGCCTGCCGCACACCCGGGACCCTGAGGCCGCCTGCACCCCTGTGGATCGCAGGAGGGGGCTGCCCTGGAGCCTCCTGGGGGAGGGAACATCCTGGAGCCTGAGCGGTCCTCCCAAGGGGGCACGCACTCGTCCACGCCCGCTGTGAACGTGCCTGAGAGCATGTGAATGCCTGCATCAGTGATTCTCAATTAAGAGCCAACCGCCGGAGACTGGGGTGTCGGGAAGAGCCCGGTCCAGCCCAGGCCCTCGGGAGGCTGGCAGACAGCCAAAATGGGGGGAGAGAGGCCCCCCGCAGGAGCCCCCCAGGAGGCTGATGCCCCTCCCCCTCCCCCACAGGAACCATCCAGGTGGAGGTGCTGGACGCCATCCCCACTCGTGGCCTCACTGTCGCCGACGTCCCCAAGCTTCTGGACACCTGCCATCAGGCCATGAGGACGCGCTTCTTCCACATATCCAAGATCCCCCAGGAGAACGGGGCCCCCTTGGGGCCCGACGCCCAGGAGGCCCAGTAATCGAGGCCTGGGGCAGGGCAGGACCTGGCTGGACGATGGACAGAGGGCCGCTCCCCGCCCACCAGACACCACTGTGTCCCCTCTAGCCATCACCCCCTGGAAGCGGGGCCCCTCTTGTCACTGTCTTGGGTCCAGGCCCCCCGATGTCCCTGCAAGGGAGAGTCAGCCCCCCAAGCTCTGAGGGCAGGGCCTCGCCCACCCCTGTGCCTCGGGGGTCTGGTGTGGGAGTGGGTCTGGACCCCCATGGGCTGACAGGGCAGGGCCGAGCTGCCCGGCCCCACCCTCCCGCCCAGGCCTGCATCAGGCCCTCAGGGAGAGGCGGGCTCGGGGGCCAGGACGCCTGGTCTCACGCCCCCAGGTGGCCTCATGCCAGCTGGGCCTCAGGGAGCCACAAAGCAGGGTCTGCGGCTCCTGCCGGCCTTGGGGAGCGAGTCTGCTGAATGGGTACTGTGCTCGTCACTGTTTTTTATAAACGAACTCTTGGAAGTGCCTGCTGAATCGTGCTCACTCAGAGGGTGGGCAGGGCTGCCTCGGGTTCCCATCCTCAAGCTGCCCTCACTTCCGGCGCCCCTGGACGAGTGTGGACCCCCCCAGCCGTCACCCTGGGCAGTGTTGCTGCCGGGGCTGGGGCCACGGTCATCCTGGAATGTTTTCTTCCACTGGGGGTGGCAGGCACGCCCAGGGGTCCGTCAGGCACGTCAAAAGGAAGCTAATGGTTTGCTCTTTGGCTGCCGGCTGGGGGTGGGGCCAGCTGGTCACCTTCACTGAAACCACGCCCTCCAGCCCCATTGGAGTGAAAGTCGCTCAGTCGTGTCCAACTCTTTGTGACCCCATGGACTATACAGACCATGGAGTTCTCCAGTCCAGGACACTGGAGCGCGCAGCTGTTCCCTTCTCCAGGGGGTCTTCCCAGCCCAGGGATCGAACCCAGATCTCCCACGTTGCAGGCAGATTCTTTACCAGCTGAGCCACCAACTGGAGAGGGCACCAAGACCCTGTCTAGGGGGGCCGGGGAGGGGGGCCGGCAGCCTCCCTGCCAGCCCCAAGGCTGTCTTGCCTTTCTCCCAGCACATGGCTATCGGCCTGGGGGAGGCCCGTCAGCTTCAGGACGCTCCCCAGATGCCTTCGTGGACACAGCAGCTCAAGTCTCATTTTATTCTGACAAAGGACAGGGTTGCCCAGTGAGGGGCACAGCCCCAGGCCCTGGGCAGGGCACCTTGTACCGTCCTTGGCTGTGTTGGTGCAAGAGTTGGCCGGGGTGCAGGGGGCTGGCTGGCTGGGGCTGGATTCACACAGGACGATCCTCACTCCACCCTGCCCCAGGTGGGGGCCCTGGGCCTCCGTGGTCAGCAGAGGCGGGGCAGGGCAGGGCAGGGCCGGGTGAGGAAAGCCTCTCCTCTCAGTTGCCGGGACGGGGCAGGTGGGTCTGTCACACCTCCTTCTTGCAGGAACCTGTGGGTGGATGGGGGTGGGGTGGGGTGGGGTCAGAGATCACCGTTTCTTAGCACCTTCCAGCCAGACAGACCCACCCACTCAGCCCATGGCGGCCCCACCCTCCACCCTCTGACCTCTGGGTGGGAGCAGGGGTCCTAGGCTGTGTGTGTTGGGGGGCGGGGGAGGTCATGGGGCCCACAGCACTCACAGGAGCCCAGCTGCTCCTCCAGGAACGAGATCTGCTCGCTCAGAGAGTCGATGCGGTCCAGCTGCTGGAGGGAGTGGGCCAGGAGGCTGCCTGGGTCAGGGAGTCCGTGCTCCAGGGCGCGGGAGGCCAGGCTGTGCAGTGGGGCCAGCACAAGCTGCAGCTTCTGTGGGGTGGGCGAGGCCCCGGGGAGCCGGGTGGGAGACCTGTGTGACCCTGGGCCATACCCTCGCCCTGTCCGTTCCGTAAGGTGGCCAGCAAGCACAGCGCTGCCAACCCGCAGACCCAGGTCCAGCTGCAGGGCCCCGCAGTGTCCACCAGGGGGGCTGCTGCGCCGGGAGCCCGTGGAGGCTGGTGGACACAGGTGACGCCACACAGGCCCGCTCAGCCAAGGGTCCCCAAGGCCTGGGACCCCTAGTCAGAAGGGCTGAGGGAGGGGAGACAGGGGCTTCTGAGGGGGTCTCAAGTCAAGGACCCTGTGGGAAGGCCTCAGGGCACTGTCCCTGTAGGGACAAAGGCAAGGCATAGACTGGACCGAGGTTCTGGCTCTTGGTGGGGTCCCCGCCCCCACTTCCTGGGGTCCCAGACATCGTCTGCTGGGCAGGGTGCCCACACCAAGGGCACCCTAGAAGCCGCCTCGCCAGGACACCCCCACAGAGCCCCTCCCAGGCTGAGCCCCCCCGACCTCGGGGATTCCAGCCTGAGCCTCACCTGCTCCAGCATGTCCACCCTCGACTGGAGCCTCTGTACTTCCTCCTTGACCTCACTGTCCGCTCCTGGGGAGGGCAGCTGCGGAGTCAGGGAGGCCCGGCTCCCCGCCTCGCGCCCCCCACCCTGGGCCAGCCTCACAGTCCCATGTAGGGGGGTCTCCTGGTGTGGGACCCAGCCCTCGGGACCAGGTTCCAGCCCCAGCTGCTGTCGTGCCGAGTCCTGCCCACCCCCGCCCCACCCCCCGCTCCGGGCCCCGCCTTCCTCCAGGGCCGCAAGGTGGCCCCGGGCAGTCATAGCCTCACCCATGCCCGCCCCCCAGGGGCCAGGGTCCCCAGCGCCGCCGCCGTGCTCAGGGTGGTCTGGGCTGACGTCCACGCGCTCCGTGCCGGGCTGCTGACGGCGCATTATTACTCACGGTACGAGTTTGAAGCGTCACAGCGCGTACCAAAAGTAATAATGTCCCGTCACCAGCGGAGGTGCTGTGTCTCCGGCTGCTCGGTGAAGGGACCCCGGGCGGCGACGGCTGAGCTGAGGCCCTCCCCACCGTCCCCGCGGGAAGCCCCCCCGTCATCACCACCACTCCCCCGGCCCGCCCTACCCACCCCCAGGCACAGCGGCAGGAGTGGCATCTAGAAGGCACCTTACCTGTCGCGGGGTCTGGGGTCACCCTGGGGGCCCCTCTCTCAGGCAGGCAGACTTCCCTGTCCACAGATGGCCGGTGCCCCTCCCAACACTGGCACCAGTAACTGCCCGCTGTGTTGACACAGCGCTGGGGACAGCCGCCCCCTCCGGCGCTGCACTCGTCCACATCTGCAGGAAGGGGGTGTCAGGCACGAGCACCCTCCCTGAGCCCCCTCAAGACCCACCCCTCAGGAGGCTTCCAGGACCCGTGGGAGGTGCCCAGGGGCTCCCTCCTCCTCTGGATGGCCGGGTGCCAGCCTCACCCGTCTGGCAGGCATCGCCCTGCCATCCCGCAGGGCAGTGACAGCGGCCAGGCTGGACACAGCTCCCTCCGTTCTGGCATGGTGGCTGGCATATTGCTGTGGGGGTGGGGAGGCCTGTCAGCAACGAGGAGGGTGCCCGGGGCCCCGCTGCGGCGGGGGTGTGCAGCCAGGGGATGGGTGCCACACAGGACCCGCTCTTGCCCTGCTGGGCTCTGCTTCCCTGAGCCCGGGTGCTCACCTGCCCCACAGGTCCCCAGCACCCCGCCGGTCCGCGTCCAGCCGGGGCAGCAGGCGTAGCGAGGCCGGGTGGGGTCCGGCCCGGGGCGGCGGCGGTAGGCGGTCCTGTAGAGGGTCCTGGGGGGACGGTGGAGGCTCAGAAGGGCCTGTGGCCCTCATGGTGCGTCGGCAGGAGGGACGGGGGCTCCGTGCTGCCACCAGGGCGCCCCCCACTGGGGCCTGGTTTCCCCACCCCGTCGCCACATCCTCCCACCTTCTGGGCTGGCTCCGGCCCCGCGCCGTTCAGAAGCTGCGCGAGCCATCTCCCCTAGCATGGACGAGGTCAGCGGCTGTGCCCCCAGAACGCCTCTCCCCCCGGGGAGGGCACCTCAGGGTCCCCACCCAAGTCGCCTCCCTGCCCCAGGCTGCCGTGTGGGCAGAAGCCCAGCGAAGCCTGGGGTGGAGTAGATAGAGGTGGTACCTCGGGGGGAGTCTCCAATTCTGGGGGGCTTATAGGCCCTGAGGGAAAGGGGCTTCCCACCCTGTCCCCGTCCCCCACCAGAGGTCCTTAAGAACTTCACGGAAAATAGAATCTTTCCCAACCACATCATATCCCCACAGCAAAGAACGAGAGATTCTGCCCCCCGCCCGCCCCCGAGCCCATGCTGGCTCAGACTGGGATGTGCTGGGTCTTGGGGGAGGGGAAGGATCTCCATCTGTAACTGTTGGGGGCTGCCAAGGGAAGGGGGTGCTCCCTGGAGCCCAGAGGGCAGGACTGGGAAGAGGCAAGTTTCAGGGAACCAAGAGGGTAAAATCTTGCAACCAACGATGCTGGGGGTCGGGGGGAGAGTCCCCAAAGTGGAGGGGGGCAGACAAGGTGGGGGACCCCTCTAAAATGAGGTTGGGGGGCCGATGCACCGGACAGCCCTGGAGTGGCTGGTTCTTGCGGTCACGGCAGTCACTTCCTGAGTCCGGGGCCACCCAGGTACACGAGACCCCGTCTCCAGGACACACTCAGACCCTGCCTCCACAAGGCCTTTCACTGCTCGGGGCCTCGGTCTCCCTCCAGGGGCCCTCCTGGCCCCAGGGCTCGCGTGTGGCGGGCAGCGGTGGGGGGGCGCTCACCGGTAGGTGCTGCAGGCTCGGTACCCGTCGCAGGTAGTGAGGAAGGGCTGGTATACACGCTGCACAAAGGACTCGGACACGGGGCCCTGGGGAGCCCCGACGACACACACCCTGCGTCTGTGGGGGCAGGGGGGAGGGACGGGGCCAGGACGTCAGCAGGGGGCTCCCAGGGCTGGGACCCTCCAACCCCGGAGCCCAGGGGAGCCAGGCACCTGGGCAGGGGATTCCCCGACGACACCCTCAGCAGGGACTGCAGGGAGACGCCAGCTCCCTGGACACTGGGGGCTGCCCCCAGGGAGGGCTGAGGGACCCAAGCCCCGGCTCACCCAGGCCGGTAGACGTGCTCCATGCCGCCCGCTGCCAGCACCAGGAACCAGAGTGGAAGCAGCTTCTGGGAGCCCCACATGGCCCGAGTTTCCGGGTGGAACGGCCTTCTCCTCGGGGTGGCCTGGAGCACAGAGCACAGCCCTGTAGGTCCCTCTGCCGGACCCCCTCGAGCCAGCACCACGGGAGAGATGGTCTCCCTGGCTCGTGACGCCTGCCCGGCTCAGCTGCTTCGTTGGGGCCTCTCACCATGGCGGGGGAGCCCCCACGGCCAGTGCCAGCTCTCCTCACCCCCAGCCCGCCTGGACAAGGAGGCCAGCCCTCACCAGCCACATACAGCCCACCCCCGGACCACAGAAGGGCCAGGACATCGGGGTCTGGAAATGGAAGCTGATGCCCTCGCCTGGGGAGAGATGCACCTGGGCCCTGCTGGGCTGGGTCAGGTTCACCGGGGAAGGCGGGGGCCGAGGGGGGACCACCCCTCCCTCCCCTGGCTGGGCTTGGGGCCCTCCCACAGCAGGGCAGGGCTTGTACCCTAAACCTCGGTCTGCACATGGGGCGTCGTGGCAGGTCTGAAACCCACCCCAGCTGGCTTGGCCCTGGCAGCCTTCAGGGACCTCAAGTGCCAGACCTGGGAGCCTGGGCGTATAGGTGCCAGGCAGGCAGGAGGTCCTCCTGGGGTGGGGCCGGGGCCTGTCCTTGGGAGGGATCACTCCTATGCTGGGGCCTGAACCACATGGTGCAAACCGCCTCCAGGGCGCCCAAGACAGTGGCTCCATCAGGCCCCGGACGGTGGGGGGGTTGGAGCAGCACCCCTCCTGCCAGTGGAGCTGATCACATCCCTGTCCTGGCAGCAGGTGGGAGCCAGGGAGGCTAGAGAGCAATTTCTGGGAATGAGAGAAAGCCTAGCCCAGAATTCGGGGACTGGAGCGGGGCTGCTGTCACTGTGCGCCAAGAGTCTGGGGAGCGCTCTGCTCCCCTGCTCCAGGAGCCCCATCTGAGGTCCCCCCAGGATCCCCCGAAGGACAGGGTACAGGAAGGAGCTGAGCTTGTGCGTGTGCTGGGGGCAGGTAGCAGAGTCTGGGTACAGTCGCCTCCCTCCCTGGGACTCAGTTTCCTCTGGCTCTGACGGTCAGTCCCATAGACAGGGACCACCAGGAGCATCGCTGAGCCCTGTATCCACACTGGGGTTCAGCTGGGCGCTCGGTCCAGGCCCTCACCCGCCACACCACCCAGCCCTAGAGCTGCACGAGGGTCCTTCCTGTGAGCCTCCCCCCCCATTCTCTGTTGGCGGTCTGCGAGGGGAGGGCTGGGTGGCCAAGCAGGCAGAGGCTGCAGCGGGCAACTGAGGTGCTGGATTTAGTTTGGGGACGGCAGGGGGTGGCTGCTTCCTGGCGGTTTCCGGGCTGGGGTATATCCTGCAGTCAGGCGGTTCAGGGGACGAACTCTGCAGGGGGGCACCCTGTTAGGGACACACCTGGGGGCCTGGCACTCCTGGCAAGAACTGAAATGAGGGGGGACAGGTGGCCCTGGGAATGGGCCCCGGGAAGGCAGAGGCGGGCCGGTGGGCTTGCAGACCCTGAGGGCACCCACACTGAGCAGCTGGGGGGCACAGCTCGTGCACATGTAACTGTCCCCCACAAACACCCACCCAGCACCTCCGCTACCTATGGAAAGCTGGTTAGGAAGGAAGTCGTGTTTTTTCAGAGGAGAGACTGGATTTTTGAAAGTCATGTTTTTCTCCTAGCCCAGAGGAAGCGGCTGGCCCTGGCCTCCTGCGCTGGGGGCCGAGGAGTCTCATTTCCCTTTGCAGTTACAGCCCCACAGGGGCGGGAGACAGGGCAGGCAGGCAGGCAGGGTAGGGGGACCCACGCTGCCTCCAGGATGACAAGCAATACTGCCCCATCCCCTCTGAGGGTCTGCAGGAGCCTGCCCCCACTTGCCCGGGGTTGGGGGGGATGCTGCACCGCGCAGCTGCCACCCGCAGAGACTGAGTCCCAGAGCAAGGGGCCTGACTCTGGGTCCCCCCTTCCACCGTGAGGGGTGCTCTGGACGTCAGGACCGGGGGTGGTGGATGTGGAGACGCGGGGTGAGATGCCTCCCTGGGGGTGCGCCCTCTCTACTGCCCACCCCACGCCTCCCCTTTCCCCCTGCATCGTGGGGAGCAGGAGCGAGGGTGAAGTGACCCCCTCCGGCCACCGCAGGGTACAGCTGGCCTGGGCTGCGGAGTCCCTGGCCCGCCAGGCTGCGGGCCAAGCCCTGGGGGAGCCGCAGGGCCCGGACAGCGGGATAAGGGGCGGTGGCGCCCCCCACCCCGCCCAGGGACCCCCCACCCCTCGTGGCCGGGCCCGGGTCACCCGTCACCAGCAGGGGGCGCCCTTTGCCAAGGCCGCTGGCCCCATTCTCCGGACCCGGGGCCGGGCTGGGGGTCGGTGGCCGAGGGGCAGAGCCCGGCGCTCCGGGCCGGCTCACCTCTGGGCTCCCTGCGGTCGCTCCGCGTCGCCCCCCCCACCCAATGCCCCGCGGCCCCAGATCCGCGAGTGGCCAGGGCCCCCGCCTTCCCGGCCCCAGCCCCCCGGACCCCAGCCCGAACTGTGAGCACACCCCCAGCCCGCGGCAGTCCCCGCGCCCCCAGCCAGGCGCCCCGCTCCCTCCGCACTCACCGCCCAATCCGGGGCGCGCACGCGCCGCTGCCGCCACCGCGCCGAGGGGCCCGGGCCCCGCCCGCCCGCCAGCCCCGGCCCCGCCCCGCCCGGCCCGCCCCCGGCCCGCCCCGGGCCCCGGGTGGGCGCCGGACCCCCCGCCCGCCCCCATTGTGCAGGTTGGGAAACTGAGGCTCCGCGGCAAACGGCGTCCCCGGGGCCGGGCAGTGAGTCAGCTAGAACCGGGGCTCCTGACGCACAGCCCGCCCCCGATCGCTGCCGCCCCTCCCAGCCCGCTCCACGGGACGCAGGGCTGAGACTGCGGCCAGGTGCCCGGAGGCAGAGCCCACGCCAGCCGGGACTAGCTAGCTCTCGACCCCCTCAGGCTGAGCAACGACTCCTGGGATGGCCATCGTAACCGGGGGGCCAGCTCACTGGGCACCAGGGGCTGGCTAAAGGCGACGGCTGCTCTGCAGCCACACTTGGGGTGAACGGCAGTGACCCCTGGGCGCATAGACTTCTACAGATGGGGGGTGGCGGCCTCAGCAGCGCCCTGCTGGCTCCTAGGTGTGCGCTGAGCCTCGCTGCTGGCCCGTGTGCCAGGTTAGGGGGCCTGCGGGGCTTCCACCGGGCTCCACCTTTGTTCAGGACAGTTGGGACCACCCTTGAGTGCGCCTCAGACCCCTGAGGAGTCCCCCGACTGCATGGTCACCGCGGGGGCCTCCTGGGCCCGTCCCCTCTCCTGTCCAGGCCCCTTTGCACGTTTGCAACGTGGGCTGAAACAGCCCCAGGTGGTGGAGTGGGCCGCAGGGCCCCCCGTGCGGCCGGCCCTCCTGGGCCCCCCGTCATTTGTGCACCAGGATTACCCCAGCCTTCCCTGGGTCTGCCCGTCTCAGCAGTGTCTCCCTCGAACCCGAGCCCCGGCCCTGTTTACCTAAGTGTGTGTGTGTGTGTGTGTGCAGGTAAAAGGTGCCCGCTGCTGCCCGGGGCACTCACCTGGGGAAGGGGGCTCCCTCATGCCCCGGTCGCTGGCGGCAGCAGCTCTTCTGGGTGGTGGGGGCCGCCCGTGCCTCCCTGGCCCCGGGGTCTGTGGGTCAGACACACAGCCTGGATCCCCCTGACATGCCAAGGCAGGTGGGGGTCGGGCCAGCCTCCGTGCCGCTGAGGGCCCTCAGCCTTCACTTGGCCTGCAGACCCCCACCCTCAGATGGCCACTCAGCTCTGCACACACCCTCAGCCTGGCTGTGTTCATTGCTGGGGGGTCCTGAGACCCCCAGATGGAAAGCTTCTCTGCACAGCTCGGGGTGCTGGGTGGGTGTCCTGTGGGTACACGGGGAGGGGGCCTTCGGGCAAAGCCAGCAGCTCCAGGGCATCCGGTTCAGGCCTCCCTTGGCGCCCAGGAGGAGAAAGAAGGGGCCCGAGGTGGCTGGACGGGAGCCCCTTCCTGGACCAGGGGGCCCAGAAGCCCCTGGAAGATGCTCTGAGGGCAGCTGGGAAGCTGCTGCTGGGATGCTAGGATGGTGTGGGGGCTCCCTGCCACTGGAGGGGTCTCTTCGCTCTAACCCCAGCAGGCGGTCCCAGCCAGTAAAGAGTTCCGGGCCAGGCCTAGGGGGGACAGGGGAAAGCTGCCCTGCTCCGTCCCCTGCCCCCATCCAGCCCCTGAAGCTGGTCATTTGACCCTTTGACCTCCAGCTTGAACAAAAAAAGGGAGGCCTGGAACGCTGGATGGGCTGGTCCTGGCTTGGCTGCTAAGCTGGGTGGTGGGTTAACCTCTGCTTTCTCCGCTGGAACGTGGGTGTTCGTCATACATGCTGGGGCGGATGGGCAGGGGCCAGGAAGTCCCCTGTGCGCCCTTGGGGACCTGTGCTGCTCTGGGTAGGAGACTCCTATAGGGTGCCAGGGGGACCAACGGAATGCCCACACTGTGCCCCACCAAGTTGTCCCTCTCCCCGATCCCCAGCCAGCCCCACAGAAAGCGGGGGGATCCCTCCCACAGCCCATCCTGGCTGCACCTTGGCTTTAGGGTTCCTGTCTCCCCTCTGGCGCCCATCCCCGACACCCTTGGGGTGTTTGCCCACCCCTGGGGGATGTGCTTGGGACTCACAGGTCCCAGAGAAGAGGGGCCGGCGGGGCCGGGGGTGGGGGTCCTGCTTCTGACCCCAGGGGCTTCCCCGGGAGAGCAGGGTGGCCCAGGAGGCGGTTCGAGGGCAGGGTCAGCACTGCACCGGCTCCCCTTCCAGGGGTCACAGAGCTGCTGGGCTGCCCAGTGCCAGGTATGGGGGTGGAGCGGGCCAGGCTGGTCCAGACCGGGCCACCCCATCGGGTGCCCTTGGCCAAGGTGAGGATGGCACCAGTAGGGGTGCCGGTGAGGTGGCCCCAGAACGGAGAGCCCTCGGCGCTCAGCCCACAGGTGCCCATGGTCGCCCCGTCCTGCCTGCGCCCGTCCCTGCAGGGCCGCCCCTGCCGTACCTGCTGCTGCCCGCGCCCCGGCTCGGCCATGGCCACCTCTGCCGCCTCCCCGGGCCGGGGGTGGGCCCTGCCGCCCCTCGCCCGCCGCCTCGAGGCGCCTCCAGAGGCTGCCCGCCTGTCCGGTCCACGGGAGCCTGCTCCTGGGCCATGGGGACGGCCGCCTCGGGGCAGGGAGGCTCCTCCTGGGACGAGGAAGGGTGGCTTTTTATGCTCCGTCCTGTGTAAATCGGGATTGGGATGGGCCCTTCCCGGCCGGACTTCCTGTGTGTGCTGCCCGCTGATAACGGGATCTGTCAGTGAACAAACAGGAGGCTGAGGGCGGGCGGGGGGCTGTGGGGGGTGGGGGCCGGCTGAGCGGCTGGGGCAGGGCTGGGGGAGCTGCCCCCCAGGAATTTCAGGGTCTAATCCGGAAGCAGCCGCAGACTTTGCTGGGGCCCACCTGGTGACCCTGGGGCCTGACGGGGCCCACGTGTGATGGACGTGGCTGGCACTCAGCACCCTCTCGAGGCCACCAGGCTGGCGGGGCCACAGGAGTGCGGCTCCACAGACGGGCCCGTTTGTCCTGTGACTCCTGGGCCCTTGGACGTGTGTGCCAGGGCCCGGGGCTGGGAGCAGCCAGGGCGGGTGGGGGGTGGGTGAGGGAGCTGGGGGTTTGAGAACAGCCTGTTCCCTGGGTTCCTGGTGCCCTGAGTGGCCGTGGTCAGGGGAGAGGCAGGGAGGGCAGACATCAGCCCAGGGCCTTCTCTAGCAATGGGGTGGCGAGCTCCTTGCTCCAGGGGCGAGAGCCCCCGGTCCCACTTCCGGGGCCCTTGCTAGGGGAGGACAAGAGGTGTTCTCTGGCCCCTCGGGCTCCTGAGGCTAGGGAGGGCATTGTGGGGGAAAGGGCAGGAGCCTGGGTGGCCACAGAGGGTGCTCCCGCGGGCGCTCCAGGTGCTCCAGCTCAGGCCGGACCCTCCGTTCCCTCCTCCCAGCAGTGCCCCAGTGGCTGTGTTGCTGGCTGGGTGGGTGCCGCAGGGGAGCTGGGCAGTGACCAAGGACACAGCTGGACACGCCTGGCTGAGGGCCCTGGGTGAGCAGGCCCCCAGCCCGCCATCCTCGGGGCTCAGCCTTCACCCACCCAGTCTGAACACCCTCATTTCTCTGGCCTTGAGCACCTCTGCTCAGCCCTCCCTCCCTCCACCCCACCCAGCTCAATGTCCCGGCCAAGAAGGGAGCTGGGGCAGCTCGGGAAATTCCCCCCAGAGCGCTGAGAGCAGGAGGGAACCTGCCCACCCTTGCTGGGGGCGGGGGGCGGGGGGTCTTGGCGGTCAGCCCGGACTGCTCTCTCCCCGCCCCCCTGGGAGGGTGTCCTGTAGGCGAGGCTGTGGTCAGCACAGGACCTTTGCTTCTCCTGGCCTCAGTTTCCCCAGCTGTTCCAGGGGGTCAGGTGAGGTGCCAGCCAGAGGGGTGGCTGTGACTGCAGAGGAGGTGGCTGGCCCTTAAGCATTGCCGGACGGCGTCTGGGGGGCTCACCCCCCACCTCTTCCCTGCCAGTCCCCCGTGGCCTGCCTTTGCTTCCTGGCTCTTTCACCCAAGGGCCCAGCTGCCCAGGAGGGCTGTGTGTCCTGCTGAGTGTACTAGGGGCCAAGTTGGGCTTTGCCCACACCCAGAAGGTGGCCCAGACCCTAACGCTGACCCTGCCCTAGGCCCAGGGGGTCAGCTCGTGCCCTTGGGTGGGAGAAACAGTGGGTGTCAGGGCCAGCTGGGCTCGGCCCCTTCCATGTAAGGATGGGAAGACTGAGGCACAAGGGGGAAAGAGACTCACCCTAGGTGAGCAGGGCCCCCCAGTTCCTCCTGTGCCCCCACCTCAGGGGGCAGATCTAGTCCTGCCAGGGAATGGGCTGGGCTGAGGTTGTGAGCAGCTAATTAGCCAACTTGTGAAATAGTTGATGGGCCCCCCTCCGTCTAAAACATGGGGAAGATTAGGGAATTTTCTGGAAGGGCGCCCAGAGCACACAGACTGAATGGTGGGTTGAAAGGTGGAATTACAGGCGGTGGGGGGTCCTCTGTGCCCCAGTCTCCCCAGACCACTGGTTCTGGGACCCCCACTTCTCGGGCCCCCTCCTCACCAGCTCTGCCCTGCTGCTGAATGATGGGTTGAAAGATGGAATTACAGGCGGTGGGGGGGTCCTCTGTGCCCCAGTCTTCCCAGACCACTGGTTCTGGGACCCCCACTGCTCTGGGCCCCCCTCCTCACCAGCTCTGCCCTGCTGCCGCTCCTCCAGGGCCCCGCATGGCAGCCAGCCCGGCCCGGCCTGTGGCCTCAACCCCTCCGCACCCCCCAGTCTCAGGTCCTGGAGCCTCAGAGGCAGATGCTGGAGATGGGCTAAGGTCCTGGCCTGCCCCGAGCAGGTCGAGGACTGGCAGAGCCTGCATGGAGGGTGGGCTGAGTACAAGCAGAGGGCTAGGACTGCGCTGGCCAATACCCCGTCGGACTCCAGGAGGGTCCTGGGGACCTGCAGGGGGGTCGGGGTGCCTCCTGCCCCGTGGGTGCCCCTCCCATGTGCTGGGATGCGGGGAGCTCACTCTGTGTTGCAGTCTAGGCGACTCCACCTGGGTCGGGCCAGGACCACCCCATCCTCAAGGAGGCCCCTGCCTGCCCCCCATGGCGTCTCTCCAGGGTTGGCGAGCACACCACCACAGCGGGATCAGCTGGGGAAGGAGTTGGTGCCACCCCGAGGGCGGCACAGAGGTGATCGTCTGCTGGGGTCGGTCCCTCACTACCGGGCGGCCCGGACACCGGGGCCCAGGGCAGAGCCCCAGTGCGGTCGGAAAGCTGGCATTCCAGTCCCAGCTTTGGCTCCCATGTCCGGAGCCTCCGCCCACACTGGCCTCAGTTTCCCCGTCCGCTCCCTGGTCCGTAGGCACGATGGTCCAGCGGCCTCCCAGCCTGCCTGCAGGCATCCTGGGGGTGATGGACTGAGTTGGGCCTTCTTACCTTCCCAGAGTGCACCGGTCAGGCCAGGGGCGTGGCGGGGGTGGCCAGGGCCTCCCAGGCCTCCTGGGACCCTCCCAGGAGCCCTCGATGCCAGGCTTCTGGCCTCGGCAGGCTCAGGAGAAGACGGACCGAGCCCCCGGCAGAGGCCCGCACGGGCATCTGGGGCGGCTCGAGGGGCGCTGGGCGCAGCGTGTGAGCTAGGGAGGGGAGGACCGGAGCACGGGGCAGGGGAGAGCAGGGCTTCCTGTTTACCCCCCGCGGTGGCCCCTGGCCTCGGGGACAGGATGGCTCTGTCAGCCAGACTCCCGCCAGATGCAGCTGACCCTTCATTCAGGGACACGTGCGCCTGGTCCAGTGACCTGTCTCCGGCAGGACTGGAAGGGAGCTCGCGTTCCCCTAGGCCCAGGGAGTTGTGTACAGAGTTGGATTGAGTCCCAGAGGGAACGGGAGGTCCCACGGGGAGATCGGGGGTCTGTCCGGCAGCTGGGGGTCTTCAGCTCCACCCAGGCCCCCAATGACTCCTGCTTCACACCTCTTAGATGTGCCCACTGCCTGGCACTGTGTGCAGTGCTCACGTCTAACCCTTGAGCTGATGCAGCTGCAGTTTGCCAAGGGGAGGTGATCCCCTAGGCTCGGCCGGCACGAAAGAGAAGCTCTGAACGCAGAGCCCAGGGCTGCCTGGGCAGCGGGAGACCCTCGGGGCACGCTTGGTCCCTTCTCCTTGCTGCTCCGTGGTCTTCCTCACTGGGGACTCCTCACACAGCCATCACGGCCTTTCTGCTGCTCATGTCCTGCCCCCCAACCCCGACCTCGGTTCCTGGTGGGTCCCCAGGGACTGTGCCCTGTCCTGGTCACCATACTTCCTTGGGCAGTCCCTGGTTGCAGGACAGGCATGAAAGCAACCCCTGCCTGACATGTCTCCAGGCCACCCCCACCCGCCGTGCGGGAGCGCCCCAGCCTCCCCACAGCCTCGTCAGCAGTTGGTGCTGTTCCCTGTTATGTCTTAGCCATTCTGATGAAGGTGCAGGAGTATCTCTGTGCTGTTATTTCTTTAATATAGGAAGGTGAAGGCAGTCTCGTTTTTTGAACAACAGATTTCCTCCCTGGGGAAGGACTCATATCATAGGGGAGTGGGGTGAGAGCTGGGCAGGGGGCACCCGGGGAGCAGGCAGGGCAGCTTCAAGGGAGCTGGGGTCCAGGCCTCTGCTTTGCTGAGCAGTCTGTGAAGTGCAGGCGGCAATGGTCTGGGCAGTGGAGAGAGGAGAGACCACTCGGGCAGTGAGCGTGGGGGTCCCCTAGGGTGGGTGTGCGGCACGTTCCAAGCTCCCAGGGGCCACCAGGAAATGCTTGTCTCTAGAGCTGTTGGCCAGGTGGGGGTCACGGTGCTGACTGTGGCCAGGGGGTGGGCTCTGGATCCCACCTGGAAGCTGGGCAGTGGTGGTCGCGGCTGACCCCTGCAGGAGGCTCACTGAGCAGGGGGATCCTGGGATAGAGCCTGACCCCCACCTGGCGCTGCGGCTGGGCCCTAACCCGCAGGTCCTCGGCCCTCAGCCCACGGCCCAGACACGTCCCAGGGCCCAGCTCTGCCTGGAGCCCAGGCTGCCCCAGCCCCACAGGGCTCCCTACCCCCACCATTAGGGGTTGAGGAAAGGGGGCTTGAGCGCCCTGCCTGGAGCCCTGGACAGAAGCCCCACTCACAATCAGGCTGCAGTTTGCCAAGCCTGATGGATAGAGCGGCTGTTAACCTGGGGGAAAAACACTTTATCTCCCAGGACAACAGAAAGGGAAGTTCCAGAGAACCGATGTGTGTGCTGGGGGTGGGGGGGCAGGTCAGTGGAGGTGGGTTACAGCTCAGCACCTGGGTCTGGGCCGTGCCGTCCCCTCCCTGCCCGGCCCTCTCCGGGAGCGCTGGGCGCCAGGCTCTCCGAGGCCTTCAGGGAGCAGAGCGGTGAGCAGAACCCTGGGCCTGTCGGGGCCGCGCCGAGGACACATGGCTCTGGTGGGCTGTCTCGCCCACCCTGCAGGGCTGACCCCATCTGTGCAGGAGTAAGGGCCCCTCAGGATGGCAAAGACCGTCAACCGGCAAGATTGACCTTGAACCAGGAGCTTCAGCCCTCCCCAGGCCTCCACACGGGGCAGGCCTCGGGCGCAATGTCATCCCAGCTGTCTGGGGCAGAGGGGCTGGGGGAGGCAGGATTCCCCTCCCCAGGGAGACCGTGTCACCGGGAGAGTTTGCCGTTTCCACAGGGCAGCCACAGGCTCCGGGAAGGTCTGGGACATTAGAGGCCAGAAGCTGCCTTACCTCACTTTCCCCACTTGTCAGAGCAGGGCCTGGGGAGCCCTCCGGGGGGAATCTGGGGACCTCGAAACGCTGTCACGGTGGACAGTTGTGCCTGAGCCCTTTCCGGGGGAGGGGTGCAGCAGCCCACAGCGTCCACTGGGTTCTCAAAGGGGCCTGTGCCCCCCACGTGCAGACCCCCATGGGCAGCCCTGAGGTCCCTCCAGCCTCCACGGTCCATGCTGTTTGGCCCCAAGCTGCCTGTGAGCATTTGGGTTTAATATCCCTAAAAATGCACATCTCTTGCAATTAGCAGGCAGATCCTTCACCACTAGCTTCACAGAGAAGGCTGAGGGGTGGGGGGGCCAGCTCTGCTACCCGGGCAGGCCAGAAATCTCTGTTTCCTCTCGGCCAGGAAACAGGAAGTGAGTGTGCAGGGGAGATTGGGGGCCAGGCCCCGAGAACAATAGAAACCCCCTCCAGAGGGGAAGGGGAACTGCGTCAGGGGCTGGGTGGGGGCCGCCTGACCTCTCCCCTGCAGTGCACGGGCCCAGGCGTAAATTTAGTCTCGGTTCTTTCCTGGTGAGAAGATGCCCCGTGCTGGGGGAGGGGACGTACAGCCCGCTTCGGTCTCTGGGTGCAGGGCTCCTGGGGTCTTAGGGACCATCTGGGTAACCTGAGGCCTGGAGAGGAGCAGGGTCTGGCCCGGGGACCGTGGGACGTGGGAGTGGGGCAGCTCAGCCGTCCCAGTGGGGCTGCAGGTGGCTGGAGAGGCCCACGGGTGCGTGGACAAAGCACCTCACCAGGCCCAGGGGATGAGAGCAGCTCCCCTGGCCCCTGCCCGTGGCAGGTAACTCTACTCCAAGCAAGCAGACTCTGTCCTGAGAGCCGTGTGGCCTTAGCCAGAGCTCCAGGCCGGGCCGGGGCTCAGCAAGAACCAAGGGCCAGCCAGTGGTTTCTTTTTATAACAGAATAGCTATTCAGTTCAGTTCAGTTGCTCAGTCGTGTCCGACTCTTTGCAACCCCATGAATCGCAGCATGCCAGGCCTCCCTGTCCATCACCAGTTCCCAGAGTCCACCCAAACCCATGTCCATCAAGTCAGTGATGCCATCCAGCCATCTCATCCTCTGTCGTCCCCTTCTCCTTCTGCCCCCAATCCCTCCCAGCATCAGACTCTTTTCCAGTGTCAACTCTTCGCATGAGGTGGCCAAAGTATTGGAGTTTCAGCTTCAGCATCAGTCCTTCCAAAGAACACCCAGGGCTGATCTCCTTTAGGATGGACTGGTTGGACCTCCTTGCAGTCCAAGGGACTCTCAAGAGTCTTCTCCAACACCACAGTTCAAAAGCATCAATTCTTCGGCGCTCAGATTTCTTCACAGTCCAACTCTCACGTCCATACATGACCACTGGAAAAACCATAGCCTTGACTAGACGGACCTTTTTTGGCAAAGTAATGTCTCTGCTTTTGAATATGCTATCTAGGTTAGTCATAGCTTTCCTTCCAAGGAGTAAGCGTCCTTTAATTTCACGGCTGCAATCACCATCTGCAGTGATTTTGGAGCCCCCCAAAATAAAGTCTGACACTGTTTCCCCATCTATTCCCCATGACTTAGTTTTCTGAATGTTGAGCTTTAAGCCAACTTTTTCACTCTCCTCTTTCACATTCATCAAGAGGCTTTTTAGTTCCTCTTCACTTTCTGCCATAAGGGTGGTGTCATCTGCTTATCTGAGGTTATTGATATTTCTCTCGGCAATCTTGATTCCAGCTTGTGCTTCTTTCAGCCCAGCGTTTCTCATAATGTATTCTGCATATAAGTTAAATAAGCAGGGTGACAATATACAGCCTTGACGTGCTCCTTTTCCTATTTGGAACCAGTCTGTTGTTCCATGTCCAGTTCTAACTGTTGCTTCCTGACCTGCATATAGGTTTCTCAAGAGGCAGGTCAGGTGGTCTGGTATTCCCATCTCTTTCAGAAAAAATTCTGAAAGAGAACAGCTGTAGTGAGATGTAATTCGCATGCCCCATAAGCCAGCCACTCCAAGTGTGCAATTCCACAGATGCCGAGCAGAGTGACCATCACCACCTTCGATTTTAGAATATTTTCAGCACCCTAAAGCAGCCTGCCTCCTCCTGCCGTCTATTCCCCGACCATATGCCCCCCGCCTCCAGGCCCTGCACAACCGCCCGTCTGCTTCCCGTCCCTCTGGATTTGCCTGGACGTTTCCTACAGCTGCAGTCCTACGACGCGGGGGCTCGTGTGCGTGGCTTCCTGCACTCAGCAGTGTTTGAGGTTCACGCATGTTGCCCCCGGAGTTGGCGCTTCGTGCCTTTCTATGGCTGCATGACGTTCCATTGTATGGATGGACATGTGTTATCTGTTCCTCAGCTGATGGGCCTGCGGGCCATTCCCTCCTGGCCGCCCGCTAGCTGGGAGTCAACGTCAGACTCCACGGGGGCCTGTGCTCTGCGGGTGGGCTGGACTCAGCCACTGGAGCCCCTGGGAGTCACAGGGGGTCCCCAGCAGTCACCTCGGTGCCTGGGAAGCTCCTGCAGGCCCAGCCTGGCCCCATTCTTGCTGCCCTGGCCCCCAGTTCGGGGACACAGGACCAGAATCAGGAAGGCAGGGCTCCCACCAGCTTGGGGAGCAAAGCAGTGCTGGGGTCTGATCTGGGGGCGCATGTTCAGCACCCACCCCCGGGGGTCCAAGGTCTTCTCCAAGCCCCAGTGTTCTCCATGGCAATGATCACTCAGGACTCCTCAGCTAAAGCAGGTTTCCTGCTTGGCCCCACTGCCCCAGGAGCGTGCTGAGGCCCCCGGAGGCCGCCTGGCATGGCAGAACTGGGGTTAGGACACAGGGTCCAGGGGCCCAGGGGCCCAGGTGAGCAGTGCTCTGGGCATCCTGACCCTCTGAGTCCCCACCGACGCCCTGCGCTGGGGTAGCAATGCCTCTCCACTGGCCGTGAAGGGGACCCTGCGCCCTTTCCTGGGGAGGGAGGGGGCGTGGGGCAGACCCCTCCCCGGGCCCGGCAGGCACCTAGGTGCGAGAGGCACCCCACTAGAGTCCTGGCTCCTCTGCCCCAGCCACCGTCCTGGCCCAGATGACGCCAGCCGGACTCTCAGACAGGATGTATGTCCCCAACCCCTCCCCCGCCGGCCCCCTCCCCAGCACTGCCAGGCCCGCCTGGGGATCGCAGCTTCCCAAGCCAACCCGGCTCTGGACAATGGCCGGAAATGCCGAGCTCAGGCCGCAGGCCAGGCGGTCACCAGATCCCTGGGAGAGGATGGAGGCAGCTCCGCTTGAGGCCCAGGCCTCCCTCCCTGGGGTGGAAGGGCGCCCCAAGGACCTGCTGTCTCAGGGTGGGTGGCCGTGGACAGCTGCCCACGGGGCTAGGCTGGTGGAGGACTCAGGAGGTGGGAGCAGGTGGCCATTGCCCACCCAGGGCCCAGTCCCACCCAGGCTTCGGGGAGTTATGCCCGCCTCCACCCTCCACGCACGAGTCCCAGCTCCAGGGCCCGCTGGGTTCATGGGGCAAAGCGCAGAGGGCTCCGGAATGCCCTCAGACATTCCGGAATGCTGCCTCTGATGGTTTGTTGGGTCTGACTCAGGAGGCACAGGTGCCCCAACCCCTCTTCCCACTTGGCCGCCCCACTGTTTAAAGGAATGACATCCAAAAGCCAAAGAGCCACCTCCCTCTCAGGCTTGATCCCTGGAGCCTATGGGCTGAGCTGCGGAGGGACAGAGGGACTGCACCCCCCACCTCCCCCCGCCACCACCTCCTGCCCCCTCCTCCGCCCGCCACGCCCTGGAGCCGGGAGGATGTGACTTCTCCAGAGGCCTGTGGCTGGGGCAGGACAGGAAGGGCCCTCTGGGCCAGGACTGCTTATTTATGCTGCATTTTGTGATTCTAAAATGAAAATCAATCTGTGTGTGTGTCGTCCAGCCCATGAAGTGGTAAGCACTCGTTTGGAAAGAGCTGGTTGGATTAGATTCCCAAAAGCATGAAAGAGAAACCGCTGCAACTCCGGCTCGTCTCAGCACCTGGGGTTGGGGTTGGGGGCGCTGGAGCGGGTGCCTGCCACAGCCCCTGCCACTCACGGCGGAGGGCGCCCCGGGTCCGTGCAGCCTTGAGGTCAGCTCTGCCCAGTCTTAGTGACTTCGCGACCCCCAGGAAGAGGCGCACTGGTGAAGGTGGATTGTCTTTAGCACAGCTGTGTGTTCCCGGCAACACTGGGGCGAAGGTCTGGAGAATTCCCACAGGCCCCTCCTTGAGTGCAGCCACCCCCCACCCACAGCCCCCGACAATGCGCTCGTTACAGGGGCACGCTGACACCGACCACCGCCCGGAGCCCACTGTGCGGCCCACCAAGAACACACCTCTGGGTGTGGTGTGTTCCCTGGGTTTGGACAAGGTGTCAAGATGTGTGTCCATCACGTGGACTCACGTGGGAGCCTCACAGCCCTAAACTCCCTCTGAGACTCACATGGTTTATGTGGACGAATTCACAGTTTTGGCGGCTGTGATGCCCATTACCACGGGCCAAGCGGCCACTCATCCCTTGACGCGCCCACACCCGCCCCCCGCGTGGTCACCATGCCCTCAGCTGGCACCTGCCACCCTGAAAGCACACAGCAGTGCCCAGAGCTCAGCTCGAGGCTTCAGAGATGGCATGAGTGGTGAGTGGATGCATGCCATCCCTGCCTGGGGCTGAGTGGCCCACAGTCCAGAGCAAATGCATTTTTGAAGAAGGAGCCTGTTGCGGCTCAGAAAGCAAGCATAGAATTCCCTCCAGCCATCCTCCTCCGAGACGATACACAAAGAAGCTGAGAACAGGCCATCAGTATTAATCTTCACAAAAACCGAAAGCGGGGAACAACCCAGGTGTCCGGCCGCTGACAAGTGGTGGGTGGATGACACCCACGGTCCGGCCGTTCAGCGGAACGGTGTTCAGCCAGCGAGGGATGAAGTGGACACCGTGACCACACGGACAAGCCTTGGGAAGCTGACACTGTGTGAAGGCTTAGAAGGACAAGAGTGGTGTGATTCCATCTGTGGGAAATGCCCCACACGGGCACATCTGTTCAGACCGAAACCCAGTGGTGGGGACGGGAAGGGGGCGATTGTTGGGAGGGTGAAAAGTTTCTGGGAGCAGACGGGGTGGTGGCTGCACAGACTGAACGTGACCCGCCCCGCCGGACTGTGCTCCTGAGAACGGCGGACGTGGCGGAGCTCTGGTCCATATGTGTCACTGCACTCGGGCTCGGTCGTCTCCGGCTCTTGGCGATCCCGGGGACAGTAGCCCGCCAGGCTCCCCTGTCTATGGGATCCTCCAGGCAAGAATATGGGAGTGGGTTGCCATGCCCTCCTCCAGGGAATCTTCCCGACCCCGGGGATTGAACCCGAGTCTCCTGGACCGGCAGGCAGATTCCTTACCACCGACCCACCCGGGAAGCTGCTAAAGAATTAACAAAATATATCCAAACTCACTGAATTGTGTGCTTGGACTGGGTTCACTGAGCGGTCTGTCAAGCATGCCTCAAGAAAGCCCTTATAAGAGAAGCAGAGATGCCCCAGATCCGAGTGCTTCCTGAGCAGGTCGCTGAGGATCTGCCCACCAGGCCCTGCTACCAACCCCACGAGGCAGGGGGTCGCGTCTTAGGGGGCTGCCAGGGGCCGCTGGGGAGGCAGCCCCAAGGGGTCCGACTCTCTGTTCCGGAAACAGACACGGGGCCTAGCCTTCCCGGTCACCCACCACCCCCCTTAGACTGGGGCGTGCGGTCCTCAGCCAAGGGCAGCCTCTGGGGTCCAGGGGCTGGGAGAGGCCCCTGCGGGGGCCAGTGCAGCCCTCCTTAGCTCAGCTCGCCAGCTCTCTGTAGGACGGAAACCCCTGAGCGTGCGGGCCCCTGGGGGTGTGGTGACAGCCCCCTCTCTGCCTGACGTCGGGTTGCTTTAGGACAGGGCCGGTTCGGAGCCAGGCTGAGCCGGGCCCACACTTCCCTGGGGCCTCAGGCACAGGAGTGGGCGGGGTCTGCCCCCGAGGGGGCCTGAGCCCGCCCAGGCCCCCGCAGCTGCCCTGGCGGACTGCTCCCCGCTTCCCCACCGCCCGGAGCTGAGCCAGCAGAGCACGGGGCCTGGAGGGGACCCGGCAGGAAGGAAGCCTGGTCAGCTCAGTTCAGATTCCCGGCTGGTCCTGGGGCCCCTGGCCCCGGGGGCCTCAAACTCCCCCAGACCCTGGACCACGGAGCCAGGGACCGAGAGGAGGTGGAGGGGAGGGAGGCCATCGCCAGGCACTCAGGCTTCTCACCCTGGCAGGAAGGGCTGACCGGAGCTGGGGACAAAAGGCGGACGTGCAGCCAGCCATGTGCGCTCTTATCAGGGTCTGCACTCGCCGGCCCGGCCTGGGCGGAAACGCTCCTCTGAGCCCGCCTTCCTGCCATGGCCGGGCCCTGTGCAGGCTCAGGGCGGGGGCAGGGTGGCGGTGTGGGGGGCCGCCTGGCCAGGGGTCCGGACTGTCACTTGAGTAACACAGTGGCATCATTCACTTAATGTCAGAGTTGAAGTTCTCCCCCTCTGTCAGACGAGGGGACTGAGGCCCAGAGCAGCAGTGATGGGGTGGGGGGCCAGGCCCCCCAGAGCTCTGCACGGCCACCCATGGCAAGGAGGGCACCACACGGGCAGGGTGGGGCGGATCCGGCAGAGCACGCCCGTCACAACCCACATGGAGCCTTAGGAGCCGCTCTTTTTAGCTCACGTATGACAAGTGCGTCCTGATGTACAAATACGGCGGGGCTGCAGGCAGGAGTGTGGGGCTCTGTGGGCTTCCCACCAGGGAGCAGGCGTGGAGGAGGGTGTGCTCTCCCCTGCCCCACCCTGGGGGCAGGCACGTGTGCTCCGTTTTATAGAAGTGGTCCCACTGCCTGAGTGCCCTCCGGCCACCCCTGCAGCCCTGCCCCCAGAGCCCGGGCCGCAGCTGCCCTCTGCTGGGCAAGGCTGGGCTGCAGGGAGTTCCCCCTGACAGCCTCCCACCTGCAAAAGCAGACTGGCAGGACCCTGGGCGGGTGGGGGTAGGGGACCCATACCAGCCATCTGGGTGGCCCTTCATGCCCACCCCCTGCCCATCCGTGTGGCCTGAGATCCTCCTGGGGGGCTGCCCCGCTCTGAGGAGGGGGCGGCCAGGGCTCAGGGTGGGCCCTGTGCTGGTGACCAGGCCGGGCAGCTCGCCAGCAAGCCCACTGGACTGGCCCTCCCAGCCCAGGGAGGGCATGGGGCAGTGGGGACACTGGGGAACAGCCAGCTCTCTGGGGCGGTCAGCCCTGGGGGCAAACTGTCCCCCTAAATTAACCCCCAAGTTAGGGTGACTCTACCCCAGCACTGAGCCCAGGGCTGGGGGTGAGGACCGCTCTGCCCCTCCACCCAGCAGGCCACCCGGGCCACGGTGACCCCAGGCCCGAGGCTCTGCCCTGCAGACTTTGGTTGGGTCCCTCTGCAGCCGCAGGCTTCCTCTCTGTAAAACGGGCAGGGGTCTCCCCCGCATGCCCCCTGCTTCCCCGGGCTGAGGCCTATTGTGCTCAGGGCCTCCACCTCCATGAACCGTGGTTGGCTTGAGTGTTCCCGGGTCCCAGTCAAAAAGAACGAAGCACAGAGAAGGGAGTGGTTCTCAGTCCTGGTACCCGGGGAACCCTTACAAGTCCCCTGGGTAGGGCGCCTGCTGACCCCTGGGTCAGGGCCTGGGCAGCGGGGACTTTGAGAATTCCCCCGGGGGGCCAGGGTGAGGCCAGGGTGGGGGGGCCCCTGTCTTGGGTGGAACAGGCCCTGGGGATGGGGCACCCCGAGAGACAAACTGCCGGGAACAGCCGGGCGGCAGGGTCCTGGGGGCCACCATCACCCCCCACCCCACCCCAGCATCTGTGGCCAGGCTCTCCCGAGGATGCCGGGCGTAGGAGAGCACCCAGGGCCCCCAGCAGGGCGCCCTTCCTGCAGAGAGTGGAAGGGCTTGGGGGAGCCCCGGGTGCTTCAACCGCACCCGCTCTGCGTCCCCGGCGGGTACCTGGGCAGGTGGACGAGGATGGGCCACTGGGTGTTCCGGGCTGTGTCTCAGGGGACACGCGGAGCCCTGTTCTGGGGCCGAGGTCCCGAGTCTGCCGCAGGATGTGACCTCCGTGTCCTCACCCGAGATCAGGTGACAGCCAGGCAGGCCCCTCGGGGGGTCTGGCTGTGAGAGTCCCTCTTGTGGGTCCCTGCTGGGGCCTGTGGCCCAGGGAACAAGAGGCTGAGGCCCCAGAACTGGGCTCCGTGGTCATGCTGGGCCGGGCCATGCCCGTCTGCCCCGGCCCTGTGGGCAGCCCCACTGAGCCGCAGGACGGGACGTGCTCCGGGCTGCAGGAGGACCAGCGCTCGTGTCCAGATCACGTCCACACTTGGCCCTGGCCCAGCCTGGCCAGAGGCCCTGCCTCTGCTGACCAGACAGGATGGAGGGGTCCCCGGTGGGCTGGTGCCTTGCCTTCCTCACTGACCCAACCCCTGGGCTGCTCCGGGGACCCCAGACCCCAGCCACCTGTCCCCCCCGAGGCCTGGCCTGAGGCCTTGATCCCTGGGACATGTGGCTCCCACCTCCATACTCCTGGGGGCTCCGTGAGGGCAGGGGTCATCTCTTTACCCGACTCCATAGACACAGGGCCCAGAGGCCTAGGGTCCTCAGCCCCACCGCCCTCTGTCCCTGCATCTGTCTGGCTGGAGGTGAGCAGGAGCAGGCTGCCTGCTGCTCACCCACTGGCCACCAGGTGGCGCTGTTGGCCGCATGGACCCTGCCGGTCGTCCTGGAAACTCTGGGCGGGGCTTTGGGCAGACCTGAGCCTACTCACGTGGGCAGGCGCCCTCCCCTGACCACCTGGCTGCTGTCTAGGGCGGCCCGGCTCCTTGTTTTCTCCCGAAGATGCTTCAGGTGCACCGGGGTCAGTAGACCAAGGTGTGATAAAGCCGTTCCTTCTGTCCGCCAGAACCCTTGGGCCCCCAGACTTCACCCCGGAGGCTTCACCCCGGGTCTGCTGCCAGACGCCTGCGGCTATCAGGGTCTGTACCTGGGGTCTCAGCACCTGCGAGGGGCCAGCGGAGCCAGGAGCGCGGGGCCGGTGCCCAACGGGGAGTGTGTGTGGGTTCCCAGGATCGCCACCTGGTGCCCGGGGCCCCTTGGCGTGGCCCCTCGGAGCTCCTGGCAGCTCTCCCTCTGGTGACCTTGTGATAGCGCTCAGGGCGGTGAGTCCCGTGGACCTACAGCCTGGCCCGGCTCCCGGCACAGGAGGAGCAGGAGGGGCAGGCAGCCGGCGGGGCACCTGGACGCGTGTGTTTTCTTGGCTCCCCCGAGGTGCCCGCTGCCCGTGCGTGCTGAATGCCTGGGTGAGGCAGCTGGTTCCCTGGCTTCTCATCTCTGCCCCTGGAGAGATGATTCCTCACCAGCAACAGGGGCATACAGCCTTGTGGGTGACGAGGACTGGCTCCCAAGAGCCTGGGACCCACGGGGCATTCCTGTGATGATGGGAGAGAGAGACACCAGGGTCGCAGCTGAGCTGCAGGCTTAAGGAGAGGCTGGTGCAGGGGGCCGGGTCCAGCAGGCAAGGACTCAACAGAGAGGTGGACTCGGGCAAATCCCGAGTTTACGAGCACACTGACAGCATCTGTTGGATGCAGGTCACGAATCTCGTTCAGGCTTCTGGAGGCCGGGCCATCTCTCGGCGTCTGCTGGCGGGCAAGGTCATGGAGGCCGTCTTATCTTGGCTGCCAGCTTTTGACGGGTCAACCAGCGCCGTGACTCTGGTGGCAGAGACTTCCCGGTCTCCGGTGTGCGGCCGCGGCTCTGGATGACGTTCCTCTCTGCATAGAGCTGAGCTGCTCGGTTCAGTGTTTGCCGTAAAATATACAGCACGTGAGATTTGCCATCCTAACCTGGTTTAAGCGCACAGCTCCGTGGCATTAAGCACATTTACGTGGTTGTGCCAAAGTCACCACCTCTTCCCTGGAGGCTCAGTTGGTAAAGAATCCGCCTGCAATGCAGGAGACCCAGGTTCGATCCCTGGGTCAGGGAGAGCTCCTGGAGAAGGAAATGGCAACCCTCTCCAGCACTTTCTCCTGGAGAATCCCATGGACAGAGGAGTCTAACAGGCTACAGTCCACGTGGTCATAAAGTGTTGAACACAACTGAATGACCAAACAACAGTCCATTAGAACGGCTACAGTCCACTCTACACACGCCTTCTCCCCACTCTCAGCCCTCCACCTACTGTCTGTCTGTGGATTTGACTTCTCTAGGGCCCTCGTTGCGTTAGTCAGAATCAATGGGGTGTGTCTGTGTATTTTCAAAGAGGCTTATTATGAGGAATTGACTCACGTGTTTATGGAGGCTGTAAATCCCAAGGTCGGCAGGATGAGTGAGACTCAGGGGAACCAAGGTTTCATCTGAACTCTGAAGGAAAGAAAAGATCAATATCCCGGTTTGAAGGCCTTCAGGCAGGAAGAATTCCCTCTTATTCTGGGTCGTTCAGTCACTCAATTGTGTTTATCTCTTTGCGACACAGGAAAGGCAGCACACCAGGCTTCCCGGTCCTTCACCAGCCCCTGGAGTTTGCTCAAACTCATGTCCAGAGGGTCAGACTTTTGCTCTATTCAGACCATCACCTGGTTGGAAGAGGCCTGACTACATCAGGGAGGGCAATCTGCATTACTCAGTCTACTGATTTAAAGGCTAATCTCAGACAAAGGAAAAAGAAATCATGGAAAAACCCAGAATAACCTTTGACCAATTATAGGGCACTTGTGCCGGTCAAGCAGACACATAAAATTAACCATCACACTCAAATCGGTGGAACCCTATGGGTCTTGTCCTTTTGCGCCTGGCATATCTCACTCTGCGTGACGTCCTATGGTTCATCCAGCAGCCTGTGTCATCACTTCCTTCCTTTTTGAGGTTGCGCAGTACCGTGTGGTTTGGATAGAGCACATCTCGTTTACCCTTTGTCTGCCAGCGGATATGGGACGCTTCCACCTTTGGCTGCTGTGAATAACGCAGCTGTGAACACGAGTGTGCAGACCTCTCTCTGTGTCTCTATGTCCAGTTTTCTTGAGTGTACGCTCAGATGAAAGTGCTGCGCTCAATATGCCAGCAAATTTGGAAAACTCAGCAGTGACCACAGGTCTGGAAAAGGTCAGTTTTCATTCCAGTTCCAAAGAAAGGTAGTGCCAAAGAATGCTCAAGTGAAAGTGAAAGTCGCTCAGTCGTGTCCGACTCTTTGTGACCCCATGGCCTATACAGTCCATGGAGTCCTCCAGGCCAGAATACTGGAGTGGGTAGCCTTTCCCTTCTCCAGGGGATCTTCCTGACTCAGGGATCGAACCCAGGTCTCCTGCATTGCAGGCAGATTCTTTACCAGCTGAGTCACCAGGGAAACCCAAGAATACTGGAGTGAGTAGCCTATTCCTTCTTCAGTGGATCTTCCCGACCCAGGAATCGAACCAGGATCTCCTGCATTGCTGGTGGATTCTTTACCAGCTGAGCTACCAGGGAAGCCCCTTCAAACTACTGCACAATTGCACTCATTTCACATGCTAGTAAAGTAATGTTCAAAATTCTCCAAGTTAGGCTTCAACAGTATGTGAACAGAGAACTTCCAGATGTTCAGGCTCGGTTTAGAAAAGGCAGAGGAACCAAAGATCAAATTGCCAACATCTCTTGGACCATAGGAAAAGCAAGAGAATTCCAGAAAAACACCTACTTCTGCTTTATTGAGTGTGTTAAATCCTTTGACTGTGTGGATCACAACAAACTGTGGAAAATACTTAAAAAGATGGGCATATCAGATCACCTTACCTGTCTCCAGAGAAACCTGTATGCAGGTCAAGAAGCAACAGTTAGAACTGGACATGGAACAACAGACTGGTTCCAAGTTGGGAAAGGAGTACGTCAAGGCTGTATATTGTCTCCCTGCTTATTTAACTTATATACAGAGTACATCATGTAAAATGCTGGGCTGGATGATGCACAAGCTGGAATCAAGATTTCTGGGAGAAATATCAATAACCTCAGATATGCAGATAACACTACCCTTATGGCAGAAAGCAAAAAGGAACTAAAGTTCCTCTTGATGAAAGTGAAAGAGGAGAGTGAAAAAGCTGGCTTAAAACTCAACATTCAAAAAACAAAGATCATGGCATCTGGTCCCATCACTTCATGGCAAATAGATGGGTAAACAATGGAAACCATGACAGACTTTAGTTTCTTGGACTCCAAGATCACTGCAGATGGTGACTTCAGCCATGAAATTAAAAGATGCTTGCTCCTTGGAGGAATAGCTATGACCAACTTAGACAGCATATTAAAAAGCAGAGACATTACTTTGCCAACAAAAGCCCATCTAGTCAAGGCTATGGTTTTTCCTGTAGTCACGTATGGATTTGAGAGTTGGACTATAAAGAAAGCTGAGCACTGAAGAATTGATGCTTTTGAACTGTGGTGTTGGAGAAGACTCTTGAGAGTCCCTTGGACTGCAAGGAGACCCAACCAGTCCATCCTAAAGGAAATCAGTCCTGAATATTCATTGGAAGGACTGATGCTGAAACCAAAGCTCCAATACTTTGACCACCTGATGCGAAGAGGTGACTCATTAGAAAAGACCTTGATGCTGGGAAAGATTGAAGGCAGGAGGAGAAGGGGACGACAGGATGAGATGGTTGGATGGCGTCACCGACTCAATGGACATGAGTTTGAGCAAGCTCCAAGAGATGGTGAAGGACAGGGAAGCCTGGCGTGCTGCAGTTCGTGGGGTTGCAGAGTCAGACACACCTGAGTGACTAAACAACAACACTCAGATGAGGATCTGGTGGATCAAGTGAGTTCAGTGAGTTTTGTTCATCAGATACACCCATGCGGCCATCATGAAAAACCAGACTTAGGGCATTTCCATTAGAAAAAAGTTTCCCTTCCAGCTGTGATGGGGAATTTACTGTCCCACTTGAAACAACCAAAAAAACAATGAACCACCAGACAAAATGAGAGATGGGATGGCTCTGATGGCGCTGGACACCAGGTAACATGGGACCAAGGTCCCTGAGAGAAGGGGCAGGTGAGGTGGGCCCTACGCTGGCTGCAACTCACCGTCTTGAGGGAGTTTCCAGGTTGTGGCGTGAGAAGAGGGACGAGGTGGTCCTGGTGGATCCTCTGGGTGAGAGTCTGGGGAGATCAGGTGGCTAGCTGCCGTGATACAGAGTGTCAGAGAGGGGAGGGCTGCCCAGAGAACACTGGCCAGCTGAGAGGGCCCCCGGAGCATCCAGTGGAAGACTGGCCTGTGCCTGCCTCGGAAGGGGCATGCAAAGAGCCATCTGGAAAGGTGAGATGCTATGGGTCACCAACGCACAGACCTCTGGACAAGCTCGCCTCTGTGATAGAGAACAGCGAGCCCCAGACTGAGCTGGATGACATCACCGACTCAATGGACACGAGTCTGAGCAAACCCCAGGAGATGGTGAAGGACAAGGAAGCCTGGCGTGCTGCAGTCCTTGGGGTTGCAAACGAACTGAGCAACCAAACAACAATAACAAAGCGTGAGCCCTGCTCTGGAGCCACTTAACAAGTCATAAAAGCGAAGTTCAAAAGGCTCACACTGTTCCCAAGTACTGTCACTGCGTCCTAGAACAAAGCCCTGGGAGATCCGCAGGAGCACTAAATACCCAGCACGCGATGAGGTAAAGCTCACAATGACAGGCACACAAGCAGAAGTTACCAGGCACGCCACGAAGCAGGGAGCTCGACCCGTGAGGAGAGTGACAAGTCCTCCAAGCCTCCCCAGGGTTCATAGAGATGTCATCATGAACCAGCAGAGAAGGACATTAAGAGCCGTTATAACTGTGTTCTGTATGTGCAAAAGTTAGGTAGAACCACAATGAGATACCAGCATCAGAAAAACAGAAAATACGTGTTGGTGAAGATGTGCAGAAGGTGGAACCCTTGTGCATTGCTCGTGGGAATGCAAAATGGTAAAGCCACTGTGGAAAAGGGCTCCCAGGTGGGTCAGTGGGAAGGAATCTGCCTGCCAAATGCAGGAGACACGGGCTCGATCCCTGGTTTGGGACGATCCCTTGGAGAAGGATACGGCAACTATTCTTGCTGGTAAAAACCAGTGGACACAGGAGTCTGGCGGTTACAGTCCATGGGGTCACAAAAGAGTCAGACACGACTTAGCAACTAAACAACGAGCAACAACTGTGGAAAATAGTCCTGCTGCTGCTGCTGCTAAGTCGCTTCCGACTGTGCGACCCCAGAGACGGCAGCCCACCAGGCTCCCCCGTCCCTGGGATTCTCCAGGCAAGAACACTGGAGTGGGTTGCCATTTCCTTCTCCAATGCAGGAAAGCGAAAAGTGAAAGTGAAGTCGCTCAGTTGTGTCCGACTCTTAGCGACCCCATGGACTGCAGCCCACCAGGCCCCTCCGTCCATGGGATTTTCCAGGCAAGAATGCTGGAGTGGGGTGCCATTGCCTTCTCCGGAAAAACAGTATGAAGTTTCCTCAAACAAAAATAGAATTAGTGTATGATCCAGCAGTCTCACTCTTAGGTATGTACCCAAAGGACTGAAATCAGGGTCCAGAAGAGATATCTGCGTCTCTACGTTTATTGCAACATCTTTCACAGATGCCAAGAGGTAGAAACACCTCGGATACCCACTGAAGGATGAGTGGATAAAGAAAATGTTGTTTATCTAGACAATGGAATATTATACATCCTCAAAGAGGAAGGAAATCCTGACACCTGCCCTCACGGGGGTCGCTGAGGGCATCGTGCCGAGTGAAATAAGCCAGTCACAAAAGGAGAAACATTGATTGACTCCATTTACACAGGGGCCTGGAGTAGTCAAACCCACAGAGACAGAAGAAGGGGGTCAGCATCTCACGGGTGCAGAGTTTTCTACTTGCCAGATGGAAAGTTCTGGGCGTGGATGGTGGTGGTGGGTGCACGACCACGGGAAGGTACGTCACGCCCCTGAAATGTACCCTTAAAAATGGTTCAGGTGGTGAATTTGATGTCGTGGTTTTTTTTTTGTTTGTTTGGTTGTTTTGGCCTCAATTTAAAAAAAGAGAGGAAAAGAGAAAGAAAAAAAAATCCATAGAGACAGAAAGTAGGGTGGTGGGGGCCGGGGCTGGGGGTGAACTGGGAGCTCATGTTTAAGGGGAGAGAGTTTGAGTTCGGGGAGAGGAGAAAGTTCTGGAAAGAACCTTGGTGACGGTTGTATACCGTTGCGATGTACTTACGTCACAAAGCGGCGCACTTAGAAATGGTTAGGGCTGTAAACATTTTATGTGGATTTTACCACACTTTAAAAAAATTTTGTTTTTTAAAGTAGCGGCAAGAAAGGCATTACCTCAACAAGTTCCCTCGGCCCCTCCCCGGCCGCACCCCGGCCCCACGGCCACTGCGGATTCCTGTCCCCACAGAGCGGCTGCAGAAGCACTTGGGCTTCCTGTAGACGGAGTCAGCCAGCCCGGTCTCGTCCGTACCGGCGGCTTCTTGAGCTCAGCGCCATCTTCTAAAATTGAGGATCACACATTGAATTTTACTATCACAGCTTGTTTAAAATACCTGCAAGTCTGGAATTCTCTCAGGAGTTCCATTACAAATTCTGGAGAAGGGTGTTGTTCTCTTTTTTAATTCTTTTTTTAAAAAATTATTTATTTATTTTAATTGGAGGCTAATTACTTTACAATATTGTAGTGGCTTTCACCATACATTGACACGAATCCGCCACGGGTGTACACGTGTTCCCCACCCTGAACCCCCCCTCCCCCTCCCTCCCCTTCCCATCCCTCAGGGTCATCCCAGAGCACCAGCCCCGAGCACCCTGTCTCATGCATTGAACCTGGACTGGCGATCTGTTTCACACATGGCAATATACATGTTTCAGTGCTGTTCTCTCACATCATCCTGCCCTCGCCTTCTCCCAGAGTCCAAAAGTCTGTTCTTTACATCTGTGTCTCTTTTGCTGTCTCGCATACAGGGTCATGGTTACCATCTTTCTGAATTCCATATATATGTGTTCATATCCTGTATTGGTGTTTTTCTTTCTGACTTACTTCCTTCTGTATAATAGGCTCCAGTGTCATCCCAAATTCTGAAGAAGGGGTGTTGTACAATTAAGAGGTAGTTACACTTGATAAAGTTTTCCCTGGTGGCTCAGCTGGTAAAGAACACACCTGTCAATGCGGGAGAAGTAGGGGATGCGGGTTCCATCCCTGGGTCGGGAAGATCCCCTGGAGCAGGAAATGGCAACCCACTCCAGCATTCTTGCCTGGAGAATCCCATGGACAGGGTATTCAGTCCACGGGGTCACAAAGAGTCAGACCCAACTGAGCACACGCACGCCTGCACACAAACTCGGAAAAGAATAAGCCGAGAAACAGATGAATTAGTGGAGTGAAGGAAAGTCCCAGGACAGAGCATCCTAGCACAGACAGCAGGGTGGGTTGAGGGAGGAGGTAGATGCCCACGTCCACCCGCTTAACAGCTCCTCGGGCCCCAGCAGGGGTCAAATGGACGAGGACAGTTTTTAAAAATGGATGCGGGTCCAGTCCTGGGCGTTTTTAGAAAGTGAGACCGGGCCTCGGCATCCACAGTGTTTCCTTCTGATGCTTCCATCTGTAGCGCATGCTCTGAGTTACAGGCATGGCGTTTGGATTTTGCCAGCCTGCCACGTGTCTGCAGCCCACATTTTAAGGGTTTTGAAGTGAACTTTTGATGTTAGGACAGATTCAGACTTACACAAAACATCAAAGATAGTTCAGAGGGTTGTCCTACACGCTGCGCCCACTTCCCCTCTACGAACATCTTACATCAGTAGCGTCCCAACATCAACACAATATTTATCATCAACTAAAGTCCGAACCTAATTCACGTTTCCTTAGTTTTTTCCCTAAGTCCCTTTCCTGTCCCAGGACCCCACCCAGGATGTGCAGGACAGTTGGTTGCCACGTCTCCTTGGCTCCTCTGGGCTGTGAGTTTCTCAGACATCCTTTGATCACCTTTGATGGTTTTGAGGAGGACTGGCCAGAGATTTCATAGACTGTCCCTCTCTGGGGATTTGTCTGATGTCTTCCTCAGGACTGGAGTGGTAAGTTCTGGGGCAAGAACACAGGGCCAGGGCGCCCTTCCCACGTTGATCAGAGGTGCTTGCCGTCAGCACGGCTTCAGGCTGAGGAGGTAGGGCTTGACCACCTGCCTGCTGTGCCTTCAGGTGTCCCCAGTAAAGCTACTCTGCCCACCTTCCCTGCTGTCCCCTGGAAGGAAGTCTGTGTGCTTGCCGAGGGAGATGGGACAATGCCTCCCCAACCCCGGGGAGTTCCTACACTCCGAGGCTTCCCAGGGGACTCAGCGGTAACGAATCTGCCTGCTGATGCAAGGGACGCAGGCTTGATCCCTGGTCCGGAAAGATCCCAAACGCCACTGAGCCCACGTGCCACAACTACTGAGCCTGTGCTCTAGAGGCCAAGAGCCACAGCTGCTGAGCCCACGTGCTGCAAGCGCTGAAGCCCGAGCTCCACAACAAGAGAAGCCCCCGCAGGGAGAAGCCCATGGACCACAACTGGAATGCAGCCCCCACTGCTGAGAAAAGCCCGCGCAGCAGTGCAGTAAAATGAATGAACACAATCATTTTTAAAAATGAAAAGAAAAAGAAATTATTCTGTTGCTCGGATTTTCCCACCAGGGGCTCTTCTGGGTGGCGTCGGCGCATATGATGTGCATGTCCCCACTGCGGGTTTGTTTTTTCCTGTGGTGTTGGGGGTGGCTGGGCACTTCCTTACTTTCTGGCACCACAGGGTGCTCCAGACCCATCACCTGTTATCTCCCGCTGCAGCCCCAGAGGCAGCCGTATCTCTAAGACGCTCTGGTTCCTCCAGTGGAAGGTGTTAGAAATCAAGGTCTGCGTGCTGCGGTGCTCGTGGCCGTTGAGCCATGCGCCATAGCTTCTAGGCGCACCCACAGAGCAAGGACACATGAGTGCGTCTCGGAACCTAAGTATGTATACTATCTGTAAATATTTCTCTGTGTAACGTCTGTGTCTATGTGAAGCTAATCACAGGTTCCTACTGATGACTCCCACTCTAACCCATCACAAGGACCGTGCTAGCACCTCCCTGTGAGGCCCACTCCAACAGTGAGCCCCTGGCTCCTTCTGCTTAACTGTGTCATTCCAAAATGCACACACGGTGGTTCAGAACTGATGCCCTGGGTTCCTGGGGGAAACCGCCTCACCGGTGTGACATTTTGAGACCATTCACGTGTGTGTGCCTGTAGTTCCTTTGCAGGGCTGTCCACCCAGCCACAGCCTTAAAGGCTGAGCCTCTTAGCTGCTCTTGGATATCTGATTGGCTTCTGCCCTTCGGCTCTTACGAATGAGGCTTGCTGGAACATTCCCGTACCAAGACTGGAACATTCAGCCTTGGTGACTGAGGCAGATTCAAAGGCTGGCCCCTGACGAACTCACCCCTTCATTTTGAGCAGGTGGGACCTGTGACATGGCCCGCTGTTCCTCCTGAGATCAAATAATGTTATGTGGTGACAGGAGACCACGTGGTGAGAGGGGCTCAGTCACATGGTCCCTTTAAAAGCAGGGTTTCCCCCCATGGAGGTGGGAAGGGGGTTGGAGGAGACCTCTGCTCTGTTGTTTTACAGAGGTGGGGAGCCTGTGCCATGGAGGGTGGGCTGCAGGGGCGGAAGGAGACCCAGCAGAAACGGGGACTGGATCCTACAGCTCCAAGAACCAGATTTGGCCCTGAGTCTCCAGACAAGCCCGGTCTGGCTGACATGTGATCTCAGTGTCACGAGACCTGTGTCACGAGAGATCTCTGATCTATATCCCTGTGGCTAATCAGTGGGTGTTCTCTTAAGCCACCAAGCTTGTGGGGATTTGTTATGTGGCATGGGTAACTGATACAGTGAGGTGTTTTCATTTCTCTCAGGGACCAACACCTGAGATCGAATTGCTGGAGTTTAGAAATAAAGAAAAGAAAGTGAAGCCGCCGAGTCGTGTCCGACTCTCAGCGGCCCCATGGACTGTAGCCCACCAGGCTCCCCCATCCCTGGGATTCTCCAGGCAAGAACACTGGAGTGGGTTGCCGTTTCCTTCTCCAATGCATGAAAGTGAAAAGTGAAAGTGAAGCCGCCGAGTCGTGTCCGACTCTTTGCGGCCCCGTGGACTGTAGCCTACCAAGTTCCTCCGTCCATGGGATTTTCCAGGCAAGAGTACTGGAGTGGGGCGCCATTGCCTTCTCCAGGGGATCCTCCCGACCCAGGGACTGAACCTGGGTCTCCTGCATAGTAGGCAGACGATTTGCCGTCTGAGGAGAAGATTTGCTGGGGAAGAGAAGACCCTGTAGTTTAGAGCAGATGGATATTTAACTTAATAAGGAACTCCCCAGGAGTCCCCTGAATGGTTGTATAGCTTTATGTCCCTGCTGGCAAAATAAGAGGGTTTCAGTTCTTTGATGCCCTTAGTGATGCCTGGTGTCATCTGCCTTGGTGACTTTCTTCTTTTTTATTTGTTTATTTGCCGTACTGCACTGCATGTGGGGACTTAGGTCCTCAACCAGGGACTGAACCAACGCTCCCTGTGTTGGAAGCACGGAGTCCTGACCACTGGACCTCCAGGGAAGTCCCTGTCATCAGTCTTTGAATAGTAGACGTTCTAATGGGTGCTTGCTGTTTAGCTGCTAACTCGTGTCTGACTCTTTGTGACTCCATGGACTGTAGCCCGCCAGGCTCCTCTGTCCATGGGATTCTCCAGGCAATAATACTGGAGTGGGTTGCCATGCCCTCCTCCAGGGGACCTTCCCCACCCAGGGACTGAACCCACATTTCCTGCATTGCAGGCAGATTCTTTACTGCTGAGTCACTGGAGAAGCCCTGTAGATTCTAATGGGTGTGTATAGATATCTCCTTGTGATTTTCACCTGCATTTCCCTGATGTCTGCAGATCCTGGGCACCTCTCCAGGGTTACTGGTCATTTGTCCATCTCCTTTAGTGAAATGCCTACCCAAATATTTTGCCTGTTTTAAAAACTTGGTTGTATTTTTATTGTTTGTTTGCTGGTGCTCTTTACATTAATTTTGAACACAAATCCTTCATCAGAAATTGTATTGTGATTTTTTTTTCCTCCAGCATGTGAATTGTCTATGCATTTTCTTATTGGTGACTTAAAAAAAATTGAAATATAGTCGATTTACATTATCATGTTAGTTTCAGGTGTACAGCAGAGTGATTCAGTTATGTTAATGGTGTCTTTTGATGAAAGGGAAATTTTGATTTTGATGAAAACCAATTTATCAGTTTTTTTCCTTGTATGTTTGGTGCTTTCGTGACTTGAAAGAAATCTTCACCTACCCCGAGATCAAGAAGGTTTTCTCCTATATTTTCTTCCAGAAGGTGCTGGGGTTTATGTTTATGTCCCTGACCCATCCAGGATTTATTTTTGTGCAGAACTAGGAGTTGAGTTTCAATTTTTTTCCGTATCATATCCAGTTGTCCCAGCGCCATCTTTTAAAAACACTCTCTCTCCCTGTTGACTTGACTTGGCATCTTAGTTGAAAAGTCAGTTAGCCAGAAGCTTAGGAGTCTGTTCCTGGATTCCCTGCTGGTTTCTGTAACCCCTGTGTCTGCCCTTGTGTCGGTACCTCGCTGTCTTAATGACTACCGCTCCACAGTAAGCTGTTAGAGTGGAAGCCTTCAGCTTCGTCTATTTCTTCACATTTCTCTTGGCTAGTCTAGATCCTTTGCAATTCCATTTCAAATTAGAATCATCTTTTTTTCTTTTTTTGGCCTTGCTGTGTGATGTGTGGGATCTTGGCTCCCTGATCCGGGATTAAAACAATGCCCTCCGCCGTGGAGACACAGAGTCCTAACCATGGGAACGCCAGGAAGTTCCTTCAAATGAGAACATTTTGTCAAAAACTCAAAAAGTCTCTTGAATTTTTGATAGAATTTCCAATGATTCTTCGTTATTTTGGAGAGAACGAGCACCTTAGAAATGCTGAGTTTCCTGGTCTACAAACAGTGTCTCTCTCCCATGGTTTAGTTAGGCCTTCCCTAGTCTCTCTCAGCAAAACTTTCCAGTCTTCTTTCTGAAAAATCTTCTGTATTTTTAAATTATTTTGATTCCTTACCACTTGATTCATTAGTTGGTTATTTGTTATTTTTAATGTGATTTTTAAAAAATTTATTTTCCAGAAATTCTCTGGCAGTCCAGAGGTTAGAACTCTGGCATGGCCTGGGTTCAGTCCCTAATGGGGGAACTAAGATCCCTCTAGCCATGCAGAGTGGCCAAAAAAAAAAAGAAAAAAAATTTCCTCAATGCTTCAGTACTAGCATATAGAAATATGACTGACTTTTCTGAATTGACCCTTTATCCCTCAACTCTGCTAAATGTACTGAGTAGTTTTAGAAGCGACTTTCGACCTTTTAAAAGGATTTTCTACCTATAGGCTCATGGCGTCTTTTTACCCCTGCATGCCTTTTCTTTCTTTTTCTTGCCTTCCTGCCGTTGCTAGGACCTCCAGGACAAGGCTAAACGGAAACAGTAAGAGTGGGCATTCTGACTTTGTTCCTGCCCTTGGGGGCAGTGCCCAGGTTTTCGCCATTATTCATGACTTCAGCTGTGGGTTGTATGTAGACGTCCACATCAAGTTGCTTAAGTTCCATTTCATTCCCACTTTGCTGAGCATTCCTGTCTGTTATCATTTTAAGCTATAATGTTAATATTTTGAGAAAGATCTTTATTTGCTTTACACAACAGTAAAAATTATACACTACATATTGCGTGCATGCGTGCTCAGTTGCTCAGTCCTGTCCGACTCTTTGTGACCTCATGGGTTGCAGCCTGCCAGGCTCCTCTGTCCATAGAACTTTCCAGGCAAGAATACTGAAGTGGGTTGCCATTTCCTCCTCCGGGGTTGCTGAGAATTCTTACCATGAATGGCGCTGAATTTCGTCAAGTGCTTTGGCTGCATCACGTGGATTTCCTCGGTTACTCTGCTAAAACATTGCGTTATGCTGATGAGTTTAGGATGTCGAGCCAGGCTTGCATTCCCGGGGTAAACTCCCCATGGTCATGGTGCGTTCTCTGCTTTACATTTTGCTTGATTGGATTTACTAATATTTTGTTAAAAGATTTTTATGTTCTTACTCATGAGGAATATTGGTCTATGACTTTTTTCTTGTGATATCTTGTCTGATTTTGATCTCATAAAGTCAATTTTTAGAGGTGGCCTCATAAAATCTTATTTTCTGGAAGGGTCTGTGTAGAAAAATGTCTTCCCCAAATGTTTGGTTGCATTTGCCAAGGAAACCATGTGGGCAGGAACTTTCTTTGTGGCAAAATTTAAATTACAAATGGAATTTCTTGAGTAGATACAGGGCTGTTGTTGTGCAGTCACTAAATCATGTCCAACTCTGGGACCCCATGGACTGCAGCACACCAGGCTCTTCTGTCCTGCACTGTCTTCTGGAATTGTTTCAGATTCATGTCCACTGAGTTGGTGATGCTGTCTAACCATCTCATCCTCTGCCACCCCCTTCTCCTTTGACCTCCAGTTTTTCCTATTATCAGGGTATTTTCCAGTGAGTCGACTCTTTGAATCAAGTGGCTCAAGTCTCGTAGCTTCAGCTTCAGCATCAGTCATTTCAATGAATATTTAGGGTTGATTTCCTTTAGGATTGACAGGTTTGATCTACAGTCCAAGAGACTCTTAAGAGTCTTCTCCAGCACCACAATTCAAAAGCATCTGTTCTTCAGTGCTCAGCCTTCTTTATGGTCCAACTCTCACATCCGTACATGGCTACTGGAAAAACCACAGCATTGACTACACAGACCTTTGTCTGCAAAGTGACGTCTCTGCTTTTTAATACGCTGTCTAGGTTTGTCATAGCTTTCCTTCCAAGGAGCAAGCGTCTTTTAATTTCATGACTGCAGTCGCCAGTGATTTTAGAGCCCAAGAAAATAAAATCTTTCACTGCTTCCACTTTTTCCCATCTATTTGCCATGAAGTGATGCAACCAGATGCCATGATCTTAGTTTTTTGAATGTTGAGTTTTAAGCCACTTTTTTCACTCTCTTCTTTCACCTTTATCAAGAGGCTATTTCGTTCTCCTTCACTTTCTGTCATTAGAGTGACATCATCTGCATATCTGAGGTTCTTAGTACTTCTGCTGACAATCTTTACTCCAGCTTGTGCTTCCTCCAGGGCTATTCTGATTATATATTTCTTGTGCCTGTTCTGATCACTTGTGTCTTTCAAGGAATTGTACCATTTCATCCAAATTGTTCAGTTTTTGGTCACCAATTGGTAATATTGAAATATTATTCTTGCAACATCTTAAAGGTATGACGTGATACCTCCTCTTTCATTCCTGATATTGTTGCCGAAAGGTGTGCATGGGGAGGGGGTCCGACTGCTCGCCACTTAAAAGCCAATAAGCAGTCCAGGTTGGTGGAAAGGAACATTTGCTTCATTTCAGATGCTGGCAACTGCGGGGGTAGGGTAGCGGAGATCTGTCCAAGGCTGACTCCTGCCCCTGGCAAGCAGGGGGTGAGAGCTTTTACAGACAGATTTTTTTTTTTTTTTTTGGAGGTGAGGTTACATGCAGAAACAGTACAAACATCTCTAACAGTGATCTTCAAATTGGTCATCAGTGGTCTGGCTAGCATCATCTTGGTCATTTTAGATACAGTTAATCTTCAATTCTAGGGAATTGTTCCCATTTCTTTGTGGTCAGTTCTCAGAATTGTGGCAGCTTTTATCATGGGTAGAGTCTGGTCCTCATGTAGTTAACTTCTGCACCTGGGATTTTGGTATCTATAAGACAGCTCTCAGGATATGGCTCAGAATATCATCTATAGCCCTTGAGAAAGAACTAAAGGTCCTTGACTATGCTTAGTGACTACATTATTTATTATTTAGTCTCTTTTGACTGTTTTCCTTTGTTTTAGCATTTCTCACTTCTCTGATTAAACTTATTCTTTGACTAAAGTTTTCCACGGGCAAAAGGCAGGCAGGGGACATGCTGGGGGCAAGGACCACACGGTCCTGCTCCGTTTCAGTACTGGTCATTCATCTCTTCCTTTCCTTCCCTTTTTTTTTTTTTGGTTGCCCCACGAAGCTTTCAGGATCGTAGTTCCCTGTGCTCCCTGCAGGGGAAGCATGGAGTCTTAACCACTGGACCACCAGGGAAGTCCCCCTTTTATTTTTCTTGATCGGATCAACTGGAATGTATCCATTTTATTGGTCTTTTCAAATAACAGCTTTGGGGTTTCACTGACTTTCTCCTTTGTCTGTACGTTTTCCATTTCATCCATATCTGCTCTTGTCTTTATTATTTCTCCCATTTCTTTGGAGTTTAGTTTCCTCTTCCACAGTCCTTGGCAGGGCCTGGCAACTCGGCCCGGGTGCCAGGAAGGGCAGGTCTGTGCTGGGACACATGTCCTGACTTTGCACCTGGCTTTCTCAGGAGAAAAAGGGCTTCCCTAGTGGCTCAGCTGGCAAAGAATCCACCCACAATACGGGAGACCTGGGTTTGATCCCTGGGTTGGGGAGATCCCCTGGAGAAGGGAAAGGCTACCCACTCCAGTATTCTGGCCCAGGGAATTCCATGGACTGCAGTCCATGGGACGCAAAGAGTCAGACACGACTCAGTGACTTCCGCTTCACTCACTTCTCAGGAGAGGCCTCTGGAGGCCCTTCCTGACGCACTTGGGAGGGGCCGGAGGACCGCCAGGTCTGGAAGCCCAGGGCTCCAAGTACCAGACCCAGACTATCTCTGGGGATTTTGGGGGAAGCGCAAGGAGTCCGTGGGTCACCAGGTCCTGCCCTCACCCAGGCCTCATGGTCCCCGTCCCCTTCAGCGGCTGAGCGTCCTGCCGGGACTGAGTCAGTGGATGAACGGGCTTCACGCAGCGCCTCCCGCTGCCACAGGGGGTCAGTGTGTACTCAGGGAAGGCCAGTGTGCGTGAGTGAGTGTGTTTGAGTGTGTGTGTGTTGGGGTCGGGGCTTGGTGCTCCAGCATGAACCCTCCTCGGGCCACTGGAGGTCTCCCAGGACTTCTCCGAGCCCCCGCATCTAAGCCCGCTCCCCTCCCGAGTCCCCTCCGTGTCAGTGGCCAAGCACGCAGCCGCGCCAGCGTCCCCTTGGCCCGGCAGGTGGCGTCAGGAGCCTGGGGACCAGCCCCTGGGTCTGGTGGGAGGAGGAGGGAGGAGGTGCCTCTGCTGGGGGAGGCTGGAGGCTGGCCAGCAGGGCTGGAGAGACTGCCTGAGCGAGCCCCAGGCAATCGCCCGCAGTGCAGAGGGGGGGCCCTTCCAGGCCTCCCTGCGGTCGGGGTCCTAGGGGAAGTTGGCAGGGGCCAGGGCTTGGGGCCGGGGGTGACGGGGTGAGCCTGTGGCCTGTGGTGGTTCTGCAGGTTTGGGCAGAGGACCCGGCCTTCCCCGGGGTCCAGGTGAGCAGAAGGCAGCAGTGGGATCCCGCCCAGCAAGGGGCAGTGGGAGGGGAGCTGGGAGGAGTCTGGGGGCTCCCACTTAGGAGAGGCAGCGATCCCCACTAGGCCAGCCCACCCCTTTGGGACACAGGGTGGGCTGGAGCTGTGGCCCTGGGGGAGGGCCTGGGGCGGGGACTGCGCCTGAGGCAGCTGATCCTTCTCCTCCTCTCCTGGGCTGGACTCTCCGGGTGGAATCCCCTCAGGCCTCTGGTCTGTCCCAGCCACGCACCCCGCCCCCCAGCCTGTCCTCTCCCCAACTGTGGCCTTTCTGTTGTGCCAAGGTGGGTGGGGTGGGTGTGCCGGGTTAGGCTGGGTCCCCGCACCCGCACAAATCAAAGCAGCAGCATATGGTCAGCAGGGCCTCTGTTTGCCAAGAGGGGGCTGGGAGTCTGTGGAGGTCCCATCCCAGGGCCTGTCCTGGCCCAGCCCAGCCTCCAGGGTCCCCCCAGCAGGACACAGGCAGTCCCAAAACAGACAGCCTGAGCCAGGCACAGCCCCCACGCCTCCCAGTTCTCTTAGGCACATCCCGATGGGCACGGAGCCAGCCCCCGTCCATCCGTCTCTACCCGTGGCATGGAGCACGGGGGAGGCGCCTGGTGAGAGACGGGGCGGCAGGTTCCCGCTGCCCTCCCTGCCTGTGTCCCTCTCCCCCTCAGGTGCCGAGCCAGGGGGAGGCTGCCCTGGTTTCTCGCCTGCGGATGGTGGGAGGGCGGCGTAGGGCCTCGTTCCCCTGGCAGCTAAGCTGGTCGGGGGCTCTCCTGGGGGCTCACAGGACAGGGCGCTGCAGCCCCCAGATCCAGGCTGTCCTATCTCAGGGTCCTAGAGGGGCCGCTGGGTGCTGGGCCCCTCGAGCCCCCAGGAGGGTGGCAGGCACTGTCTGGGCCAGTGAAGGGAGGAGGGAGAGCAGCAGATCTCACGGCCTGACTGACGGCAGTTCGGGCACCAGTGGAGGGGTGGACAGAGGGCGGGGAGGTGCTGGCATGCAGGCGGGGGCCCTGGGCAGGTGGTCCCAGGCCAGAAGCGGGACAGAGAGTGGGCAGAGCCCTGGAGCTGAGAGGCTGCAGTGGCGAGGGGCAGAGGGAGCCCCCCAGCCCCCACCCCACCCCACCCTATTCCCTCCTGGAGGCGAGGACCCTCCGTAAGGATGACACCCCCTTCCCTACAGGTCCTTCAGATGGCCTTCAGGAACCTCCCTGGAGACCATCTGGTCCGGGGGGAAGCTTCCAGGTCTCTGCCTTACCAGCAGCCAGCCAGCCCTTTACCTGCTGGGACCCCTGCCTCACCCCTACACCGGCAGCAGCATCTCCCCCTTTCCAGGCTGTGGCTTCAGCCCCCCACCCCCACCCTCACCTCACCCCACCAGTCCAGCAGCCTCTGAAATACAGATTGAATCTTGCCCACACCTGTTTAAACCTCCTAGAGTTCCTCCCGGCGCCCTGGACCAGCCCCAGCCCCTCCGAGGTGGGGGCCTCCCTGGAGGTGCTGCCTCCCTGGCCTCCAGCTTGGAGGCTGCTGGACCCCTCCCTGGCTCCATCCACCTCCAGGAGCCTGGGCTCCTCCTGCCTCTTCCCCTGGCCCCTCCTCTCTGGACTGGCACCTCCTGTGCCCAGGTCTGGGCTCTTGTGTCACATCTGAGCCACGTGCCTGACCCCCCAACCCAAGTCAGGTCCCTCCTCTGGGCTCCTGAATTCGGAGGCAGACTCCCCCTTCAGACCCAGAGACCAGGGCCTAGGACGCCTTCAGGGGCTCAGGGAAGTATTTTAATATCTTTTAAAATCAGGAGAAAAACACTGAATTTTTAAGAAAATGCTTTCATGTGTCAGTATATCTCTCCGTGCATGCGTTGCTCAGTTGCTCAGTCGTGTCTGACTCTGTGACCCCATGGACTGGAGCCCGCCAGGCTCCTCTGTCATGGGATTCTCCAGGCAAGAGTACTGGAGTGGGTTGCCGTGCCCTCCTCCAGGGCTCAGAAGCCCCCGGAGGCCGTGTAAACTGGGTGATGAGGATTAAACCCCAATAAACCAGAAAGGAAAAGGGCCCCCCCTGGAAGCAGCCGGGGAGGGAAGGGGTGCCAGCCTGCTGAGCCCGCTGGCCAACCAGCAGCCGCTTAGGCCCACAGCATAGTGCCTGGGTTGGGGGTGTGTGCCAGCCTTTGAGTGAGGTGGGGTGATGGCCCAACGGGGCCCAGTCTGGAGACTGGGTGTGGGACCCACAAGCGCCTGGTTTAGTAGCTGGAAACTGGGGCTCCCAAGTCGCAACCTGCCCTAGCCCATGGAGGTTCCTTCACCAGCAGGCTGCACTATCCTTTGGGCAGCGCCTGGGCACTCTGGGCCCCACCGCCCCACAGACTTGGGGCTGTGCTGCTCCCAGTCCCACTCCAAGAGGACTTTCCCACACCCCAGGTGTGGGCTGGGACAGCGTAGGGGGCGGCCAAGTCCCTCGGTGAGGGGCGGGGGGTGGGTTGGGGGTTGCCCAGCTGTTTCTCGGGCTTTCCTATGAGAAAAGTCCCCTCCGGCCACACCCTCGTGTGTCGCTATCGGAAGCCAAACTCAGAGCCGGGGAATGTCAACACCGCAGGCACGGCACCTGGCTTGTGGTGCCCGCGGGAGACTCCTCCGTGCTGGGAAGCTCTGTGCTATTTATAACCCCCGGGAGAAGCAGGGCAAATACTGCAGCCCCTCCCCACGGCCCTGTGACCTCCAGCCCATGTTTGAACTCTCGATGGGCAAACAGGTGGCGATAAGGCGCTGAGATTAGAGCTCGGAATACATGCAGCTTCCTTCCCTCCAAGCTCAGAGTCCCAGCCTCGGACCCTGGGAGGCTCAGGGAGCCTGAGTTGGTGGCTGCAGGGGCCCAAGAGATCAGGCTGGCCCTTCTCCCCTGCACCCTGGGGGCCCAGATCGGGCTCTGACTCCCCAGCTCCGAGGTCCCGGCATCTCCTCCTACACCACCCCCCACCCCAAAGCTGCCCCACCCCCTTGAAGGCACCCCCAGCCCCACAGGAGGGAGTTGTTGTTGGAGTTAGGCTGAGGTCTGTCTCCAGCAAGTGGCTGGACTGAGCTTTGGGTCAGACTGACTTGGATCCCGCGTTTGGGAATCGCTGACCCTGTGTTGCCGGGTTCCTCATCCACAAAGCGGGGTGGGCGTATTCCTCCTTCCAGGGCTGGAAGACTAGGGGTGGAGGTGACCTGCTGGTAAACACGCTGGAGGCGACATGGGTCCCACCAGGCTGACCAGGCCTCCCAGCCCGCCTTTGCCCCCCGGGTGCCTCCAGGCCGGCACTCAGCTCTCTCTCCCGCCTCCGCTGTAGCTGCTCTGCATCCCTTTGGAGGCAGGACAGGAGGGAACACGATATTCAGCAGAATGGACCATCCCCTTCCTCATCCTGGTGGTTGGCCTCTGCTAATGCAACCCAGGGAAGTCCTGGTGTGGAGCTGAGGATGCAAAGGGGTGGGCGGAGCTGGGGTTTGAGATCAGCAGATGTGAGGCTGGTCTGTTTGGAGCGGGTCAGTCACGCCTGCATCAGAAGCCCGTCTGCCTGGGATCAGGGGTCAGTCCACGCCTGGGTCAGGGCTCCAGTCTATACTCGGCAGTAGAGATCAGTCTACGACCTGGGTCAGGACTGAGTTTGGGTTGGGGTCAGGGCCTGGTCCGGGGTTGAGACTAGTAACTGGGGTCAAAAGCTGGTCTGCACCTGGGTTCGGGGCTCGGGGTGTGACTGCGTGCGGGGCTCGGTCTGCAGGAGCTGCGGCTCCATCTCCACGCCGCGTCTGCCCCCAGAGGCTCGTCTGCTCCCCAGCAGCTGAACTCTGCTTCCTCTTTGGATCAGACTGGCCTTGGCTGGCACCCAGCTGCTGATTCCCGGGGGAAGAGGCCCTGTTCCCGCCAGTCACATTCCCACGCCTGCCTGGGGGGTTGCCAGAGAGTGGCTGGGTGTCGAGGGGCTGCCTCCCGGGGGACCGGCCTCTCACCCTCCCCAGCCTCTGACAGCAGCCCGTGACTCACGGGAGGAGCTCGTCCGCTGGAGGCCCTTCCTAAGAGCCCAGTGCCCCAGGCTCTCCTTCCTGCCCAGCGAGAGGCCTGCAGACTAAGGCCAGGCAGGCCCGGTGCTTCCCAGGGCCCAGCGTGACTCGTGAGCCAAGGGCCTGCACCCGCCCTGGCCTCGGGTTCCCTACGTGACAACAGAACAGAGGAGGGGTCTGTCCAGGTCGCCCCCTCCAGCCTGTCCCGTGTCCCACTCCACTCCCCACCCCCATCCTGCTGCAGAGAATCAGAAAGGCCAGGAACACGTGCGGTCCTGGGCGCCAGGCTCCTCGGGGCCCCTGCTAGCCTGCACGGCTTGTGCCCAGAGAAGCCTGTTGTCTTTAAAGCCACAGGTCTGCTTCAGGACCTGTGGGTTCATGAGACCCAGGGACCAGTCTGACCTCAAGTGAGATGGATTTGCTTGGGGGTCAGGGCCTGGCACCCGAGGATTAGCCCCTGAAAGGACTCGAGGGGAACTCTCCTCCCCACTCTCAGCCAGAGAATGAGCCCCTCCAATTCTGGCCAGAGAAACCCGAGATCTTGTCCCGGGGATGAGCGAGGTCTGGGAATCGGGGGCCCCAGGCCTCTGTCCCCCCAGCCCACTGGCTTCAGGGGCCCTTAGGAACTTCTGACCTCCTGCCTCGAAGGCACAGCCTTGGCGCTGCAGGGCCTAAGATCACACAGTGGGGACTTCCTATTGGAGCTGGGGTAGCTGTCCCGTCACCCCACTCTGCAGAGAGGAAAAATGAGGTCACATGCCAACCTTGCCCTGGGCTCCGACAAAGCGCTGAGCGCCATGCATGCACACAGGTGTCCCAGCTCACTTCTTTGGATGAGCTGGATCCCCAACCTCAAAGGGGGGGAAACGGGACCAGAGAGGGACAGGGCCTTGGCCCCTGGGCCTGGGTCCCACTCGAAGAAGGGTGGGAACCTGCCTCCTGCTGCCCACCCATGCTCTCTGCACCCCCTCCAGCGGGGAGGTGGGTGCCAAGGTGGGCAGACAGGCTGGGACACGTGCCAGGCGTGGGCTGGGCCTCCCGCAGCTGCTCAGCCGGTGTTGCAACCCGGCGTCCCCCCCTCCAGGCCGTGTCTTGACTTGCAGCGGCCCCTGCCTCCAGGCCCAAAGGAAGGCCTCGCCCACCTTCCTGGGATCTGGGTGACAAGTCCCAGCATGGCAGGGTCTGCTGTGCCAGCTCCGAGCGTGAGAAAATGCTGAGCTGAGGAGGAAGGTGTGGCAGGTGGGAGTGTGAGTGCCAGCTGGTGTCCACCCTCCTGGCGCCCGAGAGGAGGCCAGGCCAGCCCTGGCCGCTTCCCTGGCCCTTCCTGGACTGGCCTGGAGGCCACGCCCAGCTTGGGCCCCTCCAGCACACACCCCCTGCTGCAGCTCTCTCCACCCCATCAACTCTGCCCCCTGAAGCAGAGAACAGCTGCATGCAGCTGGTGGCCACGGTTGTCTCCGGCAGGAGATTCAGTGGGGCAGTCGGGCCATGTGGCCGATGGGGGTCTGTAGAGGCGGGCTGTCAGAGCGCGTCCCTCCCAGCGGGGTCGCTGAAATCCAAGCTGTGGTGGCCCTTGGGGACCAGTGTGGAGGCCTGAGAGGCTGCTGCTCCCCAACGTGGGGGAGCATAGGGGAGCCCCAGACCCCAGAGGGCCCTTGAGCCCTCTGGCTCATGGAAGTTTGGTGTCTGGGTCCCTGGTTCACTGGAAAGAAGCAGGGAGGAAGACAGTGGGGGCCCAGAGCCAGCAGGGTGTGGGCGGGCGCCTCCCTGAACCCTGACTCCCAAGGGGGCGCGAGCCAGCAGGGGGCAGCGCTGGTGTCCTCAGAGCCGCCAGCTGCTGTGGGCCCTGCCCAGGCATGTGCCACCCTCGGCACCCGGAGCTGCCTTGGTGGGGACGGGCTGGGGCGCCGTCAGTGGGCCTGCGACCCCCAGTGAGCCTCCGGAGTCATCTGGGCTTCAGATGTCCCGAGGGCCCGGCCAGGCCCCACAAAGGCCCATCATGACCCCTGCAAGGCTGGGGGAGATACAGGCTCTTCTCGGGAGCCCTGGGGGAGGCCCTTGATGCCAGCGCTACTTGGAGTGGGCAGTGGGCGGTGGGCAGTGGGCAGCCATAGGAGCAGAGGTGCAGGAGGGAGGGACACTGAGCTCGCTGGCCCTGGCCCTGGATTGTCCCCCTGACCAGAGGCTCCCCGGGCCCTCTGTTCCCTACCTCCCAGCTCCACTCTCAGCCCCAGTCCTTGGTCCTCTCCCCAGCAAAACCTGACGTCCAGGCCCTTCCTGCCCCGCTGCCTCCTCCAAACGTCTGTGGGATTGCAGAGTGACAGAGCCCGCAGACCAAGAGGCCAGGACGTGGGGAGGGAAAGATGTCTCTGGGACCAGGAGGTGGCAGCATGGGGTGACTGAGGTGCGGACAGGTACAGCGGAGGCAGCAGGAGCACGGAGCTCACGGCGGAGCTGAGACAGGCTGAGAGCCGTGGAGGGGCGTGGCGGGGGCAGAGGAGTCAAGCTTCTTCCCTTGGGGTGGGGAGTGGGGGGCACGTTGCTCCAGGTTTAAGCCAGCTCTTGAGGAGGGGCTCTGATTCGAGGTTTAGAAAGATGCCTGGTGTAGGCAGGGCCGCTGCCCCGATGGCTTCCGGTGCCCTGCGCAGCGCCCAACCTGCACACCCGTGCAGGGCAGGCCTGCCGGCTTCAGTGTGGAGAGCAGCTGGAGGAGCCTGGGCCTCGTGCAGAGAGGGGATTGCCTGCCTCCAGGAGCCTTCTGGCTGCCGGGCCAACCCCCTCTCCTCCACTAAACCCACCGTGAGGACCCCGCTCCAGCAGCTGCACCAGGGGGAGGAGGCCCACGGCTTGTGTATCCCTTGTCACCGCAGCGCCTTCGCCATCTACTGCGGAGGAAGGAAGGCCCCTGTCACCAGCCCCACCTGCGGGGGCCACTGCTGGGAACAGGAAGCCAGGGTATCAGGTCGCCTGCCCACCTGCCCACCTGTCCTGACCTGCCCCACCCCCACCACCCAAGAGGAGCAGGAGGGTGGGGGACGGAGGCTGGGCTTGAGGCTGGAGGGTCCTGGGGTGTCCGCTGCCCTCTCCCCAGGCAGACCTGTTGCTTCTGCCCAGCTCTGATCACTCAGGTCCTGGAGAACCCCCCGAGACCCGGACATGCCCATCCGGCACCCAGCACCTCCCCAAGGCGTTCAGTGTCCCTTTCCCACGGGCCGCACAGAACCCCTTCTCCCAGGAGACAGAGGGGGCTTCCTGGGGCAGCCCCCGGCCTAGGGGAGGGACTCCCCACCCCTCTCACAGGGGAGCAGCCAGGGTGGCACCACTTCTGGAGGAGGCTGGGGTGGGGGCCCAGCCCCAAGACCCGACGAGGGTCCTGGGCAGAGGTCCATGCCCAGGTGGGCATGCTGAGGGGCCGGCACTGGGTGGACTCGCCCCAGGCTGCCAGAGGGTCAGGGGCTGGCTTTGTCCACCGTCCTGGCCGGCTGGCGGGACAGAGGCCTTTGTGGAGGGTCCTGTCTCAGAGCCCCTTTGCCTTGGAGGCAGTGCCCACTGCTGCCCCTTGGAGAACCTGCGGGCAGGACCACAGCTTCTCCACGGGGCCTTGGACTGGCTGCCTGCCATGAGAGGAGCCGAACGACACAGGCGGCGGGGGCACGTCGGGGCCTGAGCCTGAGATCGGGTTTCTGGGCAGCCCTCACTGCGTGTCGCAAGAGCGGGCAGGAAGACGGGCCCTGGGCGCCGGGTGGGTCTGGGCTGGGGGCCCTGGAAGGCCCTTCGCGTGGGAAGAGGGGCTTTGTGTATCCCATTCTTCCAGGCGCTCTCCGCTCTCACGAGCCCCTGGCGCCCCGGGTGGGTGGGGCAGGTGTCTCCTTCCCCTGCCCGGGCCAGGAGTCACGCGCTGGGCCTGGCACGGGGGAGGCCCTGCCTGGGGCGCGGGGCTCTGGCTGGCAGGTCCCTGGCAGAGTTGGGCTGCCCTGGAAGCCCCGGGCCAGGGCAGGCACACCCCTTCCATCCTGAAGCCTTCTTCCCAGGGGAGAGCACCCAGCCAGGCCTGTAGACAGTGTGGCCTGTCGTGAGAAGCTGGTCCTTGGGGCAGGAAGCCTGGAGTGTGAGCCCCAGTCTGGGTTCTTGCTCAACGTACCTGGGCCCCGGGCAACCCAGCCCTGGGCCTCTTCTGCAATGGGACACTCAACTCATCCCCCAGCCAGCGAGCGCTGGGCTGAGCCGCTCCTCTGAGGCCGGGCCTCCCTCCCAGGGGCCCACCTCCCTTTGCTGTGGCCTGGCCTGGCCTGGCAGATCTTCCCTCCCCAGCTGGGAGCTGGCCCCCTGGCCTTATTCCCAGCGTCTATCTCTGCTCTGGGCAATTATCTTGGGGTGGGCGAGGCTACCCCAGATAGCGGGTACTGGGCGGGCTGGAAACGCCTCGGGCACCCCCACCCCCATGCCCAGCCTGGGTCTGGTGAGGTCAGGATCTCCGTGGCCCCTGATAACCTGCCTGGCCTGGGCCTCTGGGCTCTGTATCTAGCGCCCTGTCGGGGGAGCTGAGATAACCAGGGTCCAGCCAACCCAGATCTGACCAGCCCTGGGTCTGAGAGTCCTGGGAGAGGGCCTGCAGGCCCCATTCCCCTTCACTCTAGGGCTGTCCTCTGGGGGGCTGTCGCCGCTGGGGGGCGCCAGGGACATCGTAACCCCTGCCTCCTCCTCCCAGCCTTCTGCTGGGCAAAGCTGGGGGGAGTCCCGCCAGCCAGGAGCTGTGGGAGGAGCCGGCATGAGGTCACCATGTTGTTGCTCCTGTACCCTGCTGGGCCCAGCTTCCTGGCTGGGCCAGGCCGGCGGCTCCTCGCATGGGTCCATCTCCTGCTGCCCTGGCCTGGGCCCCCATGGCTTTCAGTGACCTCCCTCGGCTTCTCCCCTGCGCAGTTCCCCCAGAGCCTCCCAGCCCACCTCGGGCTCTCCTCTCAGCAAGGAGCCCTGAGGGCCCTCCCAGACCGAGGGCTCTGGCCTCCTCTCAGGGGGCTCCCGGCCAGCGAGTAGACCCCACCATGATCCCTGAGTGGACCGCTTCATGGCCCCCGTCATCACCCCTGAGTGGACCCCACCATGGGCCCCAAGTGGACCCCTTCATGGCCCCCATCATGACCCCCATGCACAGAGGGGGAAAGGGTTTTGCCACAGGGTGCACTCAGAGGAGGGCGGGTCAGGATTCGAACCCAGGTCTGTTTTTAAGAGCAGAGCCCAGCTCTGACTGAGGGCCAGACCTCCTGCTCTGTCCCGGGGGATCGAGGGCCGGAAGGGCGACATGACAGGAACTAGGCTGGGACAGGTCCCCCGGGACGGACAGTGGCCACTTAACCGTGTGTGGGGGGATGGCCTGTGCCCTGGGAGCCCCCAGGGCAGGAGGCCCTGGAGCTGGGGGTGGTAAGCGAGGCCTCGGTGGCCAGAGCAGGGGCTGGGACCCCATTGGTCAGCTCAGGTGGGGGTGACCTGTTGTCGTGGCTCGCCCGGGGCCACCAGGACCAGTGGGCTGCCTCCTGCGTGACCCCTTGGCCTGCCCGTTGCGTGCGGCCACAGGCGGCCAGCTTTCCGGACCCCAGCTTCATTGCACAAGCTCCTGAGGTCGTCAGCACCAAGGACCAGGTTGCACCACCGAGTTCCCAGCCCAGCTTCCTCTTTGCTCTGTTGACGACCTCATGAGTGGCTCTCTGGGCTGCGGGGGTGTGGACCTCTGAGCCCTTGGCAAGTCCCAGAAGCTGCCTCCTGGGCTCCTGAGATGGGTGGGGAGCGTGCCGAGCCCAGACTGGCCTCGGTCTGCCCGGGGCTCAGCCTGCAGGTCTCTGGGGCTCGCTGGTGAACCCTGGGACGTGAAGCCTCTTGGACCCACACGGAAACAGACCCTCACGGAGGGAGCAGAAGCCCTAGAAACTTCTTGTCCATGAGCTCATCTGCACTTTTGCAAAAATCGAAGCTAAACAAACCCAATCAGCCAATAGGACAAGCATCCTCTCACCTCCTCACAGGGGGAAAACTGGGGTCAAAAGAAGTGCCCAGCCTCCAAGTGCCCTGAAATTCCTCTTCCTCCTCCAAAAAGTCCTCCCAGACTACATTGCCTCGACGGGCCCTCAGCCTCCTTAGGCGACGGGGCGTCCTGCCTATTGCTACTACGCCCCCCACACTCACAGCCGCCCCGCGCCCTGCCCGTCCAACAGGGGCCCTTTCTGCCCCTTGGGGACCCTGTGTCCCCTTCCTCCTCGGCTGGCCTTGGCACTGATGCAGTGTCCCTAGATGCTTGCTGGTTGCCTCCTTTTCTTCACCTGCAGAAAGGGTGATGGCTTCCCTCAAGGAGTGAGGATGGGGGAGCTGGCTCATTTGTGACCTGTGAGTGCCCCGGCCCTGGGGGGGCGCAGGCGCCTTGGTTCCCAAACCCTGGGCTCTGAGCCCTCGGGGTTGGGGGGTGCTGGCCTGCGGCCAAGGCAGGGCAGGTAGCACGTGTGGGGCCGGGCCTGACCTCAACCAAAGGGCGCTCATTGATAAAACAGGCTGTGCTGCTCGGCGCAGACAAACCGGCAGATGCACGGGAGGGAAGAAAGGAAAAACACGGGCGGCAGGTGGCCTGGAGCTCTGTGCTGGCGGCCACCCAGCCCCCCAGCTCTGCCCCCGCCATGCGGTTCTCACGGAACCAGAGCCGCCCTGGGTGGACGCCTCGCAGCCTGCGGCCTTTCCCCCTGTCTTACGGCAGGTCCCGCACATGTTGTTTTCATTGTGTGTCAGTTACTCAGTCGTGTCCGACTCTGTGCAACCCCATGGACACTAGCCCACCAGGCTCCTCTGTCCATGGGATTCTCCAGGCAAGAATACTGGAGGGGTAGCCATTCCTTTCTCCAGGGGATCTTCCCAATCCAGGGACTGAACCCAGGTCTCCTGCATTGCAGGCAGATTCTTTACCATCTGAGCCCCCAGGGAAGCTCCCCATACATATTGTTGTTCAGTCACTGAGTTGTGTCCAATTCTTTATGACCCCATGGACTGCAGCATGCCAGGCTTCCCTGTCCTTCACCATCTCCCGGAGTTTGCTCAAAATTATGTCCGTTGAGTTGGCCTACACGTGTTGCCTGACAGTAAAGATAAGTTCACGTTGCCTTGTCCTTTAAAAGACTGAAGCTTCGTTCAGGCCAGGCCCTGCTCCACACTTCTGCAGAGTAATTAGCCAGGCGGCCTCCAGGGGCCCCAGCAGACCCCTGCCCCCACTCCCCAGCTGCCCGTGGGCTCCAGGTGCAGGCGGGGCTGCCCCAGAAAAGCCTCCCTTTGGGCCTGAGCAGGCCTGGACCTCGCACCTCCTTTCTCTCATGCCTTTCTCCTGGTTTCGGCTGGTGGGGAGTTTATTGCCCTGAAATACAGGTTCCAGCCCTGGCTTGCCCCTCCCTGCTCCTATCCAGGAGGCCTCCTGGTCGCCCTCCCCACGAAGGGCACCCCTGGAGTGGCTGACTGCCGGCTCCCAGGCTCCCGATTGCCCCAAATCCAGCAGCTCCCTCACAGCTGCTCCCAAACGCGCCTCTTCTCATCCACGGTCTCCTTCACCCTGCAGCAGCTCCACGCTCTGTTCCCAGCCCACGGGCGAGGCTCTCAGGGCCAGAGAGGCAGAGATTCACCTGAGGTCCCCTCACTGGGTGGGGCTGCCTCCTCTTGGGGCCCTTCCCCATTCCCTGCCTCCACAGTGAGGCTCCCAGCAAAGCCCAACAGTCTGTTCCAGCCTCCCCCAAAGATCACCTTGACCGCCGGCCCTGGGGATCGTGACCATGGGCTCACCCCTGTGGCTGGGTTGTCAGGTACGGGGCTGTCATGCAGCAGACCTGCGGCAGAGCCCAGCTGGCCTGGCTGCCTCTCCTAGCCACCCCACCCCGGAACGCCCCTGTCCCCTCCCTGGGCTCTGGCTCAGGGACCCCCCATCCTGGCACCTTGGGCTCACTGCTCTCACCCCAAACCTGCACCTCCCAGCCCAGACAAGCCCTCTGGCCCCGGCACCTGTTGAGGGTCCTTCTGTACCAACTGCCCTTGGGGAGGACTCCCTCCCGAAGACCCCTCACCAGCTCCAACCCACAGCCATGGACCGATGTGTCTATTCTCTGCCTCAGGGACCATCCCGAGCTCAGAGCCGCCCCGCACCACTTCTGGCCTGTCCACTTGGGCCTTCATATCTCCTGACCTGTCTGGATACCCCCGACCCTCCAAGCCCATTGGACCCTAAGGCTGAGATTCACCCCAAGCCCCCACACCCTCCCCCTGCACCCCTGATGTCTCTCAGCACCCCCACCCCCTGCAGCCCCGAGGGTCTCCCCAGACCATCCTCTCTGGCTGCCTCTTAAAGTGCAACAATGGTGATGAATCCCTGACACTGCCAGGCTGGCGGAGGGGGTTGGCAAGCAGGATGGAGTCAAAGCTACTGCAGCCGAGAGGGGTCCCGGAGCCCCCTGGCCTGCGAGCTAGGCCAGGCAGCCTCCCCTGTCCAGGTCGCCCTGCAGGCACAGCGTGTTTTGACAGCTGGGAGGGCCCGGGCCGGCCCCTGACCTGGCCCGGGTTCATTTTTAATTAGTCTTTCTGGAGGCCAACGTGGGGAGGAGGCCGAGCAGAGGAAATCACCTCCATTGGGGAGGATAACTCAGCTGGAGGTGGGGGAGCACCCCCCTCCCCCGGGGGGCCATGGCAGGGCAGCGGAGGGTGGGGAGCGGGGAGGAGGGGCTCCGGAGAAGGCTCTGGAATCTGCTGTCCGACCGGCTGGGATCCAGAACTCCCTCCTCCAGGCTTCCCAAAGATGGGGGGAGGCGGAGCTTCTGTGACCCAAGGAAGAACGTGTTCCCCCCCCCCACATCCTCCCCACCGCCATCCCCAACATGTGAACAGCTGTGACCGAGCATTTCCTGCTTCTGGCCTGGGGGCCTGGGCGGATAGGGGGCTCCTGGGCGGTGCCCCCCTGGCCTCGCTCCCTGGGGCTGGGGCTCTGGAAAGCGGCGGGGGTGGGGTGCTCAGGGGCAGATGCGCACAGCCCTCCCCCAGCCCGCCACCATCGGCCAGGACGCAGGACACACCCGTGCCTGGGCTGGTGAGGCGGGTGGGGTCGGTCTAGAGTCTGGAGGGTGGGTACGTTGTGGCAAGTGCTTGAACCCACTGTGCCTCGGTCTCCCCGGGGCACACAGGGCTCCTTGTGGGCTTGGAGGCCTCTGTGGGGACCCAGGGGCTCCCCTTGCCGCAGCAGGGCCAGGTCCCTGGGGAGGGGAGACGTGAGCACTGTGACCTCTGGCTCCCCGATCTGGGGATGAGACCACCAGGCCCTCCCTCGTGTACGATGTGGAGCCACGCGAGGACCTCTGCCGTCTGCCCTGATTGTGGGGGCAGGACCTGAAGCTGGGTACACGTCACCCGCTCCGGACGGAGCCGGCCGGCCCTGCCACGTCCCCAAGGCCCAAGCTCCAGGCCTCTGCATGTCTCGGGGCCGGCAGGGCGGGTGGCACCCGGCCTGCTGAGCGCAGTGTCTGGGCCCTGCTCACAGCCTGGGGTCAGAGGACCCAGAAAGGACCCCTCAGTTGCCACCTTCTGCTCCCTGCAGATTCTAGCACCCTGGTAGGAGAGGGGCCTGGAAGCTAATAGAATGGGGTTTAGGTTCAGGGGCCTGGTCCTAGACTGCTGTGTGACCTCGAGCCACCTGCCTCTCCTCTCTGGTCCTTTCTGCACTTGGGCCCAAGGCTGCAGTTTGGGGCCAGGCGGGCCGGTCAGGGGAGTTTAAGCGGTTTCCTCTTGGTCCCCAGGGACACACCCTTGGCAGCAGGGAAGCCCCTGCTCTCCACCTCCGAGGCCCCGGCCCTCCCCCTCTGATAGATTCCCCTGCCACCCCCTGCTTTGTCTGCTCAGACCTCTGCGCTCCCCACGAGCTGCTCCCTTAGGGAAGGCCCTTCCTCCCACACATGTCCCAGGCCGACTGACCCCCTTCTCCCCAGAGTGCCTGTCACCCCTCCAATTCAGTGGGGGTCTTGTGCTGGCTGCTGACGGGGGTCCTGCCCCCCCAAGCCTGGAGCCCCTTGGGTCAGGGTGCAGAAGGCACTCGGTCAACACTGAGGTCATGTGGGAATGGCTTGCTCTGTGGTCCAAACCGAGGCCCAGTGGTCAGCTGGCGGGCTGGACAGGAGGCAGCCACTTCCTGGGCTGGCTGGTGACTCATGGTCCCGTTTCTGGAAAAACTCCCACCCCCTTCCACCCTGACCAGATCCCAGGGCAGGGCCCGGCCACATGGGGGCCAGTGTGGGGAATGTGGTTGTGATTAGGGGCCGGGGCCTGGGGGGAGGGAAGTGGGGGCCCCCGGGACAGGGACGAGATGCCTGCTGAGACGCCTCCTCCTCCTCGGCCACTGGGCTGGGCTCCCCGAGCTGCCAGGCTGAGGCTGAGCTGCCCGGGCCTCCCCAGATGTTTTTATCCTGAGGATCAAAAAACCTAGTCACACTGCGGGTGGAGGGACCCCAAGCCCTGCCCTCAGTCTCTCTAATGCCCAGGACCACCTGTGGGGCCGGCCCTCCTGGGTCCTGCATCTCAGAGAGGCTGCAACACAGCTGGGCAGGCTCTGGCCAGGCCTGGACAATCCGGAGGAAACAGGAGGCTGCTAAGCAGGGTGGGACGAGAGGTTGGTCCCCACCAGGCTTCCAGGCCACCGTCTAAATGCCGTTTGCTCAGCAGGTCCCTGGAAAAACATCCTTCTGGGAGGGCTCGAGAGGGGCCAGCAGAGGCGGGCTAGGAGGCTCTGGGCAGGTCGGGAGCAGGGCCCAAGCCTCCTGAACAAACAGCTCTCTCGACCCACGGCAGCTGGAGCTGGGCCCGGCCCCCCTCCCAAGCCCATTTGGCTCCAGCGGCCACCCGCCCTCGTCCGCGGCAGGGGATGCAGCAGTGACAAGGAGGCGTGGCCCCTGCGCCTTTGCGTGGAGCCAGGCACCTGGCCTGGCTGGGGACCCAGCGCATGTCTGCGTCTTAGCAGCGTGATTGGCATGGAATTCACGTGGCATCCAGTCTGTGTGTTTCAAGTGTGCCGTTCGGGGTCTTCAGCGTATTCACAAACAAGGGCAGCCGTCACCAGTCAAGCCTAGGACTTCTTCATCTCCTCCAGGAGAAACCCCTCATCAGGTCGGGGTCCCCCACCCGCCACGCCACCCTCCACCCTAAGGAGCCACTCAGCCTCTTTCTGCCCTCCGTGGACTCCTCCGTTCTGGACGTTTCCCGTAAGGGGAAAACATAAGCGACGTGGCCTCTGGGGCCGGCCTCTCACTGGGCGTGACCTCCCAGGCTCACGCAGGCTGAGCCGTGTCTGTCCTCAGTCCTCTTCACGGCTGAGTGATGGTCCACGGACCGGATAGACCACGAGTAGCTTATCCTTCACCTGCTGATGGGCACTCGGCTCTTGGCTGCCGTGAGCCTGTGTGTCCAGGCGTCATGTGGCCATGCAGTCCTTGTTCCTGGGTACGTGTCCCCCCAGGAGTGGCCCAGCCAGGCCATCTGGCAGCTCTGGGTTTAATCCCTCGAGGAGCTGCTGCCTGATTTCCGAGCAGCTGCCCCATTTCACGTTCCCAGCGTCTAAGTTTCTGATTTCTCCACCCGCTCGCCAGCCTTCCCTAGATCATCTGGGCTCCTCTCCGGATATGGACAGCTGAGCTGGCGGCAGGTGTGAGCGTGAGGAGGGCCCAAGACGCAGGCGCACCGGCGTTCACTCCGCACCTCGGGGCTGGTCCAAGGGGGCTCAGCCCTGGAAGCAGGCAGGGTCACTGTTTTCGAGAGCGCGGCTGGGAGAGAGAAGCAGCCCGCCTCAAGTAGGGGCTCTCCTGTGGGGGCACAGGCCGCCTGGCCCACCCCCTCCCTGGGCGGTGCCCGCCAGGCTTCTGGGCAAGACAGGAATGCAGGGAGCACAGGGCCGCTCTCTGTCTCCCAGCTCCATGCTTCTCCTGCCCAGGACCTAGAGTTGGCCAATGGGTCTGAAGCCAGAGAGCCCGGAACAAAGAACGTCCAGGCGTGAGATCCTGGAGGGCCCTCCTGGCTCCCAAAGCTCCCTGGGCACCATGGCCAGAACATGAGCAGTGCCCAGCCTGGCCCGCCACCCCCGGCTTGCCTCTTCCTGCCTAGGCACCCGTGGATGCACACGGGCTGCGGGCCCTGCTCCCCTGCTGTCTTCTCTCGCTTGGAGCACTCCTGCTCCATGGGAGCCCCCTTCCAGCCCCGGCCCCTGGTGGTCCATGCCCTGCCCACTTGCTGCCCCTGGGTGATGCCGGTGGGTGCCAGGAGCCCTGGGATGATTTTGCCCAGGCCCCGCGCTGGGCTCACAGGGAGGGGCCCTGCCTGGCTTGACTCAGCTGCGGCCCCGCCCCCGTAGGAATGCCTGTGACCATTTGGGCAGCACTGTCTGCCCACTTGCTTCCTAGAAACCGCTGTCCCTTCCCTGGGTGGTCCCCAGAGAGGTGGCAAATGGCTAGATGGACATGCTAGGCACCCTGACCTACTGGATCCCCAGAAGCCCCCGAGGTTGGGTAGAGTCACCCGAGCACCAGCTGAGCCTTCTGGCAGGCTCGGGGTGGAATGGCACCCTGCCCCTCAGCCACCCCTCGGGTTAGGTTTCAACAGCTCCTTGGGCAAGGCTTTGGGAGGAGGCGTCTGCTGCGGGGGCTGCACCTCAGGGCGGGTGGCGAGGGGGAGGTGCAAACCCCAAACACCATCAGTTCCTCCCAAGGCGAGACCAGAGCCCCCGGGCGCCTGTGTGTGCAGTCAGCAGACCCCTGGGGGTGCAGACCGCTGCTCATCTCACCCCACCACCCCTTTGCTTCCAGGCTTGTTGGGGTGGCCCAAACCACCCCAACTCGGAGCTCTCTGGGGACAGGGTGCATGGGCCACTCAGCTCCCCTGCACCTCACGAGATGCCCGACAGAGCGGACGCTCAGAAGAGAGTTGCCGAGTGAAGGGCCGAGACGTCCAGTGCCCAGGGCTAGGCCCCTACCCACTGTGTCCCCAAAGGTGGCTTCCCTGCAGCAGAGCTGGGTGGCCCTGTGCCATCACCCCCAAGCCATGGGGCCAGCACGTGGTTCAGGGGCCCCTGGGTGTTTGGTGGGAGGTGTCCCTGCAGAGAAAGCCCCTATAGAGGGAAGAAGGGTCCAAGAAGGGGTGGGGGGGTGTTTGGGGCCACTGCCTGCAGAGGGAGGAGAACTCGAGGGGCAGGGGGCTGGAACTAGGCCAGCCTGCGGGGGTGGGGCTTGGGGAGGGGGTGGCTCTGCCCCCCGAGGCCTTGGGGCTCCCACAGTGGTGCTGGGGTTGGGATCCGTGCAGTCAAGGAGACCCTGCCCCTCCTCAGGACCCCTCTTTGGGGTGTGGGCACCGTCAGGCCTGCCCAGCACCTGGCATGACTCTGTCTCTGTGCCTGCTGCCCGTGGCTGCCCAAGGGGAAGCCGCCAACGAGTCTTTATGGCCCCCCAGGAGGAGCCTGTGGGAGGGCTGGGGGCCCCAGGGGGGTGGGCGGAGAGGCCTGGCCACACACACCATTTGCTGAGGCTGCTGCCCAGCTGCGAGGCCTCACCCCCCTGCCCAGCCCCCGGGAACCGCCTCGGCCCATTTGGCATTTGTCCCTCTGACCGAGGAGACCAGAGGCTTGTTTTCCCAGGGAGCAGGGACAGAGAAGGAGACGGGCTGGGGAGAGACTGGGGCGGGCCAAGAGAGGGCCAGTGGGCCACACCCCCAACCCCCAGGAGGCTGGCCGGCTGCGGGGAGGGGCAGGGCCAGGCCACACTTGCTCCCTGGCTCAGCTGCCCGGCCCGGGGGAGGGAGGGACAGGTGAGTCAGGAGCGGCCAGGCCCACATGCCAGCGGGCACGGCACAAAGACCCCTTTGAAATCGAGATCAAATGCTCTGGGAAGAGGCAGTGAGTTTCGGGGCCTCACTGTATAATGTGGGGGGGCAGGTGAGGCAGGAGGCCCGCTTCAGAGGCCTGAGGGGTCCTGGGAGCTTCTTCCCTCCCCCTTTCTTCCTTCCCCATTTCATCCCTCCTCCCTGCCCTCCTCCCATCCCTCCTTCCTTCCCTCCTCTTCCCCCGTCCCCGCTGCTTCCCTCCTTCCTGAAGAGGAGTCCTCAAGGGAAGAGTATCTCATCTTAACTGAGCCAGCGCTGGCTGACCACCTCCGCGGGCATCCTCAACCACCTCCATGGGCACCCCGACCCTGGCCCTGTGAGCCACTAGGCTGGAGGCAGCTGGCACCTCCACACACAGGGCAAGGCCAGCAGGTAGCTCTAGGATGGACAAAAAGGTGTTGGGAGCAACGGGACTCAGAAACTGCAGAGGGGGTGATGGCTCGGGACTTAGGGCAGGGCTCCTGGGACGGAGCCTGGGAGTTCGGCCTGGGAGACCTGATCAGTGCAGAGCAGAGAGGAGCTTGCCTCCCTCATTCTGAACACTCAGCCTCTATTAATATCATTGAGCAGGCCTTTGCCCCCGGGTACTCCCCCAACACAGCCAGCTCTGCTTGGCGTCCCCACCCCGGCATGCCACCCCAGGCCCAGCACTGGCATCTACTCCCTTGCAGCCCTGTGGGAACCATCCAGCTGCATGGCTGGTGGGTGCCTGGCCTGCACCCCACCCCCGGGGTAGGGTCATTAACGTCCTGGCCCTGCCCACAGGGCCTCCCCAGGTACACACTGCCTCCCTCTCTCACCAGCCACCCATTCCAGCTGCTTTGATCCCCAGCCTGGGAACCCGAGCTCTGCCTCCCCCACACCTCTAGGCATCTCTGGGCACCGTGCCCTGAGCCTGGGCCAGGCCTGCCCCTGCCCCTTGACCCCTGCCTCCTTCTTTGGTGCAGTTCTGGCCTGGACAGCAATCCCCAGCATCCCCCCTCACCCGCCACCAGCTCAAGGTGGCCACGTGGTCTTAGAGGTGCCAACTCTGTGTGTCTCTGGCAAGAGCGTCTGGAGGCAGAGCCTGGGGAAGGGGCAGCCCAGGGCAGCGAACTTGGAATGAGCCATGGCTCAGAAAAGCCCCAGTGGTGGGGGGCCCACTGCCTGGGGCTGGGCTTCTAGAGGCTGTGTAGCGGGTGCGGCTGCTTGCAGGTGGGCATGGAGGGCCAGAGAGGGGCTGGAGCTGGAGAAGCGCTGGGCACGGGTGTGGGGAGCAGGCCAGGCTCCCAGCCCCACCTCTCTGGGTCGCAGCGTCCCACCCAGCTAGGGCCAGAGGAGCTGGGGGTGCGGCTGGGCTGGGGTCCCGGGCTGAGTGCCCACCCACCTGCACGGGCTGGCAGCCCAGTGAGCTAGGTTACGGCCCGGAGCCCCCAGGGCTCATGGAAGGATGAGGTGCCCTGGGCTGCACCCCCTCCTCCAGCCTGGGATGGCTGCTGCCGAGGGACCCCACCCCAGGGGGAGGGAAGACATCAGGACACCCAGAAACTTTCCCTCCCTGCCCAGAGGCCAGCGGCCTTTGAAGTGGGAAGGTTTGGCAGCAGGAGGAGAAGGGCCAGGGTATAATTAGAGACGGAGGTTTCACTCTCTCACACTCGCAGGAAAAGCAGCCGCTGACTCCCAGGACGGAGGCTTGTTCCTCACACAGGAGCCTGGGCAGGGTGTCCCGGCTCCATGGCCACCCTGGCTTCCATCCCTGAGAGAGCAGGTGGTGGGACCTGCTTCCTGAGGACCACCTACCTGCCTCATGATGGAGAAGGGAGCAGGCAGAAGGTGGAGGGGGCTCCTGGCAGCGCTCCCCTCCCTGCTGTGGGGGTCAGCTCAGGGGGCACCACCCTCATCTCTCAGGGTCTTTCCACCTGGGGCCCAGATCCTGTTTCTAGAACAGAGTGGGGGGAGCCCCTGGGGTGTCAGGCAGGAGTCATGGTCAAACCCTGCTGAGTGTCATCCCCAGAGAGCAGGACCCTGGCGGAGACCAGGGCACCAGGGCTGTGCCAGCCAGGTGTACTGGTACTCTCTCACTCCTGGTACTCTCTCCTGGTACTCTCTCTCCTGATACTCTCTCCCATACTCTCTCTCCCCATACTCTCTCTCCTGGTACTCTCTCTCTCCTGGTACTCTCTCTCCTGGTACTCTCTCTCCTTGTACTCTCTCCTGGTACTCTCTCCCTGTACTCTTTCCTGGTACTCTCTCCTGGTACTCTCTCTCCCTGTACTTTCTCTCCTGGTACTCTCTCCCCATACTCTCTCCCTGTACTCTCTCTCCCTGTACTCTCTCTTCTGGTATTTTCTCCCCATACTCTCTCCCTGTACTCTCTCCCCGTACTCTCTCTCCTGGTACTGTCTCTCTGTCCTGTCTCTCCATACTCTGTCTCCTCGTGCTCTCTCCCTGTACTCTCTGCTGTTGCAGCTGAGCCTGTGCCAGGAGGAGGACCCGCCTGCTCTAGGGCATCTTGGGTTGACAAGGAGAATGGGGCAAAATGTTGGGCTGTTGGCCCATGGGTCTGGCCACTTCTGCCTCACCTTCTCCACCTAAACTCTGGCCTTTGGCCATGCTGTGCCCTGCCTGGAACACAACTTTGCCTCTTATCTGTCTTTCAGGTCTCAACCTGGATCTCCAGCCAGGCCTCCCTAAGCCCCCCTATAGTGAAAGTCCCTCGTCTGCACTCTTGCATGCTCCGAGCATCCTTATCTCAGCACCGACTACACTGAGCATAAATCCCAGTGTCTAACCCTCTCCTACTGGTGTGTGTGATCAGAGGACACAACAGAGCCTGGTGGTGATTTATTCGTCCTCCCATTCTTCCTTCCTTCCACCTATCCATCCACCCACCCCCCTATCCATCGATCTATCCACTTATGCATCTACCCATCCACTTACCCATCCATCCATCAATCCACTTACCCACCCACACATTTATCCATCCATTCATCCATTTATCTATCCATCCATCCACCCATCCACTTATCCATCCATCCATCCACTTATCCATCCATCTATCCATTCAGTTCAGTTCAGTTCAGTCGCTCAGTCGTGTCCAACTCTTTGCGACCCCATGAATTGCAGCACACCAGGCCTCCCTGTCCATCACCATCTCCCGGAGTTCACTCAGACTCACATCCATCGAGTCAGTGATGCCATCCAGCCATCTTGTCCTCTGTCGTCCCCTTATCCTCCTGCCCTCAATCCCTCCCAGCATCAGAGTCTTTTCCAATGAGTCTACTCTTCGCATGAGGTGGCCAAAGTACTAGAGTTTCAGCTTTAGCATCATTCCTTCCAAAGAAATCTCAGGGCTGATCTCCTTTAGAATGCACTGGTTGGATCTCCTTGCAGTCCAAGGGACTCTCAAGAGTCTTATCCAACACCACAGTTCAAAAGCATCCATTCTTCGGCACTCAGCTTTCTTCACAGTCCAACTCTCACATCCATATGTGACCACAGGAAAAACCATAGCCTTGACTAGATGGACCTTTGTTGGCAAAATAATGTCTCTGCTTTTGAATATGCTATCTAGGTTGGTCATAACTTTCCTTCCACTATCCACCCATCCACTTATCCATCCATCCATCCACCCACTTATCCATTCATCCATTTATCCATCCATCTATCCACTTATCCATCCATCCATTCACTATTCATCCATCCATGTATCCATCCATCCATCCACTTATCCATCCATCCATTCACTTATCCATCCATCCATCCACTTATTCATTCATCCATCCACTATCCATCCATCCATTTATCCATCCATCTATCCACTTATCCATCCATCCACTTATTCATCCACCCATCAGTCCATCCACCCACCCATCCATGCATCATCTATCCACTCCTCCCCTTTTCCACTCACTCAGCACAGGTTCATGGGGCATCTACTCTAGGCCGGGATCTGCTCTGGGGAGAGCACACAGAGGAGAGAACAGAGACAGCATTGTGGGAGGGATTATCTCAGGGGCCTTGCGGCAGCCCTTCCTAAAAAGGCCATCTGAGCTGGGTCTCTGCAGGAGCTGGAGAAAGGGCACGGGAGAGGTGCCCGCCTGTCCCTGCAGCCGCGCTCTGAAATGCTGGGCCCGGGCCATTGTTCCAGGGACAGCAATGCCTGCCAGCAGAGTGTGAGGTCACCTGCAGTACTTCATTTCAGGGAATGACCCAACTATGGGCGTGGGAGGGGAAGCACGCCTACACACCCACACGCACACGCACGCATGCATGCACACACACCCCTAATTTCTTGTTCCTCCTCCTTCCCAGACTCAAGAACTGAGTGTCCAGAGCTTCAGGGAGGAGTCCAACCATGCGGCTGGCGACAGTGCCCTTCGGGTCAGTGCAGGGGTGGGGTAAGGGCTGGGGTTGGGAGTCCTGTGCCCTTGAGGCTGCCCCCACGGCTGTGGGCATGTCACCAGGTGGGTCCCCTTCCTCTGATAGCACCTTCCTTCCTGGCCCTTCAGGCCTGCTCCAGAAGCACTGCCAGGAATAGCGGGCAGTACACCCCAGAGCAAGGGCACGTTGGGCATCCAGAAACATGTGGCCCACAGTCCATCCAGCCTCAGGCCCCTGGGGGCGGGTGGGGGAGAAGGGGCCCAGCCAGGACGGGTGCAGCCCCTGCAGCCCTGCACTTGGACGTTGCCCTGGGGGCAGGCTGCCCCCACCTCTCCTCACTTCCTTGGCCGCCCTGGAACCAAACTGCTGCTTCTCACAGGACGGGGCCGGGGGGCTCGCTGGACGGCGGTGATGGCCTCCAGGCTCAGGGTCCAGCATGGACCAGGAGAGCACGGACAGAGGGGCTGGACAGAGGGGTGCACAGCACGGGGCACGGCCTCCCTAGGAAGAGGGTGGAGAACGTGTCTGGAAGGCCTTGGTGGGGCCTGTCCCGGCTAAGGTCTAAAGAGGGACAGAAATTTGTCAAGGGAGCCAGGCGGGGAGCCGGGCGGGGTGGAGGGAGGAGGCGGACAGCGCAGCTCAGCAGGAGGACCGGCCCCGGGCAGGGGGTCCCTACGGGCAGCTGCGAGGGCCGTGTCCCTGGAGGTCGGAGCAGCACACGGTTCCCACGCTGACCCCTGAAGCACCTGCATCAGCCCCCATGCAGCTGCCCACCAAGGCCCCTCTATGCCTCTGGATAGCCGTCAGCAGCCAGAGGTCCTGCCAGCGGTCCAGCCCTAACTTCCAAGAACAGATGCGCAGGTGAGGGGCACGGAACATGACCTCCCTCTCTGACCTCGGCTCCCCCACTGGCCTGACCCCACGACTGCAGCCACACTGTCTCTGGGCAGACACTCCCACCCCCAGACTCCAATCCCCGAAATCCCTCCTGCCTGGGGCTCCCCAAGGAGGGGCCGACGGTGGCAGGGGCCAGGACCTGTGGAGCTTAATAAATACTCATTAAATGAATGACTGCAGCCAGAAGAACTCGAAGCCAGGCCCACAGTCACCGCTAACCAAGACAGGTCCTGGGGGTCTCAGAGCAGCCTGGAGGCAGGGCGTCCTGAGCCCCCTTTACCCGGGAGCCCAGCAGCTTGCCTGTGGGTGCCCCAGCCACCCCTCCACCCCACGCCTTGGGTGAGCAGGAGCAGCAAAGCACCGCACGTCCCTGGGACTCGTGGGCCCTGCCCAGCCCTCCAGCCTGAGGCTTCTAATCCATGCAGGGTCTGTGCCTGAAGGGACAGGTCCCCAGAACTGGGGAGACCCCGGCAGGCAGCAGGCAGGGGAAGGAACTGGTCAATGTGGCCGCGGTCAGGGCAGACAGAACCTAGAGATGGCTGGGGTACCCAGGAAGGTCAGGGCAGGCCAGGGTTCCCAACAGTGCTGGATGCCCTGTTCCTTCCAGCCCCTGGGGGCCCTCTCTAAGCCTGTTTGGGGCAGCAGAGCAGGCCAGGCTCAGTCCAGGAGCTCGGCCTGGGGTCCGACTTGCTGGGAAATCCTCAGAACCCTACCCTGGGAAGAAGGGCCTGGCCATGCCCACTGGTGGAAGGTCTATCCCTGCCGCCTTCCTGCAGGAGGAGACGTTTCCCTGGCCCTTTACGAAGTTAGAAGACGTGGTCCTAGGCGTGGAGATGGGGGAGACACTGACTTTGGGGCAGGGGTGGCTGAATTTCGTGAGCCAAGGGCAGCCCTGGGGGGCTCCTGAGCTGGGGAGGGCCTGGGGCGTGAGGCTGGTCGGGTCCTGTGGGCATGGCTTGCACTCTCCCTTCCCAGGACCCGCCCAGCTGCCGATCTAGGGCTCAGGAGAGTCCTAAGTGGTGGGATCAGGGACGCACACTTCCTGTCCAGGAGCCACCCTGTCCAGGGCCCCAGCCAGCCACTGGCTCTGACACACACTCCCTCAGGAAATCCTGGCTCCGGGGCGGCCCCCGGCTCAGGGAGGCCGGAGCCCCGGGGGGTGAGCCTGTGGGGAAACGTCCAGTGGTCCTCCGTCCAGCAGGCCCCGGTGCCACTGCACCGCCCCCTCCCCGCGTGCTCCCATATGCCCACGGCCCTCCTGATCCTGCCTTCCCACTGCAGGCCCTTGTCACCTGCAGCATGGGCCCCCTTCCCCACCCCTGAGTGACCCTTCCACGGGGCCTCCCCAAGCCACATCCCCTGCCCACACCTCTGAGCCAAGTCTGGGGAACTACAGCCTTGCCCTCCCCTGCTGCCACTTTACATTAGGGGCTCCAGACACCCCACAATCTGATCCTCACCCCCCCCCCGGGGAAAATGCACCTTAGCGCAGAACAGCACACCCAGTTTTCAGAGTCAGAGGACTAGAGACCCCAGGAGGCTCAAGCTCAGACCAGGGAGTCTGTGGGCCTCAGGCTGAGTCCTCATCAGGGGAGGAGGTGTCCCCCACACCTGACAGGTGGGGAAACTGAACCCGGGGCAGGGGGCTGGAGATACAGAGGACGTCTGAGTGTGCAGAGCTGGGCTGGTTGGGCCGCGGCCTGCTGGCACCCGGGGAGCCCACAGCAGGGGCTGGAGGCACAGTGGCTCCCTGCAGATGGCCCCCACCCCAGCCACGGGGTTCCACAGGCTGCTGAGAGGCTGAACTCACACAACCACTGCCCTGGGCCCGGAGACTCCTAACCAGAGGGCCGCCTCCACCCGGCGGGCCTGCCAGAGGCCACCCAGCCAGGGCTCAGTCCTCCCCACCCACCCACTGCCCTCCAGGGTGCCCAGCCTGGGCAAGAGCCTGGCTCCCGGACTCAAACTCCAGCTCGACCCCCAGTGGTCAGTGGAGACTGGGCGGAGGGGGGCAGTGGAGGTGTACCAGGCCCCTGGTGGGTGGACACAGGCAGAGAGGTTCTGCTGCAGTGGGGGTGCAGGCAGCGTGCAGGCACAGCCCTGGGGGGCTGGACCCCCTCCTTGTGGTCCTCCAGGCTCTGTGGCCACCACCCTTTCCCCAGGACAGATTCGGGTTGGGGCCCAGGACTCAGCAGAGCCCGAAGGAGACTGGAGCTTGAATAGCAGCTGTGCTCGCTAGAGGGGAGGGTCAACACCAGCTAGGGAGCCCACCTGAGGGACCCGGGCCCACCCCCGTCTTTCCCTGCGGGACCAAGCGGGCCGCTCGGTTCCCACGTTCCCAGGCTGCAGTGGCAGGTGCTCCTGTCCACCCGGCCCGCCCCTCCCCGCCTGCCTCCCCCACACGCTAGGGCCCTAGGGACCTCTCCCCTCCCCCATGCCACCCACACCCCCAAAATCACCGCCCGGAGACACCAGACACAGCAGGCCCCAGCGCTGGCGCTCTGCAGGCCCCTGCAAGCGCACAAAGTGGACGGAGGAAGCTAGGGCCGTGCAGGGTGCCTGGCCCGGGTCACCCAGCCCCTGCATCCACCTGGAAGGGCTGACGGGAGCTCCCAGGGCCTCCCCCTGCAAGGGAACTGCTTCCTGGAGAGGCTGTGTCCCCGCTGCCCTAGTGCCCACCCTAGAGGCGAGTCCAAGGCGCTGCAGGATGCCCTGAAGCCCCCCGCCTGGCAGAGTCCAGGACACCTGTCAAGAGCAGGCCTCTCCTGCCACATCTCCTGGTCCCCAGCTTGGGGGCCGCCTGGGGTTCTCAGGAGGGCCTGGGAGCAGGCAGCACAGACGCCCCCTTCAACACGGGGCCAAGCGGTCGGTGAGCTCCCTTCCGACCGGGGCACACCAAGGGGCTCGAGGCCCAGGCTGGGAGAGGAGGGAATATGCCCGGGCAGCGCTCAACCTGACGTGAGGATCCCGGTACGGGAGGAGTGCGCAGAGGATGGGGCGGGGCGCAGGGACAGGTGCGCCTCCGCACGGAGCCTGCGGCACATTCCCGGCATGCACACACTCCCCTGGACACACACAGGCGTGTGCATACCCGCCACCCTCGGGCACCTCTGGCATGGGCGCTTGCGGGGAGGGGCAGCAGGGGGCTGGACCCCGGGTCCCACCTCTTCCTCGGTTCATGGCCAGTCCCCCGGGTGCAGACACTGACGGGGGTCGGGGGGTAAGGCTGAGCAGAGCAGGCCGGGCGGGATGGAGGCAGGGACCCACAGGGAGGGGACGGAGCTGCCCTCTGGCTCCACTGCCCCGTTTCCACTCGGCCTGGAGGGCGGCAGCGTTCAGGGCATGTGGGTCGCGGCCCCCGAGCTGAGACGCCGGGGCTTGGGCTGCCCCCGGAGACTTCGCAGAGGCCCTCAGGGTGGGCCCCCCCACCCAGCCCTGGGGCCTCACAGGGAGCCAGGGTCATGAAGGCTCAGGCATAGCCTTCGGTGGTGAGTAGGGAGACCCAGCTGCCCCAGTGCTCAGCCCCGAGCAGGGGGCGGGGACCCCCGAGTGGCAGCACAGCAGGGACACCCGCAGACCCTGGAGGTCGGCGGGCAGCGGAGATCCCCTGCAGCCAAGCTGGGCTCCGGCCCATCAGGTTTGTGGCCACGGCAGGGGCCTCAAGCTCTGTGAATCCAGCGCTAAAACAAGGCCCACTGTGCATGGTCAGGGCCAAGCTGAGCGCCTTGCATCCCCAGGATGTGATTCACCACATGGCCGGGCATCTGGGGGACACACCCCGCCTGGGTGGCACCTGCCCCTCCCACACGCCCGCCCCCACCCATGCACGTGGGCACCTCACGCCACAAGCTGCGTCTCCTCTGAGCAATCGGGACTTGGGGGGGCTCCATCCATGTTGGGATGTGAGCAGCGGCTGTGGGCACCCAGGGACCCTGTCCTGGGCTCTTAGGGCCACAGACAGGGCTGCACAGCTGGGACCCAAGCTGAGCAACAGCTCAGCAAAGCTGCAAAATCGCCTGGAGACAGGCCCCGTCGGAGTTACGAGTTACAAGCAAGAAGACATTGGGCAGCTTGGGGCCGCTCCTCCCCTTGCCAGCCGCCGTGGCCACTCTGGGAGCCGGCCGTGGGAAGCCATGGTCAGCACACGCCCCCCGCCCCCCAGCTGCCCACCTCACTCGGCCAGCTCCCCTCTGGGCCTCAGCTTCCCATCCATCATGAGGCAGTGGGGGCCCAGCACCCAGGCTGCTTCCCCCCACCCCTGAGAGTCTGCTTGGAAGTTTCTGGGCCTAGAAGTGAGGCGGGAAAGGCAGGGGAGCGCAGGAGGAGAAGAAGGTCCAGGTGGGCAGCCCCAGGCCCGGGGGAGGGCTCACACTCTCCCTCTAGCCCACCCCTGCTCTCTGAGCCCGCCCTCTCAACCGGGAGCCTTTATGACCCCCAATCTCCTGCCAGCTGTACCTCCACTCCATCCCTTCTGAGGGCAGGAGGGACCTGAGTAGAGCCTGCTGGGGGGTGGTGCAGGGCAGGAGCAGGGCCTCCTAAGCCTACCCTCCCAATTCAGGACCGCCCTGGCCCGCAGACGGCCCTGGTTCCAGCCTTCTCAGAGACCCCTCTGGCAGAGAGGGGCTGGGGAAGTGGTGTCTCCTCTGCACATCGACCTGCTCCTCGTTTTCACTGGTGCTGCTGGAGATGGGCTGGAGGTGGTCCCTCTCCGCAGATGCCCCCTGCCCCCTGGCACCCAGTCTGGACTGAGGGCTTTGGGCTGAGGGTGGTCCCAGCCAGTCCAGACTCATCTCCATTCCCGGAAGCACACGTGTTCCCAGGAGCCCTGCAAACCCAGGAGCCCAGCCTCCGGCAGCCCCTGTCCTGGGAGCTTTCTCAGGAGGGGCTTTCTCAGGAGTGCTGGGTGGGTGGGGGGCGGGCAGGCTGACGCTGGGTGGGGCGCAGTCTTGGACACGGTGGAGACTGAAACTGGGAGTTTCAGGTGCGAGGCTGGGCGAGGGCCAGGCCGGCAGGTGAGCCGGGCGGGCAGGTGAGCGCCGCAGACTGGTTTCCTAATTCCCCCTGGAGGCTCAGCCCCTGGTGCCCGCCTGGGTGGCCCAAGCCCCCTTGTTCTGACATCATCCCTTTCCCAGGGCAGGGAGGGCCCGCCAGGGACCCTGAGAGAGCCTGCTGCTGCGGGGGTGGGGCAGCGGAGGCTTCCTTATCTGTAACTAGGGGCAACAGTGGTCTCATCCAGCCGCAGGGTCTCCCTGCCCCTGCTCCCAGCTGTGCCGTCAGCTCCTGGGAAGCTGCTGCTGCCTCCTCCAAGAGGTCCACCAGGACCTGGGGCTGGAGAGGAGTCCACCCCCCCACCCCACCCCCAGCTCCCAGCCACATGGAAACAAGCCAGCCTGGCTGGGACGCCCGCTTAATCTTTTGCTGAAAAGATAATTTCTTTCTGTACCATTGTCGGGCACTGGTGGGGGGGAACAAAGGGGCTTTTGTGACAGCCCCTCTTGGTACGACCCGGCAAGGCCCGGCATTTTCCCTCCAAATGTAAAACCCTGTAACGGGAAGTTTTTCTCATAACCCTCTCCTTTTCTCAAGTACAGAATCACTTTTGTTGCTGAGGGCCAGCACATGGCAGTGGGGAGGGCCCGATTTTTCCTTCTCATCTTTTGCAAAATGCCCTGTGCAAGGGGCCTGGAAGGCGGGGGGGAAGGTGGGGAGCTGCAGCGTGCCCCTTCCCCTCCATCTTTCCCTGGGGTGGGGAGGGGGTGAAATGAACACATTCCTCAGGGCTTGAAGCCCACGGGCCTCCAGCACCCACTGCCCTGTCCGTGGGGTTAGGACCATTACTCCTTACGATCCATCCATCTGTCTGTCCATCCATCCGTCTGTCCGTCCGTCTGTCTATCTGTCCATCCATCCGTCCGTCTGTCCATCCTGCCTGGCAGAAGGGCCAAAGGGCACAGAGCCGTGACTCCCACACCCCACTCCCACCCTGCACAGCAACCCATCAGCTCTGCCCTTTTCTCCCACACACTCACCGCAGCTCTTCGGGAATGCAAAAAATAAGGGGAGGATCACACAAAAAGAGAAGATAAAAATCAGCAGTAATTCCTCCTGGCAGGGACAGTTTCTTAGTACCTGGGGCATGTCCTTCTAGATTGGCCCCGCACACTCATAATAGCACATCTTGCCTCACAAAGTTGGAGGCACCATTCATTCATTCATTCCTCGGGTAACCCTCAAGCAGCTCAGGGCCCAGAGCTTCGCCCTAGACCAGAGGGGCTGTTGCAAACAAGCCGCCCTGGGGCCCGGCCTTCCCTTCCCGAGGGTGAGATAGCCATGGGGTAAACACACTGGTTTGTCATCCAATCACGCTCTCACCTGACGCTGGATGGTGAGCGCTCACCTGGACACTGGACATGTTTCTGCAACGCCCTTGCCGGTCGTAGGACTGGGTCTCACGGAAAGCGTTGTTCCGCGTTTTATCAAACATGCTTTCGGGGCAGCTTAGTTGTGAAGCTGCTGTTTGCGTGCCAGGTGCTTGCTGAGTGCGGTTTTGGAGGTGCTGTGCGAACGCTGCTGTGCAGATGAAGAGACCGAGGGTCAGAGAGGTGCCCTGCTGAGCCCAGCAGGGACAGCACGGGGGCTGTTTGACTTGGCAGCTGACGTCACCTCCCCACTTCCTGTGGGGCACTCTCTGTCCCTCCTCTGACCCTCGACAGAGTCAACCTTGTCTGGGACACCTCTTTCCCGCCAGGCTCTGGGGGCCTAGCCAGGGGTTGTGGCAGTGAGACTCTGGGACCAGGCATCATCTCAGGAGCCTCCCACCCCCATGAGGGCTCGCCGAGCCATCAACCATCAGACAGAGGAGGAAACCCCAGCTCAGGAGGGCTGGGCTGGATCGGGGAGGGGGTTCCCGGCTTCCCTAAAAGAAGCCGGGATGAACTGGCCCCTCCTGTTCCCACAGCCCAGATCTCCCCACAGATAAAGTCAAGCTGTCTTTGGACTGTTTCCGTAAGCATGACCCCCTGGGACCCCACCCAGCTGGAGTTGTATAGTATAATCGTTCCTCTGTGGCTGGCCGATTTCACTCAGCGTGATGTCCTTGTGGTTCATCCGCACTGCCACCTGCATGGAGATTCCGTTCCTTTTCAGGGCTGAGTCGTATTCCAAAGGCAGTACTGCTCACACTCACTTCCGCTCTGCACCCATCAGGGCACACGCGGGTTGCTTCCACGTTTCAGCTGTTGTGAATAATGCCGCTGTGAACGTGGGCGAGCAAATCCCTACTCAAGTCTCTATTTTCAATTCTTTTGGGTAAACATCCAGAAGTGGGATTGCTGAATCGTCTGATAATTCTTTTTTTTTTAATTTTAATTAATTAATTTATTTTCGGTCGTGCTGAGGAGGCTCGCAGGATCTCAATCCCTCAGCTTGAGATCAAACCCGGGCCCCGTAATGAAGGCACGGAGTCCTAACCGCTGGGCCTCCTGGGGAGTCCCCATGTGGTGTGAATGATTCTGTGTTGTGTGTTTGGAGGGCCCGTCACACTGTTCTCAAAGCGGCTGCACTCGTTCACACCCCACCACCAGTGCTCACAGTCTCCACGTTCCCCACATCCTCATCAAAACTTGTTTTCTGGTGGTTCTGTTTCTATGTTGACAGCAGCATGATGAAATGGGTGTGAGATGGTACCTTGCTGTGGTAACGATCATTTTCCCCAATGATCACTGCTGTTTAGCCTCTTTTCATGCGCTTGTTGGTGAATTGTATGTTTCCTTTGGAGAAACGCCTGTGTTCTTGCCCACTTTGGAGTCGGACTCTTTGTTTTTGTTGTTGTTGAGTTGTAGCAGTTCTTTTTTTAAAAAAAAATTTTTTTTTAATTTATTTGACTGCACTGAGTCTTAGCTGTGGCATGTGGGATCTTCAGCTTTCGTTGTGGGATCTTTACTCATAGCACATGGGATTTAGTTCCCCGACCAGGGATTGAACCTGGGCCCCCTGCATTGGGGTTGCAGAGTCTTAGCCACTGGACCGCCAGGGAAGTCCCTGTAGGAGTTCTTAGTGAATCCTGGATATTACCCCTTGTCATGTATATGATTCCCTGGGCTGCCTCTCCACTGCCTTGATAGTGTCATTCAAAGCACAGACATTTGATTCTGGGGCATCCAAGTCTCCTGTACAGCTTCTTTGGAAACAGCACTCCCCGGGGAGATCCCGGGGTGGGGGGCCCTTCCCTGAGGTTCTCCTTGGGGCACACCTGGGACCAGGTGGCCGGGAAAGCTGCTCTGGGCTCCCCCAGGAGACAGGGCTGGGCACTGGCAAGAGAGGCACATGGCTGCTGAGGGCGCGCCGTGAATCCAGCCCGCCCTAGGACAGGGGCATCGCCTGTCCTGGGGGGCAGGCGAGGCACTGGGCAGCACAGGTCCTCCCAACAGGTGCCCCCTCTCAGAGGCCCCGGCATAGGCTTCCTCCCAAGCCCTCTCATCACAGACGCGGATCCAACGCAGGAGGGAGGCTGGCTTCCAGTCAGTCACTGGCCAAGGGCTGCCCCAGGGCCACTGAGAACCTGGCACATTACTGCTCAAAGTTAGGACTCGGTGGCCAGGATGGGCAGCCCTGGCCGTGTCACTTCTGTCTCGTCGTCAGCACTGTTTGATTCTCCTGGAGCCACCGTGACAAACGGTCACAGACCCGGGGCTGCCAACAACGGAAATAGGGTCTCCGCCTTCTAGCATCTGGTTCCATCACTTCATGCACATGGAGGGGAAAACGTGGGAACAGTGGACTCTTGGGCTGCAAAATCACGGCAGACGGAGACTGCAGGCATGAAATTAAAAGATGTCTACTCCTTGGAAGAAAAGCTATGACAAACCTAGACAGTGTATTAAAAAGCAGAGACCTTACTTTGCTGACAAAGGTCCGTATAGGCAAAGCTATGGTTTTTCCAGTGGTCATGTATGGACGTGAAATCTGGACCGTAAAGAAGGCTGAGCGCCAAAGAATTGATGCTTTCTAACTGAGGTTCGGGAGAAGACTCTTGAGAGTCCCTTGGACAGCAGGGAGATCAAACCAGTCAATCTTAAAGGAAATCAAGTCTGAAGATTCATTGGAAGGATTGATGCTGAAGCTGAAGCTCCAATACTTTGGCCACTTTTGGGAAGAGCCGACTCATTGGAAAAGACCCTGATGCTGGGAAAGGTTGACAGCAGGAGAAGGGGACGACAGAGGATGAGATGGCTGGATGGCATCACCGACTCAATGGACATGAGTTTGAGTGACCTCCAGGAGCTGGTGATGGACAGGGAGGCCTGGCGTGCTGCAGTCCATGGGGTCACAGAGCTGGACGTGACTGAGCGGCTGGCCAGCTCTGGAGGCACAGGCGTGGAATCAAGGGTTCCAGTGTCACGCTGCCTCCAAGGGTTGCAGGGGAGGGTCTGTCCTGCCTCCTCTCGCTGCTGGGGGCTCCAGGGCCCTTTGGCGTGTGGTTGCGTCGCTCCAGCCTCTGCTCTGGCTTCATGGAGCTGTGCCCTTGTGACTGGGTCTGTTTCCTCTTCTCTCTGGAGGGCGCCTGTCAGTGGCTTCAGCTCCCTCCTTAAGCCAGGGTGGTCTCATCTCAAGACCCTTAGCTAATTACACCTGCGAAGACCATGTGTCCAAATCAGATCCCTTTCTGAAGTTCCTGATCCCCATGACGGGGCCCCTGCTCAGCCCCCCGCAGGCCCTTGGTTTCGCCCACCCGGCACACTGGGCCCAGCTTCTCCTGCAGCGGTGAGGCCCAGTGATCAGACCCGCGGCCGGAGCCCTCTGGCTGGGCCTGTGGTTGCTTCATCGCTCAGTCGTGTCCGACGCTTTTGCAACCCCATGGACCGCAGCCTGCCAGCCTCCTCTGTCCATGGGATTCTCCAGGCAAGAATCCTGGAGTGGGTTGTCATTTCCTTCTCCAGGGAATCTTCCCGACCCAGGGATCTAACCTATGTCTCCTGCATTGGCAGGCGGGTTCTTTCCCGTCGAGCCACCTGGGAAGCCCCTGGCTGGGCTTACCTGGTTCTTTTGTTCATGATGACTCTGGCTTCCTGGGGTCTCCTGGTCCTGGACAAATGGGGAAGGGTGGCTTTACAGCCCGAACTCACTACAGACACTCTCTTGCTCCGGGTTCCACTCAAAACTGACTGTGTTCTGAGCTACCCAACAAATGAGGTGGGGCAGTGCCCAGGGGGGTCTCTGGAGCTGCCTCTTGGACCACCGAGGCAGCTGGGGCAGGTGCAGAGGCGCCATCGGGCCTCAACCCTCGGAGACCAGCGGCCCCTTGCCGTGTTGGAGGGCGGCGTTGGTCTCTGCCATCAGGTACCGCCCGCTGGTGGAGAAGCCCCTGAGTCTCTGCTGGGCTTGTCCACCACGTGGCACCTCTTGGGCCACCAGTCAGATTCCCTCAATATCATCAACACAGAGAGCTTGTAGGATGCTCTGCAGAGAGGCACCACTTCTGACCTCACCCCCTGCTCTGCTGGACAGTCAGGCCGGGTCCGTTTCTGACCTCACCCCCGCGCTCCGCTGGACGGTCAGGTACGAGTCACAGTGGTCTCCCGGTGTGCTCCCTCGGGTACACCGCTGCTCTGGGAAACATCTGGGCCCCTCCAGGAGGCTCCGGCAGAACTGCCTCTGCAAACGCTGCTTTGTCATCACAGGGCTCCTCCTTAAGGGACCCGGCTCTGATTCAAGTGCTGGGCTCCGGGTCTGAACGCTGGCTCAAGCCCCAGACCCAGGTGAAAATGCTTCTACCGCGGCAGCTGGCGCCATTCCAGCTCACCTGTCCCCGCACTGAGGGACAGTCCCCGGGCCAGCTCCCGCCCATGTTCCCGTCAGCCTCGCCCCACGGCCGACAGAGACCAGCGTGCCCTGCCGCCGCTGCAGCGGGTCCCCGAGGCTGGCCGCTGTCCTGGCTCGGCTGCCCCGGGGCGATTCTGGCCTCCGCCCTCTGACATTCCCCATCACAGAGGCTTCGGGGCTGGGAGGCGGCTCCTGGACGCACCCTCTCCCGTCCAGCTGGCCTCCACGGCCCGGCCACCATGGAGCCTCCGCTGCAGCGTGCTTCCTGCCGCGTGGGCCGGGCTGTCCTCTGGGAAGGCAGAGGTGGGCAGAGGGTTCTCTGCGTCCTTCCAACGCTCACATGTGCTTCTCCCGCCCCTCGGCTAATGTGGGCTGAGCCCCAGAACCAGCTCCAGGGTCAAATCCTGACCCATGCCCCAGAACCACCGTCAGAACTCTCCCCACGCAGCATGGCCACAGCCCCGCCCTGACCCCCCAGGGTCCTGTCGTCCCTCCCTCACTAGTCCCCCTGCCCCTGCCCCGATGGTCACAGCAGCCTGGCCTTGGGAGGGGCCCGGAAGGGAAGGGGAAGGGGGGTCCCATGGGGCATCTGCGAGGCGCCCAGAACAGAGGGCTGCAGACCCCTAGAAGAAGGAGTGGCCACTTCTGGGGGTGTCCTCTCCTTGGACTCCCTCACCCAGGACCCAGAGTGCCCTCCTGCCAGGTCAGAGCCCCGACCTATCCCGGGGGGCCGTGCCTGCCTCCCCTGCAGTCTTTGTGTCCACTGAGGTCCTGGAGCCCCGTGTCGCCCGCCTCAGCTCTGGCTGCAGGGTAAAGCCAGGGGTCTGGGTGAGTCTCCCCTCCTGTGGGCGGAGGGGAGCTCGGCTGACAGCCGCCAGACCCAGCCGTGACGTGATCGTCCCCCAGCCCCTGGGTCTGGGGGTACCGCGGCCGGCCCCCCCTCCCAGATCACCCTGGCAGGAGGGTACACACCTGTGGCTCTAGGCCGGGGCTCTTCCACCACCTGGCTGGACAGCACCTGGGTTCCAGAACCCCACCCTGAGCTTCCCCTCCCTGGAGCCACGCTGGGGCCAGCGGAGGTCTCAGGAGCAGACCCGAAGTCCAGGCCGGCTCAGTCCTTGGAGGAGCCGGGGAACTGCACGAAACACACCCCAGGACTCCCTGGGAGCAGGGGCCATGTATTGACATTTCCAGTCCCCAAATGCTGTCACTCCTGGGCAAAGTGGATAATACAGGTGCCAGCTGCTGAAAGACAGGCCACGCAGGCACAGCACCAATGGATTGGGGTGGGAGGAGGGAGCGTCAGGCAGAGCAAACAGTCAGCGTGGGGACTGGTGGGGATTCGGTGCGGTGAGGCAATCTAGGAGGACTTTCAGGCAGTGGTGTGGCCAACCCAAGCTTCACCCGGGAGGCTCCTGTATTAAAGACAGCACGGGCCTTTGAGGCCCAGCTCCCACTAAATGAGCCTGTTCTTACCTCTTTCAAGCGCACAACCCCATGGGGCCCTACTCTCTGGGTGAGGAAATCTAGCCCAGGATGGCAACGGGATTGCCACAGGGGCCACCCACCGCCTCCTCCTTCCCCTCCTCCGACTTCTTCATGTCCTCAGGGGCCCTCCCCCGGAGGCCTGGCCGCAGGGCCCAGTGCTCAGACGGAAGCCTCCTCCAGCTCTGAGCTCCCAGGGAGGCCATGCCGGTCTCCAGTTTGGAAGGGCCCCTGTATCTCGAATCCCAGAGCTACACTTCCACCTGCTCCCTCCCCGCCTTCCTGCCTGGGAGAAGGCAGGCCCCTCACCCTGGACCCCCCACGTCTGCCGCTTCCCAGAAGTGGTGCCCCAGAATCTGCAGGCTCTACCGGCCCCTCTTCTGCCCCAGGTCCCCCTCCACCGGTGTAAGCTTCTAAGGAGGGATCATGAAACAGTGTCCGAGGCTTAACCCCTGCAGGACTCCCCGCTGTGGTGAGATCAGAGCTCCCTGTGCCTGGGCGGTGGGCGGTGTGTGTGGGGGGCTGTCACTGCCCTGGTGCCTTCCTCTCTTGGCTCCCTGAGCCTCACGCCCTCCTCCCTGTTTCTTGGAGGCTCCAAGTACTCACCTACCACAGGGCCTTTGCACAAGCCGCTGCCTGGCCAGCCGCTCCGCCCACACTGACTGTCTGGGCATCCGAGTGGATGCACGCAGCTGCTTTCCAGTCTGTGTGGTGAGCTCCTGGGAGCAGAGCTGTGTGGGCACAGCAGGTCCTCAAGGACTGAGTGAGCGAGGCAGGGGGGAGGGGCACGACCCACCTTCCCCTACTTGGGGAGGTGCTGGCTCACCTGCCAAGACCCAGGGAGGGCCTTCCATCCATCCAGGGGTCCCAGGACACCCCTGCTGGCTGCAGGGCCTGAGGGTGATGGGGTGGCAGGGGCCCAATGAGGGGTTGCCCATCCCAGGATCCCCCTTCTTGCCCTGCCCCCTGGGGTTCAGAGGGGCCTTGGGGGCCAGGCCAGACCAGCCAGAGAGGAAATCCTTGTATTTTTGAGGACAAATGGAAACACCGCTTCTTGTTTATTTCCTGGTGAATTGTGCCCAGGCCAGTAGGCTGGAGGGAGCCGAGCTGGAATTAACTCTTTCTTCTCTAGATTTAATTGTCCCTCCTTCCGGCTGGCGCTCCTCTGAGGCTCCCAGAGCCTGGGGAACTGCTTTCCTGTACTCCAAGGGGGAGGGGAAGGGCTGCAAACACACACACAAATCAAAGCCTCAGCAATAAATGAGCCCCCGGCCTCTGGAGTCTGAGAACCCGGAAACACCCCCGCGTCGGCCCCAGAGCCGGGGATGCGGGGCCAGGGGACCTGGGGCATCTGACCCGGAGGAGCCTCGCTAAGCCTGCAGGTGGCTTCGGGGATCCTGGAGTGGGGGGCTCGTCTGCGGCAACTTTTTCCCATTACCTCACCCGGAAGGGCTGAGCCAGAGTGGGGTGAGCCGCCCCCCTGGAGCCACTATCAGGCCGGCGCTCCAGACCGGTGTCCTTGCGTCCTCTGCAGCCAGGGCTGCGTTGAGCCCAAGGTAGATGCAGACCCAGTGTGCCGGGGTCCCTGCCTCCACTGCCCTGGCACCCTCCTGCCAGGCAGCAGGCTGGCCTGGGGTGGGGGGCAGACCCTGCAGGGGCTCAGACATCCTGGCTCAGCCCTGCACAGTGCGCTCTGTAGGCTCAGATGCAGAAATTCATGAAGGCCGATGGGTAGACCCACAGCTGGGGGGCAGGGTTCACGCAATAGGAGGCATGTGGCCCCACTGCGAGGAAGGTCACTCTGGGATGGGCAGGGGCTGTCTGACCTCCCAGGCCTCCCTACAGCCTGGAGGCTGCACCCAACCAAAGAGGACACTGACGCTGCTGGGGAAGACCCGGGGCGGGGGCAGCCTGCTGTGGGAAGACCCAGGGTGGGGGCAACCTGCTGGGGAAGGCCTGTGGTGGGGGCAGCCTGCTGGGGAAGGCCTGGGCTGGACGCACCCCTTACTTCCCACGGTCTGGAGGCGGGGGCTTCTGCAGCCTAGGACCCCCTCCTGCCCACCTGCCTCTGCCAGGCTGGGGCCCAATGGCCCGCCCGCTCTGGTCCCCTCCCCCCAACTAGCCAGGCTAGACGCCGCCCCCAGCACGCTGGTTCTCACAGTCCCAGGGCCACTCCCACGCTGTTTCGCAGTCGCCTCCCTGGCTCCCAGCCCCCGCCCTGCAGCTCGCTGGAAACACCGACCAGATGTTGGGACGGTGGCCCGTGGTGGGGGGGAGGAAGTGGCTGGGGGGTGTCCACCTGGAGAGTAAGCAGGGCCTGGCGGGGCTTGGGAGAGAAAAAGAGAAAGAGCCCATGCCACCCCCATTGATCAGACAGGGAGACAAGGACCCGGAGGCCCACAGCTGACCCGCCCAGGCCAGGGGACACAGGCCTCCTCTGGGGTCTCTGCCTCGCTGTGCCTCAGCAGCCCACACAGTGTGCAATGCGTGCACATGCTCGTCCACACACGTGTGCACACACTCGACACACGTGTATGCACACACTCATCGACACACACGTGTGTGCACACGTTCACACACTGCAATGTGTGCACATGCTCAGCAACACATGTGTGTGTGTGCACGCTCGTCCTCACACGTGTGCACATGCTCATCCACACACATGTGCACACGCTTGTCCTCACATATGAGTGCACATGTACACTCACAGGCACCCACCCAGCACACACACCTGAGGACGAGTACACGCACACAAACGTGCGCACGCAGGAGCACCCACGCAGCATGTGGGAACACACTCACACACAGACGGAGCCCACCTGTGTGCACACTCACGCGTGCACTCAGGCATGGGGTACAGCCGGCTCCCTCTCTCAGCCACCAGGCCTCACCCAAACCCGAGTCTGCAAGGCCCCGGGCCCCAGGCAAGGGTCGGGGCTAGGGGGAACCTGCAGCTGTGTGATGCCCGCGGGGAGGCAGGGAGACGCTCTCCAGGAGGACAGGGCACCTGCCCAGAGGGCCCCTGCGTGGGCAGAGCCAGGACGGCTTCCTGCATGGGGTGGCCAGACCCCCTGTCCTGGGGCCTCCCGCCATCTGGGGTCCCGGCTCTTGGCCCACCCCGGGCTCTTGACTCAGCCCGTGTGTCACCGGATAAACATTTATTGGATATTTCCTGCCCGGCCCCAGTCCTGAGTGCCTGTCTCCACCATCAGCATGGGGGGTGAGGGAGGGGGTGAGTGTGCAGGCCGGGCGTGTGGGAAAGTGTGGTGATGCGAATGTGCACCTGTGCGGGGAGCCGGCCCCTCGGCCCTGGAGGGAGCGCTGCCCTGCGCTGGCCCCTCTTACCGCCCGCAGGGCTGGGGGGCTGGGTTGGAGGCAGGCCCTGGCTGCCCCCTCAGCCGTGGGGTCTGGCCCTGTGGTCCTCCCAGCACCTGGCTCCATGCTTCGGGGTCTGTGCCTTCCCGCAGTGCCCAGGCCTCCCTCGGGGTCTGTGCCTGAGTTGACCCCTGGAGTATCGCCTGCCCTCTCAGTTGGCTTATGTGATACCCCCACTCACCCTGCTGGCCTCAGTTCCCACCTCAGGCGTTTCTGCGGACCCCTAGCAGGGCCACCCCTCCTGAGGGCGAGTTCCCAGGGGCCCATGAGCCCGACTCGCAGTGAGCGCTCTGCAGACGCGTGGAGGGTGAATATGGGAATGAACGCATGAACCTCTGCTTGGCTGGGAAGAGCGAGAGGAAGCATGAAGGCCGCTAGGGGCCCAGGTGGAGCCCTGCCCAGCGTTTCTCCTGCCCTTCCCTCTCACCACCCTGTCCCAGGGTCCCATCCTGCAGGTGCCAAGACCAAGGCTCGGAGAACTGGAGGTATTTGCCCCTGGTCGCTCAGGTTCAAACCTTCTACTCCTGGGGTGGGGTCAGCACCCCCACTGGCTGGTTCCAGAAGGGACTGTGGGCAGAGGGGCAGGGGCCAGGTGACAGGGAAGTGAGTCAGGCCCCCACGTTGCTGGGCCTTTGTGCCCCTCCTGTAACCTTCTGAGGGGCAGCCCCTCGGTCTGGGAGCAGGGTGAGGGGGCCCTGGCTTCCCGGCCGCACTTGCTCATGACCCCGTGACCCGAGGCGTGCAGGCTGGGCCCAGGTGAGCAGCTGGCCTGTCCTCCCGCCAGCCCGTGGGAAGCAGAGGGTGAGGGGGAAGGAAGGCCGGCTCCAGCCAGCCTGGGGGAGGGCAACTGCAGGGACGCCCCGGGGGCCACTCATTGTGACCAGGGCTGCAGGGGAAGGAGGAGGAAGCTGGGGGGGCGCTGCAGACCCCAAGCAGGGAGGCAGAGGGGTGGGTGGGAACTGCTACGGCCCCAGGCCCGGCTCCCCGGCCACCCAGGCCGCCCCTGGAGACTAGCACCGCCTGGCTGCTTCCCTGGGGACGGGGCGGTCGCTGAGTGCTTGCTGTGTGCCTGATGAGAGGCAGGCACCGCGGTCGGCTAGAAAGGAACACACCCTCCGCGCTCCAGGAGACGCCCTGCTGGGAACCCTGCGAGCCTGGGAGGGGGGCGCCCTGGGAGGCGGGGGTCCAGAGGGCTCCAGGTGGCCCTGCCGGAGGGTGGGACAGCTGTCACAGAGGACCACAAGCGGGAAGCTTAGAGCAACAGGAATTAACTGCTTCCTAGCTCTGGAGGCAAGTCTGCCTGCAGGCCGCTATCCCTCGGAGGCTCCGGGGGACAGTCCGCTCCCTGCCCTTCCCAGCCCCTGGCATCTGGCTGGCGACCCTCGCAGCTCCCGGGCTGGCAGCAGCATCGCTGCTGTCCCAGCCTGACGTCACACGGCCTTGCCCTCTTCATGTCCGTGGGGCCATGGACGCCTGTCATTGCATGTGGGGCCACCCTAACCTGGGAGGGTCTCATCTCCAGATCCTGACTGAATTACATCTGCACCAACCCCGAGTCCAGAGAAATTCTCCTTCAGAAGGTCCACGTGAACCTACCCTTGCGGGGGACGGAATCCGACTCGCCACAAACACCGTGAACTGTTGGCCCAGCTCCAGACATCCAAGGGGCCCCTACCCAGGTGCTGTCTTCAGTCCCTGCGCCCTTGAGTCAGAGTTAGCTGGTGGGGGGCAGGAAGGACTCTTCCAGAGGGAACAGCATGGACAAAGGCCTGGAGGCTGGGCTGGGGCGCTAGGGCCCAGGCCCGGGCTGGGCGCGCTCCCTGTTCTCTGCGGACAGCCAGCTGCCTCGGCTTCCTGGCAGTGTACCCGGCCCTTCCCTGCCCTCAGGTGGCTGCTCTCCTGGCCCTGGAGGTAGAGGCTGTGGGCCCCGTAGCTGGGAGCTGGGCGGGGACAGCCTGGGCTGTGGGCAGGCCGGGCCGGGGAGCAGAAAGGAGACACCCGCTGTGAGCCCGAGGGCCTGGGAAGCCTGTAACAGGTACGTCCCCAGCTCCCGGGGCCCAGCCAGGGCCGGGCTAAGGTTTCCTGAGCTGGTGCCGAGGCTGGGCTGGGGTGTCCCCAGCCCGGGCCAGCCCAGGGCCCGGCTCCCAGGGCACCGCAGAAACGTCCCTTTGTTGGCCGAACAAAGCAGCTTTGAGCCGGGCCCTTATCTCAGGTGCAGTGAGATGGGACTCCGTCGAGCCAGGCGGGAGCCAGCCAGCCAGCCTGGACGGGGCCCACCCTCCTGAAGGAGGCGCAGGGCAGGGCGGCCGGAAGGGGCTGAGGGGGTAGAGGGTAGGCTGTCTCCTGCTCTTCAGGGCCCGTGTGGGCTCACAAGGGATGGAGCAGTCCCATCAGATAAGGCCCAAGTAGAGGGGCGGGCAGAGCAGGCAGACACACCCAGGTGTCACGGGCAGACACACCAGTGGACATGGGCTGGCTTGGATGAGGGTGGGGTGCCCCCTCCATGGCAGGGGCCCAGTGGTCGGGGGCTGCTCCCTGGCCCGTGCCTGGGTCCCTCTGAAGACAAAGCCCCCAACTCTGGGCACCTCAAGGGCAGGGCCAGGAAGTGTGTCCTGCAGGGGTCCCTGCACCTGGCCGAACCAGCCCCACAGGGTCCCAGGGAGCTCAAAGGCCCACCCAGGTGGCGAGGGTGGGGCGGGACGCCAGCCAGAATGTGGCAGGGACGGGTCGGGTCAGGACAGCTTGGGGGGCCTCAGGCATGTGGCCAGCTGGCACCCTGCTGTTGCCCTGGCCTCCGTTTCCCCATCTGTGCAAGGACCCCCAGGGCTCCAGGGAGACTCGGCCGCCCTGCCCTGCTGTCTGAGCACCCACCTGGGGCCGCCTCGGTGGGTGGGGCCCCCAGGAGAGAGCGCAGTGGAGGACAGAGATGGGAAACGGGTGGGGTCGGTCAGCGGCACAGCTCACTGCCCACCTGCCCCCCACACCCCCGACAGGCGGGCTACGTCTCGGCGGCCTGGCGCCCACATGGCCTGCAAGGCGCTGGACGCAGACGTTGGCATTCGGCCCCCTCTCTTCTCGCCCCTGTGTGTATTGAACAAATGAATGTGTAAACGAGTGGATGAGAATCAGAAAATAAGAGGAAACGGGCAGGCCCACCAGCCCGGGAATGCAGGGTGTCTCCGGCAGGAAGTTCTCTCATCAGGCCCAGAAGATGCAAGGCTTTTCCGGAAGACCAAGGGGTGAAGCTGCTCGGGCTGGGTGTCCACCCTCCCCTCCAAGGGCTGCAGGATGGCGGGGGCTGGGGGGCAGGGCATCCCAGCAGGTTGGAGGTGGGAGTGGGGGTGGGTGGGGGGTAAGGAGGTAGGGGGTTGGTGGATTAGGGGGTAGTTTCCTGGCTCAGTGAATGCGGGCCTGAGCAGACACCCTGCCCACACCCTCCCTGACCCCTTGGGAGCTGCCTGGCCACCGAAAATTGTCCTAGCGGCTCAGAAGGACTGGGAACGGGCGAGACCAGCAGCAGGCCCTGTCTAAACAGGCTTATCTCAGCATGCTCTGTGGGGTGCAGGGGCCACCCCCTCCCAGCTATAATTAGGCCCTAGTTGGAGCTGGGCCCTGGGAGGACCAGGGCTTTGTTGCACAGAGGCCCCCTGCAGCCCCCAGCCTGAGCCCCTGGAGCTTGGCCAGGCCGAGCGAAGGGCAGCCATGTCCCCTCTTTCCCCGCTTCCCCCACCACCACCCCGGGCCCTCCCCCCACACACCCCGTCCCTCCCCAGCCCAGGGTCAGAAAGCAGCCACTGAAGAGACCGGTCCCCTTCCCGTCTGTGAGCCGGCCTCTCTATTTCCTCTCCTCCCACTCCCCTTTACTTTCCCACAAACATCTCTGCGCATAAAAATAACTTCTTTGGGAATGACAGTCCCTGGCTGCCTCCTTCTGAGCCCCCCCTGCCTTAGGGGGTCTCGCAGACAAGCCCGGCCCAGGATGGGGTCCCTTTGAACACTGGGCTGTCCGCAGCTGTCTTTAGAGAATTTCACCGACAGAAACACCCAGGCTGGGTTTGTTTATAAGTACCCAGTGTTCGGGGCTGTAAAGGTGGGGGTAACACCAGGAGTCTCTGGGTCGGGGTTGGGGGCAGCCTTATGATATTGTAGACTTTGATGCTGTCTGTTTTTTACCAGGGAAAATGACTTCTGTCGTTAAGACCATTTGCCAAGTCATTTAGAATCTTTATTTTATTGGTTGGGAAAACGATCTTCATACAAAACCTAGCCACTGCCCCCACACCTCACCCTGGGAAGTAACGGTTCCCACGGAGCGGGGCCTTTGCAGCTGGGGGTGCTCCGTCTCAGCCCCCCGGGGGAGGTGGGCTCGGGGGTGCTTGTGGTTTTTCGGAGAACGTCCTCACCACATCACTAAGGACAGAGCCTGCCGGCCTGCGGGTGGGGCTGGCCAAGGGCCGGGAGCCTGACGCAGCGCCCTGTGGGCCCCCAGGCCGCCCCATGAGGCTCAGTGTCCCCGGGTCAGCGGGGGTCCCAGCAGAAGGCTGGCGTCTGGGCTTGGCCCCGGGGTCCACGGTACTAACCACACAGCTACATGGTCACGCGGAGGGAAGAAGGACCCCCTTGCGGTCACCGGGTCCCCTCTGCCCACTTCGCGTCCCCTCTGCCCGCTCCGTGTCACGACCTTGCGACCACCTCAGCCCCTCGCGGAGGCCCTCTGTTCCCACGCGGGTTCCCCTCAGGGTCTGGGACCATTTCTCTAGGTGCGTGCTGATGGGGCCCAGCTGTCTCTGAAGCCCGGGGACAGTTTTATGGGTCTCGCAGTCTCACGGCCCTGTCGCCAATGCCGCCAGAGTCCCCGGCTTCCCACAGCCTCACGGCCCGGGATCAGCGGGCCTCCGCTCGGGTGGGCTCACTCGGTTTCTCTGCTTTAGTCTCGCTCTGCTGCGTGTCCGTCGTCCAGCAAACACCCGTGAAGTGCCTTTGGGAGCAGGGGGTTGCTGCCCGGACTTTTCCCTAGTTGCAGTGGGCAGTGGCTACTCTTGCCGTGGTGCGGCGGCTTCTCACTATGGGGGCTTCTCTTGCTATAGAGCGTGGGCTCTAGGCACGTGGGCTCAGAAGTGGTGGCTCCCGGGCTCCGGAACACAGACTCAATAGCTGTAGCTCACAGGCTTGGCCGCTCTGGAGCTCATGGGATCTTCTCAGATCAGGGACTGAACCCACATCTTCCGCATTGGCAGGTGGATTCTTTACCCCTGAGCCACCAGGGAAACCCGAGGTGCGAGATTTTGTGCAAGATGCTGAGGCGTAGCAGCCTAATCTGCAAAGCACGTTTGTTAACCAGGTTTTTCTGAAAGGGTGAAGGCGGAAACACCCCAACAGCGGGATGTGGGGACCAATGCCAAGGGATCCTCAACGTCCACATTGCTCAACTATATGCAAATGGATTTTAAAATCTTGGATGAAATGGGCAATTTTTAACCAAAACTTGCACTAGAAAATATCGAAAATGTAAACATACCAGTGATCAGAGAAGAAAAGCAATCGTATGACCCACCAAAGCACAGGTCGCCAGCAGGATTCTGCCAAAGTGTCAGGAAGGAGATTGCTCAAGCGCGGTTTCAACTGCTTCAGCCCATAAAGGAAGGGGGGAGAAAAAGAAGGAAAAGAAAAGCTTCCAATTTTATTTTATGGGAACAGCATAATATGAATATCAAATGCAACTGTAAAATTGCACTAAAACATATTAAAACTGTAGACAAATTTCACTTTTGAAAATCAAGGCAGAACTCCTAGGCAGGCATCAGCTGGCAGAACCTAGCAGTCCTAAAAAGACGAAGCCCCCCTTCTCCACCCCTAGCTGGGCCCTGGGAGCCAGGATTCCGGCCCGTACCTCTGTACCCTCGTCTTCATCCTCCATGGACTTGCCCTCTGAGGCTGCAGGTGAGACTGGGCAGGTATGGGGGTGGGTGGAGTCTCCACCTCGCGGCCTCCCTTTTTGCCTGGCCTCATCCATCACCTGAGCATCTCTCTCCATGTCCTGTGCTGACCTGTCCCAGCCCTAAAGACTGGAGCGCATATGGCCCTCGGGCTGTGGGATCGCTTGCTATTTTTCCAATCCCCGCCCCCACCTCTGTAAATAGTCCTTTACAAAGTCTCTTCAAATTACCTCATCTGAGCACACCGTCTGTGTACTTTCTGCGCTCTGAATTATATGATTGTACCTCACCTTTGAATAGCTTAAAAGAAAAGAGATATTTCCACTGAGATCCAAAAAGGCATTTGACAAAATGCATCAATATTCTGGATTTTAAAAAATCATAATAAAACAAGCTTCCCTGGTGGCTCAGATGGTAAAGAACCCACCTGCAATACAGGAGACCCAGGTTTGATCCCTGGGTCGGGAAGATCCCCTGGAGAAGGGAATGGCAGCCCACTCCAGTATTCTTGCCTGGAGTATTCCATGGACAGAGGAGCCTGGTGGGCTACAGTCCGTGGGGTTGCAGAGAGTCAGACGCGACTGAGCAACTAACACTTTCAATAAAATAGGGCTGGGCAAATATTTTCTTAACTTGATAAAATATCTGTCTTCACCCCAAAGCAACACCTTGCTTAATGTGAAAACTTTAAAAACACACGTATAAAAGTCAGAATTGGACAATGGGATCCACCAATATCTAACGTTCTAGAGGTACTGGCTACTGAAATTAGACAAGAGAAAGAAATAAAGTTAGGACTATAGGAAAAAGAGGAGATAAATGTGTCACCATTTGGAGACAATTTTATTGAATATTTAAAAAATTGAACTCTTTCAAACAATTAAAGAATTCCTTATGGTGTCTGGGAGCAAAATAAATACAGGAATCTCAATATCCTTCATGTACAAATATTAACCCATTGGGCGATATATGAAAGACTCCCTATCAGTTCAGTTCAGTTACTCAGTCGTGTCCAACTCTGCGACCTCATGGACTGCAACACGCCAGGCCTCTCTGTCCATCACCGACTCCCAGAGTTTACCCAAACTCATGTCCATTGAGTCGGTGATGCCATCAACCATCTCATCCTCTGTCATCCCCTTCTCCTCCTGCCTTCAATCTTTCCCAGCATCAGGGTCTTTTCAAATTAGTCAGCTCTTTGCATCAGGTGGCCAAAGTACTGGAGTTTCAGCTTCAACATCAGTCCTTCCAATGAACACTCAGGACTGATCTCCTTTAGGATAGACTGGTTGGATCTCCTTGCAGTCCAAGGGACTCTCAAGAGTCTTCTCCAACACCACAGTTCAAAAGCATCAATTCTTCGCCGTTCAGCTTTCTCTATAGTCCAACTCTCACATCCATACATGACTACTGGAAAAACCATAGCCTTGGTGAGATGGACCTTTGTTGGCAAAGTAATGTCTCTGCTTTTTAATATGTTGTCTAAGTTGGTCATAACTTTCCTTCCAAGGAGTAAGCATCTTTTAATTTCATGGCTGCAGTCACCATCTGCAGTGAGCCCAAAAAATTAAAGTCAGCCACTGTTTCCACTGTTCTCCCATCTACTTGCCATGAAGTGATGGGACCAGATGCCACGATCTTATTTTTCTGAATGTTGAGCTTTAAGCCAACTTTTTCACTCTCCACTTTCACTTTCATCAAGAGGCTTTTTAGTTCCTCTTCACTTTCTGCCATAAGGGTGGTGTCATCTGCATATCTGAGGTTATTGATATTTCTCCCGGCAATCTTGATTCCAGCTTGTGCTTCATCCAGCCCAGCGTTTTTCATGATGTGCTCTGCATATATAGGATTGCTGTAAAATTATAAAATATTTGGAGATCAATATGATATTCCAAATTCATATTAAGAAAGATTTAAAATGCTACTGAAGGAGATAAAGCAATATTTAAACATATGGAAAGACCTAACTTAAAATATAAAGACAATACCATAAAGAAATCAATTCTCCTTAACAAATCCATACATATATTGATGGTTCACTTTCTGAAAAGCTAAATAAGATACATTTTTCAATTAAACAACCTAATTCTAAATTGCATGTAGAAAGCTAAACAAGCAAAAACAGCCAAGAAAATTCTGAAGAAGAAGTATATTTCGGTAAGAATTAGGTTTGGTTGCTATAACAGAAACCTGTACTCAGAGGCTTATTCTGACGAGTGTTTATTTCTCTCTACGGTAAAAGGAGCCCCTAGTGAGGCAGGCAGCACAGGGCTGCCTGGCTGTGGCGGTGCCACGGTATTCAAGACACGGGATCCTCCATCGCTCTGCCTTTTTGTGTGATTTCCTTTCCAAGTCTGTCTAGTGGTGCAAGACGGCTGCTCCATTCCAGTCATCACCTCAGATTCCAGGCAGCTGGGAGGAGAAAGGAAGGAGGAGTATTCCTTTACAGAGAAAGTCCTTGGAAGCACCAAACCGTACTTCTACTTTCCCCTCTAGAAGCCCTGTCTTCCCCCTGTCTAGAACCGAACGCTGTGGCCACACTCCTCTGCGTTGCTGCTGGGGCATGCAGGTTCTCAGCGCTTTGCTCAGATAGAACCAGGTTACAAAGGAGGAAAGGCGAAGGCCATGGCTCCTGCATTCTCTGCCTGTGTAAGAAGAGGAAACTGGCCCCCACAAGCATCAAAACCATTAAAACCTAGAATAGTTCAAACAGTGGGATGCTGGTGCGAGAATCAACAAGTAGATTAATGGGACACAATAGAATCCCAAACAGTCTCAAACACGTAAGAGAATTCAGCACATGACAAACACAGTATTGCAAATCAGTGAGAAAAGATGGCTCATTCGAGACCCACCCATACCTGGGAAGCCATCTGGAAAGAATAAAGAGAGTAAGGTTGGAGCTATATCTCACACCTCGTACCAAAATAAATTCCAAATGGGTCAGAGATTTGAAAGGGGAAAACTGAAACCACAAAGTCTTAACAATAAATAGTAGAAATTTCTTTATAAACTTGAGATGAGAACTTCCTAAACGGGATACAAAATACAAAAACACCCCAAAACACACAAAGAAGTGTTTGGATCATTTCAAATACACGAAATAAAATTTCTGCGTAGCAAAAGCCACACAAAGCAACTTGGGGAAAATATTTGCAAATTGCGTCAAACAAAGAGCTCGTCTCTATCATATGTAAAGAACTCCAACAAATCAGCAACGGGGCCACAACGCAGCAGGGGATAAAATGAAATAGCAAAGGGCGAGAACAGGAGTCTCAATACCCTTTCTTTTTCATGAAAGGAAAAAGCAAACGGCTCCTAAAGCGATGAAAGACACTCAGGCTCGCTCTCGGTGAGAGAAACGCAACTGACGGCTGGGCTGAGGGCACGTGAGCCTCTCAGACTGGCAGAGGCTCCGCTCACACACTGCTGGCGTTGCCGTGAGAATACAGGGCCTCGCACACATTACTGTGGATTATTGGAAATGGTTACAGCCTCTGCAAGGCAGGCATTTGGCAAAATGCCTCAGAATTACAAACTCACATCCTGCCACCCAGTGGTCCCACCTCTAGGAGGGCATCCTGCCCACAGTCTCCTTGGGTACCAGGTCATGGCAGCATGGTTCCTGAGCCAGCCAGAAGAAAAGCTTAAATGCCCATTAGTGGAATGTATTAATATAAACCACATAGGAAGGCAGAGAGTAAGGAAGAAGGCCTTCCAGTTTTAATAAAAGGCCGTGTCTGCAGACTGTATGTGATAAAAAGGAGGCCCAGTGGTGTGTGGAATGGGCTTCCGATTGTCTCAGGGAACAGAGGGGGGCTGGCAGAGACGTGTGCACTAGATGTGCCTGCAGAACCTGGTCTGGGGAAGGCCCCACAGACATGGCACCTGCCGGCCCTCAAGACTGGCTGCGTGAGAGCCAGGGCATGTGCGGAAAGCTTTCCTCAGCGCACTCTTTGGATCCTTGTTGGTTTCAGGACCAGGCGAATGCGAGTGAAGGAGGGGCTGGGGTACTGCCAAAGCCTGGCCCCCTGTTCCAGATCTGGGTCGGGACTCTGGGGGTGTGGGGAGAGCTGTGGAAGGCTGGAGAGGTCGCTTATTCTTTCATTAAACAGGCTGCTGATTGCGGAACTCAGTCCTGACCAAGCAGGCTCTTCCCTCTGGACTCAGACCTCAAGAGTGGTGACACGGTGCCGTTGCAGCGGGGAGCGGAGGGGGCACCGACAATCCCTGGGGCCCAGGGCCACGCTGTGGACAGTCAGACCCTGAGGAGGGGGCCTACCAGGCTGGGATTCCAAACAGAGGAAAAAGAATGCATAAGGCCCAGGCGGGAGGCCCAGTGAGCTGCCCTTTCCACCCAAGAAAGTCTCTGTAGAGGGGCTGGAGGGTCAGCCCACAGAAGGGGGAGGGCCGGGGTGGAGGACCCCCTCCCTGCGGGTTGCTGAGGGGCAGCTCCCAAGACTGCTTTCTGGGGAGGCCTGGCCCGGGCTCATCAACATCTCATTTGCATGGCCATTCATCCTCTGGGGCATTCCCAGCCACCCCAGAAGCCCCTTCCTGCCCTGGAGAAAGGGACCAGGCCTGGGTCCCCCCACCAGTGCCCCCCACACTGCCCCTCTCCAGAGGGAAGGACAATGGGGTGGGGAGGAGGCGGAGGCGAGGTCTGGCTGGGCAGCCAGGCTGGCGGGAACCATTGTGTGTGGGGCCCCCGAGTGTTTGCATAGCAAGTGCCTTGGCTGCTGAATGGGGCACAGGCATCCCAGGAATGCTGCCTGAGCTCCGAGGGCCTGAGGTCTCCAGCTCTAGGCCAGCCAGGCACATCCTCGCTCAGCTTCCGATTCCTTCTGCCACTCACACCTGGCAGGCACAGGGTGGACAAGGATGAGAGTGGCCAGGTTTTGGCAGCGGGTGGGAGTGACCCGGGCCCACCAAGCACAGTGGCTCAGCTTGCACGCTGCACCACACCAGCGCACCCCATTCACCTGGGCGGCCACAGCTACCAGCAACCCTGCAGTCTCCCTGTTGACCTCAGTGATCTCAGCAGTAAAATGGGACAGGACATCCCTGCCCTGAGAGGGCATCTGCTCTCAGCCCAAGGTGGGAAGGGGAGGTGTGGCAGAAGCAGGGGCGGGCAGAGGGAAGGAAATCTGCTAACTCTGTGAGATGGGAGAGGCCCCTGTCCCACAGGCTGTGGGCCACGCAGGAGCGTGAGGGGCTGCTGTGGGCCGTGTGGGGTCATGGATGCCTTGGGTGGGTCCCCTCTGCTGATCTGGAAATGACGGCCGGTAGTTCAGAAGCAGCCCCTGCCGCTGTCTGGGAAGTGGGGGAAGTGGTTAGGGATGGGGTCTGCCTCCCAAGGAGCAGGAGGTGAGTGGGTTGGTACCCATCAGAGAGGACACCAGAGGCAGCACCCAGAAAGCACGGCCAGTCTGATCGGCACTGTTCCCAGAGACAGGTCCATGGGTGTGCTTTCTGGCGGGGGGGAATGTACCTCGGGGAGAGAGCAAGGGCAGAGGTTAAGAGGTGGGAACAGGCCTGGGGTGTGGCCAGGCGCAGGGAGGAGGGCTGTCGGTGACGGTGCTAATCGGGGAGGTTGGCACGGAGCAGGTGGGTCACCGGGGATGGGGGAAAATGAGGCCAAGGGGCAGCCGGGAGGCCCCGGGCGTGGCGGCCTGTCCCCTGTCTGCCCCAGCCCAGGGATGTGCCGTCCTGGGAGCAGGGGGTTAGTGGAAGTCATGGGCAGCCTGGGGGTGGCAGGGCCCTGACCAGCCCTGAGCTGGCATCCACAGCCGGGCAAGGGGACACTGGCAGTCAGCAGGCCAGCTGGGGCCAGGCTCCCCGGGAGGCCCAGCCTTGCAGGAGGGTGGTCCCCTCTGTCCCATGCCACCCCCTGGAGCCCCTGGGAACTAGACAGGGTGGGTCAGATGCTCTCACCTGCTCCGAGGGAACTCAGCCCCACTCTGCCCCACATCTGCTGTGCGGTTTACAGCCAGTGGCTCCCTTTTCCTAGCCTCAGCAGCCCATCCGTCAAATGGGGATGGCCGCTGACCTCACCAGCCAGGGCTGAGTGATAACTCCGACTGGCTCAATGGAGCTGGCTGAGGGGATTCCTGTCGGCATTGGAATAAGCCAGGAGAGCTCCATGGTGGAGGCAACACTGGGAGTGGGAACATGACCAGAGGCAGGTGGGCCGAGGTTCCCAGTGCTGGGAGGGCCACTGGTTCCCAAAGTGGGGATGAGGAACAGGCTCTGGGAGTGGCAGGGGCTTGCCAGGAACGCAGAGGGAGGGAGGGAGGGAGAGAGGGAGGGAGGGCTGGGCGGGGTGGGCTCAGGAGCCTCTAGAGGAGGACAGCGGACGAGGCACCTCGAGGCCAGGAATGGAGATGGGTGCCCTGACCACCAGGCCTGTAGGTCTGGGCATTCTCAGGGCATCTCATGGTGTGGGCCAAACCTGGGGGTCGGGGCTGGAAGGCTGGGCCGACGGCTGGAAACAAGGATCTTGTCCACCTGCAAACCCGAGAAGCGGCATCAGAAGAGCCTCAAGGGGTTGCAAGGAGCTGAGCTGGCTCCCAACCTCGGGTCTTCCTGGGCCTCCAGTGAGGGGCCGGGGCGCATGGGTTCAGGGCAGCGAGAGGGCATCTCACCCTCCCATCCTTGGCAGTGGTGTTGGGGGCCTGTCCCCCCATCTCAGGGTCTGAGTGCCAGACGGGCCTGCCAGCCAGCAGGTCCAGCTCAGCTCTGGTCCCTGGCGCAGGGCCCTGGCTCTGGCTGAAGGGGAGGCCTGGCTTGGGGTTGGGGGGGGAAGGGCAGGGCCTTCCTCACCTGGGGGCACAGTGCCAGCCCTTGCCCCTGGGACTGGTGTCGTGCCAGTAGGGGTCAGCTACTTGGAGGGAGCACCCCGACCTGTCCACGCTTCAGGCTTCTGCAGTAGTGCTGAAACTCACATGACACAGAAGTGTGTGTCTTAGTCACTCAGTCCTGTCCAACTCCTTGTGACCCCATAGACTATAGCCCGCCAGCTCTTCTGTCCATGGGATTCTCCAGGCAAGAATACTGGAGTGGGTAACCATTCCCTTCTCCAGGGCATCTTCCTGACCCAAGGATCGAACCTGGGTCTTTCGCATTGCAGTCAGATTCTTTACTGTCTGAGCCACATGGGGGTTCCCGACACACACGTAGTCGCTTTAAACTGAACCATTCAGTGGCATTTCATGCATTCTCTGCAGTGAGCGAGCGTCACCACGATTTAGTCCCAGAGCCTCCTTGTTGCCCCCGGAGAAGACCCCACCCCACGGGCATCACTCATACCCCGTGCCTGCCCCGTCCAGGCGGAGTCACTGTACCTGCAAGGATTTGCCGCCTGCAGGCTCTTCGCAGCAACGGGAGCCTGTGGCACCTGCCTTCCTGTCTCACCTTCTTCACTGAGCACATGGGCCTGAGGACGTGCCAGGACTCCAGCCCCTTCCTTCCTTCTTTCCTTCATTCATTTGTGCCAAGGGCAGCACTCAGCCTGTCCCCATGAGGTCCCCAGGAGGCCACGTGGCAGCCGCCCATGTCACCTTGAAGTCTCTGAGGATGGCAGCGCTGCCCTGATTTCCCGGTGAGACGATGAGGCTGGGGGAAGGTTAGGCGGGCTGGCATCCCTCCCAGAGACCAGGCCCCGGGCTGCGCTTTTAGGGAGGGGCACGAAGTGGGGGGTGCTTGGCATGAGGGCTGAGGGCAAAGGCCAGGAGGGGATGGGTGGAAGGTCTGAAGTCAGACCGGGGCTTCCCCGCTCGGTCTTGGGCTGGCTCCTCATCTCGGGTGTGGAGGGGATGAAGGAGCAGTAGGCACCCACAGGGAGCCAGCCTGGGCCCGTCCCGGTCCCGGATCCTGGCAGAGAAGAGCAACGCCCCCACTCAGTCTGGAAGCGATCCGCATCTCTGTGAGCCTTGAGACGCCTGACAGTGAGAAGGCTGCCTTGTGGGCAGGGGGGGCACCGCTCACCATCCGCGTGGCCTTTCCCAGCCTGCTCACCTCCCTGTTGGGCTCCTGGGTCACTCTGAAATTAGGTTTTAAACATAAAGAGTGGGGAGTGTGTGTGGCCAAGTGCCAGCCTGATGGTGGCAGACCGAGGGAGGCTTCCCCCCACTCCTCTGTGTGGCCCCGGGGGTCCTGGGGAGCCTGGTGAAGGCTCAGACCCTCTCCCCAGGAAAACAGGAAGGTCAAATCCTGCATCAGACTCCAGGGTGTTCTGGGAACCGTGGAGAAATGCTGCGGCCACTGCCGGGGTCATCAGATCCCATCCTGCCTTGCCTCTCTCCCGCCACGTGACTCAGGTTCTCCACTTTTGCACGGCCTTCCTCACCAGATGGTCAGATAACCCATTAGAGAAAGAAACAGTGTTGCCTGCTGGGATGAATGCGGGCTACTGCCGTCCGGCCAGAGTCCCAACCTAACCCTGGTTGCCCGAGGCCCTGCCGCTGAGGCTACTACGCCTGCCGCCTGCAGGAGGAAGACCCAGCCGCAGAAACCTGGACACGAGAAGGTTAGGAGGAGAGTGGCCGCAGCTGGCTGCTCTCCCGGGCCTGCTGCCTGGCATGTGGGCCGCGGGTTCCTCTGCTCCCTGGGACCCACTAGCCCTCAAGGGTCAGGGCCTTGTTGCCCCTGCCCTCCCACGAGGAGGCCTGCGTCTCACCCCAGGGTCACCGTGTGGCTTGGGTGGGGTGGCACCATTCCCCGGTCGGACAGCTGACCACTTACCCGCCTCCTCCCTTTGCGCGCTCTTTGCCCTGTGCCTGGCTGGGCTCCCTGCCCGCCAGGCACTGCCAACACCCGGGCCTGGAGCTCACGCTCTCCCAGACGTCTGGGGGGCCCAGGCCTTCCCCACGCCCCGAGCCCAGGCCCTTCATGGGGCAGGGACCCTGACTGCTGTCCATGTTCTGTTTAAGACCCCAGCAGGCTCCAGGAGCGGGAGCAGAGGCGGCCGGTAGAGGGTTCGATGGTGTCGGCCCCCAGCCAGTCTCCCTGGGAGAAGACCCCTCACTCCACGCATCCCCTGGGTCTCAGAGACCACCCCCCACACACACCAAGTGCACAGAGCCAGGTCTCGGCTGTGAGAACAGGCTTCACCCCAGGCCACACCAGGGGCGCACACACTAGCCCCCAGAGAGCCTCCCACCCTGCAGCTGCTGAGCTGGAGACAGAGCCTGCAGTCCCAGCCCCTGGGGGCCCCGGGGTGGGGGGTGGGTCTCCAAGTCCAGGGTTTTGTGAGAAGGTCCCCCCCGCCCCCTGCACGGGCCACAAAGCAGAGCAGAGCATGGCAAGAGCCCAAACCACGGTTTCCTACCACCTGGAACCAGGGCGGATGCCGGGGCCCCCAGAACGCTGGGTGCTCGAGGCTTCGTCCCCGCGGCCCAGAGACGCCGTCTGCCGCCGCCTCCTCCTCCCATCGCGTAGGAACCGTTTCCCACGATGTTGGAACTTTCCACAGGCCTGACTTCTAACAACTGCACATCATTCAATTAGACAGACGCGGACGGTTTCTCAGCCGGCCTCCACGCACATCTGGGCTGCTTCCGGGTTCTATCGCTTATAAATAACACAACCAGAGGAGTCTCCGGGCGGCTGGTTTTCTGGGTTTCGCATTATTTCTTCAGGTTGAATTCCCAGAAGCAGAATCACTGGGTCAAAAATATGAACACATTATGCTTGTTGCTACACACAGACGTCAGAATAAATCTGGGACCCTGCCTGGCACGGAGACGGGACTCCGTGCTGAGCCGCCCCCTGGGGCCAGGCTGCCCGGGAACCGGCAGCTCCCCGGCACATCCCCGGGGGGCCGAGATGGGGGCCTGGGCTTCATCTGGGGTGTTGAGCTGGCACCAATCTCGGCCCACGCTGTGGGCTCCCTGAAATTCCCATGAGGGGCCCTGGTGGACCTCCGAGCTGACTCGGCAGTTGGAGACGGGGATGGGGGTGTAGACACCAAGAAGTCATCACTTCCTGCCCATTTCAAACATTCTGTGAAGCCCTATGACCCAGCCCTTTCCCTTCCCGCTGGGCCTCCAGCCCCCTGGATTTTCCTGTTTACTGCACCCCAGAGGCTGGCCTTGACCTGGCTTCTCTCCTCTGGGGCTGCTTCCCAAAAGGACTGTCCGATTCCATTTTTGGCCCAGGCCGGCAGGTCCAGGGCAGATGGGCTGGCCCGAGGGTTGACACCCCACAGCTGGGACTGACGCCAGGCCACGCTGTCCCCAACCCATGCAGCCAAGCAGGGCCCTGCTGTGGGCTTGGGGCCCCAGAGCTGTGGCGGGCTGTCTGGCTACCCATGGCCTCCAAGCCTGTGACCCTGGAAGGCCAAAACCGAGCTCTGGGGTCACGCAGCGCTCAGCTTGGTACATACAGGGAGAGTTAGGGTTAACCCTAACCCAGTGTGACTCCAACCTAGGAGCTCAGCGCCTCAGTGCGTTGACCCCTCATCTTTCTACTCCAGGAAGAACCAAGCCTGAGGGACAGTGCTGGGGGGGCAGTGGTGTCTCAGAGACCGCAGTGTCGTGGGGAAGCGTTCCGTGCAAGACTGCAGACAAACCATGATGTGTCCGCCTTCCTTTGTGTGGGTCACATGCCCAGCAGACCTGTGGGCTGAGCGTCCCAAGGCGCTCCCTGCAGCGCTGGGCAGGCAGGGGGCATTTTTCACCCTGTATTAGCTTTCTAATCCTTGGCCCATCCCATGGGGTGAATAGGGTAGGAAGAAATATTCCCATTTTCCAGAGGAGAGAGGTGAGGTGACTCATGGTGGTCACAAAGCTGGTGACCAGAACAGTCAGGATGAGGCCTTGAAGCCAGGCCTTCTCCTCTCAGGTTGGGGAGGAGATGGGCCCTGGGGTGGGGCCAGGCCAGGGTGCAAAAGAGCCCCTGTGGACAGTAGGCTGAAGACCCCGGGGCCAGGCACCCTCCCTGTGGACAGCAAGCTGAAGACCCTGGTGCCAGGCGAGGCTTCTGCCCTGGAGCCGGGCACCCTCCCAGGTCAGGCCCAGAAGGGGCCCCACCTGCATGGTCTGGCATCAGCCATGTCACCTCCTACTGTGACCTGTGTCTGCTCCTCTTTAGCACCACGTCTAACCTCTGGCCACCCCCTGCCCCTGTCCCCCACGTGTCTCACTGTAGCTCTCTCTGGGGCGGGTTGTTGGCCCTGCTTTACAGACAGGAAGGTCGATGCGGGAGAGCTGGACCCGCCTGAGGAAGAGTGAGGACCCATAGAGCTGGGGCAGCCCAGCTCTGGGGCTCCCACCCAGACACCAGGTCCTCACGGTCTCAGGACAGCACAAGACTCGCCCAGTGAGGGCCAGGCCGGCCTGCCTGGTTCCTGGGGGAACATACCGAAGCCCAGCGCCTGCCGGGGTGACGGGAACGTCTCCCAAGAGTCAGCACAAACGGGGGCCTCGCTGTGGGGCCTCTGGGGGCCTCCGATTCCCGCTGGGAGGCTCCCCTGAGCACCTAGGTGCGGAAACACCTGCTCGCCCCGGGATGGAGGCAGCCGGCACGGCTCCGCGTGCGGGAGAATGCAGGGCTCAGGCGCTTCCTGAGCGGAGCCAGCACCCCCATCTTGCCCAGCCGTCCAGCCTGGGCAGAGGAAGGAAGTGGGCACGGGGCGGCTGGAGGGAGGGTGCCCACCCTGGGCCCGGGTGGGAAGGGGGCTCCAGCACCAGGTGGCCGTGGCGCAGCCCCAGCCGGGCTGGGTGACCTGGGAAGGAAGTGGGTGGATGCAGTGTCTGCTGTGGACAGGCATCGCGCCAGGAGGTCTGCTCCAAGCCCTGAGGTCACTGGCCACAGGGGCTTCTCAGGCTGGCTTGGCAAAGGCACGGAGACCGGGGGTTGGGGGGGTGGGGCAGGCCTCGGAGGGTTTCTGGCTGCTGTTTGGCAGCTAGGCCTCCCCGGCTCTGGCCGGGTACCAGGGCAGCTCAAGGAGCCCTGAGCGGCCATTCTCACAGGCAGGCAGAGCTTGCCCAGCCACTGGGCGTCTCAGGGACACAGGCCTGGACTCTCATCTGGGCTCTGCTCCCAGTGCCTTGTGCCCCTCCTGAATGCTACCTTCGCCTCTGAGGCCTCAATGACCCAGTGGTCCTGCAGTCAGGACAGCCTGGCCCAGCCTTCAGCAGGGTTGCTATCGGTAAAAGGGAAAGATAAATATTTAGTTGCTTTGTAAGTAGTAAAGCCCTGGAAGGATGAATGGTTTTATTCAGAACAGCTCCAGGCGTGGCTGAATCCAGGGGCTCCGGCGATGCCATCTATTTAAGTTTGTCTCTGTCCACTTCTGGGCCCCTCGGGCTCTGCTCCCCACCGTGTGGCAAAGAAGGCTCACGTCCCCACCGCTCAGCAACTCCTGTGGGAGACGGACTCCGCACAAAGCCTGGACCTTTGCCACGGGCAACTCGGGCCTCGTGCCCATCAGTGGACACAGAAGTCCAGACACACGGGCGGATGGTTAAGGGAGCAGCAGTAGATGTCCACTCAGAGGGCTGACTGCGAGCCAGACCCAGAATCCCTGAGCGTCCACTTAGCCCATTCCATCCCCTCACAAGTCCCAGAAGTGAGTCCACTCTACAGATGAGGGGCCTGAGGCTCAGAGCAGGAAAGCCACCTGCTTAAGGCCACTCAGCTTGCTAGACTGTGGCCAAGAAATGTGGATCAGGGGGCCCTGACCCCAGAGTCTAAGATGCACCCCCCAAGCTCTCCCTCGGGTGTTAGGGACGATTCGGGAAGCCCTTGGCAGTGCAGAAGTCAGTTATCTGACGTCTGTGTTGTCATCCCTGTACCAGGGCCTGTCTGCTTGGGGCGCCTCTTATTTGGGGTTGACGCTTGAGGTGAAGCCTCTCAAACTGGGTACCTGTGGGGCCCAAGAAGAGCTGAAATCCATGGGACAAAACACAGCCTGTTTATTCTGAGCTGGGTCTTACTCAGGGGCAGGTGGTAGATGTCAGGAATGGTGTGGATCCAGCTCCAGACCTTTCCATAAAGCAAGGAAGTCACAGCGAGAGAGTCACACAGATGGGTTAGTCCCAGGGTCTCTAAGTCATGTTTACACAAGAATAGAGTCTATTGCGTGTGCAATAGCTCTATACTACATTATCGTGTGTGTAAGAGTGTTATTGCCCCCAGGAGGTAACAGTGGTAAAGAATCTGCCTGTCAATCCAGGAGGTGCAGGAGACATGGGTTCAATCCCTGGGTCGGGAAGATTCCTCTGGAGCAGGAAATGGCAACCCACTACAGTATTCTTCCCTGGAGAATTCTATGGACACAGGAGCCTGGCAGGCTGTCCATGGGGTCACAAAGAGTTGGACACAACTGAGCGTTTTAAGTTAACCAGTTAATAGTGTTATGCCTGAAAAAAAAAAGGTACAGAACTTAATTTTAAAATACTTCATTGCTAAAAAATGCAAGAGCTGTAGTAACACGAAGAATCACTGGCCACAGTCACCATAGCAAATGTACTAACGATGAAAACGTTTGAAATATGGAGAGAATTACCAAAATGTGACACCCAGACAGGAAGTGAGCAAATGCTGCTAGAAAAACGGCTCCGACTGACCAGCTCAATGCAGGGTCACCACAAACCTTCCATTTGTAAAGATCGCAGTGCTCAAGAAGTGCAATAAAATGAGATGCACCTGAATTCTAAAACAAATGCAAACTCATTTTTAAATGTGAACACGTGCATTCATGCAAGGGGACAGCCATAGTGGGCTCCTGGTCAGGACAGAACCTAGAGCTTTCCTGACCTTGAGATGCAGACCTGAGCTGCAGAGACCCTGGGCTGTGGGGTGACCCCAGGCGAGGTGCCGGAGAGCGGACACGGCATGGGAGATAGGGGGCTGCCGTGAGTCAGCTCAGAAAGTCCCCGGTTTGTACTTTCTCATTCTTCCCCCGGGTTGAGCGTCTCTACTGCGAGCCTCAGGCTCTGCGGATCTCAGGCAAACTGTCCCACACAAGTCCTGTCCTCAACGGAACGAGTCCTGACCCGATGGGTGAAAACTCAAGACAGTCACATGACATCTAACCATAAAGATGGCCCAGAGGTTGGGGTGCGGGCCTAGGGAGGCTCCTGGGAAGGGACCCCAAGAGAGGAGGAGCCTCCACCTCTGAGACAGCCCACCCTGCGGGCTCTAACAAAGGCGGGGAAAAGCGCCCAGATGTGTTTTAAACACGGCTTCCGACACTGTAAGTCAACTCCACTCCCATAAAAGTTAAACAAGCAAAACCCTCGGCCTTGGCTGGGGCTGCCCACGGCGTAACTCCCTTCTCTACGCTTCTTGGTTTTGTCTGAATTTTTATAATGGGGGTGGATGGGAGTGTTTTCAGTCATGTGAAAAAAGTGGAACTGGTAAACACAAACATGTTTCTTTTTCCTCAATTGGCCTTGAAGTAAAAAAAGTTGCCTCCCACAGAGGGAGAGAGGCCCAGGCCTCCCTGGCTCACCCGAAGTGCGGTGCCAGCCCGAGCCTCTCTGCCTTGGTCTCCCCACCTGGGAAGCTCAGAGCCTGTAAGATCGGCTGCGGTCAGGAGGCCGGGCCCTTCTGGGGATCCTCCCCACCTTCACGTCCCCTCTGGGTCCCTGGGTCCCTGGCCCCGGCCGCTGTGGGTCCCAGGGCCCAGCTTGGGACTGAGCATCATGTGTGTGTGTGGGGGGGGTATAAATCAATGGTGTGGGGGCTGACAGGGCCTCTGGGAGATGGCGCTGGTCCCCCCACCTCCACACGCTGGATGTACCCGGGGGCGCAAACATAGCACGGCTTGCCAGCTGGGCTCTGCGTTTAGTGGACAGGGCAAGGTCAAGTTTCAGCATCATCGTCACATTTTAGCAGAGTGTTCTCGCCCTGTGGGGCTGCGGGTCATCTCCTGGCCCGAGGAGGGAAGGGTCCAGCAGCCACCAAGCGCGGAAACCAGGGCAGCTTTCTCCCTGCAGGCTGCGACAAGCCGAGTCCCACTTTACGAGTGGACTGACACCAGGGCATCTCGCGAGGTCGTCTCATCTAACGCAGGCCCTGCTGTTGCCACGTGCCAGCCGGCGGGCACGGAGGCAGGTGCAGGCAAACCCCGAGAGATCCCACCTACCCTCGACCCGTCCCCTTGCCAACACCCACAGCCTGGTGCAAAGCTTGTGAAACTCAAAAAGCAGCTTTCTCTGCATTAAAACCCCTTGCATTGGTTTCCTGGCCAGAAGTCCGAGATCAAGGTGTCAGAGGCGCCAAAGAGGGTCTCCCCGCTCCCCCAGCCTCTGCGGCTCCCACCGGCGGTGGGCAGTTCTCGGTGGGTGTTCCCGGCTTGCAGCCACATGCCCCTGATCTCTGGGTCCATTGTCACGGAGCCTGCTCCCAGGTCCCAGATCCCTTCGTCGCGGGACACGGGTCACTGGATGGGAGACCACGTTCTCCAGCCTGGCCTCACTTTAGCTTGATCACATCTGCAAAAACCCTATTTCCAAAGAAGGCCACATTCACAGGTTCCCGGAGGAAACCATCTGCTGCATCTCTGGGGACACAGCTCAGCTCGTAACACCCAGGAGTGGTGGCAAGTGATAAACCAGGACCTGCTCTTGGCCAGCAGGGCCCGGCATGGTGAGGGACATGGGGCCCACGGATCCTGTTGAATGCACCCAATTTCATTCGACGCAGCCAGGCTAGAGGCTCAGGAGAGCCCTTGGCACCCAGGGCTGGTTCCCCTGGGAGCAAAGCGGACGTGCTGGGGCCAGTCTGCCTGCACAACATCTCCCTTCACTTCCTGGGGTCTCTGCCCCCCGATGCCTCCCCAGAGAAGCCCCCTGAGCTGACCTCGCCCAACGGACCTGCCTCCCGCCTGCCCCATCGTGCAGCACAGAAGGAGCGATGTCCCCTGAGTCCACAAAAGGCTCTCTCACCACCCAGCCAGGACCCTCGTCCTGCTCGAAGCAAAGCCTGAGGTCTCCAACCCCTACTCAACCCCCTGTTGCCTTGCCACCGCCTCCCTGCACTCTGGGCGCCAGTCCATTTCTCAGCTGGGGGTCCAGTGGGCTCAGAGCAGACTCAGCTGATGGAAGAGGTCGGGGCTCAGGCAGCCTTCACACAGAGGCCGGGTAGGTCACTGCTGCCCAGGGGTTGCGGCCCCGGCCTGGCAAGACGTGCAGGCACATAGACAGACGGATGGATGGATGGACAGCAGGCCGCTGCAGCTGGTTGCTGGGCATACCGCATCACGTCCTCTGGGACTAGCTGGACCCCCTCTGGCAGCCAGGGTGGGGCGGTGCAGGGCTGTCCCTGCTCCCAGTTTTGCAGGGCCACAGTGGGCAGTGGTCTCCACGCAGAGATGGCATCTGCTTTGCTTCATGGCTCTTCCCGCGTATTAAGAGCCAAGCCTTGCTGTTCTAAGTGAGGAGCAGACGTTAGTACAAGCACGCTCAGGACCCCCAGCTTTGGGGAAGCGTGGGTGGATACCCACCCCCCGGAGTCAGGGCCCCCAGGAGGGGTGAGGGGCCCCTGTCACGTTCCCCACCACAGCCCACCTTCCCCAGTGCCCTGCACAGGGGGCACTTGACTCTGGCGCCAGCAGAGCCCTGGGCTGGCAGCCCCTTCTGGGTCCTGCCCGCAGGTGTGGGAACCAGCGTTCCTTCTGTGAGATGAGAGGGAACGAGGGGCAGAAAACACATGAGGCCCATCCCCCCAGCCTCATGGGTGCCCAGGCGGGGTGCTCAAGGCTCAGTAGTCACCCTGGCCTTTCCTGCATGCAGCTAAGGCCAGGAGGGGCCACCATCAGGGTTCCCAGGTCCGCTGCCCCCCACACCGCCCCACGGCCGCGCCCCCGGGAACAGGCACCCTAATCCCATCACAGCCTGCTGGTTCCCACAGCGCTCAAGTATTTTTATCCTCCCTGTGCCCGGGTGATAGCTGGTCTGATTTATGTTGTGCTAAGACCCTCGGTGGCTGCAGGCCCCTCTGGCGGGCTGGACGGCGCTGAGCGGTCCTCTCTCCAGCGGGGACCACACAATTATTGCCACACAAAACACGGCTTTCCTTGCTGGTTTTTGAGAACTGTTGCACCAAATGTTTGCCTGAGAGATGCTGATTGTGATGAAAAGAAGAAGGCTGGAGAGGCCAAGGAAAAAGGGACAAGAGAGCGGGAGGTTGCAGAACCCCCTCCGGATCGCGGGAGCTCCCATCGCAGGCATGGACCACTGGCATTTGCCACCAAAGAGCCTGTTTTTATTTAAACGGCCCAGAGCAAGTCTCTGACTAAACTAACATTCCCACGCCAACACTCAGCAGCGCCTCTGGTTTTTGGCAAATTTTTTCCTTAGCTGTCAAGGCAGAAATATAGAAGAATTCTGGTCTTACTTAAGGATTGTTGGGTTTTTTTTTTCCCTGCCCCTGGAGACATGAAAATAATTCACAGATGTGCAGTACCTGCTAATGTCTGCGCTCCGTTTAGTCCGGGAAGAGAATTCCCTGGGCTCCGTGTAACCCAAACCCCGATGTCCAGGCCCATTTTCTTTTTAACAGGGGGCTGCGGCGGTGGTGGGGGGCGGGCGAGTGCAGGGGAGGGCGGAAGTCCTAGACATGTTTAAATGTGTCTGGAGCAAATGGGAGGAAACCCAGGCAGCCCTGAGAAAGCAGTGGATGGGCTGAGATTCCCTGTGGGTCCACGGTGGGGTCGGGCAGCTGGAGGGGCGGGGGCGGTGAGCTTGAGGGGGTGGGTTCGCAGGGTGGGTGGGGGGCAAAATGTCTGCAGAGGCTCCTCCTCAGCAAATCCCTCTGGGGCAGAAAGATTTTGCTGTGGGAAGCCTATGTCTTCCCTGTGAAAATAAAGATGGACTTTTTTAAGAAGGCAATTTCCAGCTATTTTTAACTTCAGAAAGGAAGAAAGGGAAGGAAGGCGGGACGGAGGAAGGAAGGGAAGAGAGAAGGAAGGGGAGAGGTTGGAGCTGGGGGAGGAGAAGCCCAGCCCGGTTGTTCCCGGTGTGAGTGACTCAAGCCTGCTGAGGCTCCTACCAAAGCTGGGGGTGGGGCCAGGCAGTTTCATCCCCCGGGGCCCTTTTTTTTTCTTTTTTTTTTGGAGAAAGTTCTGAGCTGCAGCCAGCAGGGCTGGGCTGGGTAGAAGCTCCCTAGAGCCAGCCTGCCCCCACCTCCCAGCAGGCTCTGCAGGGGTCCCAGGACCCACGGGTGGGGGCTGGGATGGGGACACCAGGCTGGGTTCCATGACTTCAGAGCCTCAGTGTCCTGTCCATAAGGTGGGCAACCCCGCCCCTCAGCCAGCCCTGCAGGGGTGTCACCTCTGAGCTGGACAGCCTTCTCTGAACACCCCCACCTCCCGCCCCAACCCGCCCCCCACCGCCCCACGTTTTAGCCAGCCAACCCTGCTCCACACCATGCCCCCAGTACTAGGCGGGCCCTTCCTCCTCAGGCTGGCTGTCTCCAGGGATACCCAGAAATGGGCCACTGAGCCCTGAGTGACCCAACCCCAAGTCTAGCTCTGCCCTGGCCCTCCGGGCAGCTTAGGGGTCAGGGGTCTGGAGAGGTCCAGGCCGGGCCCGTCTTTTCAGAGCTTGGGAGACCAGGCCCAGAGTCCTTTCCTGCTGGGTCAAGCTCTGAGCATTTGGGGAGGGGGGTCCCTACAGAGAAGCAGGTGGTCTGTCAGGGCCTGTGCACGCCCCGTAGCCCATGCCTCCATGACAAGCACCAGGGCCAGTTCTGCAGCTCTCGAAGCCCACACCAGCCAGGCCTCATCAGCTCACCTACTCAGGGAGGCAGCTACCTGTCAGGGGATTTGCCTGGGCAACACTCCCTAAGCTCTGTGCCTCCCTCTGAGAGGCTGACCCTCCTTCCTGGGTTTCCTGGGCAGCAGGGGGCAGGCCGGGGGGCTTACAGTCAACCCCGTTCCCTGGCCCTGAGCTGTCTAGAGGCCTTGTGCCCTCAGGGAGTGACCGCTGTGTGTGACAGGTGAACAGGCCCCTCAGAAGGGCAGGGCCTGGTGCAGGGTCCTGCAGCATGGCACCGTTTGGAAGTCACCAGAGTGTATGCATCTGTTGGGGGGGGCAGGACCCACAGTGACAGGTCCCTGTGTCCACCGCACCCCCTGAGGAACACCGCATGGAGGTGTGAGAGTTGGGAGGCCCAGGGGTTCTGGGACAGCTTCTTTTTTAAAATTATTTTATTTATCTTTGGCCATGGTGGGTCTTTGTCGCTGCTCGGGCTTTTCTCCAGTTGCGACTGAGTGGGGGCTGCTCTCCAGCTGTGGGGCATGGGCTGCTCATCGTGGGGGCCTCTCTCGGGGCACACAGGCTCTAGGGCACGTGGGCTGCAGTGGTTGCAGCACATGGGTCGATAGTTGCAGCTCATGGGCTCAGCAGTTGTGGCGTAGGGGCTTCCGGATGGCTCAGCGGTTCAGAATCCGCCTGCCAAAGCAGGAGATACAAGAAACACAGTTTCCATCCCTGGGTGGGGAAGATCCCCTGGGAAGGACACGGCAACCCACTCCAGTACTCTCGCCTAGAGAATCCCATGGACAGAGGAGCCTGGTGGGCTACGGTCCAGAGGGTTGCAAAGAATCGGACACGACTGAAGCGATCAGCACACACCCGTGGACTTGGTTGTCCTGCGGCATGTGGGATCTTCCCAGACCAGGGATCAAACCCATGTCTCCTACAGGGGCAAGTGGGTTCTTTACCACTGAGCCACCAGGGAAGCCCTGGGACAGCTTCTTGGAGCTGGTGAGGCCAGTGAGGGAGGGGTCATTTCAGCAGAGCAGGGGACCGACCCACTGCAGACGGCCTGGGACTCAGGGCACGAGGGGGTGTCCCCAGGCCTGGCGGAGCTGGCCCAGGAGGTCTGCCAGCACCCGCAGGGGGGCCCCGGCCGGCCCACTCCCAGCACAGACAGATCTGGGTGACCGTGGATCCCTGCGTGGGGAGTGAGTGCAGGCAGATGAGCCAACTGGAGACCCAGCCTACCCCTTCCCTTCTGGGTGCTGGCAGGAGTCCAGCTTGGGGAAGAGGAGCGGGGAGCAGGCGGAGCCCCAGGCACACACGCACGGGGGTGCCCGGCCCGGGTGCAGCCCGTCGTGGTGGAGGCATGCTACGTCGCCACCGAAACCACCTCCAGAAAAACGCTCGAACCTCTGGAAATGTTCTGGGTTGCTTTCGAGACGAAAAGGGTGGACAGGACTCTAGGAATCTGTTGGTCGAGGAGGAGACCAAGCCCAGGGCGGCAGGCATGGGCCCTCATGAGCCTGCTGGTCAAGGCCTGGCTGTGGTGGGGCAGGAGGCTGGGCACGTCTCAGGCGCCCAGGCCCTCTCTTCCCAAGCGGGTCAGACACATTTTACAATTAAGTTCAAAAGGTGGACAAGCGCCACCCCTGGGGTTCTGGACTCTACCCCCGGCTGCCCTGGCGGGCATGGCCCCCGCCCCCACCCTCACCTCTCCTCACCACACCCTGTCCCCTCTGCCGCAGGGCCACTGTCACCTGCACCGAGCTGCCCAGCTGCCCCCATGCTATGAGGAGCCCACGAGGCCAGGGCGGGCAGCAGCCCTGTTATGGTCCCAGACAGCTCACCCCAGGCTTCCGGAGCCCATCTGCCTGCTGAGGAGCAAGGCGGGGACCTGGCCAACCCAGAATCAGTCTTCTCAGGACGACCAGGAAAACCAGGAGCACCCCACACCCTCCAGGTGCATCCGAAGCACCAAGACCAACCTCTGCAGGAGGGAGAGGGGCTGGGGCCCCAGGACCAGGAGTCTCTGTCTGGCTGCACCTTAGAATCAGGGCAGGGGAGCTTTAAACAGCACCCCCCCGCCCAGCAAGCCAAATCATGCTGGACTCCCTGGAGGAGGGGGCTGGGGTGAGTTTCTTTGGGAGGCAGGAATGGACTCCCCAGCAGACCTCCCCTGCCCATCCTGGCGATGGTATCCCTGGGGACAGAAGAGAGGAAACTGACCCGCTCAGCCTGGGATGCGGGGGCTGAGGGCCTTCTCCTCTTCGGGCCCAGCAAGCTGGACCCTGCAGAAGAGCGTGGCCACAAGACACTGACCCCTCTGTGAGCCGGGCCTGCAGCCTCACCCGCACCGGTCCCAGGTTCCCCAGGCGGCCTGGGGGCCTGTGCAGGGACCGCCTGGCAAACCTGGCCCCAGTGCCCACCACAAGCAGGCAGGAAGCCCCAAACCGTGTTCCATTGCTGTGCCCCCCGGATTCAGTGCTGGCCACCCCAGGCCCCACTCTCCCACTGGGCTCTGGACAGGACCCGCACCCCAAATTCCCCTCCTCTCCCCAACACCCCCAACCAGGGCTGCCCCTAGGCTGCCCATCCTGTAAGAGGAGGTCTCCAGGGTCTGGGACGTCAGGACCCCCAGTCCTCCCCACCTCAAACCCCTTGGCCTGGGAAGGTTGTTAAAGAGAGATAAGAAGGGGCCTAATTTGTGATTGGAAAAGCTTGGTGCTCACTTGCCAGGGCTTGGCCCACCTCCTTCCCAGGCCTGGAGGGGAGGGAGGTCTGGCCCAGCCCCTGACCTTGGCCTCACACAAGCCCCTCCCCAGTCCCAGGCACTTCTGATTTTGCCAGGGTCTCCTGGGGGCCCCAGTCGCCCACGGGATACCCCAGGAAGCAGGTGGCTGGCATGGGGGTTAGAAGCTTGGGAGGCCCCCTTCTCTGTTATCACTGGCTAATGAGAGTATCCGGCCCCTGGGCAGAGGCCCAGTGTAGGCCTGGCAGGGCTGGCAGAGTCAGGTGAGACTCCCCCGGTCCCGAGTCCCTCCTCCAAGACTGCTTCCTTGGTGGAAGGCTGAGGACTTGCTCCCAAGCCAGGGCTGGATGGGTCTTTGCTTTTGATCTGGGGCCTGTTGGCAGAGATGCTGGGCTCCAATGGAAGGGCACACGGGCAGTGGCCCCAGAGGAGTGCTGGCCCTGAAGCCCTCCTCTGTCCATCCCTGGGAGAGGAGAGGCTGTAGTGTGCAGAGCCCTGAGACTGTGAGCTGGTTGTTGTGGGTGGGCAGGGGAGGGACTTCGCAGCCGCACCCCCCTCCCCCCTTCCTGCTAAGGAAAATCTGCTTCTCCAGGCCGCCTGGCTGCTGTTATATAAACATCTCTGCTGCCTCCAGGCGCCTCCTCTCCCCGGCACTGACCCCGAGAGGAGTTACCCCAGGCTCTGCGAAGTGCCATGCCGCCAGCTTCCTGGAGGAGGCAGGCCAGGGAGTCTCCAGCAGCAGCTGGACAAGCTGTCCCTCCTGGTGCTCACAGCTGCATCCTAGCTGGCCCCAGGTGCCCTGCAACAGGTGCACCAAGGAGGGTGGGCTGGAGCAACCTGCCCACCAGCAGGCAAACCCCACTCTGCCCACCTCTCTGGGCCTCCCTGGCAAGGGCGGCTTCTCAGCCAGCCTCTGGGATTTCTGCAGTCCTGAGGGTTCTCCTACCAGGGAACCCCATGCCGGCTCACTACCCTGTGTTGAGAGGGGGTGCTGTTTTGCACCAGTGTGAGGCTGTAAACCGGCTTAGCAGGGACAATGGCAGGCATTTTGGACGCCCAGCACTTAACCCGGGCTGGCACAGGATGCCCAAATCTGGCGCTGTGGTGCAGAAATAAGTCACCCGGAAGGAGCATGGGGGAGGGTCCAGGGCTGCCTGACCCACAGCGTGCTTCGCGGGCCACCTTAGGCTGGAGGCGCGGGAGAAGGGGTAGGACGGTGAGCAAGGAGCGTCCGGTGGGGGTCCCTCCTGGGGGAGCTGGTGCGCAATCTTTCTGGCCAGGAGCTGGCCCCAGGCTATTTCCTTGGGGGTACCCAGGGTCCCTTTGGCTGCAGCCGCGGCACCACCATCCTTCAGGGTCAAATGCCCCGGTCTTCACAGCCGCGGAGGTGGGGGCGGGTCTGGGCTGGATCTTTCAGAGGTTTTAAGTTGCGACCAGGGGGGCTTCTAGGATTGGAGCCCCGGGCCAGGGGTACACTCAGGGCTGCCGATGGCGCGACTTCTCCCAGAGCCTCTGTCCCAGGGACCCCCACACTCGTCTGCCCGGCCCAGGTCCTCTCGGGGACAGGCCTGTCAAAGGTGCCCCTTTCCTCGCTCCGCCTGCGCCTCCTCCGCTATTGAGATGTAAATCGTTGCCAATTGTCGCCGGGCGCGGCGGGATCCCACAGCCGGATCCTTCCGCAGCCCCGGAGCAAACTTTGGGTCTCCGAAAACTTTCGAACGAGAAGTAGTCCCTTAGGGCATGGGCCCCGACCCCGCTCCGCACGGCCGCGGCCCCATCCCCGGAGGACCCGGGCTTGGGACCCCGCGCCCCAGCCTGAGGAGGCGCGGGGCTGGTCGAGGAGAGCGGAGGGGCGCGGCCAACGAGGGGGCGCGGGGTGCGGAGGGATCGGCGGGGGCCGGCCCCGGGGGCGGGGCCGACGGGGCGGGGGCGGAGCGCGCGGCGGCCGGGAGCCTCACTAGTGCCTCGGCCGCGGGAGGGAGCGCACGGGCGCCGGTATCGGGGCACGGGCCGCGGGCGCAGCGTACGAACGATCGTGGGCGCGGAACCGGGCCGGGGAGGCCGCGAGAGCCCAGGGACGCTCTCCAGCCGGAAGGAGAGGGCAGTAGCGGGCCGTCACTGCCCGTGGGACAGTCCCTCTGCGCGCGGGTGTGCCCGAGCCCCCGCCGGCCGGGCGCAGGAGGCCGCCCCCGGGCGCAGCGGGCAGCCGGTGGGCAGGCATGCCGCCGCTCCTGGCGCCCCTGCTTTGCCTGGCGCTGCTGCCCGCGCTCGCCGCACGAGGTAGGCGACTGCCCGCCGCGAGCTCGCAACTTTCCGCGCCTTCAGAAACTTTTGGCGGCGCCCTAGGCGCGCGTCCTCGGGTGTCTGGGAGCGGGCGGCCAGGGTGGGGAGGGGGACCCGGCGACCCGGGGCGGGGTAGGAGCCAGAGTCCCGGGCTCGGGGAGAAGGACTGACCTTCCCCAGCGCCGCTTGCCCGATCGGGATGGACTTGGCGCCGCTCGCGCCTGGAACCGAGTTTGGCGCCGGGTTTGAAGTCGGCTTTGAAGCCGGGCGTGGGCATCTGGGGGCCTGAGAGACCTAGCTCTGGGCTCGCCCTTCACCAGCCGCGCGTGGGGCTCGCTCCCGGGGCGGGCGGACGAGCTGCCTACTACTTTTCGGTTTGAATCGAGTCGGTTTTGGTTTCCTGTTGCTTTGGGGCCATTTATCTTTTTTCTTCGCCTCTTGCCCGCCCCGGGGGCGGATGTTGGGGCGCGGAGCTTGGGGTCCAGGGCGCCGCGATCGTCTTTACAGAACCGCACTGCGGGACCTGGCTGCCCAGAGTGGTGGGCAGAGGGGAGCGGGGTGGACCAGGCGGCCCGGCCCGGCCTCCCTTCGGAGTAGGAGAGTTCGGGCAGGGCCCGGGCGAGGGCCCCAGAACCAGGTGTCCCCCGGCTCCTGGCCGCCCTGCCCGCGGTGTTCCCTCCCCACACCCGGTCGCTACTCCTATCCTGGCTCACAATTTGGGGCGGCGTGGGGGTTGTGTGTGCAGAAGATTCAGCTGCTACTGATGGACTTTCACTTTGTGGAGTTCACATTTGGAAACCTTGCAGGGGTTGGGGGGGCGGTCATTCCTCTCCGTTTCCCGTGGAGAGGAGCTCCAAGGAATCGGGTGGTGATTAATGCTTCTCTTCCCCTAAAAGTTGGAGGGAGAGCTAGTTCCCTGCTTCCTGAAGATGGGGTTCCATGTCACACCCCGTCCCCACCCCCAGAGGGGGCTTAATTTACACAGCCCTGGTAAGAAGGAGGCAGGGGGTGGGTGGCACGGCGGGGGTGGGGGGGGAGTGGATTAATTACTCCCTTCCCGGGAATGAAGTCAAATTCCTTCCAAATGGAGCATCTTCACCGTCACCCCCAGCCCCTGGCTGTGTGGGGGGGAGGCTGCCACTGAAGATGCCCACCCTGGGGAGCCGGTATTGAGGCTCGGTGGAGGCGTGGCCAGGTCCCTGGGGTGCAGTCCTGGAGCCCCAGGAGGCGGCCCTGGCGCACAATGGGCTGCTCTGATTCCTCTGCCGGGCGCTTTGTTGGCGGGCGGGGCAGCGGCGTTTGCAGCTGTCGCAGTTTCCCACGAGCTGGGGCGCTGAGTGTGGCCAGCACCGCCACCCCCCCAGCGCCACCCCCTGGAAGAGCTTGTTTGAACAGCAAGACAATCCTGGTGGTTGGATAGGGGCCCCAGCCCAGCCAAGGTCCCCAGTGAAGCCGGGGTTAGGGGTGAGAAGTTTGGGAGACTGGCCCAGGGTCATCCCAGCGTTTCTTTCCTGCTGTCTACAATGCATTTCAGGCCACTCCTCCCCACCCCTCCACCCACTTTGAGCTTGACCTGTCCACCTGCCACCCAGCCAGTCTATTCCTCCCCGCCCCATCTCTGACCCCAGAACTCTGGGCAGAATGTTGAGTCCCCTTGGGGTTCATGCAGGGCTTCCTGGGGGCCCCCTGCACCCAGTAACCCCAATGACAGGAGGTGAAGGGTGGACAGTGCCCCTGGGGGTGCTGGCCGAGCTGACCTCTCCTCTTGCCCCTCCCCAGGCCTGCACTGCTCCCAGCCCGGTGAGACCTGCTTGAACGGCGGGAAGTGTGAAGTGTTCCCCAACGGCACCGAGGCCTGCATGTGAGTATGGACCCCGCGCCCCTGCAGGGACCTGTTGCTTTGTCGGACCAGAGCCCCTGCCTTCTGCAGCGGGCCGGTGGGGACAGAACACTGGGCCATTGTCTTCTGGAGATGGCCCAGAAGGCTGGGCGCGGTCACGTGCTAGTTTATTGGACAAAGTCTGGCAATTACTTAATCACCAGCAATTATGCTGCGTGTGGAGCCCAGCCTGGCCGCTGGTGGTTCGAGCGCTCCTTTGAGGACCACCTCGGGCTCCTGGGGTGCTAGGTGGGCATCCCTGCTCCCCCATTTCTTCCCAAAGTCCCTGAGGCCTGCAGGGAGGCTCCAGAGCATCTGGAGGGAGGCCTGGCCCTCCCCGCCCCACCAGCCGGGGAGAGTGCCTCTGCTGGGGACAGGTGAGGCTTGCTCCAGGCAGGTGAGCGCCTCCTGGACAGGAGGTGCCTCTGAGCGAGAAACTGACCAGTTCAAAGGCACACCCACCCTTTGCCGCCCTCTGCCTTCCCTGGCCTCTCCTCTCTGGCCTCAGGTGAGGTTGGGGAGAGGCGGTTGGAACTCATCGAGGTGGCTGTGCCCGTCTCCGCCGGGGTATGGGTGGCAGTTCCTGCCAGGAGCTCTGTCTCTGTCCCCAGCTCTGACCTCCTGACCTGGTGGCCCTTCGCCTTCCCAGCCCTGGGTCCTCAGCTGTGAACGGGGGTGGGGGCCGGGCGTGGCGGTGGTGTCCGGAGTCAGGGAACCTGGTTAGGATCTATCGCCTGCCTGCCCGCCTGCGAGTACCAGTCAGCCTCTCGGGAAGTTTTTCTGCTGTGGCTGATGCCCTTCAACTTGAGTTCGTCCCTGATGGGAATACCGAGCAGGCTCCTGGCGGCTGGAAAAACTCCCCCTCCCCAGGCTGCAGAAGTGGGTCCCCAGCCGGGCTGGCGCGCCCTCATTCCAACTGCTGAGGGCCCATTCCCTTGACAACCCCCAGCCCGGGCTCACTGCCGGCCCAGCCAGTGGGCAAGCAGCCCCTCCTCCCCCCACCCCGGCCCCAGACTGAAGCCAATTAAGCAGGGCTGTGAGCAGTTTAATGGACAAAACGCATTGTGTCTTTGTCGGACACTAATGAATGCGCAGTACTTTTTTTTTTTCTTTGCTTTTTTTGGGGCCTTTTTCTCCTCCTGCAGAAGCCTCACCGACGCTTGATGCCCTAAATCTTGTTTCCTTTCATTGAGAGACCGACAGCTGGGATTCAGTGGAAGTGCAGGGGCTATTGTTGGGGAGGCGGATTAATGCTGGGTGATTAAGTATGCGTGGCTTCCCAGAATGCCCACTCCCTTCCCTGCCGTTCACTGGGATGTGTGTGCGTGTAGGGCTGGGGGCAGTCTCCGTATTTCTGCAGAGGGCTCTGGGGAGGGCAGGGGCAGTGCTGGGCTGGGGAAAGTAGGAGCCGTCTCTTCTTGCGCCATCACCGGGGAATTGGGACGGGGCAGCCTGGGCCCCCCGCCCCGGGCCAGCGCTCCGGCCACACGCTGCCCTGGCCGCTGCAGCTGCCACCACTGGCCTCCGGGTGGGCGCTTCAGAGGGGCGGGGTTGGGGGAGGCTCTCCCACCCCCAAACCTGGGCAAACCTGGGCAGGCAAGTTCCTGCCTCCACAAGCCAGGCCCCGGGTCAAGGCTAGGCTGCCGGGCCCCGGGTCAAGGCTAGGCTGCCGGCCTTTTTCCTCCCTTTGGCCTGGTGATACCCCTGCCGCCTCCTTGGCGGGAAGCCTGCCTGTCTGGCCTGGCACCCCGCCTCACTCGGCCCACAGAGACCCCATTGTGCGCATCCTGCAGACCCACTGGGGAGTTGAACGGAAGTGCCGTCCTTGCAGGCCCCAGCTCTGGGCGCCTCAGGCTGGAGGCAAGGGATCAGCCATGACGGCTGGCCAGGGCCAGCCGTGGGCAGGCCCCAGTCCAGGCTTGTGGGGCAGGGTGGGGGCACTGTGGCCACCCCCAGGGTCCGCGCCGTCTTGCTTTCACCCACCACCCACTGGTCTGTGGAGGTTCTGCTGGCGGGGGCGGCCCAGCTCTCTGGGCTGAAGGGGAGAGCTGCTTTCTTCCCTCCAGGGTGTCTGGGTCTCAGGCCGACCTGGGTGTGAGCTCTGGCTCTGCAGCCTCCAGCCGAGACCTGCAGAAAGTTCTGTGACTTTCCTGCTGCTTCCCCTGTGGCCAGGGCGTGGGAATCGGTGCTATCATGTGCCAGGCGCATTCACGCCAGGTGACTCATCTGTTTCCATCCAGAGAGAGGGAACCTTCCCCAGAAGCCGCCTGTCAGGTGTCTGCGGGGCTCGGGGTCGGAAAAAGAGGTCCATGTTGTTGCGAAGGCCCTTCAGGAAGTCCCAGAGAGCGGGGCCGGGACACCCGATGGCCGTGAGCCTCTGGGGGCGGAGTGCTCTGCCCCAGGAGGGTGGCTGTGTGTGGTGGCCCCAGCGGGGGGTGCCTGGGGAGACCGGTGAACCAGGGGCGGCCTCAGGTGGGTCTTTGGGACCCTCTGCCGCCTTGGCGCCCAGAGTACGCTGGATGGAAGTCGGGCAGGTGGTGGACCTTGGCTCTGGATGATCCTGGACTTGAGGCCAGGCTCTCCTGTGCCCAGTGTCCTCGTGACCTCAGGTCATCGGGTCACCTGAACCCAGATTCCCCCAGTCTGTAATCCGCGCTTGATCTGTGATTGATCTCTTGGTGGTGCGTGAAGGTTACGTAAGAGGCACGCAGCAGGCGCGGGGCGAGTGTCCGCTCCCTTGCTGCCTTCTCCTTTTGAGCTGACAGCGCTGGTTTCAGGATCCTCATTCGAGAGAGTTTAGTCGTCTAATGAGTGAGTTCAGAGAACCCGAAAGATACAGCCTGGTGGGCCCGAGCCGGGGCACCGCCTGGGAGGGGCCAGCCAGCGACTCCGAGGACTTCTCACCCGCGAGGGTAGCCGTGAACACCCTCCTTGCTTCCTTCCCAATTCTGAGCACCTGTTGTGTGCTGGGCGCTGCTCTGGTCGTGGGCATATGGGCTCAGGTCCGACGCAGCCCCCGCCCCCATGGTCTCTCCGCTTTCCAGTGTGGGGGTTAGGCGAGGCGGCCTGAACACATGACACGTCAGCGGGAGGGGAGTGCAGTGGGCAGGGCGGCCCGGCCCCATGTGTCTGGCAGCAACCCCGGAACCGTGGGCATCGGGCGTGTAGCGGGGCCCAGAGATGTCGGCGCCGGGCCCAGCGTCACACAGCCCGGCGTAGCGCCCAGCCCCGCCTCGCTCTGTCCGGGGACGTGTGTTCCTAACCACGGCCGCATCCTGCCTGTACTGCCCCCGGGGCCCTCGCTGGCCGTCCTGTGAGGAAGCAGGGCGGGGACAACGACTTCCCTTTAGAAGAAGAGGGTCAGGGGCCGAGTGGAAGTGACTCGGCCACCCGGCTGCAGAGGAACAGTCTACGTCTGTGTCACCTGGCCCGCCCGTTTCCACTGAGTCACCTGCGCGTCCCGGGCGAGGCTGGGGGAGGAACAGGTTAATTCTCAGCCTCACCCCCGCCCCCACCCCGGGCTGAGACCGAACCAGGTCTGTACAGGACTTCCTCTGTTTGTCAACGCCTGGGCGCCAAGGACGCAGGGTTAGAAAAACACAGCGAACGCACAGCCTCAGCCCAAAACCATCACCTGCTGCCTCTGACCACGGCGGGCGGACGTCAGGGAGCACACGAGCCCCACAGGAAGGTGCCCTCCTTGGGCCTGGCTCTGCCTCTATGGCGGCCAGTGTTTTTTCCACTGGGGGAAAAAAAAATAGGGATTTTTTTAAAAAGAGAGAGAGAAAAAAAAAGAAAGCTGTGCCCTTAGCTGGAAGAGGGTGGGGCCGGGCAGACAGCTGAGAGAGAACGCTTTTCGTCAGCTGAGCTGGGTCAGGGCAGCCGGGGCCACGCGTGAGAGGGCAGGTGCGGGGCCCCCTCCCCGAGGTGGCGGGGGGTGGGGGTAGGTCCAGAGGGCGGCACGGCTCCACTCCCCCAGGGCTGGGTGGCAGCCCAGGGGTCCCGCGGAAGCCGGCACTGGCTCCATCCCTCGCTGACCGTGACGCTGATGGGTGGCTGTGGCCGTCGCAGGCAGATGGGGCTCCCACTGGGCAGGGCCGGGCCGGGCTGGGCTCGAGGAGGGCACCTTTCCTGTTTCATGTCTCGCCTATAAATAGTGAAAGGATGTGGCTTTGCAGAGTCGATTGAGTGTCCTGATTGTTTTCCTCAATAAAGTGCCCACAGTCGCTCCACGCACAGACAGCCCCTTTCATCCGACCTCGTTAAAGTGCGGCAGACGTCTTCTTCGGTGGCCTCACACCCGCTCAGGGTGGCGGCCGGCTCTGCATCTCATCCTCAGTCCCCACTTTACAGGTGGGAACGGCTGAGGCTGAGAGATGAAGAGGCTGGGAACGGGAGTAGGGGACCTGGGGCCAGCTTGCCTCAGCTTCTGCCTTCGTGTCTGGGCACATCTGGAGCCTGGCAGGCTCTTCCCAGAGGTTTTAACGAGCGGCTGGCCTGGGGGCATCGCGACCTGTGGGTCAGGGGCTGTTTGATGGGTCCTGAAGTTCCCGGCCGGGCTGTCTCTGGCGGCCACACCCCGTAGTCCCATGGACTGTAGCAGGTACAGAGCGACTGGCTCCTCCTCTGTGCCTGAGACTGCAGGGTTAGGTGGCCGCCCGGAGCTCCCTTCCAGCGGCATCCTGGCAGGACCCTGGGATGGGCCCGCAGATGCCCGGGTGGCGGCAGTGGGGCTGCAGTGGACTGCAGCGTGGTCGGAGGAAGACGGCCCAGGAGCCAGGCCTGGCCATGCAGTAGGGCAGCTTCTGCCTGTCTGGGGCCAGCTCTGGGCTTCAGTGTCCTTACCCCCACCCCCTGGGCCTGCTGGTGGGCCGTGGACACTCCCACTGGAGCGGGGGCCGTGATTGACAGGTGCTGCTGCAGAGGAAGGGCCGCTGGGCAGAGAAGAGCCCGTTGCCAAAGTGGCCTCTGTTGGCTTCTTCCCTGGCATCTCCTTCCTCAAGGCCCTGCCCACCTCGCTCCGCTGAGGTCACGGATTGCTGAAGACCAGATGCGGGGTGGGGGCGGGGTGGGGGGGAAGGGAGGACTGATATTTGTATTTTGGTGGTCGGTTGCACATATTGTAAGTTTTATGATTTTAGACGTTTAAAATGTACATTTCGGGAGACTTGCCTGGTGGCCCAGCGGTTAGGACTCAGGTTCCGCTGCAGAAGGCACAGGTTCCATCCCTGGTCGGGGAGCTTGGTCGCGTCAGTCGTGTCTGACTCTGCGCGACCCTGTGCACTTGTAGGCCTCCGGGCTCCTCTGTCCATGGGAGTCTCCAGGCAAGAATACTGGAGTGGGTTGCCATGCCCTCCTCCAGGGCATCTTCCCGACCCAGGGATCGAACGCATCTGTTATGTCTCCTGTATTGGCAGGCGGGTTCCTTACCGTTAACGCCACCTGGGAACTGTGCGACACAGCAAAATAAATAACTGAATAAAGTCTGCACTTCAGCGGCGATTAGTACACTCACAAGGTTGTGGGACCAGCATGTCTGTCTAGTTCCAGGTTTTCACCACCCGAACAAAACCCCCGTAGGCGTTAAACAGGCGTCCCCCCTTCCCCTCCCCCCAGCCCCACGCGCTCTCATCTGCTTTCTGTCTCTGGCTTTACCTGATCTGCGCGGTTCACACGCGTGGACTCGCGCTGCTTGCCTCTCCCGCCCGGCTTCTGTTGCCTGCGGTGCTGATCTGCGCGGTTCACACGCGTGGACTCGCGCTGCTTGCCTCTCCCGCCCGGCTTCTGTCGCCTGCGGTGCACGTCCATGCGTCACTCCTGGGCACTCGCTGGACTCGACCTGCCTGAGAATGTCGGGGGTTGGCTGGCGGTGGCCCAGCATGGTCATCCCAGTATGGCCTTGGGCAGAAGTCCAGAGGCGGTGGGTGTCGGAGGTGGGGGATGTCCGGAAGGCTCCCTGGAAGAGGCGGCGCTCACTCCTGTGTCCGCGTGGGCAGCCATGGGACCCCCTTGAGTGGGGCCTGGCACATCCAGGGGTACCTGTTAAAGTGGGGTGGCATGCCTTAGGGTCCAAAGGATGAGCGCACAGGGCTCCACGGCCAGCACCCCACCGCCTGCTCGGGGCATCAGGAATGCGAGGGGCAGCAGGCGTTTACTGAACGCTCTCTAGGTGCTGGGGCAAGGCAGGCAGGGCAGACGCATGCCTGGCTCGTTGTTTGAGAACAAGACTCGAGGGCAGATGCCTTCACCTCCTGCAGGGCGAGGCTGGTACTGTGGGAATACCCGGCCTGGGTGCCCCAGGCCCACTAGGGCCTTTTGGAGGGAGTCCACTGTGGAGACTCAGGCAGATGGGCTGCAGACAGGTCAGCAGGAAGAAAGGCAGCTGGGGGGCATGTCTGAGACCTGAGCCCCTACCCACGCCGTCTGCCTGCTTCCCAGCCTTGCCCTGGCCTGGAGCACATCTCTCCTGAACCCTCAGGGCTCATCTCGGAGTTAGTGGGTGTACCCTTGGTGGGAGGCACCCCACCTGGTGTGAGAGGGCAGAGGGTCAGGGGCCTGGCCCCTCGCTCTTAGCCACAAGCTGATCCCCTCCCCGTGGCTCTCGGGGCTCAGGGAGGCTCCATGTTTCCTGCAGGGCACCAGAGGGGTGCTTTTGCAACGTTAGCATCTGGACACCTGCTCAGACCCGGTGGGAAAGCTCGAGTGGGTCCCCCGGTCACAGGTGGGCGGCAGCTCTCTGTGCGTCTCTGAGATGCGTGGAACCCTGGGAACAGAACGCCCTCCCCAGGGTTTCACCGCTGCGTGGTCCCTTCTGGCTGGGGCTCTACTCCCCACCTGCACCCCCGCTGCCCCTGGGATGGAAGCGTTCTGGGAAAGGGGGCCTTGACCTCACCATCCACTCCCCGCCGAGGCTCGGGGGCAGGGGTCATCATCATACCGGCATTCACACGTTCAAGTGAATTAGGTTCATCATTGCCCATTCCCTTCCTGACACCGAGCTGCTGCTCTGCATGGGAGCCCATCGGGTGGCGTGTGGACACTTCCAAGGGCCCGGCCTCGCCTTCCACGCAGTGCCCGCCCGCCCCCTCTGTGGCTCAGCTCCCCCAGGATCCGCAGCCCCTTGCTGCGCTGTCTCGGCTCTGCTGGGTGGGGGCTGGGGATGGCCTCTAGAGGTCTGACGTGAGCATCCTGCACCTGAGTTGCTCTGTTTCCTGGAAGGTGCGTCCGGGGTCCTGGTTCTCAGCAAGCCTTGGTGGAGGCGGGGGGTGCCCTGGGGAGGCCGCGCTTCCAACGCCCACGTGGCGGTTCCCAAACATGAGAGGCACTCAGACAGCCCGCCAGGCCCCACCAGCCTCAACCTGGGAGTCGTCGTGGATCAAGTCAGTCACTGGGCTTGGGTGTCCATTGGGTGTCTCTGAAGTGCTTGAATCGGTTGCTCTTCTCTGCTGGGTAAACGATCCCTCGTCCCTCTGTTGACACTGCTGATTTGCTGAGCAAACTCTTTGCCCCGCAGGCGGCATGAAAGTCCAGCCTCACCCAGCCCGGACGAGGCCTGGGGCAGGCAGGTCCCATGTCATCAGGTTGGCCTTAGGGTCAGGGCAGCGGGCCAGGAGAGGGGCTGGGGGTCTGAGCCGTGCCACACAGGGGACAGGCCGCTGGAGGCTGGGCGGGCACTCGGGGTGACACGCGGGCCCCAGGCTGGCCCTCCTCCGGGGACCCTGCCAGCCTCCTGATTCCTTCACCCCTTGATCCTGGGTCAGCTGAGCTGCCAGCCTACTGCCTGACCCCAGGAGGCCTGCTGGACAGGCAGCTGGGTCCTGGCGGGTCATCGCGGGTCCACCAGGGGATGCGTGTGAGAGGAGGTGGGAGGCTGCCCCTGGAAAGCTGTGAGTGCCCCCCTCCGTGTGAGAGGAGGTGGGCGGCTGCCCCTGGAAAGCTCTGTCGGTGCCCTCCCTCCCGGAGGGACCCGGGGCTCGGGGACCTGCCTCCCACCGTTTCCTCTCGGTTTCGGTTGCTGGTAAGCGGAAACTACACGGTTACTGGAAATGACAGGTCTGGGGGAGAAGCCAGAGTTTTGAGTGTGTGTGTTTTTCCCTGAAAGCTTTTCAGTACAAGAGATGCTGAGCTAAGACCGGGCTGAGGCGGGGCCTGGGGGTGGGGGGTGCTGGCCCCACTTCCGCCCCCAGGGCCTCCGTCTCCCTCTGACCACGGAGAGGGCTGGGGGAGGTAACTGCCTCTGGGCCTTCCGGGTCAGCCTGAGGGTCTCTCCTGCGCTTGCCAGGCTGGTTCCGGCTCCCAGGGGTGGCCCCACAGGGCGGGGCTCCCCTCACTTCCCCCTCCAGGGCTCAGGATGAGGGTGGCCTCGGGCCTGACTGAGAGCCAGACGGGGTGGGGGAGGCCAGGCAGGGCTGTGTGTCCCGGTGTCCACGGTGGCAGGGGCCTCAGGCCATGACGGCTTCTGCCCGGGGGTCCAGGGCCCAGGCCCGGCCCAGCACGGCGCTCGGCAGGCATCTGGGACATGGCCTGGGTCAGGGCTGGACCCAGCTGAGCCCATCCGGGTTTCTGGAAGGCCTGGCCTCCAGGCCACAGGCAGGCACGGTCCACGTCAGCTGCCCGGCCCTGTTCCAGCTCGCTGCTCCCGCCAGGTTGGGAGAGCGCTGTACTCTACAGCACAGGCCATGGTGGGCTGTGTGACCAGGGGCTGCTCACCCGCCCCCCTGAACTCCCCTGTAAACAGTAACACACGTGGGTCCCGATGGGACATATCAGCGTGGCTTCACTCCACTCTCAGGCCTGTTCCCAGTGCTCCCAGGCCTCGTCCAGAAGGCTCTCTAGAGACCAGCCCAGCCCCGGATTTGGGCGAGGTCATTGAAGGACTCTGGTGGCTCAGACAATAAAGTGTCTGCCTACAGTGCGGGAGACCTGGGTTCGATCCCTGCATCAGGAAGATCCCCTGGAGAAGGCAATGGCAACCCACTCCAGTACTCATGCCTGGAAAATCCCATGGACAGAAAAGTGTGGTAGGCTACAGTCCGTGGAGTTGCAAAGAGTCAGACACGACTGAGTGACTTCACTTTCATTTTCACGGAAGGGCGCAAGGTTGTGGCCAGCCCAAGAACCTCCTGCTTTCCCCGTGGAGAAGAGTCTCCCCTGAGCCCAGAGGGCCCTAGGCCCATACCAGCGGGCCCGGGCTGTCCGGGTGTCCCCACACTGTAACAGTGCAGGTCTGTCAGCAGGTCCACGCCGGCCTGGGTGCAGCTGCCAGGGTTGTGTCTCCTGGTGTCTGCCGTGGTCCCGTGCCTTGGTGACCGTGCTGAGCCTGGGGTGGGGGCCAGGGCGGCTGCGGGCTTGTGGGCAAGCCTGGGGACACGGGGCCTGGTGGTCTGCCTTGGGCAGGGGTTGGGGACTGGGCAGGTGGTGAGCCTGAGCTGGGAGAGGCGTCCAGGGAGAGGGTCTTACGGGAGCCTCATCAGGGCCCGCTCTCCGCTGGCCCTCCCAGCGGCCAGCGGCTGTGGGCTCCGTGCTTCCTCTCTGTCCCTAGGGCCGGACAGACAGGAAGGAAGGCCACATGAGCTCTTGTGGCTGAGGGTGGTGACAGGTGTCCGGCGTTGATGGGACCCCTCCTGCCACACGGAAGGGGTGCGGGGAAGCCGGGGCCCAGGGCAGCCCCACCCTGCCGGCTGGGAGCTCCCCGATTCCCAGGCTTCTCACCCAGACCCCACCCCCACTTCCAATCCAGGGTTTTGAGTTTCAGCAGATCTTGTGGGGTTGTAAGAACACATTGTCTGCTCCGGCCCTCCTGGTCTGGGAGATCAGGCGGTCAGGCGAGAAACCCAGGCCTCCGGGGTGGGGGAGGGGGAGAAGGAATGGGGTGCGGAGGCCCCACACCCCCTCCTCCACCCAGGGAGCTCCTGCTGGCCTCCCAGCTGCCTCCAGGGGGCGCTGTGCTCTGGCCGGCCCCCACCCCCACACCGAGGGCCTGGAGTCTGGCCACCACTGGGGACAGCAGAGGTTAAGAGCTGCATTCAAACCCAGGTAGTGCCATGGGCATAACCTGCCAGAGCCCTGGTTTTCTCATCTGTACAATGGGCCAGTGTCCCTGCAGGGCCATTTTGAGAAAGAGGCAAGATAAAGCCTGAGTACAGGTCCGGGAGCAGGGAGGGAGGGTCCACAGTGTCTTCGGGGACCCGTGTCGAGGGGGGTCCTCAGTGTCCTCCCATGCTGCATTCTCAACTGGAGAATGGGAAGAAGCGGGGCTGCCCTGAGCATCCGCTCCGGTTGGCGGGAGAGGATGGGAGAGCTGCCGGGCAGGCCTCCCCTCTCCCCGCACCACCGCACTGCTGAGCAGAGGCGGGCACTTGCAGGATCGTTTCTGGCTTTGGCTCGGATCTCAGTCTGTGGTTGCTGACTTAATTAATCGAGTTTTGGATTAAGTGCCGCCACCCCCCCCATGGCGTGGGCCGCACGCTCATCGATCCCTTCATTGTATCCAGTGTCTGGGGCACGGATCTGGCTCCGTCTTGTGGGGAACAGAGCTCCCCGGCTGCTGGGGGGGGTCCACTCCCTGGCCTCCCAGACATGGGGCTGCAGGCTCGAACACGTGGGTCTCGGGGCTGTTGGGGTGAGCCCTGGGTAAGGACACCCATTCCCACCTTTGTCCAGCTCCTTGCTCCATCTTTGGGGGTGATGGTTGGGGAATTAACCCAGCAGAGCAGGACTGCGGGGGTGGAGTGGGCAGCAGGCTTTTCTTACTCGCCCAGCAGCCCCCAGGGCTCTTGGGACAGCATGTTGGCTGTGCCTTTTGCAATGTCCGGAGGGGCGGCCAAGCAGCGGTGTGCCGGCCCGTGGGTGGGCCTGGGTCGGTCTCTGCCCACTGCAGCTGGGCCATCTCCAGGAAGCTGCTTGGCCTCTGCCTTCCCATCCCTTCAGGCGGGCAGCCACTTCCCACGCTGAGGGTGGGGCAGCTCTGATTGCCGCGGGGGGTGGCGAGCCAGAAGCATTGTTTTCCCCGCAGTGGGAAAGGTGGCTTCCCGGAGGACCGCTTCCGTCCACACACGACACAAAGGGCTTCCCCGAGCGCCTGCACTTCCTCTTTCCAGCCTATTCTAAACCATCCAGAGGTGCAACTTGGGAGAAAAGAGGCAGACAAAGAGCCCCGAACGCGGGAGGAGCTGCTGGGCCCGGCGGCTCCACGCCCCACCCCGCCTGGACCCCCTTCCTCCTCTGCAGCTGCTGCCTGTTCTCCACTGAGGGTCAGCTGCTGTTGGGGGTTGGGGTCTGTCTGCCTCAGACCTGGCTGGACCTTTTCCGGGGTCCCCTGTCCCTCTGCAGCCCTGGCTGCCGCTCGCCTCCTCCCTGAAGCTTGGGAGCCAGGGCAGCGCCCTCCCCTGCAGCTCTGAGCCGCCCCAGCCCAGCGGCCGTGCGGGCTGGAAGCAGACCGCAGATCAGCCAGGCACCGGCTAGGTCCCTGCAGTCGCTTCCTGGGGCAGCTGGGGCTGCAGGTGGTGGGGTGCTGTCTCACAGTGTGGCCGCCAAACTCGTGCAGGGCTGGCCAGGCTCCGGGCTGCCCTGGGCACACCCTGCCTGAAGCAGAAAGGGACCGAGACAGGAGAGGGCAGAGGGCCATCGTCTAGGTGCCCTCGGGCACGGCAGAGTCATGGCTCAGACAGCGGTCTGGACCAAGGATGCTGAGGGTTTGGGAGAAACCTGGAGCCCCACTGACTGCAGCTCTTACCCTGGGGCCGTCGGAGTCCCTGGGCACCCCTGGGTTTTGTGTCTCCCAGGGGCTCCGTTCCTCACAGCTGAGCTGTCCTGCTTGTGCCCAGTGGGGAAGGACCCCAGGATGGGCACGGTGGGTGGGCACAGTGGGGGAGGCCAGCAGAGGCCACTAAGCACCACCCCCAGTCACTGCGCGCCCCGCCCCCCACCTGCCACAAACACAGCATCCTGGAAGCTGTGATTCCCTACTGGGATTCGGGGCCCTTGAACCAGCCTCTGCCCAGAGGGGCTCAGGACCCCTGGCAAGCCTTGTCCAGGAGCACAGGTGGACTCCTTGACCTCGCCCCCTCTGAGGGAGGAGCTGGGGGCTCAGAGTCTGTCTGATGCACCCCCGTCTCTCCTGGCCTCAGTCTTCCTGTTCCATAAGCGGGCAAGAGCCTCCTCTGCCCAGTCTGCAGATGGCCCCAGTCGCCTGGGCTGGGCTGGGGGTCTGAGAACCTCCCGGTCAAGCTGCCCCGAGGGGGACGGGCCTGCCTGCCTGGTGGTGGGCCTTAGTGGTCTTTGTTTAGCATCCTGGACCACTTCTGGGGAGGAGGGGGGTACCCTGACGAGCCATCCATGCTCCTTGGTCCCCCTCTTCGGGGCCGCAGTGACACTGTGTTTGTTGGAGGGTCCTGGGCAGAAAGCCTGTGAGCGAGGCAGTCTGGTGTGGGGAGGGTCTTCTAGCAGGCACCCCACTGCAGGCAGACTGGGGCTGGGCGTGGGGGGTGGGAGGGGCCTTCGGGTGCAGCAGGTAGGACCCCAGGCCCTGACTCAGCCCCCTGGGGATACGGGCTGCATGGCTGGGGGTCAGGGACATGCATCCATCCCTGTCTGCGTTGGGTGGCACAGTCCCTGCCCACCTTTGGGGCACAGACCCCGGGCCTGCAGACATGGCCTCCAGCCATGGGTTACCGGCTCTTGCGCTGATATCCCAGGCCCTAGGCAGCAGGGTCAGATGGGGCCCTCCGTGCTGGGGAGCCCTGTGTCCCCCACGGCTTTCCTTAAGCAGGTGCACGGGCCCTGGTGGAGCCACCGTGTCCCCAGGGACACGTTGGTGAACTGCGTGCAAATCAAGTCCAGCAGTGTTGGCTAGAGTGAGAGTCCACTGTGCCCCAGATGCCCAGGCCACCTCTGAACTGGGCCTTCTGTGCCCTCGATCCCCCAACTCGCATGAAACGGAGGCCTGGCAGGCAGTGCCCATCTGTGCCGCAGAGCCCCCCAAAAGTTCTTCTGATGGACTGTCTCGCCCATCCATTGGTGGTGCCCCCGGATGCCCCTCCCCTGGGGCGCCTCTGTGCCTGCAGAAAGAAGGGGGCAGCACACCCCCGATGACCCCCGTCTGCACCCCCACCCGGCCAGGGCCCTGTGCTCACCCAGCTCTGCCCCACTCAACCCCCCACTCAACCACAGACTGCTCAAGGGCAGAACCCAGTGAGTCCTTCCTCTGTGCTGAGTTCCGCCTTGGAACTGCGGGTAGAGGGAGCTGTCATCTCTCCCCTGGGGGTGGCAGATGGCCCGCTTAACTCAGAAAGGAAAACAGCGTCATTTAGCATTAGTCCCGGGTGAAGGGGTGAAAGGTCGAGGCAGCATCTGCCTCTGGAAGCTTCTGGGGCTGCATTTCTATGGAGCCGCGCTGGGGGGTGGGAGGGGTGGGGGGAGGAGCTGGCTCAGAGGAAACTCTGACGGAGGCTCCAATGAGCTCCAGGCTGGCGGGCGGGCAAGCGGGTGTCTGTTTGGCGCTGCCGCCCCCACCCCGGGTGCCGCCTCTCTGCAGCTCTGATCCTGGAGCCCCCAGCCCCTACCTGACCCTCAGCTGCTGTTGGCTGTGGTGGGCCAGGACACTCCGCCAGGCTATGTTTGGGCCGGAGGAAAGGCGAGTGGAGGAGGAGACACTGGGGGACCACTTTCAGAGGGGAGCAAGGAAGGGGAAGCTGCCACGGGCCCCGGGCGCCAGGAGCCGAGTGGCACGGTACACGGAGGGGCGGGGGTGGGGGGTGGTTCTCGTCCAGCCTCAGGGTCCCCGACGGCCCCTGGCCCGGAATCCTGAGGCAGGTGTCGGGCGCGACTTTCCCCTCCAAGCACGGGTCCCTGTCCCCGCCAGGCACTTAGGCTGAGCTGCCAGGACAGGTGTTCAGGACCGAATGGCCATGAGGGACTTGGTCACTGGTCCCAGCGGACTGGCCGCGTCTGAGCAGCCTCACGGGCCCTCCACCTTCTCAGGGAAGTGCGGGTGCCATGGGCGCCTCCCCAGGAAACCCCGGCAGTGCAGCCAGGGTGGGGGGCACATGGGGACACATCTAGGCAAGGGGGGAGCATGGCCGGAGGCCGCCCAGGGCAGGGACAGGCCTCTGTGATGGGTTGTAAGGCCCCTCCACCCTGCCTACCCACCCCTGCCCTCCGCCAGGCTGACCTGGCCCCGGGCGTCCTCCCGTGGAGCTAAGCCAGGCCCTGGTTGTACCCAGCACCCCCCGGAGCACCTGCCTCAGCAGCACCCCTCCTCCCCGCCCCCCGCCGAGGCTGCCCCTCCCTCGCTGCCCTGCCGCTCCCCCGGCTGGGGTGCTCGTGGTGGACGGCTGCCAGGCCCAGCCCTGGAGCCGGCCCGCATGGGCAGCGTGCCTTCACAGCAGCGTCCGCCAGGCCTGGACGGGAGCAGGGAGGACAATGGGCCCCCTCAGCCGCTGCCATCCCCCCACGGAGGAGCCTCCCTGGCTCCTGCCCCGCCCCCCGCCCGCCGGGGCTGGCAGCCTCCGCTGCGCTGGCCGGGAGCAGCTGCCTCCCGCGTCCTCGGCCACAGGCGCACCTGCTCCCCAGCCGCCCTTTGTCCCTGCTGCTGCCGCCTGATTTCCTGGGCGCGCTTTTCCTCCCGCTGTAATTCACGCAGCCTCCCTGGCCGGGATGCTCTCGGTCCAGGTGGGTTCTCCCACAGTCCTCTGCGTTAGGCTCCCCATTCAGGACGGGCTTGGGGTGGGGTTCATGGACACACTGCCCCGTGGCTGGAGGCTGGAGGGTTTTGCACCCTGGTGGGGCCTTTCTGGTCCACTTGGGAATGCTGTTGAACCGGACCGGTGATGAAGGCGGAGCCCACACGGAGGACGCGCTGGGCAGCCTTGTGTGCGTTTCCCCCAGGCCATGGGGCAGGCCTGCCTCATCTCACCCACCTGGGTGGGCTTCCCACGCCTTGGAGCTGGGCATGGACAGGGCGGGCGGGCTCCCACCCCCCACCCCGCTTTGATGACCAAGCGTCCTCTGTCCAGCTCCCACTTTCTGCTGCTCTTTAGTAGCTGGGAAAGAAAAAAAAAGAGCCTTTTCTCCAATAGGGAGCGGTGGCCAGCTCCTGCCTGACAATGGAGGGCATTGAGAGGTGGGGGAGGTGCTACCTCCTGCGTCTCCCCCCTCCCCTCCAGGGCTCTGGGTTCCCAGTGCCACTCAGGCTGGGACCAGGCGGCCTGTAACTAGATCCACGCTCAGTGGAGGCCATGCCACCTTCCCCAGGCTCCAGGGTATGGCCCTGCTGGAGCCCGAGGTGCCAGGGTGCCGGTCGCACAGGGGTGCGTCCTGGGGTCTGTGCCCCCAGAGAGGAGCCAGCCACACCGTCCTCCTCCCCTCCCTGAGCGGGCTGGGTGGGAGCCGTGGCTCAGGCCTGAGTTACCACCCCTGCGCCCCTCCCAGAAGGGCAGCTGGTTTTCTTTAAGCCAGTTGGTTTGGGACTTTTGGCTTCAGGCGACAGATGGTGGTCTGGAGTGGCCATTTTGCGTCCTCCCTGCCCGCCCTGCCCAAGCCACAGCCTCAGAGGAAAGCCCCTGCTTCTCACGGATCCCCCGCCCCCAGGACGGAGGCTGCCCCCGCTCCCTCTCCCTGTGCAGCTTTGGGAAGGAGGGGAGGGAGGGGGCCCTGGCGGGCTGGCATTTGTCGGGGGCGAGGGGTCCTGGAGTGAAGGCCTAAACCCCATGGAGCAGCACCTCTCAGGGGGGTCTCGGGAAGGTGGGGTGGTCGGAGCCCAGGAGGGCCCTCTTTTCCCCCAGAGTCCCCGTGGCTGCCCTGTGGGGGGACGGGCCCCCGCCCACCGGTGCCTGGGGCTGTGGGCCCAGCGTCAGGGCTGCCTTCCCAGGCCGCTGCAGGCTGGGGGCCGTGGGCGCGTTCCACCCCAGAGGCTCTGCCGCTGGGAAGAGGGAGGCCTGGCTGGTCCCAGAGCCTCTCCTGGGCTTTCCCTCGAGCTCAAGGCCGCGAGGTGACCCTGGGGGGCAGTGTACCGCCCCGCCTCAAGAAGCCGAGGCAACAGGTGGCCAAGGGCGGCCCCGGGGCGGGGGTGGCAGGTGCCGAGCCCTTCCCGGTGGGGAGCGCCGGGGACCAGGCCTGGGGCCGGGCGTGGGGCAGGGCGCCCCCCACTCCCAGCTCGCCTGCTACTGTTGCAGCCTGGGAGCCGGCACAGGGCCTGCCGGAGCGGCAGTCCTCCTGGCCCCTGCTTTCTCCAGCTGTGCAGCGGGCTGGGCTTCTGATGTGAAGCCTTCACCCCCAAAAGGGAGAGACTGTGTCCGGGCACCATGTGTGGGTGAGGGTGGAGCGCCGAGCAGCGCAGTCCTGTTGCGTCAGACCCCCGATAAAGAATTCCACGTCGGCTACAACAGGGGAGCCCAGCCACGTGGCGTCTGCAGTCCCATCCCTGTTTGCTCTCATGTTCGTACTGAAAGAAGAGCCATCTGTGAACTCTTTTATTACCCAAATAACACATATTCGTTACAGAAAACCTGGAGAGAAAGAGAGTAGGCAGGTCCCCGAAACAAAAGGTTTCACACAACACCATTCCCTTCCACGGAGAATGGCTGGGTCTGGCCGGCGCAGCCCCTTCTCAGTGGCTCAGGGGTGCAGACAGACGCCTCCGTGGCTTCTGAAACCGACGCTGGGGCCCGCAAACACTCTGGTCTCTAATGTCTCCAATTAACATAATCACTGTTTTTATGGACATGAAATTTCCTTGATGTAAAAGTAACCACTTTAAAGCGGAGAGCTCAGTGGCGCTTGGCACCATGGTGATATTGGGCAATGACCCCCACTCTGGTCCCAGAACCTCCCCGAGCCCTTTGAGGGGGGCTGCTGCCCAGGAGGGGACCCCATGGATGCTGGGGCTGGTGGCGGGCTAGCTGGGGAGTGGGTGCTCACCATGCTGGCGTGTCTGCTACAGCTGCGGCGGGGCCTTCGCGGGCCAGCAATGCCAGGCCCCCAACCCCTGCCTCAGCGCCCCCTGCAAGAACGGCGGGACGTGCCACACGACGGAGCGAGACGGCCTGGTGGACTATGTCTGCGGCTGCCGCCTGGGCTTCTCGGGGCCGCTGTGCCTGACGCCCCGCGACCACGCCTGCCTCGCCAGCCCCTGCCTCAACGGCGGCACCTGTGACCTGCTCACGCTCACCGAGTACAAGTGCCTCTGCCCCCCGGGCTGGTCAGGTGAGGACCCCGGAGGGGCGGGGATGCGGTGGCCTTCCCCCAGCCGCCCACACAGCCGATGCCGGGCCCCCGTCCGCGTGGCCGTGGACGGTCCTGGACTGGGCTCGGCTGTGGGGGTCAGCGATCCAGAAATTGCCCAGAGTCCCCACTCGGGGGTCCCCATGCCGCTTTCCAGCCCTGGAGGTGTCAGTTTCCGGCTCGAGGGCACCCCCCAGCCTCATGCCGCAGCCTCTGTAAGAAAAGGGGAGACCCCCCCCATCCCTGCAGGAGCCATGGTGTCACCGCCGGCTCAGGAGGGACGCAGTCTGGGTCAGCTCCCCAGGGGCCCTGGCCTACCGTGCATCCCACAGTGGTCACTTAGCCCCTAAGCGGTTGGGGTCCCCGGGCAGTGAGGAGCTGATGCCACTGGGCCCATGCCCGGCTCACCCGTTGTCTGGGTCTGGATGCTGCCCCCAGCTCACAGGAACCAGGGAGGCCGGCTAACCACCCTCCCATCCCCTGCCCCCCCAGGGAAGACATGCCAGCAGGCCGACCCCTGCGCTTCCAACCCCTGTGCCAACGGTGGCCAGTGCCTGCCCTTTGAGGCGTCGTATATCTGCCACTGCCCGCCCGGCTTCCACGGCCCCACGTGCAGGCAGGACGTCAACGAGTGCAGCCAGAGCCCCGGGCTCTGCCACCACGGCGGCACCTGCCTCAATGAGGTCGGATCCTACCGCTGCGTCTGCCGCCCCACCCACACCGGCCCCCACTGCGAGCTGCCCTACGTGCCCTGCAGTCCCTCCCCCTGCCAGAACGGGGGCACCTGCCGCCCCACGGGGGACACCACCCACGAGTGCGCCTGCCTGCCAGGTACTGCCCACTGGAAGCGTGCAGGGGGCGGGGAGCCAGGCAGGCTGGGTCTGGGGGCATCACCCGAGCCTGGGCGGTTGGAGGGCAATCTTGGGGGTGGTGCAGGGTAGGCTCTGGGATGGGGGCACCCACCCACCAAGTGCTGCCTCAGAACAGGTCTGCTGTGACACCCTAGTGCTCCTCCCCTGTGCCAGGGACCCTGCCACCCCCAGGGAGGGCCTGAGCATTCCGTCTGCTCTGGGGTCACTCTGCTCTCCTGGCCCCCTGCTCTGAGTCTCCCGGGCCGTGGATACCAGCCTCCTTCAGGCCCCCCGGGAGGTCCCTTATCCCGAGTTCCCTGGGACCACGTGCATGTTACAGAATTCTCCCCTGCTGCGGGGAGCACCCTCGCCTGTGCTGCCCACGGGGCTTCCCCTGGTTCCTGGAGGTGGGGCCGGGGGGGCCGGGGCGCACGCGTGCCTCCCCCCAGTGGTGGCCTTCCTCCTGGCCTCTCCCGTCGCCCACTGCCGGAGCAGGAATGACAGGTGGGCCCAGCCCTCCCCATCCCCTCAGCAGCTCCACCGTTCCTGTTTCATGTCGCAGACTTTCCACTGTAGTTTTCATCTGAGTCTGTTTTGCTGCTGCTGATCTAAAAATACTAATAATGACGAAGAGGTTCAAAAACCTCTAGTCTGTCACTTGCATGGGGCAGTTAGGCAGAACTGGGAAGGGGAGGGTGTTTTGGGGTGGGGCGACGAGGAGGTGGGGTCGGTGGGGTTTGGGTGCTGGAGAGAGGAGGGCCCAGGGTCTGGGTGACTCAGGACTGACCCAAAGGTCGCTCCGGCCCCCACACGGCCCTTGGCCCAGCCCGGCCCTTGCAAAGAGGAAGTGCTTTTCCCGCCCGCAAGCCCCGGGCCTGTTGCCTCTGCGTGCAGACGCCAGGCATGTGCATTTCCGGTCCCTGATTCTCCCCTCACCACCTGCCCGCCCCGGCACTACCCACTGCCCAGCTGGGCTGCGTGGCTGTTTGAGAGTCTGAGTTCAGATGCCTTCCTGAGGGGGGCAGGCTGTGGGACCCCAAGCCTGCGACCTTGCGTCTGGCCCCGCGGGTCAGGCGGGGCTGTGGTGCAGGCTGGGGGGGTGGTGGGAGGCGTGGGGGCCTGGCAGAGGGGGCGCACACGTAGAGCAGGTGCGGCCCCACCGGCCAGAGGTGAGCTGAGGCTGGGAGAGGCGGCGCTTTAGGCCCGCCGCATGCAGGAGGGACTGGAGTGTGGGTGCCAGGCTCTAGTCAGCGGGGCCTCCGAGGGAGGGGCAGGAGGGGGTCCAAAGGCGCCCTGGGAGGGGCATTAATTAGTAACCGGCTGCAGGTTTGGCTATTGCCAGACGCACCTTTCTGGGTTGATTATTGAACCAGCGGGAGTCGAACAGATTAATAGCTAACTGGTTGGATGTGGAGGTGGTGCGTGGAGGTTGGCCTGGCAGGGAGAGGGTGGGGGGCTCCCACCCTGCCTGCGCCTCTGCTGCTGGAAAGTGTGGGGGCCGCACCTGCACGCACACCCCCACCCCCGACTGCCTGCCGGGGTCCGTCTCCCTGCTCCAGTTCCCTGCATAGGGGCTCCCAGGCCCAGTGCTGCCCCGTCAGATGGGGTATCCGCGGCCGCACATGGGGGTGTGCAGACAACCCCGAGCACAGGGCTGGGCCTGCAGCCAGTGCCCAGTCACAGAGGCCATAGCACAGACATTTTCTCCGACAGAACCCTGGGGAGCCTGTGATCGTGGGTCCCTGTCTGTTCAGCCGGCCCTTTACAAAGCGATTGCTTAGGAATGTGCTGACCGTGGGCTCTGGGGTGTGGGGCCCGGTCACAGGAGTGGGGAGGGCAGGGTGTGGGGCAGGGACCCCGAGGGCTCCGAGGCGGTGGGCATCACAGGACAGGCCGTGGAGAGCAGCTCTCCGCCCAGAGCAGGGTGTCCTGGGTCCAGCCAGGAAGGTGCCAGAACCCAGGGCAAGCGTGACAGGACGGGTGCGAGCCTGGCCCCGTGAGGAGGCCTGACCGGGCGGCTGGCCCCTGCTGCAGGCTTCACTGGCCAGAACTGCGAGGAGAACATTGATGACTGTCCGGGGAACGGCTGCAAGAACGGAGGCGCCTGTGTGGACGGCGTGAACACCTACAACTGCCGCTGCCCCCCGGAGTGGACAGGTGCGTGCAGCGGGCGGCTCGGGCAGGCACCTCTGCCGCTGGAGTCTGTCCCCGTGGGGGGCAGGCAGGAGGGAGCTGAGATCTGGGGCGGGAAGGATGCTGTGACCTGCAGCTGACTGCACCCCCACCAGGGTCTGAGGCCCCCCAGCCCCCTGGAGCAGCACAGACGTGGGTGGCACCAGCCCATCTGTGTGGGCCATTTGCAGCCTGGCCCTGGGCTGGCCTGGCCACAATCGGGTCCCCAGTTTGAGTCCAGCTTGCTGGCCAGGACACAGGGATTCTGGCCAGCAGGAGGCAGGCCCTGCCCACAGGTGAGCATGGACACGGAGCAGCCAGGCGAGAGCCCCCAGGTGCCAGGGGTGCAGGGGAAAGGCTGACTCTGGCTGGCGGGGCTGGAGGAAGTCAGGAAGACTTCCTGGTGGAGGTGAGGGTCTCAGCTTGGCGGAGGGGGCTGGAGGCACCGACCGTCCCGGCCCCTTGCAGGTCAGTACTGCACAGAGGACGTGGATGAGTGCCAGCTCATGCCCAATGCCTGCCAGAATGGCGGGACCTGCCACAACACCCACGGCGACTACAACTGCGTGTGCGTCAACGGCTGGACGGGCGAGGACTGCAGCGAGAACATCGACGACTGCGCCAGCGCGTCCTGCTTCCAGGGCGCCACCTGCCACGACCGCGTGGCCTCCTTCTACTGCGAGTGTCCCCACGGCCGCACGGGTGAGCGCCCGGCCTGCCACCGGGCGGAGGGCCCTCGGGGGGTCAGGCCCGGGCGAGGGGCCTCACACAGAAGCTCACACTGCAGCTCTGTGGGGCCCATAAGGGGGGAACCCCAGGAGGGGCCTCCTGGAGTGACGCGGGCGGCTGTGAGCCTCCCGGAATAGCTCCGGCATCGTAGGGCCCTCCACAGGGTCACTGGCTGTGTCGTGGCGGGGGGCCCTCCCTGGGGAGCCGGGTGGGAGTGGACACCGGCTGTGGGCAGTCGGCGTTCCCAGCCGGGGGAGGTGGGGGGACAGTGCCTCCGCTGATCCCCACCGCCATGCCCAGGTCTGCTGTGCCACCTGAACGACGCCTGCATCAGCAACCCCTGCAACGAGGGCTCCAACTGCGACACCAACCCCGTCAACGGCAAGGCCATCTGCACCTGCCCCTCGGGCTACACGGGGCCGGCCTGCAGCCAGGATGTGGACGAGTGCTCGCTGGGTACGGGCAGCCGGGTGCTGGGGAACCTGTTGGAAACAGTCCTATGGGGGTAGGCGGGTCTGATGGGGGAGGCAGGCACACCCCCAACTGTTCCAGAGGCCAGGGTTCCCAGAGCAGCCCCTCACCGTGCTGCATCCACCCCCCCGCCCCCACCAGGCGCCAACCCCTGTGAGCACGCGGGCAAGTGCATCAACACGCTGGGCTCGTTCGAGTGCCAGTGTCTGCAGGGCTACACCGGCCCGCGCTGCGAGATCGACGTCAACGAGTGTGTGTCGAACCCGTGTCAGAACGACGCCACCTGTCTGGATCAGATCGGGGAGTTCCAGTGTATCTGCATGCCCGGTACGCGGCCGGCGGCCCGCCTGACCCTGGGGGTGGGGAAGCCGCATCGCCTCTGCCCCTGGCCTCCGTGCCCGCCCAGGCCACAGACCCCCCCACGGTTATCTGGGGAGACTTGAGCTAGGTCTCTGGGGCGCAGTGGAGAGGAGGCCAGCGCTGGGCAGCTGGGTCAGCCCTGGGGAGCAGGGGTGGAGGGAATGGGGCGTTGCTGACCAGCCTGCTCCTGCCAGGCTACGAGGGCTTGCACTGCGAGGTGAACACGGACGAGTGCGCCAGCAGCCCCTGCCTGCAGAACGGCCGCTGCCTGGACAAGATCAACGAGTTCGTGTGCGACTGCCCCACTGGTGAGACTGGGCCCCGCTGCCGCCCTGCCCCTGCGTCAAGGCCGGGTCGGGTCTCCGCGACGGAAAGGGGGCGTGAGAGCCTTACCTCCGGAGTGTGGGCAGGGGGGTGGGCTGGTTTTCAGCCCCCAGCAAACAAAGCTGGGCCAGGCAGGGTTCCTGGCCCCCACCTCACTGAGAAGCCCGGGGCCCAGAGACCCTCCTTCCTGCTGTCATGCCCTGGTGGGAGGAGGGCCGGCCCGCCACGCCCACCTGCGTCTGCCAGCAGCAGTGGATGTGATGGCCAGGAGGGCCTATAGAGCCTGTGGGGGCCCTGAGTCTGTCGCAGGGAAGGGCTGGGGGACGCCAGGCCCGGGGAGGTGTTGGGGGTCAGAGCCCTGGACCTCCTGCGATGCAAATCAATTGTCCCAGACGCCGAGCTGGGAACCGAATTCTCAGCCCAGCCCGGCTGTAGCCATGGCAACCGTCTTGGGCTGAGCCTCCTCTGAGTGGGCAGGGCAGGAGGGCTAGGACCCCAGGGTTGGGCTCTGAAAGAGGGCGAGGCAAGGATACGGGCGTTTGCCGTTTGCCCAGCCCTGGCCAAAGCACTCTCGGGGGGCCCTCCCGGGCGCCCCCCGCCCCCCGACCTTGGCCAGCCAGGACTTGGCTGTGGTGCCATTGTGCCCCTGGCGTCTGATTGCCATCCCCTCCCCGGCTGCAGGCTTCACCGGGCACTTGTGCCAGTATGACGTGGACGAGTGTGCAAGCACACCCTGCAAGAACGGCGCTAAGTGCCTGGACGGGCCCAACACCTACACCTGCGTGTGCACAGAAGGTGCGGGGCCGCGGCCCAGGGCAGAGCGGAGGGGCAGAAGCAGGCGGTGGGGTCCGGAGAAGGGGGGCTGCTCGGAGGCTGAGGCTGGAAAGGTGACCCCTCAGTATGGAGGAGGCCAAGAGCAGGGCGCATCTCTGACCCCAGGCAGTTGGAGGGGGGGCGCCCCAGACATCCCCAGGCTTCCCTGGTGGGAACAAGAGGACCCTGGGTCTGCTTGATGGTGTCCTGGACAGCCTGGTAACCCAGGGAGTGGCCCCCCGCCCCTGCAGGCTACACGGGGCCCCACTGCGAGGTGGACATCGACGAGTGTGACCCCGACCCCTGCCACTACGGGTCCTGCAAGGACGGCGTGGCCACCTTCACCTGCCTGTGCCAGCCGGGCTACACGGGCCACCACTGCGAGAGCAACATTAACGAGTGCCACAGCCAGCCCTGCCGCCACGGGGGCACCTGCCAGGACCGCGACAACGCCTATCTCTGCTTCTGCCTCAAGGGGACCACAGGTGCCTGGCCCCGGGCAGCTGCGGGGCTGGCGGGGGGCAGCTGCGGATGAGCGAGCAGGAGCACGTGACCACCTCCGGTCTCCCACCCCCAGGACCCAACTGCGAGATCAACCTGGATGACTGCGCAAGCAACCCCTGCGACTCCGGCACGTGTCTGGACAAGATTGACGGCTACGAGTGTGCGTGTGAGCCGGGCTACACAGGTGAGCCGCCCAGGATTCGGGGGCCTGCAGGGCTCTGCCCTTCCACCCGCGTCGGGGCCTTGACTTGCAGATCAGGGTGTTGGGACTATGGGGGCCCAGCTCTCGGGCCAGCAGCCTTGGTGGCTGTCGGCAGAGGCTCTGGAAGGGCCGGGGGTGGGGGTGGGTCTGGCTGGCGCTGGGATGGACATCCTTGAGCCTGGCATGTGGGTGAGAAGCAGCCTGGCAGGCTCGCTCGCAGTGGAGCCAGGCTCCCAGTGCACATGCTGCCCTGTGCCCTGAGCGTGTCCAGCGTGGGCCCTGGGTCCCGGGAGCAGAGCTTGTATCGGTGAGAGTCTGAACCTCGGGAGGGCCTGGGATGGAGCCGGGGGAGGGGAGTGCTCACAGAGAGGGAGACTGAGGCTCCAAGGGAGGGGAGCCCAACCCCTCTCCTGTTCCCGGTGTCTGAGCTGCTGGGACGCCCGCAGGGAGTATGTGTAACATCAACATTGACGAGTGTGCGGACAGCCCCTGCCACAACGGGGGCACCTGCGAGGATGGCATCAACGGCTTCACCTGCCGCTGCCCCGAGGGCTACCACGACCCCACCTGCCTGTCTGAGGTCAACGAGTGCAGCAGCAACCCCTGCATCCACGGGGCCTGCCGCGACAGCCTCAACGGGTGCGTCCTCGGAGCCCCGCCCTGGGGCAGGGGGTGTGCGGGGAGCCGGCGGGTCTTGGGCGGAGCAGGCAGGTGCTCCCCAAGGATGGGTCTGCCGTGGGAGCCCTGAAGGGTGCCATGCACAGGCGCTTGCTTGGCTCCTGGTCTGAGCCCAGCACTGCCCTCGGCTCCGAGTGTGCCCAGGGAACGCGTCTGTGCCAAGGCAGCGGACCAGAGGTGAAATCTCTGAGATCTCTGAGAGTGGAAGGGGTGTCTTGGGTCGTGTCTGAGCCCCTTTGGGCCACAGCTCAGTCGGTAAAGAATCAGCCTGTGATGCAGGAGACCCAGGTTCGATTCCTGCATCGGGAAGATCCCCTGGAGAAGGAAATGACAATCCACTCCAGGATTCTTGCTTGGGAAATGCCATGGACAGAGGAGCCTGGCGGGCTACAGTCCATGGGGTTGTGAGAGCCGGACACGACTCAGCGACCAAACTGCCACTGAGCTTCCGTAAGGAGGCTGCAAAGGTCATCCGAGGCTGAGGCTGGGGGCCGGGGCCTTCTGTCCCACCCTGACCGCCAAGGACGGGAGAGGGGCTGCAGGGCAAGTTAATCACCAACTGCCAGTGACATATTCAGTCACGCCTGCGTGAGGAAGCCTCCATAAAAAGGCCAAGTGCGGGAGTTCAGAGAGCTTCCGGGTTGGCGAACAGGTGCTGGGATGGGGCGGGGACCAGCTCTGAGCCCTTCCCCATCCCTGGCCTCGTACGTCTCTTCCATCGGGCTGTTCCAAGTTTCCCTGGTTATAGTAAACCATTGATCTAGTAAGTCAAACAGTTTTTCTGAGTTTTGTGAGCTGTTTCTGCAAATTTCAAAGGAAGAGGTCTGGTTCCTGGCTGTTTGGTCAGAAGTAGAGGTGACAACTTGGGGCTTGGGGTTAGTGTCTGACCTGGGGCCAGTCTGGTGGGTCCCAGCCCTCGCTGGGGGGTAGGGGGGCAGTCTGCGCTGACTCCAGGCACTTAGGGCCAGGACTGGGTTGTGGGACACCCAGCTGGTGTGGGAACCCCGTTCATATATGTGGAGCCAGAACATTAGAGTGTAGAGAAGCTGACTTTTAGTTTCCGACATCCACTACGTGCCTGGCATTGGCTCTATCTAAATGGGGTGATGGACATGGCAGGGACCACACGCCCTCGTTTTGCACACAGAGGGTAAGCAGCCTGTTCAGGGTCAAGCAGCAAGTGAACAGTGCATGGTCTCCTGACCACTGCTCTGAACTGGGCACTGTCCCAAACCCTTACCACCGTCTTAGTCGAGGTGGGCTATTTAAAGTCGTTTAAAGGACTCCAAGGGTCAGAGCGGGCCAGTGTCTCCATCTAATCAGGTCGTAGGACGGTGGCAGAGTCTGGGTTGCTCCCAGCCTAGGCCCCGCCCTCTCTGGCTACACCTGAGCTGCCGTGTGGTCGCCTCTGCAGGTACAGGTGCGACTGTGACCCCGGCTGGAGTGGGGCCAACTGTGACGTCAACAACGACGAGTGTGAGTCGAACCCCTGCGTCAACGGGGGCACCTGCAAGGACATGACCAGCGGCTACGTGTGCGCCTGCCGGGAGGGCTTCAGTGGTGAGTGGGGGAGGTTCCTGGTCCCGGCGCAGGCCCTGGGGGCCACCTGGAGCCCGGACACAGGTCTGCCGTCGAGAACCCCGGTGGCTCCCGGACCCGCTGGTGTGGGTTCCCAGGTCCCAGGCTCAGGGCAGGGCTTTTCCTCCATGCCAGGCAGAACTTGGCCATAGCACCCGGGGTGACGGCCACACTGACCGCGTTTCCTCTCTCTCCAGGGCCCAACTGCCAGACCAACATCAACGAGTGCGCGTCCAACCCGTGTCTGAACCAGGGCACGTGTATCGATGACGTGGCAGGGTACAAATGCAACTGCCTCTTGCCATACACAGGTATGGGCGGGGCCTGGAGGGTGGGGCGGGGCCTCGGCAGGTGGCGCGGGTGGCTGAGGTGCGAGGCGGCCTTCCTGGGCTGGCCTTGTCTGCATCCCTCTGCAGGCATCCCAGAGGCCCTGCTCTGTACTCTGAGCCTCAGGCCTGGCTGCGTTAGGGCCTTGCCCTGCAGGTGTATTTGCTTATAAAATAACCAGGTGCCTGGGAGAAAATTTGAGCACAAGCAAGTCCCTACTTGGGGGACCTGCCTGTGAGGTGGCCCCCTTGGTGGGGGAGCTGGGCCTGGTCTGTCAGCCTCCCCGCCTGCCGTTCAGGCTGCCCTGGAGGTAGGGGGGCCAGGCTGCCCTCCCCATTGCTGGCCAGGCCTGAGGGAGTCCTTTGATGGTGGGCCCTCTTTGTGTGGGGAAACAAGGAGCCCTGTGTTCCTGCTGAGGGTGGCGGGAGACGGGTCCCTGGCATCTCAGCTGCTGCCATTGGCCCGGCCGGGGGAGGCGGGATGTGGGTCCCCTCCTAAGGAGAGATTTGGCAAGTATTAAAAAATAGAAGTCATGCACGCTCAGGCCACCAGGCCCCCTGGGGATGGGGCAGGGGGTGCTGCTGTTGGGGACGGTCCTGAGAGGCCCCCGTAGGCAGGGGTGGGGCCCGTGGCTGCGGTTCTCACGACACCGGCGGCCTGTGGTCCCAGCAGTGTTTTCTTTGACCGAAGCTGGGGACCTGGACTTTCTCTCCTCCGTCGGTGAGGAAACGCCCCCTTCCCGGTGGCCGCCCAGGGCGCACCCGAGTCCGTTTCGGACACGCTGCCATCGGGGCCGGCGGCCGGCGGGGAGGAGCCGGCCTGTGCTGACCCGCTTCCCGTCCGCCCGCTTCCTGCTTCCCTCTGCACAATTGTCGGAAACCCTGGCGAATTTCCTGCCGGCTGGGGTCACTGTGGAAACCGATAGAATGAAAGGCCCGGGCTGGTCACCCCCGCGGGCCGGGGAGATAATGGGCGGCCGGGAAGATAACGCTTCCTCGCGGGCTCGGGACACGGCCCCGTGGGCCGTAAACAGGAAACCCCGCGTTGGGCTCTCAGGGAGGAAAGGTCACCCAGAGTGCCGGGGTCCAGGCAGACTCCCGCTCCCACCCGGGGTCCTGACGCCGTGTCCGGTGCTCCCCTGATAAGCAGCCATGCTGAGGGCTGAGGCTGGCACGCTCCCTGCACTCACAGCCTTTGCTCAGGGGCCTCCCAAGATGGGCACTAGCCGCCCGAGGCACCGAACCCCTGGAATCAGCTCCCAGGCCACCGGCTCAGCGCAGGGTCCTTTGCCACCAGCAGGGCATGAGGCTGGGAGCCAGTCCAGGGCCCCTGTGACGTTGTGTGTGGGGGGTTGTCAGGCCCGGCCCAGCCCTTGCTCCTGGCACTATCGGGGGGTGGGGCCCAAGTGTTCCCCTGGTTCACATTCAGATGCTGACACAGCCAGGGGCCCGGTGCCCCGCTGTATGTACCCCCCCGCCCCCCACGCAGGGCAACCAGACGTGCTTGGACGGTAGAACCACCTGTTGATGGTGGCTGCCGTGGCCTCTGTCAGGACTTTCCCAGGGCGTTGACCTCTGGCTGGGGCTCCTGGGGGGCTCACCACCCTGCCTCTCCCTCTCAGGGTCCACGTGTGAGGTGGTGCTGGCCCCGTGTGCCCCCGGGCCCTGCAGAAACGGCGGTGAGTGTCAGGAGTCAGAGGACTACGAGAGCTTCTCCTGTGCCTGCCCCGCGGGCTGGCAGGGTGAGTCCAGGGGTGGTGGGACAGAGGGAGGCTCAGAGAGGCTCGGGGGCCACGGGCTGGCAGGGGGAGTCCAGGGGACACTGGTACTGGGTTGGGGGAGGCTTGGAGAGGCTCGGGGGCCACGGGCTGGCAGGGAGAGTCCAGGGGACGCTGGTACTGGGTTGGGGGAGGCTTGGAGAGGCTCGGGGGCCACAGGCTGGCAGGGTGAGGCCAAAGGGACGGGGTAGGGAGGCTCGGAGAGGCTTGGGGGCCACGGGCTGGCAGGATCAGCCCAGGGGGTGGGGGGATGGGGTGGGGAGGCTCGGGGGCTTCAGGCGACTCTTGCTAGTGGGCCCCCGTCCTTGGAGGATGAGCCAGTGGGCTGCAGGACCCTCCTAGGCTTGAAGGTCTGTCTCCTGCCCCAAGTCGGGGCAGCCCTTTGGAGAGCCTCCCTTCCCCGGACGCCCCCAGAGGGTCGTCCTGTGGCAGTGGAGGGCCTGCTCCGGGGGGGACGGGCAGTGCCCTGTGGGCACTGGCTGAGTCAGCGGCTCTCGTCCCCTTCCCCAGGGCAGACCTGTGAGATCGACATCAACGAGTGCGTGAAGAGCCCGTGCCGCGCGGGCGCCTCCTGCCAGAACACCAATGGCAGCTACCGCTGCCACTGCCAGGCGGGCTACACGGGGCGCAACTGCGAGACGGACATCGACGACTGCCGGCCCAGTGAGTAGCCGGCCGGCCCCGCCTCTGAGACGCCCAGACCCGTGTCCCCAGGCGGGTGCGGGGCAGGGAGCGTGCCAGGGTCACGTGGGAGGGTAGGCAGGGCAGTACCAGGGTGCACGCTTGGCGCTGGCAGCCCTCTCGATCCAGCTGGACCTTTCGGAAGGGCACCCAGTCGGGGGCTGGAGGAAGTGCTGGGGCAGGGCTGGGTGGCTGCTGTCGACCAGCGAGGTGGTCACAGGCGGTTCCAGGGGCTGTGGTGCCAGGCTGATGGGCCCCCTACTCGTCCATCCTAGCATCTCCCAGCCGGACTCCCGGGCTCGTCTCCCCGGGGCCGCAGCTGCCCCGTCCAGCGTGGCTCTTAACCTAGGTCTTGTCCTGACCCCTGAGGAATGGGGCTCACGCGACCTGTGGTCCAAGAGAGGCCGAGTGCCTCATCTGGCATTACCAGCAGGCAGGGAAGCGTGTGGCCACGGCCTGTGTGGGTCTCACTGTTAAGCCTGCCCACGCTTATGGCCTGGGGACCAGGAGCTCGTGGGGCAGCGTAGACCCCAAGCTCATGATGCGGCCTGCTGGACTGGGCTCCCTGCAGAACACCCCAGGGGCAGTGCCAGGAGCTTGCAGCTTTGGTCGCCCTGGCAGAGGGGTGGTGCCCAGCTCTCAGGCCTGCTCTCCGGTCACCTCGCAGACCCGTGCCACAATGGGGGCTCCTGCACAGACGGCATCAACACGGCCTTCTGCGACTGCCTGCCCGGCTTCCAGGGCGCCTTCTGTGAGGAGGACATCGACGAGTGCGCCAGCAACCCCTGCCGCAACGGCGCCAGCTGCACCGACTGCGTGGCCAGCTACGCCTGCAGCTGCCCCACGGGCTTCAGCGGCGTCCACTGCGAGAACAACACGCCCGACTGCACGGACAGGTGCCAGGGGCGCGGGCCGGCCACGGGCCACACGCGGCGCCGGCACACCTGTGTACCCAGCAGGTGTCCGCCTGGGGGCGGCACTCGGTGCCAGCGGGAGACACCATTCCTCCTGCAAGGGCCATCGTCCATTCTCCCTTGTGGATTAGAAGCAGGAGCCCTGTGGTTTATCCTCAGGAACTGCTGTTCCTGCTTCCATCAGCCAGGGACCTCGTAACTGGCGTGTGTCCTTATCTGCCTTGGCTGCCAGGAAGCTCGGCATGGAACGTCACACTTGTCCCTGGTTTCTAGCATTTATCTCCCATGCGCTCTGGTTTCTGCTCATTTTTGTCTTGATCGCGACACACCCACGTGTGATATGAAGCTCCTCTCAGCACGAGTTCTAAAGAAGGCAGAGGAAGGAGCGTGGTGTGGTGTGAGAGCCTGGGGTCCCCTGGGACTCCTACTGGCCTCCCCGAGCTCAGCCAGGCTGTTGCCGGCCTGTCCTGGCACCCAAACCCCTGTGGCCACCCTGATCGGCGGTGAGGGTGCCAGTGTGGACGTACCTGCTTGGGCAGGGTCCTGCCCCCAACTCACCACCCCCTTGCTGCCTGCCCACCTCCAGCTCCTGCTTCAACGGCGGTACCTGCGTGGATGGCATCAACTCCTTCACCTGCCTGTGTCCACCTGGCTTCACGGGCAGCTACTGCCAACATGACGTCAACGAGTGTGACTCTCGGCCCTGCCTGCACGGCGGCACCTGCCACGACAGCTACGGCACCTACACGTGCACCTGCCCGCAGGGCTACACGGGCCTCAACTGCCAGGTGAGGGGGCCCGGGCACACGCCGAGCGCCTCGGCCAGGTGAGGGGGCCCCGGGCACACGCCGAGCGCCTCGGCCAGGTGAGGGGGGGCCCGGGCACACGCCGAGCGCCTCGGCCAGGTGAGGGGGGGCCCGGGCACACGCCGAGCGCCTCGGCCAGGTGAGGGGGGGCCCGGGCACACGCCGAGCGCCTTGGCCACGTGAGGGGGCCCGGGCACACGCCGAGCGCCTCGGCCAGGTGAGGGGGGCCCGGTCACACGCCCAGCGCCTCGGCCGAGTGAGGGGGCCCGGGCACACGCCCAGTGCCTCGGCCGGCCCCGGGCACACGCCGAGCACCTCGGCCAGGTGAGGGGGGCCCGGGCACACGCCCAGTGCCTTGGCCAGCCCTGGGCACACACTGAGCACCTCGGCCGCACGCCTGGGCCCCTTGCCTGGATTCCAGCTGGCTCTCCCACCCCGGGGAGCCGAGGAGGGGCCAGATAAGGAGGCAGAGGTGGTGAGCAGGGCGGTTTCCAGCTCAGGCAGCAGAGGCCACGGAGCAAGAACAAGGACCAGCTGTTGGGGGGGAAGGCGGCTGAACGCCAGTGTTTGCATGAAGACTGTGTAAAAGTATCAGAGGTTTATCTTCTTTAAAGATGTTCACACACAAAACACCAATTAGAAGAGAGCCGTTTCCTTCTTAAGAAAAATCTTCCTTCAAGGAAAGGCAGCCTGTTGTCTGGATTCACCACCAAGGGCCCAGAGCAAGAGAGGGGCCCCTGCAGCCCCAGTTGCTCCCAAGCAGGGGGGCCCCGTGGGCCTCGGTGTCCGTTTCTGTGGATTGGGGGGAGGTCACGGGCCACCTTGGGCGTGAGGGTTTCTGGCGCCCATGTGTGTCCCCCGCCGGGTGGGCTGGGCCCGTGGGGGCCGGTGGGTGGGGTGTGAGCTAGGCTGCCCCCTCGTCCCCAGACCCTTGTGCGCTGGTGTGACTCGTCCCCCTGCAAGAATGAGGGCCGGTGCTGGCAGACCAACGCGCTGTACCGCTGTGAGTGCCACAGCGGCTGGACCGGCCTCTACTGCGACGTGCCCAGTGTCTCCTGCGAGGTGGCTGCGCGGCAGCAAGGTAACCAGCCCAGGCTTCTCCGTGCCCACTGGGCGTCCGACCTCTGAGGTCAGGAGGCGCGCTGCCCAAGGTGCGAGGTTGCCCCTGGGGAGGGAAGCTGGGGCCTCACGCTCCGCCCGCCGCGTCCCCCGCAGGCATCAACGTGACCCACTTGTGCCGGAACGGGGGCCTCTGCGTGAATGCGGGCAACACACACCGCTGCCACTGCCAGGCTGGCTACACGGGCAGCTACTGCGAGGAGCAGGTGGATGAGTGCTCGCCCAGCCCCTGCCAGAACGGGGCCACCTGCACCGACTACCCCGGCGGCTACTCCTGTGAGGTGGGCACCCGGCCCCGGGGCGGGGGTGTGTGTGTCTGGCCTGAGTGCTGCCGAGGGCCAGGCCCTGGCTGGGAACCAGTGCAGCAGGGAAGACTAGGCTCACCGGGAGGGCTGGGTGATCGTCCTCTGCGGGCACCTGCAAGAGGGAAACCCTGAGAAGCAGGGCAGGCTTTCCCCTACCCCAGGTTCACCCACCTCTATACTAACTCCCGCCTCGGGCAGTGAACCGCAGCTTACCAGGGCCCTTACCAGGGTCTCCACTTGGGTCCTTCTGGTAGGAGGGCTTTGCGAGGCAAGAGGGCAGCTCATGGGGCCCCGTCAGCCCACACAGGCGTAGGGGACGCCCCGGCTGCCTGCTGAGCCTCAGGCCCACGCCTCGCTGTCCCCCTGCAGTGTGTGGCCGGCTACCACGGGGTGAACTGCTCCGAGGAGGTGAACGAGTGCCTGTCCCAGCCCTGCCGGAACGGAGGCACCTGCATCGACCTCACCAACACCTACAAGTGCTCCTGCCCCCGCGGCACACAGGGTAGGCTTGGCCGCACCTGGGGAGGGAGTCCGGGGGGCTGGTCGCCAGCGTCCACCTCCTGGACGTCTGACCCCCGGCCGGGGCACACAGGGTAGGCTTGGCCGCACCTGGGGAGGGAGTCCGGGGGGCTGGTCGCCAGCGTCCACCTCCTGGACGTCTGACCCCCGGCCGGGGCACACCTGTGGGAGGCGTGGGGCTCGAGCGCGGCCGCGTGGGGTCTGATGGTGCCCGGCCTGCAGGCGTGCACTGCGAGATCAACGTGGACGACTGCAACCCCCCCATCGACCCCGTGTCCCGGGGCCCCAAGTGCTTTAACAACGGCACCTGCGTGGACCAGGTGGGCGGCTACAGCTGCACCTGCCCGCCCGGCTTCGTGGGTGAGCGCTGCGAGGGGGATGTCAACGAGTGCCTGTCCAACCCCTGCGACGCCCGTGGCACCCAGAACTGCGTGCAGCGCGTCAACGCCTTCCACTGCGAGTGCCGCGCCGGCCACACCGGTGGGTGCTGCCCTGGTCGGGGCGCGGGCGGAGCTGGGGGCGGGGGTCAGCGCCGGCCACACCGGTGGGTGCTGCCCTGGTCGGGGCGCGGGCGGAGCTGGGGGCGGGGGTCAGCGCTGGCCACACCGGTGGGTGCTGCCCTGGTCGGGGGCACGGGCGGAGCTGGGGGCAGGGGGTCAGCGCCGGCCACACCAGTGGGTGCCGCCCTGGTCGGGGGCGCAGGCGGAGCTGGGGGTGGGGTTCAGCGCCGGCCACACCGGTGGGTGCCGCCCTGGTCGGGGGGTGGCGGGTGGTGCTGGGGGCAGGGGGTCAGCGCCTCACGCCACTCTTGTCCCCAGGACGCCGCTGCGAGTCGGTCATCAACGGCTGCAAAGACAGGCCCTGTAAGAATGGGGGTAGCTGTGCAGTGGCCTCCAACACGGCCCGCGGGTTCATCTGCAAGTGCCCAGCGGTAGGTGCCATGGGCAGCAGGTGGTGGGGAGGGCTTCTGGTCTGAAGGGGACAGGAGGACACCCCCACTCAGCACATCTAGTGCCCTGGGGTGGCCAGAACCGCCCTGCTGCCCCCCGCCCCCAGCCTGCGGGTGAGCTGGAAGGCAAAACGTGGTTCGTGTGTCTGGACTCCACTCTCCGCGTTCCCCTCAAGACAAAATTTTCTTGTGTCTTTATGTTTAGAGCGGTTTAGTAGAAAATTGGTGCAGGAGGGTTCCTGTGTACCCTCGCCCCCTGCACACCCAGCTTTCCCGTTATTAACATCTTGCTCGCCTGTGGGCTTCCCTGGTGGCTCAGACAGTAGAGTTTGCCTGCAGTGCTGGAGGCCAGGGTTCGATCCCTGGGTCAAGAAGATCCCCTGGAGAAGGAAATGGCAGCCCACTCCAGTATTCTTGCCTGGAAAATCCCTCATGGACAGAGGAGCCTGGCGGGCTACAGTGCATGGGGCCACAGAGAGTCGGACATGACTGAGCGACTTCACTTTCACTTTCTTTTGCATTTGGGGAACACTGTTACCATCAACGACCAACATTAATATGTTGCTAAGTGATCTGTACACTGACCCGTTAAGTCTGGTCCACTCCACATCGTGTGTTCCTTGGGTCTGACACACGCGGTGCCACGAGACCCCTGTTGCAGGATCCCAGGAGGTCGTCAGTTTGCCCAGAAGTGCCCCAGGCTCCTACTGTGCCCACCCCACCCTCCTTCCCTCCCGACTCCTGGGAACCCCCCACCCCTGAGCGTTTCGTGTTGATTTTCTTTAAAAGGAAAGCCCGCCAGCCCTTGTGGGTGGGTGGGGGACGCAATGGAGCAGCCAGGCGGTCCCCAGCACTTGGGGGGGCCGGCTCACCCCTCACACCCACATGGCCCCTCCCGCAGGGCTTCGAGGGTGCCACGTGCGAGAACGACGCCCGCAGCTGCGGGAGCCTGCGGTGCCTGAACGGCGGCACATGCATCGCGGGCCCGCGCAGCCCCACCTGCCTGTGCCTGGGCCCCTTCACCGGCCCCGAGTGCCAGTTCCCGGCCAGCAGCCCCTGCGTGGGCAGCAACCCCTGCTACAACCAGGGCGTCTGCGAGCCCACCGCCGAGAGCCCCTTCTACCGCTGCCGCTGCCCCGCCAAGTTCAACGGGCTCCTGTGCCACATCCTGGACTACAGCTTCGGGGGCGGCGTGGGCCTCGACATCCCCCCGCCACAGATCGAGGAGACCTGCGAGCTCCCTGGCTGCCGCGAGGAGGCCGGCAACAAGGTCTGCAGCCTGCAGTGCAACAGCCACGCGTGCGGCTGGGACGGCGGCGACTGCTCCCTCGACTTCGACGACCCCTGGCAGAACTGCACGCAGTCCCTGCAGTGCTGGAAGTACTTCAGCAACGGCCGCTGCGACAGCCAGTGCAACTCGGCCGGCTGCCTCTTCGACGGCTTCGACTGCCAGCGTGCAGAAGGCCAGTGCAAGTAAGGCCCGCGGGGACGCCACTCCACGTCCGTGATGTCCCGCGGGGCTGGTGGGGGGCAGGCGAGGGGGCCGTCCGCTCACCAGCAGGACAGAGCAGGCGGGAGGACACTGGGCTTCGCGGGCAGGGCAGCGCACGGCCGGGTGCTGGCCGAGGGTCTCCGGGTGGACAGGAGCAGGCGTGGCCCCAGGGGACCCAGGCGTGGAGGGGGCCCTGAGCTGTCGCCGTGTGCCCCCAGCCCCCTGTATGACCAGTACTGCAAGGACCACTTCAGGGACGGGCACTGCGACCAGGGCTGCAACAGTGCGGAGTGCGAGTGGGACGGGCTGGACTGCGCGGAGCACGTGCCCGAGCGGCTGGCGGCCGGCACGCTGGTGCTGGTGGTGCTCATGCCACCCGAGCAGCTGCGCAACCGCTCCCTGCACTTCCTGCGCGAGCTCAGCCGCCTGCTGCACACCAATGTGGTCTTCAAGCGTGACGCCAGCGGCCAGCAGATGATCTTCCCCTACTACGGCCGCGAGGAGGAGCTGCACAAGCACCCCGTCAGGCGCTCCGTGGACGGCGGGGCCCCGCTGCTCCCGGGCGGCGCGGGCAGACGCCAGCGCAGGGAGCTGGACCCCATGGACATCCGTGGGTGAGCGAGCCCCTCCTGGCGGCCTCCACGCCCTGACCCTCAGGGCTACCCCCCTCCCAGAGAGGGCAGCACTGTCCTCCCGAGATGGGGAAAGAGACCTGGGATTTCAGCTCCGTGACAGCTTCCCGCCCAGGCTCAGCTCTCAGGGAGGCGAGGGACTGGGCTCTGGACACCTCCATCCTTCCAAGATGGGGACCAAGGCCGCCCGTGGCTCTGTAGGAGCCCCACTGCCGGCAGGGGAGCACTCCGAGGAGTGTCCGTGTGAGCACTACACGGGCCCTGCTGGTGCTGGACAAGGCGAGCCCTCAGGTCCACTGTGCACCTCCAGGCTTGTTCCTGTCCAGACCCAGCTCTCTGCCTCCCCAGGCTGCCCCCCTGGGGTTCTGGGAGCACCCTCTCTCCCCGCCCATCCATCCGGGTGACACCCCAGGAGCCAGAGCCTGTCCCTGGGAGACAGGCTGGCCGGGTGGGTGCCAGGAGGGGGCTGGTGCCCAAGCCCCCTGACCTGGGCTCTCCCCCTACCTCAGGTCCATCGTCTACCTGGAGATCGACAACCGGCAGTGCGTCCAGTCGTCCTCCCAGTGCTTCCAGAGCGCCACGGACGTGGCCGCCTTCCTGGGCGCGCTGGCCTCGCTGGGCAGCCTTAACATCCCCTACAAGATCGAGGCTGTGCAGAGTGAGTGGCCAGCCCTGCTCCCCCAGCTGCACTCCCACGGGAGCTCTGGACTGTCCTGGGAAGGGTTGTGCATGGGAGATGGTCTCCCAGCTGCACCCCCACCCCGGGATGCTCTTGTTCTTTGTGCCAGTTGCCACCCACGGGGGCGTGTGTCACACCATCCAGAGTTCGGGGAGCGCTTTTCTGGGGTTTCCCACCGGGCATGCTCTCCCTCCCGTAGCAACAGCTGTCAGTGAGGTTGGCCCAAGGGAGTCCACACATCCACCAGCAAATGTTGGGGGGGAGACTTTTCTCGCCCCACCCCTTCCTCCGGATTTTTCTTTGTTGGGTATTATTTCAAAATCATTACGGTTTTTTCTTTTTTTTTTTTAAAGAGAGAGAAAGCAAAGAATTGATCGATGTCATGTGAAGTGTTGAAGTTTGTATCTGGAAAATCCCCCTAAATCCTTTGTCTTAACAGCTCGATCCGAGTGCAGCGATTTGAAGTTGCCTAATCCTTCTCCCTTAAAGGAGAAAAAAGTAAAAGCTGTCTCCAGATAGCCGGCTGGTGCAGGAGAGAATTTAGCGATAGTTTGCAATTCTGATTAATCGCGTAGAAAATGACCTTATTTTGGGGGGCGGGATGGAGGCGAGCGGGCGAGGACGCGCCGGGCCGCGGAGCCAGCGCGCTGCCCCTGGCCGCCGGCCTGCCTGGCTGCGCGGCCTGATGTCCGGGCGCCCGCCCGCGGCCGCTGTGCCCGCAGGTGAGACGGTGGAGCCGCCCCCGCCGCCGCCGCTGCACTTCATGTACGTGGCCGTGGTGGCCTTCGTGTTGCTGTTCTTCGTGGGCTGCGGGGTGCTGCTGTCGCGGAAGCGCCGGCGGCAGCATGGCCAGCTCTGGTTCCCCGAGGGCTTCAAGGTGTCGGAGGCCAGCAAGAAGAAGCGGCGCGAGCCCCTCGGCGAGGACTCCGTGGGCCTCAAGTCAGTGGGCGCGGCGGGGCGTCTGGGTGGGGCCGGGCTTGCGGGAGGCGGGGCTGCCCCTCCCCTCCTCCGCGGCGCCCCCCTTGGGCCCTGGGCATGGGCGGGGCCTGGAAGGGGAGGGAATCTCCCTGGACCCCCGCTCCCCCGCGCTTAGTCCCACACCCCCCTTCCCGGCCCCGTCACCCCCAGGCCCCTGAAGAACTCCTCGGACGGCGCCCTCATGGACGACAACCAGAACGAGTGGGGCGACGAGGGCCTAGAGGCCAAGAAGTTCCGGGTGAGTCGGGGATCCAGGGTCCCCGCCCCGCCCAGCCCCGCGCCACGGGGCATGACCCTCTGCTCCATGCCCTTCCTTAGTTCGAGGAGCCCGTGGTCCTCCCTGACCTGGACGACCAGACGGACCACCGGCAGTGGACCCAGCAGCACCTGGATGCCGCCGACCTGCGCGTGTCTGCCATGGCCCCCACGCCTCCCCAGGGCGAGGCGGATGCCGACTGCATGGACGTGAATGTCCGCGGGCCGGGTAGGTGGCTGGCCAGACACGCCGCCCCCCACCCGGGGCTCCACCCCCAGGCACCTGGTGGCACCGGGCAGCCCGCGCTTCCCTGACCTGGTGACCCGCCCACCCCCTGTCCCAAGCCTCAGCGTCGGCACCTGAAAACTCCCCTGGCCTTGGAGGGGGTGAGGACCCCCAGGAGTTGGTCAGCCTCCTCGCTGCCTCCCCTCCAGGAGTACAGGTCTCAAAGTGCACTGTGCCCTCAGAGTTGATTTCTTCTTTCAAAATCCATCTTTTGAGACACCCAGAGTGCCTGTTAGCTTCCCTCCTCTGTCTCCTGGACGGGGCTGTGGGTGAAGGTCTCGGGCAGGTCAGGACGCGGAGCCCACCAGCTACCTGGCAGCTGGACTTGTTTCTGCCCTCGGGGAGCTTAGACGGATTGCACTGGCGCTGGGCAGTGTGGCTGTGTGCACTGGGCCTCCGTGGGCCGCGCCCCTGGGAGCAGCTGCCAGGGGCCAGCCTTCCTGACCTGGCCCCGTCCCTGTCCTGCCCCGCTACAGACGGCTTCACGCCCCTCATGATCGCCTCCTGCAGCGGAGGGGGCTTAGAGACTGGCAACAGCGAGGAGGAGGAGGACGCGCCCGCGGTCATCTCGGACTTCATCTACCAGGGCGCCAGCCTGCACAACCAGACGGACCGCACCGGCGAGACCGCCCTGCACCTGGCCGCCCGCTACTCGCGCTCCGACGCGGCCAAGCGCCTGCTGGAGGCCAGCGCAGACGCCAACATACAGGACAACATGGGGCGCACCCCGCTGCACGCGGCCGTGTCTGCCGACGCGCAGGGCGTCTTCCAGGTGGGCAGCCGCTCACGTGCCCTTCTGTGCACCCTCGCCTGCCTTCCCTCCTTCCTGGTCGGGCCCCAGAGCCCTGATTCCAAGCCTGGCCAGAGCAGGGACAGCTGGGGTTCCCCCCGCACCCCAAACCTTTGTACCCTGGAGGGGGCGTGAGGTCAGGGAGGGTGTCAAATCCTCTGTGTCGTCCCCTCGGGGCAGCCAGGCTGGTGGCGCTAAAGCAGGAGAGGCTGCAGGGACCTACAGGGGCAGGACCTCCTCACCCTCACCCAAGACAGGCCCATCCCCTGCGCCTGCCCCTCCCGGCCCCTAAGTCCTCCCTGCTTTGGCTGGAGGCATCGATCGCTTCTGGCGATGGGGAGAAGGGCTAGAGGCTGCTGATTGCTGCCTGCAAGCAGCAGTGGGGGGGTGGCTCTGGCCTTGCTGGGCTTCCAGGATGAGGATGGATTAGGGATGTGGGTGCCTGGGTCTCTGGGGAGCATCCCTGGCAGAAGCAGCTTTTGAAAGCTGCCAGCCGGTCCCCTGGCCACAAACCCCCAGGCCCCGGGCCATGCTGCTCTGCACAGACGGGCAGGTAAATGGGGCACAAATGGGGGGCATCACAAAAGTCTAATGATTTCCGACATGTTGTCTTTTATGGAAATGAGAGATTGGGGACAATTAAACGAGCCCCTGGAGACAGGCCCTGGCCGAGTTTGCCCAGGCGGTCTCTGTGGCACGTAGAGACATTCCCTTGGGTGCTTCTCGGGGTGATGCCGGTTCACACACAGCTCCTCCCCAGCTCCTTTCGTCCCCGCTCCCGCCTGCAAACAGTGACCATCCTTCTCTCTCATGCTCCAGCCCCACCCCTCCAGCAGAGCCTGGTGGAGTTCTGCCCACTCCCCGGGCTCCCATGCCACATGTGTCCGGGCTCCCTGGGGCCGCCCGACCCCAGGAGGGCTGCATTCGAATCAGGTTGAGTCCCAAGCATGTGTCCCGGAGCGGGCGGGGGCCTCGTGCTCACACTTGCTGAGCCCAAGACTTTCCCTGTGGTCCAGATCCTGATCCGGAACCGAGCCACCGACCTGGACGCCCGCATGCACGACGGCACGACCCCACTGATCCTCGCTGCCCGCCTGGCCGTGGAGGGCATGCTGGAGGACCTCATCAACTCCCACGCCGACGTCAACGCCGTGGATGACCTGGGTGAGTCCAGCTGGGCCAGCCCGAGGGAGGGGCACGTCACGGCCGCCTGCCCACCCCTAACCCGCCTGCCCACCCCTGACCCGCCTGCCGACCTCGGACCTGCTTGCCGACCCCTGACCCGCCCTTTGCTCCCCTTGCAGGCAAGTCCGCCCTGCACTGGGCAGCCGCGGTGAACAACGTGGAGGCTGCTGTCGTGCTGCTGAAGAACGGGGCCAACAAGGACATGCAGAACAACAAGGTGGGCTGGCTGGCGAGACACTTCCCCTCTGCTACTCCTTCCCGACCGGGGCACCCCGAGCCATGACTTCAGCTTCTGGGCCTCGGCTCCCTAACCCGTAAAGTCCCAGGAGAAGCCCCAGAGAAACAGAGACGTGGACCCCGTAGTGGGTGCCCGTGTGGTCGGCGCTCCCTGCCTCCCTCTGGCCACATTACCAGTCCCCTCCCGGGCCCAGGGCATGGGCGGCTGCAGCTGTCCCCCTGCCCCCATGTCACTGTGACCTGCGACCTCACCTCTGTCCTTGGCTGTCACTGGCCGGGGCGGGTTGACCCAGATGGTGCACGCTGAGCCAAGAGGCCAGTGGGCTAGGTGGGGGGCTCTGCATTGCCAGGCCCCCAGATGGAATGGTGGGTGTCCACCTTCTACACGTGAACCGCCTCCGGCCTCCCTCAGCCTCGCCGCGGTATGTTCCCACAGTCAAAGTGTGCTCTTTCCTTCCTGCCCATCCCCAGCCTGGCCCTGCATCTCCTGCACTTGTCTTGGGCTCCTGTGTCCCCGAACCCGCCCCTTCCTTCACTGATCCCTGAAGGGATCTCCTGTCCTGGGGGAGGGGCGCAGGGGATGCTGTTGGGCCCGGTCACTTCTGAGTCTGCCATGGGGCAGAGGCATCATCCCACCTCCTTCTGGGGAGACAGGGTGACTGGTGGCAGGGACTGCCGTGGTGGGGCAGCAGCTGCGGCCAAGGCCACGTGTGTGCCAGGCAGACACTGTCCGGCCTTACCCCACACAGCAGCCTCGGGGGGCATACGTGGCATGTCCACTGTACAGATGAGAAAACTACGCCCTGGGGACAGAGCTAAGATGTCAGGGTTCCTCGGGGACCAACTGGTGCCCACAGACACTCTTTAGTGACCCTGAAGCCCCTGAAATCGTGGCAGGGTCTCCATCTGTGTGGTTTTGGAGGAGGGGAAGGGGGGGCACAGTCTGTTAGATTTCCTGTGGGGTCTCTGACCCCATGAAGGTGGATCCCCACTGGTTTAGAATATAGGATCCCACAGGTCCTCTGGGTCTTAGAAGATGCGTTTAAGGTGTTTTTGTTTGTAAGACGTAATAGTGATGGTAGGACTCTAGGGGGAGGGTTGAGATGAGGTGCCTCCCCTCCGCAGCAGGGCGGAGGCGGGGCTGACTGCTGGTCCATCTGGTGACTGGTGACCCCTGCACCTGCCCCCATCTGCTCCCCCCAGGAGGAGACGCCCTTGTTCCTGGCCGCCCGGGAGGGCAGCTACGAGACCGCCAAGGTGCTGCTGGACCATTTCGCCAACCGGGACATCACAGACCACATGGACCGCCTGCCTCGCGACATCGCGCAGGAGCGCATGCACCATGACATCGTGCGGCTGCTGGACGAGTACAGCCTGGTGCGCAGCCCCCCGCTGCATGGCGCCACCCTGGGCGGCGCACCCACCCTGTCGCCCCCTCTCTGCTCGCCCAACGGCTACCTGGGCAACCTCAAGCCCCCCATGCAGGGCAAGAAGGCCCGCAAGCCCAGCACCAAGGGCCTGGCCTGCGGCAGCAAGGAGCCCAAGGACCTCAAGGCTCGGAGGAAGAAGTCCCAAGATGGCAAGGGCTGTCTGCTGGACAGCGGGAGCGTGATGTCGCCCGTGGACTCCCTCGAGTCCCCCCACGGCTACCTGTCAGACGTGGCCTCCCCACCCCTCCTGCCCTCCCCTTTCCAGCCATCTCCCTCCGTGCCCCTCAACCACCTGCCCGGAATGCCCGAGACCCACCTGGGCGTCAGCCACCTGAGCGTGGCGGCCAAGCCCGAGATGGCGGTGCTGAGCGGGGGCAGCCGGCTGGCCTTTGAGGCAGGGCCACCACGCCTCTCCCACCTGCCCGTGGCCTCCAGCACCAGCACGATCCTGGGTTCGGGCGGCAGTGGGGGCAGTGGGGCTGTGAATTTCACCGTGGGTGGAGCCGCGGGCTTGAATGGCCAGTGCGAGTGGCTGTCCCGGCTGCAGAACGGCCTGGTGCCCAATCAGTACAACCCGCTGCGAGGGGGCGTGACGCCGGGCACCCTGAGCACGCAGGCTGCCGGCCTCCAGCATGGCACGGTGGGCCCGCTGCACGCCCCCGCCCTGTCCCAGGTGATGACCTACCAGGCCCTGCCCAGCACGCGGCTGGCCTCCCAGCCTCACCTAGTGCAGCCGCAGCAGAACTTACAGATGCAGCCGCCGAGCATGCCGCCGCAGCCAAACCTGCAGCCGCACCTCGGCGTGAGCTCGGCCGCCAGCGGCCACCTGGGCCGGAGCTTCCTGGGAGGGGAGCTGAGCCAGGCGGACATGCAGCCGCTGGGGCCCGGCAACCTGGCGGCGCACACCGTCCTGCCGCAGGAGGGCCAGGTCCTGCCCACATCGCTGCCGTCCACGCTGGCCCCGCCCACGCTGGCCCCGCCCATGACCACCGCCCAGTTCCTGACGCCCCCCTCCCAGCACAGCTACTCGTCCTCCCCCGTGGACAACACCCCCAGCCACCAACTACAGGTGCCCGAGCACCCCTTCCTCACCCCGTCCCCGGAGTCCCCCGACCAGTGGTCCAGCTCCTCGCCACATTCCAACATCTCCGATTGGTCCGAGGGCATCTCCAGCCCGCCCACCAGCGTGCCGTCCCAGATCGCCCACGTCCCGGAGGCATTCAAGTAAACAGCCGGCTGCCCCCAGGACCCTGCGCTTCCTTTCCCAAGCCCTGCTGGGGCGTGTGCGTGCGCTCCATGGATGCCGGGGCCGACCAAAGGAGCTTTTTTTCAACAAATGTGTTTTTATACAAAATAAGAGGACAAGGATTTTTAATTTTTTTTTTTAGTATTTATTTATGTACTTTTATTTTACATGGAAACACTGCCTTTTTATTTATATGTACTGTTTTGTATGGCATCAGGTAGAAACTTTTATCTGCTCAAAGAAAATAAACTAGTTCTCAGTCATGATTTTCCTACTTAGGATAAAGACTCCTAGGTATTTGTAAAATATAAACAAAGATTCATGATGTGCAAATGCCATTTATTTATTGATTTCCTCTTTTTTGAATCCCAAAAGAAATGATGTCAGACAAGGGCGGTCTGAGCCAGCATTGTTTAGAAAGCTCCAGGGGTGCTCGGGGCCTGCTTTGATTTCCCCAGACATCCCCTCACCCCCACCTCCAAACCTGGACCGCCCTCCTCCCAGGACTGCCTGCATCTTATGAAAAGATGCATCTAGAGAAAGAAAAGCAAGCCCTTTCCTCCTTTGGCATGTGGGTTACTTTGTACCTGAAGTAGGAAAGTAAAGTGTAAAATGACGTGGTTCGTGCATTTCGGTGTACTTTTAAACTTTTTAAAGCTATGTCTCTCAGAATGTGTTCTTGGGGTATGCCCAGGGTACATCTCATGGTACCAATCATGAATCTTTGTTTCAGGTTCAGTATTACGTAGCTGTTCTTTGGCATTGTGAGTTCTTGTTCTTTCTGGAGGCTCCCCTGCCCCTCGCCCCCGCTGATGTTTAAGCATCATGTGAGAAGTCGGAGGTGTGGCCATGTGGTACCCACCTTGGACCCCACGTTGGGGAGGCCTCCCCCTTCCTGGGGAAAGACACTGCCGGGCCGCCCTGTTGGAGGCATCTCAACTTGAACTGCATCTCCCAGGTTCAGCGGAAGATGAACTGGCGCCCCTGGGGCCCAGTGCCGACAGGCCCGGTTTTTATAGGAGACTTGGAAAAATGTGGGCGTGTCCAGCCTCAGTGCTCAGAGACCCTGGTGCCAGGGCCTGGCGCGCCCTGGGGTGCTCGGGTCACCAGGAGCCTGCTCGCGGGCCACCCCTCCCAGTTCAGGGGGTGGGTGTGCGCCCAGGGTAGAGCAGATTTTTACATTATCAAGTATAAGCCTGTGGCAGATACATATCTGTAAATACATTTTTAAAGGGTGATTTTGTTTAAGAAATCTGATTGGACAAATCTGTCAGGGTCGTGCTGATAAGGGATGTCAGAACCCAGGCCCCACGACCTGCAGCTGCCGAACCGTAGCTCCTGAGAGCAAAGCTGGGGGGTCCCACCGCCCACCACACTGAGTCTGCTGCCCCGGCCTCGCCGGGCGTGCTGTGGGGCCACCCCTAGCGGGCACGATCAGACTCTTCCTAAGATGTGGTTTCTTTTTGTGTTTTATAAGATAGAGTGTAGTTTACATAAAAAAAAAAAAAAAACTTTTTAAAAAAGTTATCTACCTACAAAACTGTAGGTGATTAAAATGATGTATTTTTTTTTCATCTTTTTTGTTAACAGATTTGCAATAAAAATGATTCCGATGGTCGTCCAGATTTTGCTAAACTCGACTGTGGTCCTGGCTTGCTTTCTGAGACGGAGGGAAAGCGATAGAGAGGGAATGCCAGCCCAGGCTCCTGGGTGGCAGGGTCACTTTGTCGGGTCAGATATCCAGTGTCCATCTACCCTGCCAGGCCCTGTGCAGCGGGGCAGAGACCCCACAGGGAGCAGGGCACACACAACCCCAAAACCAGGCTCTTAGCTGTCTCTCAACTGTCTGGGTCACGGAGAGTGAGGCGCCACTTACTAGCCTGGGGCCCACCACTGCAGGCAGGAGGGGCACAGGGAAGAGTCCAGGCCCTGGCGTGGGGCAGAGAGAGCCACAGGAACATCTGAGCAGGGGAACTTTGGGGGGCGGGGCTGGTGACATAATGAGTGGGGTAAGTTCTGTGACCCCCAAGGGGTGCAGGCTGGGCAGAACCACAGTCTCAGGAATCCCAAACTGGGCCATCAGGCACAGGGCTCCGATCTTCCTCCCTCCTCCCAATTCCTTCCTCCCTACCTGCCCCGCCCCTTCTCTGCCTGCCCCACCCCTTCTCATGACTCCGCCCCTTCTCTGCCTGCCCCACCCCTTCTCATGACTCCGCCCCTTCTCCACCTGGCCCCGCCTCTTTGCCTGGCCCGCTCCTGCCCCTTCTCTATCTGACTCCGCCCCTTCTCTACCTGGCTCCTCCCTTTCTCTACCTGGCCCCGCCCCCACGACATTGGCTTCAAAACAGATTAACAGGCTGACCTTTTGCACTGTGGTGTTGGAGACGACTCTCGAGAGTCCCTTGGACTGCAAGGAGATCCAACCAGTCCATCCTAAAGGAAATCAGTCCTGGGTGTTCATTGGAAGGACTGATGCTGAAGCTGAAACTCCAGTACTTTGGCCACCTCATGCGAAGAGTTGACTCATTGGAAAACATCCTGATGCTGGAAGGGATTGAGGGCAGGAGGAGAAGGGGATGTCAGAGGATGAGATGGTTGGATGGCATCACCGACTCAATGGACATGAGTTTGAGTAAACTCCGGGAGTTGGTGCTGGACAGGGAGGCCTGGTGTGCATGGGGTTGCAAAGAGTCGGACACAACTGAGTGACTGAACTGAACTGAACTGACCACCTTCCGCTGCAAAGTGCCACCTGTCCCTGGCGTGGCCCATCTGGGCACAAGGGTGAACCCAAGATTTCCTCACTGAGTGCAGATGCTTCATTTCTGGGACAAGAGGTACTGGGAAATGGAATATGGCAAATGGCTGAACTTTCATCTTGGGGGAGGCTCTCAGCCTGAATTCTGCCCAAAGAACTCCCAGCACCCCTAAATTACACTCCTAGTTGTACACCAAGAGAAGTGAAAATGGGCTCTATAACCGTCCATATACACATGTGCTCACAGCAGCCAAGAGGTGGGAACAACCCAAATGCCCATCAGCTGCCGACTGGTGGACCAGGTGGTGTAGGTCCACACTGTGATGGCTAATTTTATGTGTCACCGTGGCTGGCGGTGGGGGGGGGGTGCGGTGCTCAGATTTGGCCACATGTGAGGGATGAGATTAGCATTGCAATCTGGGCTGAGTAAAGCAGATGCCCCCTCCCCTGCGCCCATGCAGGTGGGTCTCACCCAATCAGGTGAAGAAGATATGAATAGAACAGAAAGGCTGAGGAAGAGGGACGTCCTGGGGCCCGACTACTGGAGCTGGGGCATCTGTCTCTTCCTGAGTTCAGAGTCTCCATAATAATATGAGTCAGTTCCTTGTAATAAATTTCTTTATGTATTGATACACCCTGTTGAGAGTTGGACCATAAACAAGGTTGAGCACTGAATTGATGCTTTCAAATTGTGGTGCTGGAGAAGACTCTCCAGAGTCCCTTGGACAGCAAGGAGACCAAACCAGTCCATCCTAAAGGAAATCAACCCTGAATACTGATTGGAAGGACTGATGCTGAAGCTGAAGCTCCAATATTTTGGCCACCTGATGAGAATAGTTGACTCACTGGGAAAAGACACCAATGCTGGGAAAGATTGAAGACAGAAGGAGAAGGGGATGACAGAGGATGAGATGGTTGGATAGTATCACGGACTCAATGGACACAAACTTGTGCAAACTCCAGGAGATAGTGAGGGACAGGGAAGCCTGGCGTGCTGCAGTCCATAGGGTTGCAAAGAGTTGGACATGACTGAGCGATTGAACAACAACAACAGCATCCTGTTGGCTCTGTTTCTCTGGAGAACCCAGACTAAACACACACGTGATGGACTATTGTGTGTGTGTGTTAGTCACTCAGTCGTGTCTGACTCTTTGCGATCCCACGGACTGTAGCCCACCAGGCTCCTGTCCATAGAATTCTCCAGGCAAGGATACTGGAGTGGTTTGCCATTTGCTCCTCCAGGACGGACTATTTTCAGCCATAAAAAGGAATGAAGTTACCAACACAAGCTACAGCTCAGTCAAAATGCAGAAAGATCACGCTGAGTGAAAGAAGCCAGACAGCAAAGGCTGTGTGCTTCCATTTGTATGAAACATTCAGAGTAAATAAACCCAGAGAGGCGGAAAGCAGATGAGTGGTTCCCAGGGCTGGGAGCTGTGGGCAATGGGCAGTGAATGCCCAGTGGGTCTGGAGCATTACTTCCGGAGATGAAATGTCTTGGAAGCTGACAGAGGCGGTGGTTGCACATTTTTAACATGGTAAATGCCATTGAATTCGCTGTAAAATGGTTAATTTCATGTTCTATGAATTTTACCTCAATTATTTTTTTTAAAGAAAGAACTCCTAGCAGTGTTTGTCCTCCCAAGAAGTTCCCGGTGGTTGTGGGATTCCCACAGAGGCAGCAGGGTGGGCCTCAGGGGACCTCACTGCTCCCCCAAACCCTTGGGCCCCCAGCAACAGGGAGAGCGATGCCATGTCAGGTTGAAACTGGGCATGCCCAGAACCCAGCCCTGCCCATCGCCTTGCGGGCGAGTTCCTGGGGGCAGACCAACCACGGCCACAGGCTGAGGGCTCTGCCCTCCCCTGCCTGAACCTCCCCTGATGCCCAGGGATGCAACCCCCAGCTGTGCTCGGGCTCAGAAGCATCGTCAGGGATTCCCCAGGCCCCAGGGTGCCCACTGCAGGCTGAAAGACCGCCCGAGACCTGCCCACTGGGGCCTGAACCTGCTCCCATGGCCTCAGCTCCACTGCCCACCAGCATTTCTGCTGTTCACCGTTCTCATCCTGGACACACAGTCTGAGCCGGCCTGCTCCACCAGCCGTGCATTGAAAGGACCCCTCCCAGGCCACGGTGCACCTCCCACAAGGGAAAGGACACAGCCTCTCCCTCGGGGCTGTACTCAGCCAAGACAGCCCTGGCTTGGGGGTCTGGCTTGTTCTGGCTTGGGGCTCTGGTCCTCCCAAATTCGTATGTGGAAGCCCCAGCTCCCAGGACCTCAGAATAGCTGTCTCTGGAGACTGGGCTTTAAAGGGGTAATTTAGGGAAAGTGAGGTCAGTGTGGCGGGCCCCAAGCCAATGTGACTGGGTCCTCAAAAAAGAAGCAATCGGGACACAGACTCGCACAGAGGGAAACGTGAGACCCAGGAGAAGGTGGTCACCTCCCAGCCCAGGACAGAGGCCTCAGGAAATCTGCCTCATCAACAGCTTGGTCTCGGTCTTCTGGCACCCAGAACTGTGAGAAGTGAATTTCTGTGAAGCCACTGGCCTGTGGCACTTGTGTTTTTTTAGCCATGGAATCTTAGTTTCCTGACCAGGGATCGAACCCGGGCCCTGGAAGTGAAAGCTCTGGGTCCTGACCACTGGAGCACCAGGGAATGCCGTGTGGCACTTGTTCTGGAAGCCCTAGCAGATAGATATCCCCAGGCATTCCAGTGCCACGTGCATGCCCACAGCCCCCACGGCCACGGCCAGCTGGCCCAGGTGTCAGCCCTGGTCCCCTCCCCTCCTCAGGGTGTCCCACCCCAGGGGTCTGGAGACTTGTGCTTTTCAACATGCAAAACCCGTGAGGTCAACACGGAGTGGCCAGTCCACCCTCCTGCCGTGCCCTCCTCTCCCGGCTGCTCACCGTCAGGGGTGGGGCTGGGGGGGCACCTTCCCTGAGGCCTCCAAGGTGATTTAGAGCAGTGCTGTCTGCCGGAAAGGCAATGCAAGCCATGTGTGCAATTTCAAATATTTTAGCAGCCACGTTAAATGCAAAAAGAAATGAGTGAAGTTTATTTAGTAATATATCTTAGTTAATCCAACAGACCCAAAATACTGTCACCTCAGTATGTAACTGACACAAAGTTAATGGGATCTTTTAACTTCTTTGGGGGTAGGAGGGGGACTGTCTTTAAAAGCTCATGGGTGTTCCAGGCTTACGGCGCACCTCAGTTTGGACCGTCCACAGCCCAGGTACTTGACCGCCACACGTGCGCACGGCCACCACATTGGGTGGTGTGGATTAGGCGGTCAGGATGGCTGTCGGCCCCTCAGCCCTGCAGGAAAACCCAAGGTTTTGCTCCACCTTGTCCCAGAGCGAGCCCCAGAGGTGGCTCTGCGCCCCTCTGGCCAGAGCGGAGACGGGATCTGTGAGCCAGGAAGGACAACCTCAGAGCCCACAAATAAACAGACCCACGGGGCTACACACACCAAGAAGTGAGCAGAGCGCCTCAGGCCTTGGTGCTACTCGGGGGGCTGCCCGCAGCTGCCATTCTCTTCACTGAGAAAGGCTCGCTTCCAGAGGCTGTGCTTAGCCTCGGAGCAGAGGACCACTCTGCGGCGGCTTCATATCCCATCACAGCCAACGACGAATCCTTTGCGGGCCAGCCCAGATTCGGGAACCGTGCCCAGGAGCGCTGCTGGAGGGGCAGGGCTGTCAGCAGACAGTGGGTGGAGACCTTCGTACGCTCACTGTCATGATGGGGTCCCAGACATAGCAGCAAAGGATTATTCCGTCAAAGTATTTCAATCAGGAACCTACACGGTGTGGTTCAGCTTGACCCCGGGGAGAATGGAGAGACCCAGAAGCGCTGTGTCCCAGAGGGTGTTTGACGGGTTTGGGAAGCAGCCCTGGGTCAGGGGGTCCTTTCCTGCGGGACCTGTTGGGCCCTTAAATGCCGGTGGGCACCGTGCATCTCCGGGAGGGAGCGCGTGCACACTGGCTCCCAGACGACTCACCGTTGCTGCAGAAGCCAGTGCAGAGCAGGCTGCCCCGGGCCTGGAGGCGCTGCTCCACGAGACTCCGTCCTAAGGATCATCGAAGGGGCCACGCCAGCTGCTCCTGAGCTTCCGGATTTGTGTCGCTTGTGTTTCCACCTTCCCGGTCACAGTCGGAGGACCGCAGGGAGGTGGTGTGCCGTCTTGGAGGCGCAGTGCCTCGGGGTAAAGTGGAAACTGCTCCGACCCAGCCTCCTGGGCTGGCGGTGGGGCTGCAATTGTCAGGTCCCTGGCACAAAGCTCGTGGCACGAGGTCAGGACTCAGAAATGGCGCCGAGTCCTACAGCTGCTTTCTCGGTGCTGCCTCCAGGGACCCGTGTGCTCGTGCGGGCCCAGCAGCAGCCACTTTCTGTGGACACGCCACCATCCCGATTAGGACCGAGAAACCCAGGCTGGACGCAGTGATGCTCTGAGCTCCAGAAGCGTTGTTTCTAGGTAACGCGACAGACACCACGTGTGAAGGGCCTCGGGGCTACACTCTTTACCGTCTTCTCACACCCTTGAACGACATGGCAGACGATGTTTTATCGATCACATCCGCACTTGAATTCGTAGATTTGTGTAGATTGAATTGTGTAGATTCACGGTATTTACTGCAAATCTCTATGCAGGCGCACTTCAGAGATACGATGCGTTTGGTTCCAACGCACTTGGCTGCAATCAAATGAATGTCACAGGAAGTTAGTGTGAATGAAGTGTGAACAGAAGTCACGTGAGTGTTTTGGTTTCTCAGTGCATGTAAAAGTTATGTTTCCGTTAGACTGTAGTCTATAAGGTGTGCAATAGCGTTATCTCTGGGGGAAAAAAATGTATACATCTTAATGAAAAACCACTTTATTGCTAAAAAATGCTAACCATCCTCTGAGCCTTCAGTGAGTTGTATAATAGTAATAAATTCAATAGAGAAAGAAAGGGCAACACACTCCAGTATTCCTGCCTGGGAAATCCCAAGGACAGAGGAGCCTGAAGGGCTCCAGTTCATGGGGTCGCAAGAGTCGGACAAGACTTAGCGACTAAACCGGCACCACCACCACCAATAACATCAAAGATCACTGTCCACGCGTATTGTAACAAATTTAATAATAATGAAAAGTTTGAAATATTGTAACAATTACCAAAATGTGACAGAGACAGGAAGGGAGCAAACGCTGTTGGAAAATGACTATGACAGACGTTTGACGCAAGTTTGCCACAAATCTTCAATTAAAAAAAAACAACGCAGTATCTGTGAAGTGTAATAGAGTGAGGCAGCCTTATACCAGAGCTGTTGCCACCGTTTCTGATCTCTGCGTTTTGAAAAAAAGAGCCTTGGGAACTCCCGGGGGGTCCAGCGGTTACCAATTTTCACTGCCGAGGGCACATATTCAACCAAGGATCCACAGTTCAGTTCATTCGCTCAGACACTTTGCAACCCCATGGACTGCAGCACACCAGGCCTCCCTGTCCATCACCAACCCCGGAGCTTACTCCAACTCATGTCCATCGGGTTGGTGATGCCATCCAACCATCTCATCCTCTGTCAGCCCCTTCTCCTCCTGCCTTCAATCTTTCCCAGCATCAGGGTCTTTTCCAAGGAGTCAGTTATTCACATTAGGTGACCAAAGTATTGGAGCTTCAGCTTCAGCATCAGTCCTTCCAATGAACACCCAGGACTGATCTCCTTTAGGATGGACTGGTTGGATCTCCTGGCAGTCCAAGGAACTCTCAAGAGTCCTCCTGGCAGTCCAAGGAACTCTCAAGAGTCTTCTCCAACACCACAGTTTAAAAACATCGATTCTTTGGCACTCAGCTTTCCTTATGGTCCAACTCACATCCATACATGACTACTGGAAAAACCATAGCTTTGACTAGACGGACATTTGTTGGCAAAGTAATGTCTCTGCTTTTTAATATGCTGTCTAGATTGGTCGTAGCTTTTCTTCCTAGGAGCAAGCGTCTTTAATTTCATGGCTGCAGTCATCATCTGCAGTGATTTTAGAGCCCAAGAAAATAAAGTCTGTCACGGTTTCCATTGTTTCCCCATCTATTTCCCATGAAGTGATGGGACCAGATGCCATGATCTTTGTTTTTTGAATGTTAACTTTTAAGCCAGCTTTTTAACTTTGCTCTTTCACTTTCATCAAGAAGCTCTTTAGTTCCTCTTCTCTTTCTGCCATAAGGGTGGTGTCATCTGGATATCTGAGGTTATCGATGTTTCTCCCGGCAATCTTGATTCCAGCTTGTGCTTCATCCAGCCCAGCGTTTCTTATGATGTACTCTGCATATAACTTAAATAAGCAGGGTGACGATATACAGCCTTGACGTACTCCTTTCCTGATTTGGAACCAGTCTGTTGTTCCATGTCCAGTTCTAATTGTTGCTTTGACCTCTATACAGATTTCTCAGGAGGCAGGTCAGGTGGTCTGGTATTCCCATCTCTTTCAGAATTTCCCACAGTTTATTGTGATCCACACAGTCAAAGGCTTTGGCATAGTCAATAAAGCAGAAGTAGGTGTTTTTCTGGAACTCTCTTGCTTTTTCTATGATCCATCAGATGTTGGCAATTTGATCACTGGTTCCTCTGCCTTTTCTAAATCCAGCTTGAACATCTGGAAGTTCTCGGTTCATGTACTGTTGAAGCCTGGCTTGGAGAATTTTGAGCATTACTTTACTAGCGTGTGAGATGAGTGCAATTGTGCGGTAGTTTGAGCATTCTTTGGCATTGCCTTTCTTTGGGATTGGAATGAAAACTGACCTTTTCCAGTCCTGTGGCCACTTCTGAGTTTCCCAAATTGCTGGCATATAGAGTGCAGCACTTTCACAGCATCATCTTTTAGGATTTGAAATAGCTCAACTGGGAATTCGCTTCTACTAGCTTTGTTCGTAGTGATGCTTCCTAAGGCCCACTTGACTTCACATTCCAGGATGTCTGGCTCTAGGTGAATGATCACACCATCATGATTATCTGGGTCATGAAGATCTTTTTTGTACACTTCTTCTGTGTATTCTTGCCACCTCTTCTTAATATATTCTGCTTCTGTTAGGTCCATAGCATTTCTGTCCTTTATTGTGCCCATCTTTGCATGAAAATTTCCCTTGGTATCTCTAATTTTCTTGAAGAGATCTCTAGTCTTTCCCATTCTTGTTTTCCTCTATTTCTTTGCACTGATCGCCGAGGAAAACTTTCTTATCTCTCCTTGCTATTCTTTGGAACTCTGCATTCAGACGGGTAAATCTTTCCTTTTCTCTTTTGCCTTTTGCTTCTCTTTTTTTCTCAGCTATTTGTAAAGCCTCCTCAGACAACCATTTTGCCTTTTTGCATTTCTTTTTTGTGGGGATGGTCTTGATCACTGCCTCCTGTACAATGTCACGAACTTCTGTCTATATTTCATCAGGCACTCTGTCTATCAGATCTAATCCCTTGAATCTATTTGTCACTTCCACTGTATAATCATAAGGGATTTGATTTAGGTCATACCTGAATGGTCAGGTGGTTTTCCCTACTTTCTTCCATTTAAATCTGAATTTGGCAATAAGGAGTTTATGATCTGAGCCACAGTCAGCTACCGGTCTTGTTTTTGCTGACTGTATAGAGCTTCTCCATCTTTGGCTGCAAAGAATATAATCAATCTGATTTCATTGTTGACCATCTGGTGATGTCCATGTGTAGAGTCTTCTCTTGTGTTGTTGGAAGAGGGTATTTGCTATGACCAGTGCGTATCCTTTGCCCTGCTTGATTCCATATTCCAAGGCCAAATTTGCCTGTTACTCCAGGTGTTTCTTGACTTCCTACTTTTGTATTCCAGTCCTCTATGATAAAAAGGACATCTTTTTTGGGTGTTAGTTCTAGAAGGTCTTGTAGGTCTTCATAGAATCTTTCAACTTCAGCTTCTTCAGCATTACTGTTTGGGACATAGACTTGGATAACTGTGATATTGAATGGTATGCCTTGGAAATGAACAGAGATCATTCTGTCATTTTTGAGATTGTACCCAAGTACTAAATTTCGAACTCTTTTGTTGACTGTGAAGGCCACTCCATTTCCTCTAAGGGATTCCTGCCGCAGTAGTAGATATAATGGTCATTTGAGTTAAAGTCACCCATTCCAGTCCATTTTAGTTTGCTGATTCCTAAAATGTCGATGTTCACTCTTGCCATCTCCTGTTGGACCACTTCCAATTTACCTTGATTCATGGACGTAACATGTCCATATTCCATGTCTGGTCCTAACTGTTGCTTCTTGACCTGCATACAGATTTCTCAGGAGCAGGTAAGGTGGTCTAGTATTCCATCTCTTTAAGAATTTTCCACAGTTTGCTGTGATCCACACAGTCAAAGGCTTTGGTGTAGTCAATAAAGCAGATGTTTTTCTGGAACACTCTTGCTTTTTCTATGATCCAATGGATGTTGGCAATTTGATCTCTGGTTCCTCTGCCTTTTCTAAATCCAGCTTGAATATCTGGAAGTTCTTGACTTATGTATTGCTGAAGCCTCACTCGGAGAATGTTCAGCATTACTTTGCTAGCATGTGAGTTGAAGGAAACCATGAGCCATGCTGTGTAGGGCCACCCAACACGGACGAGTCGTGGTGGAGAGTTCTGACAGAATGTGGTCCACCAGAGAAGAGAATGGCAAACCACTCCAGTATTCTTGCCTTGAGAACCCCATGAACAGTATGAAAAGGTCCCACAAGCCGTGCCAAATACAAACAACAACAAAACAAGCCTTAGAAGACTGTGTGACCTTAAGGAGGTTAGTTATTCCCCACCAAAAGGAAAGAAAGAGAAGCTCACTGCCCCAGGAGACGTTCTTCCCGCCACACTGGGCTCAGGACCTGCCAAGCGACCAGTGACCTAGTGGGTGCCCGCGGGTGCCGAACCTGGGTCCAGCCCGCGTGGCTGTGAGGATTCAACCACTGAGCACAGAGCTTGAAAGAGCCATGTTCTCTGCTGTCCATTAAGCTCAACCCCGGGAGGATTGATGGAGCAGGTACTGGGCTCTGCAGACCCCACCACCCTCGCGGCGTCCAGCGATGAATACCCTCCAGAGACGGCTGCAGTCTGGGCCTGATGCAAACTCTTTCCTCTGGCTGCCCCGAAGCCGGATCCTGAATGAGCCTGGGCCATTCCAGCATCCAGAGCCCAGATCCAGCAGGGCGGTGGCTTTGCGGGGCCCAGACAGCCCACTCAGAGGCGGCACTTTGGCTCCCCCTGCTGGCAATGCTCTGCCAGGGTCCCATTTCCAGAGCAGATGACCCCCAGGGACACCTCTGGAGGGCCTGGTGAGGGCCGGGGAGTCTTGGCTGTTTACCGTGTATACGTCTGCACCTCACCTGACGCTCAGGGCCATCGCCTGCGACACTGCTGTTGTCCCATTTTACAGATGAGGAAGTTGAGGTTCAAAGAGGAAGATCACTCCCCTGAGTTCGCCCACTCAGGCCAGAGCGTGTGACTCCCCAGGCGCTGTCCTCTCAGCCCCTCGAGGGGCCACCTCCCTTTGGAGGCCTGGAGAGCCTCCCTCGCTCATTCATCACTGTTCGGACAGAGAAGCCCATGCTCAGGGAGAGGTGTGCCAAGCTCATGTTGCCAGGAGTCGAGGCCACAGCCAGCCTGGCACTTGGCAACCTGCGGGTGTAGGAGTTCCCCCAGGCTCCGCCCTAGGCCCGCTCCAAGAGGGATCCCCAGCTGCCCCGGCCTCCAGGTCCACACCTGTGACTTAGGTCACCACGATGCTGATGCTCGGGGTCGTGCCCTCCCGTCCTATCTGTTCCCTTGGCTGATGTGTGTGAATCGTGTGCTGTGCCGAGAGGTGCAGATGCAGCTGGTAGCCAGAGAGCCATGTCCCGCCCTGGGAGGTCATCTGAGGTTTGACTCTCCCCACCAGCCTGGCCCCTGCAGCCTTGCCATGCCCCTAGGGGACCCTGGGCTCCTGGCTCTGGCTACTGCTCTGCTAGACAGCCCGGGGGAGGTTAAAGAGATGATGTCACGCCTGGCTGGAAAGTCCCTGAAGGCTTCCCTTGCTTTCAGAAAACAAGCGTGAATCCCCTCACAGGGCCTGCAAAGCCCCACGCAATGCACACCCACTGGCTCCCACGCCATCGCCCACCTTCTGGGTCTGCCCTTTGCCCCTCCAGAAGCTTCTTTTCACTTCTGCCACAAATGCTTCTCCTTTCCCACCCCACAGCAGGTGGGATCCAGGCCTTGCCAGGTGCCCCCACCTGCCCTGAGCACATTCACAGCTGCCCCGTGTCCAGCTCCCCAGGGGCAGAAGCCACGCTGGTCTGCCCCACGGCCACAGCCTCAGCTCCTCCGGGTGCCCAGGGCTCGGTGAGAGCCCAGCAAACATCTGTGTTCAGCTCTGAGACAGAGGGGTCCCAGGGTTTCCAGGTTCCCGCTGCAGCTAAGAACACAATGCAGATTTTCCTGTGGCTCCCATGGGATCAGCATTTTCCTGTGTTCTCTGCTGCTGCTGCTGCTAAGTCGCTTCAGTCATGTCCGACACTGCGACCCCATAGACAGCAGCCCACCAGGCTCCCCAGTCCCTGGGATTCTCCAGGCAAGAACACTGGAGTGGGTTGCCATTTCCTTCTCCAATCTGTCTTCTCTACTTCACCCTTATTGCTTCCCCGGGGGTTCAGCAAGAAAGAATCCGCCTCCAATGCAGATGTGGGAGACTCGGGTTTGATCCCTGGGTCAGGAAGATCGCCTGGAGGAGGAAATGGCAATCTACTCTAGGATTCTTGCCAGGAATTCCCATGGACAGAAGAGGCTGATGGGCTACAGTCCGTGGGATCTCAAAACGTCAGAAAGGACTGAGCGACTGAACAACATTATATGCTTAGTACTTGGCTCTTATGAAAGAAGTTCTCTGAGACCTGCGAGGTGCCAGACGCGTTTCCAGATGCTGGGGGTGAGAGACAGAGCTACGTTCAGGCCACGGTGATACTCGTGCTGACATTCACCAAGCCTGGCTGGGTCGGGGCTTGGCCTGGGTGTGGAACGTTCTCCTGCGAGGCCCTCCAGGGCTCTGGCAGGGTTCTAATGGTGCTGGCCTTACGCCTCAAGGAGATGTCTCCCACGTCTCACCTTTGGCCTGGCCACACACCAGTAACCAACCTGCAGGCACCCCGACAGCTGCCCAACACCCAGGTGCCACAGAACAAACTGACAGGCGCAGCCATCCACGCCTCTGGACCTGCCTTCTCCCGGAGGAACTGGCTGCCACCCCTTCCTCTCCAATCGTTCAGTCCGCCTCAGCCCCATCCCTCTCTGGAACCCCTCCCTGCAGCTCTTCCCACCTCTGAGGCCCTGACACGCTTTCTGCCTGGACCACCCAGCCAGCCCCGTCTCACAGAGGTTGCCCCTTCTCCCAGGCCGAGCCGGGCAGGCTGCCTCCCACGCCCTCAGCCTCAGCATCCAGGACTGACCTTGTGGTCAAGGCTGGAGCAGAGCAACTGGCCTGCCCTACAAACACCCACGGGTCACACCTGATGCCCCGAGCAGAGAGAGGGGCACAGGCTCCTGGCCACGGACCACCTGAGACGGCTGCCCAAGGGCCCCTGTGAGGTCTGCCCGGTAGGCTGGTCATCAGGGGATACTGAGGGGGGCCCTTGACCCCCCGACAATGTGCTCAACTGCTAGACCAGCACTGTCCAATGGAAACGTAATGCCAGCCATAGGTGGGATTTTAAATTTCCTGGCAGCTACATTAAAAGGAAATGTGAAATAAATTTGAATAGTGTATTTTATTTAACCCAGTATGTCCAACATATTTTCATTTCAACAAGTAAGGCTGCCACTGAGCCAGTTCGCTTCTTGGTGCCGAGGCATGGACTCTGCACCTGGAGCCCCCTGGTTTGCACCAGCCACCCTGGAGGGCGCCGCCTGGCGGCAGAGGCCACCACCACTCCCACACACAAAGCCACAGGACAGCCCGGCTCCTGCCTCCGTCCTCCGCCTCTGTCCACAGCCTCCGTCCTCCGCCTCCGTCCACAGCCTCTGTCCACAGCAGTTCTGTGTCCCGTGTGCTCTGGGTGAACTGCAGCTCAGATCCCAACTTTGCCCCCAGGAAAGAGTAGCTGATTCTAGCCCACTTCTGGAGGTGGTAACATTTGTATCCAGCCTCCAAGTATGAGCCAGGGGAGGGGCTGGGAGAAAGGAGAGAGGAGTGGACAATGCAGGCAAAAGCAAGGGTGCCTGCCGGATCGCGAACAGCACTGACCGTCATGGTGGCGCAGCCCCCAGTCCACATGTGTCAACAGCACCCTCTTTCAGTCCCCAAACTGCCCAGGTGCTCACCCTGCTTAAACCCCAGGTTGACGAGGTCAAGGAAGGTGACAAATGGCACACAGCTTCTAGGCAGTAGCCTGGGTCTTAAAGCAGATGGTCTTTGACTCGGAGCCCTGCCTCCATGGCCCAGAGGTTTGATGGCTCGGCAGTGGGCCCAGGAACCCTCTCCTGCACACCAGGCTACAGAGAGAACCAGAGAGGGATTCCACACAGAGGCTTAAGAGGGAGAGAGGAAGGGAGGGGGGAAAGCCCTAAGCCTTGATCATGACTTTCCTTAGAGTCACCCCGTAGAAGTCTACACCATGCCTCTTTCACATCCTGCCCAGGGCCCTGAGGTCTCCAATTTGCCCTGGGCAGGTCGCTTTCTGCTGCTTCCGGTGTCTTCAGGTTAGAGCTCAGTGGGGCTGACCACAGGGCTCCTTGAGTCAGCAAAGGGGAAGTCTGGGCTCAAGCTCTTGAGCTCTTTGAACTCAACTTGAGGAGCGCTGACCCTAGGAGAGTCACTGCTTTCCCTTCTGGGCGAGGGTGGGGGTGGGTGGGAACAGTGACATCTCCCTGCAGGGTGATTTGTTGGGACTAGCAACTGCAGACTGGTGGCTCAGACGGTAAAGTGTCTGCCTACAATGTGGGAGACCTGGGTTTGATCCCTGGTTCAGGAAGAGCCCCTGGAGAAGGAAATGGCAACCCACTCCAGTACTCTTGCCTGGAAAATCCCGGACGGAGGAGCCTGGTAGGTCACAGTCTGTGGGGTTGCAAAGAGTCAGACACGACCGAGCAACTAAACTTTCACTTTCAGTGACTGCGGAACACAGTGAACACCAGGAAGAAGGGGACAGAGAGGGGGGGCCCGGGGCTGTTCCACCGCGGGTTCCCTGACTCTGTGTTTGAACAGGCTGGGAGCTTGACTTCTGCAAGGCAAATGTTAGCTTAGCACAGTGGCCACGTCAGATGGGCTGAAAGCTTCCCCGCACCCACCCAGGGCGCTGACAGCGTGGCTGCTCCCTTGCCAACAAATAGAACCACACTCCTTTCTTCTTCCCAAGCTTCTGGGTCCCACCAGCGCCCAGGGTGCCCTCCCACCCCAGCCAGGCCAAAGCACAGCGGGCAGCGCTGCTGGGAGCTCAGCAGCTGGGTAGGGGACAAGTGGACAAGCCCCACGTGCCACCCCTTCTGCCCTCCATAAGGCCTTGGGGCCAGCCGGACAGGCTGCTGCTCTTCCCTGTGCCAGGCAGGCGGCAGGTGAGTGCCCTGGGTCAGGCTGGCAGCTTCTTCACCTGCTTTTTCTCACTGGGAGAATGAGGTTGCCAATGGCAGAATCCTCTCCTCCCTAAGATCCTCTATGAGGGCGTCTCCGGGTGGGCACCGGGAAGGGGGAGCGACCACAAAGAGGCACAGGAGAGTGAGGCCCAGTGCCCCAGCCTGCCACTCGGTATCTTGGGGTCGCCTTCATTCAACACAAATATCCACTCGACAATGGTTAGTGAAAACCACACAGAGACCCTAGCTTCGGTCCACAGGGCATCACTGAGCTAATGCCGCTCACTGGAAGGAGAGTTAGGGGCCCTGATGGGGTTTAGGGCGGACAAAAGGGGTCCGGAGGCTGCGCGGCCAGCGCCAGGGAGCGCGGGGGAAGGAAGCGACAGGACAGAGCACGTGTCCGGGAAAGGCGACGGCCGAGCCGGGGTGGGGCGGCTGGGGGCCGCAGGTGCACAGGACGACCCCCCTGAAGCGGGAGCCTGGGTGGCTGTGGACTGGGGGCCAGGGCGTGTCTCTTCCTGCTCCATCGGTACGCAGCGGGAGGGCTTCCAGAGAGCCACAGGTGCGCCGGTGCAAGGTTGCTGGGCAGTTCTTGAAGCCCCCGCAGCCGCGGGCGGTAACTAGGCAACCCGCGCGCCGCCGCGAGCCGCGCACGCGCAGCCCACGGGGGCGACCGGCGCATGCTCGGTGGCCTTCCGCCCGTCTCCCAGGCTTCGGAAGTCTAACGGCAGGACGCGAGGAACGCGCCTGCGCCAAGGCGCCCCTCGGGTTCTCGGAGCAGCCCGGTAACCGATTTCGGCCGGGGTACCTGCTGGCGTCGGTCGTTCAAGACTGAGCCTTTCCTTGGGTCTGCTGGAAGGCTCCCGACTTTTCTCACATCTTCAGGCCAGAAGAGGCCGGGAGAAAGAGCCAGCATAACCCGTACGACATCCCAGAGCGGTGCTCGCGTGCCGGACTGGGCAGGTGGGCGAGGGGAGGGGCCCCAGGGATGGGCGGTGGAGAACGGGGGGCGGGGCTGAGGGGCGGGGTCATGAGAATGGGGCGGGACTGGATGCGGCAGGGGAAGGGGCGGGGCCCCAGGGATGGGCGGTGGAGAACGGGGGGCGGGGCTGAGGGCGGGGCCATGAGAATGGGGCGGGACTGGACGCGGCAGGGGCGGGGCGTCCCGAGGGCCCCTGCGAGGGGCGTGGCGCGCGCTGACGTCGCTGTCGGACACGTCGGCGGCGCGGAGGCCACGGCCCCCGGAGCCGGATGTGCCAAGATGGCTGCCGCGGCAGCTGTGTCTGCGCTTGTCGCAACCGCCGAGCAGTCTTCTTCGCGCGGCTCTTGAGGAGCCGGAGCCGGGGGTCGCGGAGCGGCCGGCAGGAGCCGGCGGGAGCCTCGGCCTCCCTGCAGCGCGCCGGTGAGGGTCGGGGTTGGGGCGGAGGGAGGCGACCGGACCGGGCCCAGCCCGAAGCGAACGGGAGCGTCTCCGGGGAGCCGCCGGGGGGCTCGGGCGGAGGCGCCGGGGGGTTCGGGCGGGGGCCTGCGGGCCGAGCAGGCCGGGCGACCACCATGAGTGCTGACGTGGCCCCACACCTGCACAGGCTGTCGGGTCAGTTGTGTGAACCCTGGCCGTTGTGGTCTCGGCGTGGGGTTGTGTTGGAAGGGCTGGAGGAAAAGCCAGACCTGCAGCTCTTCAGAGAGTAGAAACCTCTCGGGAATTCCTTTCACAGTTTAGCGTGCCCTTTGCTTCGAAGGGTCCGCAGTTTGGTTTCTGCTGCGCCGTGCAGGCGATGAGGTACACTGACATTTGAACCGAGAAACTACAGCCTTGTTGCGTCTATTGGTAATCTCGTGGGGAGGTCACCAAGATGTTGCAACCGAGGTCAGGCGCTGTGTTTTATATCAAGGGGCTGAGGAGTGTGTCCACCAACCTGCCCTTTCTGTGATGAAAGTATTATTGTAGAGCGTCTTGGACGTGAGACAGCCACCTAAAATCAGTTTTGCTGTTTTATCTGTAAAGTTTTAAGTGGCTTGGAGGTTGGGTTGCTTATTAAGATTTTGTTCGATGTAGAGGTTAACTGGAAAGGTGTTTCCCGTCCCCGGAAATGGTTAAGAAGCAAACTTGAGCCACAGACAGTTGTTCCTAGGGTGATACTTGTTCAAGTGTCTGCACCGCCCTTCTTCCCACCGCCCCCCCCCACCCCCAATGCTCTTTCTTAGGGTTCCGGGTGCTCTTGTCTTACAGAGATCCAGCAACAGGCAAGAAGTCCTTTCTTTCTTGTTCTCTGTGACTCATACGCCTTAATAGCAAGTTCCTGCAGTTTAAGTCTCAAAAGTTTTCTTTAGGGCAGCGTGTAAATTTTAACATGGTTCCCTCCTGCCTCTGTAAGCATCTTGACTTAACGTCAGAGTGTCCTTTGGCTCTTCGTTGCTTTCGGCAGTGTTGAGAAACCCCCTTCCTTTCCCTAACATCTGAATGTTTGATTCTGTACTCAGAAGAGTTGGGGTCTGTGCTGTCTTTGTGCTCCGTGTCCCGCAGTCTGATAGATGCGTCGTGCAGCAGTCGCCTCGGGCAGAGCCTGGACTCCCAGGCGCTTCTCGGAGCTCCGGTTGGTTTACCTGCTCGTGCCTGAGGCGGCTGCCCTAGCAGGAGAGACGTGTGCTTTCGTTATCTCAGTTCAGTAGCCAGGAGTTTATATTGACACAGGTTGTGCTTATTTCAGGTAGATCCAAGGCAGCTTAATTGAAGAGCTGCAGTTATGAATAATGTATCTTTAGGGAGATCAGCTGGTTTCTTTGAAGCAGTCTGCCATTTTTAAAGTTAATTGACCTGAGGCTACAGAATGACTTACGGGACAAAATGAAAGTCCCTATAGTTGAGATAAATGATATGTGCTTGCATTGTTTTTCTGCTGATGAATAGAGAAAAAGAGAATAATGTTCAAGGCAGAAGATTGTTCCAAATGAAACGGTTTATTGTTGAAAAGCTGTTAGTGGTCAGGGGAAGAAGGGGAAGCTACTTTGTAGGGAAGTGATAGAGTCTGCTTATGAAGCGGTCCTTAGGAATTGAGAAAATAATGCTAAGAAAGTTTCTGCACGGAAAATAATTGAGTATAAATGTTCTGTGAAATTTAGATTCAGATAAGATTTCGCTCGTAAACAGCCGTAGGGATTAGGGCCTCCCAGAATCCACTGTGAATAGAATTTCATAAGATTAAACCCAGAAGGAACTCTGAAACCATCATTTCAGTTCTCTTACTTTATAGATGAAGGAATCGGGTCACCCACGGAGCAGCGGTGCGGCTGGGCCATTCAGCTGGCGCCCAGTCCTTTTCTCATGGTGACACGTGAGGAATTAATCCTGTGGGCCTGTGCTCTGTGTTTTATTTTTTAATATATGCTGTTTAATGTGATTGAGGGTTTCCTGCTGAAGCGTTCTAAGGAGGATGCCATCGCTTTGTAAGTGGTCTTGGGTGCCTCCCTTTCACATGTAAGAGGAAGAGGCTCTGCTCTCCTCCCCTGGGTCTATGTTAAAGCTGAGCTGTAAGTATTCTTAGTTTTAAAATGACAGCTTAGAACCAAAGGAAGTTCCTGATACAGTGCTTCGTATATTTAATTCCATGAAATCTGAGTGAGTGTCAAAGTGCTTGTCTATTGAAAAGGATTCCCTGTTGGACCGGGAGAAGGCCATGTCCGAGCAGTAACTGTAGCGGATTCATAGGGCAGCTTTCGTTAGTAAATGACTGGATTTAATATGCATTCATTCGCTTTTGTCTGCCTTTTGTCCAAGGACAGGAACATTGTACCCTCGCAGAAACATGTGGCTCACACTGCAGGGCATGTGTCGCTTCTCCCTTTGGTGTCGGCTTTTTCCGTGACGGGCTCCCCTTAATCATTTGTGAGGGTGTCGCTGGGGAGGAGGCTGACACGTGGAAGAGGAATTTGTAAAGAGACGATACTTGGATTTTTGTCTCAAAAGTGCAGGTTAACTGTTCAAGATTATACTTTGTATGTTTTGTTAAAAAACAGACAACCACAAAAGACGCTGTAAAGAGGATTTCTGCTCCTTTGTTTTCCGTAAAGGGTTTGTGGGCCGTCTGCTTGTTACTGACGAGTTTTGAATGAACTTAGTTGGTCCGTTTTAGCACTGCTTTATAGTTACTTGGGATTTTCATTCCAGGCATAGTTGTTACAACTCCAGTCATCAGACGCAGCTTGTTTTGCTGGTGGTGTGCAACCAACCACTCACAGTGTGGAAACGGAGACATTCTACAGGCTGGGATAAAAGGCGTTTTAGGCGCATATAATCCAGGTAGTTGTTATTTTGCAGCTTGTGTGACTCTGTGCTTTAATAACTCTCTTCAGTTAAAACGGAGAAGCAGGTTTTTAACTTTGGTTTTCCTTTCCAAATGTAAAATTAACCTGTGTGAAAAGTATGGTATGTGGTCTTAAGAGAGGAGGCGGCCCTTTCCGGACCTAGTGATAATTTATCAGAAAATATGGAGGCACTGTGTACCTGGTGCCTCGTGTTGGGTTCTGCTTGGTCCCTGCCAGCTTGCTGAGGGCGTTGTGGAGGCGGTGGGCATTCCACGTGGGTATGTAGCTCGGTGACATAACTGAATTTCACAGAAGGGTAGTGACTTGTCTGAAGTTGCTTGGCCGGCTCCAGCACGGCCAGCCTTGGCGTCCAGGCCGGTGTTGTCGCTCCCCAGATAGCAGTCCTCCCAGGGGTGGGCGAGGAGTGGGTGTATCCCTCAGGACTTACAAGATGCAAAACTTTTCTCGTTTTTTTCTTCTTTCTCAATTTTCCTGATTGTAGCCAGGACTTTGAATAAATGGATTTTATGCTAACTTTTTCCTTTTTTTCTTTTTCAGTTCAAATTAAGGAAAGCCTCCCTCCTGCTTCTTTCTGCAAGCAGCATCTCATTGTGCAAGAGCTCAGTCATGCAGCCGCCACCCCAGGCCGTGCCGTCTGGCGTGGTCGGGCCGCCTCCATCGGGGAGTCCTCAGACCATGTTCTGGTCTAACAGCCCTTACCGGAGACAGGCCGGCAGCCACGCTCCAGTGGCCCCGGTAGCCTGCCCACTGCAGCCAGTGACAGACCCTTTTGCTTTCAGTCGACAGGCTCTCCAGAATACATCACTGGGTGGTTCGTCTAAAAGCAGCCTGCCCATTTTGCAAGGCCCAGCCCTGCCGTCATCCCTGCAGCGTGCTGCTCTGCCCGTGCCTCACACAAACACTGGGGACAGCTCCCAAGGGTCCTGTGAACCTCTGCCAGGGCCTCCGGTGCAGCCCAGGGCAGACGCCAACCCATCTCCCGGGGCGCCGATGCCCTCGTCCTCACACGGGCCCGAGACGAACAGGAGTAGCAAGGCTCCCGGCCCAGAGCCTGAGCTCCCGAACCCGCCGTACCCTCCACAGTACATTCCAACAGTGGGGTCCAGCGGCTCTCGCGGGGGCCTTCCGCAGGGGCATGCGCCTCGGCCCGACAGACCCCTGAGCCGGCCGAGCCCCCCTGACAGCGCTGCACCCTCAGCAGCGCTCCCGCTCCCCCCTCAGCCCTGTCAGCAAGTGCCTGGGCAGTGGGGGCTGGGGCAGGGAGGTCCGCGGCCCCCAGGTCAGCATTACTGGCCCGGCCCAGAGGGGCCCCCGCAGATCCTAGGGCCCCACGCCTCCAGCGTCACCCACTTTCCCCCTCCGTCCAGCCTGCATCAGCGTCCTGGCCACGAGCAGCTCGGCCCCCCAGCTTCCTTACCAGGACCCTCGGCCAGTGACGGAAGAAACGAGGCCACCTACCTGCCCAGTGGAGACCACTCAGCAAATAGCTTTGATCCAGAGAGCGCATTCAGGCAGACTTCCAGGGTTGGGAACGCTCGGGCAAACCAGGAGCTCAGGTCGAGTCCTGGAGTGAACAGAGAGCAGCTGTCGGGTCTGGCTGCTGTTAGCCCGCTCGCTCAGGTAAACCGCCCGGAAAGCCGTTCGCACTACCCGCCGGGCGCCGGGGGTGGCTGGACCCCACTGGAGGTGGGCTCGGGCGCACTCGCCATGTTTTTCAAAGGAGGAGAGACCGAGAACGAAGAGAACCTCTCGTTGGAAATAGCGCGCTCTGCCGGGCAGGCCGACATGGACGGTTTCTGCATCGGCCAGCTTCCTGCACATGTGGGCGCGGGAGGCGCTCACCAGGCCTTTCCCAGAGGCTCCAGCTGTGAGCCCGTGCAGCTGGGGGGAGAGCCACAGCCTTACTTCCCTCAGTCTGCAGGTAGCCCCCACGAGAAAGCAGCCTCTAAGGCAACCGCCATGGACACGTGGGCAGACACGGCCCGTGCAGGGGCGCAGTACGAGAACGTTGAGAACCTGGAGTTTGTTCAGAACCAGGAAGTTCTGCCGAGCGAGCCCCTCACCATGGATCCTTCCTCCCCAGGCGATCCACTCAGGTGCGGGCCCCTTCCTGGCCCAGCTGGCCCCAGGCTCAGTGCGGTGGGCCCTGCGGGCAGCGGGGGCCCAAATCTCGAGGCCCTGGATACGACGGCGCACTCCGCACGGCCTGACAGCGTGTCGTCCAGTTACAGCAGCAAGAGCCACCGGGGCCTCCCGGGCGCAGCCAGGCCCCGCGACTCGGGTACCTTCATTCAGCAGGAAGTGGGGAAACCTGAGGATGAGTCTCCAGGGAGGTTTTTTAAGCAGATCGATTCTTCTCCTGTTGGTGGAGAGACAGACGAGACCAGCAGCCAGAACTACCGCGGCAGCGTGTCCCAGCCCTCAACCCCAAGCCCCCCAAAACCTACAGGGGTATTTCAGACGAGTGCAAACAGTTCTTTTGAACCCGTGAAATCGCACTTGATTGGAGTAAAGCCCGTTGAGGCAGATCGCGCCAATGTGGTAGGAGAGGTGAGGGGGCCCAGCGCCCACCAGAAGCAGTACAGAGCAGCCGCTGCCACGCCTGATGCCACCCTTGGCAATCTGGAGCAGCCCCCCGACAACATGGAGACCCTCTTCCCGCCGCGGCGCTGCGTGCCGCCTCTCGCCACGCCCGTGGAGGCCATGGGGCCGCCCTTGGAAACGGTGCTGCCAACACCCGAGAGGAGGCTTCCGACCAGGGTGCAGGGGCCTGTGAAGTGTGAGAGCCCCGCAACGACCTTGTGGGCACAGAACGAGCTCCCAGATTTTGGGGGCAACGTCCTTCTGGCCCCGGCGGCTCCCACGCTTCATGTGCCAGTGAAACCTCAGCCGTCTGAAGTGATTCAGCCCCCAGACGAGGGGGCGGCACGGCAGGTGGGCCCTGGCGGTCAGAGTGGGGACGGCCTTGGCACTTCTGAGAACCTGGAGAACCCTCCGCAGCTTGGCGAAGAGGAGGCCCTCCCGCCGCAGGCTGGCCCCGGCTATGCCAGCCTGCTGTCCTCCCCGCCCACTGAGTGTTTGCAGAATCAGCCCGTCTTGATCGCCCAGCCCGATCAAAGCTATAGTCTGGCTCAGCCTGTTAACTCTTCTGTGTCCTTACCAAATTCTAACGAGAAGGCTCCATCCTGGAGAGACTCTTCGGTGGGAGATAAGCCCTCAGTCAGCGGCCGGGCTGCTGGTGGTGATCCTGGAGAGAATGTACCTTTGTCTGGGATGCCATCTGGCTCTCTCGTCTGCTCGCCTCTGCCTAACCACCTGGCTCAGAGTCCTTTTCCACAAGCTTCTGGTACCTATGACATGGTTTCTAATCAAGCTGCTAATTTGCTGGTTCAACTGCACTCTCATCCAAAGCCCTCACTTCCAGAAGGTCAGAAGGTCCACAACGCAGAGTGTGTGCCTCCTGAGGGGGTGCCCAGTCCTGCGGGGGCCTCAGGCCTGGTGTTAGTGCCGCCTGCAAGTGGCACTTCCGTGCCTGACAGCAGCAAGCCAGGCCTCTGTGGCAGGCAGGACGGAGCTTCGGGAGCCCTGGACTTCACGTTCAGTAGGACTTTGGAAAATCCTGCAGGAGTGTACGGCCCAGCCCATGCTGATGGCCCGGCCTCTGGTCAGCAGCCCACTGCCAGTCGTCGGCCTCCTGGGCCTGGGGCGGACACCCCGGACCGTTTCTATCAGCAGGTGATGAAAGAGGCTCAGGACCAGCCCAGTGCAGAGAGAGCCCAGCAGGAGCTGGCACCACAGGGGCCCAGAGCAGTGCTTCCGGAGCCTTCAAGCCCAGGGAGTCCCCCGGCGCAGGCACAGCCTGCAGACCCGGCCCGGCCCGCGAGCCCAGCTCCTGCTGATGCGGGTCAGCAGCTGCCGCCCCGGCCGCCTCGGTCCTCCAGCGCCTCTGTTGTGTCCACCAGCTCGAGCCAGGCGGCCCCACGGCCCGACCAGCAGTGGCTGCAGCCCCCGCCTCCCGACCTGGCTTCCTATTACTACTACAGGTCCCTGTATGATGGCTACCAGCCCCCGTACCCCTCCCCATACCCGCCGGATCCTGGCCCAGCCCCCCACTATTACCAGGTAGGGCCACGCTCTTGCGCGGTTGAGCGCTCTGACCAGTGATCTCTTTCTCATGTCCTGCTCCGGGGCAGGGTTCTGCGGTCAGTCCTGAGGGGACCCATGGTTCCCCTGCTTTCACACGCCTCTTCATGAGCTTCATGAGAAGGGTGCTTCCCGTCCCAGCTCATTCTGCGGACCACAGCCCTTCTCCTGGAGGGCCACGCTGCACACGAGCCCGTTTTATTTGGGGAGAATCACTACTTCATTTTGGTGTAGCACAGCATACCCCAGCTTACATGAGAAAGGACCCTCACTTGCCGTCCTGCCCACCGGCTCCCAGCAGAGCCAGAGTTCTGGGTGGCACGTTTTGGAAAACGGGAATAGCCTCTTGAAGCTTCTTTCTGGTTTTAACATCAGAAACTTAACATGAGAAGCAACAGGAAATGTAGTCTTTTAAAGCCCTCCTCTAGGATAAAGTCGTTCAGGGTAAGAGGTCAGGTTTGGGACGTAGCGTAGGTGGAGCAGTTAGGAGCGGTGGCGTGCACACTCGGGCACCCGGCCACAGCAGAGGGGGCCGCCGTGCTGCACGGGATCCTTTCTCAGCTCTCTTCGCGGTGAGCCAGGGCCACGGGTGCTGTTTAGCCTCCGTTTAATCCTGCTTTAGTGTGATCCACGTGGACACCTTTGAGGGGCTGCTTGTTACCGTCTCTTGTCCTGGCCCAGCATTGCCACAGTCGGCAGAGGTAGAAGGATTGTGGACCAGGAGTTTGGAGCTCCTTGCCTGACGTGGGTGTGGACCCCACACTGGAGGCCCCACGGTCAGAAGCAGCTGAGGGAGCAGAGCTGTGGTGGGCTGGGGGCCGCCTGAGGGTGGGGCGGCCTGAGGGGCTTCAAGAATCTTTGTATGCGTGGGAATGAGTTACATGCCTAACCCTGAGACCTGGGAATCAGAGCCAGGAAGAGCTCCAGAGACTTATTTCCATGGAGGGAAATGATGCTCTGTAGGATCCCAGGGTGGGCCGGCAGAGTGTGGAGGGGCCCGATCCCAGCGGTACCCGGCACTGCTGCGTGGGAGCCCAGGCCCCAGCGGGGGTCAAGAATAAGTCCAGGTTACGTGTTGTCTTGTTCTCTACCAGCTCTTGACAGAGAATCAGGCCCTGAGACAGGAAAGACAGGTCTGGCTCGTGCCTGGATCACCCATCTCTGCTTCAGGTTCCAGCATGGCTGTGGGGCCGCAGGGCTGCTGCATCCGGAAGGGGCTGAAAGCCTCGTGAGGCTAGAGCGCGATCCTCTCAATCCCAGGGGACCCGGATTCTTTTGCTTACTTGAATTGGTGCCCGAGATGGGACCCCAGGTTGTGGGGTCTCAGCACCTACTCAGGTGAGACCTCAGGAAGCGGAAGAGAGCCCTTGAGGCTCACCTGGGCATGGCCCGCTGCCGTAGGCTGTCTCCTGAGCCAGGCCGGGCTGGCTGTCTTTGGAACAGGGCTGTCTGCAGAGCCTTACCTGGGCCGTGAGAGCCGTGCCAGTTGCCTGCGTCGGTGGCTCCTGGCGTCTAATGACGGTGTCCTTCTTCCGGCAGGACGTCTACAGCCTCTACGACCCCAGGTACAGGCCTTGTGACGGCCCTGCCTACGTGGACCCCTGCCGCGGCCCCGAGCCCGAGCGGCCCGGCTCCCGGGCCAGTCACTGCTCCGACCGCCCGGCCGCCAGGTGATGCGTGCTTGTGTTGCCGGCTGTGGTCGTAGCTTAGTGGTTCGGGGGAGACGACGTTTGCAGAGAAGCATACAAACCTGTTGGGTGTGTGTGTACGTTTCGTGGGTGTGGATAGATCGTAGGATACATCTTTGAATCGAACTGAGCCTGCTGCCCAACACGGCCACAGGCACGTCGGCAGGTGGTCTTGGTCAGGCCAGACCCTGGGAGGGGCCACCAGGAAGGCCCCCTGCTCTCGAGCAGGGCTTCTCCTGGCCTGGGCAGTGGTCCTGTTGCCTGTGGTCACATAGCAGCTTTTAACCTGTGGAGGTTCTTCCCCACACTGGTTCCAGAGGCGCCCAGGTCAGGCAGGCTCAGGCTGCAACCTGGAGTGGTCTGTTGGCGGCAGTAGCCGCGAGCCTGGGCTGTCTGCCTGGCACTGCCTCCTGGGTCGGGAGGCCCCCAGCGAGCTCTCTTTCACTTTTCTACCTGACTGAATGCATCTGGGTTTTGCAGTTATAGACGAGGCATTTTGAAAGGTCCTTGGCATCACGCCTTCCGCTGAATAAAATTTAAGCAGGTCACAGTTCTCCCACTCAGAGGCATCGGTGGGTTAGGGTCCAGCCTTGCCACCTGCCATAGTGGCCTCCCGCACTCAGGCACCTCATCTTGCCGGGCCGGGTTTCTATAAGACTATGAGGCTCCTCCGGCTTGTGATGGAGAGAGTGGCGCAGGGGAAGGCCGCGTCCCCCACTGCCTTACAGACTTATGGCTGCTCCCGCTGCTTCAAGGCCTTCGTCGCTCGTCTGGAGAGCGAGCTGGACCTGTCCGGGTGGACCCCTGTCTTTGCGAAGGGACGCGCTCAGCTTCAGACCCCTGCGCTCTGGGCGCTCGGTGGGAGACCATGCCCATCTGTCCCCTGGGAGGCGAGGCTGGCGTCACAGTGGGTGCTCTGATCTGGGAGAGCAGCAGGCAAATGTTTTCTGGAAGCCCTGAGAGGCGAGGGAGGGCAGGGCTCGGGCACACCTCGCCCTTCCTGTCTCCTCTCCAGCCTTCGGGTTAGTTCGAGGGGCCCGTGAAAGCTTTGGGCTGTTGCGGTGACTGAGCGGAGGCGGGCCTTGCTACCTGGCAGGGGTTTGAGGCCCATCCTATGGTGTCCAGGTCCCCTCTGCGTCCTCACTGCGCCCTCCTCCCTGCATGCGCACGCGTGCAGACACGTGCAGGCCTATGTGCATATGTCGAGCCTCCGTGTGTTGTGCTCATGCCGGGTGGTCACAGCCTAGGGGAGCTGCTGGAGGGAGGAAAGCGCCCTGGGTATCCATATGGAGTCCTTGCTGCTGGGTGACGGGGCTGGGCGAGCAGCAGGGTGGCCGTGCCCTGCCCTGCCCTGCTCAGGGCGCCCCGCCCCGCCCCACTCAGGGCGCATCTCTGGGCCCCCGTGGTGGGGCTGGTGGTGCCCGAGTGCTGCCCCAGGGCCCCCAGTCAGCGGGTGCTGTTCCCACAGTGGGGGTAGGGGGGGCGCTCTTCAAGGGCAGCTGCACCTCCGAGTGAGCCATTCCCAGGGGTTTGCAGTCACAGTTTAAAAATCAGAAGTGCTGTTAAGTCCTTCCAAGGATCTTTCTGACCCAGCGGGCCCGGTCCTGCCCATCGTGCAGTGAGAGGCAGCAGCGCTGGGCACTCAGCTGGGATGGGTGCGGGGCCTCCGCCCCTCTCGGGGGGCACATAGGCGTGGTCGGGGGAGGGTGTCCCAGTCGGCGCTGGCTTGGTGTCCGTGGCTCAGTGCTCTTCGCTTCTGCTGAGCATGATTCCAGAGCCGGGAGAGCCTGCTTCCGCATTGGCGTTGACAGGATGGATTCCTGAGCGCACCAGAAAGCGTCAGTTCTCTTCTGCTGAACGGCGCTTCCTCAGTTGCTTCAGCAGATAGATTTCAATTCGCTCTATGGTAGGGGGTCCTGTAATCTTCCTGTCGTCACTGGTTCGGATCTCCTGATTGGAATTTTTCCACAACCAAGGTGCCATGATGAAAGTCTGGGGCTCTGGGTGTATTGACTGGAATCTTGTCGCATGTTAAGCAGCAGCTCATCTTGTTTTTTAACAGCACTGTGTGTGTGTTTTTCAGGCAAGCGTATCCTGAAGGTTACTATAATTCCAAAAGTGGATGGAGCAGTCAGAGTGATTACTATGCAGCTTACTATTCCAGCCAGTACGATTACGGAGGTACGTTCAGAAGCGGTCACAGGCTTAGCGCAGCAGACGTGTTCAGACCTTGGTGGTACGTTCAGAAGCGGTCACGGGCTTAGCTCAGCGGACGCATTCAGACCTTGGTGCAGCCAGGTGCCAGGTGGCGGTGTGGTGGACTTTCTTAGGAAACTTTTCCTTTTTATTAGTCATACGATTTTATCTAAAGCCAAAGTAGCAGAAAGTAATTTGCATCTAGAAAATAACTATATTACTACTGTTCATTGACAAGTATTACCCAAGTCACAGTAGTGTGTTTTTATCATATTGATAGATTTCTTTGACTTTCTAGCAAAGTGTAATACTTGGTAGTACTAGAGTATGTGGCTTGTCCTTACACGGACGAGCTAAAATTGATAGAAATAAAATGAGGGGCCGGCTGCCCCCTGCACCAGTCATGTGTGATGTGCTCGGGGGCCTCGTGTGGCAGGAGCCCTCGGGTTGGACAGAGCAGACTCGGGTGGCCCGGGCCCCTCCCCTTCAGGTGCCGCTGCTCTCAGGTGGGGTGTGTGTCTCGGCGAGCATCCCCTGAGCAGCCCTCCTGGGCCCCCTGCCTGGCCATGGCCAGAGGGAGGGTCCTGACCTGCAGCCGTCAGTCCAGCACAGCCCCTACTTCCCCATCTTCTGGGGTTCCTCCTCCCCTTTGTATTTGCACTGCTTTACGCATTATAATGTTAATTAACATGTTTTGGAAAAATAGTCTTTTAGTTTGAGAGTATTTTTTAGATTTTTATTTTTAACTGAGATACAGTTGATTTAGTGTTGTGCCTGATGCCGACTGTACCCGAAGCAGCCTAGTTGTATGCATACATTGGTTCTCTTTAAATACTCTTTTCCATTATGGTTTGCTCCAGGAGATTGGGTATAGTTCCATGCGCTATGCAGTAGGCCCTTGCCTATCCGTTGAGAGTGTTTCCTAAAGCTGTGTGGACCACATTAGAGAAAAGAGATGAATGATTTTTTTTTAATCACGTGTTAAGAGAAATTTAGCCAGTGGGCTTTGAGGAAGACACGCCGGATCCTCTCGTGCCTCACGGTTCATGTTCCCCAGGGTCGTGCTGCTTTTCGGGTGGAGAGTATGGTTCTTCTCGGAGGCTAGGAGCATCCTTCAGTCCTGGGATGGCCTGGTTTCTCCAGTGGTAGCCAGAGGAGTGTCTTTTTCACATAGTACTGACCTGGTGATCTCTCATTATAGACCCAAGTCACTGGAATCGGTTCTACTACGGCCCTCGGTTCAGAGACCCCCGTTCCTACGACCGGGGGTATTGGTGTGATGCGGAGTACGACTTGTGCAGGAAGGAGAACTACGCCTACGGTGACAGGTGGGCAGCACGGACTCCAGCACGGAGGGTGGGAGTCAGCCGGGCCTTTGCCCTCGGGTCCTGCATCCACTCGAGAGCTGCGGTTGCGTCTGGCTCCCAGGCACCCGCCACTGTCAGAGAAGGGTGAACCAGAGGTTCTTTCTTTGGGCTTTTGGTGGGGAACGGACCTTAGAACCAGCGCCGGGAGTCAGTTCAGCCTCTTCTTCGCAGGTCCATGAGAGGCGTGACTGCCTTGGAATGGACCCCTAGCCTGTGTCTCTTGGTCTCAGGCGGGGCCTGAACTTGGCCATGGGTGCGGTGACCCCGCTACAGTGTGGGCTCTGGCGAGTGTCATTCCTGGGGTCAGGACCCTGGGGGGCTCAGCCGTGTGCAGCATAGGAGCCTTGCCTCTGCCTGCTGCCTCCTCCAGGCCCGAGAAATACGATGACCGCTACAGGTACGACCCCCGCTTCACCGGGAGCTTTGACGACGAGCCCGAGCCACCTCGGGACCCTTACGGGGAGGAGGCGGACCGGCGCAGTGAGCACAGCGCGCACTCGGCACGCAGCCTGCGCAGCGCGCCCAGCCTGCAGAGCCGCCGCAGCAGCTTCAGCGCCCACTCCCGCCAGGTAGGCGGGGGCGGGCTCCAGGGCCACCTGGGGGCACGGGGCGTGGCCAAGGGGCTTCACCTATCCGCTTTGTGCTCCCGAAGAGTCAGGTGTACCAGAGTCATAACGTGCCCTCCGGGTCCTATGAGGTGCCCCCTCCGCCGGGCTCCTTCCACGGTGATTACGCCTACGGCCCCTACGGGAGCGACTTCCATGGCGCGCCAGGCTTTCCAGAGTATGGCTACCCCGCCGAGGCCAGCTGGCCCTCCGTGGAGCAAGGTGTGTGTCGCAAGGCCCTGGGCGCGCACAGTGCGGAGGGGGCCCAGGGGCTCCTGGGACCAGTGTCTGCGCCCGCAGCGAGAAGGGCTGGGTTACGACCCAGGTGGGAACTGGTGATGGTCGGGCCTGGGCTTCCCTGGGAGCTGCCGGCCTGTCCATCACATCCACGTCAGTGCAGTGCTGCCTTCAGGCTTCCTTCCCAGGTCAGCTCCCCACGTGCAGGGACAGCGGCCCCCTCCCACCACCCTGCCCTGCAAGGCTGACCGCATGGGTGCGTGGCTCTTAGAGGAAGCCTGGTTCTCCTTGAAAAGCTCCTGATCGTTTACTTATCGCATGTGCTGCACCTCAGTGCCCCTTTGAGATACTTGATCACATGCTGTTTCTTGGAAAACTGTACAAGTACATGAAGTTTGAGAAGAAACAGTATAAGAGATAACTGGTGGACTTTCTTGAATGTTCCATAATTGGAGGTCTCCCTTCCTGTTCGCCTGCGGTGTTTCACTCTCGGTCGTTACCTCAGCGCGCCGATGCTGCTCTAAGGTCGTAGCTGTGAGGAGTGCGCAGGGGCCATCTGAGCAGGTTTCTGTTTTAAAAGCATAGCACGTCCTGATGGCTCTTAAAGGAACCTTTTCGTTTTAGAGGAGAAACTCCTTGTTTTTAATGATTTGTTTGTGTGACACATATGTAAGTTCTCCTTTTTAATAGGATATTTAATAGTTGAAAGTCAGTTGATCTGGATAATCTGTGATTCCGGCTGTCTGGGTGTCTTAAAATTCTGAGCTGTTGATCTAGTTCAGCAGCATTAAACAGTGACAAGCTGGCAGCCTTTTTTTCACTTGATCCACATGTAGCTCCGTCGAGACCCACTTCTCCCGAGAAGTTCTCGGTGCCTCACGTCTGTGCCAGGTTTGGTCCTGGGGGCCAGCTCATCAAGGTGATTCCAAACCTGCCTTCAGAAGGACAGCCTGCGCTGGTTGAAGTTCACAGCATGGAGGTAATTCCGTGGGGAGCAGTTCCGGGTCGTCGTTCAGCCCCCCCCACCCCAAAAACGTGCTTTCCAGCCTGTCCTCTTCCACTTGCGTGTCCTTGCCTGAAAAGCAGTCTTAAGCAATGCTAACCCACGAGTCTGATTTGTAGGTGGTTTTGGTTCTGTTTTGTCATCTATTTTTCCTCCCAGGAGTCAATATTTTGTTAGTAAGAATTTTGGGGGGGTTTGTGGTTCGTTCCCTGGGCTGGGAAGATCCCCTGGAAAAGGAAATGGCAACCCACTCCAGTGTTCTTGCCTGGAGAATCCCATGGATGGAGGAACCTGGTAGGCTGCAGTCCACGGGGTTGCAAAGAGTCGGACACGACTGAGCGACTTCACTTTTTCACTTTTGTGTTAGACGTGGAATTATCCTGTGTTCATTTTTTGTTGCTGTTTGATTTTCTGATTTTGGAGGGAGGGCTCCATAGGTGCTCATTTTACCGGTGATCTGGAGAGTGGGTAGAGGAGCCTCGTGACCTCGGGGGGCTGGCACCACTCTGTGCCTGCAGGCCTCTTCCATCGTGTGTATCCAGGCCCCGCGTCAGAGTCTGGGCAGGAGGAAGGGATCTCACTGCTTAAGTAAAGTTTGGAAGTCACTGTCGTAGAGCTGGCTTGCCCACGATCTGTGATGGAGGCGCTGCCCCCATGGGGGACAGCCCGTCCCCAGGACGGTGTCCGTAGCTCTGTCTGCCGATGTGGCCAGCAGACGTGGGCTGGGCCGGGTGATGCTGCGCCACCCCCATGAAGCACTCCCGCGTCCCTCTCCTGTCCCTACCTAGACCTTGCTGCAGCACACACCGGAGCAGGAGGAGATGCGGGCCTTCCCAGGGCCTCTCGGCAAGTATGTGCCCACAGAAGCGCTCTCGGTGCCCGCCCACTGGCTGTGCTGGGCACAGCCTGGCAGGTGCCGCGGCTGCTGTTCACCGAGCGTGTGTTCTTTTTGCAGAGATGACACCCATAAAGTGGATGTTATTAATTTTGCACAGAACAAGGCTACAAAGTGTTTGCAGAATGAAAACTTAATAGACAAAGAGTCTGCGAGTCTCCTCTGGAGCTTTATTGTCCTGCTGTGCAGGCAGAACGGGGTACGTGTCTCCCCTCCTAGAGCGTCCCTTCTCGTCGACTCTAGTCCCGGGGACCTCAGCCCCCAGGAGGATCAGGCAGGATTTCTGGGCCAGGCATTCCTGTCCAGGGGGTCCCCCAGGAAGCAGGAGTCCAGCAGGGCGCATGGTTTGGGGTAAAGGGAGGTTTGGCCTCCTCATCGTCGGCCTGCCCAGCATGTGTGGTGTGCTGTGTCGCTCCCGGCGAGGGGGGCCGGGGGGCAGCTCTGCACCCGAGGTGGTCTGACGGGCCCTCCCCGACCAAGGCTAGGATGGTCTTGCCCCCTCAGAGGGTCTGTTTGTGGTTGAGCCTGCTCTCCCTCTTGGCCCTCGCAGACCGTGGTGGGCACAGACATTGCAGAGCTCTTGTTACGAGACCACCGAACCGTGTGGCTTCCTGGGAAGTCGCCGAATGAAGCCAACCTGATCGATTTCACCAACGAGGCCGTGGAGCAGGTGGAGGAAGAGGAGTCCGGCGAGGCCCAGCTCTCGTTCCTCACAGACAGTCAGGCTGCCAGCACCCTCGAGAAAGACACGGAGCGGTTCCGGGAGCTGCTGCTCTATGGCCGCAGGAAGGTGAGTGGCCCGCGCTGGCGTGTCGTCCCTGCAGGCGGGGCCTGTCCTGAGCGCTGCTTGCGTCAGCTGCCGGTTCCGTGTTGACTCACTCGGCAGGTGAGCAGGCCTGAGCCTGGGCTGTGCCCCTGCTGGGTGTGGTGTGCCTCGGGGTGAACACGTGCACAGGACAACACCCGTGTGTCCTGACGCGGGTGGGGGAGCACACCATCGCTGCCGTGAGCGGGCGGGGCCTGCGCCAGAGTGGAGCGGCCCGGCGCGGGCGGCTGGTGCCGGGGCACACGCCCTGTGCTGGCTCCACGCGGGCACCTGGCAGTGCAGAGTGGGGACCCAGCGGGACTCATGGTTTGATAAGGAAATGTTCTTAAAGTGGACATTTTACAGCTGATGGAAATCCCCCAGTCTGTTCGTTTAATTACTGTTTGTCTCTGTTAAAACATTTTTGGCTCTTGGTCAGAAGTTTTCTGAATTGCGGCCCGGGTTACTTGTGGAAGGGGTGCTGCAGCGCAAGAGGCCCTGCCAGTGCCGGGCAGATGCCCGGGGGGGCCCAGGGGTCATTCTGGGCCTGGGGAATCGGCGTCCTCAAGGCCTCGGCCACAGCGGAGGGGATGGCGGTGCTGCTGCTCCGCTGGCCCTGGTCCCGACAGCCTGTGTCCCCTGGGCCAACGGTGCCAAAGGCAGGGCGCTTCCACAGCCTCCTGCAGGGGCCCTGACCAGGGGAAGCCGGAAGCGGGCTTCTCCGCGTCCCTGCGTGGGGCACGCGCCTCGGGGCCTCCGGGCCGTTTGGTTTTTCACCTGTAGTTGCGCCCTCTGATCCCTCCCGACGGCACACGCGCCAGGGCCCCGTCCTTCTCAGGGTTCAAACACACTCTTGATGCTTTGCAGGACGCCTTAGAGTCTGCGATGAAGAATGGCTTGTGGGGTCACGCCCTGCTACTTGCCAGTAAGATGGACAGCAGGACACACGCCAGAGTCATGACCAGGTGAGGAGTCCTGCCGTGGCATGCCCGTGGGCCAGCGCCCAGCCTCCTTCCTGTGGTCTGGGGAGCCCACAGGCCCCTGAGCTCCTGGCGGAGGAAGCTGGGGAGGCCCATCTGCCACGTCTGGCTGCAGGCTGACTGGGCCCTCCTCCTCGGAGGGTGTGGCTCAGGGATTTAACTGTTTTTGTCGACTGCAGAGTTTAATTCTATAAAATCTCAACAAATTCTGTAGTCTCCCTCTTCTGCAGTCTTTTAAAAACACTGGTGTGTGTGTTTGGCCCAGGTCAAGCGTCAGGCCAGACATCAGATGGGCGGAGGTGAGACCGGGCTTGTTCTGTGTCTTGTTTTCTGACCTGGCTGAGCTTCCTCTTTTAACATCTGCTCAGGTTCGCCAACAGCCTTCCAATCAACGATCCCCTGCAGACTGTCTACCAGCTGATGTCTGGGCGGATGCCGGCCGCATCCACGGTCAGTGGGTCCTGATGACACCTCAGCTTGGCCTCTGCGCAGAGCCCGCGCCTGCTTCCTCCTCACACCCACACACTCAAGCCCTGCAGAGCTGAGTGTGTTCTGAGGCTGAGGGTTTTTTGCTTGCTTCTGGTTTCAGTGCTGTGGGGATGAGAAGTGGGGAGACTGGCGGCCGCACCTGGCCATGATCTTGTCCAACCTGAGCAACAGCGTGGACGTGGAATCTCGGGCCATGGCCACAATGGGCGACACCCTGGGTAGGTCAGGGTGGACGCGGAAGAGGGGCCTGGGCCTCGGCGCTCCGGCCCGAGACTGGCCCCCTGTCCGGGGTCCGTGTGGCCCTGGGAGTGCGGTGCTGTCCTGGAGCCCGAGCCCACCTGCTTTCTCTCCCCTCAGCCTCCAAAGGGCTCCTCGATGCTGCACACTTCTGCTACCTCATGGCCCAGGTCGGATTTGGGGTGTACACCAAGAAGACGGCAAAGCTTGTCTTAATTGGGTCAAACCACAGGTGAGGGACACGTCAGCGTGGCGGCGCCCGCGTGCCTTAGAAGGGACAAGGCCCCACGCGGCTGAGCGGCCCGCGCAGTGCCTGGGGCGCTGGCGCTGCGGCTTCCGGGGGCCGCTGCGCGTGACGCGGCGCCTGTGCTCCACAGTTTGCCGTTTTTGAAGTTCGCGACCAACGAGGCGATCCAGAGGACAGAGGCCTACGAGTACGCGCAGTCCCTGGGGGCACAGGCCTGCTCCCCTCCCAGCTTCCAGGTGGGCCTGGGCTCCGGCACACTCCCGGGGCTGGGCCTGGTCAGTGCTCACAGGCCACAGCTGTTACAGGTTTTATTCAAAGAAACAAAACGATGAAACGGGTTTGGAAATCTCGAGGAGGTCTTAACCAGTAACACTCAGGAACAGAAACCTGTCGTGCTGAGAGTTCTGACTGAAGTTTGGTTCTCAGTCCTCTTAAGTACTAAGAACTTGCACTGTTCGGTTGCAAGTTCTTTTCTATCAACTGTGGACTTTCCTATCAGGGAGGGTGGTACCTGACGGGACCGCGCATGTGTGTGTGAAACGGCGTGGCACACGGGTGCCAGCCGAGCAGGGTGAGTGCGCTGGGGCTCCCGAGAGGCCGTTGTCACGGCACAAGCGTGGCGGCGCCTCGTGCTCACTCCGTGGTTGGGAACGCTGACGGCTGTGTTCAGGGCGTGTGAGTTTCTCAGAAGCTTAGTTGTGCACCCTGATCTAAGCTTGCTGGGGGAAGGGGCTGGCTCTGCTGTGAGCAGGCGGGGCAGGGGGTGTGGAGAACCCAGAGGAAGGACAGGAGGGCTGTGGGGCAGGGGCAGCTGGGTACAGGGGGCAGCCCCGGGCGGCTCGCGCGCCGCTGAGCTTGTCTCTCTGTCTCAGGTGTTCAAGTTCATCTACTGCTGCCGCCTGGCCGAGATGGGGCTGGCCGCGCAGGCCTTCCACTACTGCGAGGCGATCGCCAGGAGCGTCCTGGCGCAGCCGCACAGACACTCGCCGGTGCTGCTGCGCCAGCTGGTGCAGGTGATGCCCCCAGCCTGGGGCCCCCAGGGGCCACAGCCACGCGGCGCTCAGACCGCCCGACCGAGACGAGCGCAGCCATGCGGCGCTCAGACCGCCCGACCGAGACGAGCCCTGCACACTCTTGGGCAGGAGCAGGTGTTTGCACCTCAGCACAGGGCCCTCGGGAGCTTTGGTGTGAGAAGGGCCGCTGGCAGGAGGCCTGCGTACCCGGGCACCCTAGCCTCGCACTTGGCACCGGGGGCCTCACTGGGCTGGGTCCTGGCTGTGGCCCCGCAGCCCCAGCTTCCCGCTCCATGAGACAGAGCACGTGACGACCTCCTGGCAGCGCCCGGCATCTGCGTGTCCCTCTCCTGGAGGTGGCACTGAGCCCGCGCTCGTGACACTGAGGAGTCTTGCCAGGGAAGCTCTCAGAGTCACAGGAGCCACATGAACGGGCTGCTGAGCCCTTATCTCTGCCCCATGGCTCCAGCCATTACCGCCAGACTTGCTGCCCCCACCCTCCACGGCCCCCCAGAGCATGAGCGGTCTGGGTTGGGGGCGCCTCGGCGAGTATAGTCCAGTGGAGGTGGGCTCAGCGCCCCAGGGTCCGTCCGGTGCTGTGGCCTCCGCGGCCAGTGCTGGGGCTGCTGACGTCCCAGGCCCTCTCGTGCATACATAGTCTAAGATGGTCCCAGGCCCTCTCCTCACGCGTACACAGTCATGTACGGTCCAGAGAGTGCGACTCGGGCCCCCACGGTGGAGGAAAGCTGCGTGTGCCGTCTGGGTGTGTCCAGGCCATAACGGGTTTGGCGGGTGTCTCCTGTGGGAACAGAGCCTATATCTCCATGTGTTTCCAGGTTGCCTCCCAGTTGCGCCTCTTTGATCCTCAGCTGAAGGAGAAGCCGGAGGAGGAGGCATCTGCAGAGCCTCCCTGGCTGGTCCAGCTGCAGCTCATGGAGAGACAGGTTGAGGTGCGCTGGGTGTGAACGGGCCCTGTGCGCACACCAAGGGCTCCCGTGCTCAGGACACCTGTTAGGGGAGTTGGGGGCAGCGCCCATGCTTGGGGCACCTCTGTCGGGGGGACGGGGGCGGTGTCTGTGCTCAGGGCACCTCTGTTGGGGGGGGTGGGGGGGGCAGCATCTGTGCCCGGGGTACCTCCGTTGGAGGGCGGGGGGCAGCGTCCGGCGGGGAGATGCCTGAGGGTCTTCTCCCTCAGGAGGGTGCTGTGGCCTGGAGTCAGGACGGACCCTGCCCCCCGCACTGCCCCAGCTCACCAAGCCCTGAGGTGGGGCCCCGTGATGGCCCGGAACCCACCCAGCTGGTGGGCCTGGGCGCCGACAACCCGCTGCTGGCCCCGCCGGCGCCTGGTGCTGAGCTCTTAAGCCACGATGTGCGGCTGCTGCCCTCAGGTGAGCCCGCGGCCTCCTCCCGGTGCTGCCTCCCTCGATGAGCCAGTCGCGTCCCAGGGCTGTGAAGGTCGGGTGGGGTGGGAGGGCCGTGAAGGCAGTGGGCCTGCACGGGGCTGGACAGCCGCCTGCTGGGCTGTCGGAGCTTCCCGTGGCCTCGAGCCCATGCTGTGCGGAGTGAGGCCCCTTGGCACCCTGGCAGCCTCACCCTTTGTGCTCAGACAGAGAGTTCCCATCTCCCAGTGAACGAGGCAAGTCTGCAGAGTCCCTGGGGCGAGCACGTGGCCTCAGATGGTCCCTTCTGCACCGTCTCCCGCAGCTCCTCTGATGCTCCCAGATGGCCCAGCAGCCGTTCCCGTCCAGGTGCCCATGTTCCCCGTGCCACTGCCAGGTCCTGTCGAGCTGGGGCCTGTACATGGTCCCCCAGGGGCTGTACCTGGCTTTCCAGCGCCGTCTGGGCTTGACCCTGTGGCCCTGTACCCCGGACCTGGGGTGCCACCTCTCCAGGAGACGGACCGCCTGCTCCCGGAGGCCAGGGGCCAGGACGCAGGTGGGTCTGCAGAGGGGGCCGTCCTGAGGGCAGAGTGGAGTGGGTTTGCTCTTGAAGGAGGTGCCTGTAGGAGGAACCTAAGTCATCCTGACCTGGAGGAGGTGGGAGTGGGTGTCCCAGGGTAGGGGGGCCAGCCCTGTGACCCAGGGGATGCGCCAGCCCTCCTCCTACAGGGCTATCCCTGGCCGTCTGTCCACCTGGACAAGCTTCCTCTAAAAGTGACGCTTCATTTTTACATAGTTAGAACAGCGCAGTCTGGATTTCTGAAGGTCGCGTCGGGGGCCCTGGCGGGTGGGGGAACTGTGCGTCCCCAGCGGCAGGTGTGGCCACGGAGCCCCCCTGCCCTGGGCGCCGGTGCGGAGCTCACCAGAACCGCGCTTCCCTCGGCAGGGGTGGTGCCGCAGGAGACGCCCGGCAGAAGCTCGCGCTCGGAGCCGGGAGAGGAGGAGTTTGGCAGGAACTTCGCTGATACGGTATTTGCCCATACGGCTTTTGTCTTTAAGCCGTTTGTTTTCTGTAAACTCGTGAATAAGTACTTCTTCTTTTTTAAGCTGTAAGTAGGTCAATAGCACTTAAATTTATGAGGTTGTCTTTTGAATTAATTTCATAAAGAGAAACCTTGAATCCTTAAAACATGAAGAATTGTTGTAAACACTAATAGGGAGAAAAGTAATGATATAAAAGAAGGCTTTTAAGGAGGAGAAATACATGTCTATAATGAAACCGTCTCGTCAGTTTTAAAGTTTTCTGAAATGGAGAACTTCTTCGATTTCTGCATCTTTTCTAGGATCTGTAAAACTTTTAGTGCTTTCCTTGAAGTCAGGGTTCATCGTATCAGACACATTCGACATAAACAAACACCCCGTCTGTGTGCTCTGATCCCAGTGCAGGGGTGGGAGGCCGGGTGGATCAACGCTTTTCTATCCGTGTTCTGGAAGCTTCTTACAGATAGCCAGTTCTTTTTGTTGTCCTGGGAAATGCTCCTTGTGTGCTTTCCCATTAAAACATTCTGTCCCTGAGAAAATAAAAGCGGCAGTTTAACTGTATTGAAAAAACTGTCTCAACCTGGGGATGACCATCTTTCTGAACAGTTCTGCCTCTCAAACCGCCCCGTCCTCAGCACGCGCATGTGTCCCCACAGGGCTCCTTCAGGACCTCACCGGGTCCCGAGGCACCGCCTCAGGCCCTGCAGCCGCCTGCGCCGCTGACACGCACGCCCGAAGCGCAGAGGCCCGTGCAGGCCGCCAAGGAGAGCAAGGAGCCGAAGAAGGTGACGCGCAGCTCCAGCCGGGCAGGGGTGGGGTGCCGAGGCAAGGGGACAGCGTGTGTGTGAAGATGGGGCCCAGTGTGTTCTTGAACGGCAGCGTGTGTGCAGTGAAGTGTGTGTGGTGTGTGTCTCTGTGTCCACGTGTGAACCACCAGCTCAGAGCGGGGGACGCTGCCCGCCCCGAGGCCCGCGGCTCCAGGGCCTGTGCAGCCGCCCGGAGGCTCGTGTCATCACTGACCTGCCCCCACCGCCCAGGCTGGGCCGTGCGTGCGGGAGTGGCCCTCGCCGTGCAGCGCGTCGTCGTGGGCGTGCCACGCTGCCGTTGTCCTTTCCCCCGGGAACGGACGTGAGTCGGTGTCTCTCAGTTTGCGTTTATTGGGGATCCGGCCGCGTGAGTCTTCTTGTCTGTGTCTTGTGGTGGACGCACTTCTTTTCCGAGGGTGTATCCCAGCATCACGGGACAGCTGTGTGTCCAGCTCTAGAACGTCCTGCTGGACAGGCCTCCTCGCTGGTTTACCAGGTGGTCCTTCCAGCACCAAGCAGGCAAGACCCTGGCCGCATCATCCCTGGGGCCGCGTTGTCTGCCCTCCTGACGGCGGCCACCATGCCGGGGTTGGTGACCCTGATGAGCACTGGCACGGCGCCTTCCGAGTGCTTGTCTCCCCCCCCGACTGTCTGTGGAGGGCTGCTCAGGTCTTCTCCCGTCCTTTACGGGGCCCTCAGGTTGGCGGTGGCCCTTTTCACGTGGATGCAGGTTCTGTCAGATGTGTGTTGTAAGCGTCTTCTCCAGCCTTGGGTGCCCTCTTATCCTTTGGTGGCAGCTTGGGAAGAACACGGTTCTCAGTCTAGTGCTCAGCAGACTCAGCTTTCACGGCTGGTATCTTTTTTCTTTAATTACTTATTTTTGGTTGTTGTGGGTCTGGGTTGCTGCACCCAGGCTTTCTCTAGATGGCCGCAGGTGGGGGCTGCTCTTTGTTGCAATAGGCTTCTCACTGTCATGGCTTCTCTCGTTGCGGAGCACGGGCTTCACGGTGCTCCTGGGCTCTAGGGTGCAGGCTCCGTCGTCGGGGCTCCTGGGTTTAGTTGCTCCACAGCACAGGGCATCTTCTCGAATGAGAGATGGAACCCATGTTCCCCACGTTCGCGGGCAGATCCCTACCCACTGTGCCACGAGGGAAGCCCCCGTGGCTGGTATCGCAAGTAAACACAAGTTTAATTCAAAACGTGCACAAGCCGTGCAGGTGACTGGACGTGGCCGCCCACCCCAGTGCGCAGTCGGCCGCAGGTTCAGAGCGGGTGGGGCTGTGGCGCGGCTGCCGCAGGTTCGGGGGGTGGGGCGGTGGCGCTGTGGCCGCTGCACTTTGCGGCGCACGTGATGGGCAGCGTGTGAAGGATGAGGCCGACCTCCCTGACGCCTGACCTCTCCCAGTCTGGGGGCGCAAGGGCCTGTTCTGAGGAGCCCACACGGACTTGCTAGCCGTCACCACTGCTGGGGGAGATGGTCTCAGGCTGCCTATGGTTGGCATTTGGACATGAGAAGCTCCAGGAGGCGAGTTACTGTTGCGATTTTTGTAACTGTGGTGAAACACTCATCACGTTGGTCCCTGCCGCTGTCTTTAAGCGCGCGGTTCTGCCATGCGGCCGCCACCGCCGTCCCCAGGGCTGTGTCTTCCACACCGAAGCCCTGCCTCCACTGGGGTGAGGCCCCCTCCCGCAGACAGGCGTCTGCTTCCTGTCCCTGCAGCCTGACACCGGGGCTCGCACGGGCTGGCCCTGCTGTGCGGGCTTGTTTCTCTCAGTGCCACGACCTCAGGCTTGTTCTGGTGGTTTCTCTGTTCAGAGCAGCGAATCCTGGTTCTCTCGCTGGCTGCCTGTAAAGAAAAGGACAGAAGCTTACCTGCCAGACGACAAGAACAAATCGGTGAGTCCTGCCAGGTGGGCCTGGGGAGCCGGGGGTTCTGCAGCAGCAGGATGTCCAACTGTCTGCATGGAGCGTCTCAGTCCTCGGCGAACCTGGGCCGACGCCTCTCACGCTCAGGGCCTGAGTCTGCTCACCTCATGCTACTGAGTTTTCTTTTTTACTTTTCACAACCCCCGCAGATCGTCTGGGATGAAAAGAAGAACCGATGGGTGGACGTCAATGAGCCGGAGGAGGAGGTGAGCTGGGACCTCGGGCGGAGAGGCACTCCCTGGGGCAGGAGCTGTGGGGTGGCGGATCTCCAAGTGGGCTTTCCTTCCGCAGAAGAAGGCTCCACCCCCGCCTCCAGCTGCCCTTCCCAAGGCTCCACAAGCTGCCCACCCTGGTCCCGGAGGGCCCCCCAGACCCACCGTGAACATGTATTCTAGAAAAGCAGGTAACAGGGCTCAGCCGAAAGTTAGAGGGGGTCTGGGTTGTGCATTTGTCCTATAGACACTCCAGAGTCCGGCAGGGACCACACGTGTGTCAGGCATGGCTTGTCTCCCATGAGAGGAGGGCTGGTTCCCTGAAGATGAGTCTGGGGTGGGGGTGCCCGTCCTCCGGAGCAGTGAGTGGTTTTGGGCAGGGTGGATCCAATCAGTCGGAAAGGCAGCCTGGCAGCATCCTGGCATGAAGTGGGACCCTCACCTGAGCAGGAGGCCCTGGGAGAGGCTCCCGGTCAGGGCCCAGCCTCCCTGAGGCTGGAAGCGGGGTCCCCATGGTCCCTGGACACACGGAGGACGGAGCTGGGGGTCAGGCACGGGCTGACCTTGCTTCCTCTCCGTGTCACAGCTGGAACCAGGGCGCGCTACGTGGACATCTTGAACCCGGGGGGCCCCCAGCGGAGCGAGCCAGCCCTGGCTCCCACTGACCTCTTTGCACCCCTGGCCCCGCTTCCAATTCCGGCTCACCTGTTGGGCCCAAACACAGGTACGCAGCCCGGGCAGCAGGGCTGTCCGCTGCCGGCCTGCTGGCCTCGGGTCTCCTTCTGGGGCCCTGGCCTTGGTCCTCTTTTGAGAAGAGCGCCGTGGACGCAGAGCGCGAGGCCCACCATGGTGTCTGCAGGCGCGTGTGTGCGGGGGGCAGGCGGTGCGCGTCCCCCGGAGTTTAGTCCCCCGGGCACCAGGGCCATGTGGACAGCAAGGGCCTCCTCCGTCTCCCCGCAGATGCAGAGGGGCTGCCGTCCACCGAGGGGGCCAGCAGGGAGGGGCCGGCCAGGCCAGAGCCCGCCTCGGATCCCAAGGTGAGCCATGCGCACAGCAGGGCGCGGGGGCCAGTGGAAGTCAGCCTCCTGCTCCCCCAGGAGGCGGCCACGTGCAACTGTTCTCTGGAAACACTCTCCTGCTGACGTTTTAATAGTATAGAGGGTTTCTTTGTGTGTGTGAAATACAGTCATTTAGAGTTTGATATTTGAGATTGGATGGAGCTTGACTTCAGTCCTGGTTCTCCATTACTTAGCTATTTAAAGTTTGGGGGTGGGAGGGGACTGGTGGTCCAGTGGTTAGGACCCTGTACTTCGCCTGTAGGGGCAAGGGTTCAGTCCCTGGTTGGGGAACTAAGATCCCACAAGCGGTGTGGCAAGGCTAAAAAAGGGGGGGCAGGGGATGGGGTCACTCAGCTCCTTTGAGCCTCGGTGCCGCCGCATGGATGGGGTCGCGGCGCCCGTCGCAGGGCCGCCATGGGAGGCACAGCAGGTGCCCGGGAAGTAAGGATGCGATGCGGGTTGGAGTAGCAGGTCTGTGCAGAACCTGCAGGGCTTCTCAGAAGGCGCCCCAGGAGGCCGTGCTGCTGTCCCGGGTGGTCCTGCTTCGTGTGGGAGCCCCGGGCTCACCCGGCTTTGCTGGCAGCAGCCTCCCCCCTGTCCCAGCAGGTGTTCGGGCCTGCAGTGGCGTCGCTCCCTGGACCTGAGCTCCCAGCGTCTGGACTGGATGGTCCCCAGGGAGGAGAGGTAAACGGCACTGGGGCGCGTCTGCGGAGAGTCTGGGCCTCGGAGGCCCACGGTGTCCGAGTGGCTCCTCTAAGACGATATTACCGGGTGGCGAGAGGGCAGTGGAGAAACTGAGGAACCGGAGCAGCGCTGTGTCTTAAAAAAGGCACACTTGTGTGCGCACAGTCATTTGGGAGCTTGGGCCAGAGTGAGGGCTGCAGGCGCTCGTCAGCGGGGTCCCCTCCGTGCCTCGGGCAGCATGAGGCCAAGCCACCCGAGGCCCGGGGCTAGGCGAGCACCTCTCGCACGGGTCATTTCCTGTAAAAGCTGTCCGTGAGCAGGAGCTTCAGGCTTTCTCCCGATTGAGCTGTATTGATCTAGCGGCGGCGTAGCTCGTTGGGACCGAGCTGCCGGCTGGAGCCGCGGCGCCACGCTGACTCTGCTGTTCGTCTGTGTCTGTGTTCTTGCTGTTTTGTAGCTCTCGCGCTGTAGTTCACTGAGCTCGTTATCACGGGAAGTGAGCCAGCATTTTAACCAGGTACCTGTGGCTGGCCCTGTGCACGGGGTTTGTCTTTCCTCTGAGATCGCCGTGCTGCTCAGTCACTCTGCCCCGGCCCCTGACGCCACCTGTCGCCGCTCAGTCGCCACACGCCTGAGGGCACCGTGCTCCTTTTTTTTGAGGTTCTCAGAGGGTGGTGTCGAATATCCAGGCACATCCATGGTCAGACTGACTCCAGGATGCCCATAGCAAAGGGCCAAGTTCTGTGGTTGTGCTCTTTCTCAATTGAGTTTTTCAAAGGACTAGTCACAGGCATAGCTTCACGGGGGGCGTGTGTGTGTGCGCGTGCATCAGAAGCCACTGGGATCAGGACGCGCTCATTTCAGAGGCACAGGCTCTGTTTTCTGATCAAACAGGAGACAGTGTTGTAGGCCAGGCAGGGTGAGATGGTGGCCGCTGTCCTGCGGTCAGGCTCGATCGGAAATAAGAGAGCACTTTAACTCTTCCGTGCGTTGTGGGACTAAGCTTTCCCTTGGCTCAGAAGGACTTCCTGGGACGTGTTTGTTTGTGAACTAGAGCACTGGATTTTGTAGCTGGACGCTGAGGTCTGGAGCGATCCCCAGTACCTGCTCCCCTCCCCCCACTGCTACGTGTGCATGCCCTGGTTTTACTGTTTTTCTGAGCCCCGTTAAATAATTAAATGTAGTTCTGCAATAAGCGCCTTTGACCTGCTTCTGTGGCATCTTCAAAAGTGTGATAAACCCTTCCTCAGAAACAGTGTCTGTATTTGCAAACGAACCAAGCCGCTGTGCTTGGTCAGAGGGTGAGACGGCCTCTGTGTGCTCCCCAGGCTCCCGGTGCTCTCGCCCCTGCTGGGGCCCCTCCTGGGGCTGCGGTGCCCTTCTACAGCCCTGCTCAGTTTGCACAAGTGAGTGCCCTTGCTGTCTCCCTGGCTCTACTGCTGCTCTGGGCGTGGAGGCGGGGGGCCCTGGGGGAGGGGGCTAGCGCCCCATCCGTTTCCTGCTGACGCTGCCCTGGGGTGGGGCTGACCCCCTCCTTTGCTGACTTTGGCCCCTCTTCACCTGGTGGCTGGTCACCTTCAGGCTGGAAATGCTTTCTTTCATTTGTCTCCCTCCCAGTCTCTGGCCTGGAGAGAGTGGACGGGAGGTGGGGGCAGTCTTGGGATGCAATAGAGGAGGGGGTCTGCGGGGAGGTCTTGGCTTTAGGAATTCGAAACCTCCCCTGACCGTGGGCCATCCCAAGGCAGACCCTGCCCTTGCCACCTGGGGTCCCCAGCCTCGGGCTCCCTCCGGGGTGGGCCCCCATGACTGCGCCCTCCCTGCTCCCAGCCGCCATCTGCGTCTCCACTCCACAGCTGAGGGGATTCTTCTCTGCTGGATCTTCACCTTGCTGACGCCTTCACAAAACTTCTTGACTCTGACTTCGTGTAGGGTTTTCCTGGGACCCAGAGTAAACGCCTGTGCTCCATGCCCGCCTCCCTGGGTGCTCCCTCCCTCCCCCTGTCTCCGGCTGGGGCTCCTCAGACACCCGGCTGTGGGCGCGGCCTCGCCCCGCCACCCTGCCTTAGGGACGCGGGCTGTGCAGGAGACGACAGCACACACCTGTTTGTTGAGGCCCGTCATCTGCTCTGCTTGGTCTGCGGCTCCCCTGGGGCCAGCGTGCGGACCTGAGTCCTGTCCCTGTTGTTTCAGGCCCCTGCTGCCTCAGGAAGCTCAAGGACGGGGAGGATTGGCCAGAGGAAGTACCCGGCGTTAAGCTAGAAGGGCCGCGTCTTGGAGCAGCACCGGGACAGGAGATGGCTGTTCCGCCCAGAGGTCAGGCCAATGGCCTGCGACTCCAGTCTGTCCCCAGATGGGCGTGAACACAGCGACTCAGAAATGACTTGCGGAGTGTTCCGACATTAATTCCACACCTTCAAGATGCTGGATGAAGAGTGACTCTTTGACCCAAAGGAATGATTTAAGGATCCAACATTTGCAGTCACTTGCGGACATGACACTGAGTGAAGCTGGAGGCATCTTGGCTGCAGGAGGATTTTGCTTCTCAGTAACTAAGGCACCTCTCAAAACCTCACGGTGAATCGTTGCCAAATAAAGCCCAGAGGTCCTTTCAGATGCCAGGAGGAAGCAGTGCACACAGCGCACCTTTGACTCGGAGAGGAGCTTGCCTGCCTGCCCTGCACCCAGAGGCGGTCGGGTCAGCCCCTGCTCCACGTTGCTGAGTGGAAGGGTGCTTCATCTCCGAGGAAACTGGGCTTCCTTTAGCAGCAGCTCCGTTAGGTTTTGAGAGCAGCCCTCGGTACTGACCTGCGTTTTATCTCCTGGATCCAAGACGTGCCCAGCTCTGCGTGGTCTCCTGTGGCCTCACCAGGACCGGGAGGCTTCCCACAGTCAGAGGGACCGGCTGGGACAGAGCTGTTCTGAGTGATGGGTCCAGCGTCACAGCTGGGACTCTGCGTTTGGTGTGGGTTTTTCTGTGGACCCGCCAGGCCCTGCTTCCCGTGGCCGGCCCTTGGGTGCTGTCCGCTGCCTGCTGCCTCTCGCCACTGCGTCGCTTAGGGAGCTGGTAACATCCTGAAGAAAGGGGCTTGCAGCTGTTTCTTGTCCGAAGCTCCAGAGTCCGACCTTTGTGGCCCTGGACTTGTCAGCCTGTGAACCTGCGCAGGACGGTGACCTCCGGGTGGACTCAGCTTTAAGGCTTCATCGACTGTTCTCAAAACTGTTCACATTCTCTTTCTGTCTAAAGGGACTAAAGAAAAGATTTAAGTATTTATAAAAATCATTAGGAAATAATTTCTGTAGAACGCTGGGGGACGTGGTTTGTTGGGTTTTAATCCAAGTGTCGGGCTTGGGTGGGATGGGGTCAGCACAGGGCCCTTGGGTCCACTGGGTCGTCTCGGAAGGACCCGCAGAACGGTTTCCAGGACGCGCCCCTGCGGGAGGGCCCGACCTCACCGGCGGGCGGCCCGTGTCCAGGACGCGCCCCTGCGGGAGGGCCGACCTCACCGGCGGGCGGTCCCCGCGGGAGGGCCCGACCTCACTGGCGGGCGGTCCCCGCGGGAGGGGCCGGCCTCACTGGCGGGCGGTCCCCGCGGGAGGGGCCGGTCTCACTGGCGGGCGGCCCGTGTCCAGGGTCAGTGCCGGTGCGACCCCCGGGCTGAGACCTGCCCCTTGTCTGTGTCGACCGCCAGCGAGTTTTGATTCAAGAAGCTTCCTCTGAGGCGGGAGCTGCTATTTTTCCTAAATGCAAATTGTTAAATAAAATATTTTGCGCTCTCAAGGCCTTTCACGCTGTCTCCTTTTGTTTATTGAAGCCTTTGGGGACCTGGGTTTGATTGGCTTCTAGGGCTCCCTGGGCCACTGCTTTCTGTCCCTCCACCAGACCCGCCCGCTGGGGGACCCCCCGGAGAAAGGGCGCCCTCTCCGATGGGCGGTGGGCGGGCCTGACGGGAAAACCCATCCTGAAGGCAGTGAAGAGGGACCAGGGTAGCGCTCTGCTTTCTAGGCTCCAGTCCCCCAGGGTCCTCACTAGTGAAATACAGAGACGAGGGGCGGGGCTGGGGGCGGGCCCGAGGGGCGGGGCGCGAGCTGCTCGGGGGAAGGAAGCCGCCGGCACTCCCGGCGCCCACCCGAGGGCGCCCTCGGCCCTCGCTCCACGCGCCTGGGTCCTCCGGCCGCCAGTGGCCGCTGCGGGCGCCGGGATCCAGGCCACCCTGCCCGCCGGTTGCCGGGGAGCGGCCGCTGAAGCCCGCGGAGCTGGGGACTGGCGACGTCGAGAGGTGGGGGCGCGGGGCGCGATGACCCTGGTCGGGGGCGGCAGTCCTGGAGAAAGTCCGGGGCGGGGACACGGGGCCCGCACGACCTAGGCCCCGAGTGACCCCTGGGCGAGAGCCCGGAAGCCTTGAGCGGAACGACCCCTGAGCTGGGCTGGAGGACCGGGCGGGGCGACCCCAGGGTTGGAGTCCGGGCACACGGGTCCCTGGCGCGGAATCGGGTTGTGGGATTCCCCGGCGCGGAGCGGGGCGCGGGTGTCGGTGGCGCGCCAGGATCCCCGGGCGCGGGTCTCGTTCCCCCTACTCCGTCCCCAGCCCCGCGGCTCCGGGCGGTTGTTACCCTGGGGAGCGGGCAACCGGCCGGGCCAGACTCGCTAGTCCTGAGTCAGGGGCCTTCGCGGCCGGGGCGCAGACCTGCTCAGGGTCGCCTGCTCTCGGGGCCGGATCGGCGGGCCAAGTGATGGTGGTGGGCGCGCAGGTGAGCGAGGTAGGGCCGTCTGACCCCGGGGAGGGGGGTGGGAGCGGGGAGGGGCGGGGAAGGAATGGGCTCGGGCCGGATCCCCCTCCGAGGCTGCACCTACGCCTTTGGGGTGGAAATTCTCACTAGTTGGGCCCCTGGCTCCCCAAGTGAGGAGCAGCGCCCCCGCCCATCCCCCACCCCCTGCAAGAGGGAGACTTTCCTCCATCCTAAGATGCTGGACTTTTCACCCATCTCCTGGGAGGAGCCAGCGGGCCAGGACGCATAAATGCTTGTTCTTGCTGGGCCGCTAATGACCTGTCCACTCTGTCACCCTGCCCCATGCTGTCCTTCAGGACCATTAAGTGGCATCACTGCCCTGGTGATGAAGGCTAACCGCAGGGTGTTCCCTTAGGTACTTTCTGGGGACTCCGGACCTTCGGGGCTCCCAGCCATGCAGCAGCTGATCCTGTCCGAGCCGGACCACCCCAGGCCCGAGGGGGAGCTGCTGCCATGCCTCCGCTCCGCGCCCCCCCAGCCACAGCCAAGCACACGGCCCTGACCCCGGGCGTCGGCAGCAGCCCCCAGAGGAGCCGTTTCCCGGGTCAGCCAGGCTGCCCCCGGCCCTGAGAGCTGGCCCCCAGACTATGCCATCCAAGTTGGTGAGCTTGGGGCATTCAGAGACCGCCCCCCAGCAGCCCACTGCCCAGGGGTGTCTGCGTCCTGAAGACAGCATGCTCAAGGGACTGCTTCCGAACAGTGATGAAGAGCCTGTCCCCTGCCTGGGGTCTCCGGCTGCTGGCGACCGTCGGGGACCCGAGAGGAGCCCAGAGCTCCCCCTGGATACCCCAGAGCAAGTCAGCAATGAGGACCCACAGGCCCAAGCAAGACCCTTTACCCCAAAGCCGCCGCCCCCGAGGCCCAGGCTGGAGCGGGCGCTGTCCCTGGATGAGAAGGGCTGGAGAAAGAGGCGTTTTCGAACCAGCCGCGAGGACCTGACTGTGCGGAATGGGGCCAGCCCCTCGGGGGGCTCCCTGCAGGACGAGGCCCCCGGGACCCCCGCCCGCAGTGGCTCCCCGCCCTGCCTGAGCGCCTCCCTGCAGGAGATCCCCACAGCTCGCAGGGCCCCGGGCAGCGGGGGGCCCTCCTCATGGGGAAACTGTCTTTCTGGGATGATCAGCACGTCCCTGGACCTGCTGCACCGGGAAGGGGCCTCAGCTGGGAGCACCCCTCGGCTGGCCAGTCTGCTTTCCCCGCGCCCGCTGCCCGCCATGGCCCGCAACATGGCCTCCGAAGGCCTGCGGACGGCGAACAAGGTGGACCCAGATCACGCCGACTACAAGCTCCGGCTGCAGGCCAGGCTGTTTCGGGTGCACAGCAGCCTGGGCCCTGGCCGGCCCCCAAGCCCCCTGGCCTATGACGACTGTTCCCTTCACTCGTCCAGGTCCACCTTCAGCCTCCTGGCGCCCATCCGTGCCAAGGACGTCCGGAGCAGGTAGGGCCCCGGGGGATGCGGCCTCGGGTCTCGGGAAACCCTCAGAAGCCCCATGAGAGCCGCAGGCAGGTTCTCCTGAGAGGGTGTGTGGGCCGTCTCCTCCCACCCGCCTCTCCCAGCTGCACCCCCAGCTTTTCCTTCTGCGTCTCAGCCCCTCAGGCACCGGTGAAACAGCTGGTCAGGTGCACAGACCTCTCTGCACACGGGGCAGGCCTGTTTTCCTTCCTGTTTCTTGCTCTTGTCGGGAGCCGCCCTCCGTGTGCGTGTGCAGGTGGGCCCAGGACTCTGAGGTGTGTCCCGGGACCCGTGTCCACACGGTCCCTTTGCTGAGGACCAGTGTTAGGCGGCCATGCCCCATGTACCTGCTGGCACTTTTCCAGGTTGGAGAGCTGGATGGGGCTGGGGCCCCCAGGGGCGTGGCCAGGCTGCCCCCAGGGGAGGGGCCCCATGGCCCATCTCCAGAAGGGAGGGGCGCAGGCAGAAGCCCGACCTCTGTCCTTGACACTCAGGAGCGCCCCAGGGTCTCCTAACAGGCAGGGCTCGGCCCCCAACCCAGTGGGCAAGGAAGATGCTGGGTGTCCAGCGTCAACAGGGCTTGAGTGGTTAGTCCTAATTATCGCCTAATTTATATCTTGAAGGGGAGGCAGGTGCTGCCCCCATCTCCAGCTCTGAACCCCCTGCCCTGAGCCGGAGCCTCAGGGCACACCACACCCGGTCCCCAGGGGCTCCTAGACTGACCCGTCCACACCCACTGGCTGTGTGCTGGCCTGCTGTTTCCGGGAGCTTGGGCTCGGGGCCACGCTGCGGCTCAGAAGCCGTCTTGTGCCCTCCCTGCCTGCCCCCACTGCCCCCAGCGCGCCCCTCCAACCCAGACCACTGACTGTTTCGAGTCTGTGAGCTACACAGTTTCTGGCAAGTGTTGACCTCTGCCGTGGGGATGAAAAAGCAGCCCCAGGCCACACACATCAACAGCGTAGTGTTGTGGACAAAGGAACACTTTGTTCAAGGAGGCCAAAGTGTGACTTTCAGGTCATTTTCCTTTGGCACAAAAATACTTCTTTTCCCCAACCACTGAAAAGTGTAGGGGATTTCCCTGGTGGTCAAGTGACTAAGACTACTCCCAATGCCGGGGGACCGGGTTCAAGCCCCGGTCAGAGAACTAAATCCCACGTGCCACAATGAAGAATTGGCGTGCCGCAATTAAAGATCCCGCATGCCACAGCGGATATGGACACTCCCACGTGCCATGACGGAGACCCAGTTCAGTTCAGTCACTCAGTCGTGTCTGACTCTTTGCGACCCCATGGACTGCAGCACACCAGGCCTCCCTGTGCATCACCAACTCCCGGAGTTCACTCAAACTTACGTCCATCGAGTCAGTGATGCCATCCAACCATCTCATCCTCTGTTGTCCCCTTCTCCTCCTGCTCTCAATCTTTCCCAGCATCAGGGTCTTTTCAAATGAGTCAGTTCTTCGCATCAGGTGGCCAAAGGATTGGAGTTTCAGCTTCAGCATCAGTCCTTCCAATGAATATTCAGGGCTGATTTCCTTTAGGATGGACTGGTTGGATCTCCTTGCTTCACTGGACCCATGACAGCCAAATAAATAAACAACATCATTGATTAAAAAGAAGTAATAGTAACACTGAAAGTGTAGGAGCGAGTCTCAGCTTGTGGGCTGCACACAGCCCAGACCTGGCTGGGGTCAAGGCCAAGGACGGAGGAAAGGGGCGTGGATTGTGCCCTTGAGGGGCTGCCTTCTGCACATACTGCAGACGGGGCTGGTTTGGAGAAGGCAGCCCTGCAGGCAGCCCGACGGGATCCTTAATACAGAGCGGCCTCAGGGAGGCGCCTGCCTCCTGACATCGCGAGCTCTTGTCCTGCAGAGCGTGGTCAGAGTTTAAGAGCCTCTCATGCGAGCTTGTAAGGACTGGACTCTAACTTCACCTCCTTGCAAGGGATTGGTGCCCATCTCTGCAAGCCAGGGTCTACAGTCTTCTAAGCAAGTTGGAATGAAAACAGCAAGTGAGACCTTTGAACTTGTCAGCTCTTCACATCAGGCGGCCAAAGTATTGGAGTTTCAGCTTCAGCATCAGTCCTTCCAATGAATATTCAGGACTGATTTCCTTTAGGATAGACTGGTTGAGCCTGGACGTTTGAGCCTGTGTGTTCCCCTCCGTCTTTGGGAACCTGATCAGTCAGGCACAGTCCTTGTCACGGGTCCAAGGGAAACAGTTTTCACACAGTTGGGAAGGAAAAAAAAAAACAAAACACTGAGGCAGTACTAACAGTCTTTCGTGGACGTGTGAAAATTACACAAATCTCAGGTTTGTCCCTAAATGAAGTCTCCCTGGTGCTTGGGCACACACGAGGCTGCTCTCGGGCTAAGTGGAGACAGGTGAACAGCCCCACAGGCAGAGTCCCCGCAGGGCCTCTGTGGCGGTGTTTGACTCTGCACCGTTTGCATGAGTTATTCTGTGAGAGCCTACAGTGGATTGAACCTGCAAAGACCAAGGCATCCCAGGAAGCCTTTACAAGCTCCCAGTGCTGGCTGGCAAGGTGGAGGCCGGAGCCCTGGAGAAGGGCGTGTCCCCCCCAAGTCTGCTTACAGTCCAGAAGCCCACCTCGACCTCTGCAGCCCTCCCAGGGCCTTGCGCTTAGAGGGTCCCCCCAAAAGCCCCAAACATCACCTGCCCGTCCCTTCCTCTCCGGAGGCCAGGAGCCTGAGGGTGTCTGTAGAGCCCTGGACACGGCGGGTTTCCCTGGGCTCCAGGGGCTCTCCGCACTGTGCTCCCCCCATCCCCGCCCAGGGTCCTGAGGCCACTCCAGCTCTGGGAGGGGGCTCCCGGCCCCGGAGGTGTGTCCTGCTCCCAGCCCCTCCCTGGGTCCGTCTGCTGCAACCCCCAGCTCAGTCTGGCCCGTCTCCGCAGGAGCTACCTGGAGGGGAGCCTGCTGGGGAGTGGGGCCCTGATGGGGGCAGATGAGCTGGCCCGTTACTTCCCGGACCGGATCGTGGCCCTGTTCGTGGCCACGTGGAACATGCAGGGCCAGAAGGTGAGCGGGCACCGGCCTGACGCGGGACGGGACGGGGTTCCTTCTGGATGCTTCCCTGGGGCACGCAGAGGAGCCTCCCGGCCATCACTGCGGCCCTCGCCCCTCTCCACCAGTTCACATGGCACAGATGCTTCGCTTTTCAGAGACGCTGTACATGTCAGAGCAGTTCTAGGTTGACAGCAGGTTTGGGAGGAAGAAGCAGAGATTTGCCGAGAGCCCACCCCTCACCTGGCCTCCAGGTGGCTGCACCCTTCACCCGTCAGGCGGCCCCGCTGTTCTACTCGCCCTGCGCCACTCGTGCGCGCGTCTCCCAGATCCCCACAACCGTGTGGGGACACGGGTGCCCCGATGCACACCGCGGGTGGGCGTCCATGCTGTGGTCCGGGTCTGTCTCCCGCCGTGTATCCCCGTGGTCGGGGCTCATGTCCATCCCGCCTATGAGCCGGGGCCCCGGGACGACCGCAGCCAGGGGGCTCAGGGTTCACCCACTGATTTCTGGGGGAGCCCACTGGGGGATTTCTCTCCAGCCACCCCGTGTCTCCTGGGGGATCCCTTCCGACAGCTAGGGGGTCTCCACCCCTGCGTTGCGGGAGGCTCCGATTCTGGGGCCAGCCACGGGCTTCCTCCGGACAGTGGGCGACCTAACGCCCAGCAGGGTTTCCGGCCCTGTCTGGAATGCCTTCTGTCACCCGTGTGCGCCGAAGCACATCCCGTCCAAAGAACAGAAGTGGCCGCATCCCGGGCTCCCATCCTTCAGGGTGATGGGCGGGGCTGCTTCAGGACAGGCCCCTCCCCACAAAACCACCACCTGAGCGGAAGCGCCGGCTGCGGCTGCACGGTCACCGGGAGCCCCGGCTGTCTGCGGCCTGCCTGCACCTGGGGCCCAGAGCGCCCGGGCCGCAGCTGGTGGGACAGCGGAGACTGCCGGCGAGGTGCCCACTTTCCTCCCCGGGCTGCTGTGAGGGCAGAGGTTGGGGGGTCCCCTTGTAGGCAGCCAGGCCCGGGGGCCGGAAGCAGCACAGTTGCCGTGCGTGGGCCCCGGCGGGATGGGGCACAGGCCCGGCGAGGACAGGCCGAGGGAGGGGTGGGCAGCCTGCCCGGGCCAGCGGCTCCCCGTGTGTGGTCAAGGGTGCCCGGACAGCGGAGCCCCCGCCATGGGGCCCCTGCAGCCTCTGCAGCCCCTGCCAGAAGCTGCCCTTCCGCAGGAGCTGCCCCCGAACCTGGACGAGCTCCTGCTGCCGGCCGAGGCTGAGCTGGCCCAGGACCTGTATGTTGTGGGCGTCCAGGAGGGCTGCTCTGACAGGTAGGGCCAGGGCCTGCCCCTGCCGCTGCCCCTCGCGCTCCGTGTCCCCGACCCGCCACTCCAGCGTGGTCCTGCGAACCAGTCTCGGTGCTTTGCCTGAGACCCCCGTGTGAGGGGAGACATGAGCTGTGGTCTAAGCCTGGGCTCAACCGGGATCACTTTCTTCTCAAGTGGGGACTCACAGAGTTTAAAAGAAATGCAACTGAGGTTCTTGTAAATACATAGCTGCTCCAGGAGAAAGTGAGGGACCCAGCACAGCACGGCCCCCAGCTCAGCCCCTGAACGTCATTGCTCACCTGTCCCGGCCGTGTGGGCAGTTCAGCTGGTGACTGGGGCAGGGTCGCGGCACAGGCCTGGCCGGAGTGGAGGTGCCCGGTCTGCTCCGGACACTGGGGGGCAGGGTCTGGGCTCCAGGGAAGGTGGCCCCCCTCCCGCCTCCCTGGGCTCCTGCTCTTGGCCTCTGGGAGGCAGCGGAGGACCCGTGGCCATGGCGGAGACGCAGGGGGCGGTCCAGGCTCGCCCTGTGCTGTGCAGCTCTGACCGCCCCCCGCCCCGCAGGCGGGAGTGGGAGGTGCGGCTGCAGGAGACGCTGGGCCCGCACTACGTCATGCTGTACTCGGCAGCCCACGGCGCGCTCTACATGGCCGTGCTCATCCGCAGGGACCTCATCTGGTTCTGCTCAGGTGGGTGCCCCGGGCTGGGCATGCAGGCTGGGGGCGGGCAGCCTGGCCGGCCCGCGGGGACGGCCCGGGTCAGCCCTGCTCCTCCCGCAGAGGTGGAGAGCTCCACGGTGACCACCCGCATCGTGTCCCAGATCAAGACCAAGGGGGCCCTGGGCGTCAGCTTCACCTTCTTTGGCACCTCCCTGCTCTTCATCACGTCCCACTTCACCTGTAAGTCCTTTGCCGTAGGCCCCCCCATTCTCCTGTAGGCCCCCCTTCACCTGTGAGCCCCAGACCCCTCGAGGGGAGGGTCACGGTGCAGATGCTGGGTGATTAGACCTTGCTGGGTAGGGGGTCTGTCTCGGACCGACCCCCAGGCACCAACCTTGGGCTCAGAAACCTGCCTGTGGAGAGGCCCCACCCTGCTGTCCTTGCAGCCGGAGACGGGAAGGTGGGCGAGCGGCTGGTGGACTACAGCAAGACTGTGCAGGGCCTGGCCCTGCCCAAGAACGTGCCGGACACGAGCCCCTACCGCTCTGACGCTGGTGAGCCGCTTTACCCTCCCCCCAGACACGGCAACTTCTCTTGTTCTCTGGGTGGTTTAATGGAGAGGAATGTTTGGAGCCTTGAGAACCAAGGCCAGAAAAGTCTGCAGTCGCTCACCAACCTGAAGCAAGGTCTGGTGCCAGGCTCCCTGAGTTGTGACCCTGTGAACCCAGAAAGCTGTGGACACCCCCCCACCCCCGCGCCTCCCTCGCCCTGAGCCCCAAGGGTGTTGTGGGCTGCCCCTCGCTTCCGGGGGTGCGGTAAAGTGTCCTGACCCAGAGTCGGGGTGCAGACACACGGTGGGGGGTGTCTCACGCACTTCCCTGCTGCTCATGCCCCAGCGGACGTCACCACCCGCTTCGATGAGGTCTTCTGGTTTGGGGACTTCAACTTCCGCCTGAGTGGGGGGCGGGCGGCCGTGGAGGCCATCCTGAAGCAGGACCTTGGCTCCAGCATGCAGGCCCTGCTGCAGCACGACCAGCTCACCCGCGAGATGCAGAGAGGTGAGCGGGCAGGGCGCCGCTGCGGCCGGGCGGGCCCAAGGGGCGGCGTGGCGCTGGCCTGAGCCGCCACCGAGTCAGGGCCGTGCCCCTTCCCAGGGTCCATCTTCAAGGGCTTCCAGGAGCCGGACATCCACTTCCTGCCGTCATACAAGTTCGATGTCGGGAAGGACTCGTATGACACCACCTCCAAGCAGAGGACCCCGTCCTACACGGTGACCGCCCGGGGCTGGGGAGCGGGGCCGGGCCTCCTGGGGGCTTCCGTGTGTGGGGACTTGGCTGGAGGGCAGAGCAGGCCAGCCCAGCCCGCCGCCAACCGGCCCTGGGACCGCCTGCAGGACCGCATCCTATACAGGAGCCGCCACCAGGGTGACATCTGCCCCGTCAAGTACTCCTCCTGCCCCGGTGTCAGGACGTCCGACCACCGCCCCGTGTACGGCCTGTTCCGGGTCAAAGTGAAGCCAGGGAGAGACAAGTCAGTACCGTTGGATGCTCTCGCTCCTGGGCCCCGGGCGGGGGCGGCCTGAGAGCACAGCCTGGTCTCTGCATGTCCCGGTGCCCCGAGGGGAGCAGGGTTCTGGGTGCCCCGAGGGGAGGTGGCTGTGCAGTGGGTCAGAAGCCAGCGTCAGGCGAGCGACGCACCAGAGGGTATGGGCCTTGCCTGCACCCCGAGCCAGCCAGGCCTCCCAGGCACATGCCCCCTAAAACAGCCAGTGGGTGGCAGGGGCCACCTACCAAGGGGGCGGCCTGGCACAGGCGGGAGGCACCGTCCGCTGGCTGTCGGCACACAGCTGCGGGTGGGCACGCGGATGGTGGGCCCGGGTGCGGCCCCGGGGACCCAGGCCTCAGCTGTGCCCAGCTCTTCCACATGCCGCCTACCTGTGGCCAACACTCAGGTGCGGGGGCCGGGTGGACAGTGTCCTCCTGACGGCCCTTCCTCCCCAGCATCCCACTTGCTGCTGGCAAGTTCGACCGGGACCTGTACCTGCTGGGAATCAAGAGACGCATCTCCAGAGAGATCCAGAGGCAGCAGGCACTCAAGAGCCAGCACGCCAGCGCCATCTGCACCGTCTCCTGAGGCCTCCTGAGGAGGCCCCAGGGACGGGCCATTCCCGGAACAGAACCAGCGTGTCCCCACGGAGCCCCCGCTCAGGCTGACCTCCCCGCACCGTGGTGGCTGTCAGCGGCAGAAGGACCGCGTCGGGCTGGCTGAGCGCAGGTCCCAGGCCCTGCGGGCAGGCGCCCTAACCTCCCGTGTCAGGTGATGACGTGTGCACATCCAGGCTCACCGCTAGCAGCACCGCCCCCGCCCCCAGCCCAGACCAAGAGCGGCCCTTCTGGCACCCAGTGGCGGGCAGGGGGCGCTGCTGGGAACCAGGAGGGCCAGCGCCGCTCAGGCCCACAGACTGTCTTGCTGTCCTCCCCCAGCAGTTGGGTCCATCTGCTGAGGTCATGTCGACCCAGAGCAGCAGCAGCGTGAGGGACGCACTTCCAGTCTGGAGCAGCCGCTGGAAGTGTGGGGTGTCGCCACTTTGCTGGCCGAGGCCACCCCGCCGATGTCTTTTCTTGAAGGGGTTTAGAGCCTGTTGCCGCCTTGTGGCTTGCCCCCTCTTAAAAAAAAAAAAAAGCATAGGCTTTGAATGTGGGAAAATCGAGGGGCATTCAATCTAGTCTTTTAAATTATTTATTTTTCCATATTTATATTTTTAAATAAATGCATATATTGAATCTTAAGCTCTTTCTGGCCAAAGATTGGGTCCTAGAAAGACCAGTCTTCACACCTGTGCTCGTGAGGCTCCTGCAAGCACAGGCTGTGCCTGAGGAGGGGGCTCGGCCTCACCTGGCCCCGTCCTGCCGTTTGCACCCACGCACGGCCCCAGGTAAGTGTTCTCGACAGATCTTGTTGAGCGATATTAAGTCACTTCCAACCAATATTGTATCCAACTTTCATTAGCCTCAGCTTCCAAAATGTGTCTCCATGTCAAAGTGATACACACCCAGTATTCTGATACAAACTCAGAAAATTCCATGAATGAGAATGCACAGCCTATCCCATCTGATTTCTGGAAACTCTTCAGACTGGATGTATAAAATTTTGATGAATGTACCATTAAGCTTTGAACCAATTAACAGGAAGTCTCTTGTTACAGATCTTTGTGATAAAGGGGGTCACAATGAGTAGGGTTTTATGGATTCTTTCTTGGCATTTTCTCTGAGAAATGATGGAAAAGTTAGTGACGTTGATATGAATTAGTTTTGCTTGAGACTGAGCTTCATGTCCTGAGCTGGGAGTGGGGGGCAGGTCACTGCACACATCTCATGGGTCCACAGTGAAGCGGTATATTTTATGTAACCAATTAGACTTTCGTGAATGGGATTTTACTTGGAAAGTTAGGTTGAAATTCAAATTAATGAAAATGAAATTCACCAGGGTCTACAAAATAAGCTTCATAAAGAACTGAAATATAACCACGTGTGAGGGTGGTTTTTAAAACCTGGCTCTTGCTGTCTCAAACATGCCGAGTCCTGCCATAGACTGGCACCAGGCTGCCGCCAGGGCGTGGGCATGAACTGCCAGCCAGGCAGTCCCTGAGGATCAGCCTTGCGGGGGTGCCAACCAAGAGGATGACGAAGGGGCACGCAGGGCTCTAGAAGCAGAGTGGACAGCGTGGGGGGTGGGGGCTGCGTGAGGCTGAGTGTAGTGGAGGGGGCCGTGAAGTCAGGGGCAGGCAGCCAGGAAACGAAACCCCCGGGCTCAGCCTCCCAGCAGACACGGCCCGGCTGGTACCAGCTCCCAGCACGCCTCCCTCTGTCCCATTGCAATGACCACAGAAGGTCCCAACCACCGGGCCCCACTCAGCGGACGGCAGCAGAGGGGCCAGTGAGGGCAGGGGCTGGCGCCTCCCACCCAGGAGGGCTCCCGCGCGGCAGCAGAGAGACAGGGCTGTGCGACAGGCTGTGGCGAGGCGAGGGGACGTGACGGCTGACGCCGAAGCTGCAACATTTATTTGACGGCCTGAGATCACGCCTGCACCCAGCAGGGGCTGCCCCTGGGCTTTCGAAACACATGGCCTGGAGTCGACTCTCGGCTACAAAGCTGTGCACCCCGCTGACGGCCAGGAAGGAAGCCTCCCTCGGAACCACAGCAGCGTCCGGAGGGCAGCCAGTGCAGCGCCCAGGCCCCGCGGTGCCCTCACCAAGGCCGCCTGGCCCCGCAGGGCTCCACACACAGCCTCAGTCCTCCTGCCGCCCAGCACGTCCCCCAGTCAAGTCTCAGAAGGCCCAGCCGCCCTGTCTGCACACCTCGGAGATCAGGAGAGGGAGAAGCTTCCCCGCATCAGTCAAGTGGGATGAAGGGTCACCCTGGGACCCCAGATGCTGGTGTGGATGGCCACAGCCTCCAGAAGCGGGCAGGCTGGCGGGCCCCGCTGGCCTCCAAGGAGAGGTCAGGCCTCACCCACTTCAACACCACTCGTTTCAGGGACCGCGTGGTGCCCCCACCCGCCCAGATTCCTGGGCGAGCAGGAAGGTGAGCCTGGCCTGACCCCCACCGGTGGCTCCCTCTCCCTGCGAGTCCCTGGTTTCCGGCCACAGGGCTGGAGAGCAACCTTTATTCTGCTGGTTGCCTGTCTTCTGAAGGAAGCGTGCTCTGCTGAGCGGTCCACTCACGTTCAGGAAGTCCCAGGCCATAAGCGTCTGCCCTGCCGTCACCCCCGAGATGCACAGGGCGCGCCGCTGTGGCGCCTCTACCGGAAGAGCCGGCACGCCCGGGGCAGGCGCCCGTCCCTGCTGGCCAGCGCTGTCTGCACGTGCTCGTACGTGGGCAGCTCACTCAGGTCCCCCAGCGCAGCCACGGCAGGCTTCCCACGGAGCATCTTGGAGGCGACCCTCTTGATGTCCTCCGGCTTCACGTCGCCTGGCACAGGAGCAGAGTGTCAGGGCCACCCAGCCAGGGCCACACTGCCGCAGCCCAGCCCTCTCCACGCTGTGGCGGCAGCCCTGAACAGACGGGTGGGTCCCCCTGCCAGCGCCCCCCACCTGCCGGGAGCGGTGCTAGGGACTGCAGAGTGTCCGAGTGCAGCCGAGAGTGGGCCGCAGTGGGTCAGGGCGAGGTCTTAGTGGGCGGGCAAGTGTTAGTTTCAGACACACGAGGACGTGCTCATTCCCAGAAAGTTAGTAATAACCAAGGGAAAAAAGCAGACCTCATTTGTTCACCTAAGACAACAATTCCACAGGAGAGGAAAAACTACCTCCTCAGGGCCGCGTGGACAGTGGATGGGGTTGGAACCAGGGGGCTGAGGGGCCGTACATGCAGCCCAGCCTCAGAGGCGGGACTGACAACCCAGGAACTAATTTCCTACAGATGAGGCCTTGGGGAGGTCGCAACTGTGGTTCTCAAGCGCCAGGCGGCTTCTCCGAGGGAAGACAAGAGTTCACACACGGGTGGGGTGAGCGCAGTTCCCAGAGGGTCTCCACACCCAGGAGACACTTCACCCGAGTGAGGCACCTCCACAAAGCGGCAGGCAAACCCTTCTGGGGTTGCAGACCCGAGCAATCTGCAGAGGCTGAGCGTTACAGGCAGATGAAGCTTAGGGCACGCCTGGACGTTCAAGCAGGGAGACCACCACCGCCTGGCACAGAGCCAACGTGGGGGCTGCTGCCCCTCCACGTGCAGCGGGCTCTGGCCACGCGCTCCACCCAGGTCCCCGCTGATCTGTGCTAAACCTGGAGGGGCTGTGAGGCCCATGTGTGAGGCGCTGAATCTGTGCTAAACCTGGAGGGGCTGTGAGGCCCGTGTGTGAGGCGCTGAATCTGTGCTAAACCTGGAGAGGCTGTGAGGCCCGTGTGTGAGGGGGCAAAAAGCTGGGGCGGGACGAGTAAGGCGCTGAGCTGGCGCTGGCAGGGCTGGGAAGCACGCCGGGTGAAGGGCAAGGCGGGGCCCGAGCCCGCGGGGCCCCCACCCAGGAACCCTACTCACGGATGAGCGCACACAGCTCATGGGGCAGCTTTCTGGAACGCGTGGCCAGCACCTGCCTCCCCACGTCCTCGAAGATGACAGGCCGGGCCTCTAGGTTCATCATGAGCATGGACGTGAGCTGCGTCTTGGCCCGCTCCAGCTCCACCTGCAGGGGCACGCAGCTCAGTCCTCACGCCCCACCACCCGGCCACTGGCATGTGGCCCAGGCGGCAGAGGCTGACAGACGTGTCCTGAGGAAGGGTCTTCACTTACCCTGGGCTGAATAAGGGAGGAAACCCCCCCGGGCTCAGGCTTTCGCCCAAGTCACCAGCCAAGTCCCGCGTGCTTCATCCTCGGGGCTTTCTGGGTTGGGGGGAATGCACTAACAAGGCCTTGGCCACATTCCAAACAGGCCTAAGTCCTGCCTCCCTGGACCGCTTGTGTCTAAACAGTCTGCCATGTGACACAAGCAGGAAAAACCACACCCCCCGAACTGCAGGACCCCAAAGGGGACCGCACGTGGCAACCAAAAGGAAAACAGTGGGATGTTGGCTGCAGGGCCTCCCCCAAGCCCAGGAGCAAGGCCCGGGCAGCGGCACTCACACTACCAGCTGTGCCCCTGGGGCCTCCGCGGCCAAGTCGGAAGCTTAGACAAAGAGCCCAGCGGCCACATCCCTGAGGCCCAACCGGGAGCTCGAGGGGCGAGGTGGGGCTGAGGAGAGGCGCGGGCCGCCTGCTAGGGGCGCGCAGGCCTGGGGAAGCACCAGCACTGACTCCGCACCACTGACGCCCGCCAAGTCCCGACCTCACGCGGGCCGCACTCGCGTCTGCAACGTCAGGCAAATACTTTTTGTCTCAAATTGGCGTCGCCTGAGAGAAAAACACTGCACTGTTTTTCTGGTAGGATGCTAACGAAGTCAAGTGTAAACTTCCACACGTGTTTTTATTGTTAAAACCATGCTTCTTATCAGGAAATATGTGGTAACTGCATATCCTGCAGACGGGACATGCAGAAAGCAGCTCTAGAGGCGGAGCACTAACCCAGAGGAGACGGCTCATGCGCCGGGCTCTCTGCTGCTGGGTGCCTGTGGATGTGTATGAGCACAGTCCACATGGACCGTGTATATAGAACCTGCTCGTTTGTGCCAGCTCTGGTCCAGGAAAAAACAAGACTTCTAAACGTGTATGGCATAAAAAACAAACAAGGAAACAGGACTTAAAAACAAACAAGAGGCAGAAAAGGTGAGACAAACACCGCGGGTGGCCAGCTCATTCTGTGGGGTGCTTCTCCGGTTCCTCCGCAGGCGGCTGAGACGCCGTGGGGTGGGCCCAGGAGGCCGGGCTGGGGGCTCCTCAGCAGGGACACCAGCAAGGACGGGCCCCCGCCTGCGGGCTGTGCTGCCCCGGCTGAGATGCTGCTGGGGTGGGCACGCAACACGGGCCACTGCTGGCCGCCCCATGCCGCAGTCTCCACCAGCCAGCATCACGGATGTACGGATGTACTCACCACGTCCACAGTCCCAGCCATTAAGACAAACTCCCTTGTGACGATCTCCACCATCTCTCGAACCTGCAAGAGAGCGGGAAGCACGAGCGTGCCAGCTGAGCCCCCGGCCCCCGCCCCGGGGGAAAGCAGCCCAGCCTCACCTGTCTGGGGTCGGCGCTGGCGTGAATGCACAGCAGGCCCGTGTCCTCGTAGCTGTGGTGGTAGGAGGTCGCGTTGTACATCCAGTGGTGCCTGCGAGGGACACAGGAAAGGCATCACAGCCCCAGAGTGGGTTCGGCTGGGCCAGGGCCCCAATACAACTGGACGTGGCACGCCCGACCCACCTGTTGAGCACGTTGAGGTAGAGCCTGGTGAACATGCCCTTGCCAGGCCCACCGGCCGAGAAGGAGCCGCCCCCGCCCATCATCATGTTCAGCACCGCAAAAGGGATGAAGTCCCCATCCTGTGGGGACACCGGGGGGGGGGGGGGGGTGTCAGTGGGGGGAGGTGAAGGCCCCTCCTGTGAGGACACGGGGAGGGGGATCAGTGGGGGGAATGAAGTCCCCCTCCTGCGGGGACATGGCGGGGGTCAGTGGGGGGAGGTGAAGGCCCCTCCTGTGGGGACATGGTGGGTGGGGTGGGAATGAAGTCCCCTTCCTGTGGGGACACAGGGGAGGCTCATTGGGGAGGTGAAGGCCCCTCCTGTGAGGACATGGGGGGTAGGAGGAATGAAGTCCCCCTCCTGCGGGGACACGGGGGGGGGGGGGGGGGTGAGTGGGCGGAGGTGAAGGCCCCTCCTGCGGGGACATGGGGGATGGGGTGGGAATGAAGTCTCCCTCCTGCAGGGACACAGGGGAGGCTCATTGGGGAGGTGAAGGCTCCTCCTGTGAGGACATGGGGGGTGGGAGGAATGAAGTCCCCCTCCTGCGGGGACATGGGGGGGTGAGTGGGGAGAGGTGAAGGCCCCTTCTGCTGGGACATGGGGTGGGAGTGAAGTCCCCCTCCTGCGGGAACAAGGCGGGTGGGGCTCATGGGGGGGGGGGGTGACATGCCCTTCCGGTGGGAGGCTGGGGCAGCGCTCAGCAGGGCAGTGGGACGCACCAGGAAGGAGCAGCTCTCCAGGCCGATCATGATGTGTGTGAGCTCAGGGAATGGGGTGGGGCCCAGGCTGACATTGGACATGTCTCTCTCCAGCTGCAACAAAGCAGAATGGGTGAGTGCTCTCAGATACGGGCCACCGGGCCTCGGTGCTCCTCAGGCCAAGGGATCTGTGACCAGGCCTACAGAAGTTGTGCAGTAACATCAGGAGGCCCTGGAGAGGCGAGAGCCCCTCGAGCCTCTGGCTCTGGCCCAACTCAGCTCTAAGGAGGATCTGGGTTAAGGTGAAGCTGCAACAACATCATCAACTCAAACACCCACAGGATGAGCGTAAGAGAGCACCTAAAGAGAAGCCCAAGAAAGCACGCGCAGCCCGAGGTCACGGCGTTACCTTGACAATGCCCCCAGTGTACTGAGCCACCGATCTGTCCACGTGCACGGCCGCCCCAGTGCCCCAGGGGGGGCAGGTCCCCAGGAGGTGCTTCCGGGCGCACTCAACCAGCCGCGCGTGCTCCACCCCTACCCCGGCCAGCACCATGCGGTCAGGGGTGTAGTAGTTCCTCAGGTAAGCATGCAGCACTTCCCGGTCCATCTTCCCGACGTTCTCCGCGGGGCAGAAACGGCGGAGGCCCACCGTGTTTTCCCTGTACGCCGCCTTGGCACCGGAAGCGAGAGGAACACAGGTGACAGAGAGAAGGCGGCCAGGCCCCCGCGCGAGCTGGCCCGTGGCGATCCCCACCAGACGGGAAGCCCGCCAGCTGCTTGGTTCAGCTACCGCTTGGCGGAGCAGCTTTGTGTGTTTACAAAAATAATAAAACCCGCCGCTCCAGAATGAGAACTCGTAAGAAACGTAAAGGGCACGTCCCAGAGCTCCCGCTGCTCTGAGGACTGGGAAGTTTACAACGGGCACTGCTGACACCCTGAGAAACCCCAGGCGGCCCCAGAGGCGGCCCCGGGGCGCTGCGCCCACCTCACCTCGTGAACCATCTCGGTGAGGAGCGGCTCCGGGTCGGGCCGCATGTTGAGGTCTTCCAGCTCAAACTGCACAGCCATGCGCGCCATCTCAATTTCCTCGTCTGCAAAGAACCAAATCGCGAGGCTCAGGAGGAGCCACCTGGAGCCCGGATCCCTGAACAGGCCATGTCGCTGACCCGTGGGCGCTGGCAGTCTCCTCTGCCTTCCCCGGGACAGTCCTGGGGGACGTATGTGCGAGTCGGGGGGACGGGGCACACCCTGCAAGCAGACTGGAGAACTGGGCGTGCTCCGGCTCCGGCACAAGGCAGCCACGCGGACCTGCTCTGAGGCGCAGCCTCCTGTGAGAGGCACACCGGTCCCCAACCGTCCACCCAGACACACGCACAGCCCAACATCGGGGGCGTTTCCTCAGGTCACTGGGACGAACGCCAGAGGACCGTGAACGTGGTCCTGTAGCCTGGGACCCCCGCTCCCCCACCGCCCCAAGGCCAGGCTGCTGCGAAACACCGCAGCCAGCCCAGTTTGGCCCTGCTCCTGGGGGGGGAGCTCAAATCCTGCCGTTTGTAAGGCTGGGGGAGGCGGGGGGAGACACGGACATGGAGACTCCTGGTAGCACACCCGTCAGTATATAAACACCACCCGAGAGGCCTTTCTGAAATGAAAGGACCTTTCCACTGCAGATGCGGCAGAGCAGAGCGAGGCGTGTCACGCACCCAGCACCAAGCACATTTCCTGTGAGCGTGCCTTCCAGTGTCCCTGTGCTAACCGTCCCTGGCCGGGCAGCCCCGGGCACCCCACCCCCAGGGCCCCTCAAGCAGCCGGAGCGCACCTGTCAGCCTGGGGTGCAGGACCACGTCTGCCAGCAAGCCTACCACGGTGTCCAGGCCCTTAGAATCCGCAGACACAGCATACATGGTGGTGTCTCTGAAAAAGCCAACAAAACCAATCCTGGGGGCACTGAGGGCACGACAGGCATACGCGGGTGGGGTGGGGGTAACGCCACGCTGCATCCAGGCTCAGCCCACACCTGGTGCTGCTCCCCTTTCCTGTCGCACAGTATGAACCCTCAGCAGGCAGGATCCACACCTGCACAGGCTAAGCGCTGGAGTAGAAGACACTGTCCAGCAAACGAGCGGGGCTCTGAGCGGTCCTCACCAGCACAGGCCCCTCCACAGCTGTTCCCGCCCCCCGTGCTGCGTGGCCGGTCCGTGGGGTGCACACCTGGCCTCAGACAGCAGCGCTGCAACGGGACAGGCGCACCAAGTCACCTCGGAAGGGGAAGCACGGGCGTCCCCTTTAAGAGCTCATGGCTCTGAAAACCAGAGCCACGAGTGCGGGCAGATGGGAGGTCAGGCAGGAGGCCAGAGAGCACAGTGGCCACAGGAGAGGAGCCAGCCGTGGGGCAGACAGCCCCCAGGGCCTCTGCACGAAGGGGCCATCCTGAGCGGGGGCAGGGAGAGAGAACCAGATGGGGAGCTGAGAGTGGGTGGGCTGCGTGGGAGCAGGACTCAGGCCCGCCTGACCAGAAGGGGACCTGGGGACACGGAGGAAGAGGCTCTAAACGACATCGCAGGCAGAGAGTCTGACTTCACTCACAGGCAGCTGGGAACCACCAGCTTCTCAGCAGACGTCTTTCTGAAGCCATGAACACAGAGACCACGCTAACTCTAATCCCTGTCATTTCACTATGCAGCATTCAGATGGAGATAACCAACCACCTAAACAGGTAGGACCCGGGACTTCCCTGGCAGCCCCTGCGTTAGGATCCTGCACCTCCATTGCAGGGGACACAGGTTCGATCCCTGGTCAGGGAACTAATAATAAGATTCCACACGACACATAACACACCCTGCCCCCAAAGTGTGATTTTTGCTCATCTCATGTTGCCCTGAACAAAGCTTCCTGAACACGCCCTACCCTAGATAAACGCCACCTGTCCCTGTCCACCACACCCCTGGCTGTCTGTGACCCCCCCTCCCAAACAGACCCCTGCCTCTTCAGGCTGAGCCTCTGCAACTGCTACTCTCCATCCAGGTCTGAGCCGCTGTCTCCCATCGTTCCACCTGGCAAGCTCCCTCAAGAACCAGGCCAACGTCAAGTCACTTTCCTGACTCCAGAACGAGTTAGAGGCCCATCTTCCACACTCCCACCACACCTTGGGTCCCTGGTTCTTACGTCCATCACCTGTGGGGCCGCCCTCTGCCTGATCTGTGAGCACCGTAGAGACCCCCTGTGCCCAGCCGGCGGCCTATCTCCAATGACCAGGAAAACGGCCTTCTGGAGGCCCTGTGGCCCTCTAAGTTTGTCCACTCGTCCAATTCACCACCAGCTCTCTGCCTGGACCAGGGCTCGCTTCTCACCATTCAGCCCCACAGCCTCTTCGAGGGAGGAATTCAGGGGACTGTGAGCAAGGATGAGAGCAGCAGCTCCATGTGATGCAAGAGGGATCCGTGTGTGAAGCCGGCATACCTCGAGGTCTGGCAATCGCAGATACCCCCGTGCTTCTCCAAGGTAAGCAGAATTTCATCTTTGCTGTCAAATCTCTCAGTAGACTACGAAAAATAAGAGAATCTAAATAAGCAGTTCAAAACCTCCAAAATACAATTTTTAAGAAAATACTTTGCTCTTCCTTTCAAAACACATTAAATCAACTTTTTTTTTAACTCTAATATCTTTTAATTAACATCAACTCAGCAACTTAATTACTTATGGAAATTGCCATTCTTAAAGAGGAAACTGGATAGGTTCTTCCCAAGCATAGACTCAAAATGACCAACTGGACACTGACCGAAAATGCCAATTTTTCCAAAAAGTGAGCAATTCCGCTAAGATATTTCGCTTCATATCTTGATCCAGAGTTAATAAGAACTGGTGATAAAAAGAAAATTGACAGATTAAACCAAATGTTCGACAGGAAACGCTTAAAACAAACCTTTTAAAAGTGTGAATACAACTAAACAGCCAAATTTAAACGCGTTCGAGTGACGCGCGTGCACCGTCGCAGTTCCGAGCACTTCAGGGGTGTACACACGTCAGTACTTACAGGATTGCTCACTTTACGCTCGCCGTAGAAAATTTTTAGAGCAACAGAAAGGTAGAAAGAGGGAAAACAAACCCACCACCGAGACAGCTACCATTCATTCTGCAGCTGCTAAACCTTCAGATTCTGTAATACGCTTTTTCACTCGACACAGTTTATTAACTACGCCCTAATTACAACTCACAGTCGATTGAGGTGTGCACATTTTGCAACAAACAGGACCACCCACAGCACTACCAACAGTACTTACTCCCTACTGTACAGAACTGTCCAAACTTATTCTGGGATGCCACACGGAGTCCATTGTCCAGCGTGGTAACTTTGGTTTCAAACTTTTCTTGTCCGTCAACTGTAGCAAAAACAGGCTTGGGTACTCCGGGCAAGGGCGAAGAGAGGGGGATGCTGGGGTAGGCACCGGCACTGCTGAACCGTCTGTATGCGGGGTCTCCAAACCTGCAGCGGAGAAGGCGGTGAGGCATGAGAAAAATGAGACGCTGCGGCCTTCCCTGGCAGCCCAATGGTCAGGACTCGGCACTTTCACAGCCGGGGCCCAGACTCAGTCTCTGGTTGGGGAACTGACATCCTGCAAGACGCCTGGAATGACCGGAAAAAAAAGAGTGAGAGAACAGTGTAAACCGTGGTGGCCACCAAGGTGCAGTTGTGTTTTGCACACATCAAAAAGCCTGCATCTCCCTGTGTAAAGGATTTCTACACCACCCCAGAGACAGGGCAGAGGTGCGACCAAGAGCGTCACCGAGGGAGCAAATTCAGGCTGAGCCCAAGCCCTTGAGGCAAGCTTGTGCTGTGTCTATACAACAGTAGGAACAGCCCCTTAACGGGTGGGGGCTGTGTGGGTCAAGTCAGTTTCTGCTCACAGAGCACCTGACCAAGCTCTGCCCTTCAAAAGCCCCCCCTGGAGTCTAAATGGAAGCCACACCTCTTCACCAGCTCCCAAAGGCTTTGTATGCTCTGACCCCCGACTCACTCTCCAAACTCATCTCCTAACCCATGGAGTCCCGCCGCACCAGGTGCGCCCACTGGCCCGCTGTTCATGCTCTCAACACACGGGCTCATCACGCCCGCAGCTGGGCCTGCCCTGCCTTCTTCACCAGCACTGCTCACAGGCCTGACCCTTCTCTCATTTCCCACCTCTCTTGGCTTAACACCTCCTTGGAGGCTGCTCTTCATTCTTCCTGAAGTTGTCTCCTGTTTCCTACCGCGGAACTGAGGCTTCAAAGCTGATACTCTGGGTGCGCGATTGTCTGAACACACTGCCTGGTTTCTGTCATCATAGCACCCGGCTCCCACGCAAATGCCGTACACAGCGAGAAGGCAAAACCCCACCTGTCGCCTGAACGAAAGTGCTAGTGTGGGAAAAGGCTAGAGGTCCAGAGGAGAAGGCGCACAGAGCTGCGGCCAAGGGCACGGCTCTGGCCGCCACGGAACCCCGGCTCCGCGGGCCCCAAGGAGCCGAGGCCCCGCGGGCTCGGCCTCACAAGGGGACACGCGGCCGGAAGGGGCCCGAGGCGGAGATGACACGTGACCTCGAACAAGCCCCCGACCGCCCGGGAGAAGCGGGAGGGAGAGGAGAGAAGGATGAAGCTCGGGGCCGGAGCCCGGGGCGCCAGACGAGGAAGCCCCGCCGTCGCCTCGGGGACGGGGCCGGGGGCCCGCACCCCCAGCCCGCTCACCGGCCGCCGCGCCACGGCATGGGGAAGCCGGAGGCGGGGCACCCAGGGGGGCTCGGGCTGCCCCGGCCCCCGGCCGACCCCCGGCCCGCCCTCGGCTCACCTCGGCCGCGAGCGGCCCCACGAGCCCGAGCCCCGCAGCAGCCGCGTCGCCGCCAGCACCATAGCCGCCATCTTGTGTCCCCGCCCACCGCTTCTGTCGTCACTTCTGGTTCCGCCCCCGGCGCCCCGCCCCCCCGGCGCCCGCTCGCGGCGCTCGGCCTCGCGCTTCCGGTGCGCGGAGCGGAAGCAGCGGCCAGAGGCTCGGAGCGGCGGCCGAGCGGCGGGCGACGGAGGCGGGCGACTCGGGCCGCGGCCGGGACGGAGCCGGGGCCATGGAGCCGCCGCTGCCGGGCTGAAGAGGGCCGGCGCCGCGCAGCCCGCGGCGATGGCGGGCTACGCGCGCCGCCAGGGCGTCACCCCGCTGTCCCGGGCCCGGAGCCTCGTCATTCCGGACGGTGAGCGGGCGGGGGACGGGCGGGCGGCCGCGGCCCTGCGGCCGCGCTGAGGTCCAGGTGAGGCGGGCGCGCGGGTGAAGTCGCTCTTGTTGTTATTACAGCTCCCGCGTTCTATGAGCGCCGGTCTTGTCTCCCCCAGCTAGACTGTGAGCGCCCCCCAGCCAGGGACCTGGAGTCCCACTTCTTCGGCATTCGGCCGACGTTTATGTGCTATGTACCCAGTCCGGTGCTAGCTTCCGTGGGAGACACAGGTGAGAGACGAGCTTCAGGGACCCCGCCCTCCACAGGGCCGGCGCTGCTTGTGGTACCGCGCGGTAGCGCAGCTCACCCCCGGCCTCGCGATGACCACTAGCCCCACCGTGTGCCGGGCACTGGGAGTCCCGCCGCCTGGAGTTCACAGTCTGATAGTGGAGAACCCCCCGCCCCCGCCCCGCCAGACAGTTCCGGTAGACCGCAGTAAATGTTGGCTTAGAGGTAGGCCCAGGGTGAGCACAGAAAATCCTGCCTTTCTTCGAGGTGGGAAGGATAAGGGAGCCTTCAGCAGACCAGGCTTAAACCATTCATTCCCTGGTCCGCTGCAGCTGGGCGGAGGCCAGCTTTAGTTCCTCCTAATTCTCCCCAGGTGGCTAACACTGCTTGGCCTTCAGGGTATTAGGGGCGTTTAGGTGGTTCTGTCGGGGTCTGAGAGCCATTGACCACCCTTGTGGGTGTTCAGGAGGTCCCACGAGACCTGCCCCACTGGGTGTCAAACCTATTGGGAGGTTTTTCAGAATCACAGATGCCAAGGCCCATGGCAGCAGCCCATGTCCAGAGGCAGGAGCCCATGGGCGTGAGCTTTAAACGTCCTCCAGGCTGTGAGAAACCGCAGCACTAGAGACCCCGTGTCAGAGGAAGCTGGGGTCACAGAGCACTCATGTGGTCACAGTGGGGTGATGGTGTGTCTCTGCAGATTTTGGCTATGGAAAGGGGAAGTGTGCCAAGCAAGGTCCACCAGGAGCTCAGAACACACACTTTGGAGGTAGAGTAGTTCGGTAATCCTTTGTTTTTCTCTCCGTCCGTGTCTCCACGTGCCAGGCACGTGCCCGGGGTGGGGCTGTAGGTCGCACAGCGTGTAACTGGTGTACCTGGAGCCCGTGGGAGTGCAGCCCCACAGGTCTGATCTTCACCGTCAGGTGGAGGGAAGGAGGGCGCAGGGCAGGAGGGAAGTCACACCTGAGGGGTCTGAAGAGACGGGGGTGGAGCTGAAGTCACAGGAGCCAACTTCACACAGGACTGGCAACTGGGCTGGGGGTCGTCGGTGGGCTGAAAGGGCTGCGGTGTGGATGCCTGGGTCCCCAGGGAGTGGAGAGAGAAGGGAAAGCTGAGGTGAGGCGGGAAGAGGCTGGCGGCTCCCCTGCAGGCTGCTCCTGGAGTCTCTGGCTGGGAGGGGGCCACAGGCGCCTTCGCGCTCCCCACATGGAGCCCGATGGCAACAAGGTGCAGGGGGCGCGGGGCTGGGGACGGGAAGGAGGCTCTCAGACGCCCGAGTCGGTCCGTCCTGTCAGGCAGCTGGTCGTCTCCCAGCATCACGGGGGTCTGAGGCAGGACATGAGCATTCCCGATGTAGGTGGGTTCGCGTTCAGGCAAGAGCAGTGAATAGGAGCTCCCTCTGAGGGCCTTCCAGAGGCTTTTCGCCTGTGTGACACCTAGTGTCTTTCAGATGATAAACTCGGAGATCTGGAAGCGGCAAACCCGTTCTCCTTTAAAGAGTTTTTGAAGACCAAGAACCTGAGCCTGTCAAAAGAGGACACCGACAGCAGGGTTTACTCACAGGTACTCCTGAGGCCGCATTCGCAGCGACCCTGGAAGCCCTCCGGACGTCTCTCCCGACGCGGGACGAAGCGGGGCTGCGCAGAGTTCAGGCCCACAGGGCTCCTCTCTCTCTGTGCCAGCAGCAGACGTCTGGGAGGGATGGCCTGCAGCGGCCCCAGTCTAAGCATCGCTTCCCCGCCTTCTCTAGGAAGCCACGAGGCACTCGCTGGGACTTGACCACACCTCCCCAGCTTCCCAGACTGTGGGCTATGGCCTGGAGTATCAGCAGCCATTTTTTGAAGACCCGACGGGGGCTGGCGACCTCCTGGACGAGGACGAGGACGAGGAGGACGGGTGGAACGGGGCCTACCTGCCGTCTGCCGTGGAGCAGACGCACTCCTCCAGGGTGGCCGCCAGCACGTCGCCCTGCAGCACGTACGTCTCCTTTTTCTCCAACCCGTCGGAGCTGGTGGGGCCCGCGTCTCTGCCCCCATGGACGCTGAGCGACTCCGACTCTCGCATCTCCCCGACGGGGAGCCCCAGCACTGACTTCACAGCCCACGGAGAGAGTCTGGGGGACAGGCACCTTCGGACGCTGCAGATAAGTTACGAAGCAGTAAGTGAGGGGGGGGTTGCGTCGGCGCCCCTCCCTGGTCACTGCTCGTGCCTGAGCAGCATTCTTGGAGGATGCCCGAGCCCCCAGTGGCCTCCACGTGCTGGGGTTTGGGCTCCAAGCACGAAAGGCTGTGGTGGCGCAGCTGCGGCAGCGTCCCCGTGCTGACTGTGTCGGCGCCCGGAAAGACCCAAGGAGAACTGGCAGAGGACTGCTGGGGGGCCAGTCTCCGGCGTGAACGGGGGCAGGGGGAGAGTCTCAGAGCGCTGCCCCTCGGAAAATGGTCCACTCCAGGCAGCGGTTGAGGACAGCTTGCCTGGTGAAAAGATTACAGTCGCTTAGAGCTATTCTGAGTAAAAGTGGAGTCTGTGACAGGTTCTAAAAAGCAGACACTTCTGTTCTCTCTTTCTCTACGTGGACTATAGAGTGATCCTCTGGAATGCTTTTGTTTATTAAGAAGTTCCAGAGCCAAATTGTGAAAACGAAGACTTTTTGAGTGAGACACTGAGTTTCTAATAAGGATTTTCTTTTTCTGCAGCTGAAAGATGAGAATTCTAAGCTAAGAAGAAAGCTGACTGAGATTCAGAGCTTCTCTGAAACTCAAACAGAAATGTATGTAAGCTTTTAGATAGGCTTGCCATTCACCCACATCCTGACCCTCAGAAACTGCTGTGAAAGCGGTGATGAAGTATGGGAGTTGGACTGAGCCCGGGTTTTATTGCACTAAATCCTCGGTGTCAGATACGTTTCTCATGTTCTGTGTTAAAGTTTATTTGAAAACTTGAGAGCAAAACCAGCCACTCTTGATGGTGGCGCAGGGGGCTGTCAGACAGCCTCCCCCACCGCCCCGGGCGCCCCGACCGTGAGCTGACCTGTGTCTAGCTCCAAGGCTGTGCTCCTCCAGCTGCATTCTTTAACCCTGGGTTCCTGTGGTTTTTATCTGATCAATCCAGTTAAAACTTCTGATAGTCTATCACGCTCAGAATTAGTCATAGGAGTTATTGATAACCCAGGCCTTTTCCTTAACAAGGGTGAGGACGCTTGAGCGGAAGTTAGAAGCGAAAATGATCAAGGAGGAGCGTGACTATCACGACCTGGAGTCGGTGGTGCAGCAGGTGGAGCAGAATCTGGAGCTCATGACCGTGAGCAGCCAGGGCCCTTGTTCGCGGGGAGAGGTGGGCGGGCCCGCCTGGCCAGACGTCGTGAAGCGTCAGGTGCCACTACCTGGGGGGCCCAGGCCGGGGCCATGAGCAGGGGTCCCTCCTATGGGCTGCCCAGCTGTTGGGCGGGCCCGCCAGGTGACGCGGAGGGACAGGAACAAGGGGACGTGCTGTGTCCAAGCTGCCGTGTCAGTGATGGCTTTTTTTTTTTTTTGGTCGGGGAATCACAGAAACGTGCAGTGAAGGCAGAAAATCACGTCCTGAAACTGAGACAAGAGGTCAGCTTGCTCCAGGTAACTAGCAAGAGGGCCTCACCGGTTCACGTGTGAGTGAAAGAACCTTTCCTCCTCCATCCTCCCCTCCAGTTCCCTCCCAACAAAACAAAGCACCCAAATCAGGACAGTATGAGCTGCCTTCTCAGGACCTCCTGGTCGAGCCCCACACGGGGCTGGGGGTGGGTCCGAGCACCCCAGATGGCGGGCAAGGTACCAGCACGGCAAGAGGTCATGTCCTTCAGGAGCCCCCCAGTCAGGGCAGGGCGCCTTGTCGTGGGGGACAGACGGGATGCCCTCTGGTCGCACTACCACGGGCACGGTGCTTGGTTTCGGTCGGATGGCCTCTTGGCCGCTTCCTGCCCAGCCGGGAGAGTCGTAACGTCTCCCCTCCCACAGGCCCAGGTCTCTGATTTCAAGCGTGAGAACGAAGCCCTGCGGTCAGGCCAGGGCGCCAGCCTCACGGTGGTGAAGCAGAACACGGATGTGGCCCTGCAGAACCTCCGTGTGGTCATGAACAATGCGCATGCCTCCATCAAGTGAGTGCGGGGCCCTGGCTGCTGTTGAAGCTGCAGGCTGGGGGGTGGGGCTCGTGACCCTGTTCACCCCAGGGTCATGGGAGGCAGCCTGGGCCAGCAGCCCCTCCCGGTCCACATGGGGATAACTGATAACCATTCTCACCTGGGAGGCTTGAGGGTTAGCATCAGGCAGGTCTTAATCGCCTGCAAGACGTCGACCAAGATTTTGGGTGAAACAGGATGGCAGTACTGTCTCGTGAAAACACACGAACTTGAACAGGGCTCCTGGGAGGCGTCCTGGGCCGGCGTCCTCTGTCTCCCTTGAGCACGGCGGGCAGTGGTGTCCAGCCACAGCCACCGACAGTGAGGCCCATCACTTCTAAGCTGAACACGTAGTGTGTCTGGAGAGTAAATCTGATGTTGAACGAACTGTGGCTTTTGCTCGAGACCTTCTTTGCTTTAACGCTCTGGGGTTTTTGTTGTGTGTGTGTGTGTTTGGGGGTTTATGGGGAGTAATTTTTGTGGGGCGGGGGTGGGGTCAGGATGCACCACGCAGCTTTTGGGTTCTTAATTCTCCAGCCAGAGCTCAAACCTGTGCTCCCTGCAGTGAAAGCGTGAAACCCTAACCCCTGGGCCACCAGGGAAGTCCCCGTGCTTCTGTTACTGCCCCGGAGCGATTATATTAATAGAAGCCATCCGTCACCTCTGGGCTTTCGTTTCAGGCAGCTGGTTTCTGGAGCTGAAACGTTGAATCTCGTTGCTGAAATCCTTAAATCTATAGACAGAATTTCTGAGATTAAAGACCAAGGGGAGGAGTCGTGAGAGCCACAGAGGTGCTTCCAGCTCCCAGCTCTGTTTACATCCTGAAACCACTTCCCGACGGATTCCAAGCTGCCACGACGTCTCTGAGTGTGCAGACTTCACCCACAGTAAAGCTTTATCCCGAGACACTAACTTCGTGACGTGCGGCAGTGTTATTAGCCACACACATGGGGCCGCACCTGCGCTTCTGCGTAGCCTTTCTAGCTGAGCTCCACACCGCCTCGTAGACGCTGATCATCTATTCGAAGGCAATTCTATAAAAGCCAGTGATTTTTTTTTTAAGTTAGTAAACGAAAGCAGCGGTTCTGTAGTGTTTCCATCGTCATTGCAGCGCTCTAGCTGTAAGATGAGTTCCGTTGGCCGTCTTTGCTTTTGTCAGTAGAGACACTACGGGAGCGAGCCGAAAAGTACACACTCGCCTTGGACAGGGACGTGTACCTTACTGCCCTTGCTCAGCGTGCCCTGGCTTGCGGCCTGCTCCCTCGGCTTCTGGCAGGGGAGGGCTCTTGCGGTTGGTGGTCTGAGCACAGGCGCCCTGTGCGGTGGCCGCTGTTGTCCCCCTAGGGACCAAGGTCAGCACAGGCATTCCACAGCCGGACACGGTCTAAGAGCATCTCTTCATGGGCCTTCAGACCTGGGAGCTCTGTGGCTGGAGGGTTTGATAGGCGTTTCCAGTGGCATCTTGCGCAGCAACTTGCAGGATTCAGGGACGTGAAGCGTGGGCAGAGTCCCCAGGTCAGCTTGAGGGCCCCCAGGGTGCCTTCCAGCCCCTCCTAGCGGAGGAGCCGTAACACACACTAGATGCCTTTTGCGCTCTTTTCCTGTGAGTGTTATTTTTTTAAATAAACGTCCTTTTCTCCTCCTGTTCAAATCAACAGTTTTCTTATTTAATAAACTCTAAAAGTCATATGCAGTGTCCCTTTTTTCCCTATTGAGCTTGCTCTTTATGTTTGAGAATCACACTTTTACCCTTGTTCTAACAGGTGGTTTGTGCTGATATTGCAGCGTGTGGGGTTAGGATTTGCCCACAACTGCCGCGGGGCCTGGCCACAGTGACCAGGCACTGTGGAGAGCTGTAGGCAGAGCGGGCTTCTGTGTCTCGAGTGGGACACATGAGTCCAGCGTTGGAGCGTTTGCCATCACTTCATCGGATTTTCAAGATGTTCACATTGCTAGGCCCTCTGATCTTAGCTCAGAGGTCTACGGGCTTCTGGCCCTAAGATACAGGGCCCCCTCTGGCCCCCTCTGACCTACATCTTACCCCACCCACCACCTCCTGCTCCTGCCCGTTGGTGAAAAGTGGGCTCCCAGATCAGTTTTCAGAGCAGACTTGAGACCTGGAAGTCTAGCAGGAGAGTGTTAAGAGTGAGGGTCTCTTCCATGGGTACGTGTGACGGCATGGGTGGCTCTATGCACAGCCCTGCAGAGGGCACCAGGTCACCATCTTTGAGTTCCCTTCACCCACCAGCCCACAGGCTGGGCTGGCTGGGCAAGAGGCAGGGTGGCTTGAAGTGTTCCACAGTAAAAGAAAAAGAGAAAACTTCAGATGACAATTCACACTGGCTTGACTTTGTTGACCAGGCGTCTCTGCCTGTGGATCTGAACTCCATGGGGGTCCAGACCTGAGCTATCACATGGTGCTGGGCGAGCAGGGGATGGACCGGCAGCTCTGCAGCCCCATTGCTGGCTCACCGGAAGGGCGTGGGCGCCCACCCATCCCGGGACTCTGGCCACGGGGAGGCAAATCCCAAAGAAAGGCAAGGCCAAAGAATGCTCAAACAACTGCACAACTGCACTCATCTGTCACAGTAGCAAAGTGATGCTCAAAATTCTCCAAGCCAGGCTTCAGCAATACATGAACCGTGAACTTCAGAAGTTCAAGCTGGTTTTAGAAAAGGCAGAAGAACCAGAGACCAAATTGCCAACATCCGCTGGATCATGGAAAAAGCAAGAGAGTTCCAGAAAAACATCTATTTCTGCTTTATTGACTATGCCAAAGCCTTTGACTGTGTGGATCACAATAAACTGTGGAAAATTCGGAAAGAGATGGGAATACCAGACCACCTGACCTGCCTCTTGAGAAACCTGTATGCAGGTCAGGAAGCAACAGTTAGAACTGGGCATGGAACAACAGACTGCTTCCAAATAGGGAAAGGAGTACGTCAAGGCTGTATATTGTCACCCTGCTTATTTAACTTATATGCAGAGTACATCATGGAAATGCTTGGCTGGAAGAAGCACAAGCTGGAATCAAGATTGCAGGGAGAAATATCAATAACCTCAGATATGCAGATGACACCACCCTTATGGCAGAAAGGGAAGAGAAACTAAAAAGCCTCTTGATGAACGTGAAAGAGGAGACTGAAAAAGTTGGCTTAAAGCTCAACATTCAGCAAACTAAGATCATGGCATCTGGTCCCATCACTTCATGGCAAATAGATGGGGAAACAGTGGAAACTGTCAGACTAATTTTGGGGGGCTCCAAAATCACTGCAGATGGTGACTGCAGCCAGGAAATTAAAAGATGCTTATTCCTTGGAAGGCAAGTTATGACCAACCTAGACAGCATATTAAAAAGCAGAGACATTACTTTGCCAAAAAGGTCCCTCTAGTCAAGGCTATGGTTTTTCCAGTGGTCATATATGGATGTGAGAGTTGGACTGTGAAGAAAGCTGAGTCCGAAGAATTGATGCTTTTGAACTGTGGTTTTGGAGAAGACTCTTGAGAGTCCCTTGGACTGCAAGGAGATCCAACCAATCCATCCTAAAGGAGATTAGTCCTGGGTGTTCTTTGGAAGGACTGATGCTGAAGCTCAAACTCCAATACTTTGGCCACCTCATGCGAAGAGTTGACTCACTGGAAAACACCCTGATGCTGGGAGGGATTGGGGTCAGGAGGAGAAGGGGACGACAGAGGATGAGATGGCTGGATGGCATCACCGACTCGATGGACATGAGTTTGGGTAAACTCGGGAGTTGGTGATGGACAGGGAGGCCTGGCGTGCTGCGATTCATGGGGTCGCAGAGTCGAACATGACCGAGAGACTGAACTGAACTGAACTGACATGGCCATGGCCAGGACAGTCCTGAGCACTTGGCGGGTTTTCTCCTCGGTTCCTCTAGCAAAACCCTGGAGACAACTCACGTAGAAACAGCACAGACAAGCTCGGGGGCGGCTGCAAGAGGTCCCACCCCCGGGAGCGTGACCGAGGCACCCGGGACCCCAGCCGAGTGCCGGCGGACGTGGTCAGTTCCAATGCTGGCCGCGCGGGGGCACCATCGGCCCGTCCCGAGAGCCCGGTCCCGACGTGCCTTGCGTTTCCGCCGCGGCCTTGGAGGCGGGACTTCCGGCCCGTGGCGACGTAATCGCGTGGTTTCCGGAAGCGTGTGCGTGGAGGCTGAGGGGCCGGGTCCCAGTGCAGGTGAGGAGCGGGCAGGGGAGGGCCGGGAGGAGGAGCGACCCGGGAGAGCCCGGGGGCGGCGGGGGAGGACCGGCGAGAGGCGGGATGCCGGCCGGCTGGGGAGCGGGGTACGCGTAGGGCCTTGTCACCGCCCGGGCCCCGTCGGGGGCGCGCGGGCCGGGCGGCCGGACTACGCCGCCCGTCCTGGAAGCCTCGTTCCCGCTGCCCGCGAGCTGGGGGCGCTCCGGGTGGCGGCGGCGGCCCTGTTTGCCGCTCTGGAGGCCCCTGATCGCCTGCACCGGGGGGAGGTTGCGGGGCGGCCATGGGTGGGAAGGGGCTTCTCCTGTGTGTTTTGGCCCCTGAGTCAGTGCCTGTGTTTCCCTGGCGTTTCCGCTGCCGCCGGTTTATTCTCCCACTTGTATATTAGACGTCCCAGACTGTTGTTTCCAAAGAAAAAGAGGTCCCTGTTCCTTTGTCAGAGGCTTGTTCAGGCTCAGTCCCGAAAGCCGGGTGCTATGCTGGGGCTTCAGCAGGCCCTGCCCTCCCGGAGGGGGCTTCCTCCCAAGGCTGTGGACCCTGCCACCCGGTGGGTGTGTATTTTATTTGGTGCCCGATGCCCTCTGTGTCCAGCTCTGTGCTGGGGGGCGAGCGGAAGCTCCTCGGGCTTATGGGCCTCGTCCTTGTCCTCGAGTGACTTTGCCACCACACTTTCCTTTTGATGCATGGGGTAACTAACTCACTTGTGGTTTTGTGGGAAGACTGACCAGGCAGCTGGGTGGTGTTGCTATCCATCACTACCCTCCCCCCAACCCCTGCCCCGGTGCTGGTTGCAGCCTCAGCATGGCTGACAAAGCAAAGAGCAGGAGCTCACAGGGCCCTGGGGGTGCCAGGTAGGCCCAAGGCTCCCCAGAGATACCGTCGTCACGCCTGGGCTTCTCGGAGCCCAGTGCCTGCTTTGGTCAGGCTTTTGCCGTCCCCCGCAGGGCCGAGCGTCTGAGGGGCAGGTGGGGTTCCCGCATGCTCTGGGTTTCTGACATCTCAGGATGTGTTGCAGGCGGGGGTGTCATGGATGTGGATGCGGAGAGAGAGAGGATCTCCAGGGAGATCGAGCAGCTGGAGAGGATCTTGGACCCCTGCTGCTCGAGCGTCAGCATGGACGTCTCAGAGTCCAGTCTCAACTCGGATTCAGATGCAGGTCAGCGCCCACGCTCCTTGGTCAAAGCGGCCGTGTCTGCCCTTGGACCACGGTCAGCCACAGTGCGTCATGCCACTGGGTCTTTAGTCCGCTGGCCAGCATCACCACGCTCCCTCATCAGCCCCTGGCCCCACGGGCGTGCATGAGCACCCTGCTCCTTGGGGCCACAGGCTGTCCTGGGAGGGGGCCCCTGCTCTCCTTCTCAGGGGTCGGAAGGCTGCTGGCCTCAGCCCCCCAGCTTGAACAGTCAACCACCGCTGAGACCCCTTGGATCTCTTCCTGGTGCTCGGGCAGCTGCCCTCTGTCAGAGGCCCCCGCTGCCAGGGCTCCCCTTCTGCCCACCCATGTGCTCCCCTGGGCCCCGAGTGCCCTTCCCGGCAGCTCTGGCCTGAGGCCTGCCTGCAGAGACCGAGCCATCCAGGTCCCAGCCTCCCATCCCTCAGGCTCAGGTGCGGCCCTAAGGCTGAGCCTCTCACGGTTCCCAGCTACACGGGCCTTCTCTCACCTGATCCTGGGCCTCTGTGCGTGGCCCCTCTCCCCCTCTGACCAGCTCCAGTTCCCCGAGGACAGAGCTATCTCACGTGAAGTCTGCTCTGGTTGTCCCTACAGTTCCTGTTTGCTCCATGCCTGGGGAAGCCCCACGTTAGGCTGACATCTTGTCTTTCTGGCTGATCCTGCCCTCAGCCCAGTGCCCACTGCACACAGAGGGCTGTGCTCAGCCCCCCGGGCATAGGCGAGGGGTAAGGGAGGTCCACGCCGCGTGCGTCCCACCCCAGGCCTTTTGTCCCCTGTGGACCTCCTCGCTTCAGCGCCCCGCCGCCGCCCCCCGGTCTGTGGCTGCACTGGCCGGTCGGTCTCAGCACCTGTGGGGCGCATCACCAGCTGCTGTGCCCAGGGCTGGGCACCGACACCGTGTGCTTGTATTCCTGCAGATTCGCTGCCCGACGAGGACTTGGACTCGGAGGCTGCTGGCCCACTGCTCTCGGTAACCTGCGGCCTGAGGTGGCCGTGCTTGCTGAAGTGGACACACCACCCTTCCAGTGGGTCTGGGGAGGGGGGTGCTTGGAACTCATCTTGGCTCTTCTGCGTTATTAAAGCACCACAGATGTCAGTCAAGAGAGAAGGGGTGTCATCAGAAGTACACACGTCCCTAGAGATACTGTCAGCACAGCTGGGCGTTCACGCCTCTCTCCCTCTCTTAGCTCCTGCCGGCTGCACCGACCTCAGCCGGACATGACTCGGGGGAGGCTGAGCGTGCTGCCTGGTCCTGCCCCGTAGTCGCTGCTCCGTGCGTCGGGGGCAGTGGCAGCCCCGGTCGGTGCGCGCGTGCTGGAGCCGGGAGCAGCAGCTGGGAGCAGAGGGAGCGCTCGGGCCTGCCGCCCCGTGCCTGCCGTCTGTGTATCTTGTGATTTTCTGTTAGTTTGGGAAATTTTTATAATTGCTTTTTGTTTTTCCACTAAGTCGATGGACATGGATTTGCTTCCTGTTTGTAGTAGCTGGGTGGTGCCCTGATACGGACTTACTGTAGTTCCGTAGCCTTCAGACACACCACCTTGAGGTGGCTGTTTGGCTCAGCTTGGTTTCAGTCTTGCCGGCGCCACGGGGCCCACATTCCCACTCCCTGCGTCTGCCAGCAAACCTGTTGTACAGCGAGTCCGAGTTTCTCGGGAGTTTTTACTGTCAACGGTGAAAATTGCTCATTTTCTCAGTCTCTCACCTGAGGTGTATTCTTAGAGATGGCATATGAATTGGCTTTTTTTTAATCATTTTTTTTCTTTGTTTGAATTGATTCATTTTTAATTGAAGGGTAATTGTTTTACAATATCGCATTGGTTCCCATCACACATCAGCATGTATCAGCCATACGTATCAGCTATACACATGTTCCCCTCTCTTCAACCTCCCTCCCACCTGCCGTCTAAATTGGACTGTTGTAAACTAGAGACGTGTCCGGGCGCTGTGTGGTCCACAGTCAGGGTGGCGTGTCACCGGCCCAGCGGCCAGACCGCCGCTCACCTGGGGCCCTACGGGTGCGCACGTCTCCCTCACCTGCGGTTCCCCGCTTGTCTCCAGGAGGAAGAGAGGTGGGGTGAAGCCAGCAACGACGAGGACGACCCCAAGGAGAAGGCGCTCCCTGAAGACCCAGAGACCTGCCTGCAGCTGAACATGGTCTACCAGGAGGTGGTCCGGGAGAAGCTGGCGGAGGTCAGCCTGCTGCTGGCCCAGAACCGGGAGCAGCAGGTCAGGCGGGCCTGGCCCGGGAGGCGCTGCTGCCCGGCCTCGGGCCCTGGGTCCCGTCCTCCAGGGGAGCCGCTGCTGGCCGACCCACCGGCGGCCCTCTGTGTCTGCTGCAGGAGGAAGTCATGGGCGACCTTGTGGGCGTCAAGGGCCCCAAGGTGAAGGACAGCAGGAACCCGCCCCCGAACCTGTACCTCGGACACTTCATGAAGCCCTACTTCAGGGACAGGGTCACAGGAGTGGTGAGTGGCCCGCTCGCTGCTCGCGTCCCCACGCCCTGCCGTGGGCATTGGGACTTCCTCAAATTCTCAGGAGCGTGTTCCCTGGCCTCGCTGAACTGAAACCCTGCCAGCCCCAGGAGGGAGCGGCAGGCCTGCGTCCCTGGGAGGGAGCAGGTGGCCTCAGCCCATGGACAGGCGGCGCTGAGTCCTCCCCGCGGGGGCAGCCCCCTGGCCCTGCTGCAGGTGGTGTCCGGAGCCGCTCCCCGGGCCGTGCTCTAGGGCCGGGCGTCCACGCACGCTGGGGGCCAGGGTCCTGAGTCCCTGCGGAGAGCACGCTTGGCTACGCCCACAGAGTGATCAGCCCGCCATTCTCCGCCAGGGGCCTCCTGCCAACGAGGACACGCGGGAGAAGGCTGCCCAGGGCATCAAGGCTTTCACGGAGCTCCTGGTGACCAAATGTACGAGCCCCGCCCCAGGAGTCTGCCCCGACTGCTGGCCTGGCCACCTGAGGGCCTGCCCTTCCCCACTGAGTGGGGTCACGGGGTTGGTTCGTGAGGGACAGACCGGGCCTCCCCTGGCTCGCTCTGTGCTCTCCCACCTCGTCCCTGCTCCGGGGTGTGTGCTGGGGGCGAGTCCCGGGTGGCCTCCTGCACGGTCACTTCCTTGCCACGGGCTGGACAGGGTGGGCTTGGGGGTTGTCACTGACAGGGTGTGACCCTGAGTTATCCCGTCCGCGTCCTCATCTCTCTGCAGGGAAGACCTGGGAAAAGGTCCTGCTCAGGAAGTCGGTGGTGAGCGACCGCCTGCAGCGGCTGCTCCAGCCCAAGTTGCTCAAGTGAGTGCAGAGGCTCCCTGCCCTGGGGCGAGGCCGGGAGGGCTGGCGGCTCCATGGCCAGAGGCCCTGCCCGCGTCCCTCCGCTGCAGCAGGAGCAGAACAGCTCCTGGCCTCTCCCTTGGGTGGGGTGTGTGAGGGCCAGCCCGTCCTCCGTGAGTGGTCGGCCTGGGTTGGGCTGCGCTTAGAAAGAGGGTTATTGGCAAGACGGGCGTCCCACATGTGCTGATGGGGTGGGGTCTCCCGACCACGCCGCAGCACCTGGGGTCAGGCCAGCGGTCCCCAAGGCCGCTTCCCGGCTCGCGTGGGTCCGGGCTTGTTTTGGGGCAGTGGGGTTACGCCTTGGGTCCTGCTCAGCTTGTCCTGGAGGTGGTTGTCTCTGAGGGTCAGCGCGTCCGGAGATGGGACGACGTGCTGGGTGCCAGTCGTGTCTCCTGTGTGAACACCGCCATGTGCACTGCCCACGTGCCCGTCACGACAGCTGCATGCAGGGCTGCGTCTTTCTCTCCGGGTGTTTGGTGGGGAGGGTCAGCCTTTGGAGCCTGTGCTCCCCACGGCCGTGCCACATGGCGTGCTGGCAGCCCCGCGGGTGCCTGCCCAGATCCGTGGAAACACCAGGCTGGCTGGCCGCGGGCACAGCGTCGCCGTCAGTCCCACAGGCGCCTTTCCCTGCTTTTCAGGCTGGAGTACTTGCAGCAGAAGCAGAGCAGGGCCACAAGCGAGCTGGAGAAGCAGATCCTGGAGAAGCAGGCCAGGGAGGCGGAGAAGGAGGTGCAGGACATCAAGTGAGTGGTCCTGCTGGGGCGGGCGTGGTCTGCGGGGAGCTGAGGGCTGGCGTGACCCCGTGCCCCCGCCCTCTCTGCAGTCAGCTCCCGGAGGAGGCCTTGCTGGGCGACAGGCTGGACAGCCACGACTGGGACAAGATCTCCAACGTCAACGTGAGTCCCAGCGGCCAGGGCGGGGTCAGCACCAGTCATTGAGGCCACGACCTGCGTGGCCACTAGGCCTGCTGGGACTCCCTTTGGTCACACGCAGGTCCAGCAGCATGGATCGCTTTGGGGGCCTCCCCAGCAGCCTGGACAGAGACCCCGCTCCCCGCGGCCCACTCCCACACGGACAGGTCTGTTTGTCTGTCTACAGTTCGAGGGAGGCCGCAGCACGGAGGAGATCCGCAAGTTCTGGCAGAACTACGAGCACCCGAGCATCAACAAGCAGGAGTGGAGCGAACAGGAGGTGGCCCAGCTGAAGGCCGTCGCAGCCAAGCACGGCCACCTGGACTGGCAGAGTATCGCCGAGGAGCTGGGGGTGAGGGTCACGCTGCGTCCAGGGCCCGCCCTTGCAGCCGCCAGAGGGTCTGCTCAGGCCACTCAGGAGGGCAGCTGGAGGGTCTGCTCAGGCCACTCGGGAAGGCAGCTGGAGGGTCGGCTCGGGCCACTCGGGAGGGCAGCTGGAGGAGGTCAGAGGTTGCTCGGACCATACCGCCTCCCGTGGATGCCCTCCCAAGCAGCCTCAGTGTTCTGCCTGCTCCGTCCCCTTCCCAAGTCTCACCTCCTGCTCTGGACCATGCTCTGGTGGTCTGGGAAGACTCTTTACCTGGTTCCTTTGGGTTTTGTTCTTTCTCGTCTCCTAAGGCAGGGACTGAGTTCTCACTCACCTCTGTCTTTAATGAAGATGGTGTTTGAGGCACAGTTTTCCAAGAACAGCGTGGTACAAAATGTCTCTTTTTTATCGGTTTTGGAGTGACTATGGTTTTCGTTGCTGCTTTGGATCTTAAATTATGTAGAAATATGTTGTATGATTTTTAAACAGTGAGGTTTCTTAGAAAGCCTTTTATTTTTCAGGTTGAATTTTGTGACAGTTTCAAAATTTATTGTTGTTTTATTTTTTTGGCCACTTCACGTAGCATGCAGGATCTTAGCTCCCCAGCCGGGGGTCAGACCTGCGCCCTCTGCAGTGGAAATGTGGAATCTTAACCACCAGACCCCAAAGGAAGTCCCTAAAATCTCCTCTTTTTAATTCCTCATTTTTGTGACCAAGTGCATGATTACAGCAAACTCAGCTAAACTTAGCAAAGCCATTTAAAAACAAAAGTGTGTCCTTTGTCCTGAATCTAGGAATCTGTGAAAGCCTGTTAAGTAGAGTTTGTTACATCTGTGAATTCTGCTCTGAAATAGTTGAGTTCATGCGACTAGGCTGGAACCTGGCCTAACAGTGCAAAGCAAGCCCTTTTGTCTTGTGTCTCTGTCTTGCAATTGCATTTAGATGCTGTGCAACTTAGTACGCACACTTTTACTTACTTGGTAAATGATGCTTCAAAAAGTCATTTTATGCCCTGAGTCCTATGACTGGACCACCAGGGAGCTCTTCCCTTTGTCTCTACTTCCTCAGTGTGTCTCTTTTATTATTCCTCTGATCTTGGCTGTGTTGGGTCTCCGTCGCTGCGTGTGGGCTTTCTCGAGGTGCAGTGCGCGGGCTTCTCGTTGCAGCAGCTTCTCTTGCAGAGACGGGCTCTAGGGCACACGGGCTTCATTGCTCCGAGGCATGTGGGATCTCCCCGGATCAGGGATCGAACCCATGTCTCCTGCATTGACAGGCGGATTCTTTATCACAGAGCCACCAGCGCAGCCCAGCATTTTTAAGACTGTTTTTTTGTTTTGTCTTGGCTGCACTGTGAGGCTTGTGGGATCTTAGTTCCCTGACTAGGGATCGAACCCACGCTCCCTCCATTGGAAGCGCGGCGTCTTAACCACCGGACCACCAGGGGATGCCCAAGGCTGGTTTTTTTTTTTTTAAAGCTGTTTTAGGTTCACAGCAAAGCCTGAGAGGAAGGCACAGGGCTTTCTCACACACTCTTTGCCTCCACATGGGCACAGCCTCCCCTGTTACGAGCATCACTCACCAGACGGAGATTTTTTTTTTTTTTTTACTAGAGATAGATCTACACTGACTCATCGTGGTTCTCATCGATATGCATTTAAGGTTCCTGCATGTCTTTTCATGGCTTGATGGTTCTCTTCTTGTTCACGCCGATTAACATTCCATTGTTTAGATGGGCGAGAGTTTTCCATTCACCTACCAAAGGGCATCCTGGGTGCGCTTACAAGACTTGTCAATTATGGGTAAAACTGCCGTTAACATCCACGTGCAGGTTTTTGGGTAGAGGGACGTTTTCATCCCTTTGGATAAATACCTAGGAGCACAGCTGCTGGACCACATGGTACGGACGTGTTCAGCTTTGTGAGAAAGCAGCTGGCGGTCTCCCACAGTGGCTGCGCCGTCCCGCATCCCCCTCGTCTGGTGCATAAGGGTTATGCATCTTGGCCGCTTTTGTAGTATCTTGGGTTAATCTGCGTTTTCCCGGACGACTCACAAGTGGGTACTCCCCACGCACCTATTTGCCTTCCGTATGTCGCCTTTGGCGAGGTGTCTCCTAAGGTCTTGGCCCGATTTTTGGTCAAGCTGTTCACGTTCTGATGTTGAGTTGTAGGTGTTCTCTGTGTAATTCAGGTAACCGTCTGTATCAGATGTGTCTTTTGCAGTTATTTTCTCCCAGTCTGTGACTTGTCTTCTGATTGTCTTGCCATTGTCTTTTTAACTTCAGGGAAGTCCAGCTTAGGAATTCTTCATTTTACAGATCGTACTTTTGATGTCTCAAAAGACATTGCCAACCCCTGTGCTCTGTAACCAGAGAGCTTTCTCTGGGAGAGAAGATACTTCACGTCACCGCAGGGGGCTCGTGGAAAACCGCTTTTCCACAGATGAGTGAAGGGGCGGACATGCACAAAAATGTTTACAGTGGGCCCCGGGGGGCTGTGTGCTCAACTGGAAGCTGGGGGGCCTTTACCTCGGAGCTCTCCCTGAGAGGGCGTCCCTGGACACAGGCGCCACCCCAGGGACTCTCCAGCACCCACCCCGACACGTGCATCTCTCAGCCACCCCTGAGGGGGGCTTCAGAGAGGGGGGCCTCAGGGCCACAGCCCAGCCTGTAGTGCAGGACACTTCGCCGCGGTCCTGGCCAAGCAGAGGCCTCCCTTGGGAATTTGTGCTTGCGGTGATTTTGGTGTCACCTCAGGGAGGCGACGTTTGTGGGCACACTTCGATGAGCTGATGTCGAGGGCCCTCTTCAGTGGCCCTGGGCCTTCTGTCGGGGTGCCCTCCGCCGTCCCCCGGGGCGGCCCGGTCAGCCCCTGCCTGCTCTGGCCCCGCAGACGCGCCGCAGCGCCTTCCAGTGCCTGCAGAGGTACCAGCAGCACAACCCGGCCCTGAAGCGCAGGGAGTGGACGGAGGAGGAGGACCGCATGCTCACACGGCTCGTGCAGGCCATGCGCGTCGGCAGCCACATCCCCTACCGGAGGAGTGAGTCCCACGCCTGCCGGGCGGGGCCCTGGTCCCACTTGGGGGGGCGGGGGCGGTGCTGTGACGTCCAGGCCACCTGCGGTCAGTTCTCTGTGGTCAGCGTGGCTCCTCTCTGGGGAACCCAGAAAGCGCAGCACCAACCAGCCCCCTCTGTCCACAGTTGTCTACTACATGGAGGGGCGGGACTCCATGCAGCTCATCTACCGCTGGACCAAGAGCCTGGACCCCAGCCTGAGGAAGGGGCTCTGGGCCCCAGAGGAGGACGCGGTGTGTCTGGGGCCTGGGGCCTGGAGTTCGGGCTAGACTGGGCTGGGCAGGTTGTGACCGGCTCTGCTCCTGTCTCCCTGCAGAAGTTGCTTCAAGCAGTTGCCAAGTATGGGGAGCAGGATTGGTTTAAAATCCGGGAAGAGGTGCCAGGTAGGAGCGATGCCCAGTGCCGAGATCGGTGAGTGGGACAGCTCTGGGCAAAGGAAGGCTTGCTGGGGTTGCTTCTGGGTGGGCCACCAGGTGGGCAGGGAGACTGGCCCAGGGTGGCCTGCTGGCGTGGGAAGAGGGTGTGGCCTTGGGGGCATGGAGGACGCGGATGGACCCGCTCAGGAAGCAGGGTAGCTTCTTTTTGAAGCCAGACGTGTGCACGGGCTCCACTGGACATCCTTTGCGATCCCCTGGTGGCAGTTTCCCTGAGATTTTTTTAAACAGTATTATTCATAATTCACATAGAAACCATTATTTGAAGTAGAGAGCTCTGTAGGTTTGGGCGTGTTTCTTGAGCTGTGTAGCTATCATCACAATTCTAGAACATTTTGATCACCCCACAAAAGAAACACTATTCCCTACAGAAAAAAAAATTCAAGAATGGACCAAAGGGACTTCCCTGGTGGTCCAGTGACTAAGACTCTATGCTCCCAATGCAGAGGGCCTGGGTCCCTTCCCTGGCCAGGGAACTTGATCCTACAGGCCGTAACTGAGACCCAGCGCAGCCAAATAAATAAATACTTGGGGGAAAACAATGCACAATGGACTTGAACGCACGTTTCTCCAAAACAGACGCATAAATGGCCATTGAGCACGTGAAGAGCGCCGGGGTAGTCGTTACAGAAACGCAAGTCAGCGCTACAGCAGGGTGCCGCTTCACACACTTCAGGATGGCTCGTGCTTTATAAAAATGGGAAATAAGTGTCGGAGGGGATGCGGAGAAATCAGAACCCTTGTACACTCTTGGTGGGATTGAAACGGGGCAGCCGCTGTGGAAAAGAGTTCAGGGATTCCTAAAAAGATAAACGGAGAATTACTGTATTATCTTGGAGAAGGAATTGGCAACCCACTCCAGTATTCTTGCCTGGAGAATCCCACAGACAGAGGAGCCTGACGGGCTGCAGTCCATGGGGTCACGCAGAGTCAGGCACGACTGAAGCGACTTAGCACACCATGTTGTCTAGCTATTCCACCCTGTACCCAAAAAATGGAAATCAGGGACTCAGACATTTGTCCACTCCTGTTCATAGCAGCGATGGGCACAGCAACCAAAAGGTGGAAACGAGCCCCGTGTCCATCAGCAGATGAGCAGATAAACAGGCGCGATGCTGACGCCGCGCGGACACTGAGCGGGGTTCTCGCGCGTGCTGTGCCAGGACTGAGCCTCGGAGGCCGCATGCCCGCGTGGGTGTGTGCTCGCTCTTCTCAGCTGCGCCTACGCGTGAAATCACGGGGTCGTGTGGGGATTCGGTCTAACCTTCCGAGGACTGACCACCTTCCAGAGTGGCCACACCACCTTCAGTGCGTCCCCACCAGCAGAGTAGGAGGGTCTCCGCGTCCTCGCCGGCTCACACTTCATTTTTGATTCAAGCCGCCCTAGTGGTGTGAAGCGGGATCTCACTGTGATTCTGGTCTGCATTTCCCAAAGGGTGCTGATGTTGAGCGCCTTTCTCGTGTGTTATTTGGCCATTTCTGTGTCTTCTCTGGAGAAATAGCGATTTCTGTCCTTTGCCCATTTTTAAACTTGAGTTATGATGGTGCTTGGTATATTCCAGGAACAAGTCTCAGCAGACACATGATCTGCGGACCCCCTCTTCTAATCTCTGGGTTGTCTTTTCACTTTCCCGAAAATGACCTTTGAAACACAAAAGTTTGTAACTTCGTGCAAGTCCAGTGTGCCTGTGTTTTCCTTCTGGTGCCTGTGCTCTGGGTGTCATGGCTTAGAAATGACTGCAGGCGCCAGGACAGCGGCAGGAGCGCGTCTTAGCTTCTAAAAGTCCCTTTGTTTTTATGTCGCCTTCAGATATCTCAGAAGGTTACATTTCAGCTTGAAAAAGGGACGATGGAATTCCAAAGAAGTGAAGAAGTTAATTGAATTGATAGAAAAATATGGTGTCGGTAAGCCCGGACTCCCGTGTTTCTGTACCGTTTACTCTCACGTGGTGGTGGTAACGTTTGCCAGTGTCATGAAGTGACCCTACGTCTGGTGACTGCCCGTCCCGCACACAGTCACCATAACTTACTGCCTGTGTTCCCTACGTGGTGTGTCACATGCCGGGGCTGATATAATTCTGTAACCGGAGGTCTGTGCCTCTTAGTCCCCGCCTCTTGTGCTGTCCCCTGCCCGCCCCTCCCCTGTGGCAGCTGCCCGCTGCTTCTCTGTGCGTCCACTTTCTGCTTGTTTGGTGTGTTTTGTTTTTCATATTCCACGTGTAACGGAGGTCATACTTTCTCTGTCTGACTTACTTCACTGGGCATCACACGCTCTAGATCCATCCATGTTGTTGCAAATGGGAAGATTTTTTTTTTTCTTTCATGACTGAGGAATATTTCATTGTGTATATGTGGAATATATGTTACTTATTTTTTTTTGTCCGTTCATCTACCAGTGGACACTTAAGTTGCTTCCATGTATTGTTGTAAATAATATTGTTGTGGACATTGGTATATTAACTCCTCTTCAAATGTTTTGGAAGTCACTTACGCAGTCATCTGGTCCTGGACTGTTGTTTGTTTATAGAGTTTTATTATTATTATTATTGATTCAGTTTTCTTCCTGGTAATCAGTCTGTTCATAGATTTTATTTCTTCCTGACTCAGTCTTCAGTTCAGTTCAGTTCAGTCACTCAGTCGTGTTCGACTCTTTGCGACCCCATGAATCGCAGCACACCAGGCCTCCCTGTCCATCACCAACTCCCGGAGTTCACTCAGACTCAACGTCCTTCGAGTCAGTGATGCCATCCAGCCATCTCATCATCTGTCGTCCCCTTCTCCTCCTGTCCCCAATCCCTCCCAGCATCAGAGTCTTTTCCAATGAGTCAGTTCTTCGCAGGAGGTGGCCAAAGTACTGGAGTTTCAGCTTTAGCATCATTCCTTCCAAAGAAACCCCAGGGCTGATCGCCTTCAGAATGGACTGGTTGGATCTCCTTGCAGTCCAAGGGACTCTGAAGAGTCTTCTCCAACACCACAGCTCAAAGGCATCAATTCTTCAGCGCTCAGCCTTCTTCACAGTCCAACTCTCACATCCATACATGACCGCTGGAAAAACCATAGCCTTGACTAGACGAACTTTTGTTGGCAAAGTAATGTCTCTGCTTTTCAATATGCTATCTAGGGTGGTCATAACTTTCCTTCCAAGGAGTAAGCGTCTTTTAATTTCATGGCAGCAGTCACCATCTGCAGTGATTTTGGAGCCCAAAAAAATAAAGTCTGACACTGTTTCCACTGTTTCCCCATCTATTTCCCATGAAGTGATGGGACCGGATGCCATGATCTTCGTTTTCTGAATGTTGAGTTTTAAGCCAGCTTTTCACTCTCCTCTTTCACCTTCATCAATAGGCTTTTTAGTTCCTCTTCACTTTCTGCCATAAGGGTGGTGTTATCTGCATATCTGAGGTTATTAATATTTCTCCCGGCAATCTTGATTCCAGCTTGTGTTTCTACTCAGTCTTACGTGAGTACTTTTCTAGGCGTTTATCCATTTCACCTGGATTGTCTAGTTTTTCGGAAATACAGTGTTTTGTAATGATCTTACCTTGCTATTTAGTCGCTCAGTTGTGTCCAACTCTTTGCGACCCCATGGACTGCAGCCCATTAGGCTGCTCCGTCCATGGGATTCTGCAGGCAAGAATACTGGAGTAGGTTGCCACTTCCTTCAGGGGATCTTCTTGACCCAGGGATTGATCCCACCTCTCCTGTGTTGCAGGCGGGTTCTTTACTGCTGAGCCACCCAGGAAGCCCATGAAGGTCTTACACGAGCCATCACATTTCTGTGGTGGTAACTTCTTTCCATTTCTGACTTTACTGATTTGGGCCTTCTCTTTTTCTTGATGAGTCTGGCTAAAGATTTATCAATTTCGTTTATCTTTTCAAAGAAGCAGCACTTAGTTTCATTGACTTTTTTTAATCTCTAAAGTCACTTTTTGTATCTGCTTTGGCCGTGCTGGGTCCCCGCTGCCACGTGGGCTCTCCTCTAGCTGCAGCGAGCAGGGTCCCTGCTGCCGCATGGGCTCTCCTCTAGCTGCAGCGAGCGGGGTCCCCGCTGCCGCGTGGGCTCTCCTCTAGCTGCGACGAGCGGGGTCCCCGCTGCCACGTGGGCTCTCCTCTAGCTGCAGCGAGCGGGGTCCCCGCTGCCGCGTGGGCTCTCCTCTAGCTGCAGCGAGCGGGGTCCCCGCTGCCGCGTGGGCTCTCCTCTAGCTGTGGCGAGCGGGGTCCCCACTGCCGCTTGGGCTCCTCTAGCTGCGGCGAGCGGGGCGTCCCAGGTCGCCGTGCGCAGGCCTCTCGCTGGGGTGGCTTCTCTTGCCGTGGGGCACGGGCCTCAGTGGCTGCGGTGCGTGGCCTCAGAAGTTACAGCTCCCAGGCTCTGGAGCACAGGCTCCGCAGTTGTGGCACGCAGGTTCAGTGGCTCCGTGGCACATGGGGTCTTCCCAGACCGAGGATTGAATCCATGTTCCCTGCATTGGGAGGCAGATTCTTAACCTCTGGACCACCTGGGCAGTGCCTGTGTGTATCTTTTCATTCCATCTGGTCTAGCGTGTCGTTTAAGGCAGTGTTTCCTTATTGATTTTTTGTCCAGATGGTCTGTCCGTCGATGTAGGCGGGATGGTAACGCCCCCTGCTGCGTCATGTTACTGGCAGCTTCATTTTGCCCAGTCCTCCTTGCTTATCCCTAAGCATTAGATCAGTTAGGTCTCCCAGTCTTGGCGAAGCAACCTTGTGTAGGAGCTGTCCTCGGGGCCCAGCAGCACAGTCTTCTCTGGTCACCAGAGTGCTGTGCTCTGGGGGTGCCCCCACGTGGGGCGTCTGGCAGGGTTGACTGCTGGGGTGGTGCTGGCGGGCAGGGCTGGACCCTGGCTCACTGGGCTGCAAGGCTGCGCCTGGCGCAGTGGCTCTGGGTCTGCTGCAGGGCAGGGCCGAGTTCCCGCGGGGCTGCCAGCACACCTGGGGTGCGGGTGGGTGGGTGCGGGACTTCTGCCAGCCGCTGGTGTACAGGGCCATGCTTCTGGAGCTGGGAGGCTAGACAGAGAGTTCCAGAAGGGCACCCACCCGCCCTGGTGTTACCACGGCAGACTCAGCCCCCGGCAACGGCTGCTGCCAGCGTCTCCATGCCAGGGGCGTCCTGCTGCCTCCTGCTTCCGAGAGGCTCTCCACAGCCAGCTGCGTGTCTGCCCCAGGCGCCTTGCAAACCACTGTCTCAGGTCTCATGTCAGACTGTGTGCAGAATGGAGCCTCTGTCTCCCGCAGCCCTCGGCTCCCGCGCACGCCCGCCCTGCTGGTCTTCTCTGAGTGGTGCTAATTGTGGGGTGTCGGCAGGCGCAGGCAGGCTCGCGGTCTTCCCACTCTGGGCTCTTGGCGCCCTCGGTGAGTCCCGGGCACGCTTGCTGCCCGGGTTTCTCGCAGCTCTGAGGCCCTGGTTTGCGGGTGAAGGCTGCCTCCCCGGCCACGGGCTCTCCTGCTCCATGTTTGTCTGCATCTGTTTCGCTGTGCCACGTGGCTCGTGGAATCTCAGCTCCCCAGCCAGGGACTGAACCTCAGCACTGAGCTCACAGAGTCCCAACCGCTGGGCCACACAGGTTTATTACAGGAAGCTTGGGAGTGGAGACGCAGGAGAAGGAGAGCATCACAGTGCCCCCATCCCTGGAGGCGGCTGCTGCCCACGCCTGTCCGGTCCTCCCGGCGCAGGCGGCTCTCCTGGAGGCCGGCTCCTTTAAGCTGTCTTTCTGTGTCACTGAGCAGCCGTGTCTCACTTTGCCACATGCCGATACGCTGTTACCAGTGTTTCTCCTCGTCTCTACCCGTCCTGCATCCTCATCTTCTCGTTCACAATCACACATGCTTTCTTGAGCACCAGCGCGCAGGTTCCCCCGGTCTTCTGACAGTTGACTTCTGTTGCTCATTTTCCGTTAGAGGGGTGGAACGGGCTAAGGGTTCAGTAGCTCTGTCTTGCTTATGTTTGTAACATCTCCTTAGAGTAGACCCTGAGCTGTCACATGGCCAGGTTTGAGGGGCCTGTCACACGCAGGCCGGCCACCCCGGCTTGCCATCCCACCCACACGGTGTGGAAGAAAAGGCCAGATAACATGAAACATCTGCCTTAGAAGCCTGGGCACACAGCTATTCCAGGGCCGGTCCACGGAAACTGGGGTAGCTCTTGAGTTATGGTTGTGCATTTGCTAGAACCTCCCCTCGGGGAGTCAGATGCCAGCTTGTCATCACCTGCGTGGGCTGGGGAGCCCGGTGCAGCCCGCGGAGGAGCTGCCAGTACGCTGCAGAGTGGAGGCTTCGGACCAGTGTTGTCGAAGCCCGTCTGTAGGAAGTAACATCGTGTTGTTTTGCTCTCGTAGGTCACTGGGCAAAAATAGCCTCTGAACTACCCCATCGGTCAGGCTCCCAGTGCCTGAGCAAATGGAAGATCATGGTCAGGGTGAGGCTTTACTAAAAGTCGCCCCCCAACTCCCCCCCGGGACGGGTAGCGTCACCCCAGGCAGGACGAGGGGACAGCAGCTGGTGGGGCAGGAAGGAGGGACATCTGGTCCGGCCTTGGTGTCTCTGCCTCCAGGCACCCGAGCACAGAGAGAGACCTGGCCTCTTGGGGGCGGGGGGGTCCAGCCCCGCCCCTGGCTCCCTGCAGGCGCCCCTGCTGAAGGCCTGCCCCCAGCTCCCCCTCACTGAAGCCCTTCCTCCACAGCAGCGGCAGCGGGCCCGCCGCAGGGCGCGCTGGAGCCCCAGCACTGGAAGCAGCAGCGACAGCAGCTGGGAGGACTCGGAGCCCGAGGAGGCCCCGAAGGATGTCCCGGAGGAGGCCCCGGCGGGCGGCCCGGAGCCGCCGCCAGCTCAGTACACCGTGCCAGACATGGACCTGTGGGTGCCCGCCCGGCAGAGCACGGAGATGCTGCGGGGAGCAGTCGCCGGGAGCTGCCCATGCCCTCCCGAGGGCCCTGACACAACCCAGGCCACAGCCCCGGCCCCCACAGGGCAGCTGGCCTCCAGGAGCCGGAGCGCCGACCCGAGGACCGTCGGGTGCCTGTGCCCAGCCACCGCTCACCGCTGGAGCTCCGAGGGGCTGCTGGGCAAGGTGGGTTCATGGGGCGGCACGCCCCTGCCTTGGGTTCACTGGGGCTGCGCCCGGTGACGGCAGCGGCCTGGGTGTGGGGCAGAGGCCTCCCCATTTCACATCACTGCACCCGCTCCTGGCCTCTTCCCTGAGAGCTGCCCTGGACAGCTGCTGACTCCCTGGAGGCCGGCCCCCTCCGTCTCCCCAGCTTTCTCGCTTTCTCTTTTTTTTTTGCCCCACTGCACAGCCTAGGGGATCCTGGTTCCCAGGAGTTGAGTCCGGGCTCGAGCTGTGAGAGCACAGAGTTCTCACCCCAGGCCCTTCCAGGGAATCCTCCAACTCATTGGCCCTCGGTGCCCCAGGCCAGAGTTGTTGGATGGCCTTAGGGACGCAGCGCCCTCCTCTGAGGCCACCTCACTGCAGAGGGCATTTTCCTAGCAGCCTGGGTGCAGGGCGCTGTGTGTGTGCCCAATGGCAGCCAGCTTCGCGGGGGGCGGCTGTTCAGGGCACCCCTGGGGGCGGGGCCATGGGTGCTTGGGACAGGCCTAGCCGCTGGTGCCAGCCGCAGCGCCCTGGGCCACCAGGACCACCCCGACCCCCGCCTGTCGCCCCACCCTGCCCCTCCTGGCCTGGGTGTCCCCCCCGCCCTCTGGCACCCGGCGTAGAGAAGAGGAGCAGAGGACGGTGCGGGCAGTCACATGGCAGCCCCACAGCAGAGCCCAGCCCGCATGCCAGAGGCCTTTCTCTCCCCAAGCAGGAGAGGCTGAGGCAGCCTCACCCGCCTGGCTCAGCCCCAGGGTTTAGCCCTGGCGGCGGCAGCAGGGACGAGGCCAGGCCCCGCGTGCAGCCACAGTGGGCCAGGACCGCGCAGCGGCGCCAGGGACACACCCTGCAGAGGAGGATCCTGGAGCACAAGCTTCTGACGGCCGTGAGCCCGTGGGTGGGAGATGTCGACCTGCTGTGCGCTCGCCCGAGGCCCGCCATGCGGCCCCGTCGAGGTACTGCCCAGGGTGCCGGGGGCAGAGGCAGGGGGCCGGGCACCTGCCCCGGGGCCGCGAGGGGTAGGAGAGGCAGGGGGCCGGGCACCTGCCCTGGGGCCGCGAGGGGGAGGAGAGGAAGAGGGCGGGGGGACCTTCAGGCGCACCTGCCTGCCTGGGAGGGTGGAGGGGCAGGGCCCGTGCACGCAGTGTCGACCTGCAGGGGTTGCTTCCGCCTCCCCCTCTGTCTCGCTCAGCACGTGGCAGCCGGCTCTGGAAGGGTCCCGAGGTTCACCCTGGCGTTCCCAGTGCACAGGCGCCCACGGGCGGGGCATACGCTCCGGGGGGCGGAGTCTCGGGCTCGAGCACCCGTCCCTGGCCGCCGCCAGCCTGTCCGCAGGGACCTCGGCCCCTTTCTGGTTGACTGCAGCGGCCGTTGGCGTGCTGTCTCCAGGCGGCTCTGTTCACGTGTCCGTGTCCCCGCAGCTGATGGTATCAGGAGACAGCTCCAGGGCGCCCACCTGGCCAGCACCCCAGTGTTCGCCCTCCTCATTCAGGTGAGAAGCCCCCAAACACAGCTTTCTTGTGGAGTTTTGAAGCCTGTGGTGGATTCACGTCTCCAAGTCCAGGCTTTTTAAGGCTGTGGATCCTTGAAAGTGGTCCTTCCGAGGCCCGTGACTCTCAGCAGTTGAGTCAACGAGGGAGGGGCAGCCTTGGGGTGTCCGTGCTACCGTCCCTGTGTGGGAGGGCCTGGGACTGAGGGGACAAAGGGCCTGGACATCCCGCAGGGCTGGGCCAGGGCAGGGGTTGGGCGGCAGGCAGCCTGGAGGACCCAAGTCCGGGCTGGGCGGGAGCCACATGGCCTCGGCCTCCGGGACTGTGCAGCCCGGGCCAGGCCCCCGGGTGTCAGTCTGCTCTGCAAGAGCCGCTGTGATCAACACTGGCCTGAGTCCCTCCATGGACAGCCTCGTGGGGGCGGGGAGCCTCGGGACGGCGGGAGAGGCCTCCTATCATGCGGTGTCAGCTGTGTGCCATGCACCCCTCAGCTGTTCCAGATCGACGTGACTGGCTGCGTGGAGGTGGTTCGAGAGAGGAAGGCCTGGCCACCCGCCCTGCTCCAGGCTGGTGCCTGGAACCCGCCACCCCCGCAGGTGAGGACTGAGAGTGAGTGCCTGGGTCCCCAGGTGCCTGCCACCCTTCACTCCTGTGCAGTGGGGGAGTGAGGCATTCCCAGGTCCCCAGAGGCTGGGCCAACGCCCGAGAGCAGCCCATGCCCGTTGCCGGGAGAGTCTTCCCGTCTCCAGGGTGGGCCTGGCAAGTCCAGGGGTGCAGGGCTCCACAGGCACTCAGGCTCGCCTGGCTCCACGGCCTGTCTCTCCCTGGTACCGTACTGCCCCTGGGTAGGGGGGTGGGGGGCCGTTAGGCGCCTGCTGCCCTGGGCACCAGCTCCTGGGGTGGCAGCTGGGTAGCAGTGGCCAGGTCCCTGAGCTTGGTCGCTGCTGGAGGAAACGACAGCGGAGCGTTGCTGGCTGGAGGAGTAAGCGCAGCGCTGTGGTGCCCCTTCCAGGCCTGGGCCCCTGCCCTCCCGCCTAAGCAGCTGGACCCCTGCCTCTCCTTGACCCCACCGACGCGTGCGCTCCCAAGGACGCCTTGGCATGGCCTCGCGGGACGAGGGGCCCGGCAGCCCTGCGTGTGGGGGCGAGAGGCGGCCTCGGGCGGCGTGGGGGTTGCCCTGAGGCGCTGACACCGCTCTGCTTTCTCTTCCAGGAACCCTCGAGTGCCCGCAGTGCCCCAGGTACCGCCCGCCTGCCCCTCCCTTTGTCTGGGTGATTTATGTCTAGACCTGTTCCAGGCTTTACGTTCCAGCGCCTTGTGGCGGGGGTCTCTGAATCCCACCTCGGGGTGGCCTGGCTGGCATGAGCAGTCAGCCTTCCCCAGCCTGCCGGGAGCAGGGGCCCCCTCTGGGCCCGGGCGTTGGGCACAGCCTCTCCCTGCCTGTCCCCACGCCGGCAGGATCAGGCAGCGGTCCCGGGTCCTGGGAGGTGACCGCGGAGGGCAGGGTGACGGTGCCGGCAGTCCTCGTGTGAGGGTGTTGGAGGCACAGGTCATCAGGGGCTGGCCTTTCCGCCAGGCCCGCCCTGGATGGGGCAGAACATGGGAGCGAGGGGCAGTCTGGGGTGTGCAGGCAGATCGACAGCCCTCAGCCCGGACGCAGCCCCAGCAGCCGACCCTGCCCCACGGGCCCTTCCCTGGGACACAGGGCCCATCTCCAGACGTGCTTCAGCGTGCCTTCCATCCTCCCCAGGCTGCCTCACCCAGAGCGTGCCAGCCCAAGGGGCTGCGAAGCAGAGCACCTGCCCTGAGGGAGGCAGAGGGCCGCAGGCCTGCCGCGCAGTGTCCACGCCGCAGGCAGCCGCCCCGGCTCCATGCAGACCCCGGCCCAAGCCCAAGACCGTGTCTGAGCTGCTTCGGGAGAAGCGGCTGCGGGAAGCCCGAGCCCGGAGGGCCGCGCAGGGCCCCGCCGTCCTCTCGGCCCGGGTGCTGGTCTCCGCGCCCATGGTCCTCCAGCCGCTGGCCCCCCCAGGCGCCTCCGTCTCCAGAGTTGTGCTGTCTGGGCCTGGAGGCCCTCCAGTGACCAGTTCCAGTGCTTCGGGCTCCTGGGCACCAGTCAAGAATGAGAGAGCCCCGACTCTGCACACCTTTGCCCTCAGCCCGGCCACCTCCAGAGCCCCTGGCCAGGTTCCTGCGAGCTGCCCACTGAGTGCTCTTGGACAGTCTCAGGCCCCTGCCACGTCCCGGAAACAGGGCCTGCCTGAGGCGCCCCCCCTTCTGCCCGCAGCCCCCAGCCCCGTCCAGCTGCCCGTCCAGCCTGTCAGCCTGACGCCAGCCCTGGGCACGCCCGCAGCAGCTGGCACCCCTCTGCCCGTCACCTGGGTCCTCACGGCACAGGGGCTGCTCCCTGTACCCCTGCAGGCCGTGGTGAGCCTGCCACCGCCGACAGGGGCTCTCGGCCCCACGCGGCTGTCAGTGACTGTGCCACCCTCGCCCACTGAGACTCCAGCCAGCCGGGGCCCTGGGCTCCCTGAGCAGAGCCTCCCTGGGCCACCAGCAGCCAGCACAGACTTGGAGCCAGAGCCTCCCTGCAGGATGGAGCCCTTGAGCAAGAGCCCCACAGAGGTGGCTGAGGCCTGTGGCCTCGCAGAACTCACCTCCCATGAGGAGGCCCTGGTGGCTGGGGAGACGTCTGCACCCAGGACTCCCTCCCAGGACACGTCCCTGGCCCACCACCCAGCAACCGGGCCCCCCAGCTCCAGCCCGCAGCCCCTGCACGGGGCCCCAGGGGCTGCCTCAGGGCCCAGGGAGCCCCATCCTCCAGACCTGGAGGAGCCCCTGCTGCCCTGGCTGGGCCTGGAGAACAGACCCCTGGACTTGAGCCTCCTCTCCCAGGAGAGCGAGGTAGCCACGCAGGAGTGGCTGAAGGGGCAGCGAGGGGTGCCCGTGCCCGCCCTGGGGAGCCAGCTGGCCTACCAGCCACCCACGCTGTGCAGCCTGCGGGCGCTGTCCGGCCTCCTGCTGCGCAAGAAGGACTTGGAGCATGGGGCCACGGTCCTGGCACCAGGTGGGCCGGCCGGTGCCCTGCAGGCCTCGCTGGGGCGGGTGCGCGAGTGGCTTCACGACAGCCCGGCCTATCTGCTTCTGCGGGCACGCTTCCTGGCTGCCTTCACCCTGCCCGCGCTCCTGGCCACCCTATCCCCCCGTGGCGTCCCCACCACCCTGTCAGCAAGTGCTGGGCCTGACCCCGAGACGGACAGTGACGACTCTGACCCAGAGGAGCCGGAGCTCACCGACAGTGACGGGCAGCCCGGGGACCCCGCCCAGGTAGGCTGTAGTGGGCACGGAGCCCTCGCCCACCCAGAGCAGGGGGAAGTCGCGGCGGGAGGCTGATCTCAGGAGGAAGAGGCCATGCCACGCCGCCCTTGTAGACTCCGGGCAACGGGAACCTCACCGCCAGCATGGGGGGGTGAGGGGCCCACCGCCCCGGCCTGTGCCAGCAGGCAGTGGCCTGTGTCCGTTCCCCCTGCTGCACACGCACACCCCACCTGTGTTTTGGGGAGGTCAGTCCACGTGCCCATCCTGGCACGTCCACGTCTGCAGCCTTCTCAGCTGCAGAAGCTGGGCCGCTTTTGTTTCCAGACAAGAACCCGGATACAGACACAGGGAGGGGTCCCCTGCCACTGTGCGCCCAGGGAGTCCCTGGTCCCCTCAGGACACGGAGTCTCCTCGGGTCCCTTGCAGGCATTGATCCTCCCAGAGAACCCCCAGGAGCAGCCCGTCCCCATCATATGGGGGTGACCACAGCAGTGAGGCTCGCTGCTGGATTTGTGGCCCCCCATGCCCCCCGCAGCTCAGCCCAGCCCACTTCCCTTCCCAGGGGCACGGCCTTAGGAGTCCGGAGGGTCTTCCAGGCTGAAGCAAAGGGCAAGCTCTGCTGGCCCCCGGATACTGAGAGTAGGAGAGCCGCTGTCCCCAGCAGTATGGGCAGCTTCCCTCGGGTCCTGCCCCCTGGCTCAGCTGGGGGAACCGTGGTATAGCAGGCTGGCTCTCGGGGGGCTTCTCAGCAGGGATCGGAGTCCCCAAGTGAACGAAGAGTCAGCAGAAAGTCAGCCCCACGTGGCCCCAGGAAGATAGCGCCTCTCGTCCAGCCCCAGTGGGGGGACACACTCAAGGAGCTGCCTGCTCCTCGCTGCCTGTCCCTCCGGGCTGGAGGGTCACTTTCGTCCTCTGCTTGGACTTCAGGGAGCCCCGGACCCCAGCCAGGGCTCTGCCCACTCCTGCCCGGACAGCCCTGACAACCTGGACGTGCTGCAGACGCGGCGCTCGAGGCACGTCCGCAAGCGGCGGCGGCTGCGGTGACCGCAGGGTGAGTGCCCGGGCGTCCCCAGCGCCCCTTGGCTGCGGTGCTGTCGTGAGGGGTCGGGCGTGGCACAGGGGCCTCCCCTCGCCCACTCCCCTCCCTGGCTCTGCATCCCCGCCTTTGCTGCTGCCCTGAGGCCGGCCCCCCTGTGCCCTGGGGTCTTGGCACTGCCAGCCGTCTGCCTGGCCCTGTCCTCTTCCCATCTGCGAGGCCTGTCCCTCCCTCCATCCGGCTCAGCTTGGTGATCCGCTCCTCAGACGCTCTCCCCGACAGCATCCCCATCCTGAGGCCCAGCAGTCCTCGTGCCTGCCCTTTCCTGACCCCTGACGTTCATTTGTGTGGGTCCATTATCTCCCCCAGGACGTGAGCCCTTCGGGCAGGTGTAGGGTCCCCCGTGACCAAGTAGGCGCAGCCTTGTGGGTCTTCAAGAACTGAGACTCGAGCCCAGGAGGATGTTCGCAGAAGCAAGAACTGCAGTCTCTGAGCAGCGTGGACATGTGCGGGAGGTCTTTGGTCCTGGAGTGGACGGACAAGGGTGGCACATGGGGCCCTGGGTGGGGGGGCACTGCAGAGGGGCCGCCTGCACCGGGCCCACTCAGGCTCCAGGGTGTGTCCTCCATGTGTCCCCTCCACAGACTGCAGGCGGGCAGCGCACCTCGCTCCTCCCCACCTGGCCCCCCAGGCAGCGCTGTGCCTTTGCCTTGCCGTCTGCGGGGCCCAGCTGGGGTCGGAGCACCCTGTCACGAGGGTCCTCGTACATTCTAGGCCTGCTCAGGGCCGGCCAGCCGATGCAGCTGACAGGCAGGGGGGCCCGTGCTGGACTCAGGCGAGCCCACCCGGGATGGGGGGCTCCGCCAGCAGTGAGCGTGTCGTCCTGGCTTGGCTGGTCCCCGAGGGCACCCAGAATGTTGGAAGGAATAAAGAAATGTCCTGTTTGTAATTAAAAGCAATCCATGGACTCCTTATGGTCTCGTCCAGTTCTGCACATGCTGGCAGTTAGCCAGCTGGGCCCTGGGGTCCACGGAACAGAGCCCCTGCCCCCAGGGCCTCTGGGGCCTGGGATGGGGGAGCAACAGGTCTTCCTGCTCCTGGCTCCAGGCAGAGGGCAGCCCCTACTCACCCAGGGGCTCAGGGCTCTCCTGGTGCCACCGTGGGCAGAGCGAGCCCACTTCCTCCGCCGTCCAGACCACACAGGCGGGTCCCAGAACCTGTGGCTGCCCGGCTGCCCATAGGCCCCCCGGCAGCCTGCACGGTGGCTGCGGGCCAGCGCTCCTGTGATTTCGTGCAGGCATTTCTTTGGCAGGAGCCTCGCGCCCCTCTCTGCTTCTCCATCTGAAGGAGCTCGGGTTTGGGGGTCTGGTTATATCCTCCGAGGCTCTGGTTTCTCCCGGGGGCTCTGTTCTCACACACCGCTTCCTTTTGCGTTCACTTATCACGGGAGGTTCCCACGCAGAGGAACGGGGCCCCCGCCCCCCAGACAGCAGTCCCCGGGGTCACCTGACTCCCCTTCCTCCACGCCCAGACCCCACCGGTCACGCAGCCACGGGCTGACTCGCCCGCCCAGGCGTGTGCGTTGGTGCCTGGTCCTCAAGTCACCAATTCCACTTTTCCTTGTGACTTCCTCTGACCTGGGGGTTAAGACATTTGTTATTTGATTCCCAGATACTCAATTTTCAAGCACACCGTGAGGAAGGTCCCTCCACAGCCTCGTTGCACAAAGTGAGAGCTCTAGCTCAGCGAGGGCCCAGGCCCGGCGTTCTGCCTGCCCTCCGGTGTGCAGGGCCAGGGCCGCAGCTCGCACCTCTCCTGCACCAGGAGGACCCCCCCACCCCACCCCTGAGCACAGCTCCCCCAAGGGGAGCCCACCAGGACTTCCAGGGATTAGCCTGCTGGGCCAGGAGGCAAAGGAAACCCCGGGGGCTGAGGCTGAGGACCCCCAGGAAGCGAGCACAGGAAGCCAGCAGCGGGCAGCTCTTGGTTCAGCCAGTAGGGCCGGTTCGGTGGGGCGGAGGGCCGGGATCCGCGTCCCAGGGCCTGGCTGTCACCGTCCCCCGTGTTGTGGTGGAGAAGGGCTGCTCCCGGGAGTGGACGAGGCTGCCCGGGGGCTGGCGGGGATGTGAGGTGAGTGCGGCGGCTCCAGCCCCGTGCCCGCCACAGACGCCAGGCTGCAGTCCTCACAGGAATACAGTGGGCTGGATGGTGGCTTGGCCTCGTCCAGCCCCAGGGAGAACCTTGGCTGGCCCTCCCGCCCGGGGCTCCCAGCAGCTTCCACTTCCCTATCCCCACCTCCCGGGGCCGCCCTGCTCAGGGCGAATCAGGAGGCTGCGGGGGGGACGGTCCCCCCTGCCTCTGGGGTGAGCTGGGCCCGTCAGGAAGTGCACCCTGGGCTCTCCCCCCAGCTCCGCCCGCCTCCGTCCTGGCAGCCAGCACTGAATCCGGCAGACGGGCGTGCAGGTGCCCCCCAGGCGGACGCAAGGTAGACTGACCCAATGCCCTTCCCTCAGGTGGCGCCCCAAGCTCGGGCCTGGGGCAGGGGACGGGGTGTGGGGCAGACCCAGCGGGGCACCAGGGGGTCCTGGCTATGTGGCCTGTCCCTGCTCCACGGCCACCCTGTGCCCGCCTGTCGCTTCAGCAGAGGGAGCCGTGGGGGTCGGCAGGTGCAGGATGCACAGACGTCAGGGTTGGCAGGCAGGGGCTGGCCCGGGGGTGCTCTCATTCAGCGCTTCATCTGCCCTGGGCAGGCAGTGCAGCCCGAACCTGCCGCCACCCTCATCCCTAGGAGTGTGGCCCATTCCCTGCAAGCTGGAGGCTCGTCCTTCCCTTGCCGCCACAGATCGGAAGCTTAGTGGGAGGTGGCGGGGTCAGGGTGTCCATCCCCGCCGCCGGGAGGAGGCAACCCACGGCTGCCCCCAGCTTAGCCTGGCCCTGGAGAGAGGGGCTCCTGGACGTGGAGCAGGAGGGAGGTGCAGTGGGCCGTTCCGGCGTAGGGGGGTTTCCTAGTGGAGAGCTGGCCGGGCAGCCCCCAAGAACGAGGCCTCATCCGGGAGGAGTACAGGAGCCCGGATGGCGGGGGCCTAGGGCCCGGGAGCCCGCCCCTCCCAGGACACCCGGGCCTGCACCCTCCAGCGGGCCATCCACAGTCACCCTTCCCAGAGGGCACCGCATCGCCAAGCCTGACCCGGGGCGGGAACGGCCCAGTAGCTGCTGGGCAACTGTTGCGTCACCGGCCGCCGGAAGAAGGGAGGCTGGGAGGATTGGATATGAGGGCTGCTGTCCCGCGGGCAAGGAGGAAGTCCTGCAGCACAGCCTGGGGCCCGGGTGCCCCAGCACTGGCCCCCTCCCTCATGTGCCTCCCACCAGCCCCCACAGCACTTGGGGTGTCCTGGGGGGTCGGGCAGGGCCAGAGGAGGGCCGCGGGGCTGGCGACTGTGTCCTCCTAGACACCACCCTGACCCTGGAGCGTCTCCACGCCGCCCCCGACGCTTACCAGGGTCCCTTGGGAGAGAAAGCCCAGGGCGCCTGGAGGGTCGGCAGCAGGGCCTGGGGAGGCGGGGGGAGACGCTGGGTGAGTCGACGGCAGCCGGGGGCTCCTCCCCCCATGGCCGAGACGGCTGTCCTGGGCCCCCGCGGGCCCGCGGCTCAGCAGCGGCCACCCCCACCCCCAGCCATGTCCGACTATGAGAACGAGGACGCGTGCTGGAGCGCCCTGGAGAGCTTCCGGGTGAAGCTCATCTCCGCCATCGACCCCGCCCGCGTGACGCCCTACCTGCGCCAGTGCAACGTGCTGAGCCCCGACGACGAGGAGCAGGTGCTCAGCGACCCCAGCCTGGTCACCCGCAAGCGGAAAGTGGGTCAGTGCCGCGGGCGGCCGCACTCTGCCCCCCCACCCTGGTCCCCCGACTCTCACCCCGCCTCCGCCCCGTCTGCCTGCCACTATGCCCACTCCCCACACGGCAGACCCCCCTGGGAGCGCCCCAAGGTGGGGCCAGGCTGGCCCTCTCTGCAGCCTCGTGGGCCACCACGTGCGTCCTCTCTGAGTCACAGGAGTGCTCCTGGACATCCTGCAGCGGACGGGCCACAAGGGCTACGTGGCCTTCCTCGAGAGCCTGGAGCTGTACTACCCGCAGCTGTACAGGAAAGTCACAGGCAAGGAACCCACCCGCGTCTTCTCCATGATCATCGGTGAGTGGTGGGTGCAGGCCTGGGGGCACGAGGGGCGGGGGAACCTGGTCCCCTGATGGGTAAACCATGGGTGAAAGGAAAGGAGTGAGCCTCACGTGGGAAGCTGCCAGCTTCCGGCCCTGTGTGGGCATCCCTCCCATCCCGCCGTCCTGAGCTCGTGGAGGGGCAGAGGCTGCAAGAAAGGGAGCCCGAGCCCCAGGGTGGGGCCTGTGGAAGTGGGGAGGCACAGGCTGATGCTTGGCCCAGAGCCCTTTCTACCCAGAAGGCCCTCTGACCTCGCCGAAGCCCTGCCCGAGAAGCCAGCAGGGTCACGTCCTCCCACCTCTCAACCAAGATGACGACAGAATTAGACAGAGATGGACGCCCAGACCCCGGGTCGTCCTGCCCTGGTGGGGTCGGCAGGGTGGGTGGGAACAGGGCCCGGAGGTGAGTCCGCGCCTCAGTTCATCCCCCGGGTGGGGAGCTGACCCCTTGGCCAAGCCGCCTCGGAGCCGCTGGGTCCTCGAGTGGGGGCGCCGTCTGATCCCGCCCGCTCTGCAGACGCCTCTGGCGAGTCGGGCCTGACGCAGCTGCTGATGAGCGAGGTGATGAAGCTGCAGAGGAAGGTGCAGGAGCTGACGGCACTGCTGGGCTCCAGAGACGACCTCGCCGAGGAGCTGCGCGTGAAGGACAGCCTGCTGCGCAAGCTCCAGGAGCGCGTGCAGCGGCTCAAGGAGGCCTGCGAGGCGGGCAGCCGCGAGCTCCAGCGCTGCAAGGACGAGAACTACGACCTGGCCCTGCGCCTGGCCCGCCAGAGCGAGGAGCGCGACGCGGCCCTCACGGGGCACCGCGGGCTGCTGCTGGAGGTGCCTGGGGCGGGGGCGGGGTGGGGCAGGGCGCCCGCCGACACTGACAGCACCCCCGCTCCCCCAGATCGACCGGCTGAAGCACAGCCTCATGAGGGCGGAAGACGACTGCAGGGTTGAGCGCAAGCACACGCTGAAGCTCAGGCACGCCATGGAGCTGCGGCCCAGCCAGGAGCTGCTCTGGGAGCTGCAGCAGGAGAAGGCGCTGCTGCAGGCACGCGTGCAGGGCCTGGAGGCCTCGGTGCAGGTGGGCCTCCGGGCCGGCGGCGGGCTTGGCGGGAGCCGGGCCGTCCCCCACCACCCTCTCCCTTCGCATCCACAGGAGGGGAAGCCGGACCAGGGCCGCCCCCACGTCCAGGTGCCGGAGGAGGACTGGCAGCGGGTGCAGCGGGACCTCCAGCAGCAGGCCGCCACCATCTTCTCCCTGCGCAAGGACCTGCGCCAGGCCGAGGCCCTACGCACCCGGGTAGGCGGAGGGGCCTCGCGTGGGGGTGCTGTCGGGGGCCCAGCCGCAGCCGGGAGCTGCCCTCCACCCCGGGCACTGGAGCTGGCTGTCTAGCTGGCGTGTTCCGCAGAGTGCGGAGGAGAAGGAGACGTTCGAGCTGCAGTGCCTGGCCCTGCGGAGGGACTCCAAGATGTACAAGGACCGCATCGAGGCCATCCTGCGGCAGATGGAGGAGGTCGCCATTGAAAGGGACCAGGTAGGGCCATGCCAGCCTTTTGGGGGAGGCGGTCGTCAAGGTAGCCTTTAATGAGCTCCGATAGAAGCGGTTCCTGCTCGTTCAAAGCCATGAGCGCTGACACAGGGGTGTGTGGCTTAGCTTCAGGGATCGTCGCTGGAGACAGAAGCTGGCTTCCTCCAAGTCTTCCCGCAGCCGCGGCCTTCCTGGCTGGTCACTTAGGGCCGGTTGCCTGGGCTGACCTCAGCGTCCCCATTGAGGAGGGTGGGCGTGAGAGCGCGTGGGGTGTTCGCTCTGAAGAACATCACACGGCCGTCAACGATCGTGTTCTCGGTGCCGAGCGCGCCCGTGAAACAGGAAACATGGGAGCGGGGTGGCCGGGGGCACTTCGGGGGAGGCGGTCATCTCCTTTATGTTTTCTGAACAGTCCGCATTTCCCATAGTGAACCTGGGTCATGTTTACAAACACCCCAAACGTGAGAGCTATCCTCAGGGAAGAAGGGAAGGGGCCGCCGCTGGCCCTTCCTGGCCCCTCCGCAGCCTCGTTGCTGGAAATTCTCCCGGGAGCGTTGCTAGAAATCAAACTGTGCTGAGAAGTGAGAGATCGGGAGGGGAAATGAAAGCCGGGGGGAGGTGTGCGTGTGCGTGTGTCCTGGGGCGCGGGGCCAGGAGGCTCAGCAAGGGTCCCACCCCGACGCCTGCCCTGCCCCCTCTGCCTGCAGGCCACCCTGATGCGGGAGGAGCTGCACGCGCAGCACGCACGCAGCCTGCAGGACAAGGACGCGCTGCGGAAACAGGTCCGCGAGCTGAGCGAGAAGGTGGACGAGCTCCAGCTGCAGCTGTTCCAGCGCGAGGGCCAGCTGCTGGCCGTGGAGGGCAAGCTCCGGCGGCAGCAGCTGGACGCGCTCATCCTGGTGGGCCTCCGCAGGGTCGGCCCTGCCACGGGGGTGCTGGAGGGGGGCAGAGGGTGCAGCCACGCAGGAGCAGGTGTGTCCTGGAGGCCACAGAGCCCCGGGGAGGAGCCACCAGGGGTCCCTGGCCCTTCCTGAGCCCCTCCTCTCTCCGGAAGGTTGGCTCCTCGCCAAGCCCCCCCTGGAGGGTTGCTGCAGGGCTGGCGCAGCTCAGGGCCGGGCACGATGAGCGGGCAGGGAGGCACATTCTGGCCAGGCCCAGCTGGGAGGGGCTTCCTTGACAGTGGGCCCGGCCCGGGACCCCACCCCACGCCCAGGAGTGGCTCAGTTCCCTCACAGCCTGCTGACGGACCCCTATTCTGTGACTGCAGAGCTCCGACCTGGAGGACAGCTCACCCAGGAATTCCCAGGAGGTGAGCGTGACTGCAGGTCACGCCCGCGCGGGCTTCACCGGACGCTCTGGGCCACAGCCTACGCCAGACCACAGGCCCGTACGGAAGCTCTGGGAGCTTGGCGTGCACTGCCTGCCCTCTGCTCCGTGCCCACCTGGGCAGCAGAGGTCCCTCCCTGAGAGGCTGGCACCCGGGGACAGTGGTGGGGACAGCAGCCCGGGGTGGGCAGCATGGACCATCAGGTCCGCTCCTGGCAGGGCGGCGGTCTGATCGCCCCATGTCTCTTGGGAAGTTCTTGCCCCCTCAGGACCTGGAGGATACCCAGCTCTCAGACAAAGGTGAGGACACCCGCCGCCTGTCCCGGAGGAATCTGACCAAGGCCTCCTCGTGGTGGCAAGTTGGCTCCTGTCTTGACCTTCAGTACACACGCTGCATGATGCTGGTGCCGGGGGATGCGCGCCCCAGCCCTGGCCCCATGACCTTCACGCCTCAGTTCAAAGACGGGCACATTGGGGCTCAGAAGGATGAGCAACCCCCAGAAAGCGGACAGGAGCCCCCTTTGAGCCTGGGGCCCAGGCTCGGTCAGCTTCCACTTGGGCCCGGGGATGCTGAGAGGAGGGGCACCCGCCCTCTGGAGCAGGGAGCGGGGCAGTGGCCACTGCCCAGGTGCGGCCTCCCAAGAAGTAGGGACAGACAGGGAAGGGGGTACAGCTCCGGGTGACCGCAGTGGGGGCTTCAGGCGGCGGAGGCGGGATCACTCTGCCTGCCTAGACACAGGGCGTGGGGTGGCCCCGGGGGGATGATGAGGGGCTGGCTCCGAAGCTGGGTGTCAGATGGGAATTGGGGAGGGTGGGGGCTGGGTGGGGGGAGGGGCGCTACCGCAGAGGTAGCGTGTGAAGCCAGACAGACTTCCTCAGCATCAGACCCCAGCTGCTGGGGGCGCCGAAAGAGGAAGAGGCAGCAAATGGAGAAGTAAGGACTCGGTCCCTCTGCTGCCGCCCAAAGACGCAAGCTTGAAGCCACCGAGCCCCCACGAGGGACGGGCAGGAAGGACCCACAGGCCACGAGTGGGCAGTGAAGGCCGCTGGCCAGCCTGGGAGCCCCAACCCTGGGCTGGCATGGCGCCTTGCAGGAGGTGGGGCAGGCTCCAGGGTAGAGGCCAAGGAGGAGGGAAAGGTGTGAGCTTCAGGGGAAGACCTGGGCCTGGGCCGCCCCCACCCCCATGTCCCCAAGACCTGGGATCCATACCCGCCCCCCACTGTGGACAGTTCTGGAGAGCCAGCCCATCAGAGCACTTTGTCTGAGGGTCCTGAGCCTTGGGCCCTTCCAGATATGGAGGGAGCCCTAGGACCCCAGCTCCTGCTCCCAGGGCACCTGAGCCATCTACTCGGGGGGTTAGAAGTGAACGTTGAGTCCCCGTGTCTACACAACGGGAATCCTGGCAGGTCCAAGTGAGGACCCAGGAGGTGGCACAGGGCGGGCCCAGGTTGAGGAGGTAAGAGGTACCAGCCAGCGTGACCCTGGCAACAGGGCAGGACGGACAGGCACTCTCCCTTCCAGGCAGCCTGGCCATCGGGGAGAGCCCGGAGCAGCCGTCTGTGGCTCTGCAGGAGGAACAGCTATCACTGACCCCAGAGGTAAGGCTGCCTGGGGTCCCTGGGAGGCCCCTGGGGAGGTTCTCAGCCTGGACACCGGAGAGTGATTCCTCCACCTGGACACCCAGGGGCTGATCCCAGACTCTGCCCACGGGCTCCTGGGGTGTGGGTGTTTGGAAAGTGAGGTGAAGCTGAGGCTCCTCCATTTGTGGACAAAGCTGGGCAGGGGGCAGGGAGCAGTCCAGGTCTTCTGGACAGGGCTCAGCGTTAAGTGAGTGGAACTCGGCCTCCCTGTCCACTGCACTGAGCCTGACAACAAAAGGGGTCACCCCAGACACTGTAGTGGAAGGAATCCTGGCCTGGAGCCGTGGGTCCCCGGGCCCGTCGTGTCATCTGAAAAGAGGGACAGCGCACCCAGCCGACCTGGTCCCCAGTGCGCAGCCCCAGGGCCGGGAGTGGGGCCCACAGGCCGAGCCTCGCCCCTCCTCCAGGACGCAGGTCTGAACGGCCGGGAGCCCCCAGAGAAGGAGAAGGGCCGGCGGCGCCTCAAGGAGAGCTTCGAGAACTACCGCAGGTGGGCCCGCGCGGGCGGTGGGTGGGGCTGCGGGCGGGGGCCTCGTGCGAGCCCACGCCCGCCTGCGCTGTCCGGTCTCCCGCAGGAAGCGGGCCCTACGGAAGATGCAGCTCGGCGCGCGGCAGGGGGAGGCGGACGGAGAGAACACCACGGGCAGCGACAACACCGACACCGAGGGCGCCTAGCCGGCCCCCTCGTCCAGCCCTCCCCGTCGCGGGAGGGGGCGCGGCCCCCCCAGGCCGCCTCTTCGTCGGCGAGCACGGGCGGGTTCTGTGGGACGCGCACACGTGCCGCGACCTTAAAGTGCAACCTTGTCAATAAACTACCGCGGTCCGGACATCGCCGCCTCCAGTGGTCTCGGTCCAGCGCGCCTCTTCCGACGCCGCGCCGGCCAGCACGCGCCGCCGGCCGCCAGGGGGCAGCGGAGCTCACCGCCGGCCGCCAGGGGGCAGCAGAGCACTGCCCGCCCACCGGCGCCGGAAGCCGGGGAGGGTCGCTTCCGCCGCTGCCCGCTTCCAAGATGGCAGCGGGGCGGGGCGGCCGGCGGGCGGCATGCTGCGGGCGGCGCTGAGCCACGTGCCGATACTGTTGAGCCGCGCGCGGCCCCGCGGGCCCGGCCCGAGGTGGCTGTGGGGTCGCCGGGCCCGCCTGCAGGCCGCGGGGACAAGGCGGGCCTGGGGGTGGGGCTGGCGGCGCTTGAGCTCCGAGCCGGGACCCGGGCCGGCGCACTACCAGCTTGTCTACACCTGCAAGGTGGGCCCGTGGCGGAGGCGGTGCCGGAGGGGAGGGGCCCGGACCCGCATCTGGCGCGCGACGGTGTTGCGGAACTGTGAGGGAGGGTGGGGCCATCCACAGGGGGCGGGACCTCCCTGAAGGGGTGGGGCTATCATTCGGGGGCGGATCCATCTGGGAGAGGGCGGGGACGCGCGAAGAGCTGGGGCTACCAGTGGGGGCGGATCCTTCCGGGGGTGGGGCTAAGATGGGGCGGGGCCTTCCAGAAGGGGTGGGGCTATCACTTGGGGTGACAGATTCTTCCGGAGGTGGGGCTAAGCCTTCCGGGAGGGGCGGGGCCGTGTGGAGGGCCTCACTTTGGAGTCTCCCCAAGGTCTGTGGGACGAGGTCCTCGAAGCGCATCTCCAAGCTCGCCTATCACCAGGGTGTGGTCATTGTGACTTGCCCGGGCTGCCAGAACCACCACATCATCGCCGACAACCTGGGCTGGTTCTCGGACCTGGATGGGAAGAGGTGAGGCCTGCCTGGGCAGGGCTGAGGACAGAGGCCTGTATCCCCCGGGCTAGCCTGGTCCGTCCTGAGTCTGTGGCCCCACCCACCGTCCCTGGGGCACCGCCCTTCTAATGAGATTACAGAGCCCAGCTTCCTTGTCAAGAAATGCACGGTTGAACTTGAAATTCAGATGAACCATGATAACTTTTTGGTGGAAGTATGCCCCAAGTATGTGATCTTCTGCCCTAGGCCATCCCACTTTGGCCCTGCTTCACTGCCTGACCTCTGCTCTCAGTACCAGCCTCAGGGGCAGCAGGACCTGGTGACATGTCAGGCCCCCCACCCCCAACTGGAGGGATCAGACTAGGTTGACTCTTAAACAGCTTACCTTTCGCTTTGTGGTTCCTTCCTTCACCCTACAAGGCACTCCTTCCTAAGTATCTGCTATGGGGCGGGGGTCCTAGCATGCACATTTCTGTTCTCTCTGAGGCTGGCTGGCTGCACCAGATGGGGCGGATGTGAGCTAGTGTGGTCCGGGGCTCTGGTCCTGCAGCGTCAGCCTCGCCCCCTTGTGGAGAGCAGTGTTCAGTGAGGGGCAGCGCGCAGTGAGGGACAGTGTTCAGGGGCCTCTTGACCGGGTGGCCCTGGTGCCACACCAGTGCAGGACCCACACACTTAAGCTTGGCCTGGGGTGCCCTTGAGGGCCCGAGACGCAAAACAGCCAAGAAGCGTTACAGCACCTCCCTCTTTCTCAGGAATATTGAAGAAATCCTGGCAGCCAGAGGGGAGAAGGTACGCCGAGTGGCTGGCGATGGGGCCCTGGAGCTCCTTTTAGAGGCTGCGGGGCCCCCCAAACCCACCACTGCTGCGGAAGGGGCTGAGGACCAGGATCCCACCCAGCCCAGCAAGACGGAGGCTAGCTGACCCGTCTTCTGCCTTGGAGAAGGGTGCTCCAGCCCTGGGCCGCTCTGGACGTGCCTGTTTTCCATCAATAAACAGACTTCACTGCAGAGGCTGGGACCTGGGGCTCTCCTGTCATCCCTGCCTCTGGAGTCAGAGTGAGTCACAAGCACGCTGGAGGCCGCATCTGAGTGGGAGGGCTGGATGTTGCAGTCTGAGCCCTACCCCACCCCCACCCCCAGGGCTGCGGCTGTGTGGCCTTGGGCAGGTCTCTTTGCCTCTCTGAGCCTCTGTCTTCCTGTTTTCCGATGAAGATGCTCACAGTGCCACCTTGTCAGGAGTTACAGACGGAAAGACAGGACTCAGGCACAGGGTGGGTCAGCCTTGCCCCAAATGTCAGGACTCGACCTTGAGGCCAGTTAGCCACTGTTCTTCCTGAGGGGCAGAAGCCCCACCATGGGTCCTGTCCCTCTGGCCATGCACAAGGAGGCCCCACAGGTCGTTCTGTGCCACCTAGATGCGCCTGTGAGCTGGTGCCAACCTCAGCCTTGACCCTTGGCCATCAGCCAAGCAACGTCAGCCAACCAGGCTGCTCGCTGTGGCCACAGACAAGCCGGACAGCTGCGGTGGTGAGCGGTTTGGGGGCTGGGCTGCCGTGTGCTTGTCCCCCCGCCCCCAGGCTGTGCGATTTGTCTCCCAGCCTAGCTTGACTGCTTTCTCAGGATGTTCCTGTGTTTATGAAAGCATGTTTATTTCCAGAAGTGTTCTGGGCTGTGTGACCTTCAGCATTAATCACCAGCCACAGTCTTACCAGATCCCCACAGGATCCGAGCTCCTGACAGCCGCCCCCGTGGGCACGGGCCTGGGTATTGTTCTCTGGGAGCTGGCAGCCCATGCTCTGTCTTGATTACCCGCCCTGTCCTTCCCGTGGTGAACAACCCCCTATTATCCTGCCCAGAACCTCCTGTGACATTTGCGGAGTCAGTCCTGGAGGCTGAGCCAGCCCCCAGGCCTGCTTCTCCACGAAGGCCCTGAGGGACCTCTGGCCTTGGAGCAGCAGCGTGGGGGCAGGGCTTCGCTGCCTGCGGAGGGTTGGGGGCCGATCTGGGGAGGCCCAGGGAGCGGACTGGATGGTGAGTGCGTACAGCATCCCAGGAGTGCCCCCAGCGCAGACCCTCCTTCCCTGGGCAGTTTGGACGTGTTTGCTCGCCATGCCCTTTCCTGTCTGCCTTCCGACCCTGAGCTCCTCGGTCTGAGCCTGGAGGGCAGGGCAGGCCCTGGGGACAGTAGGGCGCATGCTCCCAAGGCAGGCTCCAGACAACTCGGGGTGGCCCCCACGCCCAGAGCCACTGAAAGCCTCCGCACCAGCGGGGCAGGCGTGTTGGTCCTGTCTCACTGTGCTCCCCCCCGGAAACCCCAGGAAAGGCCCCTGCCCTTTTCCTCCCCCTGCCTCCTGACTGACCCCGGCACTCCCCCGGGTGGCCTGTGAGCATCAGCGGCTCCGAGCGGCCTTGTCCCCGGTCGCTGGCCTCACCACAGTCTGGTCACCGCCACCGTGCTGTCCCTTCTCAAGGCGCCTGGCTCTCTTCCCTTCTCACCCCAGTCCAGGACCTTCTCCAAAGCCTCAGTTATGTTTTCCGCCTTGCAGGCTGATTCTTTACCAGCTGAGCCACCAGGGAAGCCCCAAAACATCACACTAGGGAGTCGAGTGTCTGGGCCAACCTCTGGTCGTCCTGTAATCCTCCAGGTGTGGTCTGGACATAGAAAGCCTCTGAGGACAGCTGGCTTGGGAATGCTGGCTTCCAGGCCATCAGACAACCTTGAGCCTTTAGCATTCTGATCTGGCTGGGAGCTGCTGAGACTCGGTGCCCCTGTGTTCCTGCTGGCCGAGTGCCAGGCTTCCTGGGCACTGAGAACTTTCTGGGAGTGGGGGAGGGCTCGCCTTTCCCCGTGGGGGCCTCGCCGTCCCCCTCCCTGCATTTTCTCCTCCATCAGAGTGTTCTGACCCCACCCTGCAGGCTCTGCCCACACTTTCCCCTCCAGCCCGGTTCCTCCTAGCTGACCCCAGCCTCCCCACTCCTATGGGTGCCTCCCTCGCTGTCCAGCCTGCTGTGGCCAATGTAGGGGGGCAGGGAGCAGCGGGTCACCGGGCTGAGGGGAGAGGCCTCTCGTGCCCGCTCCCCAGTCCCCAGGCTGGTTTCCTCAGTGGCGCCTTCCCAGACCGCTTCGCCGGGCTGGCCTCTGCGGTGGGGGGCGTGGCATCGGGTCTGCTGACCTCCCTTGCTCTGAGGTGGCCGTCGGGTGCTGGGCAGGTGGGCCACAGCTCTGCGGGCTGCTGGAGCCTGGATGGGAGCAGCCAGCCCCTGCCTGGGAGCAGTCAAGATGGAGCCACAGCACCTGGTGGGCTGGCTGGTGCCCCCGAGGCTCGGTCGGGCACCGTGCTGCAGGCATCCGAGGCTGGGGTGCTCTGGTGAGTGGGCGGTCTGACCGGGCCCACCTGCCGTCTGCCCACCATGCAGGTGGGCACTGGGGTGGCTGCACCAGGCTGGTGCCACCTGGTGGTCTGGGGTCCTGTTCTGGGGCGGGGCCTCCTGCTGGCATACTCTGACATTGCTGCTGCCCGCACCGAGCGGGTGGCCGGGCCGGCCTGCTGCCGTGGCCGTGCCTGTGGGGAGAGGGCTCTTCTCTCCGCGAGGCTGGAGTGCAAGACCGTCCTGTCCTAGCTCCTGCCTCCTGTGGTCCTGGCACCCACGGCTTCAGATGTGGCCAGAGGGATGGATGCTGTTCCAGGGCCCTGCCGGTGCCCCTCTGAGTGCCGGGCTCCAGTGCCCAGGGATCTGGTGCGCCCCTCTCCCGCGAAGCGTCCTGGACGCAGCCTGGGACCCCTGGGGCTCCCCCGCCCCCAGGGGATCCCATCGCTGGAGTGTTGTCAGGAGCACCGGGGTGGGGGGTCCTCTGCGTTCCAGGATGGGTCTGCCTTTCCCAGCGGGCACCTCCCGGGCAGAAGTCTCCTGTTGCTCCCCAGCCTCCTGCTCAACCGCCCCCCCCCCCCCGGTGGGCCCTTGACCTTGGCCTGGTAGACAGACCCCTGCCCTGGCTCTGGGAACACTTTCTCCCTCTGAACACCAGAGGAGCCCACACGGTTACCTCCCAGGCGTGGTCCCTGAGTGGACTGAGGTGGGGTCTCAGCTGGGGGAGTGGGCCCTAGTCAGCCTGGCCTGAGGCCTGGGCCCTGAAGGTTCCAGAACACCATGTCTGTAGCCAAGACTTAGGGTCCAGAGATGCAGGCAGGGAGCCAGGCAGGCCCCCGTTTCCATCTGCCCTTGGTCAGCAACCCCTCCTGCAAGCTGGGAGGTGGTGGGGCTCCCAGCAGGGCACTGGGTCAAGGCCAGGGGTGCAGCACACACCCCAACCGCCAGCCGCACTGTGTCCCCAAGACCTCTCCCCATCCCCTGGTGGCACAGAAGCCCCAGGGCTTCACCATGTGGATCCGCCAGACCATCCTGGTCAAAGGGGCCTGGAATGAAGCCTTCTGGGCAGGGCCCGGGGCTGGCTCAGCCCAGGAGAGGCCGGAGACACCTGGGCTCCAACCCCAGCATCCCCACAGGCTGTGTGTCCCTGGGGCTGCTGCTTCACCCCCCCGAGCCCTGGCCCCCTCAGAGATGGGGACAGCAGGGACAGAGCCCATGGCAGGGGTGGGCGGGAGGAGGGGCAGCCTGGGTGGGCCGGTTTGCTGACCAGGTGAGGCCGCCACTGGGCCCCCAAGACGACAAAGACCCTCGCCAGCTCCCATCCCGACACAGATGACATCCACTTGGCAGACTTTTATTTTTTCAGGAAAAACAAGAACAAATGTACCTCTTGGGTTGGAAAGGACCCGTTAACATGGCAAACACACGTGTGAGCAATAAATACGCACCTACGTTCAGGCGTGAGGGTGGCCCAGCCCTGTCCTCTGACCCCACACCCGCAACCCCACCCTCGCCCTTGGAGGCCCCCTGAGCTCCCCAGGCTGTACAGAGCGGCAGGGGTGCAGTGGCCTCCTTGCACTCACTGAGCAGGACCCTGGGGCTGGGTAGGGTGCCAACCAAGAGAAGGAGCCGCCTCGTGCCCACGACGGTCGCGGTCTCCCAGGGGGCCTGTCTTCTGCCCGATCCCTAGGGCGGCCCACCCCGCAGGAGAAGGGGATGATGTCACTTGCCCTGCGAGGTGGGGTGGGGGCTGGTTGCTCCACCCGCCCTGCTGATGGCCAGTGGGGCGGACCTTTGCCAGCTGGTGTGCCCAGAACCAGGCCGGCTCAGTTCCTGGGCTCCTGGGCTTGGAGTTGAGGAAGGTGGCAGGCCTCCCGGCCCCGCAGGCTCATGATGACATGCCTGGTGGGGTCCGGGGGCCTGTGTTGGAGGAGCACTGCCCTCTCAGGCTGCAGGCTTTCCGAGTCTGCCTGTGTCCTCCTCCTCCAGCCCCAGCAGGAAGCAGGGGACAGGGCCTGGGAGGGGAGCCCTCCCCAGGGGTGAGGCTGGACTGGGGTGAGCACACCTGTGCTCAGCACACTGGGGCCAGCTTCCAGAGAACAGAAATGCCTGTCACTGGTGGCCCCAGAGAGGAGGCTTCAGAGACGCCTCTGGGGGTTGGGGGGGGTGGTGGGCAGCGGGGCTTCACATTTGGCCGGGCGGGGGGCAGGGAGAGAGTGGAGAGGATCCGGACAGCACCGGGGCTTTGGAGCCAACATGCTGAAGCCCGGCCCGGGGCAGGGCGAGGGTGAGGGCAGGGCTGCGGGAAGCCACGTACCACGTGGGGCAAGCGCGGGACAGGAGCGAGCCCCGGCCCGAGCCCGCTGCCCTGGGTGGGGGCACAGAGGGGGCTGGGTGCCCGGCGTCCGGCGCAGTGGGCGAGACCGCGTGGCTCAGAGCCTGCCCTCAGCCGTGGCCTCAGGAGGCTTCTGGGGGGGGGAAGGGGGTGTGGGCATCCTGGACGTTGGTGAGCACACCCCACCCCAACCCCGTCCAGGACTGAGGGGTGGGGGCCAGGCCTGGCTGTGGGCGCCTTAGCTGGCACCGGGCTGGCACTGCTGCCGGGGCTCCGGGGGCCCGCCCACCTCCTGCTCTGGGCTCCCGGCAAGGTCCACCCGCTGTTCGTCCATCCGCTTGGCCTGGACCCTCTGGATGAGGCTGAAGAAGTCCTCGTCGGGCATGGTGGGGCCGCGGGGCGGCACGTCCGGGGGAGGGCAGCGCTGGTCGTCGATTCTGGAGGACTGGGCAGATACACACGTGCAGGTTGGCGCCTCCCGCTCCCAGCCTTCGGGGCCCCGGCCCAGGGCTCAGGCACCTCAGGGCCTGCTCCAAGCGGGGGCCGCCGTCCAGTGGCAGTGCCCGCTCAAGCCTGAGAGCCACTCAGGCCACCTTGGGCCTCCCTGGGCATCAGCTCCCGGAGGCAGACCTGGGAGCCAGGACCCCAGAACGGCCCTTGCAGGGAGCCACAGGGTGTGACCGGGCCGGACATGGGGCTGTGCAGGCGGCCTCCCAGGTCCGCTCCTGAGGCCCCCAGGCCTGGGGTGTTCTCGAGCCGCAGGGACAGGGTAGGGCAGCGTGGAGCTCCCCAGGGCCCCGTGGAGTCAGGGGGCCCAGGGGGCGGCAGGGCTTCTCTGCAGGGTCTGGCACAGAAGGGCTGGGAGCCGGCGCAGTGCCCAGAGCGCACGTGCGTGTGGGCGGGGGGCTCGGGGGTTCTCGGAAGGGGCTGGTTTGGAGGCTCCGCGGACTCGCCCAGGGCGATGCTGTCCTCTCCTCTGTGGGGATGAATGTCACATCTGGAAACTTCCCAGCTTCCTGCATGGGTGGGGGTGGACGGGCGCTGGGGCTGCCCCCTCCCTAGCCACTTCCCCGGGGGTTCCCAAACCCCTGCCTGGACCCGTGGGTGGTCAGACCCCTCGTGTCCTCCACGCTCCAGGATACAGCCTGGCCCTCAGTTTTCTCCATCCAGAGGTGGACGGCTGGTGGGGTACCCCAGGCCATGACCCCGGGGGCCCGGTGATTCCCCCCAGCTCACCTCCTGAGCTCGAGGGAGGGCCGGCCCGGGGTGCACAGGGCTGAGCAACCACGGGCACTGGTAACACCGGCTGAGCCAGCCAGCGGGGGCTGGTCCCCCAAGACACCCTGAGACAGAAGGACCAGGTCCCCAGCCAGGAGGGGGCCTGGACTAACCCCGGCCAGGGGCGCAGATGGGGCGGGGGGAGCCCCTGGGCTGCAGACCCACCTGGCACTTAATGAGCATGTTGAAGAACTCATCCCCCGGCTCCTGGGGTTCCCCATCACCACGCAGGTGGCCCAGGTTGTTGTGGGTGATGCGCAGGCCAGGCAGGCTGCCCACGCTGGCACGCTGGTCGTCCAGCCGGCGGCTCTGGGAGCTGGCGATGAGGTCAAAGAACTCCTCGGTCTGTGGGGAGGCCGTCAGCGAGGGCTGGGCTGCAGGGCGCCAGAGGTCAGGCCGGGGAGGCAGGGACCCTGCCCAGGGGCCCCCAAGAACGCCTCTGCCGACCCCAGACCCTGGCTGCTCTGTCAGCCCTGCAGGGCCCCCCCCCCGGGGAGGGGGAAATGCAAAGAGCCCAGCCTCCCACGCCTGTTCCCTGCACGACCCGGCGTGTCCCAGGGCACGGGAGGATGACAGGTTTCCAAGGATTGCAGCCCAGGGCTCCCGGTGACAGGGGCACCTTGCAGCTGGCCCGCCCCGCCCTCGGAGCCTGCAGCGGGGTGGGGACCGACTCACCGACCCTCCCCTCCAGGGTTGGGGTGGCTGTGGCTTCGGCGGCTGCGGGCTGGCCGTCCTCCAGGGGGCAGCGCTGGTCGTCCATGCGGCTGCTCTGGAACTTGCTCAGCAGGTCGAAGAAGCACTCCTCGTCGGAAGACGGGGCCCGGGGGATGCTCTGCGGGCCGGGCGGGCAGTCGGCACTGGCTCCAGGCCAGCCACAGGGTGGTCCTGCTGTCCCGCGTGGACCCCCGGACACGCCAGGAGGCTGCTCGGCTCAAACCAAGGTCCGGACCCTCCTCTCGCGCCCGCCCCGCAGCCCCAGCATAGTTCTCCCCGACCTCTCCCCTGCCTCAGCCACCGCTCCGTCCCGGTCTCCTTCAGCCTCCCCAGACACGACACTGGTGTGCCTCCCCGCACTGGCAGTCACCACCACCCACCAGCAGCCTCCCTGTGCCCCGGGCCCCCCCGGGCACTCGTGTCTGCTCCCTGCAGTGAGCACCACCCGTGCCTGTGTGCCTCTGGAGCCCTGGCACCCAGCCTGGCACTCACCACCGTCTGCTAAATGAACAGACGAGCAAGTGGGTGAGCGACTAGGCCCTCAGCAGGCGGGGAGCCTTTACAGCGGCTCCACACACTCCAGCTGCCAGGGCCCTGCCAGTGACCCAGGAGGTGCCAGCCCCAAAGGCAAGGAACCCGACCTGGGAGAGCTGAGGGCGTGTGTGTTCCACCCCAGCCTCACTCTGGACCCGTTTATAAAATCCCCAATCAGTGGGCAGGCCCGGAGGACAGCTCAGGTGGGGGCTGGGACCGTGGGCTGGGGCTGAGGTCAGGCTAGAGGCGTGGTGCCGTCATCCCCGACCCCCCTCCTCCGAGCACTGGCCAAGGGCTGCGTGCAGCGGCCCGGGGTCTGCTCCAGGTCGCTGTGGCAGGGCGAGAGCCAGGACGCCAGGCTGGAGTCCTGGGGGAGATGCCCGCAGTGGGCATCAGTGTGCACTGGCGAGCACCAAGGCTGGGGTGAAAAGGCCCCCCCAGTGGGGTCGGGATGGGAGGGCCAGGGCCACGGTTCTGGGCTAGGGGGTGGGATGAGGTGGACAGGCATGAGACCAGGTCACTGAGGCAGGCTGAGTCCCACCTGGCAGGGGGCGCTGGGCAAGCCCACTTCCATTGGCCTCAGTTTACACCCTGTGGAGGGCATGTCGGAAATGCAGGACCCCCAGCGCTCTGGACAGCCCGTCGCCCGCCCCTCTCATGGGGAGGAGGCTCGGTCCTGGAATACAGCTCTGGCTGTAGACCCATTTCGGCCTCCACTGGCCAACGTGAGCACGGTGGGGCAGGGCAGGAGCCGAGCGGGTGGCTCTCGAGGAGACCCTGCTAAGGCTCACGCTCTCAGGTTACCCCCTTCCTTACCCCCTGCTTGATCAGGGCAGGCCCAGAGCCAAGGCTGGGGGTTACAGTTCGGAGTCCTGCCTTGCAGGGCTCTGCTCTCCTGCGGGTGCCCACAGAGCCTGAAGGGAAGGGACAGCCCACACCGACCAGCCCAGAGCGGCCCTGGCTGGGGGACTTGCTTCACCTCATCAGGGCCTTGGGGACCTGCAGAAAGCGGCCGGGGGCCGGGGTCCAAATGTGAACTGGAGGGGATTTTGCACAGGGCTCTGCTTGCAGGCTGGTGGGGGCCCTGGGCTGATGGGTGAGGGTTGAGCACAGCCCCGCCCCACTGCAGGGGACAGCTGGTGCTCCCAGCCCCCAGCCCACCTCTGGCCCCGGCTGGGGTCTCCCAGGTGAACCATGGGCCAGGCCCCTCCCAGGAGAGGGGTGACCCGGGGGGCGTCCACGTCACTCGACATGTGTGCCCCAACACTCCTCCAGCCTCCTGCAGGCTGAAGCTCAGACTCCAGGGAGGCACCTGGAGTGGGCAGGTTGCTGAAGGCCCCTCCACTGCGGCCAGGGCTGGGCTGAGACGGCCCCCCTCCCGGCTGTTCCACAGCGCCATCCCAAGCCGGGCTCCCCAGGTGCTGCGCCAGAGCCACCTCAGCCCAGAACCCGGGACCAGCCCGGGGCCTGGCAGCTGTCCTCCCCCAGAGCCCAGGAACACCTGTGAAGGGTGGGCGCCTCTCGAGCTGGGCACTGCTGGACTGAGGCCACAGGCGGAGGGGGAGGCCCATGCCCTTCTCTCGGGACAGAGCCCTGCACCCCAGCAGGGCGCACCTGGGGACCCGGGCGCCCCCCACGCTTCCCCACCCTCTCCTTAGCCCAACTCGGTCTTTCTGTCCAGAAGTCAGGGCTCCTTGAGGCTCACTCCAGCCCCTCCTGCAGAAGCATCAGCCCACCTTCTCCCTGGGAGGAAGGAGCTGGCCCTGGTGGAGTGAACCCTCCCCATCCCCAGCCCGGGTGGCCCCCTCCAGCTGGGCCAGCTGCCCAGGACAGAGGGCGGGGACCAAATGCCCTGGACTTGCCCCACGGTGCCAGCCCCCCGGGGAACTGCACTGGCTGACCATCCACCCACCCTGGCCCCCAGGCGGGAACGCTTGGCCACCTGAATCCGGTTCCCACAGGCCACGAGCCTCCACCGCGCTGGGGACCCCACACTCACGTGGATCCACAGCCGCTCCAGCGGCGGCCAGGTGGATGGGGCGCAGGACCACGTGGAGCCTGGGCAGGAAGCCAGGGTCCCTGCTGGGCAGCCCTGCCTGCAGTGCCCAGCGCCGCCTCACCACCCAGACCCACCCAGCACTGTCAGCCTGATGCTTAAATAGGCCCCAGGATGAGGGCACCTCCCCATCCCCGCCCACCCCCGCTGCACACACACACAGACACAGACACTCTCTCCATGAAAATTCAGAGATGGGGTGCGTGCGCCCGTGCACACACACACACACAGACACACACTCACTCTCTGTAAACACTCAGAGATGGATCGCGTGCATGTGCACACACACACACACGCACACTCTCTGTAAACACTCAGAGTTGGATCGCGCGCACACACACACACGCACACTCTCTGTAAACACTCAGAGTTGGATCGCGCGCACACACACACACGCACACTCTCTGTAAACACTGAGATGGATTGTGAGCATGTACACACACACACACACTCTCTCTGTAAATACTCAGAGATGGATCGCATGCACGTGCGTGCACACACACACACTCTGTAAACACTCAGAGTTGGAGCGCGCGCACATACACACACACGCACACTCTCTGTAAACACTGAGATGGATTGTGAGCACGTGCACACACACACACACTCTCTGTAAACACTCAGAGATGGATTGCGTGCGTGCACACGCACACACACACTGTAAACACTCAGAGTGGGGCGCACGCGCATGCGTGCACACACACACATGCACACTCTCTGTAAACACTCAGAGTTGGATCGCGCGCACACACACACACGCACACTCTCTGTAAACACTGAGATGGATTGCGAGCATGCACACACACACACACACTCTCTCTGTAAATACTCAGAGATGGATCGCATGCACGTGCGTGCACACACACACACTCTGTAAACACTCAGAGTTGGAGCGTGCGCACATATACACACACGCACACTCTCTGTAAACACTGAGATGGATTGCGAGCACGTGCACACACACACACACTCTCTGTAAACACTCAGAGATGGATTGCGTGCGTGCACACGCACACACACACTGTAAACACTCAGAGTGGGGCGCACGCGCATGCGTGCACACACACACATGCACACTCTCTGTAAACACTCAGAGTTGGATCGCGCGCACACACACACATGCACACTCGCTGTAAACACTCAGAGATGGATCACGTGTGTGCGCACACACACACGCAGACTTTCTGTAAACACTCAGAGATGGATCACACTCACGCGCGCGCACACACACACTCTGTCTCTCCATAAACACTCAGAAATGGACCATACGTGCATGCACACACATGCACACACTCTCTCCGTAAACACTCAGAGATGGATCTCCCTGAGCTTGGAGCCTCGGGCGGTCACTGCAGCGGGGTGGGGGTGGGACCTGTCTGGGGAGCACCTTCCCGCGGACAGCAGCCCCTGCTTCCTGCCTGAGCTGGCCCAGCGTGGGGAGGAGACAGAGGGTGGGGTCCTTCCCTGTCCTGGGCCTTGGGGGCTCCCTGCACAGTTGCCTCCCAACGCAGCAGACCCCTCGACCTCTGCCTGGCCTCAGACTAAGACCCCTCAGCCAGAGCAGCCTCCTGGGCCTCCTGCTGCCCCAGGAGGCGTCCCTTTCTGCTCTTGGAGGACTCTGGGGTCAGTGTCCGCCTGGCCTGGGGTCGACCACCCAAGGTCTCTTGGGGAGGCAGCTGTGAGCCCCGCAGGAGAGGCAAGGATGGAATGGGCACACCAGAGCGCCTTCCTGGGCCCCTCTGTCCAGCCCCCTCCACCAAGGGCTCAGAGCTGCCGCGGGGACTGGGCCTCCGAGGCTGCCTCTTTTCAGGTGCCTGCTGGACACGAGGCTCAGCCTATCGGGGTCCGGGCCTCCAGCCCAAGAAGCCAGGCTCTGAACTCCAAGTTGTGGGATCTTTCTTCAGGGGCACCGCCTCGGCCTGCAGCCCCACCTTCTCCTCTACAGGGCCCCGCCTGGGGGTGTCAGGGGCCGATCCTGAGAAACCCCAGCCCACCATTCCCCACTGGAAGCCCTCAGGCCATCTCCTTCCCTCCCGGGGGCTCAGGTCCCCTCCAGGGCTGTGGTGAACAGGCACCCGTGACACCCTGCCCCTCGGAGGCCACCTGTCTGGCAGAAGGAGTCCCCAGACTGCAGGCGTGCAGAGCGGCTGGACCAGTGGACGGGCAGGTCGGCTGGGCTGTGTCTGGGCGGCCTGCGCCCACCTCCTCAGATCCTGCCTTCGGGGCCCCAGGCTCTGGGGCCCCACATGGGAGGGTGGGGTTTACGGCTTTGGCTCAGGTGCCTCTTGGGGACGCCTTCCAAAACTGCCCTTGTGCCGGGAGGCAGGTATGGCTGAAGGGTTCGCGAGAGTCAGACTAGTCTCTGCACTTCCTGCTGCAGGGGCGGGGGGTGCTGCTAAGCAGCTGGGGTGCAGGCTCTGTCCCCCCCCAGCCCCTGTCTCACAGCACGGACAACCATCAGCTGGCATGTACAGTCCTGGGTGAAGCCAGGCGGTGGGGCAATGAGCACAGGCCAGGCCTTCCTGCTCCTGAGCCCACCATGGCTCCCCGGCACCCTGGCCGAGTCCTGTCCTGCCCAGTCCTCTCTGGCTGGGCCACTCCAAGATGCCCCCAACCTTCAGGGCTGACACGGCCCTGCTCCCAAACCCCTGTCCCAGGACAAATACTCGGGCCTCTCAGACCACCTAGTCAGACCCCGAAGTCGCTGCTGCGCTGGGGACAAGGTCCTTTCACAGCCTGGGCCCCAGGGGCTAAGGGGGAGGGCCAGGGCCAGCCCCTTTCCCACGGGTAGCATCAGCAGCAAGCAGGCCCTCTCACCTGGGGCCCAATGGAGCCCCAAGCAGGAGTCCCAGGACCTTCCCCGGCCCCACGCCCTTCCCTCATCCCACTCCACGGACACAGACTCTGGCCATCGGCCAGCCGTCCAGTGGGGCTGGGGTGAGGTAGAGTCAGCGGAGGCCACCCCAGGCTCGTGGGAAGATGGGTGCAAAGCATCTAAGAATACCCAGCACAGCACCCACGGCCTGTGGAGGCTGGGAGGTGCTGACTAAGCCCCTGAAAGAACTATTTTTAGACTAATTCTCGGAGATTTGGACCCAGGGGTTCTGCAAGGGGGGAGGGCTCCAGGCTGACCTCTGAACCTGCACCCATCGGGGCATGTGCCCCTCTGTGCCCCCTGTACCTTGACCAGACCCTGAGGGCCTGGAGAGGCCAGCTAGGCGCCCGGGCACAGTGGAACTGCTGCTCGGCAGCAAGAAGCCCGCCCCTCCCCCTGTGCCCCCGTCTGTCTGCCTACCCCATCACCCGTCCGTCCCCGTCCATCTGTCCACCCAGCCCGTCCATTCATCTCTGCACACTGTGTCCCCAGGATGGGGCTGCTGACGGGGCCCGAGGACCTGAGCGGCACCCTAAGCTGTCCTGAGACCCCTCCTGGGCTGCCTGCAGTCCCTGCAGTGAGGCCTCCTTCCGGCCAGTGAGTCAACACCGCACTGAATGCCCTGGCCTTTCAGCAGGACCTGTGTCCACCAGGAGCCAGGGGTCAGCAAAGACCCACGACCTCAGCCCCTGGAGAGACCCTGGCCCGGCCTCCAGGCGGGTGGGGCAGGGTGGGCGGTGGAGCCCCCGACCAGCGCCCGGGGAGGGGTCACCTACCGTGCGAGGCAGCTGCACCCGGACGTCCGCGCTGTCCAGCGGGGAATGGCTGCCCTCCCGCGGCCTCCTCTCAGCCGCGTCAGGCCCTTCTTGGTACTTCCTGCTCCTCACGGGGAGAGGGAGCAAGTCCCTGCTGGGCCCCCGCCAGTCCCCCGAGTGGTGGCTGTCTCCATTTTGCTCCTGAGGGGGGAAGGCTGGGCATGGCCAGTGGTTCGAACCAGTGCTCCCCAGCACGGGACACAGAGGGTCGCCGACCCGGGCGGAGACACTCAGGTGCCCGAGGGAAGAGAACACGAGGGGCCTGGGCGGCCGGCGGGCAGGGAGAAGCAGGGCGGTGCTGCAGGAGCTCAGACTCCCCCCTCAAACGTTCACCTTCCCAGGCTGAATGCTGGGTGACCGTGGGCGGCCCTGAGCCTTGTCTGCAATGGAGACCAGCGTCCAGTCCACTGTGGGAACCAGAGGCTCTGAGACAGCAGGCCACGGCTCCAGGGCCACACAGCACCCTCCCCTGGGGGGTCCAGAGCGCCAGGGCCCACTGTTCCACCCGAGAGAGCAGACAGGGATGGGGGCTGGCCAGGCCACGGGGGTTCTGCCACGTTTAAGGACCGCGGCTTGACCCTGGGGGGTGTCGAGCCTTGCTGGCCAGACCGAGGGGAGGGTGAAGGGAGCCCATGGAAGCCATGGGGCCTCTCTGGGCAGGGGGGGCCCGTGCAGGGTTCTGAGCCGCAGAGGGCACACTGGTCTCCCTTGGCAAGGACTGATGTGGGCAGGATTCCCAGCGGGTGTTTATAAGCTCAACACACACACACCCAGGCTGGTCACGCCCTGTCCCTCAGCGGCCACAGGTCCCCATGCACCCCGGCCAGCCGCCCGAGCCCACTCACCCGCTCCAGGGGTAGTCTCAGCAGGTCCCAGGTCTCCGCGCTCAGCCTCTGCGTCCTCTTGGGTCTGGCCCCTGCAAGAGAGCAGGCCCGGTCAGCTGGCAGCAGGCCCAGGCTTCGAGATCAGCCAGTCCAGGGGCCAGGGACCACCAGCTCCCACCTCCTAATCCATGTGGGGGCCAGCACAATGTCCACACAACCTCCGTGCCCCGCCTGGACAAGTACCGGGTTGTCCAGAGGGCGCTGACCGCACAGGGGCCAGGCAGAATCTGGCTCGCCGGCCCCCCACCCCGCGCTCCAGCTTCCCACCGAGTTCTGGGCCTGGCTCTTCCCCACCAGCCTTTGTGTATGCTGTTCCCTCCCTGGGACGCCCTTCCTGCGTCTGCACGGCCGCGGGCCTCAGCCTCCGCTCTGTGGCTCCTGCATCCTGCACCCTGCCCACACGGCAGAAAGCCCAGGTCCTCCCAGGGGGCCGAGCAAGCGCGCCTCTGAGGGCTGGGCTGGACGAGCCCAGGAAGTGCAGGGCGAGGGGCAAGCAAGGCCTCGGGTGTTGGTGGACACTCTGAGGGTCCCATCTCTGGCCTTGGACCTGTTAACAGCCTGTGGAGCTGGGCGCCCTCCTCCCCCTCCAGTCAGACGGGCGGGCCAGCATGTTGCCCACCCCCAGCGCAGGGGAGCCGTCTCAGATGCCCACTGAGCCGCAGTCATGGATGTGGTGGGCTGCCCTCCGACCCCCACAGCACCCAGCTCCCTGCGAAGCTGAACTGCCCTGCGGACACCTGTGGCAAGGCGAGGGGAGCTGGACTCGGAGGCCGCGCCGTCCAGCCCCTCGTTGCAGCCAGGCGTGCACGCTATGGCTCACGGCCACAGGGGGCAGGGCGGGAGCCCCCAGCCTGGCACCCCCGCCCCCAAGCCTGGGCCTGGCTCCCGCAATTGCACCCACCGTGGGGGACACGGTATGCAGAGGGGAGCCGATTCTGGCGGCCAGTCATCCAGACCAGTCCAGACTGAACAAGCGGAACGTCCGGAGCCTCACGAGGATGGGGCAGGCGTCCCAAAGCAGCTGGAGGCGGCGGCTGGACTGCCGTGCCCTCCTCCCCGCCCTGGCCCCCAGGGCTGGAAGAAGCCACCCCCATGCCCCACCCCCCCTCCCCAAAGGCCGAGTAACATGCCGGCCAGGCTGGGGACACCAGGGGTCCTTGGAGGGGCATCTGTGGCCACCGTCCCAGAGCTAGGGAGGGGGTGGCTGCCACAGCCCGACCAGCCGTGCCAAGGTGTCCGCAGGCCTAGGACCAGGCCAGCTGCCAGCTCCCAGCCCTGCTGCCCAGCCCCCACGGTCAGGCCAGCCCTGCTGCTGGCCCTACGGAAAACGGCCGCCGGCCGGTGGGCCTCAGCCAGGCCCCGAGGCAGAGGGGCATAGCCTCAGCCCACGGCTGAAGGAGAGGAGCAGAAAGAGGGGACCCCGGCTGCCCATCACGCCCACACAGGGAGTGAACAGAGCCAGAGGGACCCCTGTCCCATGGCGCCTACTCACCCCAGCCAGCAGAGCCTCCTCTCAGCTGCCCTCACCCAACCCCCTTGAGGCCCCACGAGGCTTCCCCACCCTGGACGTCGGGCCCCAGCCCCACACGGCTGCTCCCGTCCCGCCCTGGCCCCCACCACTAACGGCCCCTCTGAGCCGCGCCCGGCTCCGGGGCGGGCCCCTCCATGGCCCATGTGGACGACGGGTGGAAGGCCCTCCGGCTGGGCTGGGCTAAATGCACCCTCTGTCTGCACGGTGCATTCTGAACCCGGCACTTCCAACGGTCCTAGGGCTGAGCCGGCCCTGACTGGGGACATTCAGGCGCCGCTGGCTGGCTTCCTGCCCTGCCCACCCAGGGGTCGGGCCTGGAAACTTCCCGAGGACCGCCCACCGCCACCCAGTCTGAGCCCCTCGCCCTTGTTTCTGACCCTACCGGGCATCTCGACACACTTTGTTCCAACTCGCGGGTCTTTTAGCTGCCCAGCCCAGGGCCCCCGCTCTGTCCTTGCGTCCACTCCCCGCTCCCGGTGGCTCCACCTTCGGAGTCCGCCTGGAACCGCCCTCCCAGCCCTGCCCCGCGGTCCCTCCTCCATGCCAGGGCCCGAGAGGTGCCCGAGTTCTGGGTTGGGTCTTCCTGCTCGTGGGACCCGTGGGACGCCCCAGCTATGGGGGTGGGACTCATACAAGGTCCACGAGGCCCCCGCCCCCTCCCCTGCCGCGGGGCCTTTGCACGGCTGTTCCCTCACCCAGGCTGTGGTTCCTCCCTGAGCTCCCGGCACCCTCTCTGCCCTCCTTCACGTCTTCACTCAAATGTTGTGTACAGATTGAAAGTTTGGGTCCCCCAGATTTCATATGCTGAAACCCCAGACTTCTAGCCGACGGTCCAGGGGCTGGGGCCTGGGGGGTGATGGGGGTGACTGAGGCTCACAGGAGACAGAGAGGCCCTCGGGGGGCACACCCCCTCCACACTCTTAGCCCCACCCCTACCCATCTGTGATGCAGGACAAGGCCCCCCCACAGGACCCCACCACGTGGACGCCCCGCTGCTGGACGCCCAACCCCCAGAACCCTGAGAAGTAAGTGTCCGCCAGCAGGCCACCCTGTCTGTGGGGTTTCTTACGAGGCTCAAGCTGGCCGTGACAGCAGCCTCTGCGTGGCTCACCTACTGCTGTGTTTACGGCTACCCCGCCCCACCCCAGATCCCCAGCCAGCCCCAAAGCGCCTGTAACGTGACTGGCCTTCTGCATGCGTCACTTGTTATCGCCGCTGCGGCCCTCAGACTCGGAGAGAACCCGGCACATAGTAGGTACTTTAAGAATGCAACAGATAGCAAGCATTTACTGAGCGCCTACTGTGTGGGGCCATGGGCAGCTTCACGCGCTGTCCCCTCTGGGCCATCCCCAGCAAAGAAGGTCCCGGCCATGGACCAGGACGTGGACACGTGGGCTCAAAACAAGGCAACAGCCTGGAGAAGGCCACAGAGCCCCAGGGCGGGGAGCCAGAGTCAGGATGGGCCGTCGGGCCACAGGCGGGCCTGCATGGAGCAGGTGACAGGGCAGGAGGGCCAGGTTGAGAGGAGCCGGAGAGGAGACAGACATGGGGACAGGTGGGCGCCCGTGGCTCCACGGCCCTGGTCTGTCCATCGCGGGAACCTGGGTGGGCTGCAGGCCACTAGCTGAACGCACAGACAGATGGAGGGCTGGTCTTCAGCCTCCTAGGACGTGAGTCATGCCCTTGTCCCCGCCCAGCCACCTTCCCGGGATGACCAGCCGGCCTGCTTCTCAGACGTGGACACAGTGGCTCAGCGAGGTCAGCCGGGGCCAGAGCCCGCAGCCTAAGCAGTCACTCAGACATGACACCAACACACACCCCCGCCTCCAGAATGGCGTGGTGTCCAGGGCTCCAGGGGCTCTGGGGCCAGGGCACCCCGAGCAGGGCCCAGAGGGTGAGGGCACTGTGGTGGGCACAAGCTGGGGCAGCGGGGCAGATGGGCGTCCCGGAGAGGGGGCGGGCAGGCAGCCCCCCAGGGCTCGGGATGGACTCCCTCATCCTGTGCACCAACCATGCCGCCAGGGGTGCAGGAAACTGTCCGGCGCGCCCCACCCCCCAGGCGCCCTACTAGAATGGGCAGGGGTGGGCACACCAGGCACCTGGGGAGGACAGACCCTGACCCGGGGCACTGGCGGCAAGGAGGTGGCCCCGCCCACCCAGACTGGCTCTGGGACCTCTTTGCTGGGGTGGGGGCAGCGAGGACCGTGAGGGTCACGTGCACTGAACCCAGCTGACCCTGGGTCCTGCAGCTGCACAGTGCCCCTGTCTTCATCAAGGCAGGGAGGAAAGGCCCTGAGGCCTGGCCCCCAGCCGGGCAGTGACCGCCAGGCCCGGCACCACCACGGGCCTCGCGGGTGTCACAAGGCCACGCCCACCACAAGGGCTGTGGCCGGTCTCCCCGACCCTCCTCCTGGGAGGACGCCCCTCCACCAGGGCTGGTTACACCTCCCCCCACTACCAAGCTCTGGGTTTGCAGCTGTACCCCCACAACACTCCCCGTGCCCAAGACAGTTCCCAGAAGACAGTTTCCCAGCTTTCCGGAAACTGGGCCAGACCACCGCCGGCGCTCAGCATGCCCCGGAATGAACCGGTGAATGAATAAATGAACAAACGATGCCACTCCTGCAGACAGTGCTGCCGCGGCCCCCACACCCCCGCCAGGCTCACCGGACGCGGGGTCTCCTCCGGGGCTGCCTAGACTCGGGGTGCTGGCCTGCCTCCGGCAGCGGCATCCCCAGGCCCCTAGATCTGCCTCTGCAGGCCTGGGCCCTGCTGCCGTCCTCCCGAGGACAGCCTCATCCAGCGTCTGCTGGCGGCCAGGCGCTGGCGGCCTGGGGGGAGCAGGCTTCCGGGGGCCCTGGCGGGGAAGGATCTGGCCCCGGGCTGAGCAGAAGAGCAGGCGCGGGGAGGACAGAGGCCGCCTTGTTCCCACCCCTCCCCGCGGCCCCCTCTCCTCTGCCCGCCTGGAGGAGAAGGAAAACACCAGGAGAGCAGACGGCCGCTGGGCCGTGCCTCCGGGGGAGTCCCTCCAGATGCTGAGCCCGGCCCTGCCCCCACCGGCTGCTGGGTCCCCAGAGAACGGCCTCGTAGGGCCAGGCATGCCAGGGGGCTCTGCACAGAGCTGCCACCCTCGGGAGACCTCACCTGCGGAGCAGAGGTCAGCATGCACGGGTTGGGATGGGGTGGGGAGCGAGAGGAAGGGGGGGCCACACTGCATCCCACCCCATGGGCCACAGTGCCCCCAGAATGAGGGCGGCGGAGGGTCCCAGAGCCTCTGCTGCCTCCCTTCCATCGCAGAGGGTGACGTGTGCCCCCGGCTTCCAGACTGGCCATTGTCACAAGCCCGCCAGTGTTACAGCCCAGAGCCCCAGAGACCCGACACGGCAGCCAGACGGGCCAGGGGGCTTCGGAGGTCGGGGCAGGCGGGCACCCGGGGAGCCCTGCCATGAGGGACTGGGGGCTGGACTCCCTGGAAACTTGAGAGCCACGGGTGGGGGACTCCGTGAGCTGGACGGGAGAGGACGGCTAACTGCCTGTCCAGCTCCCGCCCCACGCCCCCTGCAGTGCGAGAGGAGCGTGGGGCTACCCCTCCCCCTGCCTCTGCCCTCCTCCCTCCCCTTCCTGAGCCCCCTGTCCTCTGCCCCCCAACACACACTTCCTAATCTATCTGCCTGGAGAAGTGTCACTGACCCACACGGGGCGAGCCCACCAGGGAGATTACAGGCTCTGCGGCGATCAGCCGGCCTCAACTGATTGGAACCCGGCCTCTGGCCGGTTAGGCCCCCCTCCCTCCTTCCAACAGCCCCGACCCCGCTGTCCCTACGAGAAGCCCTCCCTCAGGCCCAGCCCCGCTCCCTGTCCTCATACCTGCCCTGGTGATAAACCTGGGGGGCTCACTCAGGGTGACCCCAGGCCCTTGCTGCCCCAGAGGCAGAAAGGACCAGCCCCGGGCCCCCTTGCCCCGCAGGGACCCTGTCTGTCCATCACCACTTTCCATCTCTGGATCCACCTTGCCCCCAGCACCCCGTCATTTCACCCACCCCAACTGTGAGCTCCGGAACAGGCAGGTTCTGTCAGAGGCTGACGCCCCCTGGGCACAGGGGCTCAACACCGTCCCTAACCTGGCAGCTCCGTTAAACGTTCTGCAGTCCGGGGGCAGACCCCACCGAGCCCCCCAGCATGAGCCAGTGCCCAGACTGCTGGCGGCCAGCCTGCCAATCCCTGCCCTCCCAGGCCCCTGCACCTGAGCTGAGGTCAGAGCCTGGGGCAGGAGGCGTGGGACCTCCCACTCTGGCCCGTAACTCACCTTGGGCCTCATAGCCGGCCAGGTCTGGCTTCTCCGCGGCCGCCGGGCTGGCCAGCCGGCCCAGAGCCAGCTGCAGCTGCGCCACGTTCATGCGGGCCGTGAGCTCCCCGCTGCGGTCCCCGATCTGCAGCCAGGGGGGCCAGGTCAGTGGGCCCCCATGGGACCGCCACCACCCCAGGGCTCCAAGGGCACCTGGCCCCACCGCACCCAGAGGGTTGATCTCCCGGGGTACGTACAGCCCCCCACAGCCCAGTCCAGCCGTGCCACGTGGAGCCTTCCCATGAGCAGACGGCCTTTCTCAGCCCCGCATCCCCGGAAGCCCTGGCGAGCACCCTCGTGGCAGGGAGGCCTTGTGCTTACCCGGGAGCAGGACACAGGAAGGGCTGGCGGGGGACCCGAGTGCAGCTCCAGGGCCCCCCCAGCCAGGCCCTCCCCTGACCTGAGCTCCCCTGCCCGACCCCCACCTCCTGGGCACCTGAGGGCCTTGCCCGCCCCTGGACGCGGTGGGTTTGGGCAGCACTGGGGAGGGAGGGGACCTGGCTCTGCACCTGGGGCTGCTTCCCAGGGGAGGGGTGGGGGCCGAGGAGCGGGAGGGGTGAGGCGAGGAGGGGCTGGCTGGGAGCCAGGGCCCACCCGTGCCCACCGACCCAGGGGCGACCCTGGCCACGGTGGGAGGGCCTGGGTGGACAGGCCCACTTCCCTAGGAAGGTGCCTGGTTGAGCGGTCCCAGGGAAAGACCCTCCCCACGGGGTGGCCGTGCCTTCATGCCAGGACTGCCCCTGGCAGGTGATTTCCACTCGGCTGTCGGGCGCAGGAATGCCACGGCCCAGCCTGGCGCAGCTCCATCAGGGACAGGAGCAGTGGAGGGTGGCTTTCCAAAAGCAACACTAACACTCGGAGGGGCGAGAATGGGCCCCCGCTGACCTCTGGGGTCCTCCTGACCATCTGGCTGCAGGAAAGGAGGGGCCGCCAGGCCCCTCACGGGGTGCCGGGGCCCCTTCACAGGAGATGGCGACCACCAGGAAAGAGTTCAGGGCACACAGAGGCACGTGGCCCAGATGTCTGCAGGCAATGCCAGGAGGGGCTGGGGGAGGGCTTCAACGCTGGCGAAGGGCAGACTCAGGGCTGAGGGCAGGGCAGGCCCGGCTCACCTCCTGGGAGATCTCCAGGTGCTTCTTGGCAAAGGTCAGGGCCTGGGCAGGGCTCCCCATGGATACGTAGGCGTTCCCCAGGCTCCAGCACGCCCGGCCCTCGCCCACTCTGCCAGGGAGGGAAACTGAGTCCATGTCTGCCCACCAGGCCTGCCAGCCTGCCCACTCAGTCCCACCGTCCTGCGCCCCCAGCCTCCAGGTGGTCAGGGTCCCCACCTTGGGAGGTGGTGAAGGATGGGGAGGGTGGGTGGTCCAGGTGTGGCCTCGAGCACCCCCTGGTGGCCGGTGAGGCTCGCACCCTGGCGGCAGCTTTGGCTTCATTCCCTTGGCTCAATCGTGCCCGATTCTCGACCCCATGGACTGTAGCCTAACATGCTCCTCCATCCCTGGGATTTTCCAAGCAAGAATACTGGAGTGGATTGCCATTTCCTTCTCCAAAGACCTTCCCAACCCAGGGATTGAACCCGGGTCTCCCTCATTGTAGGCAGACGCTTTACCATCTGAGCCACCAGGGAAGTCCATGTTAATTTTTAAATTGAGGTAAAAGTAATATAACCTCAACCCCCGTAAAGCACACGATTCAGCGGCTCCACGTACATTCACTACCTACAGCCCTTGCCTCAGACTACTTCCAAGACATCGTCACCCAAAAGAAAAACCACAGCCCCTTGTGAAGCCTCCTGGCAGGGCGGCTTTTCGGAAGACCCTTCCTCTCCTCCAGCCACGAGGGGCTCTGGCCTGTGGACTCCGAGCTTTCTTGCTGTAGCCACCACCCCCCAAGACCTGCGCGCACGGCTGTGACCTTAGGGGTCTTGTCAGTCGGTCTGTGTCTCCGCAAAGACTGACGCGCACACAGATGTGGAAAGAGGGAGGCTGGAGGGGCGGGTGTTGTTCAAGGGGGCAGCGGGCTGAGGACTGGGGCCCAGCCAGCCCAGCGCCCAGGGGTCTCCCCACTCCCTCCCGGTGGGTGGCGCGGCTGATCTATGGAAAAAGGCTGAGCCCCAGGGGGGGGGTCCCCTGGTGGTCAGAGGCAGAGCGGGGCTCAGACCCAGACCAGCGAGCCGACAGGCTGCTGTGGTCAGCCTGGGGCCCGAGGGGGCAGTCGGAGCCCTCCGTGGGCCTGTGCCGCCTGCCTCCCCGCCGCACACCTGTCAGCCAGCTCCTGGGCGATGAGCAGGTGCCGGAGGTGGTACTCCGCCGCGCGCTCGTAGTCCTGCAGCAGCGTGTACGTGTTGCCCAGGCTGTAGCAGGCCTGCGCCTCCACCGCCTGGTCCTTGAGCTGCCGGGACAGCTGCAGCGTCTTCCTGGGGGGGCGGGGCAGCAGGGGTCACCCAGGAAGGGAGGGGGGTTCCAGGATTCCCCTCCGCCGGGGGCCGGGGCATTGCTCGCTCTCCCCAAGCCCCCTTCCAAGGGGTAGACAGGGGTGGGGGGCGCGGATCCAGCCCCAGGACCCCAAGAGGGCATCTCTCTGCCCTGCTGTGGGGTAACACAGAGCACTGCCCCCTCAACCCACGGTCCCGGGGAGGCCGGGCGGGCAGGCCTTGTGGGGGGAGCCTCCCTGGCCTGGTGTCCAGGCGCCCTAACCCATGCCCTCCCCGGCCCACCCGCTCCCTGGCCGGGTGGTGGGGGCTGCCTACTTGTAGTACTCGGCAGCCACGTCAAAGCGCCCCAGGAAGATGTGCGCATTGCCCAGGTTGCTGTAGGCTCTCCTCTCTGCCGCTTTGTCTCCAAATTCCTTAGCGATGGCCAGGCGCTGAGGACACAGATGCAAGGCCTGGGGTGGTCACGGGGCAGCCCGGCACCCGCTGCCGCTGGCAGGGCTGCACGCCCGCCCGGCACAGCCAGCCCGACGTCCGCTTGCCCAGGGGGCAGCCCAGGAGCCCCGGCACCCAGCCCAGATGGAGCGAGGGGCTGGGGGCAGCCCTGCCACCCCACCCAGGAGCCCCGCCACCCCGCCCAGGAGCCCCGGCACCCAGCCCAGGCGGAGCAAGGGGCTGGGGGCAGCCCGCCGCCCCGCTCACCTCCTTGTGGAAGGCCGTGGCCTCTGCGAAGCTGCCCAGCAGCCCACCCCGCTCACCTCCTTGTGGAAGGCCGTGGCTTCTGCAAAGCTGCCCAGCAGGTAGTGGGTGTTCCCCAGGTTGCCGTAGGCCCTGCCCTGGGCCGCCCGGTCACCCAGCTCCTTCACCAGGGACAGGTTCCTCCTGGAGGCCCAGTGCGTGTGAGCCATATCCCTGCCAGCAACACCCCGCCGCCCGCCCAGGCCAGAGGATGCTGAGCCTGTGGCCCCCGGGGGTGATGCCCCCTAATGGGGGCGGCTCAGTGCTGAGCTCGAGGACTCTGGTTTTCAGGCGCTGAGGCCCGTCAGGCCGAGGCCAGGGGTGGGTGCTGTGGGGAGGGGGGCCGCCCGGGGCCCCGCCCGCTCTGCTCACTCGTAGAACTCGGAAGCCCGGCGCAGCGTCTCGCGCACAGCAGGCGGCAGGTGCCCCGGGTCCTGCGCGGCAGTCCAGGACAGCTGCTTGCCCTTGGCATGGTACACGTTGCCAATGTTGTACAGAGCCCTCGCCTCCCCGACCTGGGGATGACACCGAGACTGGGGCTGCCTCCAAAGCCGCAGTCCCAAGGAGCCGGGCACCCAGACCCTGCAGGCACACAGCTGGTGTTTCCACGGCCTGGTTCGTGGTCCCCCCTGCCCCTGGGGCTACGAGTTCAAGGGCATCACCTTGTCCAGACACTAAGGTAGGGGTTATGAGGAGGGGTCTGTCCCTCCCGGGTCACCCCTCTGACACCCCAGCTAAGGGCTCCGGCTCTGCCACCTCCAAGGGGGCCCGGGCCGAGTCGGTGACCTCTGCGGTGGAGCCCTCCCGCAGCAGTGATGTCATCCATACAGAGGCAGGGACGCTGACCCCACAAGGTCACCGGGAGGACACTGAGCAGCCGTCAGGGGCCCAGCAGAGCCTCTCTACCCAGGCTTCCTCCCAGAGCCACCTCCAGTCCCGCCGCCCCCTGGCCCCGCAGTGACAGGCACTGTTGGTGGACGCAGTGGGGAGGTCGGTGAGAGAGGAGCGGACATGGAAGACGGGGGCCCGGGGCTCAGCCCCATGGCCTCTGCGTGAGCCAGAAGCGCCCTTGTTTCTGAACAGAGACCGTTCCCCGTCTTCCTCCCAGCTAGGGCACCCGGGACGCTGGGTGGTGTCCTCTGGGACCCATCCCAGCCGGGGCGCCCGGGACCCTGGGTGGTGTCCTCTGGGGCCCAGTCCCAGCCGGGGCGCCCGGGACCCTGGGTGGTGTCCTCTGGGGCCCAGTCCCAGCCGGGGCGCCCGGGACCCTGGGTGGTGTCCTCTGGGGCCCGTCCCAGCCGGGGCGCCCGGGACCCTGGGTGGTGTCCTCTGGGGCCCGTCCCAGCCGGGGCGCCAGGGACCCTGGGTGGTGTCCTCTGGGGCCCGTCCCAGCTGGGGCACCCGGCCAGCGCCGCCTGCCCACCTTGTCCCCCTGCTCCTGGGCGATGTCCAGGTGCCGCTGGCAGCAGACGACAGCCTCGTCAAAGCGGCCCAGCACCTTGAGCGTGTTGCCCAGGTTCCCACTGGCCTTGGCCTCCCCCATGCGGTCACCAATGGTCCTGGAGGACAGAAAGGAGTGAGGGGCTGAACTGAGGACTGAGCCCAGCGTAGACCCACGTGAGGGCCTCGGAGGACAGGGGGGGGCCCCGCAGTCCCTGGGATGGTGCTGGGCAGGGGTTCCGTGGCGGGCGGGCCAAGCCCAGGATCGTCCCTCCACCAGGCCAGGTCTCGGGGAGTCCCTGGTGAAGCCCGGTTTCAAGGCCGGGAACACAGGGAGCCTCGCAATGGGAATTCACCCTGTGGCAGCTCTGTTGGCGCACACGACCTCGGCTGGCTAGCCCCGAGAGCTGGAGGCGGAGGCCTGTGGCCAAGGTGCTCGGAACCGAGAAGCCCAGCCCCCGCCTGGGAGGTCTGGGGGCTGGGGTTGGGGGTTGACAGGGAGGGTCAGCAGGCGGCGGGGCGGGGCGGGGCGGGGTAGGGGGGGGAAGCTCTGGAGGCCAGAGGAGAATGGAGCCCCTGGGAAAGGGGGGCGTGGAGGAGGGCGGGGGTGGGGCCGGGGGCTGAATGGGCGGGGCCGGCAAGGAGGAGGTCTGCTCGGGTGGAGTAGGGCGGGCTCCCGCCAGGGTCAGACCACTCGGCACAGGACGGGTTGGGGCGGGCGGGGGTGGGGCCGGGGCCTGAATGGGCGGGGCCGGGGCCTGAATGGGCGGGGCCGACAAGGAGGCGGGCCCCCAGGGCAGGCCACTCGCACGGGGCGGGTGGGGGCGGGGCCGGGGCCTGAATGGGCGGGGCCGGGGCCTGAATGGGCGGGGCCGACAAGGAGGCGGGCCCCCAGGGCAGGCCACTCGCACGGGGCGGGTGGGGGCGGGGCCGGGGCCTGAATGGGCGGGGCCGGAAAGGGGGCGGGCCCCCCACGCGGGGGCGAGTGGGGGCGGGGCCGGGGCTGAATGGACCGGGCCGGGGGCTATATGGACGGGGGCAGGCCACTCGCGCGGGGCGGGTGGGGACACCGGCTCACCGGGCCAGCAGCAGGTCGTGCTTGTGGTACTCCAGCGCTCGCGCGTACTCCTTCAGGTAGAAGTAGGCGTTGCCCAGCTGGCTGTAGATGGCACTCAGCGTCTTCAGGTCCTCGGTGCCCACCTGCACGGCGGCCTCAAAGAAGGCCACGCCCGCCTTGAAGTCGCCCGCCTTGCACAGCCGCTCACCCTCCAGGGCCAGCTCTAGGCACGAGGCCTCCATCCTGGGCAGAGAGGACGGGTCAGGGATCCCAGCGGGCCCCTTAACGCCATCAGGCCTGGGGCCCTGGCTCCTCCTTGCCACAACGGGGCCCCCCGGACGGCTGGGGCCTGGCTCCCTTTGGATGAACCCGCAGAGGCAGCTCTGGGTGGGGCGGCGAGCCCGCCCCCAGGCCAGCACGCTGTGTGGCTCGTGGTGCCAGAGCCTCACTGCCTGTCCCCACCCGCCCCGTCCCCAAGCCCGGGCCCCAGACTGCAGGGAGAAGGCATGAGTGCAGCTGCAGCCGCCCCTGCAACCGGAGGACACGGCCTCCGTCCCGACTCCTGGCCGCTGGGCGGAGGGGCTGCCCCTGGGCCGGGTGCCACCCGCCACCCGCCACCCTCCAGGGGGGCCACAGCGGCTTGGGGCGGGCCCTGATGCCCGCTGAGGACGGGAGGCTCACGGGGTCACGAGACGGTCGGGGCCACATCAGTGGGAGCTGATCCCAGCCCCTTCCCTGTCCTGTGTCCTAGAGTGGGGCCCAACCTCCAAGCTCTCGGAGGGACCTAGGCTGTCCCTGTGCCAGCCTCCTAACCTCTGGGGGCAAGGCTGTATCTGAGCCGATGTCCTGTCCTGGGGCCAGAGGGGGATGGGGGGGTGGCAGGCACAGAAGGAGTCTTGGCGGGGGGCCTGAACAGAAGAGGGCGGGGACTCCTGCCGCCCCACCCCGCTGAGACAGCCCGCAAAAGTGCGCCCCGGAAAGGTGGGAGACAGCTCAAGAACCTGTCCCCGTCCCCTTACTCCCACCGCCTTTCGTGTCGCCAGAGCTTGTGGAAGAGTAACTTAAAGTGCGCTCGCCAAACGGCCCGCTGCACCCCGAACTCATCCCCGCCTCGTTAGGACTGAGCAATGACCAGGAGTTACCGGGGGAGCCAACATTATTTCCCTAAGAAACAGGCAACATTTTCTAGGCCAGTGCTTCTCAATCGCCCTATCCAAAGGCCCCTCTGAGACAGATCACAGCGCCCATTCGCGCTGCCCCTGGGTCGTCGAGAAAACCGGTGACGCCTTGAGAACAGCCTGGGATGCAGCTGCGAACCCCCCAAGAAGCCAAGCCCTGTGCCCTGCACCCCACAGGCTCAAGGCATTCCCCGGGCGGCCCCCCACATCGGGGTCACTGATCCTCCCCTCCCGGAGGGTGCAGGGCCCGCGCCTGGGGACCCCGCCCTCTCCCAGCCTTTCTGAGACTCAAGCAGAGCCCTGCAGCCTCTGAGAGCTGGAGGTCAGGGACCCGGCCTTGAGACCCAGCTGTCAGACCCGTCAGCGTGTCCCGCTGACAACACACCCGCCTCACCGAGCGCCCTGCCCTCCAGATGCCACGTCACTGCCCACGGGCAGCGGCACCCCCACAGCCAGGGCCATGCATGGGGCTCCTTAATTAAGGCCTGCTCATCCCTGCCCAGCTGCTCGCCACACAGCCAACTGCCCTCTCCTCCCCGGGGACTCAGGGTCTAAAACGTGGGCATTTCCAGAGCCCCGCGGGCATTGGCCCCAATCTGATCACGGAGCCGCCCCCTCCCTGCCCAGACATGCGGCAGCAGTGGCTCAGAGCAGGGGCTTCCGGCACGGGCAGGACCCCGTGCCCAGGCGTCAAGGGCGCAGGGGTGCGACGCCAGGGTGTGTGGCCACCTCTGGGAGCACCAATGGGGGGAGGCCTCCTCCTGGGGAGGTGCCAGGCATGGGGTCCCGGGAGCCCCGCCCCCACTCCTGCAGGTGCCCGCCTGCTGCACCTCTTCCCCCGAAGGTCTCGCATCTTCTGCACATACAGCCACAGCTCCAGGCCCACGGGCAGCAGCAGCGGGCGCGGGCGTGGGGCGCCGTACACCACCTTGCACACAGCCTTCTCAGCCAAGCTCAGGGCCGCGGGCGGGCCCTCCGGGGCAGCAGCCGGCATGCTGGGGGCTCCGGGCCTCCTCCCCGGCCAGCTGCGGGGTCCCCTGCCCGCCCCCCACCCTCACCCCAGGGCAGCCGGCTCCCACGGACCCCCCAGGTCTCTGGCAGGTTCTCCACGGCCTCCCAGGGCCTGCAGCGGATCAGAGGATCAAGGGCGGCTCAGAGCTGGGATCAGCACCGTCAGCAGGGCGGGCGGGCGGGAGGCCCGAGGGAGCTTGTCCACACGCTCCCCTCAGGGGCTGGCACACAGCCGGGGAGGCGCGCAGCACCAGCGCCCCCCATCCCAAGACTCTTACTGCCCCCCAGCCCTGTGGTCGGTTCGGGGCCAGAACCCGGCCACACAGCACAAAGGAGCCCAGAGCACCTGATCGGTTTGTGGGAGCACCAAGGACCCAGTGCGGGTGGCCCCCACTCCCGCCCCAGAGCTGGGATGGGCAGGGTCTTCACTTGGCCTCGCCCTGTCCTCCTGGACCCCTGCCATGTCCGCCCCCACGCCCAGCCTGGCCTGCGGCAGGGTCAACGGGGGCACAGGGTCCAGGTCACCCTGTTAGTCCCCTGAGCCTCCGGGATGCTGCTGGGTGACCAGCACCTGACCGTCGAGTGAGCTCCAGGCCTCGAGTGTCCCCGGGTGCAAGGCCGGGAAGAGCCTGGGGCTGGGGACTTGAGATGAGTAGACACCCTCCAGCCACCCCAGCACCTTTCCTGAAAGGTGCCGGCCCCTGGGCCACCTTGGCAGCGCGCTCCCAGCTTCTCCAGCGCCGTGGCTGATAAGGAGGCTGGAGAGACCCTCTCTGGGCAAAGGGCAGAGCCTCTGGAGGAGCAGCGGCGGTGGGGGGCACTCAGTGCCGAGGCCCAGCCCCAGGGCTCAGTCGGGCAGAGCAGCGGGGAGAAGCCCGAGGCCCCTCGGGGCACCACAGTGGCCTACCCCTGCTGGGAGCTCTGTCCCCCCCACCATGGGCAGCCCCTCCTGCCAGGTCGCTCGCCCATCTCAATCATGGGCCTCGGCCGGGGAGGAGGCCCAGCGAGGCTGCAGCAGGGAACCCGGGACAGGGAGGGAGAGGCTGGGTTCAGGGGCAGTGAGACCCAGGCTGGGCCCTGACCCCCAAAACCACCTGTGTCTGAGCAGAGACAGGATGCGAGGGTGGTGGCGGGAGGCCTGGGGCAAAGCCGCCCGGGATACTGACCCAGGCCAGCATCAGCCCACCAGGGTCGGCAGACACTGCTGCTCTGGCCGGGGCAGGGGGTGTCTGGGAGGGCGCTAGGCGGGCAGATCAAGGGTGCGAGGATGAGAACCGAGGCCAGCCGCACCCCCGTGTGCACCGGACCCTGCTTCTCAGGGGGTCCAGGACACTGCATCCTCCTCCTGGCCCTGAGGCCTCTGTCCACCCCCGGGACGGCTCAGCTGAGGGGCAGGACAGGGCCTGGACCATGTCCTCCTTGCCCAGCTCCTGCCGATAAGCTGAACCCCCAAACTCTGCACCCTCATGTCAACCCCAGGCCCTTCCTCCGCCTCCTGGGGTAGCAGCCCCCCAACACCCGCACCGCAGGCCATCCTCTCCCCTCCCCCGCGAGACCACCCACCCTGGCCAGGCCCACTTCCTGGCTCAGTGAAGAAGGCTCTGGAAGTCTGTCTCTCCACACCGCCTCCACAGGCCTGGAGGTATCTGTGGGAGCCACGTCTGCTGGGGACGCACCAGAGCTGTGGCGCCCCAAGGCCACCGTTCAGTATCGGCCTGCCGAGCCGGCCTGCCCGTCCCTGTCCACTGCCCAGGATGCCACACTGCAGGACGGCAGGGCCTCCAGCAGGCCTGTCCACCCAGAGGCTGCTGGGGCACGAGACAGGGGCTCCCTGGGGCCCTGGGCCAGACTGGCCAGGGCTTTCAGGGCCCGGGACTGCGGTCTTAGTTCCCCCTTCGCCAGCCTCACCCTTCAAACCCAGAGAGGGGCAGCCCATACACCTGGGATTTGCCACATGGGCTAAACGGGTCCCTAATTGCTAACCGACAGTCCCCCACAGCCTGGGGAGAGACCGGGCCCCCAGCCTCAGAGGCCTCAGGGACCACGCTGCCTGCCCCAGCCGGGCCACATCCACCTGTGAGATCCGCTCTCCAGCACCAGCGTGGCCCAGAACATCTCTCCTTCAAAGTGGCTGACCAGGGTCAGCCTTCCCAGCAGCCAGACCACAGTGGCCAGGAGGCAGGGAACCGTCTGCCAAGCTCCCGCCACCTGCCCACTGGCTTACCAGTTAATGAAGTGCTTATTGACCGCCCAGCGGCCAACCTTGCTGTTCTGGCCACCACGTCACCCCCGATACCCCTCCCACCCGTCCTCGGCGTCCGAGAGTAGCCGTCAGCCCTGGCCCCTACTGCCCTGCCTTCTGCCCACACAGGCCCCCATCCACCTGTCTCCCCAGATGGCCCAGTGTCCCCTGGGGGCCATCGCAGAGGCTCACCAGGTGGGGGCTGGGTCCCCATCGACCCCTCTCTGATAAAGGCAATCATTCCTGTCCAAGGCTGTCACCCACATTCTGGGTGCCTGGGCAGCCACCCCAGGGCTCCCGCTCACCCCATCCTGCCATCCCCAGAGTGAAGCCACACTGACTCCCCTTCAGTTTTGGGGGTGATCTCAGAACAGCAGGGACAGGCGGCCTGGTGGGGGCAGGAATCACTGAAGGGGAGAGGCGTGTCTGTCACGAGCTTCAGAAAGCGAGCACCTGAGGATCGCACGTCCAGGGAGCCCAGTGGCATGGCATCCCCTTCCGGGAACCTGCTGGTGGGGGCACCTCTAACGAGCCCCCTACCCCACGCTCCCCTCCCAGCCCCCGCCAGGAGCACTCAGCTGCTGGCCTCACAGAAGGCAGGAGTTCAGAAGAGGACAGCCCACAGCTCCCCACTTTGGGGGCTTCTTGGCTACCCACCCATTCTCCCCAGGCCCTCCACCCCACACCTCTGCCCTGGGGAAACAGGCCCAGGGGCAGTGCACCAGGGTTCTCAGTATTAATCGCTCCTGTGAGACCTCAGCCACTTCTGCCTACCTGACCTGGTCCCCTCTCCAGGGCCCCCTCGGGACATGGTGGGCTCCTGGACACACTCACGCTCAGGCCCCTCTCAGTGCCAGTTCAAAGCCCAAATCCAGGACCCACTTTGTAAGAACCGAACTCATCTCCCCAGGTAGGAACATTGGTGTGGGAAGGGGAGCCACCAGGCTGCCGGGGCAGTGGGGGGGAACAAGGCAGAGGAGACCCGACGTGGCCCCAGGGAGCCCCCCACACGCTGGGGTTTCTGGGACAGCCACCCGTGGAGTGCTCAGACCCAATGGCTCCTGTCCGTGGGGCATCCACATGCCCGGCTGCAGGCTGCCCTGGGCTCCCACACCACAGCGGGGCTCCCTGGACATTCAGGCTCCGAGGGGACAGCTTTCTGGCGGCCTCTGGAAGCCAGCTCCGAGCAGAAAGAACCCTGCGCACACCCAGTCACGCTCAGGTCCGACCCCCATCCCCAGGGGCCTCCTCACAGGCCCTGAAAGCAGGCTCCTGGCCATGAGCTCGGACTCTCTGCCAGGTCTGCCCCCACAACCTCCACCCAGGGCTCAGCCTGCAAGGAGTCCGGCGGGACCCAGGGGCCTCTCGCGTGTTCGCTTTGCGCTCTGCTGCCCTGCCCACAGACGGCTCCCCCAGGCCACTGGTCCTTGTCCCTGTACCCGCCCACACCCCAGGCTCCCGGGTCAAGCCTAGGGGGAGGCTAGCACAATGTGGACCGCACGCTCCGCCCGCAGGGTCTCCCAAGGCTAAAGCGCCCAGGGGCCCCCTCCACCCACAGCTCCCCTGCACACACATGCACAGCCAGATCAACGCCTGTCATTCTTCCAGAACGTGGCCTCCACCCTGGGCAGACGTGGTCCGTAGAGCCCCCCATTCCCATAGGGGCAGGGGGTAGGGGGGTTTGCCATGCAGGAGTCCTCAAGGACAGGCCTCCGGCGTCAGCTGTCAGTAAACCCACTGGCACGCCCCTCCCCCTGCGTGGGGCCCGGGAGTCAGGCCGGGGGCTCCGCGCTCCATTCCGAGACCATACAATGGGGGCTGTGTCTCCAGCCAGCAGCACAGACCAGACAGAGGTGGGAGGGGCCGCCAGGGCCTCATTCCACAGGTTGGGGTGGGGAGAGGTGACGGAGGGGCAGGGGGGGGCACCCAGCAGAGGTTTGCGGCTGGGCTGGAGAATCTGTGTAGGCCACACTAGGCCCCTTGAAGACTCAGAAGCCCCCCAGGTCTTAAGGATGGCTGGGGGAACCGGATGAGGTCACTCCAAGGCGGGGGCCTGTCCAGACCATGAGGAGCCAGGCCTGCCTCTGGGAGCCGCAGCTAGGAAGCAGGCGCTGCCCAGCACTCGTGCCGGCCCCGCTCTGCCGGACATCTGCACATGAAGGCGAGCCCTGAGAGACCTGTGCCCTCCCCACCCCAGGTCAGGCCCAGGGCATCAACTTGTAGCACACCCTCGACCAGCAGGGAGTCACCAAGCAGGCACGCGGCCCAGGGGCAGAGCCACCCCGTCATCCCTGATGGGCGCAGGGCGCAGGGCCCGGACTGCTGGCATCACCCGGGAACCCGCCCCAGGCAGGCACCTTTTCAGGCAGGCACACACCCACCCAGCTGCCTGGCTCTGTAACCCCAGCCCAGCTGCAATCTGCTGAAGCAGGGGCACCTGGTGGGTGGGGGGTGACGGGCCCCACCCGTGACACAGCCGTGGTCCCCTCCCCACAAGCGCTGTGGCAGTGGGAAGGAGGTGCCAGGCTGGGGAGAGAAGTCCTGGCAGCCCCCACCACACACCTGCTGTGCTAGAGGCCAGTTGCTGGCAGGGCAGGGCTGGAGAAGGGGCCCCTCTCCCAGCCCTGGACACTGCGGTGAGGGGGGCCCATCTTGCCCACCCCCTAGCCGCCCCTCCCTCGCCGGTTTCCAGGGGGTGGGCTGTGGCAGGCCCAGCGCCCCCAGCCTCGGACTCCCCTTCCTCCGCCCGGGGGCACCCCGACCCTGACCCCGCGTCCCCCCACCCCCGCCGGCCCACTGGGAGGGGCGTCCCCGCCACGTTGCGCGCCAGCCGCCGCCGCCGCCTTTGTTCCGGGCCGGCCGCTCCCGCCTCCTGCGTCGGCGGCCCCCGCCGCCCGGTCCCCGCGCGTCCCCGCCGCTCGCCCAGCCCACCTGGAGTAGAGGCGCCGGGCCGGGCCGGGCAGCTCGTCGGCGGCGGGAGGCGCCGGGCCCGCCATGGGGCCGGGGGAGCCGAGGGCCGCGGGCCGCGCACCCCACGCTCGCGCCGGCCCCACGCGCCTGTCCGCGGGCCGCGGGCCGCTGTCCACCGCCCGCCCGTCGTCCGTCCGTCTGTCCGTCCGCGCGGGCGGGAGGCGCCGAGGAAGTGATGCGCGCGACGCCGCCCCTCCCGCCGTGGCCGTGATGTCACCGCCGCCCGCGGGGGAGGGGGCGCGGGCGAGCCGCCGGTCCCTCCTCTGTTCGCGCGGGTGGGGGAGGGGAGACAGCGCCGGGGGTGGGGGCCCCCCGCGGGGCGGGGGCGGGGCAGAGCCTTGGGGGTTCCTCTGGCACCGGCCCGGAGGGTGTGCCCCCAACGACCCCCTCCACGGTGAGTGCGGGGGAGGGGCTGGCCGTCAGCCTGGCTTCGGGGGCTTCTGGGGCCTGGGAGGCCCCTTCTTCCACCCGGTTGGAGGCCCTCCCGCCTTTGTTTGGCAGGTGACCCCTCCTCCCTTCGGTGGTCCTCTGCCTTTCCTCTGGGCCAGCCCCAAGGTGCCTCGGCCACTTCTCCAAATGGGCAGTGGGTGCAGGGCACCTCCGCACACTTTGGCGAGGCCATCCCCCACGTGAATTGGGGCACGTGGGAGGGTGGAGCAGCCTCAGGCAGGGCCTGAGTGTGTGTGTGTGTGTGTGTGTGTGTGTTGGGGGTCGGCTGTGTGTGTGTGCGTGTGTGTGTGTGTGTGTTGGGGGTCAGCTGGCCTGGGAAGGCAAAGATTCTGCAAGCCTGCCCACCACTCTGCATTTCTCGCTTCTGAGACCTTGGTCGGTAGCCTCCCCACACCCAACCTTGGTCTTCTCCGCTGTCTGTGAAAACCGTGGAAGGCTGCAAGGAGAGTGGCCGGGCTGTGCCCACCCACCTGAGTCCAGCATCCCAGCACCGGGCCACCTCCTCTCCTGGGGATTCCTGGGGCCCCTGACGGGTGACGTGGCCTCGCCTCCACCCCCGGGTTCTGACTGCTCTGGGGTGGGGGTGGTCTCACAGGTTCTGTCCTGGACCCTTCTCAATCTCCGCCCTCCCGGTGCAGCCAGAGAACTCCAATCCTGGAAAAGTTGCTGTGACCCAACGGGACAGGGACAAGTCTGGGGACGGGAAATGGGCTGCTTTCCCCTGGGGGCACGCTGGCCCCTTCCCGGAGCACTGCCCTAAGGTCAGGAAGATGCCAGCCAGCCAGGCCGCCCCAGCCAGACCTTCCGCTCCAGCCAGGACCCTCGGCAGAGTGCAGCCCACAGGACCCTGGCTTCAGGCAAAGGCAGCGTAAATAAACACGAGATTAAAAAAGGGCTCTTGGCCCCGAGCTGGTCTGTTTTTCCTGCGGAAGAGGCAGCGAAGATGAGAACCATCTGTGCCCAGAGCGCAGCAGCCGGCAGTTCAGCCCACGCAGCCTCCCTCGGTGACCACAGGAGCCGGGCAGGGCCTTGTTCTCAGGCCTGGCTACGGCCCCCAGCTGGCCCCTACGGAGCGCGGGGTGCTGAGGGCAGCCCCAGGCCTGCCTCCTTGGGGCACCCCTGGGCTGGCATCAAGGACGAGGGCTACTGTGGGCCCCCCGCCTGTGCCAGGCCTGAGCTCAGTGTCCCCAGGACGTCACCGCTCTGGCTCCCTACGGTCACCTGGGTGTGCAGCCACCTGCCTTGTGTCAGGAAGGCCGCCCTTGTGGTGATGTGCTGTGGTTGGCAGAAAGGGGGTGGTCCCTGCAGAGGGATGGGGTGGGTGTCCTCTCTTCCTTCCTGGGAAGGGGGAGACCCGTGGGAAGCTGGAGTCCCTGGGCTGGAAGGGTCTTCTATCAGAGCTTCCACAGGGGAGCTAGGACCGTCTTGGGGGTGCTGGGCAACGGGCCAGGCTCAAGCTGGCCTGAATCAGGCCCTGCCCACCCCAGCCCTGCTGGGTGCCTGGCACAAGTTGCTTTCCCTGTCTTGAGTTTCCATTCTACCCCTCAGGGTTCAGCGGCCCTATGCCGCTGGGGTCGGGAAGGATCGTGGGTCCAGACAGTGCTGGTCATGGTGCTGGGCGGCAGTCAGAGCTCAGGGTGCCTACCGTTGGGACTGTGCTTCCTCCCCTCTGGGCCCCTGCAGGCAGTCCTCGGCACACGGCACGGAGGTGTGTCTTCTCCCGTCCAGGGACCCGACCGACTCCCGTGGAGAGGACCCAGGAGGAGGGTGGAGTGTGGACGGGCAGCACGTGGCCACCCAGGTGTGAAACTAAGTGTGCCTCGGCTCCACGGAGAGCAGGGGGCTGCCGGGAGGCAGGTCTGGGGGAGGAGGGGTCCTGGGGGCCGCAGACCTGGCTCACCACCCTCCCATCTGTTCTGCTCACCCTCGGGGCTGCTCCTCCTTCCCCCCCAGCCTCCCAGGGGGTTGGGGCAGAGACCTGCTACCCGCACACACCTGCGCTCTGCATGTCCTGTCGTGTAAATTCTCCCCTGTGATGCTCGGAGCGCCTGCCCTGGCAGAGTGTTCCGACAGGAAGCCGTGAGCACACCCCCTCCATCCATTCCCTAAGGAGTGTCGGGAAGAAAAACAGTTTCCCACCTGGATCCTCCTTCCAGCCCTAGTTAACAGGCGGCAGCAAGACAATGCTGTGGGTGGCGCAGGCAGCGATGCTGGACCTTGTCCCCAGACGCACCACCTCTCTCGAGCCGCGCCCCCCTCCCACCGCACTCAGAGTACCAACCCTGCTGCTGGCGGCTGTCAGCAGCGCCACCTCCGCCGGGGGGCAACTGCCGCGTGCCTGTCCGCCAACACTCAGCCCTCCCTGGCATCCGCTTCATCAGCACGCCCTTCCCCTTGGTGAGCAGACCGGACACTGATGCCCTAGGTCACCGGGCTGGGTCTCGGGGGAACTGAGGTCAAGCCCGGTTTCCTAATTGACCCCTTCCTGGGCCTGTCCCCCAGACAGGCCAGCAGGGAAGTGACGCTGGACAGTTGCAGGGGGTGGCTGAGCCTTTGGGGGTGGAGAGGCCTTGGGCCTCTGGAGAGAGGAGGGCACTCACGGCCGACATGGGCCTCAGGTGAGGACCAGGCTGGGAGAAGGTGGTCAGGCTGCCCGGGGCCATCCCCGCACAAAGAACCAGCTCCAAGGCTCAGGCAGGACATGCGACCTCTGAGACAGCCCCCACCCCCAGTTGTTTGCTGGGGCAGGGGGCAAGCTGAGGATGACCTGGTGGCTGGCGGGACAGCTCCCAGTCCCTGCCTCCTGCCACCCCCTCATGCCCCTCTTCCGCACTAGACTGCTCCTGTAGGGCCCAGGGGGGCCTGGGTCACCCCCAGGTGCCACCAGCGGAGATGCCCAATCTGGGACCCGAGGCAAAAGGTAGACGGGGAGAGGGGAGAGACCCAAACACACAAATGCACGCACACACATGCGTGCACATATGTGCTTAGGTAAAAAGAACACACATTTTTACCATCATTTCTAATAATCTCATAACCCTGAGAAAGAACTCACTCTACTGCACAGCTCTGGGGTACGTGCCATCCATTGCCCCGAGGCCCCCAAGACACCACCCGCCGCCACTTCCTCTCCTTGAGGCCTTGATGTCCCTGGAGTGGGAGCTCTAGGTGGACAGTGGGTTTTTGCAAGAAGCCCGGAAGGAAACGGTCTGCCCACCCCGAGGTCCTGAGGGCCTCACGGGGAGAGGACACGCCCAGGAAATAGCTGGAGGTGTGCTCGGAGCCGCACGCCACCGTGTCATCCAGTGACACCCGGCCACACAGCATTCCTGGGCCGCTGGCTGGCAGCTTTGTCACCGGGTTTGTGGCCCCGGGCCCTGTAGGGAGGAGGCAGGTGCCCATGGGGCAGGCCCGTGCTCACCTGTCCAGAGCGGGCTGGATGGGTCCCATCACCCTGGCTGATGGGACCGAAACTCCTGCCCCCTGCCAGTCTGTGCCCCCAGGCCTGGCAGACACTGTGAGTGCTGGAGAGAGACGGAGGGACAGAAAGAGAGGGAGAAAGAGAGACAGAGAGAGACAGAGGGAGACAGTGGTAGAGACGGAGAGACAGAGAGTCAGGGAAAGAGACGGAGACAGAGAGGGGAGTGTATTTGGGCTCCAGGTTCCTCGGGTGGCTCCAAGCCCCCCAGGCCTTGGGTGTGGGGTGGGAGGGGATATCTTTTATCATCAGCCTAAGTGTGTTAGTTGGTCAGTCATATCTGACCCTTTGCAACCCCATGGACTGTAGCCTCTGTCCATGGAATTCTCTAGGCAAGAGTGGGTTGCCATTTCCTTCTCCTGAGAATCTTCCAAACCCAGGGATCAAACCTGGGTTTCCCACATTGCAGGCAGATTCTTTACCATCTGAGCCACCAGGGAAGCCCACCCACATCCTCATAAACCAAACAGAATTAGGAAGTCAAATCCACTGCTTCAAATAAATGCCCGGAAGCCCCCAGGGGAACAGAAAATGCGGTGGGTTTCTTCTGTTGGTGGGGTTCTACGCCCACCGGCATCTCCCCATTCCAGCAGCGTGACGGTAGGTGGTGGCCCCAGACCCTCTGGGGAGGGGAAGCCAGGCCAGGCTGGGTTTAACAGCCCAGATGCCTGGGTTCACTTTGGACCCGGGCCCATCTCTCTGACCCTTACCTCCCACACTGGCACAGTGACGGAGGCCCAGGCAGCGCTGGGTAAACACCACCTTATGGGCCGTGGCCTCTGTGTAGTCTCCTAGGGCTGTGGTGACGAATGACCACAGCTGGGTGGTCAAGTGGCAGAAATTGTTCTCTCAGCTCTGGAAGCCGGAAGAATTTGGGTGCTGGTGGGGTCCCTCCCTGTGTGGAGGGTCCAGCAGGGCTCCTCCCTGCCGCTTCCAGCTCCTGGAGCTCCAGGTGTCCCTTGGCTTGTGGCCGAGTCCCTCCCCTCGCTGCCTCCATCTTCACGTGTCACCCCACTTCCCCCTGAGTCTGTGCTCTCTGTCTTTCCTCCTGAAAGGACTTGCATGGGATTTAGGATCTTAATTTCACCTGCAAGGACCCTTTCTCCCAAACGAGGTCACGCTTACCACTGTAGGTGGGTGTCTCTTTGGGGACCACCCTTTACCCCACTGCACTCACATCTCAGAATTCCACTTACAAGGCTTGCCCACAACGTGGGTCATGTTACACATGTAGTTTTGTAGTTTTCTGCTCTCAGTTAACATTATGTTGTGAGCATCATGGGGATATCACAGATACAGTCAGAGGTGGAGGCTGAGTGACATTCACCTTGCGGCTGTGTCACTGCCGTGTAACCAGGTCCTTACCCGTGGACACAGGCCGGGCAGGGCGCCTGTGCGCTCCAGGTGGGCAGGGACCCGCCGCGATCGCTGCAGCTCCTGGCGCGGGGCTGACGCTCAGGTGGTCACTGATGGAGAAGAGGCCTCTCTGTGCTGGGACCCCGCCCCGCTACAGCGCAGGGTGAGCGTGGGGCTTGGGACGCAGCAGGGCTGCTCACGAGCTGGGCCCCAGCCCTCCTCGGGGCCTCTCTCTTCTCCCTCAGATGGGAGCCCGGTGAATGAGGTCTTGCTGGGAAGCCCATGGCACAGCCCTGGAGCACGGCAACAAGAGTCTCGTATATGGGGCCCATGGGCCGAGAGTTTGCCGGCCCCTCTGGGACAGCAAGTCCTTAAAAAGACAAAAAATGTCTTCAAGAGATGGGAATACCAAACCACCTTAGCTGCTTCCTGAGAAACCTGTATGCAGGTCAGGGAGCAACAGCTAAAGCCGGATGTGGAATGACGGACTGGTTCCAAATTGGGAAAGGGGCACAACAAGGCTGTGTATTGTCATCCTGTTTATTTAACTTCTATGCAGAGGACATCATGCGAAATGCCGGGCTAGATGAAGCACAAGCTGAAATCAAGATTGCTGGGAGAAATATCAGTAACATCAGATATGCAGATGATACCGCTCTAATGGAAAAAGCGAAGAGGAACTAAAGAGCCTCTTGATGAAAATGAAAGAGGAGAGTGAAAATGTTGGCTTAAAATTCAACACTCAAAAAACTAAGATCATGGTATCTGGTCCCATCACTTTATGGCAAATAGATGGGGAAAAAATGGAAACAGTGACAGACTTTATTTTCCTAGGTTCTAAACTCACTGTGGACGGTGACTGCCGCCATGAAATTAAAAGATGTTTTCTCCTTGGAAGGAAAGCTATGACAAACCTAGACAGTGTATTAAAAAACAGAGACATCACTTTGCTGACAAAGGTCCATATAGTCAAAACTATGGTTTTTCTAGTAGTGTATGGATGTGAGACATTAAAAAAGGCTGAGCACTGAAGAATTAATGCTTTTGAACTGTGGTGTTGGAGAAGACTCTTGAGAGTCTCTTGGACAGCACGGAGATCAAACCAGTCCGTCCTAAAGGAAATCAATCCTGAATATTCATTGAAAGGACTGATGTTGAAGCTCCAATACTCTGGCCACCTGATGTGAAGAGCCGACTCATTGGAAAAGACCCTGAAGCTGGGGAAGATTGAAGGCAGGAGGAGGAGGAGAAGTAGGCGACAGAGAATGAGATGGTTGGATGGCATCCTCGACTCAATGGACATGAGTTTGAGCAAGCTCTGGGAGCTGGTGATGGACAGGGAGGCCTGGCGGGCTGCAGTCCTGGGGTCACAGAGTCGGACAGGACTGAGCGACTGAACAATGACTGGGACAGATGCTCCATTTGGCAGCAAGGCCAGGTGCCCCTGGGGCCACCAGGCTGCGGGTCAGGAGCTGGCCTGCTGGCCGGGAACATGGAAAAGCAGCTGGAGCTAGAGCTGCTGGGCCCTGGGCCCTGCAGCAGGGGCCCTCACCCTTCAGTACCCCTGCCCACATTCTCATTTCCCTTGACCTTCACCCCTGAGCACTGGTGCTCATCACCTATGTGCCACATGCCACGCCAAGAGTGTGGTCACAGAGGCTGGAGGACGCCTGGTTCCCACGATACCCGCTAACCCCTCGAGAGCCCCCTCATCCACCTGCCTGAAGGCCCTGCCCACCGCCAGGTATGGAGGAGGAGAGGCCCAGCCCCTACCCTTCCCCACCCTCAGACACTATCACTCTTGAGCAGGTCTGGGCTGCCAGGCCAGCTGGAGGGGGAGCGTGCCACTCCAGATCTGGGCCAGAGCCACATCAAGGGAGAACCAGGGCGCTCAGGGGACGTGTGGTGGTTTCCCGAGAGGAGGGGAGGGCGGGGTGGGCAGCAGGCAGGGCTCTGTGCTCGCACACACCCGGCCCTGGGGGCGCAGAACTCTGGGCAGAGCGGGGCGGTGGCCAGCTGCTCAGGGCACCCAGGGCTCCAGGAGCTCTTCACAGGTATTCTCAGGAGGTGCTGATCACCCCCCGCCCGTCCCCGGCCACCCGGGAGGCGGGTGAGGCCTGAGGCAGGCGTGCAGTGGCTGGAGGAGCTGCTCCCCTCAATGGAGTCCTTGGGCAACGTCTGTCTGTCTGTCCCAGCAGTGACGAAACAGGCGGAAAGCAGGAGAGTGGAACCACACCCTTGCCATGCCCCACCCCCCACAGGGTTCCAACCCAGGCAGCTCTTGGTTGCCATGGAAACCCCGCATCCCCCGGGCGCCCTCTCCTGGCTTTCTGCTCCTCTCCTAACCCTGTGCGCCCTCAGCCCAGGGGTAAGCAGTAAGCGGGGGGGGCGCTAGGGACCCTTCTCATGTGTTGATTCATCACGGGGGCCCTGGGACAAGGACAGCAGGTCCTTTTCCTGATATCCGAGTCATCTGGTCAGGACCCCTGAGGCGGGGTGGGAGAGGGAAGGACCCCGGGGACTCCAAGCCCTATGGCCGTGCATTGTTTTCAGGTTGCCCTGGGGGTGGAGCCTCCATATCTATGGCCCTAAGGAATCCAGGGCTGACGACTCATGTGTACGGGGGCAGCCGTCCGTGGAGCAAACCCGGTGGCCGCTGCGTGAGGCCCTAGGAGCCCCTGGTAGGAACAGCACGTGGTCCTGCCACCCACCCCACTCCCCGCGGTCAGCACGGCCCTCCTTCCTTCAGACCGCAAACCTCTCAGGACGAGAGCATGGACCTTTCCCCAGAGAACCGCATCGGGCCCGGGGCAGCTAGGTGGGCAAGCTGCAGGAAGGAAGGAGAGGCGGGGGCGGGGGCCTCTCTCCCCAGGGCCCAGCATCCTTCCCTCTCTCTGCAGGGCTGGTCAGAGCTCAGAATTAGGGCAAGGAGCTGCTGTGAACCGTCAGAAAGCCCCCTTGTGGGCTTACCTGGTGGTCCAGTGGTTGGGAGTCCCCTTTGCAATGCAGGGGACATGGGTTGGATCCCTGGCCTGGGAGGATCCCACATGCGGCAGATCAACTAAGCCCATGTACCACCACCACTGGGCCTGTGCCCCAGAGCCTGGGCACTGCAGCTACTGAAGCCCACGGGCCTCGAGCCTGCACTCGGCAACAAGAGAACCCACTGCACTGAGGAGCCCGTTGTTGCTGTTCAGTTGCTCAGTCATGTTCGACTCCAAGCGACCCCATGGACTGCAGCATGCAGTCCTTCACCATCTCCCGGAGCTTGCTCAAACTCATGGAGTCCATCGAGTCGGTGATGCCATCCCACTATCTCATCCTCTGTCGTCCCCTTCTCCCGCCCTCAAACTTTCCCAGCATCAGGGTCTTTTCCAGTGAGTGGGCTCTTGCATCAGGTGGCCAAAGGATTGGGCCAAGAGTAGCCCCTGCTCGCTGCTACTAGAGAAAGCCTGTGCAGCAATGAAGACTAAGCGCAGCCAAACAAAATAAATGTTAAAAGAAAAAAAGCCCTCTGGGGCCTGCCTGGGTGGGCTCACTGGGCCCAGCGCCTGAGGGCTTGGAGCCTGGCCCGGTGTCTGTGTCAGGGCCCAGTAAGCCTGTCTCTTAGTCAGCTTGAGCTGTGTAACGAAACATCACTGAGTCTAAGATCGAGGCCCAGGCAGTCTTGGCTCACGGTGAGGACCCTCGCTGTGTCCTCATGCGACCTTTCCTCTGGGTGTGCGCATGGGGGCAAGGAGAGAGTGGGAGCCCCGGGGTCTCCTCTTGTAAGGACGCTGGATGCTGTAGGACCAGCCGCTGCTTCCCCATGACCTTATTTAACCTCGATTCCTTCCTTATCCAGACACAGCACCCAGGGCCCCGGGGAGGACGCAGACCTTCAGGGCCAGGCGGGTGGAGCCCCTCCTCCGATGGGATGCCAGGGTGCGGAGCCCCGGGCTGGGCCATGGCTCTCCTCCTGGCTGCGTCCCCACCCCGCAAGCCTTGCCCTTCGTGGACTCGGGCAACACCAGCCCACCAGCTGGGGCCCCTTTCCCGTTCCGGACCACCCTCCAGGCCAGCGGCCTTCCGCGCCACCTGGGAAAGGGCCAGAGTGCATCCCTGGAGGCGCGCCCTGCTTTCTCCAGAAGCCGAGAGGCTGGTGGCAGGAAGTGTGAGATGTAACCACTGGGCCTGGGTTTGGAGGGCACGCCCAGGACACCACCTTCCCTGGACCTCTGGGACGTTCATGGTGCAGCAGTCTTGTCTTCCCAAGTCCTGGCTGTCGTATCCGCTTCTGCCCGAGGCCCACCTCTAGGGTGTGCATGTCACCCTGGGTCTGATCGGCCAGCCCAGCAGCATCGCGCCCCCAAGAGGACGGGTGGATGTGACGCGTGTGGCTCAGGGCAGCGGAGTCAGACAGCCCTGGGCAGGTCTGCAGTAGGCACTGTGTGCCTCCCACGTAGGCAACGCCATCCGCCTCTGATGGGGACGGAGACTGCCCTGCACCATGGGGCCCTGTGTCCCTAGGGCCGCGTCATCCTGCCCCGGAGACTGTGGTCGGCGTCCTGGGTCCACTGCATTTCAGCAGGGACTGGACTAGCGAATGAAATGGAGGTTCGGGGACCGGCCTGCATCCTTCAAACCCTCCAGGAGGGCACCGGGAGGCGATGCTCGTTTTGTTTCACTCTCTGGACCGCAGAAGGGAGACTTTTCATACCCTTGACCTTCCCACCGCGATCACAACAATAGCTCCTAGCCCACAGAACATGGATCCAATGTGAGGGTGTCCAGCTCTACATCCACAGACTAGGGAGGGGGCCAATCACGGTAATCTGTGACCCCACAAACCCGCTGTCAGCTGGGCCTCGGGCAGCACCCTGGTAACGGCCTGACGGGGGTCTGAGGGCATCAGTGTCTACCCGGCCCTGTGTCCCGACATCCTGATGGTGGCTGCCATCCCCCTGCCCGCCGCACTCACTGCGGGTGCCTCTGGGGAAGGCCGCTCACAGGTCACAGCCGATGAAGACAGATGACTGGGGCACCCAGGGTGGCTGCCCTGATTAAAAAAAAAAAAGCCACGGGCACTGGCAGGGGTTTTGGCCCTGAGCCGGTTTTCAGGCCTGGAGTCCATGCACTGAGAAGGTGGCCTGGTGGCTGGGAGACTTGTCTCAGCGTAGGAGCTGGAGCGTTTCCTTTCAATAAGGGGAAAAAAGTGATTTGTTTTCAGCGGTGGTGATCTGAGGTCTGCATCTCAGAACCCCAGAGGGAGGTGCTCTGCACAGGCTGGTGCGGCCGCTCAGGGCAGCGACTGGACTGGGCAGCCCCAGGCGGTGCCAGACGCCCGGGGGCAGAGTCCAGACAGCGGATGTGCTGCTGTCTGCCCCCCGCCACCCCCCGCCCCGGGTAGTGTCAGGGTCTTGTTTGCTTAACTTGGGATCGGGGGGAATGTTCCAGAAACTCCGAAGGAAGAACTTTGGCTCCTCACAGGCTCCAGCCGCCTTGCCCAGCCTTTGGGCCAGGTGGCTTCTCCCTGTCTCTCTGACACTGATGGACAGAGCCCACCTGTGTGGACACCCCTGAGCCCATCCGTCTTCTGGGGCTGGGCTCCTGGGGCCCGAGGAGGCCCAGGCACGGCTGCAGGGCTCTCACTCCACATCCGCCGACCACAGGGTCGGCCCCTTTGGACCCTGAAGCCCAGGGACACGGCCACCTCCAGGGCGGTCTTTCCTGGAGGGTCCAGCTCCAGTCCGAGCTGGTCTTCGTCAGTGTCCAGCTCTCCCCAGGGGCTGAGCGGCTGCAGCTCCCGTATACCACCCCCAGAGGCGGCAAGGGGGCACACATGCCCCTGATTATGTAAGAGGCCAGGCTGCTGCAAGTTCCTGTCCCCTAAATCCAAATTTCCTGAACACCAAGAGGCTTTCTTGGCAAAAGACTATTTTCTAGAGTTTTCTGGATGGGGAGAAACATAACTGTGGGGGTGGGGTGTGGCAGGAACATCAAAGCCCTGTGGGACACTGCCCCCCCCCAACTATGATGGGGAGAGGGCGCCACCTGCTGGCACTGCCCCAAAGCCAGCCAAGTTGTTGGCAGGGGAGACTTGGACATTTACTGGGCAGCCCCCAGGACCCTTGGCCACCATCCTGCCCCCACAGGCCTTCGATTGGAGCTGGACAGGGTGGGATGGGGGGCTGGACACACCTCCCCCTCCACTCACCAGCGCCCCTAGTTGGAAAACCAGCATAAGGGCCACAGGAAAGCGTCAGATCCCAGCCCAGCCACCCAGACCCCAAGACCCATCCGCACGTGGATCCATCTCGTACAGGTGCCCAACACCCCCCACCACCTCCGGCCATTCTGGCGGGGCTGCCATGGTGACCCCAAGACCGTGAGGGGCTTTGTGGGCGGTGAGTGTGGTGTGTTGGGACCTCCCCTCCCCCCACCCCCCTGCCCCCTCCCACCTGGTCTCCAGGCCTGGAGGGCTGCTCTGGAGGCGTGAGCTGCCCGGGGACCCAAACCTGCTGTCCTGTGTTGGAAGGGATGGCACCCGTCCACCTCCAGGGCCCCTGCTCCCAGAGCCCCGCGTTGGGGGTGGGGGTTCTGGGGAGGAGGGAGACAGCGGGCTGGATGGGCCCGTGGCCACAGAGGCGGGGCTCGGGCAGTTCCGGGCTGTGGGGAGGCTGTCCTGAAGGCCTGCCTGCCTCTGCCCAGGCGGGGTGCTGGCCCAGGTGAGGCCCCTGGCGCCTGGCACAGGTCCCCAGGCTCCGCGCCTGGAGGAGGAGTCCCAGTATCAGACGGACGCCAGGGTTTCTCTGGCAACATCAGGGTGGCTTCCCTCCCAGCCTGGCGCCTGGCCTCCCGCAGGCCCGGAGGCCTGGGTGTCCTGGTCCCCGCGCTCCGCTTGCTGCCCGCCTCTGGGCCACGGCCGCTGCCCAGTGCCCTCCCAGCTTCCAGCGGGTGAGTCCTTGGGGGCCCCGCCTGGCCTCCCCAGGCCCTTCTCCCTGGGCTGGGCCCAGTGCAGACCAGCCTCCCTCCCCCGCCCTGCCCCCAGGAGGGGTATGCGTGCCTGCGGCCCTTGCCGAGGGCCGAGCCAGGCTGGGCGTGTCGCGTCCACAGCCTCCTGTCTGGCATCTCTGGTGCTCCTAGTCTGGGAGGGAGGTGGCGCCCAGGGCAGGCCTCTGGGCTGTGTGGCCTGGGCAAGGTGATAGTGCCAGCTCACCTGGGGGCACACCAGGCCTGTGTGGGTCGTGTGTGTGCCGTGTAGGCTGTAATGTGTGTCTGTGTGTGGTTGTGTGGCGTGTCTATGTATGTATAGTGTGTTGTCTGTGTGTGTGTTATGTTGCTTGTGTGAGTCTGTGTCCCTTGTGTGTCTGTGTTTGGTGTGTGTGTGGTGTGTCCACGTGTGGTGTGTGCTGTGTCTGTGTGTGAGGTGTGTATATTGTGTGTCTGTGTATCTGTGTGTGAGGTATATGTATTATGTGTCTGTATGTGAGGTGTGTATATTGTGTGTCTATGTGTGCTGTGTATTGTATTTCTGTGTGAGATGTGTGTATTGTGTGTGCGGGGTGTGTTGTGTGTCCATGTGTGTGGTGTGTGCTGTGTGTCTGTGTGAAGTGTGTGTATTGTGTTTCTGTGTGTGAGGTGTATGGTGTGTACGGTGTGTGCTGTGTGTCCGTATGTGAGGTGTGTGTATTGTGTGTCTGTGTGTATGCCTGTGTGTACTGTGTGTCTGTGTGTGTGGTGTGTGCTGTGTGTGAGGTGTATGCATTGTGTGTCTATGTGAGGTGTGTATATTGTGTCTGTGTGTGTGCTGTGCATTGTTTCTGTGTGTGAGGTGTGTGGTGTGTGTGGTGAGTGCTGGTGTATGTGTGTATGAGGTGTATGTATGTGAGATGTGTATATTGTGTGTCCAGGTGTGTGTTGTGTGCTGTGTGTCTGTGTGTGAGGTGTGTGGTGTGTGTGGTGTGTGCTGGGTGTATGTGAGGTGTGTGTATTGTGTGTCTGTGTGTGAGGTGTATGTGTTGTGTGTCCATGTATGTGGTGTGTGGTGTATGTCTGTGTGTGGTGTGTGCTGTGTGTCTTGTGAGGTGTGTGTATTGTGTGTCTGTGTGTGGTGTGTGTATGTGAGGTGTGTGTGTTGTAGGTCTGTGTGTATGTGTCTGTGTGTGAAATGTGTGTATTGTGTGTCCATGTGTGTGGTGTGTGGTGTGTGTCTGTGTGTGTTGTCTGTATGTGAGGTGTGTGTTGTGTCTCTGTGGTATGTGTGTCTGTGTGTGAGGTGTGTGTATTGTGTGCCCATGTGTGAGGTGTGTGTTTGTGTGAGGTGTGTGTGTTGTGTGTCTGTATGTGGCGTGTGTGTATTGTGTGTCTGTGGTGTGTGTGTGTCTGTGTGTGTTGTCTGTATGTGAGATGTGTGTGCTGTGTGTCTGTGGTGTGTGTCTGTGTTTGAGGTGTGTGTTTTGTGTCTGTGTGTCTATGTGTGCTGTCTGTATATGAGGTGTGTGTGTTGTGCGTCTATGTGGTGTGTATGTCTGTGTGTGAGGTGTGTGTATTGTGTGTCCATGTGTGTGGTGTGTGTCTGTGTGAGATGTGTGTGGTGTGTGGCTGTGTGTCTGTGTGTGTTGTCTGTATGTGAGGTGTGTGTATTGTGTGTCTGTGTGTGGTGTGTGTCTGTATGTGAGGTGTGTGTGTTGTGTGTCTGTAGTGTATGTGTATCTGTGTGTGTTGTCTGTGTGAGGTGTGTGTGTTGTGTGTCTGTATGTGAGGTGTGTGTGTTGTGTGTCTGTGGTGTATGTTTGTGTGTGTTGTCCGTGTGTGAGGTGTGTGTGTTGTGTGTCTGTGTGGTGTGTGTGTGTCTGTGTGTGAGGTGTGTGTGTTATGTCTCTGTGTGTGTGTTGTGGGTCTGTATGTGAGGTGTGTGTATTGTATGTCTGTGTGTGGTGTGTGTCTGTATGTGAGGTGTGTGTGTTGTGTGTCTGTGGTGTATGTGTATCTGTGTGTGTTGTCTGTGTGTGACGTGTGTGTGTTGTGTGTCTGTGTGGTGTGTGTGTCTGTGTGTGGTGTGTGTGTTGTGTGTCTGTGTGTGCTGTATGTCCGTGTGTGTGGCGGTTGTCCGAGGGGACACGTGTGTCTCTGAGCCTCAGGGCAGGCTGTCTGCAGGTCACTTTCCGAAGGGCCCAGGGCCTGGCTCAGCCTCGGGCCGGCCTCCTGCTGCCTCTTGGCCCCTTGGCCCTCAGCCCCCCAGCCTGCTCCTGTGGAGACTCTCGGGCCCCTCGTCCACAGGGCTGGGCCGGCAGGCAGCCGGCACTGCCGTGGCGACATGCAGGGCCATGTCCACTGTTGCCGCGGTGCCTCCTCTGTGGTCTCTGCCTGGGGCCCTGGGGCCTGTGGGCATGGTGGGCCGCGGGCCGCAGCCTGCTCGGGCTTGCTCGGGCCAGCGGTCCTGGGGACAGTAAACAGCGCGGCTGTTTACAGCAGAGCCAGGCTGGCTTCCAGGAGACAGCGGCTTCCTGCCCTCTGCCAGCCGGCGGGGCCACTTCTCACGCTACAGCGGGCTGCGGGGGCTGTGACCCCGGCCAGGGACGGCCCCTGGTGGCAGCAAGGGACAGAACCAGCTGCTCGGGCGGGGCACCGCTTTCCGGCCTGGCTGTGGGCAGGGGGGTGGGGGGAGGGGGTCAGGCACAGCAGGAGGCCTGGGCTGGCCCGAGTGTGCACAGAGGCGTCCGCTCTCGTTTCTCAGCGGGTGCCCGGCCTGGGGCGGGCACTGAGTACCAGGTGTCTTCTGACACTCATGAGAGCCCCACCGAATGAAGTTGCTGTTGTGCCCACTTTCCTGATGAGGAAACTGAACACCCTACCCGAGGTCACCAGGGGGTACCTGGCAAGCCTGGAGTCGGGACCCCACCACGCACCCACCAGGAGCCGGGCAGGGGGACCCGGGGACGATGGGCTTGCTCTTTGCACCAGCCCCTCCCAGGGGAGCACCCCGTCCTTCGTGAGCCTACGCTGCTCTGATCAGACTCAGCCTGGCCCTGGGGACCCATGGATGCTGTCTCTCCCAGCTCCGGGGGAGTGGCCGGCCGTAGAGACTCCTGCCCGGCTTCCGGTCCTGCCAGGGCCAGGACACGAGACTGTGGCTGAGCCTGTCTGAGCCACCAGAGCGGGGCTCCTCCCAAGGGACCTTCAGTGGGACAGCTGAGATGAGACCCCCACTCCTCCACATGGGGCCCAGCAGGGCTGGGGTCTCTGGCTGCTGCTAAGTCGCTTCAGTCGTGTCCGACTCTGTGCGACCTCATAGACGGCAGCCCACCAGGCTCCCCCGTCCCTGGGATTCTCCAGGCAAGAACACTGGAGTGGGTTGCCATTTCCTTCTCCACTACATGAAAGTGAAAAGTGAAAGTGAAGGCGCTCAGTCGTGTCCGACTCTTAGCGACCCCATGGACTGCAGCCCACCAGGCTCCTCCGTCCATGGGATTTTCCAGGCAAGAGTACTGGAGTGGGTTGCCATTGCCTTCTCCGGGGGGCTCCCGCAGCCATCTGCATCTGCATTCAGGCCACTGCCACCCCGTAGTCATCCCTGACCTGGGGGAGGGGAAGCAGACAAACGGGGCCCCGCTCCCAGGGAGGGGAGGGGATCTTCCTCGGAGAGTGCATCAGGCCGGCAGGAGCCGGGGAGGGGTCAGGAGGGAGGGCTGCAGGCCCCACACCCGCTGGAGGGGTTCAGCTGAGATGCTGCGGGCACACCTGCGGAGGGGAGGGCGGCTGTCAGCCCCCCACCATCACCTCTGCCCAGCGGCCTTCTTAGAGCCGCGCAGAACACGCAAAACGTGACCCCAGGGGGACCCGACTCCCACTCATGGCCATCCAGCTGCAGCCCGGCTCAGAGCCAGGTGGCCGCCCCCGTGGGAACTAACAGTGTGGCGTGCAGGGGTGGCAGGAACGGGGGGCCCTGGGCAGGGAGCAGCCTGACTCCTGGGTGAGTGGCTGCATCTGGAAGGGCTCCACAGCTGGGTGGGCAGGAGGAGAGGGAACCCGCTTAGGGCTTGTCAGAGCTCACAGGGCGACAGAGGCCATTGGGTTTGATTCCAAGTTCGCCCCACATTCATGTCCAGGATTGTGCTTTTATCGCCAGTAGCCCCAGTGGCTGGACAGGTAAAGACTCTGCCTACGAAGCAGGAGATGCAGGAGGTTTGATCCCTGGGTGGAGAAGATTCCCCCGGGGAAGGAAATGGCAACCCACTCCAGTGTTCCTGCCTGGAGAATCTGAGGGACGGAGGAGTCTGGTGGGCTACAGTCGGTGGGGTCGCACAGTCGGACGCGACTGAGCACGCACACGCATGCAGCATGCACACAGAGGGTTTGAAGTGACTGCCCCACCGTGTTTGTGGCCCAGCTTCTTCCTGGAGAAGTTGGTCTCCGCTGACTGCTGGGGGCAGCTTAGTCCCTGCTGGGAACAAAGGGTCACCAGGCTCATCTGTTAGGAAAAACTTCTCGTGTTGGGGCTCCTGCCACTTGCCCTCAGAGTGACCCTTTCTCTCTGCCCTCCGGAGGGGGCTGGGAGTCCAGAAGATGCTGGGAGGATACCCCCCACCCCAGGGACCCCAATTGATGGGGAAGCCTGAGGGCCTAGCGGAGGGAAGTCGTTCAGAGGCCTGGGGTCAGGCCTCTGCTCGGGTGTGTGATCCTGCGGCCAGAGCGAAGGGGGGCCGGGAAGGGCTTTCATTCTCGCCAAGGTCGCAGGGGGATTTGCCAGGGGGAATGAAGGAGGTGGAGCTGTCTGGGGGTCCTCTCAGCTGTCCAGGCTCTAAGGGCTGTGTGGGGGATACCGTGGTCATTCCTGATGATGTCCTCCCGCCACCCAAACTTGCAGCCACGTCCTAAGACCTGCCGCCCCTCCTGCGTGTCAGGCACTGTGCCACGACACGCCGCAGCCTGCAGCCGTCCTGGAAGGGCCTGCTGCCCTGTGCAGACCGGGGTCAGTGTCCCAGGGCCCCAGCCACTCCCAAACACCCTGAATGTATTTCAGCTTCACCAGACGACGTCCCCAGTGGAGCGGGCCAGCCTGGGCAGGGCGGGACTCCAGGCCAGGGGCACGGGGCAGAGCTGACCCCACGGGGCTGCCGACTGGGGAACCTGACCGCAGAGGGGCGCCGTCTTTCTGGGTCACCAGTGTGCTTGAGGGCCCCAGGGCTGGAGGCTGGATCTGGGGTCCGGGCGGCTCTGTACCTGCCCCAACCCAGTGCCAACGGCAGGGGAGGTTGAGTCGGGGCGGAGTGGGGCACCAGGCAGGGTCCATCCCGGGCCGCTCCCACTCCGACTGGCAGCGCAAGCTGGGGCTGTGTCCCGGTGACCAGAGCCCCGCCCTGCGTCCTGCCCAGACGGCAGCGCCTCCAGGTATCCCTGGCTCCCCAGGGGGGGTCCCTTAGAGGGAACCTCTAGGACAGCTCTCCATTCTCCATGCCTGCCTGGAATTACGGGGTCTGGGGTCTTTTGATGCAGACCCCCCCCCACTTTCTTAGGGGCCATTCTGGAAGGAGTGCCTTCAGGGCTATTGCTAACGTTGATAAACATCATAGCCCCTGAGCCATTCCCAGACTGACCGCTGGTGAGTGCTGGCCTCTCTGCAGGGCCCTGCTGCAGGGGTGAAGTCACCAGAGCTCACAATACCCAGGGGCGGGGGTGGGGTCCCTGGTCGCCCAAGGTTACCCTGGCTAGGGCGGAGCTGGATTTGAACCAGCTCTCTTCCTGGGGGACCATGCTGAGCCCAGGGCCAGCAGACCGCAGAGCCCACGTCCTCCCCACCACGCTGCCCCGCCGGGCTCATCGAGCAGGTGATGGGAAGCCCGCTGGAGGTGGCCAGGTGGGGACGCTCAGGCCTCCACAGCGACCATTTCTGTGGTCAAAGGGGTGTGCTGAGCCTGTGCCAGGGAGTGGGATGCCAGGCACACTTCCCCGGACCAGTTCCCAGAAGCCGAAGTATCAGGGCCGGAGCTCTCAGCCCCTCGTCCAGCTGCTGGTGACTTGCCCTGGGCTGGCTCCTCTCCTATGCCCAGACCCTCAGGCTGACCCCAACCCAGAGCTGACCCTTGAGCCCGACACCAGTGTGCGGCTGAGCCCATGCCTGCCCCTGCCCACCCCTGGCCCTAGCCCCTCAGGTCATCCCCACTCTGGCCCAGGCCGATCCTGACCCCAGCCCGGGCCAGCTCACCACGTACGGCAGCTGCTGGCCCCGGTGCCCTAGGAGGACTGGGGTGGGCGTGCTGCCTGGGGGCCCAGCAAGAGCTGCGGGCCCGTCTCTCTGTTGCTGCGTGACACGGGGTTATTATGCTGTTATGAGGTCACCCGGAATTCTCACCCTCCACTGAGGGTCAGTGCATTGGGAAGCCCCCCCGTCCCAGGCTTTTGCCAGTCCAGGGCCTGGCAGCCCACTGCGCCCACCCCGTTTCCGTGACTGTCCTGAGAGTTTCCAGCATGGGCCAGGGGACTGGGACAGGCCAGCACCGGGAGCCAGGCAGCGGCCAGCTCACCTTGAGCTGGGGAGGACGCCAGGCGGCCGAGCATGAGGCTGTGGGCCCGGGGCTGCCCTGTGAAAGCACCATCTGGGCCAAGGGCCAGCGGTGACGGAGGCTCACAGGCTCCGCCTTCGCTCCCAGCCCTGCTGCCATGGCCGCCTCGGCCATGATGATGCTGCCCGCCTGCGGGGGGGACGTGATCCAGCCCCACCCCAAAGAGAGCCAGAGGCAGTGCCCCGTCTCCCTCGGGGCCGCAGGGGGCGGGCGTTCCGGAGGGCCAGCGCCAAGTCCGGGCCGTGTCTATGCCGGCTCAGGTGCGCATGCCGTCAGGGAGGTGGCCACGCCTTCCCAGGGGGAGCCGAGGTGGTGTGGGGAGCGGAGTCACGGGCCAGGGTGCTTCTGTGTGCCGTCTCCCTGAGTCTGTAAATTGGGCTGACGGTGTGCCCACCCGAAAGGGGTGTGGTTGGGATCCGAGAGAGAGCGTGGCTGCAGTGGCCCCCGGGGAGGGGCTGCATTTTATTGGCCCCTCATCCCTTTCTCCAGGGATCGAACCCCTGGCGGCTTAGACGGTAAAGCGTCTGCCCACAATGCGGGAGACCTGGGTTCGATCCAAGGGCTGGGAAGATCTCCTGGAGAAGGCAATGGAAACCCACTCCAGTACTCTTGCCTGGAAAATCCCATAGACGGAGGAGCCTGGTAGGCCACAGTCCATGGGGTTGCAGACAGTCGGACACGACTGAGCGACTTCACGTTCACCTTTCATCCCTTTCTCAGTGTGAGACAGGAAAACGGAGCGGGAACGTGCTGGAGACAGTGTGTGGGGACGGGGTGCTGGAGACGTGTTGCTCAGCACCTCCACGTCCCTGCACCTGACAGGTTGTGTCTGCCTCTCTCCCCCAAGGGAAGACAGGCTCTGCCCACTGGCGGCCGAAGATGACGCCATGGCGGCCGTGAGCTGGCCCGAACCCCACCAGCAGGCAGGCGCCCTGCGGGGACCTCCCGCTGCGGCCTGGCCTGACCACACTAAGGAGCCTGGCCGGCGGGGGCAAGTCTGCAGCGTCCCCATGTGGTTAACCGACGAAGAGACCCAGGATGGGGACAGTTCCGTGTCATCGGGCCGCCTCTCCGGCTCCTCGGGGGGCCACGAGTCGTGCACCCCTCCCCACAGGACTTGGACTGAGAGGGCCCCCCAGGTGCCGAGGCCACCGCGGCAGCCGAGAGAGAGCAACCCCCGGCTGGAGCAGCTGAGGGACAAGATCCGGGCCCAGGCCCAGCGGCAGGCCAGCTGCGCCTCGCTGGGCACCTCGACACCCTCCAGCGCCTCATACTTCTACAAAGCCCCCGCACCAGCGCCCCGGAGGAAGGCCCGAAAGCCGTCAAACCCCCCACCAGCCCCGGCCTACCCAGGTCAGTGGGGCAGCTCTCTCCAGGGAGAGGCAGGAAGAGGGGAGAAAGCGATGAGATTGGGCCACCGCAGGCCAGGCCCCGTCTGGGCTGGTGGCCCCCTGGGAGGCTGGGGCGGTGCTCCCCGCAGCCCTGGAGGGTCTCAGAGCCTGGGAAGCTGAGTGGAGATAGAGCCCTCCCGGGGCTGCGTGTGAGCTGGGTTTAAGCACAATGAAGCATTGACTCATCCAGGACATGGAGACTGCTTGGTGGAAACAAGAAGGAGGGTGGGTGCAAGGGCAGGCACGGGGAGGCTGGAGGGTGTGCGAGGGGCGTGGACAGGAGGAGGCCAGCAGAAGGCCCCCTAGGGGAGACTGCGTCCTCAAACCAGGGGCTTTTGAGCGGTGGCCAAAGGAGGACCTTTCCTTGGACATTTCTTCACGGCCTCACCATCCTCACGATGCCCCTTCTCCTGCTGCACCAGGCTCGGGCAGACGGTCTGCGCTGTGCTCAGTCGCTCAGTCGTGTCCGACTCTTTTTCACCCCATAGACTGCAGCCCTCCAGGCTCCTCTGTCCATAGGACTTCTCCAGGCAACAATACTAGAGTGGGTTGCCATGCCCTCCTCCAGGGGATCTTTCTAACACAGGGATTGAACCCAGGTCTTTTGCATTGCAGGCGGATTCTTTACCAGCTAAGCCACCAGGGAAGCCAAGGCCTTGGACATGGACTCTATAGTCCACGGGGTCGCAAAGAGTCAGATGCGAATGAGTGACTCACTTTTACTTTCACTTCAGGCATCCTGAGTGGAACTGAAAGTGGAGTTGAAGAGAAGGCAACCCCTGGCCAGGGACGTGAGGCCTCCAGGGTCTCCCTGAACCAGGTCTCAGGTGAGTGGCCCTGTGGCCAGCCATCCCAGCACCCCCCACCCCCCTGGACACTCAGACCAGGTGTGGGCAGCATGGTTATGGAGCCAGCAGTCTCCAGGCAGCCTCTCTCTCACTCTGTGGGATTGGCTCTGTTACCTCCCCTCACCGAGGAGGATACTGAGGGTCAGAGAGGACCCCAGCTGTGAAGGGCCCAAGCAGGGATTTGCTCTCAGCCCACCATTCTCTGGAGCCCACTTTCCAGTCACCAGGGAAGGAATCCAGATGGGCTCTGCAGGGCAGACTGGGGCTCAAAGCACAGGGGCCCTGGGCAAGGACATCCGCTGGCTGAGCTGCTCTGCACAGCATGGTCACAGGCCGGCCACAGTCTGGGCTTGAGGCCGTTCATCTCCCGTCAGCTCCTGGGCTTGCCGGTCCGTTCTGCAGGCAGAAGGCATTGCTGACCTGTCCCACAGATGACCTTGCCCAGCCTGGGAGAAGCTGAAGGGTCGACACTAGGCTGGCCGACTTCCAGATGGGGGAGGAAGGGTCCAGGGGCCCAGGGAACCAGTAGACTCTGGCTCACTCAGCAGGTAGGAGGGGTGAGTCTGAGTTGGGGTTGGGGGCGGACTGGAGCTGCTTCCAGGGCTAAGGAACCTTGGCATCACCGCCGTAGGACACTTGGAAGGTTCTGGGCAGGGAGACCTCGGCAGGTCTGGGCACTGACTGCTTGCTCAGTTTGTGGGGTAGGCACCGTGTGGAGGGGCCGTCTCTATAGTCCAGCAGGATTCTGGAGACCCCAGAAAGGGGCGGGGTGAGGGCTCAGGAGCTGAGGTCAGGCTGCTCTGGAGGCCCGAGGCTTCGGGGGTCTCTGGCCAGGGCTTTTAAGAGTCAGGCCCTCAGGGTTCCTTCACCCATCCTAGCGGCGCTGTGGTGGGTAGGGTGGGATGAGGGTTGGTCGCCATTTGAGTCTACATCCTCTGGCTGGCAGCCACAGACCTGCTTCCGGTCTGCCCAGCCAGAGGTGCAAGCCAAATGCAGCCCCAGGTAGAGTGAGGGGCGCCGGCCGTGTGAAGCCAAGAAGCAGAGCCTCTCTCTGACCCAGCTCTGGCCTGGTCGTGGACGGCTCCCCGGAAGTGGCTGTGGCTCGCGTGGTCTCTCCCCTTGGGGACAGAGGACCTCGATGGCCTTGGCTCGTCCCACAGGTCATTGTCCCCGTCCCCCCACACGGAGGCTGCTGGGGCCTCTCGGCTAAAATCACAACCCGGCCATGGTCTCTCAGGGAGCTCAGTGCCCAGTGGCATCAGTCACCAGCCCCTCCTCATTTTAGAATCCTCTGGAAGCAGGGCATGGGTCTGGGCCTGGCCTTTTCTTTTTTTTTTTAATTTGTGGCAAAATACACATAAAGTTTAGAGATGCAGATTTGATCACTAGGTTGGGAAGATCCCCCTGGAGTAGGAAATGGCAACCCACTCCAGTACTCTTGCCTGGGAAATCCCATGGACAGAGGAGCCTGGCGGGCTACAGTCCATGGAGTCTTAGAGTCGGACACAACTACACACACACACAGAGTTTACCATTTTTACTATGTTTATGTACAAAGTTACTTTGTTTCCATGGGTTTGACCCCTCTAGGGACTTCATATGAGTGAAATCCAACAGGGTTTGTCCTTTCGTGAGAACCTAGGGTTCAAGGCTGCTCCTGTTGAGGCCGGAGGGACGGGCCAAGGCCGGGACCCCGCTGCTCTGCAGAGGCCTGGGAGTCCCTGGGGCCTGACTTCTCTCTTGGCATGCTCCCCAGGCCTCCTGGGGACACACTGGGCTGGGCCGGGCCAGCTCTCACAGCTCACCAGCTGGGTGGCCATTTGGTGTTTCCCAGATGCCGCCCCCACCCAGCAGGGTACAGAGACGAATGAGGCCAAACAGAGCGGGGCCAGGCCGAACACTGGGCTTTGGGCAGCCAGCCCCCGTGCCTGCTGCGGGACTTGGTTCTCCTGTCCCCGCCCATCCAGGTGGGGCAGCCCCGCCGTGCCAAGGCCCCTCTGGGTCTGGTGCACACTGCTCTCCCTGAACGTTCAGGAAACTAAGATCATGGCTTCCGATCCCATCACTTCATGGCAAATAGATGGGGAAACAGTGGAAACAGTGGCTGACTTTATTTTTCTGGGCTCTAAAATCACTGCAGATGGTGACTGCAGTCATGAAATTAAAAGACGCTTGCTCCTTGGAAGGTTTGTCTATGACAAACCTAGACAGCATGTTAAAGAGCAGAGACATCACTTTTCCAACAAAGGTCCGTATAGTCAAAGCTATGGTTTTTCCAATAGTCATGTACGGATGTGAGAGTTGGGGCTTAAAGAAGGCTGAGTGCCGAAGAATTGATGCTTTCGGATTATGTTGCTGGAAAAGACTCTCAAGAGTCTCTTGGACTGTGAGGAGATCAAACCAATCAATCCTAAAGGAAATCAACCTTGAATATTCACTGGAAGGACTGATGCTGAAGCTGAAGCTCCAATATTTTGGCCACCTGATACAAAGAGTTGACTCACTGGAAAAAACCCTGATGCTGAAGGAAGGAGAAGGAGGCAACAGAGACTGAGATGGTTAGATAGCATCACTGACTCAATGGACATGAATTTGAGCACACTCCAGGGGACAGGGAGGCCTGGCGTGCTGCAGTCCATGGGGTCGCAAAGAGTCGGACACGACTGAGCGACTGAACAACCACCTCTCCCCGATGAGCCGATGTCCCATCTGGCTAGCTGCCTACCACAGCTTTGCTTGTGGGCCTATCCAGTCATTTATTCACTCAACAAACACAAGTGCTGTGGGCCAGCTCGCATGCCAGGGGCTGTGCTCAGGGGCTCTGGGGACTGGTGCAAAGTCAGGGCTGTGAGGGAGGGCGAGGCGAGCCCAGCCCTGCAGGGGATTTCCCCGGGGGGCAGGGGGCAGCATGCTGGGACAGTCAGGGGCTGGAGAGCAGGCTGATCGTGTGCTGTGTCGCTACTCAACCTTCTCTCCCTTGCCTCCCTCTCCTCCTCTCGGTGAAGTTGCACAGGAAAAAACCAAAAGGATGAAAAGTAGTTCTTGCAAAACAGAGAAGGCGCCCAAGCCGCCTGCCCCTAGGAGAGCTGCCAAAGACACAGGTAGGGTTGGCCCCCGCGGGGCCCGGCAGGGCTTGGGGACAGGACGTTACGGTCCAGGCTCAGGAGGCGGGCGTGTGGCTCGTTTCCGGAGCCCAGACGGCGGGTGCTGCACTGGCTGTGCCTTGGAAAGGCGGGCGTGAAGCGGGGGCAGGCGAGGTGCTGCTGATGGACGTGCTTGCTTTCTCGTGACTCGGCATCGCCGGACAAGCCGTGGCCGTTTTGCTGCCATCCACGGCGGGAAGCGTGACTGAGGGATGAGTCTCCCTGTCGCCTGGTTTGGAATGTAGACACTAGGCAGTGAGCCCAGGAGGCCGGCTTCCCCTGGGGTGCCTGGTGGGAGGAAAGGCCAGGCAGTGCCCACCTCCCACGACCCCTCGGGGAGGATGCGTCAGCTGCCTGAGGGTTCTGTGCAGAGGTCGTGGTGGTGCTGGGCCGCTCGGTCGCAGAGAAATTCCTAACTCAGGAGTCTCCCCTGAGGGTGGGTCATGAGGTTGTGTCCAGCGAAGACCCAGCTGCCCAGCTGGCCGGTTCGTGGAGCTTGTGGGGTGAATGAGCTGGATGTGGGCTGTGGGGAGCGGAGCGGGCAGCCTTCTTCTGGGCCTGCCTTCAGAACAGCCTGGGTGGGATGGGGTGACACGCTCAGGGCTGGGCTCCCTCTGCCCGTGTGTGCCAAGCACGCAGGCAACACCGGCTCATGTAAGTCCTCACAGCTCTCCTCGGAGGCAGACAGGCTTGCTCCCATTTTGTAGATGAGGAAACTGAGGCTCAGTTTCCTGCCTGCCTGGGGTCACACGGGCCAACCAGGCTTGGCTCTGGCCCTGTGCTCCCCGCCTGAGAGAGCCCAGCTGTGCACACTTGGACCTGCGCCTGGAGGCCTTCTGCAGGCCCACCCTCAGGGCCTGGGCTCTGGGACCACCGCACCACAGACTTTGGGGACACCAATTGAGAGCCCCCCAGGTGGGGAGAGCCCTGGGGGCTGAGGTCTGCTCTGTGGGGACCCCGATCTTGCTCGGAGTAAGCAACACTGGTGTTGGCACTGTTTTTCAGCATCTCTGTGCCTCAGTTTCCTCCGGGCACAATATCGCAGTCCTGGAGGGGAGTGCCAGTGTGAGGTCTGCCCATGTCTTCAGATACATGCCTCCTCTGCCCTTGGGCAGACCCACAGTTCCAGCGGGCTGAGTGACTGTCCTCTGTGCCTCAATGGAGGTGGGCCCAGAGCAATGTGGGGACACGTTGGCGAAACCTCCACTGGATAGAGTGAGGGTGCCAGGACACAGGCCACTGAGCAAGCACAAAAATAACAATTTTCAGCATCATGTTCCCCCTGCTCCTGGACTGTGGGGTTTGTTTTATTTTAATGGCTCCTTTGAAAAATGACCTGCCTTCTGCCTGACACTGGGTCAAAAGGGCGTGCCACGGGCTGCATTCATCACCGTAACCGCCGCGTCACCCTGACGGAGCTGACCATTAGTCTCTGTCAGTGACGAAGTCACAGTTGGGCTAAGAAGAGATGAGTCTGGGTTCAGAGGTCAGAGCCACAGGACTTGGGAATTGGATGAATTAGAAATTTGCTGTAGTTAACAAAAAATTAAATCACAATAGTTATAAAATATTCATCCATCCGGGCTGAGGGAAAATGAAGCCCGATATTTAATTTCAGATTATAGCACCTCACTTTGCATTTTTTATCATAGATTAGGTTGGCCCTGGAACTTTGACAGGGCACTTGGGGACTTCATCCATTTCCACAGATTAAAAATCCTCTCGTAAAAAAATTAATTGCCATTAAACTGCTCTGCGGAAGGAAAAACGTGCCCGCCAGGGCCCATTTATTGACCTGGACCCCTCTGGCCGGCTAATGGGGAAGCCAGTGATGTCGGGGCCTGCGGCCCCCTCCTCACCCAGCGTGGTCCCTGCTCAGGGCCCCACCCAGCGAGTGTGGCCTTTTTCTTGCAGAGCAGCAGCTTTGGGATTCAGGATGCAGGACCCTCGCTGGGGAGCCCACCCCCCAGGTCCCCCTCATAGGTCAAATGTGGCAGGCAGGTGGGCAGTCCCGGACTCGCCCTGGCCAGCAAAACCTGGCCTTTCTGGGAAACTCCTGCAGTGGGGGTGATGGCTTCTCTTTTTCAACCTTGTGGAGAGATGCGTACAGATGGGGAAATTGAGGCACAGGGAAGTGGTCACTTGCTCAAGGCCTGTGGCTGGAGAATGGAGGAGCGGGGATTTAAACCCATGTCTTGTGGCTCAGCTGGTAAAGAATCTGCCTGCAATGCAGGAGACCTGGATCGGGAAGATCCCCTGGAGAAGAGATTGGCTACCCACTCCAGTATTCTGGCCTGGAGAATTCCATGGACTGTATAGTCCATGGGGTCACAAAGAGTCTGACACAACTGAGCGACTTTCACTTTCTCACTGGTTGGACAGGGGCTTCCCAGGTGGTGATGTTGGTAAAGAACCCACCTGCCAATGCAGGTGGTCCCGATCCCTGGTCGGGAAGATCCCCTGGAGAAGGGAATGACTTCTCACTTCAGTATTCTGGCCTGGAGAATCCCATGGACAGAGGAGCCTTGCGGGTTATAGTCCATGGGGTCGCTGAGAGTCAGACAGGGCTGAGAGACTAACACTTTCACTTTCCTGGGACTCAGGACACCAGCGCTCTTCTCCGCTACCCCAGGAGCCTGGGGCGGAGGGCGTGGTCGCAGAGGGGGGCGTGTCTTGGAGGACTCTTCCAAGGGCGTGGCTTTGCAGAGGAGGTGGTCACGGCCTCGCTCCTTCCTGGGGCTTGGCCTCTGGGAGGCGTGGCCTCTGGGGGCGTGGCTCTGCGTCGCCCTTCCCTTTCCTGGAGCTCAGTCCTCAGGCCTGTGTCCCAAGTCTCAGTCTGGGCTGGGGAGGGCGCCGAGTCTAGGGAGCAGGGTGTGCTAGGTGGGTGATCTCTGCGGTGAGGCGCCCTCTTCGAGCAGAAGTGCCCCCAGGACAAGTCTTGGTCTGGGTAGTTTTGTTTTCCTGGGGCGCTGTCTGGGCTGGCTCCCTGCCGTGTATGTGTGTGTGTGTGTGCGCGTGTGTAAGCGTGTGCGTGAGTGCTCAAGGTCAGCCACTGCTTCCTGCCTCTGCCTCTGCCAGGGCCCTTGTGGTTGGGTTTGTAATGATGGTGGGGCTGCTAATGGCATTTGGTGAGGGTGATTTGGGATTACGAAGTAAAACCTTGATAAATGATGTTTATGACGTGATGGCATTTATTAAAGAAAGTGTTTATGTTTGGGATGTGGCGGCTGTTTGTTTCCACACACTGTCAGGACCCCTCATCCTGCCGCCCTGGGTGGCTTTGCTGCCGCCAAAATCTTAGCTTTCTCTGCCCAACAAAGCCTGGGCTGGGGAGGGCGAATAAAAAAGCCAAATAAAAACAGATGGAGCCAGTTTGTTGGGAGGAAATGGAAGGGTGGCTTTAATCCTCAGTGGGAGGAGGCGGGGAACACAGGAGGTCTGCGCCTCGAGAACTGTGCCCCACTTCCATGAGGAATCTGGGGATCGCATAGAGGAGGGCTCACAGTCGGGGGTTGGTGCTACGGAACAGAGACGTGAGGATCCTGTATTCTTCTTCCTGTTGCTCTTGCACTGTTTCAAATCCGGTCACAGGCTGGTGTCAGGTAGCCCAGTGGCTGGGCCCTTTGTCCTTCGTGTGTTGTACTGCGACCTCCTTCCTGTAATGCAAAAAGAGACCTCTGAGAGGTGGTCTGCAAAAGAGTGCTGTAAAGGGGAGCACCAGGAACAGGAGGTGGTCAGCACAGCGTTAAAGGATAGTAGGGCTTCCCTGGTGCCTCAGACAGGAAAGAATCTGCCTTCCGCGCAAGGGACCTGGGTTCGATCCCTGGGTCAGGAAGATCCCCTGGAGAAGGGAATGGCAACTCCCTCCAGTATTTTTGCCTGGGGAATCCCGTGGACAGAGGAGCCCAGCGGGCTACAGTCCATGGGGTCACAGAGTCAGACACGACTGAGCGACTCACACTGTAGGATAGCGGGTTCAGAACGAGCTCCTGCGGAGTCAGAGGGCAGAAAAGCAACCTCGGTTACAGACTACAGGCTAGGGACAGCTGAGAACGCAGAGTGATCACGCCTGCTCACTGTTCTCTTTATCTTCTTTGTTCTCAGGAAAGGAAAGAGAAGTTCAGCCTTCTATTTCCCCTTTTCTCAGCAACAGCTTCCTTGATTCCTACCCTGATCCCCGCTCTCACCACTTTAAAAACAAATTAGTTTCCTCTGGTTCAGGGCAAGTGATTACCCACAGTGCCACCCCCACCCTGCGAGCTCTGGGTGTGTGAGTGATTGTCTTTGCTTCTGACCAGCCTTTACAGAGCGCGTGCGGTGCTCGAGGGCCTGCGTTCAGTATTTTACAGAGAAATCCATAGGGAGTACGTTTTATTAGCCCTGAGGGCCAGAGAAATCAGGTCACACGTCCAGGTCATCCTGAGACTCAACTTTGCCCAGGATGCTGGCTAATGGCTGGGGTATGGCCCCGCGCCAGAGTGGCCTGGACCCAAGTGTTTTCACCCTGTCGCCTCCGGGAGCGTGTGACCTGGTCTCCTGGCTCTGTGAGGAGCTGCCAGCCTTCCCGTCTGGGCCGGCACGCGGAGGGCCCCGGGCACTTGGCTGCATATGTGTTTTCTCTTTAAGATTCTGAGTTGGTGGGTGTTCACGCCTGGAGGAAAGGACAAGCCCTGGTGAGGGTGCTGCTGGGGCCCCCGCCTGCCCTCCTCAGGCTCCAGAGCAAGGTCCCCTCGAGAGACCAGGCCCCCATCGCAGAATTAGGTACCTTGTGCCTCCGCCTGGACTCTGCTCCACTCCGTGTGGCATCTTGGGGGTGGGGGTGGGGGGTGTGCAGGGGGAGAGATGCCCAGGCGGCAGTGGCATTGGGGTGCAGGCCCAGCACCCATTCCCCCGGAGACCTGTCAGACACCCACCAAACCCACCAGCAGACAGGGGCTTCCAGGAGTCGCTGCGTTTAAAAAAAACCAAAAAGAGGGTTTCTGTCCCTGAGAAGCAAATTTCTGCTCCTGGAAGGCAGGGCATGACCACCAGGCTGTCCTGACTTAGGGAGCGCAGGCCTGCAGCCGCAGTGGTTCCCAGGAGGCGTCTGTCGCCCGCACCCCCACACTCAGTTTTCGACATGTTCAGAGAGGGTGGCTCTGTGCCAGACGCCTGGGCACAGCTGTGAGTCCCCCAGACGTGGCATCTGCCCCTAGAGGGCTCCTGCGAGTGGATGTTGAGAGCAGAGCCAAGACCGGGGGTCTCTAGGGGGGCTCTGTGCCTCCTGGCAACCCCGCGACTGCCTGTCTTTGCAGATCACAGCAAGAAGGTTGGAGCCACTGAGAGCTCCCCTGTCCACCCCCAGACGCCAAGTCCAGCCTCTGTCCGCAGTGACCTGCAGATGCCCTCAGAAAACGTGCCCACCCTGGCTTCCCGCGATCCACCCGTGAACGTCCAGGCTGCTATGGCCGTCCTTCGAGACCTCCGCCAGCAAATCCAGGCCGGGCTGGAGCTGGCCCGGGCCCGCCACACGAGCCGAGGGCTGGAGCTGCATGACCTGGCAGGGAGGAGGCGGCCAGGCCCCTGGAAACCCCCAGACATCGGGGGTGCCTTCTGGAAGAGCCCTGGGGCTCCGAAGGACAGGCTGCCCGCTTCTGAGAGGGCTGGGAGCCTCCCTGCTGCACAGCACTGGAGCCCTGTGGCCGGGTGGGAGTCCTATCCACACAGGACCTGGGTGGCCCCAGGACGGGACACCTCCTTCCAGAGATGCGTGAGCCCCACCGAAGGGCCGAACTCCTTCCCGCAGCGGCCCTGGAGCGCCTCGGCCAGGCAGGCCTCCTGCCCACCAAAGACCTGGGCTTTCCAAGGACGAGACCCCTCCTTGCAGAGGCCCGGGAGCCCCCCCGAAAGGTGGGTCCCCTTCCTGCAGCGGTCCTGGAGCGCCTCGGCCGGGCATGCCTGGGGTCCACAGAGGGCCTGGAGTGCTTGTGAAGACCCGGCAGACCCCGCCCCAAGGCCATGGAGCCCTCTGAAAAGGCCGAGCCAACCCACCTGGCGGCCCTGGAGCACCTCCTTCACACAGGGGCCCAGCCCCCTGTATCAGGGCAGGGGTCCCCTGCGGACCCCCTCGGGGGCCAAGCTCGCCTGGCCGAGGCCCAGCCAGGGTGCCCTTCGGAACGCACCTGAGAAGGAGAATGAGGTGCGGCCACCTCGGCCTTGCCCCAAGCCCCGGGGGGCCCTGGGCCCCCTCCATGGCTCCGAGTCCCTGCGTGAGTTCATGCGCCAGAAGACTGCAGCCTGGCGGCGGCAGGCCCTGGAGGAAAGGGCCTCGGCCATGCGCTCCCTGGACCTCAGAAACCAGAGGCTGCAGGGCACCCACAGGAAGCAGAGGGAGGCCGTGCTGGGCAGAGCCGTCCCCGTGGTCTCCCAGACGACCCCCGGCATCGTGACCTTCGTCCCGCACGCGGCACAGTCCAGGGTATGCAGCAGCTTGGACACCCGGCTCCCCTGGCCTCCATGGGGCTTTGCGGGGACCCCATTGCCTCCATCTCTGCCCACCCTCCCCCTGGAAGGGACCAGCCTGTGATTCCCGCGGAGGCCGGGGCCAGCTCCGAGGCTGAGACAGGGTTTGGGGTCTTGTGGCTGGGCTGGGGCTGACAGCATCCTTCTTTGCTTTAGGATCTGGATGCCGCCGCCGGGCCGGGGGCGCCGGTGCTGCACTGGAGCAAGGTGACTTCCGGCATGGTGCTGGGGGACCAGGAGGCCCCGGGCAGGTGCGTGTGAGGGGCCGGGGCTGGGCTTCCTGGGGGGCTCTCCCGGGCAGGGGTTGGCTCGCTCTGTCCAGAGCTGCACAGAGCCTGTGATCAGGGCTGCGTTGGTTTCCACTGAGGTGAGATTGCTGTTACGTAAAGTTAACCTTTATAAGCTGAGCTATTCAGGGGCCCTTAGCACATTCACAATATTGTGAAACCAGCCACCACCTCCGTCTAGTCCCAAAACATTTCATCACCCAAAAGGAAACCCAGTTCCCGTTCTCAGTCACCCCCCCACTCCTCCCCTGAGCCCTGAGGCTCCTCCATTCCTCCCCTGAGCCCCAGTCTGCTGTTCGTCCTTATGGATTCACCTGTTCTTTCTTTTTTCCCCCCATGTACTGTACAGGAGGTCCTTGTTGGTTGTCCATTTTAAATACAGCAGCATGTACATGTCCATCCCGAGCTCCCTAACTATCCCCTCCCCTCATCTTTCCTCCGGGCAACTGTAAGTTCATTTTCTGAGTCTGTGCGTCTCTTTCTGTTTTGTAAGTAAGTTCCTTTGTGTCATTTCTTTTTAGATCCCTCATATAAGGGATGTCACACGATCTCTCCCCTTCTCTGTCTGACTGACTTCACTCAGTGTGACAGTCTCTAGGTCCATCCCTGTTGCTGCGAGTGGCATTATCTTATTGTTTTATGGCCGAGTCATATTCCATCGTATATACGTACCACATCTTCTTTATCCATTCCTCTGTCGATGGACACCTAGGTTGCTTCCATGTCTTAGCTGCAATGAACACTGGGTTGCATGTATCCTTTTGGATCACGTATTTTTTTTTTTCCAGATAAATGCCCAGGACTAGGGTTGCCCAGGACTACGCTATGCCTAGGACATAGGGTCATATGGTAGGTCTGTTTTTAGGTTTTTGAGGAACCTCCATACTGGACTCTGTAGTGGTTGTACCGATTTACATTCCCACCAACAGTGGAGGAGGGTTCCCTTCTCTCCACACCCTCTCCAGCATTTGCTGTCGGTGGATTTTTTTATGATGGCCATTCTGGCTGGCTGGATTCACCTCTTCTGGTGTCTCATGTCAGTTTAGACAGCACAGGGCCTCTGTGCCTGACTCCCTCCTCTGAGCGTGTTTTCTAGGTTCATCCGTGTTGCAGCCTGCGTCAGGACTTCCTTCCTTTTTATGGCTGAGTAATATTCCACTGGGGCATCCCCCACATTTTGCACACCCATAGTCAGCTCATGGACTTGTGGGCTGTTTCCCCCTTTCGGCCGTTTTGATTGAAACATCTGAGCACCTGTTTTCAGCTCTCTTGTGCATTCACCCAGGAGGAGAGTTGTCCGGTCACGTGGTACCTCTGTGTCTCACTCACGGAGGCACTGCTGGGCTGTATTGGCTGTGACCACACCGTTGTGCATCCCCCCCAGCAGCGCATCCCCGCCACACCTTCCTGTGCTGCCCCCTCGCTGCCACTTTCTCTTGGCTTTCCCTGCGATGTGCTTTCCTTTCTTGGCGGCAGCTGTGCAGAGGCGGCGCCTCCCCCGGCAGCATTGAAGTGCAGGGTGGGAGACCTCCCGCCGCCTTTCTGGGGGACTGAGCGTCCAGGCTCCCCAGAGGCTGCCCTTCCCAGTGCTCGTCCCCACGGCGAAGGGCTGTGGGCAGTGCCCTGGGGGCTTCCGGCCAGGGCCAGCACTTACTGGCCACCTGCCTGGTGACAAGGAGAGGGCAATGTGACAAGGAGCTCACAGCCGGGTTCCGGGAGTGTCATCCACTTGTGGCTGGCGGGGAGGAGCGGACCCAGAGGGGCTGAGGACAGGGGTCCCCGCAAGGCACCGCCCCACCAGGAGCTGCCTGCCCTGGGCTCCCTCTGAACCTGCGTCCTGGGTGTGCCTTTGGCAGCCAGCGTTCTGGGAGGGGGCTTTGGGCTGAACCCCTTGGAGCTCAGCACCCACCCCTCTTTGCAGCCGCTCACCTCAGTGGATTGGACACCCTCCTCTGACCCCTGGCTCCTGGAAGTTTCTCTCTCTGGCTCCTTTTTGCTTCATTTGTCTTAAAAGTGCACGTCCCTGAGCCACATCCCCAGATTCAGGGTCCACAGGGCAGCCCGGGGTCTGCATCTCTTTTTAGCTTCTCAGGGTTGGCATCTGGTCACACCCAGACGAGGACACGGATGCAAACTGAACGCGCACACTGAGCGCACGTGTCGCCTGCTGCCCCACGGGCGGCCCCCACCGGACAGGCCGCAGGGGTCCTCGCTGCGCAGCTCCTTCGGCTGGATACAACGCTGGGGGACGTCCATCTCCGTGGGCGGGGCGGCTCTAGGTCCTTCATCTGGCTTCGCTGTGTCCTTTTTTTTCACTTACAAACATTTCACTTAAAATACACATAACATCCCCTTCATGGACCACAGCCTTGTCACGGTGAAGAGGCTTGCAAAACTCAATGAAGCTATGAGCCATGCCGTGCTCATAGAGCCACCCGGATGGACAGGTCATCCTGAAGAGTTCTGAAAAAACGTGGTTCACTGGAGAAGGGGATGGCAAGCCACTCCAGTGTTCTTGCCTCGAGAACACCATGGACAGAATGAAAAGGCAAAAAGATAGGACACCAGAAGATGAGCTCCCTTGGGTCAGAAGGTATCCAATGTGCTACTGGGAAAAGGCAGAGGGCAATTACTAACAGCTCCAGAAAGAATGAAGTGGCTGGGCCAAAGCAGAAACAACGCTCGGCTGTGGATGTGTCTGGTTGGTGAAAGTAAAAAGTCAGATGCTGTAAATAACAATATTGCATAGGAATCTGGAATGTTAGGTCCACAAATCAAGGTAAATTGGACATGGTCAAGCAGGAGATGGCAAGAGCGAATATCAAAATCCTAGGCATCAGTGAACTAAAATGGACAGGAATGGGAGAATTTAATTCAGATGACCATTATATCTACCACTGTGGGCAAGAATCTCCTAGGAGAAATGGAGTAGCCCTCATAGTCAATAAGAGAGTCTGAAATGCAGTACTTGGAGGCAACCTCAGCAACAACAGAAAGATCTTGGTTCGTTTCCAAGGCAAACCATTCGACGTCACAGTCATCCAAGTCTATGCCCCAACCGCTGATGTCGAAGAAGCTGAAGTTGACTGGTTCTATGAAGACCTACAAGACCTTCTAGAACTAACACTATAAAACGATGTCCTTTTCATCAGAGATTGGAATGCAAAAGTAGGAAGTCGAGAAGGCTGTGTTTTCATTCTGTTGATTGGGTCTTTTGACACATACATGTTTTTAATTCTGAAGTAGCCCGAGTTGCCTATCTGTTGTCTTGTTACCAGTGCTTCTGGGGTCATATCCAAGAAATCATTGCCAGCCAGGCTCCTTCCTTCTAATAGGTGCGCGCGGTCGGGGTCATATCCAAGAAATCATTGCCAGCCGGGCTCCTTCCTTCTAATAGGTGTGCGCGGTCCGTCGTGATCACCGCGGTCACAAACGGATGAAGTGAATAGACACTGGGCCTGGCCCGGAAGCTGCTTCCACGTGCACCCCTGCACACGCGTGTCTCCCACGCGCATGGAAACGATCGCCCCCCCACCCCAGGCTGACCCCTGTCCCTTCTCTCCCTGCAGCTTCTGCCTGTGTTTGAACAGAGCCTTGAACCCCACCAAGACTCTGGAGGTGGGAGGCCCCCAGGATGGCTGGGAGGGCACACCCTTGCTGATGCCGGCCAGCTCCTCCCTGGGGCCCCTGAAGTTCCAGGACCTGAGTACGCACTGCCGGAGCCCGGGTCTCTGCATCTACCTGGACCCTGAGGAGTCGGAGCGCCTGGGCATGCCGGGGCCCCTGCACTTCCGGTACAAGCAGGCCCGGCTGCAGGCCCTGGAGACCATGGCCAACATCCTGAAGCAGCGGATCGATGTCCTGACGGACAAGCTGCGCCGCTCCGAGGCAATGGACGCGCTGGTGGGGCCTGGCCCGGGGCTGCTGCCCTCCAGCTCCAGCACGCCGGCCTGCCCCGGAGCCCTGGTGCCCAATGTGGGCCAAGGGGTGCCTGGGGACTGGGCAGAGCTGCAGGCCAGGCCGCTTCTCTGCACCCCTGGCTTCCTGGACACGGAGACGGTGCGCTGGAGCCCTGGCTGGGAGCGGCTGCAGAGTGTGAGCCCCAGGGCCCGCCACGCCAGCGAGCCCATAGGTAGGGCTACCCCCAGGCCCTGCCGGCAGCCAGGGGACCCCCACTTTCTCCTTGCCCCGGGTCTCTTCCCCTCCCCAGCAATTGTCCCTCTGTGCCTGCTGTTGCCCCCTTGCCTCTGGCGGGGGAGGGGTGGGCCCCGGTCCTGAAGTTTGACGTCCCGCCCCCTCCCCGCCCCGGCTCCGCAGAGGGGCGAGAACGCAGGACCCCTGTGCCTCCTGCCGTGGGGATGCAGGGGGACCTCCCACTCCCTGCAAAGCGGCAGCCCCTCCCCACCTGTAGGAAGTGAAGTCCCGGTGCTTCTCTCTCGAAAGGTTTCACGGACAATGGACGCTCCGAGCTGGACGGGAGGCTGGCAAGAAACGTGGCTTCTTTCCAGGCCCTCAGCCCCTTCGCAGGGAGGTAAGGCTGGGCGCTGGCCTCAAACGCCCTTGTGCCCCTGGGGTGGGCGCAGCCGGGCCGGCAGGGTGACAGCTCCCGGCCTGTCCCGGGGGAGACGCGGGCCTCGGACGCCTCTGGCTGGGCTGTGCGCAGTGGGCCACGTGGGCCCCCAGTCGCCCAGGCGTCCCCGGGTGGTTGGCAGGCTGGTCGTGTCCAGGGCGTGTGGAGGCAGGGGGCCCTCCATCTAGGTCTCTTGCCAGTGTCAGATCCTCAGGATCACCTGCCTACAAGCCCTTGAACAGGCCTGTCTCCAGCCCTGACCTTCTCTGAGGCCACTTCACGCGGGTCCCTTTTCATCAGTGGTTACGGACAGATGACCGGCCTGGGGCAGGGGCACCGGGGGCCCTCAGCAGCCCCGCTGTCCACCCGGCCAGCCCAGCCTGGGCCCACAAGGCTGCCTTAGCAGTCACCGTCCCGGGGACGCTCTGCTGGGCCCAGCCTCACACCAGGCCCCCTGGCCGTGTGGCTGTGGCCACCCCTGGCCTCTCTGTCCCCCAGGTCATCACCCCCCCAGTGCCCTCAGCCCTGGGGCCCTTGTCGGCCCCTGGACTTCACTGAGCAGCTGTGCCCCATCTCCTCCTGCAAGGACTGCCCACTCCCACCCCAAGAACCATTCCTTCAGCCCCACTGCCTGGTGGTTCCCGCAGGCGTGGGTCCCTGTTCAGCCCTCCTCCCTGGCCAGCAGTGCCCTCCTGACCCCCAGCCCCATCGGCCGCCTTCCCAGTGCTGCCCCAGGAGGGTCTCAGACACCCCAGCCCCGCCCCTCTGTCCTGGGGCAGCCATCCCCCCCCGCCCCACCGGGCAGCCCCTCGCAGGATGCCCCCTCACCTCGTGCGGCCACAGGTCCTCTGTGACTTCAGGCTCCACAGCTCAGAGCCAAGGGGGAGATGGGGTTCCAGAGGGGGTCAGGCCAGGGCGGGGGGGTTCCCAGGGGGCTGGCCAGAGACACGGGGAGGGATCCTCACCACCCGCTTCGCCAGGTGTGTCCTGGGCTCGGTGCCCGGGTTGGGGCCTCAGGGGGCCGCCTGGGGGTGCAGTGCTCATGAACAGAGAGGACAGTGGAGGGTGGAGACTGTGGCCGTGGTCAGAGAGCCAGGAATCCAAGTGGGGCGGGGGAGGCCCTCGCACGGGGCGGGGGGTGGTCAGCGCAGATCCCAGGCCTGTGCTGAAAGCACACGCCACCCCCAGCCTGCGTCCTCCCTAGGAGGTGGGGGTTGCCCGTAGCACCCCGATTCCCCCAGCGCTGCCCCTCCCCTCCCCTCCCCGCCCCAGCCTCAGTCAGGTTGTGACTTTGTGCGTGTGCTCAGTCGTGTCCGACTCTTTGCGACCCCGTGGGCTGTGGCCCGCCAGGCTCCTCTGTCCGTGGGATTCTCCAGGCAAGAGCACTGGAGTTGGGTTGCCGTGCCCTCCTCCAGAGGGTCTTCCCGACCCAGGGATCAAACCCAGGTCTCCTATGTCTCCTGCGTTGGCAGGCGGTTCTTTGCCACTAGCGCCGCCTGGGAAGCTGGAATGGAATTGTGGCCACCAGTAGGGGTCAGCATTGGGCCAGACTTGGCCACCTTCAGCCCCTGCCCTTCCCTCCTGCTCCTGTCTAGACCTTGAGAAGGGGAGGGGGGATGGGAGGCTCCAAGGTGGACAGCCTACATCTGACGTCCCCGCTGCTAGATGGCCAGTAAGGTCCTGTGGGCTCATCAAAGGTCTCAGAGCCGGGGAGCCTGGGCACATGGCACCCCCCAAGTCACAGAGCCTTCCCACCAGGCGCATGGTGTCCCCCTCCCCCCCACCTCCTGCAGCCTGCCCAGGCATGGAGAGACCGCAGAGGTGAAATTGTTCAGAGCCATGCCCTGGACGGCCCAGCGCCCTTGGAGCCCAGGATCGGGGCCTCCTCAAAGGCCCCTGGCTCGGCCCCGCCTTCTAAACTAGCCACTCACCGCTCCCCGGGGGCTGCTTTGCAGCCGTGCCTCTGCCCACCTCCCTCAGTGCCCTGTGAGTCCTAGGCTGTAGGGCACAGCTCCGCTCCCCAGGGCTTGCCCATCCTGCCGCCTCTCAGGCCTGTTCCTGAGTCGGGGTGGCTCTCCTCCACCAAGTCCTTTCCTTGCTGGGACCTCAGTGCTCAGTGGCTGGGTGGGGACAGAGCTTGCTACTAGCATCAGGTGGTGGGGACACCAGGGCTTCCCGCCCTGCCCCTCAACCCCCGACGGAGCGGGGGCCCCTGATGCCCACCAGTCCACCCCCAGCCCGTCTGGAAGGAAGGATGGGAGAGTGTGTGGCCCAGCTGTGTGCCCGCCGTCACCCCGCAGGCCTCCCTGAACCTCAGGCACTTCTTTCAGCACCCTGAGGGGTGTGTGCTCATCCCTATTTTACAGATGGGGAAGCTGAGGCTGGCGGAGGAGCAGTGACCTGCTTAGGGGGAGGACAAACCGAGGTTCAGACCCAGGGCTTGGACTCCAGAGCCCGTGGTTTTTCCACTACACCTCCTCCCTGGCCAGTGGTTCTCAAATTGTTCCTCGGGAACTCGTTAGAAAATGTGGAGTCTTCCCTCCCATCCCGGCCCTCCTGAGTCTGATATGCTGGGGGTGGGCCCCGTGATCAGGCGATTCTGGTGAGAACCACTGCCCTAGGAAAAAAGCTAGACCTGTGGTCAGCAAGCCACAGCCCCCAGGACCCACCAACAGTCTTTGTAAATAAAGTTTTATTGGCATGCAGCCACACTCATCATATTTACACAGCGAGCGTGGCTGCTTTCCTGCCACAAAGGCAGAGCTGAGTGGTTTCCGTGGAGACAGAGACCCGGGGGCCCACAGAGCCTGAACACGGATGGTCTGTCTCTCTGCGGGAAATTGTGCAACACGTGATGTAGATAATGGAGGGCGACTGGCTTGGGGACTGATGGCCTTGGAGGACACGGCTCCGTCCTGCCCTTTGCTGATCCCAGGTGGGTGTTACTGCACCCCCCAGGTACTGGGTTGGGAAGGAGGGAGCAAGAGAGTCTGGAAAAGACCCTGCAGCAACCTTGCCCCCCATGCCTCCATGCCCACACATTCCTGGAGCAGCCCCTGTTGCCACTCCCTCTAGGAATGCTCCTCCCCTGACCGTCGGAGCCCGCGGTCAGTACCCCTGCCCCAGCACCCCTGGGGCCATCCCGGGATCAGCCCCTGGGCCAGCCCCTCACCTTCGCAGCATCTCTTGTCTCAGTCCCAGGCCTGCTGCCTCTTGGTGGAACAGTCTTCTTACGCCATTTCCCCTGCGGGGTCAGGGGCTAAGCATGGCAGATGCTCCGCAAACACCTGTGGCTGTGGATCCGGCGGGGCTGGAGGAGGCCACGTCTCCGTGGCCCACGGGCGTGGCCGTGTCTTTAGTCACTCGAGCGGGTCCTGGGTTGGGTTGCAGGAGGGACAGGCACATACGCTGATGAGACGTGAAGTGAAGCGGGCTGTCAGCACCACTTGTCCGAGCCCAGCACACGCGTCTGAGCCGCAGGCCCCTAACCCGGGGAAGCTGCTGCCCACCTGTGCTCAGCGGCTCACCCGCCCCACCTGGGCTGCTACTCTCTCAGGAGGGGCCCAGGACCACGCCTTCCTCCTCTTCCCGTGGGCAGATGTGCCAGGCAGCTCGCCCTGATGGAGGGCAGGTCTCTGACTCCAACCAGACCAGTTTGACTCCAGCCTTCTTGGTCGCCCGGCCAGCTGAGGTCCCTCTCCGACCAGGGCGGCAGTGCAGGGCACAAGAAGACGGTGGTGGAGTTAGAGCTCAGCCGTGGGCCCTGCTCCCCCATGGGCCTGGTGGACAGTGCCCCCTAGCTGGTGGCCGAGGGGGCGGAGATGAAGGACATGCCCGTCATGAAGCAGATGAAGGACTGTGCCCATCACCCCAGAGCAGGCACTTTGAGCGAGCAGACCGAGGACAGGCGAGGGCTTTCGGGCAAAGGACATTCAGACACGGGCCCCAGCCCTGGACAGTGACCGTGGACGCCAGGTGCTCCTGCCGGGAGCTGATCCCCCCGCAGGAACGAGCACTGAGCCCCAAGTCACTGCTCACAGATCAGGCCCTGCTGAGCCAGGGGATCCTGCGGGGGCAGCCACCCCTTGGGCCTCTGGTCCCAGCCCCAGCCCCTCTTTGGGCCTTAGGTGTCCCTGGACGCTGGGCCTGCAGGAGCCCAGCCTCCTGGCCCTCCCCCAGCCCCCAGCTGTCTCCTGCCTCGAGGGTGTTCACTGCTCACACGGGTGTTTGTGTATCTCCAGCTCACTCGGGGTGCCGGCCACGCCGGACCCCTGCGGCAGCTCCCTGCGGCTGGAAGAGACGCACTCGGCCAGAGGGGCAGGCTTGGTCGCGCCCTGGACCCTCCGGAGCTGTGGTAAGGGCGAGCCTGAGGATAGGCCCTGGGCTGGCTGGTCAGGTGGCCAGGGAGGTCCTCTGGGGACCCCCTCCACTGCCTGACGCTCGGCGAGGCTCTGGGTGTAGAGGTCCTTCCTTACGTGGAGCATATCCACGCGTCGGTATTAAAGCTTTTTGGAGGCTTTCGGGGCCCGGCCGCTTGCTCTGTGCTCCTGCCACGCCTCTGTCCTGACTTGACCCTTGCCCTCATGAGGGTTGAAGGCTTGCTTCATCCACAGCTCTGCTCCTGGGGCCCAGTCTTCTGCCTCGTCTTCTGCCGCCAGAGGGTTTTTGTTTCTGGTTACAGCAGCGACTTGCCCAGAACCCTGGAGCTGGTGCACAGCTGGGGCCGAGGGGGTGGGGTGCCCGCCAGGTACCCTCCTGGGTTCAGGCCTTCATCCTGGCAGCGTGCAGAGTAGGGCATGAGCCGGCCTGTGGGATGCTCTGCCCAGTGGGGCTCAGGTAGGGGGACAGCTGGAGGGCTCTGGCCTGGCTGGGGACCAAGCGCTGTTTTGAGAGGTCTGGGATGCGCATCCGTTTTATCCTTTTTCAGTTGGTTTTCTCCAAAATAAGAATAAGACGTGCTCACATCTGTAGGAGAACTGGGCTCCTGCAGGTGCATTCAGAGTGAACCCCGACCCCTGCCCCGCTCAGGAGCAGCCCCAAATAAAACCTCCTTTACGGGCCCAGCAGAGTTGCCTGTCTCACAAGGAAGGCGGTGAGGCCTGTGGGGTCCGGTGGCCTGTGAAAGGCCTGGGAGGCAGTTAGCAGTCCCCCAGACCCCCTGGTGCCCGGGAAAGAGGCGGGCAGGAGGAATTTCAGCCTTGTGCTCTGGTGTCCCACCGTCCTGGGTTCAGAGCTGCCACCAGGCAATGGGGGTGTGGGGGACCCCTCATGGATGAGCAGCTTCCCAAGGCGTTACCTGCAGCGGTGCCCCCAAGAGACACCTGCCCCTCCCTGGAAGACAGAGGGCCCCTGAGGCCAGGCTGGGCAAGAGGCGGGGAACAAAGCCCTCTGCGGACCAGGGGTGGGCACGTGTGAGCATGTAGATACGTGTGTGTGTGTTGGGGGTCCCGGGCCCTCTGAGAAGGAGGGCTCTGTGTCACTCCATCCTGCAGTCAACCTCCCCCCACCGGCCCAAGGTCTGGGAGACCCTCCCGGCCTGGGGAGGGGGCTGCCTGGGAGCTTGCTAGTCTCTTGGCTCACCCTCCCTCTGCTCACTCAGCACCAGCTCGCTGAGGACCTGCCAAGCCTGGCATGGACTGGGCACCAGGCCCTGCCTTCAAGCAGCCTGCCTTTTAGGAGGTGGTGGGCAATCAAAAGATGCCCCAATGACCACTGCAGCTGTCAGATCCTGCGCAACCAATGCCCGGGGGAAAGTCTGCCCGGAAGTGGGTGGACGCTTCCAGCACCAGTTTCCAGGAAGTGTGGCCCAGTGAGGGGCATGAGCTGCCTGGGTGCCCAGGACGGGCTGGGACCAGGACTTGGGCTCAGATGCCAGCTCTCTGTCCACCCCTCTCCATTGTCTTGGCCGAGCAGGAACTGGGAGCTGGGGCACCTGTGATTCGGGCAGCCCTGGCCCCTTGGGACCATCAGCTGTGCCCAGTCTGTCAAACGGGGTCACACTGGGACTCAGGGGCCGAGACAGAAAGCAGTGGGCCGGGCAACAGCAGTGCCCTTGGCCTCCACTCCTGCTGGTCTGCAACGCCAGCCCACTCTGTCCTCTCGGGCTGCACAGCCCACGTGTGCCCTGTACTTGTGTCCGCCCACGCAGGGCAGGCCATGCCCGGGGTGGTGGCAGGGAGGTGGTACAGTGTCTCTGTGGACAGGCAGACCCACCCAGATCCCATGGGGAGGGCAAACAAGGGCATCCTCCTCTCAACATCCCAAAGGGAAGGGCCGTCCGCTGCTGGTGGACAGGACGACATGCCTGGATGGCGGACCACACGTCAAGGGTGGGAACAGTGCGAGCTTTCCCATGAGTCACCACTCGAGTGGGTAGCCTGGGTAGGGAGCCAGGGGAGGGCAAAGGAAAACAGATCAGCAGCCCCTTTGTGCCGAGCTACCTCTTCCCCAGGGGTGCCTCTCGGCGGGCAAGGGCTGGGCCACAGACCTCCCGAGGAAGGAGGGGCCTGGCGCGAGGGTGCCTGGCTGCAGCCCGCCAGGGGGCCCCCGATCCCCCGCTGTACCCCCCAGGTAGCAGAGCCGAGGCAGGTGCTCCTCCCCAGCCCACCCCCTCCCACAAAGACTGCCTCCTGGAGCCTCTGGGCAGAGCTGTGGGCCAGGCCCCCATCCCCCACTCGGCTGAACCCCAGCAGGCCAGGTGCCAGGCCAAGTGCCGGGTCTTCCAGAAAAAACCGCTCCTCTCCCAGCTCTGCCTGCAGGCCGCCTCGCTGGGAGGCCAGGAGCCAAGCAGGATCTCGGGAGCCCGCCACCAAGCAGTGCGCACAACCCAGAGTGCAGGCGCGGGGCACTCCCACCAGACGCCTCCTCCAGGAAGTCTCCCGGATGACACGGGCTGGGTCGGGTGCTCTGCTCACCCGTCTCAGCGTGCTTGGTGGGAGTGAAACTCACGTGTGTGCCTCTGTCTCTGTGGGCCACGAGAACCTGAGGGTCCGGCTCTCCTTGCAGCCCCGGCTCCTGCCTGGCCAGGTGCTTGGGGAATATTTGCTGAGTGCATGAATGACTTCCTAAAGGCCCTGAGGCCCCCTGGGTCTGTCTGTTTCACGCATGGCAGCTCACTGGTCTCACCCTGCCGCCAGGCAGGTCCCAAGCTCATGCCCCTGTTCACGGAACAGGAAGCCCGTGCTCAGAGAGGCATAGCCCCCACCGCCTGACAGTGAATGGCAGAGCGGGGACTGGGGCCCAGCCTTTCTCACTGGCAGCAGGGCCAGCCCAACAGCCCTTTCTGCAGTGACAGAAATGTTCTAAGTTCTGGGCCATATGATCTGGTGCCCAGCAGCCACGTGTGGCTGTGGGGGCCTCTGGGACATGGCCAGAGCTACCGAAGAGTAAAGTTTTACATGTTTGTTTCCTCTGAGTTTAAACGTGAGCAGGAAGGGTGGCTTGCCATTGGACAGCAAGGCTCCGGTCCTCAGACACAGCAGCCTCTCGCCCGGGCGGGGCCCCGTCAGCTCTGTTTTGGTTTGAGGCCGCGGGCCCCCAGCCGCGGCGCGGTCAGGGAGAGCTCACCTGGTCCTCATCGTCCCCATCGCCGTTGGCAACAGTGCCAGTCGTCTCGTATGTGTTTAATCGTCCCGTTGGAGCCACAAGGCTGCCAGGCGCTCTGGGGTGGCAGGTCGTGCTGGATTCTTGGGGCCACTCCCCGATGGTCATCAGGAGTTGGGAAGCGAGGCTGGTACCGTCCTCTGCTCAGCAGGGCCGGCTGCTTGGGGGCCCGGGCCGCATCCGTCTCGGGGAACACTTGCTTTCTCCCGGATCGCAGCTCAGAGCTCGGGGACCCACAGCCCGGGGTCTCCCTGGTGACCTGTTGGAGGTGCTGGCCTGGCCAGGGATAACCAGGAAAGGTCTGCACCTCTTGGAGCAGCAGCGCTGGGGGCCTTGGCTCTCTGAAGCTTCCAGGCCCCTGGCAGAGGATCTGCAGGAACTCAGTGGAGGACCGGGGCACCTTTTTCCAGGCCACAAGCAAAAGCAAAGGAGTGGCCCCTTCTCCAGGGAACTGCCAGGCAGCTGGGAGCATGGGGGAGCATGCCAGGCATCCCCCAAGTGCCACGCACGTCAGCTGGCCGGAGCCCCCACCCCTCCCCTGGGCTCCGTGCTGCAGAGAGTCCTCAGCGGCCGTGGAAGCGCCCAGGAGCCGGCTGGCTGCTGTTCACAGCTCTTTGGCCGCTCTAACGTGGGATGCTGAGCTGCTCCGTTTTGGGAAGCAGGGCGCCATACTCCTCTCTGCACAGTCACTAGGGATGAAGCAGGAGCTAGTCCAAGAGCCACCAGGAGGGCTTGCCGTCCACAGACCTGAGGCCTTTCCCGGGTGGGGAGCCCCCATCCTCCATGCTGCCGGCTCTCATGGGGGTCCTGCCGAGAAGATGGAGGGCGGGGCCAGAGGAAGTGACGCTTGCCGCCCCCGCCTCTGACTACAGTCACCCCCCGCCACCCCAGGCAACCTCCGAAGGGCCAGGCTGGGTCCCTGGGGCCCCCACCGGGAACCAGAAGCCCTCGGCCGCCTGGGGAGCCTGAGGTTTCCAAGCCTGCACTCTGGACAGTCCCAGGGAGGCTGCAGGGCTGTGCCCCTCGGCCTGGGTCACCACACACCCACGGGGCTGCGACCCTTATTAGGGCAGCCACTAGGTATCAGAGCATCTTACCACGGGGTGTCCCCGCGGAGGCACTCATGGACTAGCGCTTTTTCCAGGGCACCCAGCGAGTGAGTGATGAGCCAAGGCCTGTCTGGCAGCAAAGCCTGTGTTCTTGGCCCCGGCCATGTGTCTGCAGCCTGGGGTCCCTGCTCCCAGGGGAGGGTGGCCGAGGGTCAGGCAGGGAGAGCTCCCCAACCCCCGCGGGAGTGGGCAGGGTACGTAAAGCAGCAACCTGTCTCCTTGCCCCACAGGCTGGGGGCCCTGCCCACCCTCCCTGGACATGCAGGGAAGGGGTCCTCTCCCAGCGCGTGTCCTGCAGGCCCAGGCCGGGCGAGGGGAGGCCACCCAGCCACCGCTTCTTGTGGTTTCTGCAGGTCCGCTGTCTGATGTCCAGCAGGAGTCGCTGAGCTTCCTGGAGTCCCTGAAGGTGTGTAATCTTTAGGCCGCTTCTGTTTGGGGGTCCACCGGGAGCAGCTTTCACCCCCTCAGGCTGAGTGGCAGGGGCCCCAGAGTTGAGAGGGAGGGAGGGGAGCCTGGAGCAGGAAGGAAGCCCAGGGCCCCGGCCAGGCCGAGGCGGGGAGGCTGCGGGCTGGGGAGCAGGATGATGGGCTGCACAGAGCGGTCCTCCCGGGGGGACGCTCTGTAAGGGTCCAGTCCTTGGAGGTGACACTGCTTGCCCTCTGAGGCAGGGGCCTTGCCAGGGAGCGGGGGCAGCAGGCGGGGGCCCCGGGGAGCCCTGAGGCTGCTCCTCTCCTCCCTGCAGCCGGACTGGCAGGAGCAGGGGCAGGCGCTGGCCCTCCTTCGGCGGCAGGCGGAGCTGGAGGTCTGGGAGGCGCAGAAGGCCCTGGGGGAGCTGCTGTCCAGACCCAGGCTGGAGGTCAGCCGGCCAGCCCGCCCCCTGCGGCCTGGCCCAGCCTAGGAAAGGCTGGTGGGAAGCGTGGGTCGGGTCAGCCCGGGGAAGGGGGCCGTGGGTCCCGCCCAGGCCAAGGGCCTCCGAGCGCAGCTGCCCTCAGGGTAGGCCCTTGGTTCTTCCTGGGACCCCGCCTGGTCCACCCTCCACAACACCCGCCTCCTTCCTGTCCTCGCAGCCGCTGAGGGAGGAGCACTCGACCCAGGCCAGGCCAGGGGCGGCCCTGGAGCTGGAGCGGCCGCAGGTGCGTGTGGATCTGGAGGCGAGGACCTCTCAGAGTGCCGCGGCAGCCAGAGCCAGGTGTGGCCCCCACTCCCAGCGTACGATGGGGCCGGGTGGGGGTCTTGGGCCGCGTGGCTCACAGTCTGCAGCGCTCTCTCACCTGGCAGCTCACAGCCACTCCTGGGCCGAGACGCGGCCACGCCCTCCCCGAGTCCCCAGGATGGAAAGAAGAGTTGGGCGGATGCGTCAGCTCACGCGGGTAAGTGGTCTCAGAACCGACCCTCCAGCTACCCGGACGGCACAGCTTGAGCCCCGCATGGGCCCTGAGGGGGAGGCTGGGTCAGGTGCCCAACAGAGGGGCTGGGGAGGGGGCAACCCACCCATGGCCTCACGGGGCCGGTGGAACTGAGGTTTGAAAGTATTCCAGTAGTGAGAGTGGACTCTAAAGACAGCTGAGCGCCAAAAAATGGATGCTTTTGAACTGTGGTGTTGGAGAAGGCTCTTGAGAGTCCCTTGGACAGCAAGGAGGTCCAACCAGTCCATCCTAAAGGAAATCAGTCCTGAATATTCACTGGAAAGACTGATGCTGAAGCTCCAATCCTTTGGCCATCTGATGCGAAGAACCGACTCATTGGAAAAGACCCTGATGCTGGGAACGATTGAAGGCGGGAGGAAAAGGGGATGACAGAGGATGAGATGGTTGGATGCCATCACCGACTCAATGGACATGAGTTTGAGTAAACTCCGGGAGTTGGTGATGGACAGGGAGGCCTGGTGTGCTGCAGTCCATGGGGTCGCAAAGGGTCGGACACAACTGAGGACTCAGCTGAACTGACCGATGCCACAACGCACCATCAGGTATCACTGCCTCCTGCTCGTTAGGGCAAGCAGGGAGCCAGTGAGCCAGTTAGCAGACACACCACCCCACCCACCCAAACCGGGGGCAGTGAGCCCAGGCTACAACAAGAAAGCTTTCACTTAGATGCCGAGTGAAACAACCCAACAGCGCGGGCCGTGGCCAAGTAAGGAGGCGTGGTGGGCGGGTCGTCCAGCCCTGTCTGTCCTGCTCTGGTCACCTTCAGGGTGACTGTCACCCTCCTGCTGAAATCCTGAATACAGCCCATCTCTGTCCCTTGGGGAACAGGAAAGCCCACACTCTTCCCAGGTCTGCCAATATGCCCACCTCTGTCCCTCTGAGTGGTCATTCCTTGAGGCCTCTCAGGTGCTGGCCCCGTGCATATCCAGTTGGATACTGGATCCTGTGTTGGCAAACAGAGTTCCCTGTGTACAGGCTGCAGGGACAGCCCAGCACAACCTCTGGGAGTTTGAGCCGTGGCTGGGCTGGTGGCAGCAGACTGACCACGCTCCCTGGTGGCATATGATGGACTTGTTTGCTCCTGTGATGGACTTGTGGTTTAATTTCCTCATGGTCAGTTCAGTTCAGTCACTCAGTCGTGTCTGACCCTTTGCAACCCCATGGACTGCAGCATGCCAGACCTCCCTGTCCATCACCAACTCCTGGAGTTTACTCAAACTCACGTCCATTGAGTCAGTGATGCCATCCAACCGTCTCATCCTCTGTCATCTCCTTCTCCTCCTGCCCCCAATCCCTCCCAGCATCAGAGTGTTTTCAAATGAATCAGCTCTTCGCATTAGGCGGCCAAAGGATTGGAGCTTCAGTTTCAACATCAGTCCTTCCAATGAATATTCAGGACTGATTTCCTTTTGGATGGACTGGTTGGACCTCCTTGCAGTCTAAGGGACTCTCAAGAGTCTTCTCCAACACTACAATTCAAAAGCACCAATTCTTCGGTGCTCAGCTTTCTTTATAGTCCAACTCTCACATCCATAGATGACCACTGGAAAAACCAAAACTTTGACTAGATGGACCTGAGCCCAAATATGTAGAGATGTGGATCTATCTTGGTGGATGTTCTGTGAGCTCTTGAAAAGAAACCCTGGTGTTGAGAACATCATCATTTAGGATTACCCTGTGCCCTTGGTGGACCCACCCCTTTAAAACTCTGCCCTCGCGGGACAGCCCTCTGTCCCCAGCGACCCGCGCTGCTCTGTGGCCTGCTGTGTCTCATCCAGCCATTCCTGCATCCCCACAGCTAGCATCAGACAGTCCAGCTGGTCTGTCCTCTCGATCCTCCCACTTGTAACGAATGTGTTTTCGTATTTCAAGTGTGTTTCTTGGAGGCAGCCCGTAGGTAGATCTTGCTCTTTTGTCTTATTATATTTTATCATTCGGTTTTCTCTGTTCGCCTCTGAGCTGTAATTGGCTTCAGTGGTTGACCTAGGATTAAGAGCGGCACCTGCGGTATGCCTTCACGTGACATCCCACTGGCTCACGCAGAGCGGAAGGCCTCACAGCCCTTCATGTCTTTTCTTCTGGACTTTAGGCTACGGTAGTCATGCATTTTACCTTATAACTCCACAATACATTGTTATGTTTTTAAACATTCAAGAAACTTTTAAATTTTATATATTTATGTATCTACACATACATACACATGTATGAATACCCATACGTGTATATATGTGTGTATGTATACATTACTTCAGTTCAGTCGCTCAGTTGTGTCCAACTCTTTGCGACCCCCATGGACTGCAGCACGCCAGGCTTCCCTGTCCATCACCAGCTCCTGGAGCTTGGTGAAACTCATGTCCATTGAGTCGGTGATGCCATCCAACCATCTCATCCTCTGTCGTCTCCTTCTCCTCCCGCCTTCAATCGTTCCCAGCATCAGGGTCTTTTCCAATGAGCTGGTTCTTCGCATCAGGTGGCCATAGGATTGGAGTTTCAGCTTCAGTATCAGTCCTTCCAATGAAAATTCAGGACTAATTTCTGTATTTTCTTTTCTGATTACATTTATTCTTTGATTAAAGTCTTTTTTAGATAAAGGCAGGTCAGGGACATGACTGGGATTGGGGTGTGTGTGGAGGGAAGAACCATACAGTCCTGCTCCATTTCACGGCCTCTTGAAGATTTGGCTGAAGCTTTGTGTCTGGGTGGGGAGGGTTGTGCTGTGGTGGTGGTAGATTAAGTTGCCCAGACACCCTAGCTCAGTGAAGACTTCCTGTAAAAAAGGCCCCTGGAACCTTATATGACCAGCCATGCCTGTTTTTTGTCCTCAGAGCCTGTGCAGGAAGGGAGACCAGCCCAGTCCCCCTCCCAGCTGCCTCCAGCCAGACTCTGGGAGGAACCCAGGTTCCAGGTACAGAACCCGGGGGAAGGGGCTCACAAGTGGGCCCCAGGGGAGGCACTGACAGGAGGTAGGGGACGCAGTTCTCCGTCCCTGGGGACATCAGGTCTTGAGACCCACCCCTCCTACAGCCTGCACCCAGGGGGACTCTGCTGCAGGTCCTGTGTGAAGGGAGGCTCTCCACGCCACGGGTACCACCCACCCTTCCAGCTTACACCCGCTCAAGCCCCTTCCTCACGGCTGGGGTGGCAGGTGACATCGGTTTGGGGCAGGGCTGGCCCAGGCAGTGCTGACTGCACATGTCAGGGAGGGGGGCCCAGTCTTTCCTAACCCTGCAGAGCACAAACAGGTGGCCGGCTTGAGTGCAGGGCCAACAGGACAAGGACCCCACCCTGCCTTCTTCGGGAGCCCCCAGTTGAGAGGAGGACAGTAACGTGTCCCGGGGAAGAGGGGCACGACATGGAGAACAACGGGGCGGCCAGTCCGGGAAGGGTCCCTGGAGGCGGCGGCCTCCTCCCCGGGGAGCTGGGTGCTGCTCCCAGTCGGAGACAGTGGTGGCCACACGGCCCGGTCGGCCCGCCCCACCGCAGGGGAGCCGGACGGGGCCCCGGAGCGCGGCGCAGGTACCCTTCAGCCGCTTCGCGATCCAGATGCTGGAGCAGAGCCTGCGGGAGGAGGACCTGCGCGCGCGGCACCAGGCCGCGCTGCTGCGCCTGCGCGAGAAGGCGCTGCAGGAGAAGACGCGCGCCGAGCTGGCCTGGCTGGAGCACCGGCGAGGGTGAGCGCACGCGCGCCGTGCCGGCCCGCCCCCGCGCCGCCCCCACTCGGTACCCCCAGGGTAAAGTGCTGCTACCTAGGGTCATGGGCGTTTGGAGAAAGTTTGATGCGACCAAAAGTACCAAAAGGTGAATACAGCGGCTTTGAAACCTCCCCTAGCCCCACATCTGCGAGATCATCTCTGCCCATTTTCCAGGCTGTCTTGGCAGGTCTTGTTAGGGAGATACACAGATAGCATTTGGAATAGACTGCTGCTGCTGCTGCTGCTAAGTTGCTTCAGTCGCGTCCGACTCTGTGCGATCACATAGATGGCAGCCCACAGGCTTCCCCGTCCCTGGGATTCTCCAGGCAAGAACACTGGAGTGGGTTGCCGTTTCCTTCTCCGATGCATGAAAGTGAAAAGTGAAAGTGAAGTCGCTCAGTCGTGTCTGACTCTTAGCGACCCCATGGACTGCAGCCTACCAGGCTCCTCCGTCCATGGATTTTCCAGGCAAGAGTACTGGAGTGGGGTGTCAATGCCTTGGAAATCAGTCCCGAATATTCACTTGGAGGACTGATGCTGAAGCTGAAACTCCAATCCTTTGGCCACCTGATGTGAAGAACCGATTCATTGGAAAAGACCCTAATGCTGGGAATGATTGCAGGCGGGAGGAGAAGGGGACAACAGAGGATGAGATGGTTGGATGGCATCACCGACTCGATGGACATGAGTTTGAGCGAACTCCAGGAGTTGGTGATGGACAGGGAGGCCTGGCATGCTGCAGTCCGTGGGATCGCAAAGAGTCAGACACGACTGAGCGATTGAACTGAACTGAACTGACACGCCACTGTAACTTGAGTTTTCATTTAAAAGTCAAGAAACCCTCTCCCTGTCCCTGCATGAGCCTTATAACACCCAGCGCACCCAGCGCAGAGACAGCAGCCCCCTTAGCCGCACTCTAACTGGACCTCTGGGGCGTCTCCAGCTCTGTGCCCTGAGTCATGAACATCCCAGAGAAGAATTCCTTAAGGTGGATTTGTGGAAGTGGAATTCATGTCAATGAGGACGTGTTTTTTACAGCTACCTGTAGCTCATTCCAGTTAAGATTACTGGCGGTTTACAGTCGTGCAAGGCTGGGGGTCTTCTATTCCATGATGACTCCCACCTCCCCAAAAGGGCCCTCTGGCTGGGCTGGGGTGCCAGCATGGGAAATACGCTGTCCTCCCTTCCTCTCTCCAGGCCCAAAGGTGGTCATGAGGGGATGGGAAGAGTGACAGTCTGGACTGGGGCCACTGGACCCCTCGGGGCTCCCCCGCCTGCCCACGCATGGCCATCTCCTCCTGATGGCCCTGCCGTGAGAACTGGGCATGCCAGGTCCATCTGGATGGCTCAGGCTGGCCAGGACTGCGGTTTTCCACACCCACGGGCAGGCCCCAAGGTCAGCAGTCAGTCCAGTCAGGCCATCTCCTCTGCCAGGTATCTGAACAGCATTGGCAGCTACACAGCGCTGGTGGCCTTGGCAGAGAAGCAGAACCAGGCCCTCAGCCACCTTGAGCGGGAGCTGGTAAGGGCGGGCTCCCGGTGGGTGACCCCGAGGGGCTCCTGCTACTCTCCGGGGGCTGGGAACGCAAGCACCCCACCACAGAACTCCTGGGTGCTTGGCACCCTCCAGGGCTGCTCAGGGCTGCATGGGGAGCATTCAGAGCTGGTGGGGGCAGCGCGGTGCTCTGACCATTGCAGCCTCTGTACAGTGGCCGGGCCTCTCCAAGCCTCATTAGGGGAGAACTGCAGCCGTGCATGTTTTGGTGGGGTTGTTGGAGGGCTTGGCCCAGCTAGCATGGACCTCTGACCTCAGAGGGGACTCGCAGCTTCTCTGAGCGCAGTTTCCTCATCTGGGGTCAGGGGCCACTGTGCTGGTGTCCTTTGATTTTGGTCTCCAGACAGCCCTGTGTGGGGTGGGAGCTGGATGGAGAGACTGAGCCTGGGGGCTGGCTCTTGTCTTTCCTGGGGTCCCTCAGCTGCGAAGGGAGGGGTGGTGGTGGACTTGACCTCCATCCTAGAGGACATATGTGGACCAGGGAGGTGGGGTGGTGGGTGTGGGGCTTCCCAGGCGGAGGGTGCAGCAGGAGGAGCCCAGGAGACCGTGAGGAAGGGATGGAAGGGTTCCAGTTATCAAATGAGGCAGGGGCCCTGGGGTCCCTTGTTGTGGGTGGAGACATTGGTGGCCTCTGGGTCGGGGCCCTGCCCACTGGGGCGAGGGACCCAGCCCTGCCGAGCCTCAGTTTCTTCCTCTGACCTGGACAGGCTGTTGCCTCCCCTGGGGGGGTGCGGTCCCAGCAAGGTGGTTCTGCCAAAGGGTGGCCATCAGAGACGCAGCAGGAGCCAGGGGACAGTCAGGGATAGAGCCCGGGACCTGGCGAGTGGGAGGGTGGTGGGGGATGGCAGCGGCACAGCCGGCTTGTGCCAGCCTTGCTTGGAAGTGCCCAAGGAATGAGCACCCCAGCTTCCCTCTTGCCTCCCACTGGAGCCGGCTGATGGCCAAACCCAAGCGACGGGGGAGGCCAAAATGTGGGGTTGGGGGGACCTCCTGACTGAGCAGGATGAGAAGGACAGGGACATCTGCAGGGGCCAGGGGCCCCCAGTGCCAGAGCTGCCCCGCCCTGTCCCCGGGTGCCCACGTGTGCTCCTCTGGTTCAGAGGGGCATCCGGTACCTGCGGGCCCTTCACCTGTCCTCTCACCGAGAGAGGAAGCTGCTCCTGCAGCAGCAGAAGGACATCGTCTCCGTGCAGAGGTCTGCAGCCCTCCTGCAGCAAGAGCTTCAGGACCGGACGCGGCTGCCTCAGGTAGGCATTCTCACCCTGCCTGGGGGCTTGGCTCATGGCCAGAAACGCTGGCCGCTTCCTGGGCACGTGCAAGTCCTGTGTAAAACACCCGTGATACAGGGTGGGAAGGGATTCAGAAGGGTCGGGCGGGAGGGGCAGCAGCTGCTACGGGGGCCAAGGGGACTTTCCTGGCCTGGGCTGCCTGGCTGGGCCCAGAGGAGGAACCAGACTCCCCGGGGTTGGAAAGTGCTCTGGCCCGGACGTGGGGAGCTTAGTGAGCAGGGTTGGGGCAGTGTGGAGGGGGCTGGTGGGGCTGAGGTGGGGGCGAGGCAGGAAGGAGGGAGAGGCCCGGGCCCCTTGAGAGGCCGGCCCCTCGGGAGCTGAGTGGCGGTGTGTCCTTGCTCCTGCGGCCTGTCCCCACGTCACAGGGAGAAGGCGGTGAGGACAAGCTCAGGCGCCTGTCCCCAGGCCGAGCGTTTCTCCCACACGTTGGGGATGGTGACTGTCTCACCGGCGGGCGGCGGAGGGTGGGGGACTGGGTTCTGCGGAGCAGCTGGGGTAGTTTAGCAGTCATCCCAGTCATCCCAGGCCAGCCTGCAGGAGAGGGGCCCAGGGCTGCCGGATTCCACAGCCGCCACCTCTGTGGGTTCCAGCCCGGGGACCCGGGCAGCCCCAGGCAAGGGCTCTCCCAGCTCTGGGCCTCTTGTCTGCACCTGTTGGGGACTGTTAGCAACGGACCGTGGGGCTCCCGCGAGTTGAGGACCCCTGTTTCAGCCAGCCCGCTGCTGCCTCACGGGAGCCGGCTGCCCTGCCGAGTCGCTGGCCACCCTGCTGTGGCGGCCGCTGCATGAAGCCGCCTCCTGCTTGTCCTAAGGGGACATGGACCAGCTCCCTCTGCGCTGTTTGTCTTAGAGTTCCAGCCCTGAAGTCAAGGCCAGGCGGGAGAAGGGCACCGAGACAAGCCCCCAGCAGCCGGAGGGGCCAGCCCGGGGCTCCTCACATGCCTGGCACACGCCTGGCAGCCCCCTTGGCCAGTACCCTCAGAGGAGCGCGAGCCCGCCAGTCCCGCAGTGAGTCTTCGCGGGCAGCCCTGGGCCTGGCACTTGCCATTAAAAGCCTTGCCTGCTGGGTGGCCATGGTGTCACAGCCGCTGGGCCCTGCGCACCTGGCCACAGGGACGAGAGGCGGGGATGCTTGGGGGCTGGGAGGGGGGTCCTGCCCCACCAGCTGGCCCACAGGGCTGGCAGCTGAGGCCAGAACCTCCCTGGCCCGCTGGGTGAAGCCTGGCCCTCTGGGAGGAGCGCAGGGATTCCGGCTCATTCCCAGCTGGGCCACTGGCCAGGGCGTGTCCTCCCGCTCGTCTGCTGAATGGGGAAGGGGTGCCACCATCCTCAGGGCTGCTGTGGGGCACAGTGACACAGGGCAGGTGGGCCGACCTGGGTGGCTGGTGTGTGCGTGGGACCCCCTAGCTGCCAGGCACCCCCTTTCGAGGCTGGTGTGGGCTGTTCCCCCGGCCGGGGCAGCTTGGCCTTTTCTGAAAGCCTGGATGCGGGGCCACTGGCCTCAGCTTGCAGCTGAAGGCCCCCGGGGCCGAGTCGTCAGGGGCAGGGGCCAGAGTTCTGGCTGTGGGTGGAAGCAGAGTGTCCTGATGACCCCGCACTGGGACCCCTCCTCCTCTTCTGTCTTCATTCAAGTGGCCCTTGAGAGCCCACGAGGCCCCCTTTCCTCCTAGCCAGCTCCCAGCTCCTCCCCCGAGGGCTGGCTGCCCGCGAGGCTCTAACCTGAGCCCCTCCCACCCAAAGCCACAACCTGGGGGTGAGGCTGCAGAGGTGACCCCCAACCCTGGGAAGCGGCTGGCCCCTCAAGAGTGGCCTTCTCAGGACCCCTGCCTGTCCTTGGGGGCGCCTCTGCTGTCAGCGGCCCCTTCCAGCAGGGGGCACATTTTCATGCCTCTCCCAGGAAAGGGGGTCATCGCACACTCGGCCCCGGGCCCGAGCTCAACTCTGGGCCCTCTGAGAGTGCTTTTCACGTGCTGATCTATGGTTCACCTGACTCTTGATCGCCCAGCCCAGGAACCTCTGACAGGCCTCCTGGCTGACCGGACCCTCTTGGTACCAGGAATTTGTTTATGGAGCTGGGGCTGGCTGCTCACTCCGAGGGTGGGGGGTGTGTCCTGGAATCGAGTCCTTGCGGGGCACGTGGCTCCTCATCACACCAGTGATGCAAGTCAGAAACCAGAGAAGAGCTGTGTGTCTGCGAGAGAGGCTTCAGAGGCCTGGAACCTCCCTGGGAGGTCCCGCCACGTGGAGGGACCGCTTCGTACTTTCGTGCCCTCAAGAGAAGCTCAGCAGAGTGCTGAGCTGCTCAGGGCCGGGGCGCATCCCTGATCCAGGGCCTGTGGGGGCCCTCGCTGCCCTGGCTGGGGGCTCCGGGCTGAGACCCGTGTGTACTGGGGAGGGCTGGGAGGGATGGGACGTCTTTAAGGAGGCAGGGGGCGGGACCTCCCATTCTGGTCAGTTCAGCTAGGTTCTGGGCCGGGCACAGCCGCTCCCTGTCCTTTGCATCCTTGCTCCAGGGTGGGCCGGGCCCTGCATCTGGACACACTGGTGCGGACAGGTGCCTGCTACTTCCTGCCCCGCAGTTCAGAACTCCAGCCCCCGGAGACGTCTCCTCCTTCGAAAGCCCGAGACCCGGTTTCTCGGCTAAGACAGCCCTCTGACCCCGCTCCCCAGCCCACACCCTGCCATGGGTGTCAATCCAGGGGAGGGGGATGCTCAGGGCTGCCCTGGGGGAGCAGCAAGCTGTGCCCAGTTGCAGCGAGTGCCTGAGAAGAAAGGGAACAGAAGGAACTCCCTGCTGCCCCTGAGAGCGGGGGAATGTTCTAGAGCAAGGCTCCCCATGGGCATGACCTTAAACCCAGAAGGGACCAGGAAGCCTGGCAGTCCTGTTCCCAGCCCCCTGCCTTGGGGCTGCGATGGGGGTGCTTTTCCTGCCGTCCGTGTGCCCGGAGCTCAGGTGGGACCCAGGCATGTTGAGTGCTGCCCTTGGGCTGGGGGGTCGGGCTCCACACAGACGTCCTGAGGGAACAGGGGCATAGACAGAGTCTCCCTCCCCGCACGTCCCCCGCCACCCCCAGCAGTGGCCCCGTTTAAGGGTGCAGGTCCTGCTCGAGAAGCTGCCGGGCAGGGAGGGGCCAGGGCCTGTCTTCCTTCACCCGGTGCTGACTGCTTGGCCACTGCACGCAGCTGTCCCCTGGATGTGAGGTGGTGTTGCACTGGTGGAATGTTCTGGTCAGGGCTGGCCCCCTGGGAGTGGGGGGCAGCCGGGTGAGCAGTCACCCCACCCTGCACTGCCTTGCAGCCTGCTCAGCGAGCCGCGGGACAGGACACCCCCTCCAGCAGCTTCGGCTGCGGACGGTCACCCATGTCCTCCGACGCTGGTGTGGGACGAGGATGCACCCGCAGTGGCCGGCCGACCTGATGCCGGAGGCCAACCCCCGGAGAGCCATAGCCACACGAGCCAAGGTAACCAGGTGGGGCGGCAGTGGTGGCACCTGAGGACAGACGCCAGCCCCTCGGGGGCCCTGGAAACTCATGCCTGCTTTGGGCTTGCGGTCGGCTCAGGGTCAGACACGTGTGTCCCGTGGGCCTGGCCGGAGCTGTGTGCTGGGGGCGACCCGGCCTCCCTGTCCCTGAGTCTGGGCGCTCAGGAGGGCCGCCCTTCCAGATGGCAGGGGCTGGCCGGGGTGGGAGAGGCCATGCAGACTGGCCGCTCCTCCTCCTGACGACGCGACGACTCAGAGCAGCCAGCCGGGCTACGGACAGTTGCCAGGCTGGTCCCCAGAACCTCAGACCTGCCCGAGGACACCCCAGGACACGCTGCCCGGCTGAGTCCAGATGTTAGTGATGCTGCCTCCCCCAAGGGTGCGAGGAAGGCTCCTCCAGGCCGGCCCTGGGCTCAGGGCTGGGCAGGCTCTTGGATCACTCAGGCCTCCAGGCAGGGGACCTGTGCAGACCGGGAGCTGGACGTGCCCCCAGACTGTCCCCATCTCCCGTGCTGTACCCCACCCCCAGCCCACAGACACCCCGGGGAGCCCCTAGAGCAGCTGGTGTGGCCCCCCGCCTGGCAGGGTGCCCCATCCGGCTCTTCCCCACCCCCTTTGTGCAGTGAGGGGCCTGTGGCCTGACAAATTACCCAACATCAGTGGCTTAAAAGGACAGAAACTTCCTGTCTCTCAGTTCTGGAAGCCACAAGCCTGAAATCCAGGTGTAGGCAGAAGGCGCTCCCCCGTCTTTTCCAGTTTCGGGGGCCTCCAGGCCTTCGCTTGTGGCCTGTCTACATCTGCAAAGACCCTAGTTTCACATAAGGGTTTGCAGGCCCTGAGAGTTAAGACTTGGACCTGCCTCTTAAAGGGACAGCCTGCCCTCCACCCCGTCCCCTAAAAAGCCCTGCTTGCTGATTTCTCTGCACTCTCCAGGCAGCGACGCTAATGCAGAGGAGGTTCTATAAGCAGACAAGAAGGGGTGAGGGGGTGGAGGGCAAATGCAGGGGGGCTCCGAGGCCCTGCTCACTGAGCTCCTCCGGCCCCCTAGGGTCACCCTGGAGAATGTCTCGGAACCCCAGGGTGCCCTGGAACTCTGTCTGGGAAGCACGGGGAGGAGTGCTGAGGGGCCTGTGCAAACAGACATGCTGGGCAAGTGAAGGAGAGGAAGGCGAGGAGGGGCTAGGCGCGCGGCACTGGGGCCCCAGGGGAACAGTGGGGCCTGGGCGTTTGTGGGACTGGTCTCTGAAGACGGAGGGGCAGGAGGACTGGAGCGTCTGTGAGACCCTTCCTCGGAGACCAGCTCTGCTTGCTCTGCAGGTCCAGGGGCTCCCCCACACTCTGGAGGGTTCTCTACAGGTTCTGGGGTTCCCCTCAAGTGCTGAGGGTTCTTCCCAGGTTCTGGGGGCTTCCCTCAAGTACTGAGGGCTCTCCCCAAGTTCTTGGGGGTTCCCTCAAACACTGAGGGCTCTCCTCAGGTTCTTGGGCTCCCCCAGCTCTGGAGGGCCCTGCCTGAGGCCGGTGGAAGCCACAGTGTATGGGTTTGTATGTCTTTTATTAGAGCCAAGGGGGCAGCCTGGTGTCCCTCTGCCGGGCCTTCTGCAGGCGACCTCCCTGGACACAGGACGGCCACCAGGCCCAACCTTTCCTGTATGCAACCCCTCAGAAAGCCCTTTCACCTCTTTGCCCACTTGGGGGGACCACCCCTGTTCTTCCCACCTGCGCCTGATCTTGGTGGGGCCCCGGGCTCAGTTCCTGTCCTGATGGGTGGTCCTCAGTGCCCTCCCTGCAGGTGGCTCCTGCAGGATGGCTGTCTCCTGTCCCTCCGTGTAGACACAGGCGGGCGACATGGAGGGGAGCCTCCCTGCTGCTCAGATCTGGTTCCTGCCGATGAAGGAGCTGCCCCCGGGTAAGTCCTCCCTTGCGTGAGACTTGCCAGAAGCTCCCCCAACTCGGTGTGTCCCCCACAAGGCGGTGCCAGCCCCCAGACAAGGACAGGGAGGCCTGGGGGAGACCACTCGAAGCCTGGCACAGGTGGGAGACACCCCCGCTCTGTGCTTCTTGGGGCGGCATGGCCCCTTTCCTGCTGAAAGGGGAAGCTCTAGCCTGCTCTGCTTGTTGTAGTCCCAACTTGGTTTATCTGGTACAGACCTTTAGTGACGTGGGAACCGGCATGCCGGAAGTGTCTTCTTAGCTAAAGAGAGCTTTTTGCACGCACCAGTTTCCAGGGTGGAGCAGATTCATTCATGGCTCTGGGGAGCCCCAATGGTGTGTTGGGGACAGCAGGCTGGACAGCCCAGAGTGGGGTGCCCTGGGGCCCCGCCTTGTCTCAATGCCCAGGTGCCACCTCAGAACTCTCCTTTCAGGCCTGAGTCCATACCTCAGGCTCAGAAGCCCCTCTCAATAGCCACCCTCAGGAGCAGCAGATGTTGTTCAGACCAGCCAGTGTGTGTACCTGGGGGCTCCCTGCGGTCTGGCCTGGGAGAGCGTCCTCAGGACAGATCAGGGTGGATGGAAGGGGGCTGGAACCACTCTGGGGCATTGGACTGCCTGGAGAGCTCGTGGCGGGGATCCAGGGCTGGCGCTGACTCTGTCTGACCTCGTGGCGGGGGTCCAGGGCTGGCGCTGACTCTGTCTGACCTGGCACTGAGCCTGCCCGGGCTCCCTGGGTGACGCCCCATCACAGTCCTTCGGCTCAACCCACAGCCCCTTGCCCTTGCGGCTTCCCAGATGGCTCAGTGGTGAAGAATCCACCCACCAAGCAGAGACATAAGTTTAATCCCTGGGTCGGGAAGATCCCCTGGAGAAGGAAATGGCAACCCACTCCAGTGTTCTTGCCTGGGAAATCCCATGGACGGAGGAGCCTGGCGGGCTCCAGTCCATGGGGTCGCAAAGAGTCAAACGACTGAGCAACTAAACAGCAACAAGCTTGGCCTTCAACATAGGTCATGGACGAAAGGGAGGCGTTCCCGTCGGTGGAGCTTCCACACATCCAAGCTTTAGCCAAAGAGCTCTGGTCCCCTCGGGCCTATGGCTTTGGGACTGACATGGATCCCCGGGCCTTGCTGTCCCTGCCGGGTCCCAGCGTGGAGTGAACGTGTAGGAAGATGGTAATTCCTTGGGACTTCTTGGCAGAGACGCCACTGCAGCCCCCCGTCCCCACTTTGCCGACCTTGCAGCTGTGCGGTGGTGACCTTGACACATCCCACACCTCCTCTCTCCCTCCCCCGGCCCAGCCCCCGAAGAGTGGACAAGGAAAAGAGCAGCTGGGCAGACGGTCTGCAAGCTCCACCCAAAAACCACCATAAAGAGGGCTTTAAAATCTACATTGTAAACGCTGTCTCTAAAGTTTTTTCTGAGTCTTCACATCTGTAACTATCCAACAAGAGGGTAATTTTAGGAGTAGCTAACCATGTATTTTTCTGTTCTCACTAACCGAACACAAGCAGGTGTGGTGGATGTTTGGGACGCTAAGGCTGTTTGCACGGGGCTTCGGCGTTCTGGGACCCTGTGCCTGCTGCGTCCTCTGCCTTCTGTGCCCGTCAATGCTGATGGTCTCTGTGCCCCCTAGGAGACCCCCAGACCAGCCCCAGCCCCCGGCAAACAGAGGAAAAGGCCCGGGCTCTGACGGGAAGCCTAGCATCAAGCTTCCAAGGCCAGAGTCGACCTTCCCTGAGTGCAGGGCGTCCCCACAGCCCCCAGGAAGCCCGTGTGAGTCTGGGCCTGGCCCTGTGCTGTCTGCAGGCTGGGCGGGGGCCCTCCTGCATGGCTTTGGTGCGGGGGCCCCTCGTCCATCGGGCGCAAGCTGTTGATGGGTGGGACCTCTGAGCTTTCTCAGGGATATCTTGTCTGCTGACAGGTCTTCAGAGCCCACTGGGAGGAGGGATATCTGATGGGTGGGTCTTCGTGGCCCTCTTTGGGGGACGGCCTTTGTTCCTTACTGTGGTCACAAGAACACAGGGGCTCTGTCCGCAGCTAAGGGACACGGCCTGAGGCACAGCAGAGGCGGCCCCACCCTGACCGTGGCGTTTCTCCAAACTGTTTCCAGCAGGTGGCTGAAGGCGGCGGGAGTCCAGCAGGGCCAGAACCGGGGCTGGACTTGGCCAGCAGCTCTGCGGAGGGGCCTGCAGCGATGGAGGCTGCTCAGAGCTGCTCATGGGAGCAGAGGTGTGGGGTCCTGGAGGGCGGCTCGGGCTGGGGGTGCTCCCTGGGGCCTGGAGACAGTTTGGCCAGAGCATCCTGCCCTCTTGCTGGGAGACACTCATCTGCTCCTGGTGCCCTTCATGCTGGGCGGGGGCCTCCATGCACCCCAGCCCACCCGCATGCCCTCTTGAGTCTGACCCCCAACTTAGGAACCAAAGACACCCCCTGGTATGTCGGCCCAGGATACTGGGTGGGGCAGCTGTGGGGGTTCCTCGAGGGAGTGCTGCCTCTGGATCTCTCTGATGGTGACTCCCAGCTGCCTGATCCAGGGGGTACTGAGGCCAGAAGGCCCTGAAGACAGACCTTGCTGGGGGAGTGCTGGCCTCTTCCCGTGGGGGACAGACAGCTGGCAGGAAGGTGTTTTAAGCATCTGTGGTGGCTGAAGGCCCCCTGCAGAGACTCTGGGCCCGAGGGGGGAGGCTGGAAGATGGGGCTCCCTCTGGGGACACCCTAAGACTTCACGCTCTTTGCAGGGTAGAGACCTTTCAGCAGGAGAACCCCCACACCCCTTTCTCCTGCCCAGAAGCTGCCCTGCTGACCATGTCTCCAGGTGATGCTCCCACCCCTTCAAGGGCCCCCCCCTTGCGTGAGGCCCAGTCCCCAGGTAATGGACCAGTTTTCCAGTCAGAGCCAGCCCACTCCCACAGCCCCTGCCCTCCCCACCGCCTGGGCATTCTGTCTCCACCTAGGGTCTTCTGCTTTTGATCCTTCGGCTTGGGGGCCGTGGGATGTGGGCTGTATCCTTCACAGGGTTGGTGGAACGTCCTCAGCGTAAAGGTAGTGACATTGTCCCTAAACTCTCCTTCCTCTGCAGCAGCTGAGATGGCAGCACCCCCAGCCCCGCACGAGGGCAGCCCCCCGGCCCAGCTCATGGCCCTCTGGGACCTGGGCTCCGAGCCTGAGTCCACCCCCAGCGCCTGCTCAGGGGTGTCTTCTCCACGGTCCACTGCCGCCTCCTCGGGGAGCCTCCCGTCCTGCCCTTCTCTCCAGGAGTTTCAGAAAGCATCCGCCATCCTGGTCCAGCTTTCCGAGAGCCCCACCTCCCTCTCGGATGGGGAAGCTGGGGACACTGTGGACACAGACCTCAGCTGGGCTGGGGGGCTCCCTGCTCCAGAATCCTGGGGGTTCCACCAGGGCAGAGGGCCAGAGACCCGGGAGGGGCTGGAGGGTACCAAGGCCCTTCCCGGGCACGGCTCTGGCACTGGGGCGGGTGGTCTGGCTCCGGCAGGAGGTCTCCCCATTGCCCAGTCTCTGTGGTTGAGGTCAGAGCAGTCCAAGCTGTCCAGCGAGGTCTGGGGCCGGGAGAGCCCGCAGGACCCTGGTGCCGGTGCCGGGCCAGCCCCAGAGCACTGCTCACCCGCAGGACGCACATCCCACTTGGAACAGGCTGGGGTGCCCCTTGCCCTGCCTCCCTCCCTGGGCCCAGGGGAGGGGCGGGAAGATTCTGGAACCAGTGGGAGCCCGACCAGTGGATCAGACACAGGAAAAGCCCAGCGGAGGTCCCGGGAGGCTGCAGGAGCGAGGCTCCCATCCCAAACCTCTTCCTCGGGTGATTTCCACTTGACCCTTTCCTTCCCCTCCGGGACCTCGGCCTCTGAGTTTGGCAAAAGAGGAGAGACGGGGCCTCCGCAGGCCTCAGGTGGCTGCCCAGAGGGGCCCTGGGGCACTCACCAGAGTCCTTCCACTGATGGGAAACCTCTACAGACCTCCTCTGAGCCTGAGGTCCTCTTGATGCCAGGGGCTCCTCCTGGGGACCTGGGTGGGCAGGCAGCCCAGACAGCTGATAGCCGGGCCCCTGGGCGCGGGGGGAGCAGAGCGCCCCCTGTCCTGGAGGAAGCCTGCACTTCTCTGGCCGGCAGTGTCTTGCCTGAGATCCTGTCCCCGGTGGACGAGGCGCTGTCCTACGGCAGCTTCGACCTCCTGTCCTCCACCCAGAGGGACTCTCGCCTCCCTCCTCTGCCTCCCATCCTCCCAGCAGACGGGGAGGCCGACCCTGCCAGCCCCCACTCAGAAGACTTCCCCACCCCGCCCGAAGATGCCGTGTGTCCTGGGGGCTTGCTGGACTCCCCAGGGGAAGCTGCCTCCCTCATTATGGGAGAGTGGTCCTCCCTGTCTGGGGAGAGTCTGTCTGAGTCACCGTCCCCGGGGCCCCAGGAGGAGGCTGGGCTCTGCCTCGGGGTGGTGGGACAGGGCAGAAGCCTTGGGGGAGAATTGGGTGAATCAGGTTCTGTTGGGAGGGACCAGGCCACGGACAGCCACTTGTCTGAACCGGTCAGCTTGGGGTCTCCCTGGTGTGGGGGAGCAGGGGATGCCCCGGGGCAGCTCCCAGTGCTGTCAGCCCAACCCCTGACCCTGTCCAGAGTGGCCTGTGCATCTGTGGGGAGCCTGGCGGCTGGGGACCCAGGGCTGCCTGGCTCCGGGCAGGGGGACCCTGCTCCGGCTCTGGGCGCAGGACCGCGCACTGCCCTCCCGGGCGTGGAGAGAGCTGAGGTGGTGGACCTGCTGTCCGCCCAGCTCAGCGGCAGGATCCTGAGGGACACCCTGGCCGTGCTCTCGGAGGCAGCCCCAGCAGGCAGCCTGGCGACAGAGGGGCCCGCGGGGGCCGGCCGGGTCACACGGGCTCACACGGCGGCCACTGGGCGGTCGTGGGAAAGCCTGGACTTCTGAGAAGAAGGGGCGGTGGTGGGGGGCTGTGGGGACACAGACGCTGTCTGTGAGAGCCCCCTGCCTGGCTGGCCGTCGAACGAGGCCTCCTAGACACAGCAAGGCCCCGGACACGTCGCCACGTGACTGTGCGTGAACGTGTGTGTGTGTGTGGGCGTGCCGGGGGCCTCAGGAGAGGCCGAGAGGAGAGTGCGGCTTTGTGGGGTCAGGGAGGCCAGATGCTGAGGCTGGGGGTTGCGTCTGCGCTGACACGCCCTCTTGGATTTGCCTCGTTGGGAAACCTTTGGCCGGGATGTTTGCCTGCCTCTGATTTCTAAAGGGTAAACCTGGCGCCTCCATGACATCCAGCTGGCGACCCCGGGCTGGGAGGTCAGTGTGCGTCCCCTCGTGCAGATTAGAGGAGGCGGCAGCTCGGGGAGAAGGTGATTTCGCCCGCAGCCAGGTGACCCTCCACCCGGCCTCTGGGCTGGAGTGGATCCCCGCCTCCCTGAGGGTGTGCAGGACGCCTCCCAGAAGAAATGAGAGCCCCTTGCCAGGCTGGCTGTCGAACTGGCTCTCCTGGACGCAGCAGGGCCCTGGTGGGTTCCAGAGGCGGCGGCGTGTGGGCGCCTGCAGGGACGGCCTCGCAGGCATCCCCTTACGAGAGCGCCTGTCCCCCTCAGCACCAGACTCAGGCGGGCGTCCAGGAAGTTGATGCTGAGTCAAGCATGAAGAGGGGTTCCTGTGGGAAGGAAGTGGGGAGAGGCTGAGACTGGGTGAGACAGCCGGGCGCAGGCCCTCAGGGACGCGGGTCTCAGTAGACTGGGCAGGGAGAGCCCTCGGGCCACCTCGGGGTGAGACCAGGGCAGCTGACCTTCAGGGCCAGGCCACTGCAGCACTTACCTCTCCCCGCAGCAGCCGCCCCACGAGCCGCTGATGGGCTCTGAGGGGTCCCTGCAGCCCCCTCCTCCCCCAGAGCCCTGCAGGAGCGCCACCGTCGCCAGGGCACAGGCAGGTTCAGCCCGCCCCCCGCGTCCTGTCGCCAGTTCCAGAGCGTTTTCTGCAGCCACAGTGAGGGCCCGCGCCCCACCTTCCCCAGAAGGAGCAGAAGGCTGCATCGTGTGTGTGTGTGTGTGTGTGTGTGTGTGTGTGTGTGTGTGTTGGTTCTAATGCGAGAGCGCCTCTAAGCTTGTGCTCCAGGGAATTCACTGGGAACCAACACAGTGTCTTCTCAACGCCCCTGCTCTGTCCCTGTCTGTCCGCATGGGGCTGTCTCATTTCAATATTGTCAGTCTTTCTCTCCTGAATTATCATCTGTGCACTTGGAGGAGAAGTAGCTTTTCAATGAGCCCAACAATCAGCTCTTTCATAAAAGGAAGCAGGGACTTCCCTGGTGGTCCAGTGGTTAGGGCTCTGCACTTCCACTACGGGGGGTGGGGTGGGGGTGTGGGTTCAATCCCTGGTCGGGGGACTAAGATCCCATATGTCACACAGCGTGGTCTAAAATTAAAACAAATAAAAGGAACCAGCTTTCACGTCGGCTTCTAAACTTGTGACGTGGTTAGGATTTCTTGAGATAAGGCTCACTTACGCTGTGCTCAATCTCTCAGAAGTTACTCTCCATGTCCTACAGCAGGCTCTCTCCCCGTCTGTCATCTAAACCGGCCATCAGTTATCCGTATGGGCTTCCCAGGTGGTAAAGAATCTGCCAGCCACTGCAGGAGACACGGGAGACCCCGGTTCAACCCCTGGAGGATCCCCTGGAGGAGGACATGGCAACCCACTCCAGCATTCCTGCCTGAGAAATCCCACGGTCAGAGGAGCCTGCCAAGCTACAGTCCGTGGGGTCACAGAGAGTCAGGCGTGACTGAGCGCGCACATCACGTATCTACTGTCGTCTATTTATTGTCTATCCCTCATCTATCATCTATAGCACCTATCGATCGTCTGCCTGCATCAACTATAGCATCCGCCCCGCCATTTCCAGTTCTCAAACTGGAAAATACCTGCTGGACAGGGAGTCCAGAATCAAGCAGTTGGCGGCATGTTGGCCTAAGGGACATCGACGTCCTGGTGCTGGTCCAGGATATGACCCCCGTGAGACCCTGGGAGGTTGGCTGTCAGGTCAGAGTGACAGGAGCCCCTCTCCTGCAGCCCTCACTGCAGTGAGGGGAACTGATTCACTTAGCATTTATAGGACCCGGGGGAAGAGACCCAGACTTTCCAGCACTTGTCGATTAGAGTGGGCGGCGTCTCCAAAGCTGGCCTGGCAAAGCCCCCAGTGCTGCCTCTCAGACCCCGGGGAACCCTGCAGGCCAAGGCAGGAACTGCCTACCATCGTCACCAGGCTCTAGCCTCTAGGGCAGCCACTCCGAGGGCCCGCCTCACCGGCCCAGCCGGCATCACACAGCAGCTCACGCAGGACGGGATCACGGTCCCGGGAAGCAGCAGTCACGACAATCCATGTTGACGCGACGCCCGATGTCCCCAAGCCCGCCTGAGCGCACAGGAGAGGTTTGGGTCCACTGGGGGGAAAACGTGTGTGCATTCTCCGTGTACGCAATTTCAGAACAAATTTTGAGCTACAGCTTTCTTATTGATTTCCCCCTAGTTTTCTGAACAAATTAGTCCGTGATTTTTTATTTTTTTTCTCTATTTATCGCTGACCCTTTTGGATTTACGAGGCCGTAGGAGAGGAATTATGTATTTTACACACATCACGTTCGGTCATAAATCTCCCACATGGAAACCTGGCAGATTTGCCTCAGATTCAATAGTCTTGGGTCTGGCCGCTACGGGCGGGGCCTGGTAGCTGAGCACCAGACACGGCCATGCCCGCAGCTGGACTCGGGGCCTCCTGGGTGCCCAGCAGGCGCGTGTGTCCCTGGAGTCACTTTGTGGCCCCGTGGCCCCTTACCCTTGGAGGGAGTCTGGTCAAGGAGGACTTGTATGAAGACCCTTGCCTTCTCCTTCCCATGACGGCTGGATCCAGGGAGCTTGGGGTTATCCAGCGACCGGCCAGAGGAGGAAGACTGTCCACCAAAGGTGTCGGACGTGCTTAATCTCCGCTGTTGTTACGTGTGTGGAGCTGAGGGCTGTGGTATTCAGATATATTGACCCGAAGCAAGACTTCAATTTCAAGATTGCTCCCTCCAAGGTCTCACCGTGCTCGCCTTGGCTCCAATCCCTGTAGCCTCTTGGGCCAATAAATCTTGATACCAGCCTCCAGAGAAGTCATTATCTTTCATAGAAAATGATTATTTCTCAGTTAAACCCCGCACAGAATTTTCCCGTGATCTGTCTCCATCAGCCTCCCCGCTCAGACGTCCCCTCCTGCGTCAAACGCCCAGGACCTCACCCCCAGCGCCTTAAATTCCAATCACCAGACGAGCTTTACGAGTCCTTCTGATGCCTGGCCCTGTGCAGCCCTAACAGCCATGTCATAAAATACAGACGAAGGCCACGGCAGCCAGCTGGGCGACGCTGCACGCCCGCAGGAGCACACGGGGCCTGTTAGATGGTTCAGGGGCGCCTGGCCCGCAGGGCGGGAGGTGAGCACGCTGGCCTTCCGAGGGAGCTGGGGCCACCGGGTCAGGTTCGCCTGCAGCTGAGGGACAAGGCCGTCCTGTGACTGCTCGACCAGCCGCATCTTAACACTGGCTCCCCTGCAGCAAGAGGTCCCAGAGGGTCTGCAAGTCCCACGTCTGTCCCCAGTCCCATGTCCTAGCCACCCACCCCACTCCAGCTGTCAACTGCCAGCCTGCTCCTCTGCCTTGGGCCCTACCCAGCGGCCCCCTTGCCCCCAGCCCTGTCTCTTAACGCCTGCCAAGCACAGCGAGGAGTAGAAGTGTTTGCAGCATGTGGCTGCAGGCTCAGAGGCAGGGCAGAATCATACATGCACCCAGCACCCCAGCCTCCCTCGGGGGCTCCCTGGGCCCCCCAACCTGTCCTGCCGCTCACCTGACAGATTAAGGGGCTTCCCCTCGGCCGTGTCCATTCAGGTGGTGACGTGGACATTTAACAATGCTGGGGCCAGCTCCATCTATCCCTGGGCGTGTGGCGGGGATGCCCACCCCCATGCCTCCATGACTACAGTCCCTGCCCTCTTCACGGCGTCATTGTGAGGACACAGAGGCCTGTCTCTGCCAGGCTCCGTCCCCAGCACGTGGCAAGCAGTCAGGAATAATAATCCTGTAAATTTGCTGGAGAACGGCTGGTGTCCTTAACCAGCTGAGCCTGAAGCCAGATGCCAGCTGAGGCGTGGAGGCGGCGCCCACTCCGGGGCCGGGCTGCAGGTGGAGTTCGCCTGTCCCTTCGTCCCCCAACCTTGTGCAGAACCTGCCCCATGAGGGGGGGCTCGGAAAAGGAACAGTCAGCCCTGACCGCCAGGGCTCACAGCCACCCAGCTGGACACCAGCCGGCCTGACCGGGATGACTACCATGGGGGAGACTCGGGGCGGGGGGACGAGAGTTCTGCCTGTGTCCTGGTCAGGGGCATCAGAAGAGCTCCTCCCAGGTGTTGGAGGCACCTGGGTTGGATAGTCCCTCTGCCACATACACTCCATGGGTCCTCAACCACTGCTCTGGGCCTCCGATTTCCCAGATTTCCCCTCCATGAACAGAATGTGCGTGCGTGCTAAGTCACTTCAGTTGTGTCCGACTCTGCAACCCCATAGACTGTAGTCCACCAGGCTCCTCTGTCCATGAGATTCTCCAGGCAAGAATACTGGAGTGGGTGGCCATGCCCTCCTTCACGGGATCTCCATGACCAGGGATCAAACCCATGTCTCTTACCTCCCTGGCATTGACAGGTGGGTTCTTTACCACTAGCGCCACCTGGGAAGCCCCGTAAACAGGAATACCAACACCTCATTTCATCAGCTCTAAGATGCAAAACTTCTCGACGTTTTACTCCCTTTGAAGTCAGCGTCCATCTCACAAACCTGAGAATTGCCTCTGGTACCTGCCGACCGCCTGGCAGCACAGACAATATGCCAGGTGGGTCTCAGTGTCCCGAAAGCAGGCACCTCTCCTGCAGGGAGGAGGGGCACATTGAGGAGGGTGTGGGGTGGGGGCACCTGGCTTCAAGCGGGGAAGTGGGGCCTGGCTAACCCGTGGACGGAGAAGGCAATGGCACCTCACTCCAGTACTTTTGCCTAGAAAATCTCATGGATGGAGGAGCCTGGTAGGCTGCAGTCCATGGGGTTGCGAAGAGTCGGACACGACTGAGCAACTTCACTTTCACTTTTCACTTTCATGCATTGGAGAAGGAAATGGCAACCCACTCCAGTGTTCTTGCCTAGAGAATCCCAGGGACGGCGGAGCCTGGTAGGCTGCTGTCTATGGGGTCGCACAGAGTCGGACACGACTGAAGCGACTTAGCAGCAGCAGCAACCCGTGGAAGCCGGTTCTCAGGCACAGCCCACCACCTCGTCTGAATGCTTCTGCGTGAGGCTGTGGCTGCATTTCGCAACCGAGGCATGCTTTTCCTAAGAACTTTTCATTAAACCAATCGTGTGCTGAGGATTGGAGACACTGGGGTGTTGTTTTCAAGGTCAGCCTCCCAGTGCTGGGCTAAGCCAGCACATATGCCCACTGGCTGCCCCAGAGAGCCGGGGTCCCAGAGATGTTCCCTCACCCTCCTCAGCACCTGGACGGGGGACACAAGAGCCCTAGAGGAAGAGCTGGGAGTGACAGTGGGACTTACACCTGGGGCTGGGAAGGGTCACAGTCCTTCCAGGGGACTTGGAGTGTCTGCTAAGGCCTGAATTGGATGGCATCATCGACGTAATGGACATGAGTTTGAGCAAACTCCGGGAGATCGTGAAGGACAGGGAAGCCTCGCGTGCTGCGGTCCATGGGGTCGCAGAGTCAGACAAGACTTAGCGACTGAACGACAGCAAGGCCTGAACTGTGTCCCCCCTCCACCCCACAAAGTCCTAATCCCAACAGGATGGCGTTAGGAGGTACCTTCAGGAGGCCATCAGGGTTTGATGGGGTCACGAGGGTAGGGCCCCCACAATGGGGTCAGTGACCTTATGAGACGAGACCGTGGAGACCCCTTCTCTCCACGTGCAGCACAGAGGAAGGGCCAGGTGAGCACAGGCGAGAAGCGGCTGGCTGTCTGCAAGCCAGGAATTGAGTCTTCACCAAAAACTGACCATGCCCACCCCTGATCTTGGATGTCCAGCCTGTGAGAGATATTAATAGATGCCCGTCTGTGGTTTAAGCCGCCTGGCCTGCGGTGTTCTTTTACAGCAGCCTGAGCAGACGGACGGGGTGTTCAGAAGCTAAGCCCCTCCTGCAGATGGAAGCAGGTGTGCAGGTGAGCTTAGACTCCCTCCAGACATCCCAGCCTTGACCGCCTTTGCCAACCATGTGACCAGATCCTGGTCTATCTGCCCGATAATCACTATGTGGCTTGTGGTCATGCCTGTGGTCAGTGGTTGGGAGGAAAGACAGGGAAAAAGAAGCCTGGGCCACCAGGGAGCCAACCACCCCCGACCCAGACCAGGCCCACTCACTGCGTCCATCCCATCCTGGATTCTTGGTCTTGATCTCTGCGTGTCCTTCCTTCTCCCACTGCCCTCCCACCTCTCTGCTGCTCCTTCTTCACCTCAGCCCTGCATCTGGAGGCCCGGGGCTCAGCATGTGGCCAGCCTTCTCCAGTCCTCACTTACCGTCTGAGCCCCATACTCACACAGCCAACCAGTGGCCTGGTGCCAGCTGCAGATGGTGCCAAGATCTGCGGAACTCAGCAGGTCCAGGTGCACCTTGGCCTCCACTCTTAGCCCTGCATTGCCCTCCCAGCGCCTCCCCTGCAGCCTCTCATCTCAGCCAAGGGCGGCTGCACAAGCCCTGCAGCTGATGTGACCTGTCTGTCACACGCCTGTCCCACCTTTACACATAAGCAAAGTCCCACCCTTCTCACCAGCACTGCTGCCCACCTCTCGGGGGAGCCCCGCCATCTCTTGGAGGGCTGCAACAGCCTCTCGGGGGCTCCCCCTCCCGCCCCTTCTAGCCGGCGGTCAGAAAGGCAGACCACACGACCCTGCTCAAAACCCTCCCTCGACCACCTTCGCACTCGGGGCCAGGGCCCTCCTCTAGGGAGCCCTTGTGGGGTCCTGCTCTCAGCTGCTTCTCCAGCTCCACGCCCCGCTCCACTTGCTGTCCTTCCAGCACACGCGCCCCTTCTGCCTCAGGGCCTTTGCACATGCAGTCCTCTGCCTGGGCTGCTTACCTCTCTTCTTACCTCTCATCAGCAGTCTCCCTCTCTGGGAGGACTTCCTGACCCCCTGTATACAGCAGCCCCACCCTACTCGACTGCTCTTTATAGCACTTATCTCCATCTCACAGGCTTGTTTGTTTTGGGTCTTTCTCCCGGCCAAGTGACACTTGGGCTTGGCTTTGTGTCCAGGGCTTGGTGTGTAGCAGAAGCCCAGCAAGTGTTAGCGCAGAATGAATGGGGAGGGGGCACACGTGCCTGCACCAGGGGGCTCTAGTTTGGATCCCCTTAACCAGGGTTTTCTAACCTTCGAAACATAAACAACAAAACCCTTTTCAGACAAAATCTTACACAGCATCCCACAATGCAAAGAGCAGAGGGATGACTGCATGGCTATCAAGTAGTTTGTGTTCAAATCGTATCATTTACGTATTTAACTGTTGATCCCCTGTGATAGCGAGGTGGCCTGGAACATGGGAATCTGAACTTCCAGGCCCACAGAGGACGGATGCTGACTCATGTCCGTTCTGTGGTCCACTTCCTTTCTTTTCTGTTTTCGGTCACACAGTTCAGAGAAAATCTGATATGCACAAAACAATTAGGAATAGCAATAGAAAAAACAGGTCTCGCGTTAAATTAAGCAAACAAATCATAGGACGCTTTCTTTCCTAGGTTTGCAGGGCAATCAGTCGTGAAGGTTCTCAAGTTTAGCTCTGTAACACATCCACGGGGTTTGTGCGGTAAGTTTTGCAAGTTTTCCAAGAGTCAAAAATCTCAGATTAAAAAAAACAAGGTCAGGGTTGCAGATCCTCCGAAGCCCCAGGTAGGGTTGCCAGATATAACACAGGAAGCCCAGTAAAATGTGAATTTCAGTTGAACAGCGAAGCGTTTTTAGTCTAAATGAGTCTCATTAAATTTGCATTCCATTTAGACTTAAAACACCTCGCTGCTTATCCGAAATTCACATTTAACGGTGCTTCCTGTACCTTCATTTGCTAAATCTGGCGACCCTAACCCGGAACGGGGTGGGGCGAAGGGCGGTTTGAGAGGTGTCTGAGCAGCCCTTGAGGGTGGGGGCGGGGACGTGAATGGGCGGAGCCTGGCCTCGATGGGCGGGGAAAGAGGGCGTGGTCATGGCGGGGCGGGGCAGAGCCTGGAGCTTGGGGTCCGAGGCCGAGGGGCGCCTGGAAGGCGGGGCCGAGACGCGCGGGGGCGGGGCCCGGCCGCCGGGGATGGGGGCGGGGCGGGGCGCTGGAGGCGGGGCCCGGCGCGCGCGGCGCTCGTGACGGCGGTTGCCAGGGTGAAAGGTCAGGCGCGGCGCGGCACTCCCAACATGGCGGCGGCCGGGACGGCGGCGTCGGCAGCGCGCAGCCCGGGAGCCCCGGCGGCGGCGGCGGCGGCGGCCGCCCGAACCCGGCGCCCGCCCCCGAAGCGGCCCGCGAGGCTGCCCCCGCTGCTCGTGCTGCTGGCGGCGGCGGCGGGGCCGGGCGCGGGCGGCGCGGCGCGGCTGTACCGCGCGGGCGAGGACGCCGTGTGGGTGCTGGACAGCGGCAGCGTGCGCGGGGCCACCGCCAACAGCTCGGCCGCGTGGCTCGTGCAGTTCTACTCCTCGTGGTGCGGCCACTGCATCGGCTACGCGCCCACCTGGCGGGCCCTGGCCGCAGACGTGAGAGGTGAGGCGCGCCTGGCGTGGGGGCCCGACCCCGGTCTCTGGCCTGCCGCCTCCGACCCCCGGATTCTCTCCTCAGGTCCCTATCCCCTGGCCCTCTGGAGGCACTCCGCCTCGGCGGCCGCTGGCCTGCACCCCGGGTTCATCCCTCGTATGACGCCCCCCCCCCCCGCCCCAATGGAGATCTGGGAAGTCGGCTGTCAAGTCAGGATGACAGGAACCCCTCTCCCGCCACCGCCCTCACTCAGCTGTGGACACAGATGCCTTCCTCGTTTGTCCCAGCCCTCCAGACCCTCTTGTTGAGTCTCTGAAAGCTTCAGTAACTACCTCCGCCCCAGGTCTTTATCCTAGCTGTGTCCTGACGTTCATCTCGTCCTCAGTAACTCCACCCGGCTGCCTGGAATCCCGGTTCTTTGAGGCTCCCGTTCCTGTCCCGGGCTGCTTTCCCTGTAGGTCGTTCTTCATTCTCCTTTGGTTTGGAGAGCTGAGCATATATGGTGGCTACTCAAAGAGGTTCAGCTGTGCTGGAGACTTCTCTGTGGAAGCAGAAAAAGACCTTTCCGCATTTCATTGGTTGGTTCCTTGTGCGTGGTCACGCAGCCTTGGACACCCACCAAACTTCTGGTCACGTTCCCACACTTTATTGACGCTTGGCACTTTCTCATCACGGTGTGAATTGCTAATCAGCCACTAAGTTCCTGGCGTGCTGTACATTGCACAGTTGTAGCCGTTTAAGGGTTTTGCAGCAGCCTTCCTACAAGCTGGCAGTGCTTCAGAAGAGAACACGAATTGCTCTGAAGTGGGGGCCTGTCCCCAACAAGAGCAGGGTTTGGCAGGACTTTGCTGAGGCTGAGCTGACCTCTAATTATATATTTCAGAGGGCGAGAGAGTAACAAATGGGCTCTCTTCCTGAACTGCAGTTTTACAGCCAACCCTGTTGGGATTTTCTCATATCTAGACAGATTCGTAAGGAAACTTAAAAAAAAAAAGTCTAAATCAGGCTTTTGTATGTGATTGTGATTATCTTTAGCGGCTTCTCTTGCCTCAAGGTATTGGGACTTCTTGATTGTAAAGCGTCTGTTCTTTCATCTAGTGTTTTCTTGAGCCTTCGCCGCTGGTCAGAACTGAAGTCAGAGACTTCATGAAATGGACGGTCTGCTCCATAATAGGTGTCCTTTAAGCCTTTGCTGTGTCATCAAACAAGTACTTTTAATAGTAAGAGGACTTGTCAGTTTTCTTTTGTTATTGGGAGGCAGAAACACAGATACGTAAATTTTAATGCTCGTTGCTCTGGCAAGACGTTGTCATCACTTGTTTTGTGCATATTTTGATTTTTTTCAGCTTACTGTGTGAAATACAAAAGTTGTAAATAGGATTTGAATATTGCAAACCATTGCGTGGTTCAACCAGCATGTAAGGAGCCTTGGACATTGTCCCTGCAACTCAGAAGGGAAGTTATTTTTGAAACGGAAAACTAGTGGTTGCTGAAAAAGTTAATTCAGGTTTCTCTGTATGTTCCCAGACGCACTTTTTGGCCAATCTGGTAGTAAAATCCATCACCTAGTGGTGTGATTAGCCTAACTGTTGGCTAAAGAAGATTATCCTAAGAGAGTTGGGGTTTCCCAGGTGGCACTTGTGGTAAAGAGCCTGCCTGCCAGCGCAGGGGCGTCAGGGACACGGGCTCAGTCCCTGGGTGGGGAAGATCCCCCGGAAGAGGGCATGACAGCCCAGTCCAGTATTCTTACCTGGAGAATCCCATGGACAGAGGAGCCTGGAGGGCTATGGTCCCTAGGGTTGCACAGTCAGACACAACTGGAGCAACTTAGCACGCACGCCAAGTTGGGCGTTCTGCAAGTGAAGGCAGGAAGAGCAGGCCTGAGACAAAAGGAGATGTGACTGAGAGTGAAAAACAGCTGTGGCTCCAAAGACGGGGGGAGGACGGGGGTCCTGAGAGCTGGACTGCCGGGGGCTCCCTGAGCACGAGCTCTGACTGGAGGCAGAGCCTGGGCACTGGGCAATGTCCACGTCAGGTCCCCAGAGAGAGCTAACCTGGAGACCTTGTGGGCCCAGGCCGGGCAGGCGGAAGCAGAAGCTCTGGGCGTGAGGCCTGGCCTTCTGTCAGCGTAAGCCCCAGAGGTGGAGGATCCCTGTCTTGGGGCCACTGACCACGCCAGGCACCTGCAGGAGAGGGCCTGAGGCTCGAGGGGGTGCAGGGACCCCACCCCCCCACCGCCGTGGCTGTCTGCACATGAGAACGCTCTGCTAGAGGAACCTGCTTCTTGGATCCTGGGCTCCCACCTGACTAACCCAGGGTCCTTCCCGTGCCTCGTCTCTGTGAAGTCCCTGAGGAGCGTGTTGAGAACTGCCCACACCCTCGCTGAGGAGGCGAGTGCAGCCCCTCCGCCCAGCGCCTTGCTTCTGCCAGGGGCCCTCCTGCAGGGGTGGGGGTGCCCAGTGCCCACACGGTCCAGTCTGAGCGCAGTCATTGCTCCCACTCTCACGGCTTCAGGCCCAGTCAGTCTTTTGTGAACAGGGGGTTCAGTGAGCCCCTGGGGCACGCAGACCTTGGCCTGGACCCGTCAGATGCCTCTTCCCTCCCCTCTTGAAATGCCCTGTCCAGCCCACTCAGCTAGTCTACCCTCCACTGCCACTCTCGACAGCAGCGTGGCTTCTAGAAAGTGGCTGGTTACAGTACAGCCCCGGCTCCCTGACTTGAGGTTGCTGGCTGGGGCTGGTCACTGAGCTGGAGGAGTGCCTGCTGCCCCCCGACCCCCCCACCCCCACCCCAGTGCCTCCTGAGTGGCTTCCTCCACTTGCTCAGAGTGGGCAGGGGTCTGCAGGGGGCCTGGGCTCCTCCCCTTGGCGGGGCCTCTCTGTACACAGCATCTGGGCACCTTTGTTTTCCTAAAAGATTTGGATTGAACTTGAGCTCTTTGCTGACGTTTTTAAGATTTTGAAAATAATTGTTTTTCCTTCTATGAAGGTGGCTTAACAAACAAAAGAGGTACTGTGGGTGCAGCCAAACGTCCTTCCAGCGTTTGTGTAGATCTGGCTTAGGCCTGTCACTTCTAAGTACTTCACAAAACAAACCCTGCTGTGCCCCTGAAAATCCTCTTGCCCGGAGCTGTAATGTTAGCGCAGTCTCTGCGCCACCTCCTTTTGAGGTGAGAACTGAGACACCTGGTGGGGGTGGGCAGCTGCCACCTGGAGACACCTCCAAGACAGCCACGGAGACTTCCTCAAGGCCCGAAGTGCCCGTCGGGGCTGCCGGGTCCTGGGCGTCTGTCCAGCCTGTGTCTCCTCCGCTCCGTCTTGCGGGGCACAGGGGGAGGTGTTCTGTCATTGGCCCCAGAATGGTTTTTTTTAATACAAGATCATTCTTTTTTTAATGTAATTTTGTTTATTTCTGGCTACCCTGCGTCCTTGTTGCTGCGCAGGCTTCTCTCTGGTTGCAGTGCTCGGGCTCCTGACTGCAGCGGCTTCTCTCGTTGCAGAGCACTGGCTTTCGAGCGCAGGCTCGGTAGTTGTGCACAGGCTGAGTTGCTCCACGGCCTGTGAGATCTTCCTGGATCAGGGGTCAAACCCGTGTCTCCAGGCAGGCACATTCTTTACCACTGAGGCACCAGAGAAGCCCGCCCCCAGAATTCTTGATGAGAGACTCAGACGAAAGCAGGACCTGGCAGGCAGCACCACCGCACAACACCCATGTGGCCACACCGTCGAGTGGCAGGCCACACGTGCCAGGGCCCTGCTGCGCGAGCCTGGTGCGTCCAGGGCTGGCCAGGCCCCCGCTTGCCTTCCACCCACCTCAGTCGCCAGCTAGTCTCCTTGTTCGCATGGCTGCAGGCTTCATGCACGTGAACTAGACCAGCTGATGGTCCCCACAGCCACTCCCTGTCCTCTGGGAGAAGCCGGGGGGCTGAAGGGGTGGTGTGCTGATGGAGCAGGACCCCACGTGGATCCTGGAGAGGCAGGTGGGCAGGGGCACGTCCCCCCACAGGGGCTCCCCCGCACTGAGATTTGTCTGTGAGACCCAGGCTTCACTGCAGCCGGACCCAGAGGGACGGCGCCGCCGCGTGCCCCTTGGGACACTGAGCAGAGGAGCCCTGCTGGCGAATGTCGCTGGCTTCACGGGCAGCCGGGGGACCCTGATCTCAGAGCGGTTCCCGCCCGCGGCCTGTGCTGCGCGCCCTGGCCCCAGCCCACAGAGCCGGCCGGCACTCCCACAGGTGCTGTTCACAGTGCGCATGCCGCAAGGCCTGCGGGACCACAGACAGTGCTAGCTTAAGCACACCTGCGTGCAAACACACCTGCGTGCAAGCACAGGGATGAGCAGCCCTGAGACAGTCGCGGCCCTCTGCCCCCGGAGGCTGAGGCAGAGCGCGACTCCAGGCTGCTCTGGGGGCTGGTGGAGAAGGCGCGCTCCTTAGCACGAGGCTTCCTCTCTGCCCAGGCCTGTGCGTCCTGAACTTGGAGCTTGCCTGAAAGGCCCTCTGCTCGGCCTGGAGGGCCTCACGGGGCCAGAGCGCCCTCCAGCGGCGCAGCGTGGGAGCGGGCGGCCTCACCCGACGGCCCGCCCTCCCGAGGGCGAGAGGACCCCGGGCCGCGAGGACGCAGGGGCGGGGTTCTCGGAAACCCGAGGGCTTAATTAATCTGAACTGTGACCGTTTTCTTCAAGTGATGGATGCTTTACCGTAAGTGTGACTTGTATAGACGTTCTGTTAGAACTTGCCGAGTAATGGTGGGAAGTTTAATCCTGTGAGGATAAATAATACAGTTACTGGACAAGGAAACCTGAGGTAAATTGCAATTCGCTGTGTAGACATGCTTGGTTATTTTACGGGTATTTTTTTTAAGTCCCTGATCCTAAAAATAGATGGGCTTGTGAGCGGAAGTGAGGAGCGCCCGGGGCTCCGCGCTGCTCCCCGCGGAGGCCCCGCGCCGGCTGGCGGCTGGGGGCGGCTGGTGCGGCCTCGTCCTGAAAGCAGGCGGTTTCATTCAGTCGAGGGCGCGTCCCTCCTTTGTGTGTGGAGTCCCAACAGGTGGGAGAGGCAGGAGGAGGGGAGGGCACCAGCTGAATGAGCGCAGACCCTGAAGCTCAGCCTTTGAAACGGTTTGCATTCTCCCTGGTAAAACAGACCAGCTCCCTTTTGTGCTGCTATGAAAGCCGCCCATCTGCCGGGATGCCTGTGGTGGCTGTTGGTGCCCCTGTCACCAAAATCTCCCTCATCTGCCTCCTTCCCGCACCGCGCAGGCGGCCTCTTTCAAAGGTGGTCAAGGGCCACGTGAGGCATCAGCAGGCCGGGCACCGGGCCCTGCCCCGGGCCGCCGCCTCGATGGGGTGCACACGTGCGGACCCCAGAGTCCTTGGGCCAGCAGGAGCTGTCCTGTCCCCACCGGCTTGCGGCGACCTGTGTGCGTCTCGGAACACTCTCTGCGTGTGTTCCCTGTCCATGTGGACCCTGTCCTTCAGAGGGGAGGACGGACAAGGCGCAGGAGTGCCAGCAGTGTGAACAGCTGGACGTGGGGGCAGGTCCTAGGAAGCTGAGCGGGACGCTGGGGTTGGCGCCCGGCAGGGCCACTGGGCGAGCGGCCCGCCGCGTGGAGGGCCAGCAGGTGCCGTGTCCAGAGGGCCCAGCCCCGACGGCCACGTGAGCTGCAGGAGCGGCTTCCAGCAGAGGCCCCTCGGCCTGGTCTCTCCGTGGACTGTCCCCGGCTGCTCCCTGCAGGACTGAGGCCCAGAGACTCGCTGGCCAGTGGGGGTGCTTGTGGGGAGGGGAAGCACCCCGTCTCGCTTCGGTGGGGCGGATGGGCTCTGAGGGGTGTGGGGGCGCTGGCTTTCCAGGGCCGTGGGCCGTTCAGAAGCTGGTGTCAGCTTGTGAGCAGGAGGGACGGCCTTCTGGCTGGCTTGCGCCCTGGGGCCGATGACCGGGCCAGACTGACCCCGAGCCGTCTGGGCTCCGGGGACGCGGCAGCCTGGCCCTCGCCTCACAGTCGCGCTGCCTTCCAGGGCACTGCCGTAACTGCCCCTGGCCGGTCACCGCCCGGGGGCTCGTTTTCTTCTCGTCCCCCTGTTAGGACACATTTGAAACTTGAGCCGAGGTGGGGCTTGTGTCCTCTCAGTACCACACGGGCCTGCTCCCCAGGCTCCCCAAGCTGAGTCCTCAGGGCTGTGCCTGTGTTTGACTTTCGCTTCATGACCATTAGTTAAGGGCTCAGACCCAGGCTGCAGTGAGCTCACAGACCTCACTGGGGAGCAACGCAGAGCGCTTCTGTGCAGCAGGAAGGGGAGCCTGAGGGCTTCTTGCCTTCCAGCATCAGCCAGCTCTGTCCTGGAGGGCTGGTCCTGCTGGCCGTGGGCTCGGTCCTCTCTCACCTCAGCCGGGTCCGTCAGTAAGCAGGTCGAAGGCGTGTGTGACTCTTCCTTCTGCAGTGATGAGTCATGCTCTTGGCTTTTTGAAAATTACACCCTGATGCTGACTTAGGAAGGACTCGGTGCAGGGAACCCTCACGCTTGTAAATTTACAAAGTGTTTCATTTACTAGAGATGTCCCAGGAAAGATCAGTCCAGCGTAAGTTTTTCTTAAACACAGAGCGTTTCAGCGCAGTTAGACTGATGCTGGGGCCCTGCTGCTATTTCAGGGAACACCTCAACTTTTCACTGTTACCCTGGGAATAAGCAGGTGGTTAAAAACCTGGGGAAAGCCAAGGCCTTTCTTTTCAAAGCCACTGGCAGGTGTACCCTATTTTTAAGGGCGGGGCCCACCTACTGGGTGCCTGGGATACTTGAAGGAGTTTGGGAGGCTGGAAAAGCAAAGCTGGTACCAAGTGTCGCCCATTTCTGCTGCTCTGCCCAGGGCATCTGTGGCCAGGACCCAGCGGTTCCCGGAGCCAGGCTGTTCCTCCCCTCCTCACCCCGAGAGGAGGGCTGGGCCTGGGGGTCAGTTGCTTTTCAGGAGGGGCACCTGGCTGGGGTGGCCTCGTGACCCTGAAGAGGAAGGTGGCTGAGCCCAGGCCAGTAGAGTGTCCGCCCGAGGGGTCTGTCCTGTGCTAGAGCGGCGCGCGTCGTGGGGGGACTCTGGCTGGGGGGCTGGGGTGGGGGCCAGGCCCCCGGGGGCGGTTTGGAGGTCGTGGCCGCCCCCATGCAGGCCTGCAGGCCGAGCCCGGGACGGTGGGGTGAGCCCCTGGAGCCTGCGGTGCTCCTTCACAGTCAGGAGCTGTTGAACCAGGGCCCGGGTGAAGCCAGCGCCCTCTGGAGTCAGGAGGGCTGCGCCCGGGCCTGGGGCCTCCTCTCCCTGGCAGCCCTGCTGGGCGCTGTTTGTGGCCTTCTGCCCCCGGAGTCCAGGGAGGTACAAACAGAGCAGGACACGGGTCCCATGGTGCACAGACGTGGAGCACATGCTCCCCACAAGCACCCTGAGCTTCCACTTTTCTACATTTCATAAGTAGCGCGTGCTTATTAAGAAAAGCAAGAATGTGGGGCCAAGTCCCACATGAGAGAGGCACCGTCGTGAGCGGCTCTGAGCGTCTTCCCTGTCTCTCTCTGTCTGGGCCCAGCTCCGCGGGTGCGTGGTGTCAGCTCCTGGAGCCGTGTTCCGTCTCCTCTCTCTCTGGTCCTGGAGCAGTCTTTTTTTTTTTTTTTTAAGATGGAGCAAAAGCTTGTCATGGAAATTCTCAGTAAGCCTTGATTCCCTGTGTTTGTGAGCCGGGGAGGAGGTTGCAGAAGTGAGACGCTCTGGCGGGATGGACAGGCGCTGAGTGGAGAGGACAGGGCTCCCTGCTCACAGTCGGCCGCTGGGTGGGGCGCGGCGACCCACAGCCGTGTGTCCTGCCCGCGTCTGCGCTCCGGCCTCACTGATGGGACGAGAGTGTTGACTGTTGTTCCTTAGTTCCTTGTAATTTGAGATTCCAGAAAGACGTGACCTGTGGTTCAGGAGGGCTCTGTGATTTCTTCCATCCTTTCAAACGCCTTCAGGATGAGCCGGCTTCACTGTGGCCACTTAAGTGGAGCACTGTTCTGTCATTGGTCGTGAAAGATGGAGCTGTGTGTTTTGTGTTTTTTTCACTTGATCTTTTGCTTTATGGTAATATCAGTAAATACTTTTTACAGTTGCAGAGGAAGAAGGCACCTATTTTTAAGCATAAGTGTAACATTAGGTGGAACAAAAGCAATCGTGAGTTGCCGATATACACAAGCCTTGGTGTCCGTGTAGTACTCAGGCTGGCCTCTCTCCTTCCTGGCCTGTCTTTACTGTAATTCTGAAGTCTTAGTCTTAAGCAGCACTCAGAGAAAACTCATTTGCCATGACTTGTAGCCAGGTGAGTGCTTTAGACTGGTGGTGTCTGTCAGAACTCACCACAGCTCAGGGACGGACAGTTGCAGGTTCCCCCTCAGAAGTCACCTGACCGCAGGACGCGGTGAGTGGGGCTCGGCCCGGCCGGTCCTCTTGGGCCTGTCCTGCTCAGGCACTGCTCTGCTGCCCTGTGTGCGCCCGACCGCCAGCCCCCCTGCTTCCCCGGCAGGCTGTCCCCAAGCCGGCCGAGGAGCCAGCGAAGGTTTGGGACTCTTACTGTCCCGGAGAAGGGAGCAGGTCTTCCAAAGAGAGACCCTCACCTGGGGGTGTTGGGGAGACCCTTCCTCTGAAGCTGGTGACTGAAGGTGACCCCCCGTCCTTGCCCTCGCTCGTGTGAGCTGCGCTTGGGGTCTCCAGGGCTCAGCTCCCCCAGTCCTCGCCAGGACGGGGCCCCTCTAACAGTCTCGCTCCTGCTTTTCAGACTGGGCGGCCGCCATCCGCGTCGCCGCCCTGGACTGTGCGGAGGAGAAGAACCAGGAGGTGTGCCGCGCCTACGACATCCACTTCTACCCCACCTTCCGGGTGAGCGCCGCGCCTCCGCCCGCCGCTCGCACGGCCGGGGGCTTGGGGCGGGCGTCTCCCAGCTCAGGGGCTTCTGTGTGCAGGGGTCACCTCTTGTTGCACCCCGTTGGATTGCAGGGTCACACTGGGACTGTGCACGCGCCTGCTCACACCCAGCGAGGCCTGCAGGCGCGGGAGCGGCCAGTGCTGCCCTGAGAGCACGTGCCCAAGTGAGGCGGGGCCCGCAGGTGCCCTGCCCGGGGCTGGGGGTCTGGTGCCTGCCAGCTGTGCCAGTAGCCGTGGCCGCCCTGCAGACAAGCCTGTCCCCATCTCTCCCGCTAGGGGGCGACTGGAACCTGAGCAGTGCACCCAGCTCTGTGTGTGTGTGCACGCGTGTGCCTGTGTGTGTTTGCGTGCACGAGCGTGTGCACGTGCCTGTGTGTGTGGTCCCTTGCCTCACTGGAGCGCATCCGAGGAGGGAAGCTGTGCCTTTGGAGGTGGCCTCGGGACGCTCGGGGGCCCCCGTCCCTCTCAGCCCTGAACCCGCGCCTGTGTGCACAGCGCCAGCTGCTTCTCCCCGTCATGCTGACCTGGTGACCTTGTGTGTCCGTCCCTGGCTGGGCCCTACCCGCCAAGGCGCCCTCCCCTGGAGCGCGGGTCCAGGCTTGGGTCCCCTCAGCGCGTTCCTGTTGGGTTTGCCTGTTGTGTCTCGGCTTTCCCCACAGGGCGCTGTGCTGTGTGTGCGGGGGCCCCCCCCTCAGCTAACAGGACGCTGCTGGGACCCCCACGCGCTGGGTGTGGCTGGGGCCCAGCCCTGGCGTGCAGTGCTGATGCGGGCCAGGGCGTGGCCTCTGTTCGGTCCTGGCCCATCTCCCGCTGTCCCGCCTGTGTTCTCCGGGCTGGTGTACAAGCCCCGTGTGTCTTCATCACGCCCCTTCATCCAGCTGTGAGAGGGGGTGTCGTCACCCCAGCCGTCACTTTCTCCATTGTCTTCACTGAGTCTTTCAGTGAAGAAGGTTTTTAATGTTCTCGTAAAATGCTTGTCCTCTGCTGGAAGACCCCTGTCGCGGAGCCTGTCTTCCTCCCGGGAGCCTGTGCGCTGGCGCACCACGAGCCTGGGGGGGCAGTGCCAGCCGCGGGGGTCCTGTCGGGGTCCCAGCCCTGTCGGGGCAGAACCCCTGTGTGCCCGGGTCTGGTTGGTACTGAGCAGCCCTCGTGAGTCTGGAAGAAACACGGCCTTGCACAGAGGCCCATAGAAGCATGGTTTCATCATCAGTCAGCGTGAAGTTCCTGGACTAATGAGACTGAAGCTCTCAGACATAATGGCCGTTTTGTTGCTTGAAGATTAGACGTTTACACAGGCGCCGGGCAAGGCTGCTTCTTACTTGTGTTTGTTGGTTTTTTCCCCTCAGTATTTTAAAGCGTTTACAAAGGACTTTACAACTGGAGAAAATTTTAAAGGTAAGGACACACACATCGTCTTTTACTCTCCTAGACTCCTGCGTCCGTCACAGCGCGACGAGGGCCTGGGCGGGCCTGCCCTCCCCCTCTTTAGCAGGTTCGCCTTGAGGCTGTCAGTCCTTTCTTCCCCGGAAGGGTTAAACAGCCACAGTTTCAGCAAGAGTGTTTGCTTTTGGCAAATACAGTGGTTAAATTTTTTTTAAGTAAACTTTTTTGAAAACAAAAGTTTGGAAAAGTGCATGCATCACAAGGGCCTCCCGGTGAAGTTTTGTGAGTGACCCCCGCCCCTGCCCCGGAGCCCACAGGTGAGGTCCGTCGTTCGGACTGCCTCTGAGCTGGCTGTGGATGAACACGTGCCTGTGGCCTGGCTCCACACCGGAGGCGCTGGGGCTCAGCAGTTCCCACACTGGTCGCCGTGAGGTGGTCTGTGCGTGACTCCACCGTGTGTGCCTCGCACCCTGGGGGCCCTGGGGTGGGGTGGGCGCTCAGCAGGGCCAACTCGCCTGTGACGGGGGCCTCCCCACAGGGCCCGACCGAGAACTGCAGACGGTGAGGCGGACCATGATCAACTTCCTGCAGAACCACACAGACGGCAATCGGCCCCCCGCCTGCCCGTCCTTGGACCCCATCAGGTGCGTGCTTCCGTGGAAAAGGCGGCACGTTTCAAGTTGAATTTAATTTTGTAGAGTAGAGATGTGCATTGAGTGATGTGGGCGCTGGTGTGCAGTGGCCTTGAAGGCACTAAAAGGCTCTGTCTTCTTAAAAGGCCCAGTGACGTCCTTTCACTCATCGACAAGCGAGGTGACCGGTACGTGGCTGTGCTGTTGGAAGATGACAGCTCGTATGTTGGACGCGAGGTACCGTCTGCGCCCCTCGTGCTGGCGCTGCGCTCAGACTCCGTGCCAGTAGCGACTTCCGCCTCGGCTCCTGGAGCGTGTGCTCTGCACTCATTAATTCTCAGAATTGCCCATGTGTTATTCAGCAGACTCACTAGAGAAGACTCGTTTACAGAGAAGACAGTTGGGACGGGGTGGGGGGCTGCCTCCCAGAGGAGACAGAAGCAGCTCCCGCGTGCCGCCGCCTCCCCTGGGGGGCCAGGTGGGCTCACGGCGGACGTGGTCCCCAGGACACACAGCATCCCTGAGGGTGTCCTCTGTCTAGTAGGCGTTATGGTCCAGACTCTCTCTGCTGTATTCTGGACTCCCAACTTTGCCAAATCCAGTGCCCTTCAGCTGCCTGACCGGGAGGGGGTGCTGTCAGCCTCCCAAAGCAGGCCCTGTGGGTGGAGCGGAGGCTGGGGTGTGGCCCCCACTCGCCTGGGGGTGACCAGCCCCGTCTGACGGGGTGGGCTTTGGAGGGGGTGTGGGGAGCACAGCTCTGACCCCTCTCAGGGTCTGCACAGCTGCTGCTGTTCCTGCCCTTGCAGCCCTGGGGGCCTGAATGTGCAACACAGCAGGGGTGTCAGTGGCGGTCGGCCTTAGGGAGCAGCTGAGCTGAGAGGCTGTTAGTTTCTGTAAGAAGGCACGCTCAGCAGCATAGCGTTTGCTGCGGACCCCGCCATCCACCAAGAAGGTGACGTGCCATCTTGTCGCCCAGGTGATCTTGGACCTGATTCCATACGAGGGCATCGAGGTGAGGCGGGCGCTGGGTTCCGACACAGCCTTCCTGCAGAAGCTCGGCGTGCCCTCCCTTCCCTCCTGCTACCTGATCTACCCGAATGGGTCACACGGACCAGTCACCATGTAAGTAGCGTCTGCTGCCCTCCCGCACCGCGTGGGCACTCACTGGTCTGGGGGGACTCACCACCTGGTCTCCAGAATAGAAAGCGGGGGGACCGGCTCTGGCCCCACACGTGGCGGTCACCTTGTGAGACCCACAGAAGCAGCAAGATGCTGCTGGCCTCTGCAGTGGGGCCCGTGCCCTGTGAGACAGGCTCAGCTGGAAAGGAAGTGAGTTGAGTCGAGGCTGGGAGGGCATAACGGGTGAGAGAGGGGTGCCTCCTGGAACCTGAGCTGCCTGCCAGGCCCCCGCCACAGCCAGTGGCCAGGGCCAGCCCCACCTGCGTCCATGGAGCTCTTGGTGAGTCACCACATGTGGACAGGGCCTCCCCCGCCCCAAGAAGTTCACTGGGGCACCGAGGGCACCCTACCCAGGAGCCTCAGGCACGTGTGGTTCCTTGGCTGTCTGGTATTTTCTAAAAAACAATGGAATTCAGGGTAAGCAAAGAGGTCTCTGGGGCTCGCAGAGCTGGGCATCCAGCTCAGCAGACCTCCCCTGAATACACCCCTGAATACACTGCCATCTCATTTCAAGGAAAAACACTTGTTTTACATTGCAAGTGTCTCTGTAACCTCAGAATGAAAAGACAGTGGATTTAGCGATAGCTGCTGCACCTTCTCTTTGGGAATGAAAACAGGCTCTGGGCCCTTCGGGTGACCCCTGAGCCGCCTCGGGAGGGTGGAGCCCCACAGTAGACAGGCTGCACCGCTGCGCTTGGGAGCCCCTCGCTGCCAGGCCCCAGACGCCCCGAGTGGAGCTGGCAGCCTGCAGGCAGAGGGTCTGAGGTAAAAAACCACAGGTTTGGACAAAACTGATCCTGGCAGGTGCTCATACCAACTGTCTGGGCCATCTTAACCTCCCCAGCAAACAGAAGTGAACCCTAGTGCTGCTCACACCTGTAGGTTGGTGCTGTTCTGGCTTTGCCTTATGTTCCCAGGTTGGGGGCCAGCTCCCTGAGGCCCAGGCTTTGTCACCGTTCTGCCCGCCCCCCCCCCCCCCCCCCCCCGCCTCAAACATCTGCAGTAAATGCTCAGAGAATGACTGGTCTGAGTGGACCCCATCACCCTCGAGGGGTGGGGGGCTGCTCTGACCCTCTTGCCCTGAGACACCTCCCGATGGGCCAGGCCCTAGAGCCGGCTTGAGCCTGCGCCTGCCCCCCTCTTGCAGTGGGAAGCCCCTCCGGTCGTTTTTCTCCTCTTACCTGAGGTCACTGCCGGGAGTGAGGAAGAAACCAGGTTCCCTGCCTGGGAGACCCAGCAGAGAGGAGAGCTCGGAAGCCGTGGTCTGGAGGGACTTTGACAGGCGAGTGTTCTTCCCCAGGAAGCTGCGGGAGCGGCCGTGGGAGGGGGTCCAGGCCCAGGGCTCCTCTGGGCGGCTTGTTCAGAAGCCCACCACCCGCCTGCTGGCCTCTTGGGGATTCTCCCTGTTGTCTGCTGGTGGGGTGTCCTGGGGGCGTCCCCCTCGGTGGGGTTGGGCTCAGGAACAGGGGGTTTCTAGAGAGACGGGTGGGTTCCCCTGACCTGGCAGTGCTCGCTCCCAGGTCAAAGCTGTACACGGCCGACCTGGAGTCAGGGCTGCACCACCTCCTGAGAGTGGAGCTCGCCGCACACAGGTCCCTGGCCGGTGCCGAGCTGAAGACGCTCAAGGACTTCGTCACTGTCCTGGCCAAGGTGTGTGGGCGTCTGACCCGGGGTGGGGGCCCTGGCCACAGGGAGCCAGGTGTGCCTGGGGACATACGTGGCAGGCACAAAAGTCCTGCCCAGGTGGAGTCCCTGTGTAGGGTGCTGGAGACGAGCGCTAGGTGGGGGCGTGTGGAGCAGAGAGGAGGGGATTGTGCAGGAGCGTGGCTTGGTGTGTTCTAAAGGGCTCGGTGGTCTAAAGGGCTCAGTGTGGTCTAAGGGGGGGCCAAGCCAGGCCAGTTGTGAGTGGGCGGCAGACAGCAGGATGAGAAGGGAGCATGCGGGGAGCAGGGAGTGGGCAGGAGGCCTGTGTGTCTGGGGGTCAGTGGAGATGGAGGGTGGCAGGCTTACAGGGAGGAAACGCCTGTGGCCGGTGCATTGGGTGGGCCCTGGGGGTGGGCCAGGTTGGCATGCCCAACGTTAGTAGTAGGTGGGGCAGGGGTGGCTTTGTGCTTGCTCGGGTCTAGAAGTGAAGAGCTGTCGGGCGGCATCCATTTCCTGCTGAGAACTCGGAGCTCCCGAGCTAAGAGTCCGGGCCCACGGTCTGTGGGCAGAGGTTCAGGCAGTCGGGTGTCCCTGCCCCCTGGGGTGAATCTGCACCCTGTTCCGCTGGCCCGGCAGCCCTGCTGTGGCCCTCTGCTCTCCGACCTCAGAGAGAGCCCAGGCCCTTGGGTCGCTCCCACCTGTTGGTCACCTTTGATCCTGCACTGCCTCGGGAGGAATCTGCTTCCAGAGGCCACTCTGTATAGCCTCTGACATGATCTGACAAGATCTGAGATACTGTTTATTATTGCCTGAGAGATAAGGAAACTTAGTTTGAAATGATTCCTGTAGCCAAGTGTGCAGCCCCAACACGTGCATGCACACACGCTCAGTCGTGTCCAGCTCTGCGACCCCATGAACCGCAGCCCGCCAGGCCCCTCTGCCCATGGGATTCTCCAGGCAAGATACTGGAGCGGGCTGCATTCCCTCCTCCGGGGGTCTCCCCCCCAGGGATCAGGCTCGCGCCTCGCACGCCCCTGCTTGGCAGGTGGGCTCCTTAGCAGTAGCGCCACCTGGGAAGCCCCGCTGACACAGCAACTCGGAAGCAACAATTCGGCTGGTCAGAGTTTACTTAGTAAGATTGTTTAAAAAATTAAAGAGCTAGAACTAATGTTTAAGGGAATAGAAAGCTGCATGGTGTGTTGCAAATGAATAAATGGAAACTGTCGAGATGACCTCAGAGGTCAGAGCTCTCGCACCATTCTCGTTCCTTTGAGAAAGTGCCCCCCTGACTGCCCAGCTATTAGCGCGTCAAGACGGGGGTCTCGCTCTGCGCACAAGTTCTTTGTCCTCGTCTTTTCTGGTGTCAGGCTGGAGGGCACGCACGGCCTATAAGATTAGCATAGCTTATTCTTAACAACTTGTTTGAAGTTTACTTAAACTTGAAATGCTGGTCAATTGATACTGATGCTCTATAACTGATGGAGGAAAAACCCAGACTTTGCAGAGTTGAAGACGTGGAGTTTTTGGTCCCAACGCTATCGTTAGGGTGGCGTCAGCCCTTAATTTGCACGTGTAATTGGCAGCTTCTGACCGAAGGTCCTCACAGGACAGCTGTGGGCTCCTTGCTCGAGGCTTCCCTGGCGCCGTGGTGCCAGCAGCATGGCCTGAGTGTCCATGTGCAGCTGAGCAGCGGGTGGCACTTGTTTGCACGGAAGCCTCGAGTGTGCACACCTCTCCAGTCCACGGGCAGAGCCGGTGGGGGGTGGGGGGCGGCTGGTGATGGCGGGGAGTAAGGGGAGCAGCGGATGGGTGTAAGTTACGCTGAGGCACGCGGACTGACTGAGTCGGCAGTGACTTCGGAGAGGCCCCCCGAGCCCTTGGCAGCGTGACAAATGAGGTCCTGGGTGGCCGTGGGCCTGTCGTCAGGCGTGAGGGCAGTGGTGGGGCTGGAGGAAGGGGAGGTGCAGCCCCCAGGCCGCCTCGTCTGTGTTCTGGAGAGACTCCCACCTGGTTCTCGGGCAGCCGGTGGGTCAGGTCGGGGCAGGCCTGGTCTCGGCCCCCTGGAGGCCGTGCCTGCCGTGGGGCGTGCTCCCTGAACAGTCCCTAAGCGTGGTCCTTCCTGCCCAGCTCTTCCCCGGACGACCGCCGGTCAGGAAGCTGCTGGAGATGCTGCAGGAGTGGCTGGCCAGCCTTCCGCTGGACAGGATCCCCTACAATGCCGTGCTTGACCTGGTCAACAACAAGATGCGGGTGAGGTGGCCCCCTTGCAGAGGGAAGTCTGCCCAGGAGCCCCTCGCCGCCCCCGTGTTCCTGGTCTGCAGTCCTGGTTTCCATGACGACCTCCCATGGCTCCCTAGGCTAGGGTCTCGGTCAGCTGACTGAGACGATGAGGGGTTTCCGCAGGGAGGTAGCACTAGGGTTTCTTTTTTAATTATTAGTAAACTCATCTATATCTCACACCTGAAAAAGGAGTAAATAAAGACAACATGTCCGGCATGGACGCCCCGTTGAGCTGCCTGGCCGCTGCATCTGCAGGCCCAGGGTGTGGGCTCCCTGGGGTCTGCTCTGGCCGCCTGACAGGTGCCAGTGTCTGGCCTGGCCTCCCCTCCACGGGCCCCAGGCCGAGTGACCGGAAGGTGGCTGAGAGCAGGAGCACGGCCCGGGGCCAGGCCTGCATGTCGCCTGCAGGGCCTGAGGGGCCGTTTGCAGCCCACACTCATGGACTGTTACAAGCTCAGGCCCATCAGCTCTCTGCTCGTTAAGTGAAGATCCTGTTTGTTCTAACTGAGAATTGTCTGACAATTGAATTCCTTTATTATCATTATTAGTCTTCTGTAAATCTCATTACAACTAATTCTAACCTGAAACAATGGCGGGCGTCCTGCATGCTTCCTCTTGCTGGTTCATCACGGCCCAGGTGGAAGCTTCCCTTCTCCCAAAGATGAAACAATTGGCCGCGGCTCCATGTTCTGAGAACTCAGTAAAATGGAGACTTGTTTCTCCGGTTTGTTCCTGGATTTAACCGTACTCGTAGTTGATAAAGTTTTCAGACAGATACTCCCTGTGTAACCACCATGCAGTTGAGACAGAACAGTCACCAGCTATTGTTAATTTTAACAATTCAGTATCTCTCCTTCTCTCCACACCCCTCTCTGCCCAGATTTCTGGGATATTTCTCACTAATCACATAAAGTGGGTTGGATGTCAAGGAAGCCGACCGGAGCTGAGGGGCTACTCGTGTTCTCTCTGGCAACTGTTCCACACTCTGACTGTTGGAGCCGGGACCCACCCGAAGGCCCTGGATGGCACAGGTGAGCAGCCGCCCTGCCCCGGGTCACCTGCATGGGCACCATGCTGCCTGCAGAGGGTGATGGGCCCTCGGGTGCCCGGGTCTGTGCCGAGGAGGACGGAGGCGTGCGTCTTTTCAGGAGCCCTGCTCAGCCCCTGCCCCAGTGCGGGAGGCACCCACATGTGGCCCATCCATCTGCCCTGGAGGCCGGGGCCTGGCTGACCCGCGGGCCGTGCATCTCAGGGCCGGGAGTGCACTGGCCAGGAATGCCTCTCGGTGTTGGCGCCTCTTTTTTTTTTTTTTTTGGCTTTAAGGAGTGTGAGACCCGTTTGGGGAGGTATGTGGTGTCTTGTTTATAACAAGTCACCTGGAGCAGTGCGGACTCCGTACACACAGCATCTCTGGGCAGGCGCTCAGGTGTGCCCTGGCCAGGGTCTTCCATCTCAGGTCCCCCAGAGCCTGAGGGCAGGGTACCAGCCAGGGCTGGGGTCTCCTCTGAGGGCTGGTGGGGGACGATGAAGGGCTGGATGCCCTCCCCAGGCTTGCGCCCTGCGTGGGTGGCGGCGGTCCCTTGCCGTGCAGCCTGCCCATGGGCAGTGGCTGTTCCGGAGCCCTTGGGGGCCTGTCCGTCACCTCTGCCATGTTGGTTCATTAGAAGGAAGCTCCCAGGCCCGCGAGGGGCAGGGGTGACACAGACAGGGCGGCAGCAAGTGGGGCCACGCTGTGTCCTTCAGTCACTAAAGCCGTGCTGGGCTTCTGGACCCTCTCTGGACCGTGTGGTGTGTGCCACAGTTGACGCAGGGCCCTGGCAGCCTTGCGGGTATCTGCTTATCTTGTGGTTTCGTTCTTTAATCATCACTGACATCTGTAGAGTCAGAGTGGAGTCCTTGGATCCACATGGTCAATATTCTTTCCAGTAAAATTGTAAAATTATTTTAGAGTTCCCCTTTGCTATGTAACAACAGACCCCAAATGCTATGGCTTGAACCCAGCGCCAGGTTTTTGCTCCAGGTTCTGGGGCTCAGCTCTTGGGACAGGCTCACCTGTGGGCCTGCTGAGCAGGTGGGAGCTGAGTGCTCTAGACTTGGAAGCGGAGGCCCCGGGCAGTGCAGCTCCCCCGGGGGCCAAGGAGGGGCTTCAGGGCCTGGGTGTCACTTCCGCCACGGCCTGTGGTTCAGACACCCCCGGCCCAGGCTGGGGGGGTGGAGGGACATGACCCACCTGTTGGGCGCAGCAAGGGGGCCTACGGCCTCTTAGGGCATCCCTGCCCCTCCTCACTTCCAGGGGGCGTTGGACGTCTACGCCCCGGGGCTGGGGGTGGGGAGGTGCTTTAAACCATGGCTTCTCTTGAGAATCACACAGAAGAATGTGTTGGGTGCATTCAGGAGGAACCTGGGGCTCCAAACAGCAGGTGAGCTCAGAGGCTTAGCGCTGCGGGCGGGCGCCGGCTGGGGCCCTGGAGCCTCCGCTGCCCAGACCTTGTGCTGACGGGGGACGCTCTGCAGAGGACACAGAGGTGGTGACCAAGAGGGAAGCCAGCAGCCGGGACGCTCTGGAAAAACGCCGCGGGGCTGCTGCCCATGGCCTGTGGGCGGCCGGGAACAGGCGCACAGCCCGAGAGACCTCGGGCGTCCGTCCCCTCAGTCGGTGTAAATGGAAGCAATATCCGAGGAGTCTGTCTCCCGCCGAGGGAATTGGGTCAGACTGAGACCCGGATTATGTCTTGGAAGGTTTTTCCTCTCCTTATTGCACGCTTAAACCCCATCGACTAAAAAGCCTGCCGCGCCTCTAATCCGCCCCAGGTAGGGTTTATGGTTCTTGTCCACTTTAAAGATTAGGGCGGCCCCAGTGTGCAGAGGTTCGGTGGGGACGAGGCGGGGAGGATTACCCGCCGGGCACGGCAGATGTCGGCCCAGGGCTCACGGCTGGGAGCGCAGCCCGGCCGCAGTGAGTCCTCAGCCTGCGCGGGTGGCCTCGCGCTGGGCGCCCCCGCTGCCCACGGGAACACGGCGCTAGCCGGTGGCCACGTGCTGCTTGGGGCCTTCTCTGAGGGATGCACAGGACCTGCCAGGCCGATGCCCCCTGGGGCCTCTCCCGGCAGGCTGGCTCCCCGGCTCCTGCCGGCCGTGGGGAGAGAGGGCTCCTGAAGGCCTGTTGTTAAGACGATTCAGTCTCCGTAACCGCATCTCCCCACCCCCGTTATTTTGCTGCCTTTTTTCTAATGCTGACGTCTAATCTGTTTTAATCTCACGGGTCTCTTGTGTGCACACTCAATCCCCCGCATTAGTTGTCTGGACAGGACTCTGGTCCCGCCCTGCGGCCACCCCCCGGGGCTCCTCGGGCTCATCCGTTCAGCACGGTGCGTGCTGCACCCTGATGTTGGGGGGTTGCTTTCTTCAGATGGGCTGCCCCCATCCCCAGGGCCTTTACGCAGGCACTGGGTCCCATTAGGGTCTGTTGACACATGGGCGAACGCCGTCTGTGTGGCTGGTAGATAAGAGGGTTTCCTCACACCGAGAGGCTCGGGCTGTTTGAATGAGGGCAGGCCTACACCGACCCGCTGCCTGGAGGCCCACTGCCTGGAGCCCGGCTGCTGCTGACCCATCCGGGAAAGACGGGCCACAAAGACCGGGGCTGGAGTCATGCCTGGAGGCACTTCCTAAGGCCGTGTCCACACTCGGGCTTGCATCAAGCAAGGATTTCAAAGCAAAACAAACGAGATTTCGAATGAGTAGCCGCCCCGGCCCTGGCCCAGCCTTTGGGGCTGCTTGTAGGGCAGGAGGGATGGCACACGGGATGTAGACTCTGGCCTCTGGGCTGGTCTTGGGGCTGGGGGTCCTGGTGGACCTGGCCACTCCAGGCCTCTGGCTTGTTCCCTGGGGACCAGCATGGGCCTTGGAGCAGGTCCAGCAGCTGGACACAGGCAGCCGCCTGCCCATGGGGTGTGCACGTTTGGTGCAGTGTCGAGGGTGCGCAGCAGCGTCTGGTGGCCATGGACACCTGGGAAGGAGCCGGTTTCTCCCCGGGGGCTGGCCCGCGGCCCGCGTCAGGCACTCGCTCGTCCCGGCTCCCCCGACAGCTCTGCTGACCCTGAGGTGCTGGTGGCCACCGTCGGGTGCCTTGGTCCCTGCACAGGTCTCGAGGACGACCCGCAGGCTGTGCTGCAGACCATCAGGAGGTACGTCCATGTCTTCTTCGGGTGTAAGGAATGCGGCGAGCATTTTGAGGAAATGGCTAAAGAATCAATAGATTCCGTGAAAACCCCGGACCAAGCGATTCTATGGCTTTGGAAGAAGCATAACCTGGTCAACAGCCGCTTGGCAGGTGAGCAGAAGCCACTGGGTGGCCAAGCCTGTGCAGGGCCTGATGTGGGCGGCGGGGGCTGCCTGCCTGCGGGGCCACGGCCGGGCCGTCTGTGCGGATCAGGTGTCAGTCTCCTAGTGACCTTGCCGGCAGCTGGCAGGCCACAGCCGTCCCCAGCTCCTGTCCCCAGCTCCCGTCCCCGGCCTTCCCAGACGCTCTCGCGCTGCAGGGCTCCCAGCTGTGTGGACGTGGACGTGCCCTTGCCCTGGGGAGCCTGCTAGGCCCTCAGTAAACGCAACGGTGGAAGACTGGGAATACAGTTCATTGTCAACAAGGGATTTTAGTGTCATTAAAATCTGCCCTCAGATCTTAGACCAAACTCCTCAGAGTGGTTTTGTTTGAAGAAAAACTGGGGCGCACATATTTTCTCAGAGTTAAGTAACTCAAACTGTTCCTAAATCACTGGCAGATTAAAATTAGGCTTAAACATAATCCGCCGAGAAATAAGTCTTAATAGAGATGAATAGAAAATGCCACTAAACGGTTGGTTTTTATTTAATCCACTGTATTATAAAAACATATTACAACTAAACCACTAAAGAAAATTGGTTTTTCTGGACGTGGGGCTGAGGGGCTGCGGGTCCGGTCACGTGGGAGTTGTGCCTTGCCCACGGCTGTAGGCGGAGGCCCATCTGCCATGGCCCTGGTAGTGACGGCTCCACGTCCAGGACGTCAGGGCCCTCCTGCCCCGGCTGCCCCCCGCCCCCCGCCCTCACAGGGGCCTCGTGGTGACCCCGTCATGGCAGCGCTCAGCCCTGGAGCTGCCAGCGAGACCCCAGCCAGGCCACCCTGAGCGGGCTCTGTGTGCAGTGCTGCGTGAGGGCAGCCTGAGATGGGGTCGCTTCTGTGACTCCGTGTGTCCCCCAGCCCCTCCGTCCCGCCTCGGGGGTGAGGTCTGTGTGGTTCTGTGGAACACACTCTAGCAGCCCCTCTCTGTCTCGGGGGGTATGTTTCCAGACCCCAAAGGGGAGCACCTGGGCCGTGAGGTCCTCATGGCCCTGTGGCTGCTGCCCAGTGCAGCCTGTCCTGAGCACCCCACTAACGAAGTGGCTCCTTGACGTGTGCGTCCAGAAGGACTGGGTGGCAAGGCGTGCCCGGTCAGGTCAGGGAGTCCCGGGAGCCCATGGGGCCACACTTGCTGCCCTCTGGGCCTGTGGGAACCCCGGGGTCCAGGGCCGTCACTACATTGCGAGTGAAAGGGAACCGGCGGCTCAGAAGTGCAGCTGTGCGTGCGGGGCCGCCCGGCTCTGCCTCCAGGTCTCGCCCCCAAACAACGGCTGACGGCCCAGGCCGTGCTCTGCCCGCGTGTGTGCTGAACAAGGGAGCGAGTGAGCCAGAGTGAAGGTGTAGGAGAGGGTCCTCTTGGAGGTCTTTGTACCCATGGGGCACCTTAGGGAAGGGAGGACCGCACCTCAGCATGGGCCAAGGTCAAGGGCGCTGAGCCGGGGACTCGCCCAGCCCCTTCTGGGTGTTTGGGGCAGGGTCTGGCCAGGGGAGTGGCGGTGCCCACGTGAGGACACTTCCTGTGCTGCGAGTGCTTCAGGGAAGTGGGCGGCTGTGCAGGGCAGGGTGGGAGGGACAGGGTGGTGGGTGGCGGGGGAGGGGGGGAGGCCCCCAGGGTGTGGGGCAGGCGGCCGGAAGATCTCTTCACCACGGCCCTCCTCCTCCTCCAGGGCATCCGAGTGAGGACCCCAAGTTCCCAAAGGTGCCGTGGCCCAGCCCAGACCTCTGCCCAGCCTGCCACGAGGAGATCAAGGGCCTGGGGACCTGGAACGAGGGCCAGGTGCTGCTCTTCCTGAAGCAGCACTATGGCAGGGACAACCTCGTGGACACACACTCCGTGGACCTGGGGGGCCCCGGCGAAGGCGCCCCGGCCCCGGGCGAGAAGCAGGAGGGCAGCCAGGCTCCCCCGGAGCAGCCCCCCGCAGACCACGGTGCCGAGAGCCTGCGTCCGCCCAGCCTGCTGCCCCCCCGGCCTCGCCTTTCCGAGAGGTCGCAGCCGGGCCTGGACCTGCCGCTCGGGAGCTGGGCGGGGGGCGAGGGCCGCCGGGGCGCTGAGGCGGCTGCAGCCTTCCTGGGCATGGGCTTCTCCAGCCTGGACATGAGCCTCTGCGTGGTGCTCTACGTGGCCTCGTCCCTCTTCCTCATGGTCATGTACTTCTTCTTCCGCGTGCGCTCCAAGCGGTGGAAAGTCAAGTACCACCATCCGTCCGTATAGGACGTGGCAAGACTGTGGAACCGCCTCCAGCGGGGCTGCCGCTGTGCTCTTCAGATCAGGGACATCGTCCACACTCCGGACTTGGCGGCCCCTCGAGGGGTCCTTCCGCTCCCCGCCTGCGTGGCCCAGATGTGTCCCCTACAGATCCTAGAGCAAAAAGACTCTGTTTTCACTCTTCCGGGTCTGAAAACGGAAGTGGGTGTCCAAGCCCCAGGAACAGGACTTTGCGCCCGCTTTCACCTCAAGTTCCTTGACTGCAGGGCCTCGCTCTGGGAGTCGGGGAGAAAAGCCCACACCCTCCCCCCGCCGCCGGGTCCCGCTGCCCTCTGCAGCTCCATGCCGCCCGCCACCCTCTGCGGCTCCGTGGAGCCGGGCTCAGTGATTCCCTGCGTTTGCGCCTCTCAGCTGCTGGTGGTCTCTGGGGCGCCGAGGCCGCTCAGGACCAGGAAAGGGAAGCCCCGAGTGTCGGGGGTGTGGAGGGGAGGCGGGCCCTTCGGGGGCGCTGTCTTTGTTGGTCAGCTTGGTGACACGAGGCTGTAAGGGGGTCCTAGTCTGTCTACCATGCGGACCCGGAGCGCTGAGCCCCACCGTGGCAGGGGGTGCTCTCTGGGGCCTCCGGAGGCACCCTCATCCTGTGCGGTCATCCCCCGGCACATACAAGTCCCTGCGAGAGCCCCGCTGTCAGTGGGAGAGAGATGGTGGCCCGCAGCGGGTCAGACTGTGGTCTTGGCCAAGCTTCATTTTCTGGAGCTGTTTCACCACAGGCTCCCAGGCTTTGATGATTTAATTGTCTAATGTTGAATGGTTTTAACACATTATTAAAACCCAAAAAGCTTAGAAGTAAATTTGCCTCTGAAAATGTAAACTAAACAGAAACAACCACGGCAGGGAGCATTCCCTTTGAGTGTGTGTATGTGTGTGTGACTTTGGTGGGTGTCACGGTGTCTCCCACCACGCCTGTTCTGCACTCCAGTTCCTGTGTTTAGTGAGCACCCTGACCGCCTGACAGTTTGGGGAAGAGGGGTGGCCAACTCCTCGGACAACTGCCTTCAGCTTTGTGGTCCCCTTCAGTGGGAGGTGTGACCCGAGGCCTCTGGGCAGGGAACGCTCCACTTCTTTGCTGAGAGCTTTCTTCTGTTGGACACTTTTTTTTTGGACACTTTTTAATCCCTGGAAGCCTTTGTGTTTTAAAAGCCACGGGCTTGTCTTAGTGGCTGAGCTGTGTGCCTGGGTTACTGAAGACACCTGTTGTTTCTTTTCAACTTGAAAACTGGGCCAATGTACACACAGCCCAAAGGAATATGCTCAGAACCATTAATTAAACTGCCTTTGGTTTGCGCCAAATGTCATTTTCTCCCCTAAGTATGTTTTCTCAACAGCAGGAACTGGGATGGTGCTGTGGGTGGGCGGTCTTGTGTACTTGACAGAACCCAGTGATGGGCGACATCGGCGTTCAGGGTTCCTGATAATATTGCAGGTTGAGGGGTGGCAGGTCAGGGTGGCCGCGGCACTGTGTCCCGTCGCTGCTCAGAGCTGGACGCTCCCTTAAGGCAAGGGTTAAGTTCTGTTTTCTAAAGTTGTAAGTATTGAGACTGATAAATATGATAGTTGAATAATTTAAATGTATATTTATTTTTAATGGAAGGATTTTGATTAAAAAGAAGCTAATTGACATGGAAATGTCACTGAAATTTCTTACCTGCAAGAAAAATAAACATTTTGTATTTAAGTAAACTCTAATGTGCACATTTTAAAAATAAAGAAATCCGATATTTGAAAAAATTGTAATTGTTTTGAAGTAAAACTAGCTCTACCAGTGATGGGGTGTCTGGCAAGGGTGTATGGACTGGACCTCTGAAATTTCACAATGTCCAGTATTGAATCAGAAACTCTTTGGAAGACAGCTCAGGGACAGGCAGAAGGTAAAAGATGGGAAGTCCCCAATAGTTGATCTTCTCAGGGCCAAGCTGGACTGAGGGAGAGCGGGACCACAGTCCCCCTCCCACAGAGGGGAAGAGGGAGGGGATGGCGACTGAGATGCCTAGGAATCCTGCTCACAGGTACTGCAGGCGCCAGTTCAGGGAACCTTGAGGACCCGCAGACCAGAGTGCCCAGCAGCCCCTCCCCTCAGCTTTGCCCCTGCACCTGCTTACTGCCCCCGGTGCTGAACTGTTGATTCTTTCTACCGCCTCCCACACCTTGTTTTGTGGTGGAGAGGTCTCCAGTGGTCAGTGTAGCTTGGGGGAGTCCTGGCTAAATTTTCTGTGAATTCACCTTTCCAGCTGGGCAGCAGGCTCAGTCGGGGGAGGTGGGCCGCCGCGCCTCCTTCAGCACCGCGGACAGCACCTCCACCCACCCACCCCGCCCTGAGGGTATGGGCAGCCCCCTGGTGTGCCAGTCGGACAGGGCAGTGAGTGACCAGCGGACACTCTGCCCCCAGCCCGGGTGTGTGTGGTGCTGGTGCCAATGTAAGTGTACCATCTGGTAGCCCCTGTCACTGGGGTGCCTTGGTGCTCTCTGCCCGTGGGTCCTTCTGAGTAGTTTCTTTTGGAGGCGCCCTTCCTCAGGCTGCCCCGGGGGAGTGGGAGGTGGCCGCGGCCTGAGACCTAGGGGCATTGCATGCTGGGGAGGTCGTGAGTGCAGAAAGTTCCTCAGGCCCGAAGCAACAGTTGAACAGGGCAGTTCCTGAGGCCAGAGCCTCAGCAGGAGCCTGGACTGGAGGCCGATGGGGGTCTGAGGGTCGGCGGCCTGGACGGTGCTTCCTGGAGGCCGCAAGCGGGAAAGAGCAGAAACTACAAGGTGGAGCACCCGCTTGGGGCGAATCCCCGGCCTCAAGGCAGGACAGGAGCTCAGGGCGGAGCTGCCCAAGGCTGCCTCTCAGGGACGGGCGGGGGTGGGGCGAACGGAGGCCCCGGGGACCTGGGAAGGTGGGGCGGCGGGACGCGGGGGGAGGGCGGGCAGGAGGAGCTGAGGGCGGCAGGCGCGGTCGGGGGAGGTGGGCGGACGCGCCTCCTTCAGCACCGCGGACAGCGCCTGGCCCAGCGGCTCACTTGTCTGACCACGCTCCGCGCACCGGGACACGGGGAGGGCCCAGCCTTCCCCACAGGCGCAGAGGAGAAGGAAAGAGCGCTGCCCGGGCCTCTTGGGTCCGGCCTGGCCCCGAGGCCTCGATGCTCCTGGAAACGGATCTCGAGGGCGACCGAGATCGGCCCCGGGCCCCCGCAACCGCCGGCCTCTGCACCTTCGGCGGGACCAGGGGTAAGAGCCCCGCATGGCCTCCTACAGTCTCCAGACTGGGCAGGAAGACCCAGAGGGGAAAGCGGCACGGATGGGCAGAGGCGAGCAGAGGGACGAGGGAAGGAAGGCGTGCAACACACTAAGGGCAGGGCGGAAAGAGTCTGGGGAGGCCTCTGGTGGGTCCTGAGATGGGAACCTGGGCGAAGCTGGCAGACCCCTGAGTGAGTGGAAGGCCTGGAGCCCCCTTGTGATGGCCTGGGAAGCCTGGACCCACGCTGAAGGGCCCGCAGCTTTTCACAGAGCGCCTGGAGGACAGAAGGGACCTCACACGCATGTCTGGTGGGGAGGGGATGGGGCAGAGAAAGAGCTGCCAAGAAAATCCGGAGACCCCACGCCTCTCAGCTCCCACACAGCCCAGTCCTGCCCCCCTCTAGCCAGCCCAACTGCACAGCGCAACAGCCCTGGGTTGGGTCTCCTGCCCGAACTGCACTCCCCAAGGGCCATTCGGTCACAAGGACGTTGGGAAATAATGGAGGCATTGTTGGCCAGTCGGCCAGATGCCGAGTGCATAGGCCTGCCCGCCCCTTCCCCCGTCAGACCACACATGGCCCTCTCAGGCAGGCCTCCACAGCAGCTGACACTCAACGGCCGACACCCCTATGCACCCAACACCCGCTCAGCTCCCTGGCTTGGACGCCCTTGTCCTGTCCTGAGGAACAAACGTAGCACAAAGTGAAGGGGCACCTTAACTTTGCCCGCATGGGGCCTTTGCTCAAACTGAGATGTGGGGTCTGCTCGGAGCTCAGAGGGGGCTGTGTTTCTCCTACCCAGGTCCTTCCACACCGGCCTCCAAGTAAAGTGTGCAGACCAGGCCACTGGAGGCCAAGCAGAGGCAGGGTACTATGGGGCATCACTGAGGGGCTCCCAGGTGGAACCTCCTGGAGGATGGTACCAACCCCTAGTCCCCCAACACTTTCTGGAGGCCCCCTGCTCCCGCCATGCTCTGTACTGCCGGGACCCACACTGCTGTGTGCTGACTGTGGGTGACGCAGGAGTTTGGCCTGGCCTGTGGTGGGCACCCTCCGGGGTAGGTGTGTCTCTACGTGCAAGGGTGGTGGGTTCCTGCAAGCTCACCTATTTGGACTGGGGGTGGAGGGTAGAAACGGGAAATGGGGAAATGGCGCCAGGGCTTCCTCCGGTGCTAGCAGGTGTGGAGGGAAGAGAGTGGATCCCGGCATTCCCAGCTCCGTCCCTCCTGACCTGGAGTCTTGGCTGCATCGTGGAGTCTGAGCCGAGGACTCTGGGTTCCCTCCGGAGACTCACCCTGCTTCCCCACTCCCACTTCTGGGCTGCAGTGCCCAGGATGGGGCCCAAAAGCTGCTCAGAGCAGGAAGGCCTGAGGTCGGGTCCGCTCCTGGCGGCTTCCCTGTGAGCCCGTGGGCGCCACACTCACCCTCTCTGGGTCTTGGGTCTCGCACGTGCCACCAGGCACTGTGACCAAGCCTCCCAGCTCGGAACCTCTCGGGCCCGAGCCTCAGCGGCGGTAGGATCCAGCTCCCTCCCTGACCGGCAGGCTACCAGCGGGATTTCGCGCCGGAGCCCAGGCCTCAGCCCCGAGCCGGCGCCGGGGCAGGAAGCTTCGGGGCCTGGTCAAGCGCTCTAGGGCAGCGCTGACACGGCTCCTCCCCTGCCCGTCCCTATCCCTGGGCCGGGCACTCGGGGCGGTTTCCCCGCACCGCAGTTCTCCCGGCAAAGGCGCGCAGAGTCCGCGGACGCCAGCGGCGCGTCTCCGCGACCCCGGCCCCGCCCCGCGCCGCGGCCCCGCCCCCCCGCCGCTCCGCCTCCGCGCGGCCCGAGGCTCCGGGCCCCTGGGCGGCCCGCGGGCGCAGCGCCCAGCAGCGCCGGGAGTCGTGCAGACGCCGGCCCGGGGCCATTGAGGCCGTGGTCTCGCCAAGCCCCTGGAAAGTTCAGGACCGGAGAGCCTCGGCGGCTGGCGGCGGGACCCATGGAGGCGCGCGGGGAGCTGGTCCCGGGCCGGGAGTCGGCGGGCGGCGACCTGCTGCTGGCGCTGCTGGCGCGGAGAGAAGACCTGCGCCGAGGTGGGTGCCCCGGCCGAGCGGCTGCGCCCGGGAGGGCGGACCCCGTGGAGACTCAGCGGTCCTCGCTTCCTTCCCAGCCCGGCCACAGAGGTGGCGGGAGCCAGGGAGCGCGGGCGGGAATGGGTACGAGGGCCCCAGCACTGCACGTCCCTACCTGAGCATCCCAGCAGCGGGCTCGCCTCTGGGCCCCTGGAACTGTGTCGTCGGGCATTTCGTCGCGGCGCTGGTGCCGCCCAGGCTGGGGGCCCTCTGGGTCCCAGGACTGGTTTGGAAAATACTCTTCCTTTAGGGAGAGTGTGCAGAGAGCAAACGTGTGTCCCAGTGTCGATGGGGTAGGAGAATCTCCATGAAGGCTGCCTGCACCCAGACCCGCCACACTTTCCGGGCGAAGTCAGACACAAGGGCCAGTGTGGGGCTGGACCCCGGTGGCTGAACTCCCTTAGCTGGAATCTTGGTGTCTGCACTCACATGCACGTGCTCCATTGGCAGGGCTGGTCCTCTTGCAGGAAAACCCCCAGCTCACCCCCAGCGCCTTGGCTTTCCCGTGAACTGGGATGGTCCTCCACGAGCTTCCAAGCAGGCGGGAACCGCAGGATGGGATGGAGCTGGCCCTGGAAGGGTGGGCAGTGGCGGGGTGGGAGCAGGTGGGAAAGGGGTTACATCCAGGCTGTGGGGGTCTCCTCCGTCTCCTACTTCTTTATTTATTTATTTTCCGATGGTTCCTGGGAGGGGTGGCCACGGGGGCTGGGAGGAAGGGGTGGGAGGGCGGAGAGACAGGAAGGGAGGGGTGCGGGCTCCGCTTGAAACGTCTCAAGAGAGCCGGAGGGGATCGGGCCGGCAGGCAAGCGCAAGGCTGTGCTGGGCCGCCAGCGCCGAGGGTAGGAGACCCCGCCAAGGCTGGAGTCGCCATGCAGCGTAAGGCCCGGGTCGCCAGGGCTTCGCGAGAGCGCGAGGGGCGCGGCGGGAGAGGCTTTTGCTCGACGCGGGGCTCCGCGGGTAGCGCGCTCCGGGAGCTGTCCGGGCCGCGGTGCTGAATGCGCGCCGCGCGGGCCTGTCCAGCCACCAGCTCTAAGACGGGTGTCCTCGCCCGCCGCCCTGCCATCGCCGCCCGGGGTTGGGGAGCTAGGGCAGGCAGCAGATCCTCAGGCTCCGCACCCAGGGCCGCGGTTTTGCCCGACGCGGGACCCCGTCCTTCGTGGTGCCCAAGGCTGTAGGAGGGAGGTTGATTCCCTCTTCTCTCAGCATGGGGCAAAGGGAGGTCCCTCGCTGGCCCTTTCGCCGGCTGCCAGGCCGGCCTGGGGCTGGAGGGGGTCCACTGTCAGCGAGGTGAGTGTGCTGAGGTGGTGATATATTTAAGTAGGTTCCAGCTCCTGCTCGAGGCTCTCTGCCCTCGGGAGACTTTTTCTAAATGAACAGATAGTCCTCATGCCCTGAACACCCTGCAAAGCGCCCCCATGGACCTGTGGCTCTCAAAGGCAGGCCTTGCATTTTCCCAGCCTGGTTCCCCCAGAGGCCTGCAGCCCCAGGGGAATAGAACACAAGTGTCTGTGGGGAAGGCAAACTGCCTACTGTGTGTGCTCAGGCATCCATGTTTGAGCAAGAGGACAGAGCGTCCATACATCCAGTCTACACACAAGTACCCCCAGGGCCGCCCAAAGACAGGCAAGGCATCAGTATTCATTTGGTAGCCTGGGGACAGGGCCACGGGGCTGGGCAGCCCCACCTGCCACAAGTCTCTGGCTACCATGGCGCCTGATTGTGCGAGGAAAGAGGGCCATTGGGTGGTGGATGCCCCATGGCCCACGTGTGCCGGGCCTCTGGTGATGGTGAGGACCCGGTTTCCAGCCCAGCCTCTGAGACAGCCCTGGGGGCGAGGGTTTCATTTGAGCTCAAAGTGTGTCCTTCGGGCACTGGAAACGTTTTGCAGTTGAGGGTATCTGAGGGGGTGGCCTGGGTACCCTCCTGCCCCTGAGCATGTTTCTAAGCCTAGCTTCAGTTGTCCTGGATTTCCGCTGTGGGCCAGGCACGGACTTCCAAGCCACACTTTCCCTGAACTCAGGGAACTGGGTGGCCACTCAAGCTGGCTGGGGACGAGGGTGTGCCGGGAAGGGGGCCTCCTGGCAGCCCGGTCCTGGGAGCTGGGTGGGATGGGGAGGCCTCCGGCTCTGTGCGGCGGCCCTGACCGCGGTGGCTCCCCCCCGCCTGCAGAGATCCCGCTGTGTGCCGGCTGCGACCAGCACATCCTGGACCGCTTCATCCTCAAGGCTCTGGACCGCCACTGGCACAGCAAGTGCCTCACGTGCAGCGACTGCCACGCGCCGCTGGCCGAGCGCTGCTTCAGCCGTGGGGAGAGCGTGTACTGCAAGGACGACTTCTTCAAGTGAGCCCGCCAGCTGCCTGGGGCGGGTGGCGCACCCAGGGGAACCCCGGGGCCCTCACCGTAACCAAGTCCGGAGCCCTGAAAACCCCCATCTCCACACCCCTCCTTTTCCCCAAACAGGGCACCCCCGGGGCCTCTCTGTTGGCGGCGGGGCTGGCCCACTAACAATCTTTTAAACTAATTAATTTTGTGAATCATTGAAGCAGTCGTTAAAAAGATAACCCCAAATTTGTAAAGCTCTATTGGACGTGCTCCCTCTTCGTTTTGGTCTTGTATTCGTGCTTAATGGTGGGGATGGGGCTCCTACCCGGCAGAGGACTCATGGGTTTGCAGGTCGGCCCCGGTGGCCAGGGCCCTGCCCTTCCGAATTCACCTCCCCCATCCGGGCACAGAAGACAGCTGTGTGCCCCAGAGCATCCGGATCCCCTTCTCGGTAGTCCCTGCGGGTAGTCTCTGCGACCAGGGGCAGGGCCGGGGACGCCTTCCTCCAGGAACCACCCTGCGCCGCACCGCGTTAGCGGTTCTCCGACCCGCTCCGAGCGAAGGAGCGGCGGCCGCTCTGAGCCGCGCCCTGTGCGTCCCGCAGGCGATTCGGGACCAAGTGCGCCGCGTGCCAGCTGGGCATCCCGCCCACGCAGGTGGTGCGCCGCGCCCAGGACTTCGTGTACCACCTGCACTGCTTCGCCTGTGTCGTGTGCAAGCGGCAGCTGGCCACGGGCGACGAGTTCTATCTCATGGAGGACAGCCGGCTCGTGTGCAAGGCAGACTACGAGACAGCCAAGCAGCGAGGTCAGTGGGAAGGGGCGACGGTCACGGGGCTCGGCCTGGGCACGGCCCACCCTCCCCTTTCCTCCCCTGCAAAGAGGGGCTAAGGCCCGTCCGGGTCGGGTGTGGAGGGATCCTTCCCTCCAGCGTCCCTGGCGAAGCGCTCACAAAGCGGCGAGAACTTAAGCGTCTTCTCTCTGGGCGGGGGCGTTGGCGAGCCCCCGCCTCCAGGTCCGGGAGCCCGGGACAGTTAGCAGACCCGCTCTGAGAAAGCCGGGTCTGGGGTCTTAGCAGCCGCCTCCTTCCCGGGCGCAGGGAGATTGGCCTGAATTACGTGGATTAGCTCTGCGGGTCTGAATTATCGTCCTAAATCCTTGACCGTGAAGATCCGACCCTACCCGCGCCCTTAGAACGAAGAGGAGCGAGGGAGGGTTGGGGGCGGGCAGCGCTTGTCAGTGGGGGGCCAAGGCTGGAGGCGCCTGCTCCTGGATTCAGGGCGGCTGGGTCCCTAAAGAAGGCCGCCGCAGGGCCGCCCCTGGCTGGGCCGGAGCACCGCCCAGCGCGTTTCCTCCAGGGCTCCGGGCACCCGCGTCCCGCAAAACCCTCTGGCTTCCCCGCCGCGGCGGCGAGGCTGGCGGTCGCAGCGGCGGCTGCGGCGGCGGCACCTCTGGCCCCGACGTGCGCGCTCCCAGAGGGAGGTGGGAGCGCCGAGCGGCCGGAGGAGCAGGCCCAGCCTCACGCCTTCCCCCGCGGTGCAGAGGCCGAGGCCACGGCCAAGAGGCCGCGCACGACTATCACAGCCAAGCAGCTGGAGACTCTGAAGAGCGCCTACAACACCTCGCCCAAGCCCGCGCGCCACGTGCGGGAGCAGCTCTCCTCCGAGACCGGCCTGGACATGCGCGTCGTGCAGGTCAGCGCCCCGGCGCCCCCGCGCGCCCTGCGAGCCGCTGGCAAACAAAGGCCACCCCGGGTCCCAGAGCAGCGGCCACTCATCGGCCCCCACCGCCCCTCCCCCCCCCCCCCACCCAGGTGTGGTTCCAGAATCGCCGGGCCAAGGAAAAGAGGCTCAAGAAGGACGCGGGCCGGCAGCGCTGGGGCCAGTATTTCCGAAACATGAAGCGCGCCCGAGGCGGCTCTAAGTCGGACAAGGACAGCGTCCAGGAGGAGGGGCAGGACAGCGACGCGGAGGTCTCCTTCACTGGTACGGGCGGAGTCGGGAAGAGCGTTGGGTTGATTGACTGCCGGAGCCTGGGAATCAATGTCCCGGTCCCCGCCTCTATAGACCCTGGCGCCCATTCCCAAGCCCTGTGGTTTGGCCACTCAGGACCATTGCCCTTCTTCTGAAGGGGGACAGAAACCCTGTGACCTGTATGCGTGTCCCTTGTCAGGCTTTGTCCTGGAGGGAGGGTCTGACCATGCTCCCCCCTGCCCCCACCCAGGGCACTTGGCACTTACAGTGATTTTTTAGGAAGGCAGCAGCACAGTCTTGGGGTGATTAAAGGTCCTAGCTGCTTAGAGTTGGAGGAGGGTTCACCCTCATCTCTGGAACCCAGTTACCTCCTTTTTCCAAAGCAGGGAGCCCCCCCCCCCCAGCTCTTAGTGTCCATCCTCAGAGAGTTTGTTTAGGAGATTGTTTGGCTGCATTGTGACCTTAGGCTACTCACCTAGCCTCTCTGAGCCTCAATTAACTTGTCTGCAAAATTGGGTAGCCTTGGGATCATACTGGATCCCAGCACAGGAGCCCACAGTTCCATAGGAATCAGGTGGGTTGGAGCTGAACAAACTCAGGGGTGAAAGGGTGAGAGATGTGGGCTGACCCACCCTGGTGGGGCACATGGCACCTGCAGGGGGCACTGAGGGGCACCAGAGGTGGCAGCAGGTGCGCACTAAGCAGTGCCCTCTGCTTCCACTGCAGATGAGCCAGCCATGGCCGACATGGGCCCCACCAGTGGCCTCTACAGCAGCCTGGGAGAGCCTGCCCCGACCTTGGGCCGGCCCTCGGGGGCCCCGGGCAGCTTCCCGCTGGAGCACGGAGGCCTGGCCGGCCCGGAGCAGTACAGAGAGCTACGGCCCGGCAGCCCCTACGGCGTCCCCCCGTCGCCTGCCGCCCTGCAGAGCCTCTCTGGCCCCCAGCCCCTCCTCTCCAGCTTGGTATACCCCGATGCCAGCTTGGGGCTCGTGCCCACGGGAGCCCCAGGTGGGCCCCCACCCATGAGAGTGCTGGCAGGGAACGGACCCAGCTCCGACCTTTCCACTGGGAGCAGCGGGGGCTACCCCGACTTCCCTGCCAGCCCCGCCTCCTGGCTGGACGAGGTGGACCACGCTCAGTTCTGACTTGAGTCCCCGCGCCCTCAAGCCTCGGACGTGAGGAGTCTGGGCAGCAGCTCTCCTGCCGGAAGCACGGACTTCTGCAGGACACGGTGCCACGGGGAACAGGATGCAGACTCGGGAGGGTCATTTCTGGGAGTGCCCTCTCCCACCCAGGCAGAGGGACTCTCCCGGTTTGGGTCTGAGAGGCTGCTGCTGCTCAAACTGGGGGCCTCTCGGCAAGCCTTGTTTTGTAAGCAGATTTTTCCCTTTATCGACCAGTTAACCAAGTGCTTGCCACCGTTTCCAGACTGGAAATGTCACCCCGGGGAGGCCAGGCCTTCGCTCCCCTCAGGGGCCTCTGCCCAGACCAGCACAGCCCTCAGGCTGGAAGACGCTTTAATTTCTAAAATTAAAAATAATACTAATTGTGCTTTTGTTTCCCAGGTTCTATATGTCTGAGTTCTCTAGCCCCCTGCTCCACCTCCCCCCAACCCCCTCTTTAAGTCGGAGATCAGGCTGTCCGTCCAGGCAGGAGGTGGCTGCGGGGAGGCCACACCTGCGAACTTCCTCTTCCCTCTGGGGGCCTCCCTGCCACCAAATCCTGTCTTCCCTGGGACCCTCCCCAACCCTCCCCTGGGGCCATTGGCTCTAGATCTTTCGATCCTTCTGGACCCCACTACCCTGGGGGGAGAGGCAGACTCTTGGAACGCTTAAGGAGCTTCCTCCAGTCCAGACTAGGTTTTCGTCCCTGCACCCCCTCCCCCCGACCCGTCACAGCTGCCCTCAGAGCTCAGGCCAAGCCCAGCCCACCGATCTCCATTGCCAAACATCCTCCAGCTCCCGTTCTCCCTGTGGGCTCCAACTGCTCCTGGATTGGACGCCCCACAGGCAAAGGAAGGCCGGGGCGGGGGCTCCTCCGAGCTGCCTCCCTGCCAGATGCTTCTGCCGCTGGCCACCACGGACACAGAGGCTGGCCGTGTGTGGATTCAAGTTATTCCTGAAGCCTGCATCCCCAGCTACCTGTTGTTTCTGTGACGTTCCCCTGTCTTTTATTTATTCTCTGACCATCGGGTCTCTCCCAGACTTCAATAAATTCGTCAGTTACAGTCATTGGAAGGCCTGTATATTCACTGAGGCTTGGGGTTGGGGGAGGAGAGGGCGTTGGGGATGGGGACGGATCTCTGAAAGCTGGAAGCCCCGTTGGAGTAGCTGTTGGCTTCTTGCCAGGGACGACACCTGGTGTGGATCGGGGCCCCTTTGTCCCGAGATCTCCGCCAGGCTTCCGAGCACTGGATGGAGACTTAGGAGAACAGACGGTCCAACCGTGGGTGGAGGGGCTGGGCGTTCCCACTCTGTCCCTGGGAGAGGCGGGCGCTGGGGTGGCCAGGAGACAGGACCAAGCAAAACTGCAGGCTGGAGCAGGCTTCAGCACGGGGAGGGGGACTGCAGGAGTCAACTAGTAGATTCAGGAACGCGGTCACCAGGGGCTCTGCAACTAGGATTCCAGTCCCAGCGACCTGCTAACGTGCTGTGAGAAGCTGAGCAAGTGACTTGGCGAGGAGGAGGGGAGCTCCCCAAATGTCGCCCCTCCATCCCCGACCGCCAGGCAGCCCAAGGGGCTTTGGTCAAGCCACTCGCCCCCTAGTCCCGCCCACCCCAGCATGGTCAGCTCCCTCACCAGCACCTGCTGTTGCCCTGAACCCAGAGCATACCCGCCCCTCCCCCCAAGAATGTTGCTGGCAGCCACCAGGAAGAATGGCAAGGAACGGGGGAGGCCCTTGGGAGGAAATTTGGGGCAATCGAAGGGAGAAGTGGCCCCATCACCCTTCAGTGTGGGGGAGCGCCCAGGGAAGAGCATGGCTGAGTGGAAGTTGGGGTGGGTGGTACTTCAACGCCCTGGTGAGCAGAGGCCTAGTGGCTGGAAGTGAAAGGTGTCCCAGGCTGGCCTGGGGGTTGGTGGTCCGAGATCTCAGCCTCCCAGGGGTGTGGCCGAGCTGAACGTGGGGCACGGTGCTGGGGGGAACCACTTTGGACTCTGTCCTGCAAGGGGCGCCCTCGAGGGGGATGAAGGCAGCCTGTCTGGGTGGGATTCAGCTTTTGGGGAGGGGGCCTGGCTGAGGCGGGACCAACGCTGCCACCTCCGGCAGCCCAAGGGGAGTATAAATCCTCCCGTCGCCGCGGCCCCCCGCACCACCCCCAGCCTGGAGACCTCCCCCAGGCCGCCTGGGACCTTTCAGGCACTGACAGGTTAATAAAGTGCCAAGTGTGCCCAAGGGAGCCTCCGCCTGGTCGGGGGCTCCCAGCTGGCAGCGCGTCCAGGCAGCAACCGGGCCCCAGACCCCAGTCCTGGTTGGGGTGGGGGGAGAGTGGACCCCGTTGGGGCCGCGCCCCGCGTCCCAGCCGGCCTTTCGGGGGAGCGCTCAGCTGAGTGGGGCTCGCGGTCAGCCGGGCAGTGGACAGTGCTCGTGTACACACCTCGCGGGTCTGTCTCCCCAGTTGGGCGGAGCGCCTGGCCCCGGGTGACCACCTTCCCGCGGGCCCCGCGCGGGCAGACACACGGGCTTCCAGGTACCGGCCCAGCTCAGTCTGCGGACGTGACCCTGGACTGGGGCGGGGCGGGGGGGCCAAAGCCCGAACCGAGGCCGAATGAGGACGCGGGCGGGGCCGATCTCAGGCAGGGAGGACCTCAGGTGGGTCCGCAGAGGAAAGTGGACGCCCATCTTACGGGCCCCTGCGGGGGTCACCTGGAGACCACGACGACTTATTTCCCACGATGGACCCTGTTAACCAGGCGGGGCATCTAGAGGCGTGTGGGTGTTAGCGCAGGATGCGGTTCCGGGCGCCCTGTCTCCCCGCGGATACGGGCGATGGGCGCCCAGCTCAGAGTCCAGGGGCGCGCCCACGAGGGGTTTTCCCGCCCAACCGGCTCCTGGCAGCCAGGGCCCTGCGAAGCGGGTGGGCGCAGGGTCTTGGGGCGGGGCCGGGGGGCTGGGTGGGGCTGCCTTCCGGAGGCTGGAGCTGGGGGCGGCGCCGCGTCAGCCCCGGACTCCCTCCGAATTGCGGCCAGTCGGGGTGGGAGGGGGGCTCGGGGTGGGAAGCACCCTGGCTGGGAGGCGGGACACACCTCAGCATTTTTTTCCTGAGGGGCTAGGGCTCGTTCACTTTTGAAAAACAGTAACCTCTGTAACGTAATACTTAAGAACTTTAAATTTTAACATAAGCGGAATACTCATCTTGACCGTGTTATCACGTTCATTTTTGAACCCGACGATTGCATACATTATCAAAGGTAAATACCTGAATGATAAAAAACAATTTCGACCAGTATGTAAAAGGACTTCTTTCCTTTTAAATATAAAATTTCCTCAGGGCGGGTGAAAGCTCTGAAATCAGAGACACCCCTTCTTCCCCCCACCTCTCCTGGAGACCTGGGGACCCACTGGCATCTCTTCCGCCAGCAGATCCGGCGGTTGTGTCTTGGGGACTGGCCCCCGCCTGGGGCAGGAGGGGGTTGGGGTCCCAAATCCCAGGAGCTTGCCTGGTTAAGTAGCAAAACGATAAATCAGTGGGTTTTCAAAGGACTCAGTCGGGAGTTCTGAATCCCAGGGGTTGTAATGATCAATTCTTTAAGCCCATAATTGTTCAAATTACTCTGAGCAACATAAAACATTAATTTTAAGAAATTTAATAGAAAAAAGCTCTTCAAATCCACAAGGAGATAAATGACACCCAGCATTCCGACCTTTTTCCATACCTTGGTGACATTGAATAATCTGAAAGGTATTTACATTTTCATTCTTCGTGGGACGTGTTGACAAGCTTTTGGCCGTGGGCGAGGTGCTCAGTGGCACGCGGGCCCCCCTCCCCCCTAATTAATGGGGGAGCAGCGACTTCATAAGCAGAATTTTCATCAGTCTGCCTGGGTGACCTGCGGTGACGGCTCCCACCCCCCGGCACTGATGCAGCGTGGCTCATTTTTTACCATAAAAATATTCCCTTCTGACCAGCAGAGCCCCCTTCGGCATTCAAAAAGAGATAGGAGCCTAAGAAGCAGCTGTCTCGGGGTAGGGGGGGGCATTGCAGGAATGCAGTCCAAGGCCAGACCTGGGAGAGAAGTATGCAAACTGCAGACTCCAGAGTCAGGGAGGCACACGTGTGCGTGTACGGGAGCGTGTGTGTGTGTGTGTGTGTGTGAGAGAGAGAGTGTCACAGCGGGTGCGGAGGCCATCCCCGAAGGAGTGGCCATAAGCCCCCAGATGCTCACGCAGTCCTCAGTTCCACATGCTCCCAAGAGCCCGTCCAGACAGTGGGACGTGCCCACCGGGGTCACACCTGCAGAGCTGGGGCTGGAGTCAGGTCCCGGGGAGCATGAGAGACACAGGATGAGGATGCCCAGGGCTCCCCTGAGCCCCACGCCTGTGGTTAAGGACCTGGTGGAGCACACAGGCTCCAGCTAAGGGACCTGGGACCCTCCCCTCCATTCTACTTAATTGCTGCAGCTCTGTGACCACGGGTGAGCTGCTCATCCTTTCTGAGCCTGAGGAGTAGCACGTATAACCTGCTCTCCAGGTTTGCTAGGACACTTCCCAAGGCAAAGCCGGAAGCAGGCACCACTGAAGCGCCCCCGCACACCGTTCTTAGGGCAAATCCCATTGACCAGGAGGTGGTGGGACCCACCAGACCACAGGGAGCCGCACACACTCGGGACTCAGGACACAGAGCTCTGTGGGGCATGGATGCACACGCCAGCGACACTCCTACGCACACACCTTCACCCCCTTTCCACACAGCTCACACTCAGCCCCCTGTGCACCCACGCTCTCTGAGAGCAAAGGCACGTGAACCAAGGTCAGATGGGGGGATCCCAGGCTGTTGTTCCAGAGGTCAAATGCCCGCCTCGGTCAGGCTTGCATCAGACCTGCCCCAAGGCAGGGGCATGGACAGGGTCGCCCCAGGACCGTTCCCCTACCTTTTGGGTCTGGTTGCTGTGAGGGGAACCCCACTTCCCTCTCAGGTTCTGGAAGCACTATGGTTCCCTGGGATGCTTTTTTTTTTTTTTTTTGATGTGGACCAGTTTTAAAGTCTTCATTGAATTTCTTACAACCTGAAGCTCTGTGTTCCCAGTCCCGAATATGTGCAGCTCCCTTGGGTCTGTGGGTACCACTGCCTCCAGGTCAGTAGGATTTAAAACCAAAGCAGGCTTTATGCTTTGTTATTTGAGGCCAGGAGGCACGTGGCGTCTTAGCTTCCTGACTAAGGATTGAACTCGCACCCCCTACATTGGAAGGTGAAGTCTTAAACCACTGGACCAGACTGCCAGGGAAGTCCCCCTGTGCTTGAGAATGGAGGGGCGGGGAAGCCAGATGGAGTCAGGGGTGGCTCACACCCATCTGCCCTGCTCCGGTCAGTGTCTGCCCCCCTGCTCCGGTGGCAGGTGGAGTGAGGAATGACTGGAGGAGGTCCTTGTCCACTTGGACCCCATCCTAGAACCTGGCGGCTTCCCTGCTGTCTCAGATGGTAAAGAATCTTCCTGCAATGCAGGAGACCTGGGTTCGATCCCTGGGTTGGGAAATCTCCTGGAGAAGGGAATGGCTATCCACTCCAGTATTCTTGCCTGGAGAATTCCGTGGACCGAGGAGTCTGGTGGGCTATAGTCCACGGGGCTTCAAAGAGTCAGACACGGCTGAGTGACTAACACTTTTGCTTTCACACTTCTCACACTAGAACCTGAGGGCTGGGAGGGACGCCGTGGCCCAGCCCCACATTGTGGTCCCTGCTCAGCACCGCGGCAAGCCCTGTGTCCTCATCCATCAAAGGGATGATCCTGGTCATCGCGCCCAGGAGGAGGTGCTCACAGTTCCGGCTCCAGGGAGACAGGGATCAGAGCCCTGGAGATGCTGCTCCACGCGGTCAGGATGCTGGGAGGAGAGAGATCGGAGCCCCGGGCACTGCTGGTGGGAATGTCCACGGAGCAGCTGAGGAGAACTGCTTGATGGATCCAGAGATGGAAACCTTGAATCACCATGTGATGCCGCCGTTTCACTCGTAGGTCAAATCCACAGGACCCAAAGACAGGGACTCAGACAAGCACCTGTGCAAGCGTGTTCGCTGCAGCCACAAGGCGGAAGTGGCCCAAACATCCATCCGTCCGTGCGTGAACGCGGACAGTGGGCCGCCTCTACCATGGGGTGGGGCACAGACTCGCTGCAACTCGGGAAGTTAGAAAGGCCGTGCTGCGTGAAGGAGTGAAGTGAAAGTCGCTCAGTCGTGTCCGACTCTCACAAGCTGAGCCACTAGGGAAGCCCAAGAATACTGGAGTGGGTAACCTATCCCTTCTCCAGGGGATCTTCCTGACCCAGCCAGACACAAAAGGCCACACACTGTATAATTCAGTCTCTACCAAGTGTCCAGAACGGGTGAATCCATAGAGACAGGAAGTGGATTCAAGGTTCTGCAGTGGGCGGGATAAGGCGTGACTTGTCCCGGGTTTCTCTTCGGGCAGGAGGAGGAGCTTTGACTCAGGTGGTGGCTGCACCTTGTAGACTTTAAAATGGGTCATTTTCTGTCGTGGGGATTTCACCTCAGTTATACAAAGGGTGCGCACTCACCCTCCCAGGCAGGGCTGGCTCACAGCTAACACGAAGAACAGGAAATCGTGGGATTAGGAGAGCAAGGGGGGCCACGTTAGAGCCCCCTCCCCTCCCCCTCCCCAGTCCAGCTGGCTCCTGGGATCAGCATCAGGGTCCCACCCCTTCAGGAGCTCCCTCTCCCTCAAAGGCCTTCCCAGAGTCTCTCCCCTCTGCCCCCTCCCCTCCAGGGTGGCGCACACAGAGGGTCCTCAGCACCGCTGCGGGGACAGGGGGACAGTGTGTCTGCGCCCTGCGTCCCCGGACCCCACCTGCAAGATAGCGGCCTGGCCGCAGGAGCACACTCCCCAGCTAAGGACAGCGGCCTGCAGTCACCAGCTTCCAGCAAGTGACGAGAATGGATGCTAACGACCTGTTCCCCGTCCTGGAAAGGGCTTGTCAGGACCGGCGCGGGATGTGGAAGACCCCACTGCTAGGGGGAGGCCTTCCAGGCCTGCTGGTCATTCGGGGAGTGGCTCACTTGTGTCCCCTGGCCATTGTCCCCAAGGCAGCCTGCCCTGACCGCCAGCCTAGTTTGACCTCCAGAAAGGTCAGAGGTTAAGACCTGTGATGTTGCCGGGTGATACCGTGACATGGTGACACAGATTCCCTTCACATTCTGCCCCCCGCCCCACTTTCTTTCTTTGCTGGGGAAACAAAGCTGGCTGAGGCTGAGTAAGTGCCCAGTGCTGGCAGTGGCCGCTGGGCTTCTGCACTCTGGAGAGCAGGGGAGGCCGGCAGCCAGCCACGGCCAGCTCTGAGCTGTGGGCACGGGTCCCCAGGTGATCGCAGGTGGATGAAGGGAGGGGTGACAGGAAGGAAGGGGTCCTCAAGCCTCCATGCTGCTTGGGCACCTCACGTGACACTTACTCCTCCCAAAAAACTGTGGCCGGAGTATCAAGCCTGCAGACAGGGGCCCCCAACCTCACTGCGCCTGGCATCTGGGTGGGGTGTGGGGAGTGCGTTCCCTCCACGGGGGGCCTTGGAAGCCAGGCTCGTCCTGGGGCATGCATGCTCAGTTGCCCCAGCCACGTCTGACTCTTGTAACCCCGTGGACTGTAGCCCATCAGGCTCCTCTGTCCATGGGATTCTCAAGGCAAGAATACTTGAATGGGTTGCCATTTTCTTCTCTGGGTCATTTTCCCAACCCAGGGATCAAACCTGCATCTCTTAGGTCTCCTACATTGGTAGGTGAGTTCTTTACCGCTAGCGCCACCTCGGACGTTCCTGACCTGGGACAGGAGTTTCCTAAACCTTCTGGAAGATTCCATCTTGGCTGGTCAGCCAGAAGCTGCTGAGGCAAGACCCTCAGCTGGCCTTTTCTTGCAGGGAGGGGGGGCTCCCTCTCTCCATGACAAATGCTCTCTGTTCAGAGCTTGGCTAATCTTTAGAATGACAAGGTTTAAAGTTTAATTAGCAAGTTCCTCTTATGCAAACTCTCCTCATTAAACTAAGTGCCCTATTAGTTAAAAGGACGCCCGGTGGGGGTGGGTTCTGAACACACCGCTGGCAGGGCTGAGGGGGACCAGGAAGCGAGGAGTTTTACGAGCTGCTGCGAGCTGCGTGTGACCTGAGCCTGAGCCGGGTGGTAGCTGAGGTGGGCGGAGTTCTCCCCTCAACCTTCAGGTGACACCAGGCTTCAGAACAGAGCCGGGTGGGGAGGGTGGCTGGCTGGCAGGGAGGTGAAATATGGGGGCATGGGGTACCTGACTGCCTGGAGAGATGATGTCACCCTTGGGGACCACCTAGCCCAGGGCCCTCCAGGGATCTGAAAGATGGCCGGTGGGTGAGAGCTTCTGGGGTCCTCCCTGGGGTCTCCTGGGGGTCCCTGGCCTCCTGGCCCATCTCCTAGGTCAAGAGGGCAGAGGCCGCTGCCCGGGCTTGCAAACTAATGCCGATGGCTCATGCTCTGCTTAGGAAAGTGGTGTGTGCTCATCCTGCAAAATTTGACAAATGTAGAAAAACAAACTTCACTCCACCCTCCCAGTGCCCTGAATTCCTCTAACTGAAGATGCCATGTTGGCGTAGCTCCATCCAGACTTTGTTCACTGTGGCTCGTGTGTCTGGGGGCTGCCGCAACCACACACAACTGCTTCGTGACCTGCTTCTTCTCTTTGGTGTCACAGCCTGGCCGTTTCCTGGGCCACGAAATCTCCTTTCTGAGATGTGTCTGCTGATGGCTTTATCTGAGGTCTGACTGGCCAATCAAGCCCCTCCTGTTGTTTGTACTGGGCTCCTGGGGGGTGTCAGCTCCCAGCAGAATCGACAGGGTCCAGTCTGGGCAGGAGGGGGCCGCTCGCCAGGCTGGCAGGGCCACACTGGCACAGTTGCCCCTCCCTGTACGTCTCTGAGTCCAGGACCCACCAGGGAAGGGTCAGCCTCTTCCTTCTCCAAGGGCACCTCCCTGACTGAGGGACCAACCCTGTGCAGACTTCCTCTCCTTTTCTAGAAGGTTCCCATATCAAGGCTACTCCCATCCCCAGCTATTGATATAATCTTCTTGTCTCTGATGGGGCTCTGAGCACCGTCTGGGGGCTCCCACCCACTCCCAGCTCTCTCCTCCCCCACTGGGGGTCCCTGGCTTGGTCCTGCGGAGTTTCTCCAACTTCAGTCCTGAGACTGCTGTTCTCAGAGGCTCCTGGATGCTCTGCATAAGCATGTAACTGTGAGTTGTGCCAGCGTGGTGGCTCGGGCCTGGAGGTGGGTGAACATGGTTGTTGGCTTGGGGAGGATCTCGGTTGGTGGGGGGCGGGTGCTGAGAGGAAGCAAGGCTTCTTTCTCTGGGAGCAACTGGGTGGACTCCTCCCAGTCAGAGGAGGTTCGCATCTGGGGTTAGACTTTGGGTTTGGGCAGCTTTCAGCCATGGTCTCCGGAGGACACAGAGATGGAAGGGGTGCCCTGGGGACCAGCTGGGAAGTGGGCAGGATGTGGGTCCAAACCAAGAAGGGTGGGGGTGCAGGAGAACCACGAGGCCGCCCAGGACCAAGCTGCTGCCGCTCCTCCAGGTCACCTGTCCATGCGACGCCGTCACTGAGATGGCCCTCACCTTGCCACGTTTCCCCACCTCCTGCCATCCTGAGTCCCATGGAGTTTTCCCCTGCTGGCTCCCAGCCCCTCCTCCGGCCCAGACATACAGGCATATGGCCTCCCTGCTGGCTGATGAGCTGGGGGCTCCAGTGGGTCTGGGGGCCTGTGCAACCCCTCACCCATCCCGCCGGCCTGCGCCGTCCACCCCTACATCTGGCCGTGCATTTTGTCCATCTGGCGCTTTGTGCGTGGGCTGGAGGTGGCCGGTGGGTGGGCAGGCGCCCCACGAGGGTCTAGGCCAATGGGAGCCCCTCCCCAAGAGGCCGGCCGGCCCACCTCCTGCCATGTCCTTTAACAAACACCCTGAAGGATTTTTTTTCAATGGAACTGTCTCCTAGCTTCCCCCAGTCGCTGGCGATGAGATGAGAGGGGTTAATGTTCACAAGGTTGGGGTCAGGGGGCAGCTGTGGGGGTGGGGGAACCCAGGCAGCCTTAAGGGGCTGGATGAGGCTGCCTCCTTCCTCCTGCACCCTGCCGTCCTGGGTCCAGCCTCACCATCCCGGGGCCGTCCGGAACAGGGGGACAGAGACCCAGGGCAGTGGCCGAGAGACGGGGGGCCACCGCGGAGCCCACGGGCTCACCGCCTGTGTCTTCAGGAAGGGAGCAGCTTCAAGCCAGGAAAATGCAGACTTCCATGCCCACTGCTTCTCCGATTGGGCTTCAAGGAATCTGCTACTTGCTGTTTTCTGGTTTTAATCTTGACCCATCAGTCATCAACCAGCTTGTGATTCCAGCTGATATGTTTAATTAAATGACGGATTCAGACTTTTAGATCAGTCTCTTACTGACTTTGTAAACAGCGTTGGAAACCTAAGAAGACATGAGCCGCCCTGTTTCTAAGTTTACTATGTTTTTTATTTTTTCTTCATTTTATTTATTCATTTTTGGCCACATGATGCACAGCATGTGGGATTGTAGTTCCCTGAACAGGGATCGAACCCTTGCCCCCTGCATTGAAAGCACAGTCTTAACCACAGGACCATCTGGGAAGTCCCTGCTGTGATTTTTAGATACATGATGGTTTATGCTTTGGGGAATTTTTCTTTGTTATGTCCCAAAACCAAAGTTATGAACAAGGAGATAAAATATTAAGGCTGTAAGTGGAGTTTAAATGTTTGAGGGAATTTCTTAGAGTTGTAAAAGTTCCTTAACATTGTTCTCAGAATTTACTAAGCTCCATAATAAAATCATATTTGTAAACTGAATTTACAACTTAGCAAACAGCTGGAGTTTTGGTTAATTGAATATTTGAAAAACCAAATTACACTGAATCATCTTTTCTATGGAAAAAAAAAGCATTCAAGAGCACAGAATAAATCAAATTTTTGTTGCCCAGCTTTACTCTCAGGCTATTCCTTCCTCTGAGTGTCCTCTGTGTGTGAGGTGGCAGACGTCCCCCCCACAGCTGTGGGCTGAATCGTGTGCCCCTAAAACAGAGGGCCCCCAAAACAGAGGGCCACTTCCTACCCTCGGCACCTGTGAATGGAACCGTATTGAGAAACGGGGTCTTTGCAGGCACGACTGTGTTGAGAGGAGGCAGGTGGGGTGGGCCCTGACTAGTGTCCTTCAGAGATGAGGGAACCTCGCACCCGGGGACGTAGGGAGACCAGTGGGAAGATGGTTCTGGCATCTACAAGCCATGGGAGGGCCAGGGACTGGGAATCCCACCAGAAACTCAGGAGAGGCCTGGAGTGTAGCGTTCCGTCCCGAGGACTCGGGCACGTCGGGCCTGTGGCTTCCAAGGCTGGGAGGGGCACGTGCATGTGTGCGTGTGTGCATGTGTGTGTGCATGTGCGTGCGTGTGTGCACGTGTGTGCATGTGCGTGTGTACGTGCATTGGTGTGCACGTGTGCGCGCGCAAGTGTGTGTGCATGTGTGTGTCCTCAGGGCCCTGCTAACCCCAGGAAGCAGGGAGAAGTGAGTCAGCTGGGAGTGGGGTTGCGCCCCGGGCACCTCCGGGGGCCTCTGACCTTCCCCCACCTGGGGCCCGCCTCCCTGCCCCTGCTTTGGCCACCTGGCCTGGGTGGACATCTGCAACCTCACCTCCTGCCCACCGGTGCCCTCGACTCCTCTGTCCCCTTGTTACAGGCAGAGGGGGTGGGAAGCAGGCCCCTGGCCACCCCCTCTTTCCCCAAAGGCCCCAGCAGCCCTGCCCAGCCCTCCCAAATCCGCCGATATTAGAAAGGATTTGTGTCCCCGATAAATAATGCAAAGTTAAATTACATCCGCTCCGGCTTAAATTTTCATATTCCTACGTCTCATCTCCATAAAGAAATTCTCCTTGCTGGCCTCGCAGGGTGGTCTCTGCCAGCTGCCAGGGCTCCTAATGAAATTGCTCCTCCAGGCTGGGCGCCCAAGGGGCGTGGGGGCGGCCCGCCTGCTGGGGGAAAAGGTAAAAGGCCAGAGTTCAAATTATTTATCTCCCTAATAACCAAGCAGATCGCGTGCCTTCTGTGGTGGAGGCCGGAGCTGCGCGGGGCGGGGTGGGCGTGATATATGAGGGGGCGGAAGGGGGAGGGCGTGGCATCCTTCCGCGGCAGTGACCCCACCACAAGGGCACAGCAAGGACGCGCCTTTTCAGCATCCCCAGTGCCAGGGGGACGCACTTCCGGTGGGGGGAGGAGAGGGGGGGTCAGCCCGCCCCTTCCGGGGCCCAGCACATAAGCACTGACCCCATGTGCCCTTCGTAAAGCGTGGGGTCGGGGTGAGGGCTGGGATTTGCGGGTCTTGCATGGTTTTCCCCAGCGTGGGACACAGTGGGTTCTTTGAGGCTTTGGGTGTACGATGTCACCCAGGGGCTTCGAAGGGGCTCAGGGAGGAGGGATGGCCTGGGCTTGCCTCGAGGGGCCAGGGGTCAAGGCAGAATGGACTGGAACCCCAGGCAGGGCCAGAGAGGCCCAAATGGTTGGCGTCCATGGGAGCCAACCCTTGTGCGGCCTGAGTGCAGGGAGGAAGTGGCTGAACAGACGGTCGGACAGCTTCAGAGACCCTAAAACAGCAGGACAAAGATCTGCAGCTGGGTCTTGAATCCCTTGTTACAATTAAAAACAAGGGTGCCACACAGAACCTATTATACAGAGTGAAGTGAGTCAGAAAGAGAAAAACACTGTATTCTAATGCATATATACGGAATCTAGGAAAATGGTACCGAAGAATCTATGTACAGGGCAACAACGGAGAAACAGACAGAAAGAATAGACTTACGGACATGGGGAGGGGGAGGAGAGGATGCGATGCATGGAGAGAGTAACTGGGAATCTTACATTACCACATGGAAAATGGGGAGCCAAGGGGATTTGCTGTGTGGCTCAGGAAACTCAAACAGGGGCTCTGTGTCAACCCAGAGGGGTGGGGTGGGGAGAGGGGTGGGAGGGAGGGTCAAAAAGGAGGGGAGAGATGTGTACCTATGGCTGATTCATGCTGAGGTTTGACAGAAAACAGAAAAATTCTGTAAAGCAATTATCCTTCAATAAAGAATAAATTAATTTAAAAAATGGGTGCCCCCTGTTCCCCTCAAGTGTCCTCTGCCTTCCCCACCTCCGAGGGATCGGGGTGGGCCAGGGGCTCCTCACCCAGCTGAGCCCCATATTCGCTCTACCCGGGTCCAGCACCTCTGGTGACCCCCTGCCCCCGGGGCCCCGGAAAGTCCCAAATGTCCAGGCAGCAGGCCCGGTCTTCAGCTTCCTCTCCGCCGGCCGCCCCCACACCTCACATTTATGGCCACTTAATCTGTGTGAGCCGCCGGCCCCCAATATATCTCCAAGTATTGATCAGCTTTAGGCTGATAGAAGTTCAAGCTCGTGGGGTCCCGCTCTTTGACCCCCAAATAGGGTATGAATTTCAATCGAATAGACTGGGATCTACACGTGGCTTCTCCCCGGGCTGGGAGCTGCGGGGAAAAAATCAATGAAGCGTGCTAATGACTCACGATTTATAGAACACCTGCCATTTTAATATTAGAATAAATGTTATACTGCGCAGGGAGGGGGACGCAGGGGGTCTCCAGGAAAATATTTCTTAGCCTTTTCTGCTGGAAAATGATGTGCGTGGAATTTTATGAAGTCAAATTTATGGACCTCATTTAGGCTTATAATTTAAAACTCCTTATGAGAAAGACATTAAGTAGAGTGCTGGGCATGGGGGAGGCAGGGGCTGGACAAGTGGGTGGTCCCGGAGCTGTCGGGAGGGAGGCCCAGGGTGCGGCCCTGCGGGGTGGAGCAGCGGGTGGGGGCCCTGCTGGGAGGACCAAGTCTTCCCCTCTCCCGGGGGTCTCAGGACTCCGGAATGTAAGGCCTCGGGTGCCTGGTGAGCCCCCTTGCAGGCATCCGCACTCACCCAGGAGTGTACACACGCTCTCATGTACGCGACTTTGTGCCCATGCTGATACACGTGTACACGGCCACATCGTGGCCACTCATGTGCCTGGGAATGCGTGCCTGAACATGCGTGCCCTTGGTGCACACCCCCAGGTCCGCACACGTGAGCACCCAGGCACACACACACACCCCCTCAGCCTCCCCACCACCTCCTGCTTCAGAGCCGCTTCTCCACTTTCCCTGCTGGAGGGGCTCAAAGTCACCGGGGTCCCGGGCTGGGCGGAGGGCAAAGGGACACCCTGCATGCTGTCATTTGGATAAGCCCTGCTGGGTGACTGGGGGGCGTGCACTGTTTGGTATAAATGGGTCCCAATCAAGGGCAGAGCTTCACCCCCAGGGCTTAGACCACGGCCAGAGAACGTGCGCAGCCTGGCCAGCAGGCAGGGGCTACCCCTCGTGTCTGCAGGGGGCCGGGGGCCAGGGCCAGGGCCTCACAGGGTCTCTGGAGGACATTTGTCCCGTCCTGGCCAAGGAATTACCTACAGTGGTCTGTATGTCTGCGGGGGGCTGCTCATGGCAGAGGGAACCCCACCCGCTCTGGGCCTCAGTTTCCCAGCTGTAACTGGAGAGGTGGGAGTCGGGCAGTCTGAGAGCCCTTGACTCCTGCCAGGGAGCACCGGGATCTCAGATCTCTGGGAGGCCTGGCCTGGGAAACGGGCATTTCCTGAGGGCGGATTAAGGCCGGAGGGGCAGGGATTAGCTTTTCTCCTAAGGCTGTCGTCTTCCCAGACAGGAGCCCTCGAGGTCAGGGGCTTTCCACTGAGAGCCGGGGAGGTGTTTCCAGGGATAGGGGGTAGCAAGCGGAACTGGGCAGGGGGGGTCGGGGAGCCCCTGCCCCACCCCCCCACCCAGGCCTGCACCTTCCTGGCCCGTTCCAGCTCCGGGCAGCTGTCACCTAAATCGTGGACACCAGCCGTGGCCTGGGAGGTCCCCTTTGCCTCTCTGAGTCTCCCCGGAAGGACGGGGTGACAAGAGGCATATGTTACTTCCCTCCATAAACTCATGGGCCGCTGCCCACAGCACCCGGCGCCCGGGGTAGGACGGGTGTATTTTACATTTTCAACTTTATTAAAGGAGCGAGTGTGGCTTGGGGATGTTGCCTTCTCTCCGTGGTCAATTCCACTCCTGGAGGCGATAAATCTCCCTGCCTGTGATTTGTGGCTCCGCACTCCCAATAAATTAAATCTTTCTTGATGAAAAGGTTGGTGCTCCCGGCTGTGCTTTAGGTCACAGTGTTTGTCCAGAGTTAGTGGCTGAGGAGGGCGCCGGCCGGGCACCCCGCTCCCGCCAGCCCCCTTCCCACCGCTGGGAGCGGGGGCAGGAGATGGTGTGGGAGCCTGGGGCGCCAGGCAGGGAGGATGCGCCTGGTTGCGGTCCAGCTGGGTACCCACCCCTCCCCCCACCGCAAGGACTTGCTCCCAACTCATGGCCGATTCCTTCTGTTCCTCCACCCCGATGGACATGTTGGCTTTTGGTCGAAAATTTCTAGAAACCTCTGTAATAATAAAGGGCTTGTCCTTCTTGCCCTTCCCAGAGGCAGGGTTGCAGGTGGACAGGGGCCATGCTGGTAAAGCCCCTCGGAGTGTTTCCCGGCCCCGCACTGTCGGGCAGCCTTAAGACTGTACCAGGTGTGACCCTCTGGGTGTCCCCTGTCGCTAGTGGGGCCGTCGGGGGGAGTGGGATGGACAGACGCCCTGGGATCAAACTGGGGGCTCCCGTGGCCTCCCCTGCCTGCTCTCCAAGCCTCATCTCTCATCTAAGGGATGAAGATACAGCCACTAGAGAGAAATGGCATGGCCCTCGCAGGCAGGGAGCGTTCAGCCAGCTGACCTGCTATTACGTGAGGACTTGCGACTATTTCAGAACAGATAGGGCTGGATCGTGAATGCCAACCCCCCACATGGCGGCTTCCAGAACCATCGAGGAAAGTGATACCCCTGCCAGCTACTCTGGCTAAGATTGGAGGGGGCACCTAGGATGATGGCCCTGGGCAGAGGGAGGCCTGTGTCCTCTCGGACTAGGAGGGTGGAACTGGGCCTCGACCCGGGAGGGTCGTTGTTGGCTGTGGTGCCCTCTGAGGGGGGATGGCAACCTTGCCACGAACGCAATTCACAAACTCATCTAGGACTTTAAACCCCAGCCCCGGGATCCCTGGTCTAACATGCTGCAAATCTGTGTCAGAAACCAAAATTAATGAGGTCTGCATTTTGGAAGAAAAAGATTTATGGCCTTGGTGAAGAGCTGATCCCAGGGAAAGTGCTGAAGAAATTGCTGGGGCGCAGAACAGAATCCCTCAAAGCTGAGAGGATCGGAGTCGCCCGAGTCACCGGGGCAGAGGCGTCGGGTTTCGCTTCAGGTGCTCCACTGGGCCCACATTCCTGCCGGGCAGGGGCTTAGGCGCTGGCACCTGTGACAAAGCCCTAACCCGGCCTCCAGCCTCGCCGCAGAGCCATTATGCTGATGAATGAATGTTTCCCAGGCGCCCAGGCCTTTTTGGCTGATTGCATTTGGACAGCCCGTTCCTCCAGCACCCCCTCGGAAGCCCGTCTATTTATTTTATTTAGTTTTGGGTTGGGAGGGGGTGGGGTGCCATCCCTGGGTCACCTGGAGTGGGGACAGGGGAGGCTGGCAAGTCTCCACCCATCTGAACAATAGTGTCTCTGTTGAGCCCAGGGAGGAAAAGGAGGCAGGAAGTAGCCTGGGCAGGGGTCAAGAGTCAAGAGGCCCTGGGGCCTCCTGCTTGGGGCCTCAGCCCCCTGCCCTGCAGAGCTGCCCTTGGGAGGGAGGTCAGTCCTCAGGGCCCTGGAACCCAGGCACCATGGGTCTGCCCCTGGCATGGCTGCCTCACTAGACAGCCTGGGCGAACTCAGGTGGGCAGGAAGTCTGGACCAGCTGCCCAGATAGCCTGTGGGGCCTCTTGACTGGGGCTTTCGGCTGCCCAGGGGCTGCCCAGAGTGGTGACCTGGAAAGGCCCCTCCCCTGGCTTCCACAAGGGTCTGTTCACACCTGTTACCTGGTTCCCAGGGGGCCCCAGGCCTGCCCTGCCCTCGGGGAGCTCTCACCGGGAGCAGGTATGCCAGCCAGGGGCAGCCACTAGGTCCCTGCGGCCAAGAGATGAGAAGGGACTGGGCGGTCCCGGGGCTGGGCTTCTTTCCTGTCCTCCACCAGTGCTGGGGACAGCGGCCCACCTCCCACACCCCGACTCCACCCCGCTCCACCCCTGGGACCCGGCTCCTTCTGAGTCTTCAGCCTCAGGACCTTTGCACCTGCTGTGTCTTCCGGCTGCACACTTTCCACCAGCTCCCCGGTCCCCTTCCACGTGGCTGACCCCACTTGGAACCACTGGAGGGTGGTCCAGGCCTGTGCTGGAGAGCTGGGTGCCCTTGGACCGCAGTGGGAGTGTCCGAGGCCTGTGAGTGGATGAGGGACTGAGCAGGAGCCTGTGATGGGGTTCGGGACACAAACCCCAAAATACAGCACCTGGGCTTATGAATGTTAAAGCCGAAGGAGCTGGAGAAAACTCTGGAAGCGGGAAAGTCGTTCTGACCTTTCCCTACCTTCTTTTTTCCCTCATCTCCAAAGACCAGGCCCCCGGGTGGACTCCTAACTGGCAGACCTTGCTAAGCTCCCTGTTTGCTCTGCTCGCCTGACACTCCTGCCCCTCCTGGTTCCCCCAGGACTGCCTGCCCCCTCACACCCAGTCACCCCCAGGGCTCACTGCCTCTCTGGGTGTTCACTTCCTCAGCAGGAAAACTTACACGAAATAGGTTGTTGGCTTTTCTCTGTTCAGCCATCTTTGTCGGTTCACTGTTTAGATCCGGCCAGGGTCCTAAGCTGGACAGGAAACGCCCTTCCCCCCCCCATTCCTGTGGAGGTGGGTGGGGGAGAGGGTGGGGTGGGGGTGGGGGGCTGGAGGAAGCGGGGCACAGACGCTTAGCCGGGATGCCCCTGCCCCGGGTGCAGGGAGGTGCTGTGGCTCAGTGTCCCTGATCCCTGGCAACAGATGCCACAGGCTGGATGGCGGAAAACAGTGGGAACTGACTCTCTCCCAGTTCTAGGGGCCAGAAGTCCTAAAGGAAGGTGTGGGCGCGGCTGCGCTCCCTTCGGAGGCTCCCTCCTGCCTCTCCACCTGCTGCTGGTGGCTCCGGGCGTCCCTGGCTCGTGTCACTGCGGTCTCTGCTCCCCCTTCACACAGCTTCTCTGTGTCTCGAATCTCGCTCTGATTTTCTCCGATGAGGACAGCAGTCACTGGATGTTGGGCCACCCGCGCCCAGGACCACCCCAAGCTCCTGGGTTGATCACATCTGCGAGGACCCTGGGTCTGCCGCTCGCTGGCTGACTCCCGGCCTCCGTGTGCCTTCTGAAAGGGGATGTAGCTGTCCTCCCTGAGAGCAGGGACGCCAAACTCAGGGGTCACTACAGGCCACCTGCCCACCTACGTGGACTCGGGACCCAGAGGAGTGCCCTGGGTCAGCTCCCTGTGCACCAGCTCACTCAGGGCTGAGCCGGTGATTTCTGCTCTCCCAAGGGAAGGATTTCAGGCTTCCCTGGTGGCTCAGCTGGTAAAGAATCCGCCCACAATGCCCCAGACCTGGGTTTGATCCCTGGGTCGGGAAGATCCCCTGGAGAAGGGAAAGGCTTCCCACTACCATATTCTGGCCTGGAGAATTTCATGGACTGTGTAGCCCATGGGGTCGCAAAGAGTCAGACACGACTGAACAATTTTCACTTTCACTTTCAAGGGAAGGATTTCAGTGTCAAGGGTGTCTTTACTGACATGAGTGTTTCCAAACGTCCCTGGATGCCCCTGGGTCCAGCTGGCGGGAGGCTTCTCGACCAGTGAATATGCAGCTGTGCTTGAGCTGTTGAGGCATCTGTGTGGAGGGGGACACACGATCTCACCCACAGTGACGCCAGGGGGTGTGCTCCCCGCCTCCTGGGTCGTCAGAGGGGCTCAGGCAGACTCCGTCTGCAGGAGCCAGAGGGCTTGTCCTGGCCGCATTCCTGGTTCTCACATGTGGGGTCTGGATGGGGGCCCGAAGCTGTGCTCAGGCCCTGCCCTCACCCACCACTGCAGAAGGGGCATCACATGCCCGGCCCAGCACTTCTGACCCCACCTGGCCCCCCATAACCCCTCGGCCAGTCTAGAGGCCGAAGCCGCAAGGGGCCGCGTGGTCAGCACTGGGGCAAGGCCAGAGTGATGCCTCCTCGTCGGTGTGGGCGCCCGCCCTCCAGCACCACCAGCGGTACCCGTGTGGGGTCCCCTTCCCGCTCCCGAAAACGCACCCGCACCTGGGGCTTCTCAACTCCGTCACCATGGCCAGCGCCACCAGGCACAGCTTCCGCCGGGCGGCCAGAGGCGGCCAGCACCGGGGTGTGGACGCCTCGGCCAAGCCTCCTGACAGTCAGTGCCCGGGGCCATCACCCCGGCGACTGATGAGTAAACTGAGTCTCCCAGAGGGGAGGTCACTCAAGTTTCCAAGTAGCTTCAGGGTGGGGTTCTGGGGGGTTGGCCAAGCCCAAGGCCGTGACCAGCTGATGTCAAAGACATGCTGCCCCCTTGCTTGTCTTCACACCCCGGAGCCCCGTGGGAGCCCCAGGGTGGCCAAGCCTGCGCAGTGGGGGTGGTGGACAGGCTCCAGGGCATTGCCTGGGAGCAGATTCCAGGGGTCCCTTGAACACTGTGTGCACGAGGAGGGGGCCTTCCACAGCCCCTTGCTTGTCTTCATGCCCCGCAGCCCTGTGGGAGCCCCAGGGTGGCCAAGCCTGCGCAGTGGGGGTGGTGGACAGGCTCCAGGGCATTGCCTGGGAGCAGATTCCAGGGGTCCCTTGAACACTGTGTGCACGAGGAGGGGGCCTTCCACAGCCCAGAGTGCACCCCCAGGGCCGTGGCTCCCCCAGGGACCCCTCCTCTTGTCTGACCACCCAGTACCTGAGGGGCTGGGGTGGGTGCTGGGCAGGGTGGGGGCGGGTGGGGCGCTGAGCGGGGGTAGGTAGGGGTGCTAGACAGGAGTGGGTGGGGGTGCTGGGTGAGCGAGGGGCGGGCGGGTGGGAGAGCTGGACAGGCGTAGGTAGGAACGCTTGGCGGGGGCGGGTAGGGGAGCTGGGCGGGGGCATGTGCAGATGCCATGTCCCGTCAGGGGTGCTCTGCCAAGAACCATCAGTACCAACCCCAAGTAGGGGGACTGTCCCCGGTTCCCAGGGTGGCATTAAATTGCACAGGATGGAAATCAGACTCCAGGCAGCCCACACCTGAGAAGGGACCTTCTTTGTCTGCTCTTGGGGGTAAATTCCGGCCTCCCAGCACCCCGACTGCAATTCTGTCCACTTCATTTGGCTTTTGTCTGGGTGGCCCCCAGAGGGGATTACCCAGGGGTCCTGTTACAAGGCCCCCGTCTCAGCCACTAATGAGTTCTGGGGCGGGCGGCAGGGGCGGGCTTGCGGCCTGTTTCCACATGGTCCTGGTAACAACGGGCCGCCGCCGCTCCCAGGGCAGGGAGGGCGGTCAGCCGGCAGGCCACGGATGTTCCTGTGCTTGCGGGGCGGAAGGTCCGCACGCCGGGAGACGTGTCAAGTGGTGACAAGTGCTGTAAGAAAAAAACAAAACACAGGTGGGGTGAGTGTCCCGGGACAGGAAGGAGGCTGCCCACGTGGAGGGCAGAGGACCGAGGGAGGCGAGAGCCGGGAGGGCAGGTCAGAGACAGGCGACTAGATGAGGCTCTGTGGGGGGGTGGGCAGGCTTGAGTGGGCTGTACTTCATGGAAGAGGAAACTGAGGGTCAGAGGGGCTCAGAGGCAGTGCCCTGGAGGGTCCGTCCAGCTGACAGGAGTAGGGCTGGGTTCTGATCTTGATCCTGGGATTTCAACCTGCTTTCATGACCACTCTGGCCTGAGTCCACCCTTCCGGTGGCCCCTGACCTGAGCGGGAAACCCCATCGCAGGTTCAGACACAGGACTCCCGAGGCAGTGGGTTCCCCGGGGAAGGCACACAGTGGGTCTCAGCCCCCGCCCCCTGTGGCTGGCTGGCCTCTGCTGCCCCCTGGCTGCCACCTTGGCGGGGCCATGTGACCCCATCGTGTATTACCTGGAGGCTCCAACCAGCGCCCAACCTGGGATTTTGCAAACAGGTTCACCAAATTGTCAATTAAGTGAAAATCAATCCTGAGTCATTCATCACAGGCCGCTCCGGCCGCGCATGGGCCTCCATCGATCGGGGCCCCCGGGGAGCGATTGAGGCCAAGTGCAGCCCCGCACCCGCTGCCTCAGGACAGCCTCTGCGATCCATCATCCAGAATGGCCCTGCCCCCCACCTGGGGCTCAGGGCCTGCCCTGGGGATGGCCGAAATGGGCACAGGGCCCTCTGCCCCAAACCCGGAGGCTCCTCTCCCCGTCAGCACCCCGAGACTTGCCCCACCCCCTCTACCCAGCCTTCCCTGGGGACCCAGCCCCTCCCCCCAGCATCACTGCTCCAAGAAGACTCCCCTATCTCTCCCTGCTGGCCCCCACAGCCCTGCAATCTCCTTCTCCAAGCACCTGGGGACACTGGGGTCTCCTCTTCACGAGGGGCCGTCAGGGACCAGGGGAAATATGCAGAGGAGACCGCCTGCCCCCAGCCTCAGCCTCCTGTTTCTAGCTGGCCTCCCTGCACTGGGCACCCTGATCTTGCCCCCCTGACTACTGCTCTCCCTGCGGCAGGGGGCTAGGACTCGCCTTCAATGTGCTGAGCTGCACTCCAGGGCTCTCTGTAGGGACAGAGTCCAGTGGGGTGCCCGCCTAGGGGCAAGTCCCCGGACAGCAGGCTGGGGTGCTTCTCATGACACCAGAGCTCCTGGATTGCCCCGTGGCTCCCTGCGCTCAGCCAGGAAATCTGCAGGCCAGAAAAGCCTGAGCCATAATTCCTTTATAATGCAGCACTCAGGCCATCATTTTATGTCAACAGGAAATAAAGCTCCTTCACCCCACCTGAAAACAGCCTGTCCCCAGCCTCCTCTCTCAGGAGCTGAGCCCAGATTTCTGGAGCCTCCCGGCAGGCACTTCAGAGCCTGAAGAGCTAGGACTGAGATCCTGTGCAGTCAACCCGTGGGGGCTGGGCACCCTGCCCTCTGAGTCAGTGGTGCCTCACTCGAGTGGAGGCCAAGCATGTGACTGGGATGCCCTGGCTGTCCCCACTGGGCAGAGGAGCACATGTTGAGGAGAGCTCCCAGCCCTGCTTCCTGGGCTTAAGGTGGAAACCAGCAAGGGCTCACCACCACCCAGAGCCCCTCCACACCTCCCCTCCTCCCTAGAGCACAGAAGTCCAGGCTGCATGTAGGGATCGTTCCAGGGGGTTTTACAATTGTCCATACTGGTTGACCTTCCAGTTGTACTTCTGGGGGTCAGTTCATAGCCAGTATCCCTGCCTACCTGGGTCAGATGTCCCAGCCCTCCTGGAGCTGAGGCAAGAGTAATCAGCCTAAGTAGGAGGAAGGTTCTCTGCTCAAAGGCAAGCTCAGAGCATTACTCATTCACTTATTCATTTAATCACCTAGAAATATTCATTAAACCATTGGAGGACTTTTGCTTCTAACTATGAAGGAGTAACAGGGACTGAAATGTCCTTCATGCAGGGAAAAAAAGAAAAACCGAGAGCAAAATATGTAAAATGTGTAAAACAATGGTTGTCCAACACTGGAAGGTAGGCATTGGCAGATAGTGATCCCCAAGAGAGGGGGAGCAAGCAAGGTGAAAGCACAAGGACCAAGCACCACAGAGGTGAGGGCTGTGTGGAGAGTGGGGGAGCCCCAGAGGGCTGTGTGGAGAGTGGGGGAGCCCCAGAGAGCTGCAAAGTGGCTCCTTGGGCCCCAGGGGAACTGATCAGCACATGGGCATAAGGAAAACACTCAACCCTGGGAAAGAGCCATAGGAAAGGAACACGAAGAGTAATTCTCAGAACTCTCCCTGGGAGTGGTGTACGTTTCCACCACCTACAGTGGGAAGGTCCTGCAACACACGTGACATCCGGTGGGGCGCTCGAGTGGCTACTGCCTCAGGGTTGCAGCAAAATCATCCCCAAACTAACAGTGTTCTCGTCGAACTGACTAACAAAGCTCAAAGGCCAGCCTCCAAAGGGGCAAACTCTTCCCAATAATGTAAGCACACCCCGGGAAGAGCTCAAGAGGATCTACAGGGACACAGAAATATCCAACACACAATGTCTGGCACACACACAAAAATTACTAGACATGCAAAGGAAATGTGACCCACGACGAGGAGGAAACTCACTCAGCAGGAGGACTCAGAAATGACACAGATGAGTCACTAGACACAACCGTTAAAGCAGGCGTTATCCTGCTCCCTCCTTGTGGAAAGGAGAGGGGAGACTGAGCACATCATGGACCAACTTGGATGATATAAGAAAAGACCCTCATCAAATTTCTAGACACGAAAAACACTGGATGGGATTAATAGCAGAGCAGGCTCCGAAGAAGGAAAGATGGCAAGTTAGCCTGACGACATAGTGAGAGAATCTGCCTGAAATGAAACGCAGAGGAAAGTGACCAGGAAAAGTGGGGCTGCTGCACCTGTCACTGGAGCCCTGCGAGAGAGCGGGGGAAAAGCAGAGACGTGGAGAAAAGAAAGTACGTGGAGAAATAGTGGCGAAGCGTCTCCAGAACTGATGAAACTCGTAAACCCACGGAGCCCAAGAAGCTCAGCAAACCTCAAACACAAGAAATAGGAAGAAACCTACACTGAAGCACATCGTGTTTCTTAAAACTGATGACGAAGGACTGGCTCCTGGATGGCGCTGGTGCTAAAGAGCCCGCCTGCCAACGCAGGAGACGCAAACGACGTGAGTTCCATCTGTGGAAAGATCAGGAAGATCCCCTGGAGGAGGGCATGGCCACCGACTCCAGGATTCTTGCCTGGAGACCCTCATGGACAGAGGAGCCTGACGGGCTGCAGTCCATGGGGCCACAAAGTCAGACGCGACTGAAGTGACTTAGCACAATGATGAAGATGACATTTTAAGAGCAGTGAATGGGGAAAGCACATAATGGACAAAGAAAGAAAGATGGACAGACAGCGATTCTCCAGAAGCAAGGCAGGTGGCCGACAGTTGAGCAGACTCCTTCAGGCTCCAGAAGGAAGAGAAGGTCCATCGATGCTGAGTTTCTATGACTGCTGATGACTCTCACAAAAGTGAACATGAGAAGCTTTTCAGGCAGACAAAAGCTAAAAGAATTCATCACCAGCAAACACACTCTACAAGAAATGTTAAAGGAAACCCTAAAGAAAGAAAGAACATTATTCCTGATGGAAAGAGAGGTCTACACAAAGGAATGAAGAGCTCTGGAAATGGCAACTGCATGTCCAAATATAAAATGCCTTCTTTCTAGTTAAAAAAAAAAATTGGAAAGGAATTGATTGCTTAAGGCAAAAAAAAATTGTGGTAATGTATTATGGGGGTTTGTGACATAACATGAGAGTATGGAAATGGAAGTCTACTGCTGTGAGGTTCCTATGTGCACCTGAAGGGGTTTAGCATCATCTGAAAGTAGACTGTGATGAGTTAAATATGCATAATTCTTAAAGGAAGCACCGAAAACACAGAATAAAGAGTGACGACTAATAAGCCAACAAAAGGGAATGGTAAAAATCCTCAGTTCACCCACAGAATGATAGAAAAAGAAGAAAAGGGGAACAAAGAGCTGCTGGGAGGAAGATAAAATAAATAGCAATAATGATAGCAGTAATCACATTAAATGTAAATAGTCTAAACACCCAACTCAGACAATGATTGTGCTGTTGGGTCATGAAAGGGCGTAACATTCTAACACGGGCTAAAGTTGATGAACATTGAAAACATCATACTAAGTGAAATAAGCCAGATATAAAGGCCTTATATTGTAGGATTCCATTTATATGATATACCAAGAATAGTCAATTTTATAGCAACAGAAAGTAGAAAACAGTTATGAGGGGCTGGGGGAATGGGTAGTGAGTGTTTAATGAGGACAGGCTTCCAGGTTGGGGGATAAAAATAAGGATAGACTTCCAGGTTCAGTTCAGTTCAGTTCAGTCGCTCAGTCGTGTCCGACTCTTTGCGACCGCCTGGACTGCAGCACACCAGGCCTCTCTGTCCATCACCAACTCCCAGAGTCTACTCAAACTCATGTCCATTGAGTCAGTGATGCCATCCAACCATATCATCCTCTGTCGTCCCCTTCTCCTCCCGCCTTCAATCTTTCCCAGCATCAGGGTCTTTTCCGATGAGTCAGTTCTTCACATCAGGTAGCCAAAGTATTGGAGCTTCAGCTTCAGCATCAGTCCTTTCAATGAATATTCAGGGTTGATTTCCTTTAGGACGGACTGGTTGGATCTCTTTGCTGTCCAAGGGACTCTCAGGAGTCTTCTCCAACACCACAGTTCAAAACTTTCAGGTTGGAGGGATAAAAATGAGACTTCCAGGTTTGGGGGATAAAAAGTTTTCAAAATAGAGGTGATGGTTGCATGACATAGTGACTGTAATTAATGCACTTGAAGATAGACAAAATGGTGAATTTTATTTTAGTGTTTTTGGGGCATCCTTTTTTTTTTTCCCGTTTTGGCTGTACTGGGTCCTCGTTGCTGCACAGACGTTTCTCTAGTCGTGGTGAGCGGGGCTGGCTCTCTAGTCGCAGTACACGGGCTTCTCACTGCGGAGGCTTCTCTTCTTGAGGAGCATGGGCTCTCGGGGAAGAGGGTTTCAGCAGTTGCGGCTCCTGGGCTCCAGAGCACAGGCTCAATAGCCGCGGTGCATGGGCTTAGTTGCTCTGCATGCGGGATCTTCCTGGCTCAGGGATTGAACCTGTGTCTCTTGCATTGGCAAGCAGATTCTTTACCACTGAGCCACCAGGGAAGCCATGAATTTTATATATATACACACATATATATATACATATATATATATGTTACCACAATTAAAAAACCAGGAAGGTAATACAACAAACCTCATGGAATTTGCAGTTTAAATGGGTGAATCGTACAGTATATGAACTCTATCCCAATGCACTCTTTAAAAGGCAATGATTGCCAGAGCTGATTTAATTTTTTAACACATTTTTATTCATTTATCTATTTGGCTGCACTGGGTCTTAGTTGGGGCATGCAGGATCTTGTTCCCTGACCAGGGGTTGAACCCGGGCCCCCTGCACTGGGAGTGAAGAGTCTTACCCACTGGACCACCAGGGACGTCCCCAGAATTGATTTGAAAAAAACCCTGTGTGTCAGGCCATGCTGTCGATAGTGGGGACTGAGTAAGTACCCCCCAGTCTGGGCCCTGGGAGCTCACCTTCTGAAAGAGACAGACGGTGAAGAGGGAAGGCTGTGAAGAGAATTATTGGGAAGCAGGGATGGGATGGGAGTGATGGAAAGAGGGAGACTTCGGAGAGGGGCCTGGGGGGAGGAGAGGCAGCCCCGCGGGCATCAGGGAAAGAGGTCTGCAGCCTGAGCAGCCGATCTTTGGAACAGTATTTATGATAACAGTGAAATAGCAGCCTCCCAAATGTCTAAATGTCAAGGAAACTATTAGGGGTTTTATGCTACAACCAATCCATGGAGAATTTTGCAGCCATTAAAAAAATATTTTTCAAAAAATGTGTCGAAGAACTTGGGAAAATGTCTGTTACAATGGGTAAAAAACAGGAAATAAAGCCAACCATGTGATACAATTATAACAGGGGACAGGCAGTGTGTGTGTGCGCACACGCACACACACACACACACATCACACCACACACCTGACATCTCCCCTGTCTTTGCAGATGAGGATTAAGGCCCAGGGAATGTGACCACTGCTTGACCAGGGCTGGCCGGCAACCCTGAGTCGGCCCTGGGTGTTTACTCCCGAGCTGCCTGCTGCTGGTTTCTCCCAAGGTCAGACCAACCCTATTTGGTGACATCTCCCCGCGCCCCTCCACCACCCCACCGCCCCAGCCATCCCCGCCAGGTGCCTGCAGCCCTGCTCGTGGCCCCGTGTAAGGGCAGGTAAACAGCAGGCACTCAGCCGTGCCCTCTGTACCCTAATCCCGCGTCCCAGGGACAAATGAGACTCTTGCTTGAATCCTCATAAATCGTCCATTCCTGACAAATCAAAGGAAGACCCGGGCAAAGGAGGATGGGGGAGGGGAGAGAGCTGTGTCCCCTGCTAATTCTTTCCAACTGCTGTTTATTGAAATGAGGCACCAGGGATAAACCAGAGCCGGATCAATGATGCTCTGTCTAATACAATCAGCTGAGGGCCGCCAGACTCCTGCCCCGCCCGCAGCTCCTCCTCTCAGGTGATGGCCTGGACGAGAGGGGCCCTGGGAACCACCCGCCTGCCCGCCCACCCCATTCCTCCTGCCACCATCCCCCACCCAGGGGAAGCTGCCGCAAGGCATCTGCAGGGTCCATCTGTGGACAGAGTGAGGCTGATCCCGGCTATCTCGTCCCCCTGCCCTCCTGCAGGGACTCCCAGAGAGGAGAGCGTGTGCCCCAGGCCCAGCCACAGGTGCGTGGGGATCAGGGCTCCGACTCAGCCCTCTGGCTCCTGCGGCCCCCAGCCAGCCTGCACCCTGAAGCTGGCACAGGTCTCCACCCAGCATCTTTTCCCACATTACTTCCCACTGCTGTAGCCCCCTGGTAACCATGGGGCAGGGGGTGGGGGGGACTGTGCTGTGACCTTGTGTCTGGGGCCCTCCTACACGAGCCCTGTGGGCCAACCCTCAGCCTGGTGCCTGGCCCCTGGGAGGCATCGTGTTGAGTAACCAGAGGCTGACAGGGGACTCAGCCCGGCTTGCAGGTGGAAGAATCACCAGGAAGTTTTAGCAAATATGGGTGCCCCGGAAACCGACCACACTGGGAAAGTGCCCCCCGCAGGGGGCGGTGGCTGGCGGGACTCTGATCTGGGGAGGGGCGGGCGATGGGCTCACTCAGGCTCCCGTGGGGGCTGTACCTCCACAAAGCGGATCTGACGGTGGGGCTGGCACAGGCGTCCTGCTGCCCTGTGCCCACCCCCCGCATGGGACGTCCACCAGCTCCCGTGAGGGCCAGGCAACCCCACCAGCCTCCTGGACCTGGACACCCACGGGCTGCACTCCTGGGCCCCAAAGAGCCCGGGAAGTAGGCAGATGTGGGCTCGTCGAGGCACCAATTTTTGGGGGGTAGAATCGAGATGCACCCAGCTCCCAGCTTCCCAGTGAGGAGCCTGCGTTCCGAGCGCCCCCCTCACCTTCACAGCTGGCATCTGAAAGTAACTGTGATCAGTGACCTCGGCCAAGTCGAGAATTAGTCTTTTTAAGAGTCTTCTTGGCTCCACCCATCAGGTGAGGACCATTGGAGGTGGGAGGAGGGACAGAGGAGCGCGGGCATCCACAGGGTGATGGACAGCCTAGAATTCGCCTCGGAAACCTTCAGTGGTTTGAAAAACATGCCCAGGTACGTGGCCAGCCTCGCCCGGCTGCAGACTGGCCCCGTCCCCTCATCTAGAGGCAATGGAAATGGGCCATAGTGCGCAAGGTGCCCGCACCCCCAGCCCATCCCCAGGGTGAGGAGGCGCTGGGCACACACCCACCAAGCTGGGGCCATGGAGTGTCAGCCCATGGGGCTTAGTCCCTGGAGCGGCTCCTGGTGGGGAGCACTGCTCCTTCCTGGGGAAACGGAGGGGGTTGCTAGAATCCCCCATCCTGCCCCGTGGCAGGGTCAGGCCCCCACTGCTGCCAGGACCCCTGCATGGGGGGGGGGTCTCTGGAATGTCAAGTACGAGGTGGGTTCACTCACTCAATCAAAGAAGCCTGGTCCAGGCCTCGCCGGAATGTGGCGCCGGGATTCCGTGGGCCCTTGACCTTGGCGGGTGAACCACTCGGAAGTTTTATCACCAGTCGCCTCTTTCCAGAGACAGCTCCATGCCTTCGGCTCAGGGGCACAGCCTGGCTTCCAATGGGTGGGATTAAATGGGTGGGATTGCCACCCCCACCCTCAGGTTTCACATCTGTGGACACAGCCTTTCCTGGGGGCCCACTGACTGGGAGCAGGGTTTGCCCGTGTGCCCTCTGCACAGCCAGCCAGCGAGGCAAGAGACCTGGCCTTCACAGGGTCCCAGTGCCGCTGCCCAGCATCCCGGCCCCTGGCTCTCCCTTCCTCCAGGACTGTCCTCCCCACGGCTCTGACACACGCCTCCCCACTAGAAGAAAGGCTCGGGACGGTGGCGTCAGAGAGACCCTGCGACCTCAAGGAGGGAGGAGGCTGTCGGGCCACCTGTGACCCCATCACCTACCTCTTGGTACCTCTTCTGGGGGCCTGGACTCCAGGGCCTCTCCCTGAAGCCCCTCCCACAGGCATCAGCCCCGGGACCCTGAGAGGCTGGTGGTTGCCCCCCGGGTTGAGCATCTGCAGCAGCACCCCTGGACTCTTCCCCACAGCCCTTCATGACTCTGGCCTGAATTCTACATCCACAGATCTGAGGTGACGCCCAGTGAGGGGATGTCATGGTGTTAGTAGGACGTGCTGGGCAAGGGGCTTCCTTGGGGAGCGTGGGCCACCTTGCCCCCTCAGAGACCCCAACGCAGGTGGTGGACCCGGGATCTGCGGTCCCACGAGCTCCAGGAGGGGGCAGCCCTGACCCAGGTCTTCCCGGACCCACAGCTCTGTCCCTCCCAGAGGCTTTGCTCAGGCAGGCGGGGGATTATCCGGGGACAGCCCCTTGGGGCTGGAGACCAAGGCTGTATTCCCACCTTCCACAAAGCCCAGCCCCAACCGCCGGGTATAGGTCTATTTCTGACTCTTCCTGACGACCCTCCACTCAGGCCTCAGTCTCCCCAGCCGCTGGGACAGGGGTCCGTGCTGAGATGAAGCGCCAATGGGATCGGTGTGCAGCAGGCAGAAGGGGAAAGGTAGTGTGGTCTCTGTCAGCTCTCCCAGGAGACACTGATTTGATTTTGTGCTTCATTTTTAAAAGTCCCCAGCTCGGGGGATACTGAATGGGAGGGCTGGGGGCCACGGGGGGCAGCCGAGATGGGCTCTGTCCACCAAGGAGAGACCATCACTAAGTAGCCCTCCAGATACAGTGTGGACTTAGCCCCAGCGGACAGGGGGCTCAGGTCTCCCGGATGGGGCAAGCCTGCCCCACGCCCGGCCAGCTCCTGGGCTCCTGCGCGGGGAGAAGAGCGGCAGAGACTAAGAGGAAATCAAAAGCAAATTATTTTCGGGATTATAGCGCTGGAGCTCTGGCAAGATCGTGCCCATTTTTCATAGCAGACAAAAACATTTTCCAAGGGATCAATTTTGCCTGTAGAAGTCGCCTTCTTTCAACCCACAATCCATCATATTTCCCCATTTGCAATTTCTCGGTGTCTGAGTGTTTTAAGTTTCCTATGAATTATTTTATAAAGCTTCCTCTCTCCTGCTGAAATGAGGTGCCCTGGCCCAGCTCAGGGTAGACCGAGGGTCCGCCAGTCCAAGGACCTGGCAGGCCGGGCTGGAGGGACGATGGGCCTTCCCATCACGGGGTCCCCGTCACCCATCAGCTCCCCCTGGGTCTGGGCTGGCTGCAGCCGCCAGAGCCCCAGGGCGGACGCGGGCCCAGCTGGGTGGGTGGGGAGCTGGTGGGCCCGCCGGTGGGGGAACGGGGAGGCCACCAGCCACGCGGGGGCAGGGGGAGGCGCTCGGGAAAGTTTCTGAAGAGATTTATTCTGATGTGCTGCTGAGGGAGGGTCATCCTTCAAGAGGCAACGTGTATAAAAATCTCCCGGCCTGTTGATTGGTCTGTCACAGTGATTTGTGGCGCTTCCCCCGAGGTGGTGGGGAGCAACTGGGCCCGTGAAAGGCGGCCGGACAGATTGCTGAACAGAGCAGGAGGGAGGCTGCGGCGGCCAGCAAGATTTATTGACCTCGACCCACCGAGGTCCCTTCAGCGCTTTTAATCTGGCCTTTCAGCCTGTCACCCGCGCTGATTACCGCCCGGCCGGCTCCCCGGGGCCCTGCGGGGCAGAGGCACGGGGAGGATGCCCCCCGGCGGCCCTGCCATCTGCCCGGCCGCCCCTGTGGGTGCCCCTGACCCGAGCGGAGGAGAGGGGCTCCATCCACCGCTGCCTCGGGTCTCCATCAGCTGCTGAAAAGATTTAACCAAAAAAAACTTTCTTCAGACGTAAGGGACGTCCTGCTCCATTCCCCCACGCAAAGCCGCACTTCAGGGGTCTCCGGGTATTCACAGAGTTGTTCGACCCTCACCACACTCAGTTTTAGAACTTTTTCATCACCCTAAAAGGAAACTGGAAAACAATTTGGCAGTTTCTTACAAAAATGGACCCTTAAAAAAAAAGGTATCTATTTGGCTGCATGGGGTCTTAGCTGTGGCAGACAAGCTCTTTAGTTGCGGCACGAGAACTCTTAGTGGCGGGATCTAAGTCCCTGACCAGGAATGGAACCCCAGACCACCTGCACTGGAAGACTGGAGTCTCAGCTGCTGGACCTCCAAGGAAGTGCCCCCCGCAAAAGCACTCTTAACCGTATAATCCAGTAATCATTCCCTTTGGTATTTACCGAAAGGAGTTGAAAATGTGTCCATGCAGAGCCCTGTGCACGAGCTTTTTATAGCAGCTTTATTCCCAATTGCCAATACTTGGAAGCAACTGGGATGCCCTTCAGGAAGCGAATGAATAAATCAACTAGTGCATCCAGATGACAGAATATTGTCCAGCGCTAAAAAGACACGTGAGCCCCGATAACACGGGCTCAGATGGTGAAGAATCTGCCTGCAATGCCAGAGACCCAGGCTCGATCCAGAAGAAAATAGCAACCCACTCTAGTATTCTTGCCTGGGAAGTCCCGTAGACAGAGGAGCCTGGCGGGCTACAGTCCATGGGGTCACAAAGAGTCAGACGCGACTGAGCGCTCAACACAAACACAAAAAGACATGAGCCATGCAGCCGGGGAAAGACACAGAGGAGCCTTACATGCTATCAGTCACTCAAGGAAGTCAGTCTGAAAAGGCCACATCCATGCAGATCGAAAGCACAAGTGCTGTGACCTCACACCTGCTAGAACAGAGATTGTTAGAAAGATGAGACCTAAGCGTTGGCGAGGATGCGGAGAAAGAGGGCCTCTGTACCCTGCTGTGCGCACTTGTGCGGCTCGGTCGCTCAGTTGTGTCCAACTCTCTTCGACCTCGTGGACCGTAGCCCCCCAGGCTCCTCTGTCCGCGGGATTCTCCCAGCAAGAACACTGGGGTGGGTTGCCATTTCCTTCTCGAGGGGATCTTCCCAACCCAGGGATTGAACCCAAATCTCCTGTGTCTCCTGCCCCGCAGGCAGATTCTTTGCCCCCTGAGTCTTTCACATTGTTGGTGAAAATGAGAATTGGTGCGTCCCGTAGAACAGTATGGTGGTTCCTCAGAAGATAAAAGGTGGAATTACCACACGACCCAGCAGCTGCACTCCTGGGGACAGGCAGACCTTGGTGATGTCACGGCCTGGGTTCCAGGCCACAGCAATAGAACGAGTCACACACACACACTCATATGCATATAATATATATATATAGTTTTCCCAATGCATCTAAAAGCTGTTTACACTATCCTGTAGTCTATTAAGTGTACAATAGCGTTATCTCTGAAAAAACAAAGTATAGACGTTAATTTAAAAATATTTTATTGCTAAAAAAATGCCCAGATGATTGTAATAGTCACATCAAAGATCACCAATGGCAGTCACCATAATGAGTATGATAAGAATGAAAAGTTTGGAAATCGCAAGCATTCCCAGAACGTAATACAGACACACAGCGCACAAATGCGGATGGAAAACGGCACCCAGAGAGTGGCCCCCGAAGCGCGGTTGCCGCAGACCCGCAGTTTGTAAGAAACACAGTGACTCTGAAGCACAGTAAGGCGAGGTCTGCCTGTGTTTATCTGAAGGAAATGAAGTCACTCTCTCGAGAAAAGAGCCTCACCACCCGCCATGTTCATTGCATCCTGTGTACAACAGTCGAGACGTGGAACCAACTGGGGTCCATCAATGGATAATGGATAAAGAAGATGTGGTGTGTGTACACACACACACACACACACACACGGGAACATCATGCAGCCATAAAATTGAAGAAACTCCACCATTTGCAATGGCATGGATGGACCTTGAGGGCATTATGCTGAGTGAAATAAGTTAAAGAAAGACAAATCCTGTATAATCACACTTATATGTGGAATCAAAAAAACCAAACTTAAAAGAACAGAGAACAGATTGGCATTTGCCAGAGGCAGGGCTTGGGAAGGAAAAGGTTGGTCAAAAGGTATAAGCTTCCAGTTGTAGGATAAACAAAGCAGTCCTGGGATGTAGTCTACACCATGGCAACTCATTAACATTGTGCACATTTATGTCAAGAGAGTAGACCTTAAAAGTTCTTATCACAATAAAAAGAAAGTTGTAAGGATGTGAGGTGATGGATATTAACTAGACTGACTGTGGTCATCCCTTCCCAATACATACATGTATCAAATCATCACCTAGGACTAATACACTCTGTATGTCGATTGCTTCTCAATAAAACTGAGGTGGGGAAAGACTACGGACTGTATGAATTAAACTATGTGAAATTCCGGAAAACGCAAAACTATGGAGATGGTGAAAGGCTCAGGGGTTGCTGGGGGTTGGAGGGAGGGAGGGATGAGCAGGCGGTGCATAGAGGATGCTCAGGGAGTGAAACTGCTCAGGGCGTCGCTATAATGGCAGGTACTACGTGCGATTATACTTTAGTCCAAACCCACAGCCCGCAGGGCAGCAAGCCCTAATGCAAACCATGGGCTCTGGGAGCTGGTGACACGTCAATGCAGGTTCATCGGTTGTAACAAAAGGACCCGCTCCAGTGGGCCATGTTGATGGCGGGGAGGCGGTGCGCAGCAGGGCAAGGGGTACCTGGGGAATCTCTGGACCTTCTGCTCAACATTGCTATGAACCTAGAACTGCTCTTAGTCTTCCCTGGTGGCTCAGACGGTAAAGAATCTGCCTGCAATGCAGGAGACACAGGTTCGATCCCTGGGTCAGGAAGATCCCCTGGAGAAGCAAATGGCTTTCCACTCCAGTATTCTTGTCTGGAGAATTTCGTGGGCAGAGGAGCCTGGTGGGCTACGGTCCAGGGGGCCGCAAAGAGTTGGACAAGGCTGAGTGAGTAACACTTTTCCACTAAAACAGCTCTTAAAAATAAAGTCTATTTTTAGGAAGGAGAAAGAACTCTACTCCTGTCGCCCCTCGGCACCCACGTCCGCCCCTGTCAACGTGCGATCTGCTTTCTGTCCCCGTGGATGCCGGTCCTGAGCAATCCGCACAGGGACCATCAGGTGGGTGTGCTTTTGTGTCTGGTTCCTCTCCCCGAGCGTGACGCTCCCGAGGTTCTCGCGTGTCTCAGCACGTGTCAGCGCTTCATCTCGTTCGCAAGGGAATCCTGTGCCTCCTGCAGACGCTCCACACTTGGTTTATCTGAAACCTGTCGACGTTCCCACCTCCTGACCACTGTGAACAGCGCTGCCTGAACAGTCCTCGTGAGCGTTTGCGTGGAGGGAAGCTGTCGTTTCCCTCAGGCACATGCACGCTGGGGGACACTGCTGGGCCCCTCGCTAATTCTGTTTAATCCTTGGCGGAACTGCCAGCTTGTTGATGGTTTATTCTTCCATTTTTCCCCTCATGATGGAAGTCAGATGTGTTCATCGTCCTAAACTGAGAAGGTACAGAGAAGTGTCAAAAAACAAAAACAACAAAAGCCCCCGTGTGGGACCCCCTCGGTTTTCTGGCGGGGGAGCCCACGTTCACGCGCCAGCACCACTCGGAGCACTCCCCTGCCTTTCCTCCTGGAGGTTAAATATTTAGCATAAGGTGTTCCCTGTGGTGGTGAAAACCCTCCTACGTGCCGTTTTAACCTGTTTTCTGGGACTTCCCTGGCAGTCCAGTGGTTGAGACTCTGCACTTCGTTTGCAGGGGGCACAGGTTCGATCCCCGGTCAGGAAACTAAGATCCTGCAAACCATACAGTCAGGCCGTTAATAAATAAATAAATACATGGTTTTCTGGTACTCCAGGCGGGGGAGGCCCAGTGTTTACTCTATTTACTCTGGAGCTTCTGGGCACAAAGAAGATCACGTGCTGGGGGCATCCGAGCAGAGGCTGCCCAGCGGGTGCTGTCCACCCCGTCATAGCCACCCACTCAGCCCCTTCTGGGGCCCACAGCCCTGGCCTTGGCATTGGCTGGCTCAAGGGTCCAGGGATGGAGATCAGGAGAGACCCTCGGGGCCTGAAATGTGGCCCAGTCTGGCTGCTGCCCAGCCCTCTCTCCAGGAGCAACCTGGACCCACAGAAGTCCCTATTCTTCCCTCTGGGTCCCCAGCTGACCCTGGGGGGGTCTGGGGGGCACGATCAGCTCTCCCAGCCCCACCCTGCAGGTCCACAGGAGGTGAGAGGCAGCGGGGAGGGGCTGGCCTGCTCCCTCCTTGTCCCCAGCCCAGTCCTGGGGAGACGGCATCCCCAGCTTCTGAGACTGGCCCCAGAGCAGATTCCACTGTGCCCGGGAGGAGGGGGGCTCCGTCTCTGGGACGTGTGGGGATGAGACCACGCTAGGATCAGAACCAGAAGTGCCAACCCAGTCTTCCCTCACTCTGCTCTCTGACCTTGACCATAAGAATCCCACAGACAGAGGAGCCTAGCGGGCTACAGACTGTGGGTTCGTCAAAAGTCAGACAGGACTGAGTGACTCAGCTCTGCACAGCACGGAGCGCATGTGACGGCGGCAGCCACGAGGGGGGTGCTGATGTTGCCCCCAGTTCATGCATGGGACGACCTGTTCAGAGCCTCAAGACTGGCTGGAGACAGAGCCTTGGAGGGCCCTTCCCTGCAGAGTCTCAGGGCAACGGTCTGCCACCTACCAAGTGGCCCTTCAAAGAGGGGGCAGTGGGCCTCATGACAGTCCGGGCCTGCAGCTCCATCGGAGCCTGCAGCCCACCCCTGGGGCATACAGGGCCTTGAGCCAAGCCTCCAGCCCCAGGTGGAGCCCCGATACCGGGGGGAGGAAGGCGCTGCCTCCTGTCATGAGCAGAGCTAGGCAGGGTCCCCTCACAGTTGAAGGACAGTGGAGCTGAGTCCATGGGGCTCCGAGAGTGACCCGGGTGTCCAGAGAGTAGGTCCGGATGCCCCCGGGCAGTCCTTACCCCCCAGTCCTCTCTCAGGGCCTCACGTGGTCAGGGCCCCCTGCTGAGTCAGCTCCGGGGACAGCCCACTGCCCCACCCGAGACGGGGGCCTGGCTGAGGACAGCTGCCCTGACCCCCGGGGGAGCCTGGTGGTGCTGGTTTCAGCTGTCTCCGTGGTGTCCAACTCTTTGTGACCCCACGGACCGTAACCCCCCAGGCTCCTCTGTCCACGGAATTCTCCAGGCAAGAATACTAAAGTGCGTAGCTGTTCCCTTCTTCAGGAAATCTTTCCGACCTCAGGATCACACCTGTGTCTCTTACGTCTCCTGTGTTGGCAGGCGGTTCTTTACCATGAGTGCCACCTGGGAAGCCCCAGGGGAGCCCCTGCCCCTCTAATCCAGACGTGCCGGGCCCTGAGGCCACGGGTCTAGTATGGCTTTGGCCCCATGGAGGATGGACCAGGAGGCTGAGAGCAGCCCAGAAGGCAGGGTCCCATCTGTCCCGACCTCTCAGGGTCCCTTCGGTCCTGACCTCCCAGAAGGGAGGCTCCTCCACGGCCCCCAGGGTGAGGGATGCGCTGTATGTTGGACGCGGGGGACTCTTGCACTCCAGGTTCTTGGGGAAACGGGGAAGTCAGGGGATGATCCATCTGTCACGTTCACAGGGACTAAATTCCCCTTTCTCTGGAAGGCTGGGAAACCTCCAGTGTTAAAAAAAAAAATCAATAATAACTCCTGCTAAAACCCAGAGCAGGACAGAGACGCTGAAGGGAAGTGACGCGGGGCCCAGGCTCGTCACCTCCCTTAGACACTGTCTCCGTGGCTCCTGGCGCAGGCATCCTGCGTGCCGCAATCTATTCCGAGTGCGCTCTTGGAAATTAAATTCCCTTTAGCCTAGGCGAGCCTGGCTTCAATCAGCCCAGGCACGTTTTCCGGCCCCTCCCCGCCCGCAGCATCTTTTAAGTATGCAAATGGGGACACCTTGCTAAATGGCCAGCAGATTGATCCTGCTGTTTCATCAGGGAAATGAAATTAAAGTAGAACCGGGAGCTGCCGGGCCGCCCCACGCGCCCTGCCCTTCAGCGGCGCGGATATTCGTCCGGACATGGCTCTCGGAGGCCTGCCTGGCCCCTGACCCCAGCCCTCCGCCAAGGGCGAGAGGGGAGCGTGGTTGTCAGCAGATGGTCCTGACCTTGAGAACTTCTGGAGGGTGCAAGGTCGGGGGGGTGCCTGCTGCAGGGCCCCCCGCTGGGTCAATCCCACCAGCACCCCTGCCCTAGCATGGGAATGCAGGCCCCTCAAGGGTCCCCTCCTGTGGCCTGTGGCCCCGACTAGACTAGCTGATGAATGTGATAGGAATTCAGGCCCTAGACTCCAGGATGATGCTGGAATGGGGTAGGGGAGTTCTGGGGGCCCAGTGCCCGCCCCGACCGTCCTTTCTCACCCACGCGCCCATGTCATTCCATGGACGCCCAGGGCTCCTGCCTGAGCCTCTACCCCACCCTGGGCTGATCAGAATGTGGCTTCCCCAAGAAAGGCCTCCAGGGAGGGTGGGTGGGGGGCTTCAGGACCCACCAGGACGGCTCTGAGGTGGGATTTCAGGCTGGGAAACCGGGGTGGGGGCACTTGTGGCCTAAGCCTCTGCCCAGGGGCCCCGCCAGCCACCCAGGGCTCAGGGCAGAGATAGCTCAGGACCCGGTGGCCATTGGTCCCAAGCCAGAGCAGGCCCCAGGGGCTCATCTGGGGTCATGACCTCACGCCTCCCTGCATGGCCCACCAGCCAGGAGGCAGCTGCTTCTGCAGGCCGGGGATAAGGGTGGCTTCTGAGGACATGGCCAGCCTTTCCTGAGCCACTGTGGGTATCCTGTCCCTACTCAGGCCACCCTGGGAGGCTGGACTGCGCAGGCCCAGAGCCACCCGGGGGGCCACAGCGACAAGGCTCCGAGACGAGGGGCAGAGGGTGGAGATGCGGTGAGCCTGTGCTCGCTGGGGCTGCGGCAGGGGGCAGGATGATGGCGGCCCACCCCACAGGGCCCAGCGCAGCCAGCCTCTCAGCCCAGCCGCTCTGGCCACCCTGGTGCCTCCTGTCTCTACCTCAGGGCCTTCGCACCTGCCACTTCCCTCCCCCAGGGCCTCGTGTGATGCATTCCTTCCCGCCACTCAGGAATCAGCTCACAGGCCACTTCCCAGGTGGCGACAGGACCAGCTGCTTGGCCTCCATCACGACACCCTGGACTCTCCCAAGAGTGTTTTGCTTGTCTGTCTCCCCCATTGGATATCAGCTCTGTGAAGCCAGGACTTTGCTGAGAGCAGAGCTGGGCTTCCTGGATGGAGCCCCAGGAGACACTGTCATAGAAGCTGTCCTGTTTCCCAGACCCTCCCACTGGCCCCCTGGGCTCGCCCCACCCCCACCTCATTTCATAGGCCATCCCCTCTAGTAAGGGCTGAACTGGGCCCAAGGCCCGGCTCGCCAGCCCAGGGGGTGGACTAAGGCATCTTGCTGCCTGAGGCCCCATTTCCCCCAAAGGGTCCACGCGGGGAGACCAGGAGCAGAGTGCCAGGCGTCCTGGGTCTCCCAGGAGCCCCTCTGTGCCTCCCATGCCAGGGTGGGGAGCAGGAAGGTGCCCCGTCTTTGATTTAGGGCTGTAATGTTAATTATGAAGCGTGATTCTCACCGCAATTAACCTGATTCATTCCCAACAATCAAGGCTACACTGCATAATATATTTAATTAGCCAGATTTCCTATGCACGTCGGCGGGACAGAACTGGCAAGTTCTCGGTGTAATACACTTAATTCTGAGATAAATCATTGTTTGGAGAGACGCTCGCACGGTCCACCCTACCCAGGGGACTAGGGGCATTCGGGGAGGGCTCGCCGGCCCAGAGGCTGGAGTGGTGGGCGATCCGGGGGCACACGGAGGTCTGGAAGTCTACCCGGAGGGTGTGGGTGTGGTGAGTGAGAGGGCGGGTCCTGGGGCCGGGGGCGGGGCGGAGGGGGCGGAGTGAGGCTGACAGACACCTGGCGATTCCTCTCAGGGGCTGTCATTTCAACAGACCTGAGAGCCTGAAGGCCCACCTTGGGACGTGGACGGACCGGCATCCGGGGGAAGATCTGAGCTCTACGACCCAGGAGTCTCCCTCGCCTCTGCCCCGAGCCCCCGCCACGGGCTCTGGCCTCAGACCCTGGGGACGAGGGTGCCCCCGCTGTCCTCGGGGACCACCCCTCCAGCACGCCCACCTCCCCTCTCCCTCCCCTGGGCAGCGCCTCCACTCCTGTAACCAGACGGACTTCCATGTTTGGGGTTTCAACGAAAGGCAGGCCTTGCCAGGCTCTAGGACAGCTGAGTGCGAGCCCCTGGCCCCAGGTCCTCAGGGCTGTGTCCTCCCCTGCTGCAGCCCAGCCCTGGCTGCCCAACTCGGGCCTGAGACCCCTGGCCTCCCACCCGCTTCCCCATCAGAGCTCCATGAGGACCAGGCCCCCACCCTCCAGATCCACGCAGAGAGAGGGGCTCAAAGACGCAGTGCCTGGGCACAGACCGCTGGCTCTGTCCCTCACTGCGAGTTCCCGGGGGCCAGGCGCAGCCTGCATGCCTCCCCCGCCCTCCGACAACCGCTCCCCCTTCCTGCCCCCGCCCCCCTGGCTCTGGTTACCGTGGGCGCCCCATCTGCCACTTGCAGGCTGGGCCTCGTGCATAATTCAGGCACCTTGGAGAGGCCCAGCAAATGCGCGCAGAGGAGGCCCGACCAGCCTGATCGGATGTCTTGACATCGGACACGCGAGGAGCAGGATGACTGTCCTTTGCCCTGTTTATGCCGTGGTGACCGTGGGCAGGGAGCAGGGCCGGGGGTCTCTCGGGTGTGGGGGCTATGCTGCTCCGGGGGGCACAGTGGTGGGCTCAGACCCCAGCCCCACCCCTCCCCTGCTGGTGGCCTTGATTGGGTGACCACACCCCAGCCCTCAGGCCTCACTTTCCTTGTCTATGAAATGGACCCAGGGCAGCACCTGCCACGTGAGGCTGGCGAGGCGTGAGGATGACCACCGAGTAAGGGCCGCCCCCAGGCACGGCCATCCATGGCCCCTGGAGGCCCAGCGGCCAGCTCAGCTCGGGGCCGGAGTCCTGGAGACCGGGCCTGAACCTGGGCAGCTGCTGCAGCTCTGAGGACGTCCCCTCTGCCTCCCAGGCTGTGCCTTGTCGCTCAATGAAACTGGAGACGTGGTTCCAACCTCTCACGTCTGACTCCAAAATGAGATCTCAGACGTCGGTCTGTGGCACCCAGAACCCCTAACCCCTGACGTGGGCCACACAGCATCTCCAAGGGGCGGGCGGCTGCGGCCACCGAGCTGTCCCGAAGCCTGTGCGGGCTCCCCTGGAAGTCTGGGCTTCGGGGCTCTTCATCCCTGCCCTGCCAAGAGCCACTAGGGGACGGGCCAGCTCACTGCGTCCCTCTCCAGGGAGGATACGGGGCAGGGGCTGACCCCCCAACCGGCCTTCCTGGCCTGAAGCTCTGGTCTGATCACTTCAAGGAACTCTCGGCCTGGACAGAGGATTGGGTGGGGGCGTGCTTACTCTGCATGTCCCCCATCTGCGGCTGGCCGATTCCAGCAGGACCTTGACCTGGCCACACGATCCCAGGACCCCCAGGCTGCAGAGGACCCTGCCTCCAGGACCACAAAGCCGCCCTGATTGCATCCCCACTAGACACTCGGTCCCAGGGGAGCACGGCCAAGCAGAGCGGAGGGAGAGAAGGGGTCAACTGTAGAGTGACCACCGCCAGGACCCCTGCCCCCTATTTCTTGCTAGGGTCCCCCTTGGACAGACCTTGTGCAGGGGCTCACTCAGGAGCCCAGGAAACCCTCCCCGCCCTGCCCGGGGCCTGAGCAGCTATTCCTGGGACGTTGCCCCCCGCACATGGCAGCCCAGGGCTCAGCTCCTCCCAGGACCGCCCTTCCTGCGTGGGCTGGGGTAACCTGAGCCCGCTCTCTGCTGCTGCTGCTTTTTTAAGAAAAGAGGGAGCCCTCCCCTTCAATAATTGATGCGCAGCATTAACAATTGACCTGGAGAGCATCTGGCAGGTGGAGGACTTTTCACTCCGGTGGCCACCGGGTCAGGTTCAACTGACTTTGCAGAGGGAGGGGGTGCCAGCCGGGTGGGGGCAGGCCCTGAGCTGTGCCCCCTCGCTGCCCCCACCTCGTCCCCACGACGGGGACAGCCCCTGTGCCACGTGGGGCTCCCTGGAGCAGGGGAGTCCCTCAGCGAAGGGGGCTGCTGGGTGCCTGAGCTCAGACAGGTGCTAGCGGTGCCCACACTCTCACCCTCCCCACACACACACTCCAGTGTCTCACACACACACGCACAGTCATACACGCACACACGCAGACATACCCCATGTACGCTCACGCACTGCACACAACACACACATGCACACTTGCACACATGGGCACACCCGTCCCGTGAGCACACTGCAGGTTGTGCGTGCATGACCTTGCTTGCACACATGAGTGCACTTACCCCGAGGCACACGTACATGTACCACAGACACGTGCACAGTTCCTCCTGAAGGCGACCTGCCACCTCGGCTGGCTCCAGGGGCGGCAGGGACTTCTTCCAGCTCAAGGGGAAGGTTCTTCCTGATCCCAGCCTGGAGCTGGGAGAGGGGACCAGCAGTCCTGCCTGGGAAGCGGTCCTGGCAGACCCACCGGGCAGCCTCTTTCCTGCGGAGGGGACCACAGGAGTGGGTGGGTGGCTTGGATGCAGCCCTGGGTGGGTGAGGGCTGGGGGGCCTGGTGACTGCAGGGCTCTTGCAGGGGCCACAGAGGCAGCCAGACCTCTGGGACCTGGGAGTGGGGTTGCAGCCCTCTGGTCCCCAGGGAGGGCTTCACTCTCTCTCTCTCTCTCTCTCTCTCTCTCTCAGACCCATCAGAGTCCAGCGTGGGGGCGCACTGAGAATCCCTTCCCCCTGAAGTGGCTGCTCTCGGGACAGAACAAGCTGGCACCTGAGCCCTTTCCTCTCATTTCCCTTCATTTACTCCTCATGAGTTGGCATCATCAGCCCATTTTACAGCTGAGAAGACTGAGGCCTGGGGTGGGGAAGAATTTGCTCAGTGCTGCCCGGCTCCAAGGGAAGAAGACCCTCGAGAGTCCCTGGGACAGCAGGGAGATCAAACTAGTCCATCCTAAAGGAAATTAACCCTGAATGTTCATTCGCAGGACTGATGCTGAAGCTGAAGCTCCAATACTTTGGCCACCTGCTGCAAAGAGCCAACTCATGAAAAGACCCTGATTCTAGGAAAGATTGAAGGCAGGAGAAGGGGACAACAGAGGATGAGATGGTTGGATGGCATCACTCACTCAATGGATGTGAGTCTGAGCAAACTACGGGCATTGGTGATGGACAGGGAGGCCTGGCGTGCTGCAGTCCATGGGGTCGCAGAGTCAGACACAACTGAGCAACTGGACAGCAGCAACAACCCGGCTCCATCCCGGTGCCCACGGTGCCCAGCTGCCCGAGTCCTCATTCTTACGCCGCCACTGCAGGCCCCCACCAGGTCACGTGGGCTCCAGGCAGCCCAGACGGCTGGCCCACAGGGCCGGTCTCCGCGTCCGGACCTCTGTGGAGCTCAGAGCCGCCTTCCTCCAGAACTGGTGCAAATCCCCCTTGAGCTCTGCCCAGAGCCCACGGGCAGGGGTGCACCTGTGGGCTGAGACTGAGGTAAAGGGGCAGCTCCAGAACTTCCTGGACTCAGGTCCTAGGTCTGGGAGTGATGTCTGTGGAGAAGAGACGGAAGCGCACCCCCCAGAATCAGACACACCCCTTGTTTGGGGAGAAGGAAGAACTGGAGGGGCTGGGGGAGCCCGTTTGCATCCTCAGCCCAGGGACCAGGAATGAGCGGTCAGGAAAAACAGGCCAACCCCAAGCGGGAGCCTCGGCTGGCACCTCCGTATTCCCCACCACTCCAGGCCCAGCCCCACCCAGGGGGCACCTCTGACCCTGGGCCCGGCAGGACTTGCCCTCCAGCAGCAGCGGCCCCACCCGCTGGCCCCCAGCGAGCACCCACCTCCCCACTCCACTCAAGTCAATGATTTCCTCATTACGGAAACGTCCCTTAATTGTCCCTAAGTTACTGGACTTCAGGGGACATCTCCAGTCAATGTTTCTGCCGACCTTGACCCTGGGTGGCAGGGCTATCCGAGCAAGGGGACCAAGCTGGCCAGGCTTCCCAAGGAAGCTGCCCCCTCCCCCAGGAACTGACTGAAGCCCCCCAGGTGTGCTTCAGGATGGGGGTCCCCAGGTGGCCACCAGGCCTGACCACATAGCCCCGCAGGTCCGTGTCCCCACGTGTGTGATGGGGCCATGGTCCCCCAAAGCCGCTGACAGAGGGAAACACGCAAAACCCCTCTGTTTCCCCTGGTCATTTCTAAGGCTCTCTGACCGTGTGTGCCCCAGGAGGGGCTTTCAGGTGCCACCTGGTTGAGATTGCTGGAGGCCCGGCCTGTTTGGCAGAGGAGTGTCTGGTCTGGGAGCTGAGGCCACTTGCCTACCCTTGTCCATGTGTAATGTCAGGACTGGGGTCGGAGTGCCCAGCCAGGCTGGCCAAATGCGCCTGCTCATGAAGAGGCATCTGGACTGTAGTTCTGCAACCCCACGACAGGGCTTGTGGCAAGAGGTCTGGGGGGGCAGGGTAAGCTTTCCAGGTTTCCCAGGGTGGGCACTCTGCGTGCACGTGGCCCCGCGTCCCCTTCCTCAGAGCAGAGGTCCGCAGACCGTGGGTCTGGGTGGGGAGCAGCGCCCCACTGTGAGACCACCCCAGATGGGACCTGTGACCCAGGGGCATCTGGGAACTGCCCACCACCTAGAAGGGGCGGGGTGGGCTTCTGTCAGGGAGGGCACCACCGCCAAGGCCTGAGAAAGAGTGTCCACTCAGATAAAGGCTCCGGGTCCCCAGACAGAAACTGGCATTTTTGTTTGAGCTCATCATCACCCACCCCAACGGGGCAATCAGAGGATGGGCTAGGGTTGGTGGGCAAAGAGTAGATGAGCCCCTAGCTCTGCACCCGTGGAGAGGTTGGGGTGAGCCACCCTGGGGGAGAGGGGGTCCCACCTGGCTCCACACAGTCCACCAGCCTCACCTGGCTCAGGGACTCTGATTTCCCGCTAACTGGTCCCAGCTGGGCCACAATCTTTCCAAGTGATGCGCATGTGCGGTGGGGGTGGGAGCCCGTCCCAAGAAAGCCCCTCAGGCCTTGACCCAGATCTCTGGTGGGGAGGGACGAGGAGGTGCCCCCCTGGGCCCCAGACGTGGAACAGGCCTGGCTGGGAGACCTCAGGGCAGAAGGGGATCCTGCCAGTCCCCCTCCGGCAGGGTTGGGGCAGAGGGGAGGTGGGGCCACTTCCTGCCAGGGTCCGTCTCCTCTCCTGCCCCTGGGTCCACCCCTCTGGCTGGGCTCCCTGCACACCTGAAAGAGGACACAGAACTGCAGAAGGGCATGCCCACAGGACTGGAGGCGGGTGGGGGCCTCGCTCCCAGCCTCACCTGTGGGGGCGGAGCCAGGACTCCCTGTCCAGCAGCCCCCTCCAGCTTCCCCTTTCCAAGATGGCTGGAGACCCTGGGGTCTGAAAGGCAGCCTGGCTGTCTCCAGTCCAGGGGAGGGAGCAGTGGCAGGGGCCAGACCCTGAGCTGCAGGACCACCACCCCCTCTTGCCTGGCCCATTAGCAAGGGTGACCCTGGAGTTTTCAGGAAGGCTCCCACCTCTTGGTGGCTCAGATGGTAAAGCATCTGCTTGCAACACCGGAGATCTGGGTTCGATCCCTGGGTCAGGAAGACCCCCTGGAGGAGGGCATGGCAACCCACTCCAATATTCTTGCCTGGAGAATCCCATGGACAGAGGAGCCTGGTGGGCTGTAGTCCATGGGGTCACACAGAGTCAGACACACCTGGGTGACTAACCCTTCCCCTTTCACTTCTCCACGTCTGTGTCCACACGCTAGGGCCGGGGTGCCGGGTGGTGGTGCCCAGCAGAGGCAAACAAGGGTTCCCACGCTGCTTGGCCCCGAGAGAGACATCACCAGGGCCCCTCTTCCTCGGTGGCCGGCCGGCAGCCTCTCCCCAGACCCGGCCCGGCAGCTGCCCCAGCGAACCAGACTCAGAAGGGGCCCTCTCCTCTGCAGGCATCTGTGGCCTGGCCTGGCCTGGGCCAACTTGGTCCTTGGCCAGCCTCCAAGGTCACTGGGGGTGGAGGCCGCCTGGGACTCGTGGAAACATGAATAACAAGTTTAGGTTTTTTTTTTTCCAGTTTTACAACCTGGATATAGGCTTTCAAACGGCCTCACCGCCCAGAGAGGTGGGGGTCTGGCTTTATGGGGGGAGCGGGCTTCCCCAGGCACGCACAAACGTCCTGCCTTCTCCCCAGGACTCCCTCCCCAGGGAGCCTCTGGCCATGAGCGATGATGCTGGGAGGCCCAGGGTCTGTCCCTTCGGCTCATAGAATAGTGATTCTGCCCTCCCTCATTGATCTCCCTGAGATTTTAAAGCAAATTTTATTTGTTTGGAGTTTCTAGTCATTAAGTTAAAACCAGTAAAATAGAACAAAATCAATACCTGTAGGATGCAGCACAGCCCGTCTATACGACAATGTAAAAGAGGCAGAATAAATTGCAGCCAGGATTTGAGTTGGGGGAAGGGCCCTGGGCACATGGGTGGACGGCGCACACCCTGGGGGATCTTCCCCGACCTCAAAGGAAACCCATGGGGTTGGCGGGATGGGGTGGGTTTCTTGGCCGGGTGTCCTCAAGCCCTCTGCTCACCAAAAATTCAGAAGCTGGGGAATGTGAGTGCGTGACTCAGCTCCTAGGAAGCACTGAGCTTTGCAGATGGTGCCAACCACACAGGCTGCCCACTGCCTGGGTCCCTGAGGAGGACCCAGCCGGGACATGGCCCCGCCCTGTGCTGGTCTGACCTGCCGTTCACTGGGCACCACCCTCCAGGGCTTTATCCACTCGGGCGCCTGCCTCCACACCCCTGGGAGGAGGGCACCAACTTGGCTGAATGCCTCGAGGTGGGCACTGTGCATTTGACCGGAGCCAGTGAGGGCAGGACTAAGCTTCAGAGAACAGAGATGACCACACGGATGCTCCCCCACGCTGCAGGGCAGGGACTGATGTTCTCAGACGCCATGTGGGGTGGGTGGGGCCAAGGATGGCTGATGAGCTGTGCCAGGAGCGGGATGGGGGAAGGGAGCACAGGTCCCAGCAGGGAGGAAAGCTGGCTGAGTCCCTCAGCCCGAGAGTTTCAGAAGCGTCTCACCCAGGAGCCACATGTGTGCCTCTGTCCATAGGAAGTGGCTACAAAGCCCACAGACTCTGGGGTCTAAAGCTTAGCGGCTTGCAGGACAGGAGGGAAGGTGGGCAGGTGGCCTGGACCCAGCCTCTACTCATAACTCACATGCTGTACAATTCGCCCAGCTGGAGCGCACAGGTCAATGGTTTTTAGTATATTCACCAAAGTGAGCAACCATAGTGTTACGTGCTAAGTTGCTTCAGTCGTGTCCGGCTCTTTGCGACCCCATGGACTGTAGCCTGCCAGGCTCCTCCGTCCATGGGGATTCTCCAGGCAAGAAGACTGGAGGGGGTGGCCGTGCCCTCCTCCAGGGGATCTTCCCAACCCAGGGATCCAACTGTCGTCTCTTGCGTCTCTGCAACGGCAGGTGGATTCTTCACCACTCACCCCAACGGGAAGCCCGTGCCACCATCAGCAAAGTCAATTATTGAACGCGTTGAATCATCTTGAAAAGAAACCCTGGCGCGGGCTCCAATGAGGACGGGCCCGGCAGGCCTTGCGCGGGCTCCAACGAGGACGGCCTGGCAGGCGTTGTGCTGTGTGAAAAGGCCCAAGCGAAAAGATCAGTCCTGCGGGACCCACCCCTGTGAGGGCCTAGAGGAGTCAAACCCAGGGAGAGAGGAAGGAGACGGGAGTGGAGGGCGGGGTGGGCGGCGGGAGGGGAGGGGAGCGAGTGACTCCTGCGGACAGGGCTCCCGTCTGGGGAGATGCGAGACCTGAGACAACGTGGAGATGGCTGCACCACAGCGCGTGCTTGCCTGAGAACCCTGAGCTGTGCGCTCGGAGGAGGCTGAGGAGGCGGATCTTACGTCATTGTACTGTACGACAGTGTGAAAAACGAAAGAAGGAAAGAAGTCTCGCACCTGTTAGCTCTCACCCCAGTACCCCATCCCTCCCAGCCCCTGGCAATCACTGGCCCACATTTCACGCGATTGGGATCCCACAACACGCGGCCTTTCGTGTCTGGCTCCTCTCGGTCAGCATCACGTTTCCGAGGTCCATCTGCGTTGTAGGGGTCGGGGCCTCATCCCATTTCATCACCCAGTAATGTCCCCCCAGTGGATGGACGCCATTCTGTTTGTATCCGCTCATCACACAATGGACATCTGGGTTGTTTCTGCTCTGACCTTTGGACATAAAGCCGCTGAGGTCACTCGTGTGCAAGCTCCAGCGTGGACATGTGTTTGCAGCTCTCTCAGGTGTGGGCCCGAGAGAGGAACTGCTGGGCAAATGCTCCATCCGCGCTCTAGTGTTGCAGGAACCCCCAGAATTGTCCAAGCCCGACCTCTATTTTTTTTTTTGACTGTGCTGGGTCTTGCTGCACAGGACCTTTCTCCAGCTGTGGGAGCTGGGGCCACTCTCTGGTGGGGGCGCAGGGGCCTCACATCGCGGAGGCTTCTGCTTCTGTGGAGACAGGTTCTAGGCATGCGGGCTCCGGCCGTTGCAGCACGTGGGTTCCAGAGCGCAGGCTCAGTAGTTGCAGGGCTCGGGCTTAGCTGCTTTGCAGCATGCGGAATCTTCCCAGACCAGGGATTGAACCCTTGTCCCCTGCATTGGCAGGCAGGTTCTCAACCACTGGACCATCAGGGAAGCCCTCCAACCTCTGTTTTTAAAAGGTAGTTTCAGGATTCATCCTGATTAGGGGGGAGCATTTCCCTTTACAGCTGTTCTCACTGCCAGGAGAACCACTGCGAATCAGACAGGAGGGTGACCGGAACTTGAGGTGTTTAGAAATGAGAGACGGCAGCCCCACGCCCTGCCCGGGACGGTCCAGGCGTCTAACCTCACAGGTGAGCTTGGGGCCCACCACTCCTGTCTTCTCTCAGACCATGAATGGAGGGTTTTTTGCTGCAAACACGACTGGTTATCTTGCCTCCCCTGCTCCCCTTGGCCATCAAGCCCCAGAGCCGCCATCAGCTGGCACTCTGCCCTCTGGGGGGTGCTCACCGTGGTGGGGTCCCCGCAGGGCAGGCCCACTCCTCTCTCTTGCACTGGGAGAAAGCCTGGGGCAGCCGCTCCACCCAACTCAAGGCCCCTCCGAGTCAGAGCACGTGTCGTTGTCTTCCGGGACCTCTGGCGGAGACACCCACCCACCCCCCAGGCCGGGCATGCGGAGGCCAGGGTCCCTGTAGGCCTGGGTGCTGTAGTCTCTAGAAACCCAGCAGGGCAGTGGGTGCGGGAAGCGGGGGCTGCCTGTCTTTCCCGTTAGGAAAACTGCCTGATTGAGAGGAGCCCCCAGCTTGGATGGGAAGCTTCCACCGACAAAACCTAAGTTGCGTGTTGCGGAGGAAAGAGGGTGGGGGGAGGGGGGAGGGAGGGGTCAGCTCTCCAGGACGCTTTTCCTTTTCGTCCATCCAATTCCAACCCACCCCCCTCCCCGGAATTCGGGAGTGCACAGGATGGAGGAGTTTGGCACTTGGATTCCACAGAAAATTAAATCAATTACCAAGTCTAATAACGAACCCCAGGTTTTTAATTAAAGGAAGCTTAATTAAAGGGCCAGCCCAGCTCTGTCAATGCTCTGATCTGGCCCAGGGGGGGCTGGGAGCATCTGAGGAGCCTACGTCAGTGCTGCTCAGGGAGGGGGGTAATGGACAGGCTGCCGGCAGCGGACTGGGGTCGGGGCGTGGCGCTTCAGGACAGCAGGTGTGATGATGGAACGGTGTTGCCCTGCAGACGGTCAATGTCTCCTGGCCCAGCTGGAAAGACCCTGGAGTCTCCTGGCCATTTGACAGAGGAGCCGAGGCCTCCGAGAGCCAGCGGCAGCTCGAGGTTGCAGGGCAACCTCAATGCTGGGCCCAGGGCCCCTGGCGGCCGAGTCCACCCCGCTTCTTGAGGCGGCCGCGTCTCCTGGGTCTCGTTGGCACCCACATCCAGCCTGGTCCTTTATGCCTACAGCTCTCTGCAGAGCCCCAGGCAGGGTCCCCCTCCACCCACTCACCGTCCCCTGCCCATCTGGGCTCCTCACGCTCTCCTGGCCCTGAGCCCAGCGTCTTAGCCATCAGCAGAAGCAAAGTCCTGGCCTGGCCAGAGCTGTAATGTGCCCATAGAAGGTCTGTGTCAGAGTCTGGACACTGGGTACCAGCCCCACGGGGCCTCAGACCGCCCACTGCCCCGCTCCAGGCACTGAACTCCACGGAGGGAGCGGGAAGGGGTGGCTGCCTGGGCGGCAGGGGGCCAGGGGAACAGGCCTGGGGGCTTTGCAGGGGTGCAAGCCAAGGCTTTACTTCGGAGGCTGGGGAAGGGCCCTAGAGTGCCCTGGGCAGAGAGTAGACTTGCATCCAGTCATCCAGCCATCACAGAACTGTGCTTGTGACCTTTCGTCTCTTCTGTAAGTCAGAGGTTTAACAGTGGTGTTTCCTGAGGTGGCCAGGCAGATCAAAGATCATCCTGGGCAGGTAATGGATGGGAACTCAAATCAAAGCAGCCAAGTTGACTAAGAGGTCCCAGGAGCGCCCCTCCAGACCCTTCAGTCCCTGCCTCCTGGGCTTATGACCTCAGGAGGCGCATGCTGTTTCTGGTGAATGCCCACTCGCCATCCTGGGCGGCCCCAGGGGCCCGGAGCAGGCCCCTCACTCTGCACCCTTAGCACCAGCGGTCTGATTCCAGCTCACAGTCCCAGCTGAAACATCTAGAGGGAACCCAACCTCCCACCCTGATGGCTTTGTGCATCCAGCTGTGGGACCCCTGCAGGAGTGGCCAGGCCACTTGGGTCCCTCCGGCCTCTCCCTTCCCCTGTGCAGCTCCCTGCCCCCCTCCCTGCCCCGTCCTCAGGCCCTGGGCTCAGGAGCACCTCCCCTCACCCCGCCCAGGCACCCAGAACCTGATTGATGCTGACTCTCTGAGCTGGAAACGTCCTACCCTGGGCGTCAAGAACTAAACAGCACAATAAAAAAAAAAAGAACCTTCACTGCGATTGTCTGATCTAAATTTATTTCATAACATGCAGAATTAATAAGATACCGGCTTTAAGGCAACCATGGCAACCGAATGCAGAAAAGCTTGTCCCGGCAAATAGATGAATTCATAAATAACCCTGAAGTGCTGATATCAACAGTCGCGGGACCCTGCAGCAATGTTAATGGAGTGCCTCGCCCCTGTGCCTGCGTCCAGCCAGGGCTGGGCAGCATGCCCCCATCCCGGGGGGATGGTTCCCCAGCTGTTACCATGAGCTGGCAGGAGGGGCTGAGGATTCCGTGGCTGGTCAAATGTAGGGGGCCTTTGTGGAGCTCTGGCTCCCTGGGGGACCCTGTCTGCAGATAAGTGGCCCTGGGGCGGGGCGGGGGGCACAGGTGAGCCACGCTGTCTCCCCATGGCTCTGACAGCCAGCTGGTGCGGCCTCCGGTCCTGCCCCCAGGGCAGCAGTCGACGCAAGGGAGAAAGCATTTGTTCATCCATGGAATCATTCATGCACGCGACAAAAGAAAATGGGTACAGCAGCAAGCGAGGCCAGCCAGGCAGGTGCGCCAGGGGGCGCCACTGGACACACAAGTGGACTGCCCACCTCGGAGCAGCCTACTTGGCACTGCGTGACCCCTGCTGTAGGCTCTCCCACCTTGACTGAGAGCCAGCCGGGCACCTTGCCTCCCAGTGGCCTACAGTTCTCCCTGTCCTGGTTCTTCCATTTGGCTATTTACAACCAAACAGCTCAGGATGGCCACGATTCAGCCCCACGGAGGGGCCACTGCGCTGCCCAGCTGGCCAGCTGAAGGACGTGACTACGCCTTGCTTCCCGGGAGTGGGTCCTCTGCGTGGAGGCTGGTGCTGCCTCCGGGACCTGCGTGCCGAGGTCAGTGGTCAGTCTCTGCCTGGCTGGCCCGTCCTGAGGGCACGCGTTCCTTCATTCCTGAAGCCACTTCTCGTCATCCCAAGTGTGCGAATCCTGGACCTGGCCTGGCCAGACTCCCTAGAGAGACTCCAGAAGGAAAGGAGAAAGCCGGGGATCAGCCCGGGTAAGGGGAGGGCTGAGCAGGAGGAGCACAGGGAACTTTACGGCAGCGAAACTGTTCCGTGTGATGCTCCAGTGGTGGATGCAGGACATCATACTGGTCCAAGCCCTTAGAACGCACGACTCTGAGAGTGGACCCTACGACACTGCGGACTTTGGGTGATGCTGACTGTCAACACGGGCTCGTCAACTGTGATCAATGGACGGCTCCGGTGGGAGATAACAGGGGAGGGTGCACACGTGGTTGGGGGGCATGCGGGCCATCTCTGTACCTCCCTTTCAATGTTTGCCGTGAGCCTGTAACTGCTCTAAAATGATGGTCCACATATACACACCTAAAGTGACCTCATCAGGGCTCACTGTCATTTTTAACTGAAGTGCTTCTGCAGAACTATTTATGAGAAGCCTTTCTTAGCTCAGCCGGAGGTCGCCCCAGACCTAATGAGCTATCCTTGTCAGGCGCGCAGGTCTGCAGGTCTCCCTTGTACCTGGAAGACTCCTCTGCCCAAGAGACGTGTGTCTCAAACCCGAGGAGCTTTCCAGACACGGTGGGCAGAGGTGGGGCTGCCTGGGGTGGGGGCAGACCCAGGCTATGCCCCAAACTCTCTGGGAGAGGGGAGCGGGAGTCACTTAACCAGAGCTGGGACACCACCCACCAGATACCTGGGCGGGGAAATCTGTGGTTCACTCCTGCAAGGCTGATGGCCCCCACCCCCCAACATTCTCAGCAGCCTTACAGGGTTCCCCGCCTCCAGGGTCCAGACCAGCGTGGGAGCAGCCCCATTCGCCTCCTTTAATAGGGGGGCTCATAATGCCCATCCCTTCGAGGTGGGGGCGCCTCCACCCTGGCAAGAGGGGACTAGTTTATCAACCTCCTGGAGCCAGGACCCCAGCCCCGCCTTACCCGTCCTGGACCTGTGCAGTCAGGCTTCTTCCCCCGTCCTTTCTCTGCGTGTGCGTGTCTGTCTGTCTGTCTCTTCTCTCTACACAAAAGCCCAGGCCTCTGTTGAGAGGCATCCCCCATCAGGGGTGTCCCTGTCCCAACCCCCCACGCCCCACCTGATGACGGCTCATCCTGTTTCAGGAGGAAGGCCGCTGGGGGTGGGAGGCTCTCAGCGCTGAAGGTTGGGCTGCGGAGCGAGCCCGCCCACCCCCATCCCAGCGGATCCGGAGAACCAGGTGTCCCAGGAGCCGGTGGAAAGGGAGAGGCCGCCCCCTAGCGCCGCCGGAGGAGCGCGGTTCTCGGCGGGAGGGAGACACGCCTCTCCACCTCCCCCACCGAGGGAGGTCCAGGGAGGTCTCTCGGCCGGTCCGCAGGGCGGGTGGGGACCCTGGAGTGGGCGGGTCAGGACGCATAGCCCTCCTCTTGGCGCTGCCTCCGCCCCCCTCCTCCGAGTGCCCCCACTTGCCCTGGTCCCGGGGTCCCCATGTACAGGGGGATACGAGTTCTTCCTGGGATCAGCGCTCTGTTCACCGCCCCCTCAAAAAAAAGCCTGGGCTCCTGGTGCGGCTGCACCCGACTCGCAGCAGCACACCCCTCCTCTTGCTGACGCCCCAGGGCCCGGGAAAGAGACCGGCGACGGGGAGCGCAGGCGACGCCCGGCGCCGGGATGCTCCAGCGTGCCTCCGGGTGCGCGGGGTACGCAGCGGGGCCCCGGCGCCCTGCGCGGTCAGCGGTGGTGGGCAAGGGTGCCCGGCGTGCTCCGGTCGCCCGGCGCCCGCGCTGCCTCGGGGAGACCTCTGCCGCCGCCCGAGCGCGCATCCCGGCCCGGGGGCGCTCCCTGCCGGCCGCCGCGCGCACCAGCCAGGCTGAGCCCGGGCAGCAGAGCTGCGGTCGCCTCTGTCCCCCCACCCCCGGGGCAGGCCAGGCCTCCTGTGCGGCGGCTCCATCACCCACGCCCTCGGGGCTGAGCTGCCTCACTGCGCAGGCGCGGAGGTGCGCACCTGCTCCTTTGAGACGCTCACCTGTCCTTGTTCTTACCGGCAGGAGGGTGAGTGTTTGGCAGTATGTTTTCTTTCTCTGCCGGTTATAAAACGATGGTGGACCTCGGTTCACACACTCTTAGGTCGGTGACAGTGGGTCGCTGCCCTGTAATGAGAGTTGATGCTATGATTGTCTCTATTAAATGAAGGGAACCAGCGCCGGGACCATCAGCCCGTAAGGGAAAGGGCCCTTGCCCTTAACTCCTGGGAGCGGGCAGGGAGGGCTGCGGGAGGCTGTCCCTTCAGACCCAGACCATGGGAGAGGGGAGCCCCGCTGAGCATGCCACGCAGCATCGACACACAAGGTGAGTGCACAGGAGCCAGTTTGTGGCCGCCTTCAGGACACGCTCGATCCAGCCGCCTGCGTCCTGGGCCTGAGACCCTGAGCATTCTCAGGCAGCACGGCTCTCAGGGCCCTTGGACGGGGGGTGGAGGTGATGGAGGGAGGTGCCCTGGTCCGCCTCAGTGTCAGCCGGGCACTGATAAGAGCTGATGCTTGCGTGGCCTGCCCCCACCCCCGACGGAGGAGGGTGCTCCTTGGGTGCTGAGACCTCAGAGATGCAGCCAGGACAGGAAGGCCCCGAGGGCGCTCTGGACCCGCCAGTGCTTGGTGAATGGGCTCAGGAGCATCCCTTCATGGGGGACACTGACCCTGGGACCCAGGAGCAGTTTCTGGGTGGCGGGGGATGGGGGTGGGGAGGGGGGCACACAGCTTTTGTTGTTCTTCCCGGAGGGTCAACAGGCCAGTCCCTAGGACCCTTTTACTGCTCGCAGCGCCTCCATGCTGGAATCTCAGAGTCCAGGAGCCTTGCATCTCCACAGAGCGGGGACCCCACTAGGAACCTGGCCAGGGGAGCGCCACCCAGGCTGGGGCTGCTGTCTCTGCCAGGCAGGAAGCTGGATGGGGCCGGGATCCCCCACACAGGCCTGCCTCCAGAGGCACGTATTGATGGAAGCTTCTGTCCCTCCCCAGGTTCATTTTAGTTTATTTCCTTGCGCTAAACTCTCAAACCCCAGCAGGGCTGGAAGGTCTAGGACCCTTAAACAGGCTGGAGAGCTTCTAGAGGCGCAGAAAGAAGCTCAGAGTCCCAGTGGAGGCAGTGGCAGGAGTTCGCTGGAAACATCTGGAAGGATATCTGGTGTGATGGGGAGGGACAGGTCAGTTTCAAAGGCATTAATCCGGCAGGGATGCATGCACACCTTAGTGGACATGTGCACAAGGCCACCCACTCGGCCTGTGTGAGGGCTGAGGTCTGGGGTCTTGTGTGAGGGCTGGGACATCAGGCCCGAAGCCCACCATCCACACAGGGACAGCACTCTTCCAGTGCCTCTTATGCAAACTCAAAAGCACCTAGGAATATATGTTTTTAATGCCCTCTCTTTTTCTTTTCCTTTTTATTGTGATAAAATATACACAACCCAGGAGAATTTCCTGTCAGTCAGGTGGTTCGGACTCTGAGCTTCCACCGCAGGGGGAGCGGGTTCAGTCCCTCGTTGGGCAACTAAGATCCCATGTGCCCAAAAAATCCCCAAGGAAACCAGGACAAGGACATCCATCGTATAACATAGTTATTAACTGAAAAAAACCTAGATCCATATGGGATAAGTTAAATTATCAAAAATACATAACACAAACCTTATGATCTTAACCATTTTTTTAAATGCACGGTTCAATGGCACTAAGTCCATTTTCATTGTTGTACCACCATCACCACCATCCATTTCCAGAACTTTCTCAAACTGACACTCTGTCCCTGTTAAAGTCTCACGCCCCCTCCCTTCCCCAGCCCTGGCCCCACCATCTACTTCCGGTCTCTGTAGGGTTTGACCCCTTGTGTGCGTGCCTGTGTGCTACGTCAGTTCAGTCATGTCAGACTCTTTGTGACCCCATGGACTGTAGCCCACCAGGCTCCTTGGTCCATGGGACTCTCCAGGCAAGAATATTGGAGTGGGTTGCCATGCCCTCCTCCAGGAGATCTTTCCAACTCAGGGATCAAGCCCCAGTGTCCTGTCTCCTGCATTGGCAGGCCGATTCTTCACCACCTTGCCCTCCCACGAGTGGGACCACACAGTCCTTGTCTGCCATGCTGACTCATTCCACTGAGCACAGTGTTCTCCAGGGCCCCCGTCTTTTGCTGAGTGAGTTCGGTGCCCTATGGGCGGACCATCCAGGAAGCATGCTGTTCTTTGACCTCAGTGGCCCTCAGTGAATTTGCTGAGACCATCCTGAGCTCAGACACTGTGTTCCAAATAAGTGTCCCCCTCTGCCGTGTCTCAGACCACCACCCTTTGTGCTTCTACAGAAGCCCACTCCGCTGAAGCCCCCAGGACAAGCAGCTTGCAGCTTTCCTCCGAGGCATGGACACTCGGGGGTTTGCAGTAAAGAATCTGGCTGAAATGCAGGAGACTCAGGTTCCATCCGTGGGTGGGAAAGACCCCCTGGAGAAGGTAATGGCACCTCCCTCCAGTATTCTCGCCTGGGAAATCCCACGGACAGAGGAGCCTGGTGGGCTTCAGTCCAGCGAATCGCAGAGTCGGACACTACTGACTAAATAACAGCAAACATGACCCCATTCCCAGGAGCCTGCGCCTGTATCGGCAAGAGCAGGTGAGGGCTGGCAAAGGCAGAGCCTCAGGTGGGGAGCCCCGCCACCAGCCCAGAGCCTCGCCCCTCACTCTTCTGTGGCTACAGAGACAGCAGGGGTCCAGCCACAACAATTGTCAGGGGCCCTAAGAAGTTGGCCAGCATCCTCACTCCATCCCAAGGGAAGAGAAATGGATGTGCACCCAGCTTTATGTGCCAGGGTGTCCATCACAGAACTGTGCACGATACCAAAACACTGGGGTCAGTTCCTGTGTCCGGTCAGAGAGGAATGATGAGGTAAGTGACAGGACGTCGTGTGCTGGGATACACGGGGCCCCAGATCTATGAAGAGTGGCCGCTGTCGTGGAAAATGTTCCTTATGAAAGGCCAAGTGGGAGGGTTGTGCAGTCACTCAGTCGTGTCTGACTCTTTGCAGCCCCCATGGACAGCAGCATGCCAAGCTTCCTTGTCCTTCATCATCTCCCAGAGTTGGTGATGCCATCCAGCCATCTCATCCTCTGTCGTTCCCTTCTCCTCCTGCCTTCAATCTTTTCCAGCATCGGGGTCTTCTTTTAAGGAGTCAGCTCTTCGCATCAGGTGGCCAAAGTATTGGAGCTTCAGCTTCAGCCTCAGTCCTGCCAATTCAAATTCACTTGATTTCCTTTAGGATGGACTGGTAGCAGGACGCAAACCCAGGTGCCCAACAGAGTCCCACTTCTGAAAAATAAAATACTAGAGCCCTTTGCCAGTGGAAAGCAGGCGCCAAGGAACACAGTGTGTCCTCCTGTGTCCCAGGGCAGAGCAAGGCTGGTCCCCAAGGGACCAAACAGGGCAGCCGGGGAAGCAGGGAAGACAGAGAGTGTGCTGATGGTTAAGAGAGGCCCTCTGCCAAAACGTGGGGCTCTGGGGTGGGGTGGGGGTCCCGAGGTGGGGTCCCGAGGTCGGGGCATCAGTCAGGAGCTCAGACTGGAGCCCTGAGTGGCCCACGCACCCCTGTTCAGACTGTTCAGACTGAAGGCCTGAGTGGCCCACGCACCCCTGTTCAGACTGTTCAGACTGGAGCCCTGAGTGGCCACGCACCCTGTTCAGCCCCACAGGTGCACACCAGCCTCCCTCTCTCTGTGTTTCTGGGCTTTCCTTTCTCATCTGCTAGAATTACACAAGAAGCAGGTGTGGTTCTGGTTGAAACAGACTCACCAGATTTTACAAGAAAGAAACAAAGACCCTCCACAAAGACACGGTCCTCCCTTAAAGCATAAAGCTTTGTGGAGGTCTCCTTGGTGACTTCTCCAGTCTGGATGGTCTCGTTGAATGAGACAGTCTCCGGCAGGTACCAAGAGAAATGGGCACACAGCTCCGTCAGACGGGAAGCAGAGTGATGGGGAGACGAGACTGCCCGGGTCCGCACCGCACAGCGCGCTTGGCGAGCTCAGCTCCGTGCCTGCCTTGGGTCAGGCCTCGGGCAGAGGACACCTCCTCCCCCTTCAGGCCTTGGCCCAGGGCACGGGTCCACCCCCACCTGACGGCCTGCCACCACCCTCCCCCATGAAACGGGTAAAACACAGTTTAATTAAAAAACCTTCATTTAATCAAGAATCAAAGGGAGGAATGGGCAGACCCTGAGAGAACCATCCCCAGTCCATCCCACTTCCCTTTGTTCTAGAAAAGACCAAGAAGGAGCCGGCATCCACACCGATGACGTGAGCGCCAGGGCTTCTGGAGCCAGGCCAGACCAGAGTGGGTGTGGTTCCTGGTGGTGACTTCCAGGCCTGGCCATCCAGGTGACACGCGCGAAGGCCACCACCGCAGCTCCAGGGCAGCAGCTAACGGGGACGTGAGCAGAGGGCCTGGCTGACGGGCTCGGCCGCCAAGATGGGAATGGGAAAGGCCGCCCAGGGGAGAGGCGGGCCTTGACCTCCCAGTCCTGTCCAGGCTGGCTCTGCCCTGCTCCCCGGGGCGTGCCCGCACAGCCATCCATCATTTCTGGGCTTCCAGATTATTCTGGAGCTGATTAAATTAGCAAATGCAATCACAATCTGAAGCAAGTTAATTGAGAGAATTTATTTGGGCCTGACAGTTTTATGCATGTTTGATGAAGTATTATAAGGTTTATTTTTGATTTTGCATAATTTACCTTTAAATCCTGCACTGGGGGGCCCATCAACCATTAACGACCAAAATAAACCTCTTTTAAGATGCATCTATTTATGATTTATTTCTGAATGCAATATCCTCCAGATTTTTCTGGTGCTGTTGCCCAACCGGCAAATATGTTAAAAGTAACATTTTGAGCTGTTGCGTTCACCCTATAAATCTTCTGGAATGTATACAATTCATTAAAAGTTTTGAACGAAGTACAAGTTAGCATTTATATTGCAACAAGTGACATATAAATGCCTGTGTTTGTCTTCCAGGCCCGCCATAAAACATATCCACCCCGCCGGGGCTCCTCCGAGCCAGACAAATCGCCCACGCTCTGGGGGATGATAACTCTGCCACCAATCTTCCCTCCTGTCAGCACAAAACTGTTCAATCAACAGGAGTGTGAGCTGTGTCTTTTGTGAAATTAGCACAGGAGGAAATACAACCTGAGCCGGGGACGGGGCCATGGGTGCAGGAAGGGGCCAAACCACTGTGAGCGATGACCTTGAACACACACCTTCCCTGCCGGCTTCTCGGCCTGAGTCTGGGTCTTAGGAGGGCACGTCCATGAGACGGCAGGCATGCTGCCCAGGAGGAAACCAAGGCCACCAAGACGCCGGGCTGTGTGGTCTCCTCCTTCCCACGGTGAAAGGCTGAGTCTCAGTCTGGGAGCTCAGACCCTGGCAGCTCCACGTGGACTCTGGACCCTGAGGTCCTCACTCACAGCCACTGGGGATGAGACCTCCAGCTCACAGGTGGAGGCTGGACACCTAGGGAGGTTACGTAGATTAGCCCACCCACCGAGGAGCCTGGGGGAGGTGGGCGGGGGCGCTGGACACACTTCTGAAATCAGGACAAGACTGTTAGCGATAAACTATAATCCAGGCGCCGGTTCAGCCCGTCCCCCTCGCCACCCCCAAGCCTGTAGCCAGTGTCCAGCTCGATCTGCTTTCCCTCCAATGCCCCTTACCCCTGCACCAGGCACCCAGGAGGGCCGGAATGGAGCCGGGCAAGCTGATGCCCATGGATGTCACTGGGCGATGCCAGGCTGAGGCCACTCCCCCCCACCTGTATCCCCAGTTTTGGATGCCCAGTACAGGGCAGGCACTTCATCAACAAAACAACCAACCAACCAACGCAAGCAGCACTGGGCCTGTGGTGGGCTAGACACTGGGGCTACAGGGGGTGGGATGGGGGGGTGGGCATGGGAAGCCTCCCTGCCAGGCACCACCATGCTGAGACCGAGTGGCCAGCTCGTGCCAGCCTTGGACTTAGAAGAATGGAGGACAGCCAGCTGGTGGGGGAGTCAGGAGGAGGGGAGGCCGAGGCGGGAGGGGGGCCCTGCACCTCTCCCCAACTGCCTCGGAGACGCAAGCCAGTGGCACAGAGGACTCTGCCCAGTTAGAAACTGGGGGACCAGAGCCGAAGCAGGCAGGATGGGGCTGCAGCAGCTCACGATGACGCCGCGCTGCCCTCTGTAAATGCCGTCCACTGGGTCTGTGGTGTCCCTGGTGGCTCAGTGGTGAAAAAATCTGCCTGCCAATGCAGGAGATGCAGGTTCAATCCCTAGGTCGTGAAGATCCCCTGGAGAAGGGAATGGCAACCCCTTGTATTCTTGCCTGGAGAATCCCATGGACAGAGGAGCCTGGTGGGCTACAGTCCATGGGGTCGCAAAGAGTCACACGTGACTGAGCGCACACGCCTGCACACACAAGTCTGTGGTGACCTCTGGGGGCTCAGCCGGCCCTCGTGACACACTGGCCAGAGTCCACCTGGAGGAGAGGGGTGTCCTTTCCGGGGTCACGGGGGTTAAGGAGGAGTCACATCAGGGATGAGAGAGGCCGCGCAGATAGGCTGGGATTCCATAACTAAGGACCAGCAAGGGAGTGAGACCAGTGCCAATCAACAGTAATGTCTGCAGGGAATCTGGAGGAGACGGGCCAGTACGCGTGCCACGTATTAGCCACGGGTGGTATGAGTGGTGGGTTCATCCCAGGTTTGGGAGTCAGGCCTGACTTGAACAAAAAAAGTCTCTTTCCTCATCTGTAAAAGTGGAGGCAAGACAACTTCCCTTGAAGGCGGTGATGAGGATTTGAAATGACACGTTCGCTCAAACCACTGGGGGATGTGAGCAACCTCCCCACCCTGGTGTGGTAAAACAGTACCCGTTTCGTTGCGCTCACAGGGCCCAGACAGGGCTTCCCTGCTCTGCGCCACCTGGGGGCTCAGCCGGGCAGTCTCAAGCGGACGAGTGACCCAGAAGGCTGGGGTCAAAATCCCCCAGAGAGTCACCCACTCACGGGTCTGATGCCTGCGCAGGGATGCCCCAAGGCTGAGCTTGGCGGGGCCGCCTGTGATGGGCTGGCCTGGTGCCCCACATGGGCCTGCGTCTCAGGGCACCATGACTGGGGCTTCCAAGAGCGTCCCCGAGGCTGAGGACGAGGCTGCACAGCCTGGAATCACACAGTGTCACTTGGCCTCAGGATCTGGTCACTAAGGCAGCCCAGAGCCGAGGGGAGGGAATTCGTCGACTCCAACTCTTTTTTTTGGTGGTGGTGGTTTTTAGTTTTACTCCCTTGAGCACAAAATCATTTTCACACATTCTTTTTTTTCTAACTATCCTTTTTTAAAATATTCTTTTCCATGATGATTTATCATCGGATACTGACTACAGTTCCCTGTTTTGTACAGGAGGACCTTACTGTCTAGCCACTCTCTATAGGAGCTTCCATCTGCTGACCCCAACCCCCTCCTCCAGCCCTCTCCCAACGCCCTCCCCCGGGCAACCGCCAGTCTGTTCCCTGCGCTCCTGAGTCTGCTTCTGTTTCACAGACAGGTTCGTTTGTGTCGTATTTTAGATTCCACATCTTATGGTATTTGTCTTTCTCTGTCTGACCTTTGGGATGATCATCTCGAGGTCCGTCCATGTTGCTGCACATGGCACGTCACTCTTTTTTGTGACCGAGTATGTACACACCACGTGTTCTGTATCCATTCCTCTGTCGATGGACATTCAGTTGACTCATGTCCTGGCTATTGTGAGTAGTGCTGCCATGAACATTGGCATGCAGGTATCTTTCTGAATTAGAGTTTTGTCCGCCCATATGTCCAGGAGTGGCGCTCCTGGGTCATATGGTGGTCCGTCTCTTGATGGCGAGGTGACTGTAGGACTGCTCACGAGGACTCGGCAATCGCTGAAGGCTACGCTGTTGGGGCCCTCGTGAGGATTAAACCCACCGTCCCGGGGTGGGAGGTCACACCAGCCCTGCCTGAGGACTGGACAGTTAGAACATGACTGCAGAGAGGTCAGTCCCTCCCCACACCCAAACCTGCAGGGCAGCCTGATATCAGGGGTCACTCAGCCTCTACTGTCCTGGGTGGCAAAGAGTCATTCCATGTATGGCCCCTGGAGTGACTGGATCCCTGCTCCCCAGTGAGCACAGGGACAGTGGAGGGTGGGGGTGGCTAAGACCGTCCCAACCTGGCGGTCTGCCCGTTTACCATTCTCTGTGAGCCGTGTGACAAACGCTTGTTTAAAGCAGAGGCGAACTAGGTTTTTGCAAAGGCAGAGAGTGGAGGGTAGGCCAACGGGCCTCTGCGGCACAAGGCTACTCAGCTCCACCATAGCTCCACAGACAACTGGGAGCTGCTGGGACTCGGCCCTGGTTTACAGCCCAAAGCCCCGATGGACTCAGGCCCTTCTCGGACCCTTCACTCGGTCTCAGGCCTGGCTCTGTGACACCTCGTGCACTGTTCCAGCAGGTGGCGCCCGGCCACCGCCCACATCACAGATGTCCTCCTGACGTGGGGGCGGGGGAGCGGGGTGCCTGAGAGGATAGCAACATGAGGGAGCCCCCGCTGGCCGGATCCCCCTACCCCGCCAGGGGCAGCCTGCGAAAACCCACAGCACACGTCGGGGGTCTCCCCCGGCCCTGTCACTGAGCTGGCCCTGAGGACACAGCCTCATCTTCATCCTCGTGGCTTGACCTGGCGGTGGTCAGGCTGCAGATACGGCAGCTTCCAGCCCGTCTACTGAATGAATTAACAACAGAACGTAGCAGAGCGTGTGGTCAGGAGAAGTGCAGTTTGTGAAGCTTCTGGAGTTGTTTAATCGTGTGAGTGTGTGGACTAGATCATGACGTAGAGAGACATCTATCTTATCGTGTGGCCTGTGGTAAGGAAACTGAGCCAGTGGGAGAGGCCGATCCGTCAACGGATCTTTGAGCTTCTGAGGTGGAGAAAGGGTATGGTTGAGATTAGTCAGAACCACTAATTCCCACCAGGGGGAGGGGGTGGCCAGGGAAGGGGTGGCACACAGTTGGAGGCGGTCTCCCAGAGGTGGGGATAGTGACTGGGGTTTTAAAGGGTGAATAGGAGCTCATGGGGTGGAGGACAGGCAGAGGGACAGAAAAAGCTAGTGTGAAGGGACAAGGACAGGAGCAATGGGGCCTCCTCACAGGGTTGAGGAGGGGGCCTGGATAGGGCGTCTCCAAGGGACAGGGCTGGACCCAGGTCTGAGGAAGAAAACTAGCACCCTGGGTTAGGGTACAAAGCAGGGATCAACTGCAGAGGCCCAGCCACAGAGAAGACGCAGTTTAAGAATCCCTTCTTTTCTCCCATCCTCTCCTGCTGCCCCCTGACCTGATCTGGGCCCCTTCCTCCCCTTTCCACCATGACCAGCTCAGACTCTCCTCACCAGCAGAGCGGCAGCTGAAGGGACAGAACCACCATGCATGTCCCCAGGCACCATGCTCCACCCCTAGGACAGGGCGGGGTGAGGGCTGGCTGGGGTCAGGACGTGCACGCCTGGTGAAGGTGCTGGCAGGTAGGGGCTCCAGCCCTGGAGGGTCAGCCAAGAGCAGGTCAACACCCAACTGTCTTCTGTAAAGGATGCCTGAGGACCTGGCCTCTAGGAGAGCAACCGGTGGCAAAAACAACGACCAAGACCAGGACCCCAGGCACTGGGGGTGCAACCAGCTTCTTCCACGTGTGGAAACGGATTCTCCACACCCGACAGAACTCAGGTAGGTGGAACTTGCCAACTACATCCAAGGAGCGTTGTTTCCCCTACCCTGACCTCGACCGGATCAAAACACTTATAAACACGTCTACACCGACATCCTCTCTCTCCCAGGGTCCCTACATGGGACCTTGACATCTGTGGGTGGTGTCAACCAGTCCGTCCTTACTCCCTACATTTGGGGACCTTGGGTGATGTCCCCAGTCCGCTCCGGACTCGCCGGACGGCAAACACGCAGGGCCGGGACCGACACCAGCAACACCACGACCGAGGGCTCGTTACAAACCGCAAGACCGTCACTGACCCAAGGGCGCGCGCCTGCGCACTGCCCACAGCCTGGGGCACAGAGGCGCATGCGCAGAGGAGCTGCCGGGGGCAGGTAGGGGGCACCGATGCGCAGATCCCCTATCTGCGCCTGCGCAGGACGGGCCGAGGCGCAGACCGGGTACCTGGGGCGGTGTTGTCCGGGGGTACGTCACGGGCCGCGCGTCGGGCGCGTACGCACGCACGCACGCACTTACGCTCAGGGGGCAAGCGCCGAGTTCCGGGCGCTCGGGGTCGACGCCGAAAAGGGGGAAGGGAGGCGCTGTCCGTTTCGGCGCGGGCGGAGCGGGGCGGGGGTGGGGGCGGTGTGAGGAAAGTCCTACGGTGGCCGCAGAGGGACGGCGCTACGGCTCCCACGCTGGGCCAAACGCCGCCGGCCGCCGGGCGCGGGAGCCCCTGTCCCTTCGGGGCGGCCCCGGGCCGGGACGCTTGAGGGTCCGGGCCGCGCCGTCGGCACCATGCGGCCGCCCTGCTCCTGGAGCCCCGAGGGACAGGGGGGCTCGCGGCTCGGGACGCCGGCGCGGAGAGGGCACCCGGTGAGCAGGCGGGGGTGCCCGGGCGGGGCGGGGCGGGGGCGGCTCCCAGGGGTGCCACGGGTCGGCCCTGCCTCTGGGGGTCGAGGGCCTAGCACCGAGCGGGCGGGGGTTGGGGAGACGCGTGGGTGTAGCCCCGGCCCCCCCACCTGGAAGCCCGTGGCGCAGACCCGTTGCCCGCGGGCAGATGGGCAACGGGAGGATAGCTAGCAGCCCGTACCCGGCTGCGACCCCGCAGGAGCACCGACGTCTAAGTGCCATCAGATGCTGTCAGACCTGGTTCTGGCCGCAGCCTGCGGGCAGGGCTGGGCCTGTGAGCAGGGGAGGGTGGACGCGCCCGGCCTCCCCTTTCCTCCCGCTCTGGCCAGAGCAGCACGTGGGCGGCCGGAGAGGGAGCTAGCTAGCACCAGCCCCTCTGCAGGCTGCACGCCACGTGACGGGAGGCCGATGCCCTAGGCAGCGCCTCCCCAGGGCCTGTCGTCAACTTTGCCGCTCTGATTTTACGCATCCTGTACTTCCAGTTCTGTGTTTTCTATCCACGACCCAGGCACAGCTATAAACGGCAGTTGCTAGGCAAAGCCAGAGAGCCACTTGCTATTTTCTCCTCTCTGGTGGTCCAGTCCCATGACCTGCGATGACACCACTGGCCAGCCCTGGGCTGCCATCTCCTCCTCTGCCAGGCATGGGCAGCCTTTGCCCAGTAATGCTTGCTTCCTACAGCACCCCTGGGAGCCCAGTGCTGCTGGCATCCCCATGGTGCAGAGCAGGAATGGTCTCAGAGGGTGAAGTGACCTGCCCAAGGTTACCCTCCTAGTGAAGGACAGCACCGGGGTTCAGGCGCCGCGGAGGGAGCCCAGAGCCTGCGCCAGCTGCCTGATCCCCAGCACTTGGCCTGTCAAGTTGCTAAAGAGAGTGACCCAGTCAGCTCAGTGGGCACCCTCTCCCTCTTCCTGCCCTGTGCTGGTTGCCACCCAGGGGCTTATTCTTCCTGGATAAAGCAGCCACAGAAGTGCAGGCAGCCTTGGGCATCCCAGTTAAAAGCCAGACGCTGAGTCCACTGCAGGGGACTCGCCTAGCCTTTGGGGAGGGGGAGGCCCTTTCTCTCCTTTTAGCATTGACCGCACTGGGGTGGGGGGGTGGGGGGGTGGGGGGGTGGGGGGGGCGGGTGTCTGCGCCCTCTGTCTTGACCCTTCTTCCTGGTGTCACTGGTGGAATTTTGGTTCCCACGTGATTGTGGGTCCCTTCGGAGTGCCCTCAGCCTTTTGAAAATGATAATTTAGTGGCTCTCCAGTCCCAGACTCTGTCTCCCGGCAGCCCTGGCTGTGTCCTGGCTGACCCGGCTCCTCTTCGTGTCCCTCTCCCTGCAGACCCCCGCCTCCCCCGGTGCTCAGCCTCGGCCACCCAGGCCCAGGCGCCCACGACGCCTATGCTGACCGCCGCCGGGACTCCGCCACCGCCTCGAGCTAGCGCCGCCGCCGCCCGGACCCGATGCCGGTCATGCCCATCCCCCGGCGGGTGCGCTCCTTCCACGGCCCGCACACCACCTGCTTGCACGCCGCCTGTGGCCCGGCGCGCGCCTCCCGCCCGGCCCGCACCAAGTACAACAACTTCGACGTGTACGTCCGGGCGCGCTGGCTCTACGGCTTCATCCGCTTCCTGCTGTACTTCAGCTGCAGCCTCTTCACGGCCGCGCTGTGGGGCGCGCTGGCCGCCCTCTTCTGCCTGCAGTACCTGGGCGTCCGCGTCCTGCTGCGCTTCCAGCTCAAGCTGTCGGCGCTGCTGCTGCTGCTGGGCCGCCGGCGCGTGGACTTCCGCCTCCTCAACGAGCTGCTGGTCTACGGCATCCACGTGACCATGCTGCTGGTCGGGGGCCTGGGCTGGTGCTTCATGGTCTTCGTGGACATGTGAGGGTGCCGCGGGCTCCTCTCGGGGCGGCTGATGGCGACCTGGCTGTAGCTGCACCTGCGAGGGGTGCTCTTCTTGCCGGGATTGATCAGGGCCCCTTCTGCCCCGTCCCAGAGGAACGATCTCCCTGCGCGCTGGGGTCTCAGGCTCGGGACCGGAAAGAGCAGAGACTTCCTGTGAAGGGGACGCTGGCGGCCTCGCTCCTGCTGGTCTTTGCTTCAGCCCTTCTCTGTGTGCTTCCGGTGCAACACCCCCCGGGCCACCTGCTTGTGGTTCCGCCTGCACTTTCCCAGCAGTTCCAGAGGGGACCCATCGGTCCAGTCTGTACTTGGAGAGCCCGGGTCCCTGTCCCCTCTCCAGGACACCGGCATCGCCAGTGTTTGTGTGAGACCCCTGGGAAGGGTATGGTGCGCCGGTGCAGACCTGGAGGGTCTCTCCCAGCTGTCCTGTCCCCTCCTGTGCGCCCCCAGCCCCTGCGCCAGCCTTAGGGAAGCGTCGGGCTCCACCAGCTGACGCCCCGCACTGCCACCAAGCTCTTCACTCTGCCCTGGGCCACCAAGTCCTGGCTCAACCCATACACTGTCCTCCATATGTTACCCTGCGAGGTGTCCTGAGTCCCAGACTGGGCTTCCATGTCACCTGGGTTCACTTGGCAGGTTGCTAGATCAGGAGGGGGTGTGCTGGTTCCAGGGCACGCCTGTCTTCCTCCCAGGCAGGTTTGCTGAGCATGTCGGCCAGATGACATCATCTCTTCAAGTGTGACTTTCTGAGGCAGGCAACTCAGTGTATTTCTGGCTTTGGGGGCTGGTCGGGGTCGGGGTGGGGGGTTCAGCCTCTTCCCTGGAGGGAACGTCCAGAATTAAGATGTGTGTGTCAGGAGCAGATATCAGAGGTGGCCCGAGTGCTGCACGTTAAGAAACACCTCTTGGAGTCATGGGCACAGCAGATGGGACCGCCAAGTGAGTGACTCGGTGGCTCTTGTTCCTGCCTCAGCAGCTGTTGGAGCAGCTGGGAGTACAGAGCAAGAGTGAATGTGGGCCAGGGCGGTTCCGATTGCAGAGAGAACATACCGAGGGGCTAGAGTCTTGCCCTGCCCCTCCCCCGCCTCCATCAGATGAGGCCAGGGTGGCCTTGGGCCTCGTAGGCAAGCGAGGGGCACCCTGAATGATTCAGCTGGGACAACAGCCAGAGGCAGGGCTTAGGGCCTCAGAGGGGAGGGCAACAGGCAGGCTAATGCTGCTCCACCCCAAGCTGTCCCACAGCCCCAGGCACGGGCAGCGGCCCCTTCGGCCCGTCTGGCCAGGCTGCCTAGTGGCCAGAGCGGCTGTCAGGGCAGTTGTGTGCCGCTGGAAGAAAGACCCAAATCAGGTAAAGAAAGCAAAAAATAACTTGGCTGCAAGCCGTGTTTTTTTATTCGTAGTCAGCTTCTGTCAGGCGATTGTCCACTCAAGGTCAGCGGTGGGCTCCTTGGAGGGAGTGGGGAGCGAGTCTGTCCGAGTTACCTGGATGGCAGGCGAGGAGCCGATCCGCGTGGACCCCAATTCTCAGCGCTGCAGAGAATCTTTTGCACTAAATCATGCTGTTTCCTGAAAGCTTTGTTTTGTGTTAGTTGACTCCTGGTACTCTGAGGCCCCCCCCAGGTGGGCGTGTGCCTGTGGGGCTGGGGGTCGCAGTGGTGCGGACACGCTGCTCGGTTTCCTCAGTGCCTGTGAAATTCTTTATGAAATGAGCCACCTGCATTAAACTTATTTTTTTAACATGTTGATGGCGTGACTGTTTAAAGCTCAAAAGGCTTATACCTTTTTTAAGAGGATATAACAAGCCCGAAACACCACAGATGCTGGTTTTTTTTCATAAGTACAGTGGGAAACTTAAAAGCAGCCATTACCAAGCTGGAGAAGGAGTCACTGCGCTGGACTGCAGCGGGCCCTCCGTGCCCGGAGGCCAGGGGTTCCACCTCTGGCACTTGTCCTTGGGGCTTGGCGGGGGCGGCCGCGAGACTTGGTCAGTGCTGGGCGAGGAGGGCCTGGTGAGGGTCGTGAGGCTGAATTCAACAACTAAGTACGTACGGTCCTTGTAAGACAGGACATACCCTCTCGGGCCGGAATGGCCGTGCGCGTGCAGTGTGCACTGAGTTTCAGAGAAGACACCCGCAGGAGAGATACTGGCAGAAAACCCAAGTACAGTTCTTGTTTAGCCAAAAAGCAATTGGAAAAATGAGACACACGTTCTTATTTATCTTTATTGAGTGAAGGCTTCCCTGACTCCCGTGATGAGGAGGGTCACATCCTCTCCCGCAGCTGGGGTGGCCGGAAAGCGGCCCTGGAAGGAGAGCTGTGGGTCTGCAACAGGGCGGCCTTGCTGCCAACCCTGGAATTGTGTGGGGCTTGATGTATCAGTGGAAACCAAGCCGAGTCCTCTCGGGGTTTAGCTGCTTCTGATGGCAGAGTTGGTAGACTCTTCACAGAAGCCTTGGTCCTCGAGACATGCTGGAGGACCCTCGGGAGGTGAGGTTTGTTGGCTACAGCCTGGCCAAGGCTCGGGTGGGGCGATGCTCTCCGGCCAGGAGGGAGACCCCTCTTGGGCGTGCCAGCTTCAAGGGGAGCCAGTGCCAGCGGGCAGCACCATCCCAGGTTCGTCCTTACCACGCCCGAGCCTCAGGGAGGCCCACCTTCCGTGGCTCCCACAGGCCGCTAGGCCTGGCCTCCCTACCCGCTTTCTGGGTGAGTTAGTGTGTTGGTGGTGGAGACGGTGGGCCTTGATTGTGGGACTCAGGGAGGCCTGAGGGGGGCAGGCAGGCACAGTGACCACGAAGAAGGAAGCTGGCCAGGGGAGGGGAGGAGCAGTGCCCGAGGGCGAGCTGGGGGGGGTTGGGGGCTGGGGGCAAGGCCTGGGAGGCGGCAGCGGTCAGCACCCAAGCGTGGGAGACTCGGGGCACCGGGGGCCTGTGGCCTGCGAAGAGAGGACAGTCAGATTCGGGGGCAGTGATCTCTGGGCAGGGAGGGCAGCAGGTCAAGGCTGGGGCAGAAGCCTGGAGAGGCACTCCCCTGGAACACAGAGCAGGGCCCGAGGGCTGGGTGGTGGCCTCCCTGGCCAGGCACTGGGGCTCTTTTGGCCGGCCACCCATGGAGCCCTCCCTCTGGGGAGTACCCCTGGCCCGCAGGGTGGGAGGGGCTGCCCGTGGGAAGTGAGGCAACCGTGGGAGAGGGGTCATGGCAAGAAGGGAATTTCTAGAAACCAGAGGTTTATCTGAGGAAGTCAGCCCCCGGGGCAAGGGGGTGGACTAAGCGTCCTCAGAGATACCCTCTTGGCTCCAGAGTCGCTTCTGCTGGCCCTGGGAGGGAGACCACACTCAGACCGCCGTGTCCTCCCACCACCCTGACCTCCTGAGTGCACAGCCTGGGGGAGGGACACAGCCCCCGCCGGGAGGATGGCCGGGGCAGGCAGCCGCCCCCCCACCCCGCCCCCCTGCTCTGGGGGAGCGTGCCCCCCACTGCGGCGGAGGAAGGGCGGTCCACTGGGACGCCCGCGGGTATTGACGTCTGCTGACCTTGAGAGTCCCTGTCCCCTCCGGCGCCTGATTGGCAGAGGGAGGCCGGCTCGGTGCTGACTCAGCGCTTCCTTCCCTCCGCTCAGGCTGGTCGGTCCTCTCCCTTCTCCCTTTTTGGTGTTGTTTGGAAAGGGCCTGTCTTCCGGGAAGGCCCTTCCTCTCATTCCCACCCCACCCCACCCGCCCCCGCCGCCCCTCCAGGCCTGGCTCCTGCAGGAGCCACTTTCCAGAAAATCTCCAGCCATCTGACAGCTCCCCCCAAAATGGGAGCTGCGCCCCCTCCACCCCCAACCTCACCAGCATCCCTGCCCGGGTGGGGACGGGACCACGCGGGGGCAGCTGACTCAGCGCCCGTGGGCCTGCCCCTCCCCCAGCCCCGCCGGGCAGCATGCCCAGGCAGGCTGGCAGCTGTGTCACACGGGGCCTCCGGCAGGCTTGCTGTGGCTCTCGCTGTGTGGCCCGCACTGCGCCTGAGGGGGTGGCAGACGGATGCCGGGAGGGCCTGAGCGGGCAGGCTGCCAGGCGCCCCCAGTCCAGGCACGTCCACGGCCTGAGGCAGAAGAGGAGGGTGCTCAGGCACCGCCGCCCCGGCCCCAGAGTCAGTTCGTCCTCCTAAGCCAAGAGATGGCGAGTGCACCACCCTGGCCACAGGCAAGCTCACAGGAGCCCTGGTTGGGCAGAGCTCTCCCGCCCCGGCTGGTCCAACTGTGGGCACCTGCCACCCTGGCCCTTGTGACCTAGAGCCGTGGGGCAGGCACAAGCTGAAAGGGGCGGGTACTGCCACCCGTGGGGACTGGCCCCGGGCCAGAGTGGGGCAGGACTTAAGCCAGGACCCCCAAGGGCCCAGAGTGCCAGGCGGCCTGGCTAGATGCTGGGGCAGGCAGGTGTTGCTCTGGGGGTCCCAAGAGTGAGACCAAAGATGCCGGGCCTTCCTCAGTATCCTCAGTACAGAGAGGGCCATGGATGCAGGGCGAGCGTCCTGGGAAGCGGGGATGTGAGGTCTGGAGGGCCATGTGGTCAGAGTGGGAGGGGCCTGGGGCAGCCCCCACCCGTTGCCCTCTTCACCCTGTACTTCTGTGCTACCTGCCTGCCTGCGGTCGGTCAGTGGGTTGACCAGTGTCTTCAGACAGAAGCCCCGGCGGCTGATGCAAGTGTCGGAGAGGCCCAGGCCACGTCCCCATCAGCGCGCGTGAGCCCCGTTCACACAGGAGAACCCAACGCGGCTCCATTCTGCTTTCTTGGAATATTAATGACTAGCCCTGGCTGAAATGCTGCATGAATATTCATACAGAATCAATGGTCCAGCAGAGGTGGCCAGGGGAGGGGACGGTGACATCGGCCGGGAGCCCAGGAGGCCAGGGCGGGGCTACCGAGCGGAGTCAGCTGTCCTGCTGTGGCGGCCCCCTCCCCAGGCAGCAAGCAGTGACCTTCCTGCCCTCACTGGGCTCAGGAGCCCGGCACCAGCTGTCTGAGGCCGAGATGGGGAGACTGATGGTCTGGCCCAGGGCCGGGCATACCCAGGTGTGTGGGGAGCACCCCCCCCATACAACCTGGGGCCCCAGCTGGTAGGAATGGTGCTGTTCACCCTGACCGCTGGCCGCCCCCGTGAATGGGGCTCACGTGACCAAAGAACGGGTTTCCAGATCTTTCCAGCGGCCCCCAGCACCCTCTCCCCTCTCTTTCCTGTGCTGCCCCCTGGGCTGGTGGCACTGGGTGTCTCTCCGACCTGGAGGATCCTTGCCCCCTCTGCCCACTGCTCAGCCCTGGGCTCCTCCAGGCCTGCGGTGCTGCCCAGTGCCCACCTGTGGACTTTGCAGAACTAAGGGGGCCTCTGCTGCCTGTGGGGAGGGTGGTGGGTAGCTGCTCTTTGATGATATGCCCCTGGGTTTTAAGTGTGAATTCATCATTTACAACAACACTGTGACATAATGGGATCATGAATTATTTGTATGCTTTTCAAATTGTACTTCGATGACCCTGTTTCCCCAGCTCCGTGCATGAAAGTGCCCCAATGAACATGATTATCCTCCTTAATCCACACCCTGGGGCTGACTCAGCCTGTGCTGGACACCCACCGGTGTCCTGAGCGGATGGGTCACTGAGGAGCATTTCAGAGCGGCTGCAGCCCTGTGTGACCCCCTCACCCCTCCCCCTTGCCATGCGGCTGAGCAGCACACGCATGTGTGTGCACGTGTGCACACAAGTGTCCTCGGTTTAGAGCAGGGGCAGCTCCAAGCTGGGAGGCAAGTGTACCAGCTCCGTTTCCCTTTCTGGCTTCCTGCACGTGGTCCTCTGGCTGCTGTCTTCAGAGCTGGTTCTCGTGGGGATGGGTCTTATTCCCGACCCTGTGCTGGGGAGGGGGGGTCGCTTCTCTCCACCACCAGCTCCTCCTGCTAGAGAGGGGAGAGGAAATGGGTGGGGGGCAGTCTGGACTCACCGCCCAGAGTGGACCGGTCTGCTGAACACAGCTCCTCCCAGGGGCTGGGAGGGGTTCTGGGGAGCGCAGCTCAAGGCCAGCATTTCCTTCTGGACGGGGGCTGCAGGGAGGAGGGCGCAGCAGGCTCCAGTGGCCCCTGCAACCCAGAGGGACCAGGGCCCAGCCTTTCTGGCCCCCCTGCTCCAGGAAGGTGCCAGCAACCAGGGCGACGGCTGCAGGGCCTGCCTGGGGGCAGATCAGCCGCCCTGGTCTTGACCTCAGGGACACGACCTGAGGGAACAACCTCTAGAAGGACCTTCTCAAGGAGACCTGGCCCTCTGTTGAATGATGAGTGAGTGAATGAACAGGACTGTCCTATCTCAGCCCTTTCAAGACAGAACATCACAGATCTGGTGGCCCATAAACAGCAAACATCTGCGTCTCCCGAAAAGTGGAAGTGCTAGTCACTCAGTCGTGTCCGACTCTGTGACCCTGTGGGCTGTAGCCCGCCAGGCTCCTCTGTTCATGGGATTTTCTAGGCAAGAATACTGGAGTGGGTAGCTATTCCCTTCTCCAGGGGATCTTCCTGTCTGTTTCTCCTAGTTGGGGCTGAAAGTCCAAGGTCCCGGGGCCAGCAGAGTGGGTATCTGGCAAGGGCAGCTTCCAGGATCCCAGACACCATGGAAAGGGTGGAAAGGGCATGTGCTCTCTTTATAGATTCTTTATAGATTCGTCTATAATCCCATTCTTGAGGGTGGGGCTCCCCAAAGCCCCCACCTCCTAATACCTTCTCCTGGAGTCTAGGATTTAACATGTAAACTAGGGGACAGGCACACACTCACCATAGATGCCCCGTGTCCCTGGGGCTGGCACTCAGTAGTCCCTCCACTTTCTTAATGACTGTGTCCAGGGTCACTCAAGGCCTCTGTCAGCTGGGTCTCAGGGTCAGGAGGTCTCCCACCAGAAGTGCCCATGGGCATTGGTGCTTGACTTTTGCTGAGTTATCCCTGGAAAATCAGCCCTGGTCTTTAGGACCTGGCCCCCCGGAAGTCCTTCTGCTCGTCTCACCTGCATGTCTCTAGCTGCAGCTGTCAAAACGTTTCCCAAGTCCTGTCTGCATCCTGTCTGTCTCCTCCCTGGGGAACCTGGGCCCAGCTCTCTCCTGCATCCCCCAGAGGCACTGACTGTCCCCTACGCTGCCATATCCACCCTGCCCAGACCCTACTATCCCTCCTGGGAGAAGGTGAGTCACGCGGCTGCCTGGCCCCTTGGCCTTCTCAGGAGCAGGCAGAAGCAGCTGCTTAACAGCTGCACTAGATGTTGGAGGGAAATTTAGGACAAAAGAGGAAGCAGATTGAGCATCCAATTTAAACCGAGGGGAGGTATCCAGAAACCAAAACTGCGCTGCCCTAATTCACGTGCAGAGCGAGCCATGGGTTTGCAGCCTCTGACAAGAAACTGAAAGGCTCACCCAGTTTCCTTCTGTGCAAGGGATCCAAACTTGCCAGACAGGCGCCTGCAGATGGCCCCTGCCTCAGCACTGCAGGCCCCTCGTGCTGACCAGTGTGTCTGCCCTGCAGGGCAGGCTGAGGCCAGGAGGGGCGGGTGAGGAGTCAGAAGCACAGACAGCTACCCCAGGCCAGCTCCAGCCCAAGGCCACTCGGGGCCCAGGAGACGGCACCTCACACCCCAGCGGTGGGTGTGCTCTCGGACCCAGCTCCCAGCTGGAGAAGGTGCTTCAGTGGACGTGGGGGCTGCCCCCAGTGAAGGGCTTCTGGGAGGGGTCTGGGGCCAAGGGAGTAAGCCTCAATCCCAAAGCTGCTCTCATCAACCATCAACCCCCACGAATGAGGCCCCGCCCTCGGCGAAACCGCTCAGTGGCTGCGGGGTGGGCGGCGGGGGTGGGGGTTTGATCTGTATGAGAGCGTGTGGGCAGGGGTGGGCCTCAGGCCCCCTTGCCCCCGGGCACCCAGCCCCGAGCTCAGGAGCCTCCAGTTCTCAAAGCCAGTGCGTGCCTGGGTCGGGAGCCAGGAGTGGGAGCCCAAAGGGGCAGGCGTTCCAGCCTGGTGCCTAAGGTGAAGGAACACCAGGAAATCAACACGCTCTGCCGGGGTTTGGAAGGGAAATGGATTCTGTGATAAAAGGTCCTGCACCCAGCACCTGTTCAGTCCTCCAGCTGCAAGCAACGTGCCCGGGGCAGGATCCCTCCCTGGTGGAGATGAAAGACAGGGTGGCCTGGTCGGTCGTCAGGAAGAGAGACGCCATCTCCAGGTGTTGGGGTCTGCTGCTGCCCGCCCAGAGGCAGGTGAGCCCCCACCCAGGAGAAGCCCGCGGCCCACTCAGGTGGGTGGGGGTGGTGAGAGGAGCACGGCAGGTCCCCTGTGGACACGGGGCGCAGCAGCCACGCCCTGCACCCTCAGCCTGCTTGTGGCACCCACAGTCAGTCCAGCTCCTCCCTCCCCGATGCCCCTCTCATCGTTTATTGTTCAGTTGTTAAGTCAAGTCCGACTCTCTGTGACCCCAGGGACTGCAGCACGCCAGGCTTCCCTGTCCTCCACTATCTCCCAGAGTTTGCTCAAACTCATGTCTATTGAGTTGGTGATGCCATCCAACCATCTCATCCTCTGTCGTCCCCTTCTCCTCCTGCCTTTAATCTTCCCCAGCATCAGGGTTTTTTTTTTTTTTTCCAATGACTTGGCCCTTCGCATCAGGTGGCCAAAGTATTGGAGTTTCAGCTTCAGCATCAGTCCTTCACTTCCAATGAACATTCAGAACTGATTTGTTTTAGGACTGATTTGACCTCCCTGCTGCTCAAGGGATTCTCAAGAGTCTTCCCCAGCACCACGGTTCAAACCCTCCCATAGTTTGCAGGCACCTAATTCCCTGGATGGGCTCTTCCTGTACAGAAGTGCCCAGAGGACCCATGTCCTGGACCCGGAGATCCCCAGTCCTGAGGCGGGAGCCCCCTGGTGAGGGTTGGCCTCCAGAGGCTATGGGACCGCAGATGGATGGGGACATAGACGTTAGCACAAAGCCCAGGCCTGAGCTAAGGCCCACCCCATCCCTCCCGGGCTGGATGCCTCACTGGGGCAGTCTGGATCTGAGCCACCAGTTCCCTGCTCAGAACTTCCAGGCAAAAGAAAGATGACAAGGTGATGGCCATGGCCAGCAGGGACCGGGGCTGCGGCAGCAAATGGCAGGGCTGGATTCGGTCCGCACTGCCGCCCCAGAGCCCCGGGTGTGGACTGCTGGAGCCACGGGGGGGTATTAGGAGCCAGTGAAGCCACCACACTGGGGGTGGGGGGACCCTTCTGTGGCCGGAGACAGCCATGTGGCCTTCATCTGTTATCAAACCTGACGACTCCCTATGGAGAAGGTAAGGGTGCCCTTGGGGAGGCCCAGGAGGTGCCAGGCCCACCTGTAGCCCCAGGCACGGGAGTGACGGTCCAGCAGGGCTGGAGGCCAAGGGGGCAGAGGGAACACGCCACTCGTCCCCCAAGGAGGCCCCGGCCTGGAGCAGCCCCCAGGGAGCTGGCCAGGTGAGGGCTGATGCCTGAGCTCCTGGGGTGTGAGCCCCGCCACTGCCGCGTGGGCAGGGCTCTGCTGAGGGCCGCGCCCTGCGGGCCTCCCTCGGGTCACCATGTGGACCCCGCCACCCCTGCGGAAGGGATGGTCTTTAGTTCTGGGTGCCGTGGACCCCAGGCACCTGTTGCTCCTCGCGGGACCAGACCCGGGTCTGAGTCTGTGGGGCCCTTCTGCTGGCCTCAGTGGAGGCCCCCGGGCTGTGAGCTGCTGCCCTGCGTGCAGACCCCAGACTCGGTGTCCCTGCCCGCGCATCTCCTGAGCTGCCAGAGCATCTCCTCACCACGCCCCGACATCCATCCCCAGGGTCCCCCGGGCCCCCAGCTGGCAGGGCCTGCGAGTCTCAGGCAGGAGCCTGGGTCTTGCAGGCAGAGCGCAGGCCGGTCCGGGCCTGAGGACACTCCCCGCAGATCCCAGTGTGGACCAGCGCACCGGTCACCTGGGGATCTGCACTCTGCAAGTCATGCCTCAGAGCCTGGGGGTGGGTCAGAATGGGTGGTGTGGAGCGTAAGGGTCCCGGGACGGCAGTGTGGCTCGGGAGAGCCACTGGAAGGCGTTTGGAGGACAGAGGGTTGGCTGTGTGGCCAGATGCCGAGAGGGGAGGACGAGACCAGGACAGACCGTGTGACCGCTGCTGACAGCGAGCCTGCTACCCCCGAGCCTCTAACCCCAGCCGAGTCTGGTCTGACTCCCCAGGGCCTTGACCCTGGAGCAGCAAGTGCCGCTTGTCATTTCCCAGGGGGGCCTGAGCCCCCAACTGTGCTCCCACAGCCCCGTCTGAGGAAACGGCCCTCATGGGCCACCATCCTAGTGACAGTCCGAATGCTGCATCCCTGACCCTTTCATCCTCTGGGCTCCCCATCCGGACCCAGTCCATGCCCCTCAGCCCTCCCTGGGCCCCAGGAGAGGCCCCAGATGTCTAACAGAACATTCTCCTCTTCACCTCCACGTGGGGTCAGAACAAGGCAGCCCTGGCCCCGCCCCTTGCCACGGGCCCCACCCCCGAGCCTGCTCCTCCTGGCTCCAGGGTCCTCCTGGCTCCAGGGTCCCTGCTCCCTCAGCCCTGCCCACGTGCCCCTTCTTCAGCCCTAGGTCTCCTCTTGGCCAACAGCCTCCTCCTCTCAGTGCCCGGCATGTTACTTCGTTTTTTCTTGCAGAAAATATGAATAACATAAAATCCACCATCTTAATCTTTTATTTGTGGTTGGCTGTGCTGGGTCTTTGTCGCTGCACAGGCTTTCTCTAGTTGCAGCAAGTGGGCTCAGCTGGTAAAAGAAAAAATCCGCCTGCAAAGCAGGAGACCCCAGTTCGATTCCTGGGTCAGGAAGATCCCCTGGAGAAGGGCATGGCAACCCACAACAGCCATTCATGGGCTTCCCTGGTGGCTCAGATGGTAAAGAATCCTCCTGCATTGCAGGTGACCTGGGTTCGATCCCTGGGTTGGGAAGATCCCCTGGAGGAGGGCATGGCAACCCACTCCAGTTTTCTTGCCTGGAGAATCCCCGTGGACAGAAGAGCCCAGTGGGCTACAGTCCACTGGGCCGCAAAGAGTCAGACGCGACTGAGCGACTAAGCACAGCGCAGCAGTGCCGGGTCTTGGTCGCTGCACGGGCTTTCTCGAGCTGCTGCAAGCGGGGACTACCCTTTGCTGCGGTGCCTGGGCGTCTCACTGCGGTGGCTTCTCTTGTTGCAGAGTGCAGGCTCTAGGGCACGTGGACTCAGTAGCTGTGGTGCACAGGCTTAGTTGCCCCGTGGCACGTGGGATCTTCCCAGACCAGAGATTGAACCCGTGTCCCCCGCATTGGCAGGGGGACTCTTATCCACTGGACCACCAGGGGAGCCCCATCTTAACAAAAACACAGGGCAAGGGCATCAAGCACACTCACATAGCTGTGCAAGCATCAGCACGCCCATCTCCAGGAAGCTGCTGCCTTCCCAGCCGCCCCTCTGTCCCCACTAGTCGCTCACGCCCCTCCTCCAGCACCGGGCCCTCCCCTTCTATTTTCTGTCTCTATGCGTCTGGCTCCTCGAGGGACCTCCTGTAAGTGGACCCTACCGGGTTTGTCCTGCTGTCTTGGGCTCATTTCACCAAGCACAACGTCCTCCAGGTTCATCCACGCTGCAGCCTGTGTCAGAGTTTCCTTCCTTTTTAAGGCTGAACAACATACTGTTGAACGTGTTCACTACATACTGTTCAACCCTGTGCGGACACCTGGGCTGTTCTGAGGTGTGACTGTTATGAACAGGTGCACACACTTCTGGTAGACCCCGTTTTCAGTTTTTTGAAGTGTGCACCCAGGACTGCGATTGCCGGATCGCACGGCAGCTCTGTGTTTAATATTTTGATGGACAGCACACTGTTCTCCACGGCGCCTCACCGTTTACATTTCTACCAGCATTGCACGAGGGTTCCAATTTCCCCACATCCTCCACAGCACTGGTTATTTCCTGTTTTTCATTTTGTTTTGCTTATATTCTTCTCATCATCCTAAGGGATGAAGTGGTATCTCCTTGTGTGCATGGCACTTTTCAGTCCGTGATTTTTTTGGTAACCATCTGTCTGGGACATCAGCCCCAGGGGAGCAGCCCTGGCCTGTCGTGTTCTCCATTGACCTCCGGGGCGGAGTCCCAGGCCTGGCACAGAGCAGGACTTCCAGGAGGACCTGATGTCTATAGGCGAGCATGCTGCCTGCTCCCCCCGCCGAGCATGGGGACCGCCTTACCTGCAGACTCCCCAGGCTGTTGCAGCCTCTGTCCGCAGTCCCCGCTTCTGAGCAAGACCTGTCTCCTCTTCCTGGGGCTTGATTAAACCATCTGCTCACAAGTGTAGAGCTCAGTTGTATGTGAGCCAATAGGAGGGGCCCAGCAGTGTGAGAGCCAGCGTGGGGAGGGCTCAGGATGGCTTCCCTGAGGGCCCAAGTGGACGACCTTGGGCTGAAGGGTGAACCAACCGGAGCTCACTTGCCAGCACAGAAGAGGAGGCAGGGGAATAGCAGGTGCAAAGGCCCTGTGGCAGCAGGGGCGGGGACGTGGCCAGCAGAGGCAGGCAGCTTGGGTGCTTCAAGAACAGCATGGGTGGGTGGGGAAAGGACTGAGGCCAGCCGCTCAGGCCTGGGGGGATGTCACTGAGTGAGGCCCTGCCAGCCCTTCTGGGCACACCACCGACCCCTCCCCCACGCCACCCACCCCTCCCCCACTCCACCTGTCTTTCCCCTACTCCCTGCACCGTGCCCTTGGGCATCACCCTAGTCCCCAGCTCGCATGGCTACAGGATGGCCAGGCTTTCCCATCAGATGCTCAGAAGTTTCACAGTCCCCCCAACATGGGGTCCAGCTGCTACTCACAGCGGAACATGGGCTGGCTGGAGGGCTGGAGCCCTGCAGTCTGCCCCCAGATTCACTGCAGGACAAGCTTGATCCTGGGTCTGGGGTAGGGGGACGCCCCCTGGGCAGGCCCTTCGGGGGTGATGGGCACCTGCCATGCAGAGCCAGGTGTCACTGGGCCCTGCAGGTCATGGTGGGCTTCAGAGCAAGCTCAGCCATGACCCCAGAAAGAGTCGGGAGTGCCCACTGGAGTGCCCCGTGGCCCAGCATAACCCTCGAGATGACCGTGAGGTCATCTGGAGGGCGGAGGGGTGGCCCTTCCCTGGGGGGAGGGTGTCTCGCTAATTCTCCGGTGAGAATACCACCACGAAAATAGCAGTGGCAGTGGGAGGAGGCGGCCAAGGGACCAGGAGGGTCTTGTCTCCGGGTTGGCTGCCAGCCCCTTTGTGGGAGGATCTGGGGTGGGTGGACCTTGCAGACTCATCTCCCCACCATCCTGCCCAGTGCCCGGAAGCTGCAGGCAATGCACCCTGATAGGCAAAGGGGAACTCCAGGCTCTGCCAGGAACAAAGGCAGAGGTAGTCTCCTTGGAGGGCAGGCTGGGGCCTCCTGGGAGAGGTGCCAGCCCGGAGGGCCCGTGCTGGGCTTTGGCTGGAGGGTGGCCTGGGCCCTGGGTGGCCGGGGAGGTGCCTGCCCACTGTCCTAGGCTGTCGTCGCCCAGAGAGGCCGTGACAGTGAGCAGCCCCCTGTTGCTCTCCAGGCCTGGGCGGGAGCCACCCTGGGGGGCTGGCAGACTTCCCAGGGGGTGGGGGATGTGTCGGGTAGGCCATAGGATTGGGAGGGGACTGTTCCAGTATTAAAAGTGGGGGTGAACTCAATGAACCCCGAGCTGGGGACAAGGTGGGCACAAACCCAGCTAAACTGGAAGGCCTGACTTCTGTGGGTCTGGGGGAGGGTGGGGACCCTGCTCAAAGCCGGCCTGCGAGTGGCTGGCCTGGTTGGCACGGAGCAGGGGCCTAACAAAGAGGCACTTGTGGACTGCTGGCATGCGGCCGCTAACGGGGCGGCCAGGGCCCCGCTCAGAGCCGGAAAGGGAGCCACACGGCTGTCCTGACAGCCTCCTGGTCTGCGGAGGGGTCTTTGCTGCCTGTGCCTCTGCTGGGAACACTGCTCTGAGAGTTGCAGGAAAACCCTCCACGGGCCCCTCCCCACGAAGGCCTGGGAAGCCCCTACGTGGGGGCAGCTTCCGAGGAGGGACTGGACAGGAAGTCAGGTGGCCCCCCTGCCACAGACCTGGAGGCTCCCCTGAGAAGGCACGCACTGGCCGTGCCAGCCTGGGCTCCTCTGTGTCCTGCTGGCAAAGGTCAGGCAGGAGGCAGACAGGCCTTTTTCTGCTCCCCGCCCAGCCCGGACGGGGCGCTGTCACGGCTGCGGCTCCCACGCAAGGCAGCCGGCAGGACCTGCTCCCTCACTCTGCTGATCACGATGCTGGAGTCTGTTCCCAGCCACGGGTCTGACCTGGCGTCCCCGGCTGCTGCTTCCCTTTCTGCTGACGGGGTGCCCAGGACCCTCTGAGGACAGGAAAGCGGCACCAAGAACTCAGGCAGGTGGGGGGAGGGGAGTGTCCAGTCCCTCGTCAGCGAGCACATAGCACCCCTCAGGCTCCCACACCCCACAGATGGCCATGGGCATCTGGTCTGTGCTGGGTACCCCGCAGGTCAGGGCCAGGGCCGTGGACAAGACAGGAGCCTGTGCCCAAAAGGGGAGACAGGGGCTCTGAACCTCAGAGTGGATTCATACAGGGTCGGGTCAGGGAGAGCTGGCTGGCAAAGGCCCAAATGGCTGTTTCATACAGGAGGGTCAGGAGGGCCCATGGTCCAGGGAATCCAGGCAGAGACCCAAAAGGAGCCACAGGTCAAGCCTCAGAGACACTGGGGGAAGAAGGTCCAGGCAGTGGGAACAGCAGGTGCAAAGGCCCTGGGGCAGGAGGGCGCCAACATGAGGAAGCCCCATGAAGGAGCCAGCGTGGCTAGAAGCCGAGCGCGACCGAGTGGAGGGGGCGTGGGGTGAGGAGCCAGGTCCTGGCCACTGCAAGGACTCAGGCTTGCGTTCTGAGTGAGAAGTGAGATGCGGGCACAGAGGGAGCTGAGTAGGGGGGCGCCGTGATCTGACATGTACAGAAGCATCTCTGTGCTGTCATGTAGAGGCAGGGGCTTGAGGGGTGGACGAGGGGGCTGCTGCAGGGACCTGAGACGCGGGGGTGGGTGGGGAGGGGAGTAGACGGGGGGTGGGGGGCGCGGGGTAGACGTAGGGTGGGGAGCTGGAGCAGGAGGGGTGGGTTGGAGCCCTGACACAGCCTGGCGGCAGAGCTGTAAGCACTGGGGTGTGAGGAGGGTGGGACGGGGATTCCGTGCTGGGCCTGGGCTCTGGACAGATGGAGCTTCTGGAAGGAAGCGCTGCCACATGCTGAGGTGGGGGGGATGGGGCACAGAGATGGGCACGGTCAGGCCACGTCACACTGAGACGTCCATCGGCCACCCGAGGGGACAGGGCAGGGAGGCGCCTGGCTAAGTCAGTCTCGGGCTTGGTGTGCTTGATGGACCTTAATCTTTGAGATGAGCCTCGATGGAGGACAGGGGCCTCTTCCCAGAGCTGATGTGGCAATGCCTGCAGATCCGCCCATTAGTATTGGCTTTCAGGGGTCCCCAGGTGGGGAGCCCCGGGCTGCATGGGGCCCAGGACAACAGCAGAGTGGGAGGAGGCCTCAGCTAACTGGGCTGGACTCGGGGAGCACCGAGGCGGGAGGCGTCTGTCCACCACGGGAGCCGGCTCCACCCCGCCGCCCAGCATTCGGCCACCTTCAGGACCACCGGAGCAGCACCTGGCCGGCTCCCAAACATGTCCACTGTCCAGGGAAGGACAGATAGCAGGCAAGCCTTGCCCCCTAGTGCGCCCAGAGCCCCCACCCCTGACACCCTGCTCATCAGTCTGTCTGTAGGGTCACCTCTGTGACTATTCTCTCTCCCCAGCCTGACACTCTCTGGATAAAAGGTGGGAAGTGAAGTTATAGACCCAGAAAGCTCAGGATGGGAGGCCACGCCAGGCCTCCCTGAGCTGAGAAACCCCTTGCTGGCATCTCAGACGGACTGCGGTGCTAATCAGATCCCTCACGAGAGGACTGCGGCTGCCCAGCCTGCATATCAGCCAACACAGTTTGACCCTTCTTAACGTCCTAGTGATCAGACAGAGGGACCACACCCCGCCCTGCCTGCTGGGGGACCGGGAGTGAGGAGGAATCCCAGGCTGGCTGCATTTTCTTCCTAAGCTGCCTTTTTCTCCTAAGTGAAACAGGAACAGAGAACCAACTTGATGGAACTGCTGTGAAAATTGAGTTAGACAACTCGCAGGGCATGTAGCGCAGGCCTGGATTCTCACAGGTGTTCAGCCGTAGTGTTTAAAATGTGCAGGTGTGGTTTGCACACACACACACACACACACCCCCCCCCACCTCCACACGCACACAGAAGCTGCACCGAAGCCGCTCCTCAGCCCTGGAGACAGGCTTGTGGGTTATCTGTTGTCTTCTAAAAACTTTTCAATATTTTCCAAATGTCCTTTGTTAAAGAAGAATCTCTTTCATGTTTAGAAAACACAAGTGATAAAAACAACTGGAATGTTCGAAGGTGTGACCAGCTCCCCAGGTGAGTGCATGAAACAGCCAGCACCCCACCCCATTGTTACCTGGTGCCCGTGAGGTGGCCACACCTGTAGACCCCATCCACACAGTGACCCGAGCCACCGGCACGAGGTGGGGGGCTTTGGAGCCTTGTGGATGGCTTTTCGCATCCTGACCCCTTGCCTGAAAGTGGCTAGAGAGGTCCCTCTGGGCTCAGAGGTGTCTGCAGAAGCCCCAGTTTCCCAGGGCCCTGGGGCGTTTGCACAGCTGAGGTTCTAATAACACTGAGGAGCCAGTGTCAAGCTGGGGCTGCAAAGCTGCTCTAGGCCAGGGCATGGCTTCCCTCCCCTGCCGTACCCCACCCCCACCCCCCCTCCCCCGCAGCCTCAACCGGTCCTGTGCTGAGCAGGAGGCAGTTACCTGTAAGGACCACATGCCAAGCCACGTGACTGTGTCTCCAACTTTTAAGAGTACCCTCAGGACAGTCAGACTGCCCTGCAGGCATGTGCTGGGCTGGGAGGATGTGGGGCCTGGGACAAGCTTAGGTCTAAGTGGGGCTCTGGGGGTGTACCCAGAGCATCCTTAAGGCTTCATACCCATCCCCCCGAGGCAAGGCAGGAGTGAGCTGGTAGGGGGAGGCTTTCTCTGCAGACCTCGAGATGGGGTCGTGGGTCAGTCCATGACCGAAGTCAAGGACTTATCATGAGACTGGGGACAGGAGTACTCAGACCAGCTTCTGACCACTGTCCTAGGAATGACCTTGGCTAACTGTTCTGCAGGGCTTTAGCCCCAGCCTCTGACCCCCAAGGGGCCCAGAAGGTACTCTGGGGGTGAAAGTGAAGGTGGGAACCCTGTTCTTCACACCAAGCCCCTCCTCCCAGTGACCCTCTGCTCAGGACCACTGACCCGGCGCCGCCCCATTTTCCTGCAAGGACCCCGCGGCGCTGAGCGAGCCAGGAGGCCTCTGGCCTAGCAGGACTACTGCAGCCTGTCCTGACCCCAGGCCTCAGGTTAGGGTGGGGGCGACTGAGGGGGACTTTTGAGGGTCCTTTCCGGTTTGTAGCTAATTTTATTTGTCCGCCCTTGTTTTAAAACATCACCTCTGTCCACAGGAGGGGGGCCTCGAGCAAAAAACCGGGAGCCGCTGGGGTCGGGAGGAGTCACTAACAGCCAGTGCGCCCAGATCACGCCGGGCCTGAAAGCAGACCCGGCCGCGTTCACGCAGCTAGCCCTTAGCCGGCTCAGCGCAGGAGGCGCCGGCCACCGCCGCTTCTTCCGCAGCCCGGCTCTCCGGCCTCCGGGCGTCCGTAGCAGCCAAGGCCGCGCACCTGCTCCCGCCGGCGGCCCCACACAGCGCGGCATCCCGGTGCTGGCGCGGCCGCCGCGGGGAGGGGGCGCCCCAGGACCGGGGGTTCCACACCTCCAGAGTGTGTGGGTCGGCGCCCCGGTCCTGCCCGCGTCCAGCCCCGGCTTCGGGCCCCGCGCAGGGTCCCACGCCAGGAGTCGGGGAGGAGGCGCGCGGAGGGGGCGCGGACCGGCCGCCCCCCGCCCCGGGATCCGCACCCTCTCCGTCCTCGCCCCTTCCCGGGCGCCCACCTGGCGCGGGGGGGCGCGCCCCGGGGCGGCGAGTGCGCGCACGCGGTCGGCGCGCTGTCCCTTTAAACGGCCCGCGGCGCCTCCCCCGCGCGCCCCGCCCGCCGCGGTGCGGCCCGGTGCTGGGCGCGGCCGGAGAAAGTCCATGTGAGCCGGAGCGCCGGGCCGCCGGAGCACTTCCTGCCGCAGGCCGGACCGGGCCGGCGCCCGCAGGTACCCCAACTTCCCGCCGCCCGCGGGCCCCTCCGCCGCACTTCCCGCGAACTCCGCGGCGCGCCCGCCCTCGCCTGCCGCAGTGCCCAAGTTCGCGCCGCGCGCCGCCCGCCGAGCTGGCCGGCGGCGCCCGGGCCTGGGGAGGCGCTCGCCCCGGCCGGGCCGCACCCCGCCCGCCCCGCCGAGGCGGGACCCGGGTTCTGGGCGTCTCCTCTCCCGCCGGGCTTCTCGGGACACTCGGCCTCCCCCGACCGGACGGACGGATCTCAGCCCTTCGGGGCGGAGAATGCGCGCGGGCTCGGCGGGGGGATACGGTCCTGGGGATACGGTCCTGGGGACACGCCCCTCCCTCCGGGGCCGGGGTCCGAGGCCGGCCGCGCGGCTGCGCATCAGCCCGCCCTGCGTCTCCCTTCCCCGCGTCTCCCTTCCCCGCCTCCCCAGTCCCACTGGATCCCCCCGCCCTACGGGGCATCACTGCCCTCTGGGCGCCCTCGTGCACCCCCTACCTGGGAGAGCCTGGGGGACGGCTGCACTGGGGCGGGGGATCCCACCTGTCTTGCTGCGTTTCCCCCTTCTCCAAGAAGCTCAGAGGTGAGCTCTGAGCTTGCTGCCCTTCCCCACCCCCGCCAGGGTCGGGCGCGGGGCGGGGTTGGGGGTGGTGGTGTGCGGTACTCAAGCCCTTCCGACGTCGACCTAGTTGGTGGGGGGGGTGGTCATGAGGTCAGAGGTCACCTCCGGGTCCCCTCTTCCGGGCTTCTCAGAAGTTTGTCTTGGCGCTTTTGATGGCCAGCTCTCTGCTGGTGGCCCTTAAACCTGTGGATTTGCGGTGGGTCGGTCCTGGATCTGGGCAGATGCCCACTATGATGGAATCTTCCTCCTTCTCCAGACCTGGGTCTGAAAGGTTTTGCCCACGGGAGCAGTTGGGCTCTTTCTTTCTAGTGGTTTTTCTGAGGACCGGTTGGGCACCCAGCTGTGAGTCCCCTGGCCACAGGTTCTAGCTGAGCCTGTCCTGTGTGTCGGGGGGGCGGGCTGGTGGGGGGAACAGGCTGTATGGGCTGGCCATCTGGCAGAGCTGGTCTTCTGAGCACTCTGAACACACACCGAGCTGTGCTCGCTGGGTCTGGTCTGGTCTGGTCTGATCTGGGTCTCTCCAGGTCTCCACTTCCCCACCTTCCCCTCCTCTTCCCCGATGAACTCCGGGCCCCTCTAACCACCCCCTCCCCCACCCCCCGACCCCTGCCCCCTCGACAAAGGATGTGGGTCTGGTATTCAGCACAGGTGCTTCTCAGCACTCCATGCGGAGTGTCGTCTAAGCCCCCTTAGGACCCTAGTGGAGGCGTCTCTGAGGATCGGCTCCATTTTAGAGGCGAGGAGTGAAGGGTCAGCAGCCAGCACTGCCGTCCACCTTCCAACACTCCCGTTCCCCTCCTCCCCGTGGCCCTCTGTGGTGCCCACCCCTCCCAGGAGGCCCACTGGCATCCTCCCGTTGGTCATGCCACCGTTGGGTGGCACCTCAGCTGGAGCCTGAGTGAAGGAGCTGGGGGGGCGAGGCCTAGGGTGGCTGGCCCCCGCTGCTTCGGTGAGCTGGTGGGAAGGGGCACTGCAGGGGGACCGTGTCACTTCTCCGCTCGCAGTGGCAGAGGTGGGTGCTCGGTGGTCACCTGGCGGGGTGGGCGCCGGCCGTGGCGTCTGATAGGCCGGTGACTCCGAGCCGGCTCCGTCTGGCCCCTGCTCTGCAGCCGTTCGAGGCGCCTGCAGAATCTTGGCCCAGGAGAAAACGCTTGTGTGTTTTCAGAGAGTGACAGCGGCCACCCTGGCTGCCCTGGAGTGCCTCTGGGTTCCTTGTCAGGGGCGTGGTGGGGCACTCAGAGGGGCCTTTCCCGGGAGGTGGGCTCGTGGGTGATTTTTTACAGAACCCTTAAAGCGTCCCTCTGTTTTCCAACTGAAACGTGAGCTGCATTATTCATGGAAGACAGACAGTGGTGATGGCAAGTGCTGAGCTGGCATTCGCAGCCGGGGCTCCTCTGGCACCTCTAGCTAGGGCTCTGCGGGCCTGACTTGCGGCCTGGGCCAGGGTGGGCCTGGTACCCCTTCCAGGACAGAAGGTAGGCACTGTGACTTCGACCCTTTCAAGGGTGTTCCCAGGGCTCCACCCCACGCCCCTCCTCTGAGCACTGTGCTCCCAGGAATGCAGAGCCTGAACGGGCTGCAGCAGACGGGGTCTCCCTCCTGGCCCTGGGGCCTCCTGGTGCGGCCCCCGGCACTCACCATCCGTACAGCCAGAAGCCTCAGCCACCTGAGGCCTCATTCCTTCCACCTGGGGATGCGAGCCCGGCCCCCGCAGCCCATCTGCCCCCTTCCGTGTCACCCTGTCCTGTCTCGCCTGGGCTCTGCTCCAGCCTGGTTCCCCCCACCCCCGCCACCCCGCCCCAAGTTCTCTTGTCCTGCTGGGGTGTGGGGCTCGGGTGAGCCCCCTAGCTGGGGGCAGCGTGGTGAACGTCTGCTGAGCCCTTCGAGCATAAACTGCAGCCCAGATGACAGCCCCTAGCTCCCAATTCTCCGGCCTGGTTCTCCCAAGACCCAGTGCCTCCTGCAGACCCCCCAGTACAGGCACACTTGGGAGCTTGACCCAGGCTGGGTTCTTGGGATAAGACAAGCCGCCTTCCAGCTGAGGATCTGTCGTGTTAGCTGACTGGGGCCTGGCTCCTTCGCGCGGCCAGGGTCCCCAAGGGATGCCCCAGGCCCAGGAACTTGGTCTTTCGGTCCAGTCTTTTGCTTGCGGTGTGGTAGAGTTGGGGGGCACTTCCCTGCACAGGAAGGGGGCCCTCGGTCCCTGGCTGGACCCAGAGCTGTTTCTGGCTGTGGGCAGCCCCAGTTTGGGAGCTGGGAAAGTCTGGTTGGGCCTGGGGTCTGACTGGGGGCTGGGGAGGGGCTTCAGGGCCTCTCGCTGGCCCCAGTCAGGCCGGCCTGCACGTGTGCAGGGAGCGCTGCTGACCACTCCGTGGTCTGGGCGCTGCCCCGGCTTCCGCCGGTGCCTCATTCGAGTCTGGCTCACTTTCCTGGACAGCCCCTTGGTCCTCCCCGAGGCGAGCTGTCTGGCCCTCGGGTACTTCCAGGTGGGGCCTGAATTTAGAATTAGAGGCAGCATTTCCATTCATGTCTGCACCCCAATTCAAGACACGAACGTCTCCTCACCCTGTACCTCTGGCTGTGGCCTGTGTGTCCTCCCCTGCCCTGCACCCCTCCTCACCCGGGCCCCCTCTCTGGGAAGCATTCACTGCCACCCGCCCTGCCTCCTGAGCAGGCAGGGATCCTGGCGACCTCTGTTTCTCTTTTAGCAAATCCTTGCTCTCACCAGGCCTGGCTCTCAATGAGATCATTTGCAAAATATGCTTCCCGGCTGGCTGGCCGGGGCTCCACTCTGTCACCTGCAGCTGCTAGGAGCTGAGAGCTGAGCTTCCTGTGCCCTGGCCTCTGGCCTTTGTCATTTAAAGTGCAGGTTTTGGAAGCAGGCGCCCCCCTACCGTGGCCGAGGGTCTTGTGGGTGAGGATCTCAGCGGACCTCTGGCGGGGCAGGCGTGGAGCAAGCCGGGCTCCCTGGTGGCCGCCTTTGGGGTTGGCATCCTCAGAGCCCGCCCTGAGGACAAGGATGGTGGGGAGCACTCCCCCCTGCCTGGTTTGGGAGCGAGTCTGAGCAGGAGGAAGCGAGAGGGGATCTGATGTGGCCCTGGGCTCTCTGGAGCTGCCCCCAACTTCCGTTGTGTGGACCTGAGTCCAAGCAAGGAGGCGCGTAGGAGCAGGACCTCTTGGGTCTCTCTCTCAGTCCCAGGGTGTGTGACCTGGGGTGCGTCACTTGCCCTCTCTGAGCCCCGCCCAGGCCTGTGTGTAGTGATGCTACTGCTGGGAGGCTGCAGGTGAGCAGGCCCAGCCTGGGGGCCATCTGGAAATGCCCCCTCCCTAGAGCCAGCAGGGCGGGGGCGGGGGCTGGTGGTGGTTCATGCCCCTTTAAGGAAAGCCTGCTTCTCCATCTGCTTCTGCGTCTTAGGGGAGGCTGGAGGAGGGTGGAGGTGTACTTTTCTCTAAGGTGTTGGTCTCTGTCCCACGGGGAGGAGAGGCTGGCTCCTCTGGGGCTTTGAAGGAATCTTCTCCCTCTCCCTCCCCCTTGGCCCTGGGCCCTGGCGTCCAGGAGGGCACATGGCCATGGATGGGCCCAAGCTCTCGGGGGGTGGGGGGGGGGGGTGCCCCGCCCCATGCCTGCCTGTGAGCTGGGGGAAGCAGGCAGGGCCGGGGGCGGGGACCGCTGGGGCCCAAAAGTGCCCATATATAGTCACCGGGGTGAGCAGTGAGCCTGGCCAGTGGGGCTGCATCCCAGGCCCAGGGCTGGCCCGGCCTGCCAGGTCCAGCATCAGGCCCAGCCCCCCAGGTCCTTGAGGGTGGGCTGGCCCTGGAGCAGCAGGAGGAGGGGCTTGTGCACTGAGAGCAGCTGGATTTGGAGCAAAGCATCATATATAGCAGCAGGCACAGGCTTGGTGCTCTAGGAGTGTTTGTTGATTGACAGCAAAAGTCTCGGGGGCACTCAGTAGTCAGGGCCGAGTGTATTTCCTGAGACACCACTTCTGAAAGTTGGAGGCTGTAACCTGGCTGCCCTCTTGGCCTGAGCCACCCAAGGGCCCCTGGCTGTGGGCTGGGGGCGCGGTGCCCCCCTTCATTCTGGTGACACCCCTAGTTGTCCCTACCCCATCCGCATGGTACCAGGAGCTTCTGCTCTGATGGATGGCATTTTCCAGAAGATGCGTCCCCTCCCTGCCGCCCCCCGGCCCCCACCCCCTCCCACCTCCTGGACGCTGCCTGGAGTTCAGCTGGTGGGGAAGGGGCAGCGCTGCCCTCTGGCTGCTGGTGGTCTTTGCGGGAAGTCGGCTCCTGGACTCCTCGGGGCCAGCCCACCCTCACCCTCGGCATCTGTTTCGAGGTCTCTGCGCCAAGAAGGGAGAAGCAGCCCGCCTCTGCTGCGTTCCGACTTGAGCGCTGTTAAAAAATCACAGTGTTAACACAGAATGCTCCTTTAATGTAGTTTCCATTGCGCTGCTGAGCGCCTTTGTTAAATTTTGTATATTAATGCTTTTTGTTGTTGTCAGCAGCTTTTTTTTTCTTTTTTGGGGGGGATATAAAGCCATTAGGGTGAGAGAAGATTAAAAAGATACATTACAATTAAAATGTTAATGAAATCTGCATCATACAACTTTTGAAACCCTTTAGGCATTAATCTTGCCTGTGTCATGTCCATTAACTTTGGCTATTCTTATTCCACACTGACCCCTGCTGAGAGATTTGTGCTATAATTGGATTTTTTTTTTTTTTTCTTAATAAAAAAGAAAAGAAAGCTTTTAAGAAAATAGAGATTGAGTGGTGGCCCCGGCTCCAGCATGAAGAGAAAGGGAGGGAAGGGTCTCCCTTTGGGGGCGGCCATGGGCCCCTCCCAGGCCGTCAGCCCTCTTTCCTGCCCCATGGATGGCCAGCAGTTCTGGACACTCGGGCCCAGCCCCTGCTGCTCCCCCAGGGGACCCGGCGTGGCCATGTGCTCAGACCCGCGTCCTCGCCAGGCCCAGCTCACCTGTGACGGGAGGGTGTTCCGTGGCTGCAGTCATGGTGCGGGTGTCCAGGGCTCAAGGATCTCACCTTCCGGGGGTGGGTCCCCAAGTCCGGGCGCTGGGTGAGTGACTGCAGGGGGATGTTCCAGAAGGACCAATGGTTTTGGTTTTGAGTTTTCAGGATCCCTCGTCCCCCAGGAGATGCGTGCCTGGAAGTCTGGTGTCCTGGGCACTGGGGGATCCAGCACAAGGCAGGGCTGGAGTTGGGGGGCGAGGAGCTCTCCCACTGCCTACGCCCAGGGGAGCTGGGACCCCCCCGCCCCTGCTGAGAGTGGGCTCCCCCAGGTGCTCTGTGAACTTGTCTGCACAGACTCACCCTTGACCGTGGCTGGAGCCTGTGGTGGTTCCCGTCCAGATAGCACCCCTGACCGGGGTGAGGCTCAGGCCGGGTGGGGACATGGGCCTAGCCTGGGGCGCCTGGGTCTAGCCAGCCCTGAGCAGTAGGTAGTCACAGCCGTGGCTCTGGGAAGCTGGTCAGGTGGTTGGCAGGGGGCTGCAACAGACAGATTTCGTGTGTGTGTGTTTTTGCAACACCTTTCTATAAAGGGAAACATAATTTAAAATATGATTACTTAGTGTTGTAACAGCCGCCTTAGCGCTCCACGCTATGCCGAGATCATTATCAGAGGCTGATATTAACTTGCAAAGAATATTATGCAAATTGCCCTCTGGCTCCTCCGGGAGCCGTCCCCCCAGGATGGAGATGCGCGTGGGGAGCGGGTGGGGAGAGGGCAGGTCCCTTTCCGGGGTAGGGAGAGGTGACAGCCCGCATCCCGGGCCTCCTAGCCGTTGGTTTCCTGGCTGTGTCTGCGGACGCCGGGCAGGGCCTGTCCCCTTTCTCCATACCCGGCCTGGCTCCTTGTCTGTGGGGGGGACGTGGAGGGGTGGGCAGGGTGAAGGCTGGATGCTCACGCCCCCAGGCTCACCCCCGGACTCTATGCTGTCTGTGCAGCGAGTGTTGTCTCTGTGTCAGGCCCTGGGTGGCACCTGGCGGCCTTCATGAAGTGGCCAGTTTGTCCAGTGGTTATGGTGGCCTGTGACTGGCTCTGGCAGCAGCTGGACCTGGGGGCCCACGAACCCCAAGTGCTTGTCGCTCCTGAAGGGATTAGAGTCGCAGATGGGGCACCCCACCCCTGGGTGCAGGACCCTTTCCTGTCGCCTGACTCAGCACTGCACTTGGTGTTCCCCAGGGGCTCAGGACAGCCCCAGGGGAAGGCAGTGGGGGGCTTGGCGTGTGGCTCTGACTGTCCCCTCACACCTGCCCGCTCCTCGAGTCTGAAGGTGGCCCCCTGCCTTACCAGGGCCAGAGCATCCCCCCCCGACTTTGTGAATGCTGCTGTGGGGGTTCCCTGTGGGGTCTCCCAGCTCCGGGAGGGCAGTGCTGCTTGTTTGCCTGTGGAGAGGGCAGGTCGGAAGGGACGTGAGCCTCGTGGTCACCCTGGAGGGTAATGGGGGTCACTGGCGGGGGGGTAGGGTCACTTTCCTGAGCCCAGGTAGCAAATGATCATAAATTTGGGGGCTTAAAGCAGCAGAGACTTACTCTGTCACAGTCTAGAGACACAGCAGCAGGATCAGGGAGCTGCCAGGGCTGGTTCCTCCTGGGGCTCTGGGGAGAGTCCTTGCCTCTTCCAGGGCCGGGGGTTAGGGTGACGATCCTTGGGCCTATGGACACATCCCTCCCATCTCAGGATCTTACTAATTATGCCAGCAAAGACCCTGTTTGCAGACAAGGTCACATTCTGAGATTCTGGATGGACCCTAGTCAACCAGTGTGGTAGGCTGGCTGCAGAAACCCTTGAGTGCCTAGAGGAAAGGGGAGGGTCTGGCCAGCCCAGTGGCTCAGTGTTGCACTTGCCCAGGAGGGCAGGCAGGCGGCCAGACACACAGACAGTAGCCACCGCTCCCGTGAGCCGCTGGACGTTGGGTGGGAAGGGCCAACACATGCAGACTAGGAAGTCTTGAAGGACCTTTGGTTCAGGAGCTAAGCCCTAGTCGAGGGCGGGAAATGGGGCCACCGATGGAGGAGGGTTTTCCTGAGACAGTGTCTACGGTTATGTAAGTTTGGGGACAGGAGGCAGAATTTGTGTTAATTGTCATAACCCAGTTTAGTCGGCCAGTCCTTGTCCCGGGAAGCGGCCTGGAAAGGAGAGGGAGGGAGGTCTCCGTGGAGCCCTCGGGGCTGGACCCCGAGCTGCAGTGCAGACTCGGGCCCCTGAGACCCTCCCATCCCTTCCTTCCTGCATCTCTTCCATCCCTCGGAAGAAAACCAAGGTCGTGAAGTGGGAGTGAAATAGTGGAGAAGTCGAGGCAGACAGGCAAAGTAAGAGCAGAGATGCCCTGAGGAGGTGGCCCTGGACGGGCCTAGAGGGGACCCTGGTGTCCAGGTGGTAGGGCGGGGACCTGGGACTTTGGGTCCAGATGAGCCCAGACCTCGGGGGCCCTGAGCTTTCTGGGCCTCGACCATGCCGTCAGGTGACCGTGGAAGGCCTGGGAGTGGACACGTGATGCGGGGGTCTGTGACAGGGCCTCAGGTCCTCTTCCTGCCTCCCTCTCCAAGTCCAGAGCCCCAGGCTTTGTTCCAGTGCAGGTGACCGCCTGGCCAGGTGAGGGCCTGGGAGGCTGGGAGGCTGCAGGCAGTTTGTGCTGGGCCTTTCGTGTGATTCCTGATAACCCAGGAAAGTGGGAAGTACCCCCCCACCCCCTGCATCCATAGGCATCAGCCCCCAGCTCTACTTGGGAGGTATCTGGGGGCTCCTGTCCCTTCCCCACCCTACCCCCAGCTGCCTGGCGGTGGGGTGGGGGACTTCTCTCCTGGGAGGATACGCTGCATGCTTCCTCAACTCAAGCTCAGAAGGAGGCTTCTGGCCACGGTCAGAGGTGCTCTTCTGAGGGGTTTTAGGATGTCTGGCCAGGACCTGGGGTGGACCCCGGAGCGTGGGGGCTCCCAGGACCGGGCGCCCCTTCTCTGGGGCGGGGGCATGCTGACTTGGCCTCCCCCGGCCTCCTGGCCCCGCTGTCCCTGTCTCAGGTCTGAGCCCGGTCGGGGAGGGCCCCCTTCCCCCACTCAGCACCGGCCGCGGAGGACGCTGGTCCTGGTGACTCAGGAAGGGGTGGAGGGTGAACAGTATTAAACTCCCCGAGAAGTTGCACGTACTGAACGCAGAACTGTTTCTGAGTCAGCGACCCCTGCTGCGGTGTGACCCACTGATACGAGAGTGGCCCGCCACCGCCTGGCCAAAGCCCCAGGGCCACTGGAGAGCCCCACCGGCCCCCAGCCCTGACCCCTTTACAGCCAGAGGGTCTCTGTGAAATCGTGTTCCAGGCACCTGTCAGGTCTGCTTTTAAAATTTTAATTCAAAGCATTCTAGTTACTTACACATAAAATCTACCATCGTAACCACTTTCGAGTGCACAGCTCGGGGCATTAAGTCCATTCACATTGCTGTAATAACCATCACCACGTCCATTTCCAGAACTTTCTCATCTTCCCAAACTGACACTCTGTCCCCATCAAACCCTCTCTCTCCCAGCCTCAGGCCCCACCGTGCACTTCCTGCCTCTGGGTTTGACTGCTCCGGGGCCTCCCATGGGTGGAATTCCAACGGCCTTTGTCCTCCGCGTCAGGCCTTCGGTCAGCATCGTGTCCTCAAGGCTCGTCTGTGGGGCCTGTGTCGGGACCCCCTTCCTTTTTAAGGCTGAGCGTGGTCCACTGTGCGGATGGCCCTCCCTGGGTTTATCCTTGGTTTCTCCAAGGACGCGTGGCTGTCTCCACGGTCTCCAGTTGTGAACGTGTGATCGCAGGTGTGCTCGTGTCTGTCCGAGGCTTGCTGTGTCTCTCAGGCTTCTTTGGTCCAGAAAACCTGAGGTCTTCTCTTGGCTTCTCGTGACCTTGACCCCAGAGTCCAGGCCAGTTCTGCAGAATCGCCCCCAGTCTGGGTGCATCTCTGATCATGTTCAGTGGGGCCGCACCACTGCCCTGCCGGCTGGAGGCACGGTGGCAGATTTTGTCCGGTCCCTCAGGGAATTTGTCTGGTGTGTGTGTTTCTAAAGCAACCCCAGTGTGCAGGGATGGGGGTCGTGGCCAGGGGTGTGTTAGGGGCAGGGGTGAGTGGCTGGCCACTCGCGGGACCCTGTGTGCTGGGGGAGGGAGAAGGGGATGGGTGGGGGAATGGAGCTGGGTCTTCGGAGGCTCTTGAGCGCGGAAGGGTGCCAGGTCCACTCAGCACCAGCTGCTCCTGGAAAGGCAAGTCCCATCCGCCCAGTGTCCCCTGTGGAGGAGCTCTGAGCCAGGCGCTGGGCAGCTGCTGTCTCAGCCCGGCCCGCTCTTCCTCCGGGCCATGGGCTCTGCGAGGAGAGGGTAGAGGTGCACCCCCGCTGGTCTCCTCCTGTGCACCTCGAGCCGGGTCAGGACGAGCAGCTCCCCAGCCCAGCTCACCGCGCCGCCTCCGCCTCCCGACCCGGAGCTGCTCCGGGGATGCCCTGGTCCTTGGTAGACCTTGTCCCGGTTGAGCAGATCTGTCCAAAACCTGCAGGTCCCGTTCCCTCAGGTCCCGGGGCCAGGTCCTTGTTGGGGGGCCTAGGGGTTGTGAGTTTCCTTGTCGGGCTCCTGAACCTCAGCACCACAGACCTGGCCCCCTGAGCCTTCAGAGGCCAAAAGCCCCTGGTGCCAGAAGCCCCCGGTGCTGGCGTGGCAGGGCGGGACTCCCTGCTGCCTCTCGCAACTCTGGGCCACATGGCTTCTCCTCTGTGTCCAGATTCCTCTCTTCCTGGGACACCAGTCATTGGCCTCAGGGCCCATCCTGGGTGCCCAAGACCTCATTTGACCAGTTGCATCTGCGGAGACCTTGGTTTGCTTACGGTCACATTCTGAGGTTCCAGGCAGACGTGAATTTGGGGGACCCTGTTCAGCCCCGTAGAGGAGTCAAGGTCAAATTGTCCACCTGCCTCTGTGCCCACCTCTCTACCCCAATCTTGGAAGGAATAGCCATCTTGTCCCCATGTCTCCTGATCGTAGATTCCACCCTGGCCCTCTGACCTCCTGTCCAGGCGCCTCTAGAACCCCCAGCCCGGCTGTTTTGGTCTCTGGCTCCTCTCTTTTGGGGGCAGTTGGGGTGCCTACCTGAGAGGCCTCTGGTCTGGCAGGATGGCCCCCTTTCTACAGCTGAGAGGCTCGTGAGGTTTCCAGCCCGGGGCCAGAGTGGTTCCTTGCCCGCACAGAGGTCTCCATCAGAGAGGGGGGTGGGGGGGTTGGTCTGATGGCTTTCATGTCAGCGCGTATATCTGATGGATTAGGAGTTCCTGCAGCCTCAAAACACACCGAATCACCCCTCTCACTCCAGAGTTTGACAGAACTGAGGCTGTTGGCATGAAACCCTAATCAGAAGTGGTCCACACGGGAAGATTACGTTAGCAAAAAAAAGGCACTTCTTATGGAAAGCATGTCTTTTTCATTTTGGGGAGAAGGATGGGAGTGAACCCCAGAGCTTGGGCGTGGCCAGTGGGGCTGTTCTGGGGGTGAGACGGCCTCACCTGCGGTGGCTGGTTGGCTGCTGATGGGTGTTGGTTGGATGTGGCAGCTCAGGACTGCCCGCCCACCTGTCTCTGGCGCTCTGGGCAGGGCCAGACCTTCCTCCCACGTGGGGCTGCAGCAGGGGGCGGGGGGGGGCACTGTCTGGGCAGCAGGTGGGGTTTCGGCACGCACAGAAGGGTTGCTCTGCAGGCTCCCCTCTGTGTTGCTGGGCGTGACCCCGAAGGCCTGCCCCGTGATTTATGAGCAAGGGCACCCCTCTGCCACCCAGGAAGAGGCAGGTCCAGCCGCTGGCTCAAGACCCCGAGGTAGAGGCTTGGGGTGACCTGCTGGCTGTTCTCTTTCATCAGACCCCACCCCCAGCCCACCACCACTCCCCTCTTGGGGGAACCACACCCCACGCCCTGCAGGGAGCCCCTGGCAGTCATGGTCTTGCCTGGGTGATGAGCTGCCCAGAGCAGCTGTCAGGTCACATCAGGGCCGAGGGGTCTTTGGAGAGTGTCTCGTGCCTGCTTGTTTCATGAAAGGAAATGGACCCAGGGGTGAGTCAGAGCAGACCCAGGGGTGGAAAGCTCTGCCCACTCTTGGGATTCTTTGGGGTCCAGGTGCTGCCCTGGGCAGGCAGGGCAAGATAAAGACACCTGGATTCCCCAGGGCAGCAGTGGCTACGTGGCCCAGGTCATCAGTGGACTGATCGTGGGTCAGGATGGCTGCACGGGACCAGTAGGAAGGGGCAAGCATGTCCTTGTCCTGGCAGGGGTGGGACTGCCACCCCCTGGCTCTCGGATATTCCTCAAGGTTTCGGTTCCTCCTCACTATTTCTTAACTGCGATTTCGTAATAATTATAACTGCACGGAGCCCCCGAGCGGGCGTGTTCCGAACCCCGGCAGCTGTGATTACATCGCAGCCACTGATTTCCAAGAAACCTCACGAGGGAATTCGTTAGAGCCACAGTGGAAGCGGGCGCCGGGCACCGCCTCCCTGCGTGGCCTGGCGCAGGGGGAGTGCCTGCCTGGCCTGGCGAGAGGAGGGGCCGGGGCTGGCCTGGCGCCGTGGTAGCCGGCCCAGGCTGCCTGGGGAATGGTGCGTGCCGGGCGTTGGTTCATGCGGTGGGCCAGGTTAGCCCATGAGCAGCTGGCCGGCCTGTGTCCACCCAGCTGCCCTTCCCTCTGGGTGTTTGCAGCGGCCTGGGAGCCTGGCCGGTCCCATGGTGGCCCTCCCGGTTCCGAGTTTGGTTTGGTCTTTCTGTTTGGGAACTCATCCCCACGTCCCTCCTCCTCGGTTCCAAAACATCTGAAGTTCACTTTATACGAACACTGTTTCTTCTCCCCGAGACTAGGGGAGATCCTTGGCCCTGGGCTGCTGTGTTTCTGGATTGGCTTCTTCCTCCGGCCCCCTGTCTCCTTTGGGGGGTGCAGCTGGTGGTCCCTGGGCGGCGGCTGGAGGGACAGTGGGCAGGCTCCTGCCCCGGTTTGTGTGGAGGGGGCACCTTCCTGGGACCGCGGTCAGGGCTGCTCGTGATGGAGACAGACCAGCGGGTCCTCTGGTGCTGTCGTCACGGTGATGAATAGCACAGGTGTGGTTCCTTACTTATTCTTAAATGTAAAGTCATCTTAACACTCGTGCTGGGAGCTGGTCTGTTTCTCTCACTCACTGGCAGCCCCGTCACGCCAAAGTGCACCGTGTGGAAAAGCGTGACACGCACCCCCCCCTCCAGTGTGTGGGGGTGGCTTGGCGGGTCCCAGGTGGGGCTGGCCTGAGTCTGTAACGCCCACAGGCCACCTGCTCGGACGGCGGGCTGGGAACCTTTTCCTGGTCCTTTCTGCTTGGGGTATTGATGTTCCCCCGCTACCAGGTGTCTGGAGAGGAGATTCCCCCCACCCCGCGGCCACCTGCAGCACCTCCCTAAATAGGATGCGCAGGGCACCAGTATCCTTTGTTGGCTGATCGCATGCAGTCTGGGTTGGGCTTTCTATGCTGTCTGGCATTAACATCACTTCCCTGGTAACTCAGTCGGTAAAGGGTCTGCCCACGATGCGGGAGACCCAGGTTCAGTCCCCAGGTTGGGAAGATGCCCTGGAGAAGGGAATGGCAACCCACTCCAGTATTCTTGCCTAGAGAATTCCACAGACAGGGCAGCTACAGTGGGCTATGGTCCATGCGGGTCACGAAGAGTCAGATACGACTGAGCGACGAACACTTTCACTAAGGCCCCAGTCAGTGGGCTGACCCACGGGCCCCTGTAAAGAGCCTACAAGGCTGGAGACAGAGGCGACGTGGGGCGGGCCTGGGGTCCCACAGTCACGGGCTGGGTCCTGCCTCCAGGCTGTGCCTAGACGTGCTCATGGACCGAGGAACCAGGGAGCCGGGCTTTCCCAAGGGTCCTGGGCCACCGTGGGCCTGCAGACCCTGCCCCACCTGCCTCAGGCCCCTTGCAGAGGGAGCGTCCTCTGCCTCGAAGCCGAGGGGCGGCCCCCGCAGCCAGTGCTGCCAGGCTGGGCCTCCAGGTCTTGGGTCCCCGCTGCAGCTCACATTTGGAGATTCGACGGGTGGGCCTCCCTCCTGCCCCCTCGGCCCCTTCATGTGCCAGGTCCCTCCTGCCCAGCATGGGAGGCTCAGACACACGCATGAGTAGTTTTCAGGTTCTGTGCCCTAAATTAATATAGCGTGCACTTCGTTTTAAAAAGCCATGATTGAAGTCAAATTAACATATTTACCTTCAGTGCTCCCAGGGGACGCGTGAGAGACTCGCAGAGGTGCGGTGGTGGCTTCCGTGTGTGGTGACGTGACGGCTGTTGGCGGGTGGCACTCGGCTCTCGGGATCTCCCGGGGCAGGCGGGCCTCGTGAGCGCTGGCCCCCAGCCTCCCCTGCACCTCCCCCGACCCGTGCAGGGGCCTTGGGCGGGGGTGGGGGCTTCTCCCTGGAGCAGGCAGAGGAGACTGGGCAGTGGGCTGTGCTATTCCCCGAGGACTCATGACCCACTCACCCACCCAGCTTGGCGGCTCTTTCCCCTGGGCTTTGCCCAGCCCCTGTGGCCAACACCCGGGGCCTGAGCCTAGGCCTTCATCCTCCTCTCTTTGGCCTCGGCTTTCGGCCCAGGAGCATTTTGTCCTGAGTCTTGTCTGTGGATGCAGAGGCCTACTGTCCACTCCCAGGATCCAGGGTCCAGGTCTCAGGCCAAGTGAGCAAGTTCCTTCCCCACCCAGAGCCACAGTTTCCCCATCTGTAAAATGGGGTGATGGTATTTCTCCTAACCTTAAATTCAAAGAGGACATAGGACCTGGGAATTTAGGCTGTTGAAACAAAGCCTGGGGTGGTTGAGGGAGCCTCTTGCACACACAGACATGGTCTGCTTTTCTCGTGGAAACTGGGTATTGAGCTCAAAGGGCCTGAGGTTTTCTGGATTAGGGCTTGTGGGAGCGAGGGTCCTGGGGGGCCCTGGGCTGCGCCACTGCAGGGTGGGGGTGTGCCTGGTCCGTGGGCCTGTGGACACATTGTCTGTGGGCAGGCATTGACCCCTCCCCAGTGCTATATTGTTTGAAAGTTGTACATGGGTTTTTCTTTATATGCAACGCTGAAAGCTTTATGAGCAAAAAATCGTTAATAGAGTGATTGTATTTATCTGATTTTCTCCTTTAGAAAGCACACCTTTGTGTAATGAGTACAAAGCAATGTTGAAGCTCCTTGTTCAGTTCTCAAACTGCTTCCGCTCGTCTTTTACTACCGTTTACGTGGCTGTTTTACGCACGCTTGGCCAGGCCGCCTAAGAAAGCACAGTGATCTCAAGTGCACGGCGTTGTTATTTTCTGCAGCCAGCACACCTGTGTGATGGTGGCGATGGTGAAGGCTCAGCTCCCAGCCCCACCCAGACCTTGAACCTCTAGCGCTCGGAAGAGCTTTGTTTGATGTTCAGCTGCTGAGTCCTGCCTGATTCTTTGTGACCCATGGACTGAACGCTCTAGGCCCCTCCGTCGTCCAGTGTCTTCTGGAGTTTGCTCAGATTCATGTCCATCGAGTCGGTGATGCCATCCAGCCATCTCATCCTCTGCCGCCCCCTTCTCCTCTTGCCTTCAGTCTTTCCCAGCATCAGGGTCTTTTCCAAGGAGTCAACTCTTTGCATCACTTGACGGTAGAACTCACTGTTCCTGAATCTCCTGTAGAGAGAGGGCCCGGCTTCTGCTCAGCGTGGAGACTGAGACGTGTTCCGCGGGCACGAGTCTGGAGGGTTCCTGGTAGATGATGTTGCAGAGGGCTCGTCCACAATTTCAGTATCTAATCTCCTGAGGACCCGGCATCTTTTTCGCCTCTGGGCTTTTATGGACACCCTCTGCTAGGGAGGTCCCAGGTGTGAGTGCTGGGTGAACACCTGGGGGAGAGGGGAGGTGCCAGGACACAGGTGTTTGTGGCTGACCCCGCCCAGGACAGGTGCGCAGCACTGCCTGGGTCTATTTGCATCCCTGTGACAGGTGCCCTGCCTGCCTGCTGTGGTCTTCTCTTGGTTAGCCCCATTCAGGTCTTTGCCCTCCTCCCCCTTCTTGAGCCTCCCTTTCTTTGATTGACTTACAGAATTTTTAGATATTCTGAGCACACAGCCTCTGTGTTAAAAGCATTGCAAATACCTCCTCCCTGCGGCCTTTTCACTCTCAATGGTGGACTTTTTGTTTATCAACAGATTCCCTTCCTTTTTAAGTGAAAGTGAAGTGTCAGTTGCTCAGTCGTGTCTGACTCTTTGTGACCCCGTGGACTATAGCCCGCCAGGCTCCTCTGTCCATGGAATTGTCCAGGCAAGAATACTGGAGTGGGTAGCCATTCCCTTCTCCAGAGGATCTTCCCGACCCAAGGATCGAACCTGGGTCCCCTTAAGGCGGAGTAATATTTTTTCATGGTTTGCGCAGGAAAGCTTGCTCAAAGAGCATTTGAGGAACTGTGTGTATTTATAGTCCCTGAGGAAAGAGTGTTGCACTCTTTCAGTTAGTTACACAATTGCTGAGGGTCCCCCAGACAAGGACACCCGCCCCTTTGGGACTCTGTCTGCTCCTGGGCAGAGATCACCAGCTGTGTGTCTCTGGGGCACCACCTTGTTGAAGAGTTAGCACGTCACAGGGTCTGGGATGCAGGCAATGTGAGACAGTATCCCAGCAGAGGGACCTCGGGCCCCTGGAGAATGAAACAAGCCTGGTGGCCTCATCAGGCAGTCCCTCCTGGGACATGGAAAGGTCACAGCCACTCTTTACCGCATGCCCAAGTTTTTGACAATTGTTCAGCTTCCCTTTGTGATCATAATTTCCAAGTATAGTTTTTAGAAGTAGGTTTCGTGTTCTGATTCATAACACGCCGTGGTTAAGAGGAGCCCCAGAGCAGTTGGGCTCTGGGCACCCACTGAAGCTGCTCGGTTTCTCTGCATTTCACAAGGGAGCTCTGATCCATTTTCAGGAACCTCGCTCACTGCAGAGGTGGGTTTCTGTTCTTGTGATCGCCACCCCCTGCCCCCGTCCTGGAGCTCGGGAGCCCATGCATTTTGCCAGTGTGGCTTTCGGGTTAGGCTCAGCCGCCCAGCTCTCAGGGAGTGAAAGAGGCCAGATTCCCAGGGAACCGCTGCCAATAGCTACATTGCCATGAAAGGTAAAGGGACTCTGGAAAAGTATTTGTTTCTGAACTCTGAAGCCTCGGGTAGAGGGCACACAGTGTCCAGAACGTTTTGTGTAGTCTATAGAAGTGAATCTGCTGCATGGAGGGCCCCAGCCGCATCGGGGCAGAAGAGGAGGGCTTTCTTCCCCAGCATTCCCAGACCAGCCCCGCATTAGGTCTCGCTCACCGTGGATCTTGGTCAGCAGCCCGTCCCTTGTGGACCTCATGGTGTCTGGAAACCTCCTGCTTCACTGGTGGGGTGATGGCTGTCTAAGGGCGAGCTAGTGCAGGGCGCCTCCGTGGGAGATGACCGCGGGCAAGCATCATTTTGTGGACAACCCTCTTCTGTCCTGCAGCTTCCAGGGGGCAGAAGCTACCTGTGGATGACCGGATGGGATCAGCTCCTCTCACGGGGCAGCCAGCAGGGTCAGCCTGGGGGACAGGACACTCTGCATGACCACTGAGCAGAGCCATAGTATGAGGCTTTGATCGCTGTTTCCCTGAGTAAGAGCGTAAGTGGACGGTGAGGACAGATACTGGCGTGGAGCTCCTGGAAGGGGGCGTGAGGATTCTGTTCCTGTAGGTGCAGCGGTTGGGCCAAGCTGAGCCCAGGATGATTGCTCTGGATTCGATGCCTCTTCTGTGCACTTTTTCCTGTGGGTTGAGAATCACAGGGCAAACCATGTCAAACATTTCCCTGTTCATCTGCTGAAAACATGCTTGTTATGGACTCTGGGAAACTGCAGACGTAAAATCTGACTTCGTTTATTTCAGGGTCTGATTTGGGGGAAATGAAGTCAGTTTTGTTATGAGGAGAGACGTGGATATTCGATCAAGTGGGACAAGGCATGGCTTTAGCTTGGGTGCCTGTTAGTTGGAAGGATGGTACATTTAGAAAAATAATGTTAGAAATGAGTAACACCTTTATAAGGATCCCTAACTGCTTTGGGAGTGGAGATTGTTAATTTTTTTTAAATGTCGTGGCTGGTGCAAAGTACTGGCAGTTACGGTGGGGCGACTTGGACCAGCCGTTGGGGCAGCGGTGAACCCCCTTTCCCGGTCACCTTGTCTTGCAGGGTGGTGGACCCTACCTAACACCAGCACCAGCTGCCATCTTCACTCAACACCTAGGAACAAGCCTGTCAAAGCCAAGCAAATCATGCCCAGATTTTAACATTTCATGGCTTCTTTTCAGACTTATCCTGTCCAGGTATTATGTGTGTGTTAGTCGGTCAGTCGTGTCCAGCTCTTTGCGACCCCATGGACTATAGCCCGCCAAGCTCCTCTGTCCATGGGATTTCCCAGGCAAGAATGCTGGAGGGTTGCCATTTCCTTCTCCAGGGGGTCTTCCGGACCCAGAGATCAAACCCAGGTCTCCTGCCATCGCAGGCAGATTCTTTACCATCTGAGCCACCTGGGCATTATAAACGCAGGGAAATGCTATTCTCTGTGGACCTCCCACAGCGCTCCCTGTACTCATCCTCGTTTTTATCTGTCCCTTTTCACTTGCTGGAGCAACCAGACATTTCACTTTCGGGCAGAATGACACACCCTTCAATAAGCCCCCAGCTTCTTGGCCACTGCAGTGCCTGCTAACGAGGTCGCTCGGTCGTGTCCGACTCTTTGCGACCCCATGGACTGTAGCCTACCAGGCTCCTCCGTCCACGGGGTTTTTCAGGCAAGAGTACTGGAGTGGGTTAGGGGATCTTCCCAACCCAGGGATCGAACCCGGGTCTCCCGCATTGCAGGCAGACGCTTTACCATCTGAGCCACCAAGGAAGTGCCTACTAGTAGCCCCCTTAAAAAACAAAAGTGTTTAATTATTTACTTATTTCACTGCCCTGGGTCTTAATTGCTGCATGCAAACTCTTAGGTGTGGCCTGTGGGCTCACGCCGTGTTAGAATGGCCAGATACGTGGGCGTGGGATCTGGTGAACACATGTAAGAAGCGGAGTGTGTCTGAAATCCCGGCTTATTGAGGGTTTGGATCCTGTGCTTACAAATTATCCAACTATTTAAACATCAGTAGTTAATTCAATTTAATGTCAGTATGGGGTGTTCGCTGCTGGCTCGGCAGTAAAGAATCCACCTGCAATGCAGGAGCCACAGGAGACATGTGTTCAATCCCTAGGTCGGGAAGATCCTCTGGAGGAGGGCATGGCAGCTCACTCCAGAATTCTTGCCTGGAGAATCCCATGGACAGAGGAGCCTGGCGGGCTACAGTCCATGGGGTCTCAAAGAGTTGGACGTAGCACACTCGCTTAGGGTGTTAGGATGAACGAGGATCTGGGGAATTTTAAGTTGGTAGACCACTCAGTTCCTGCTTTCTTTTTAGCTTTGTATTTTGAGATTATAGATTCACATGCTGTTGTGAATAGTACAGAATGGATGGATGAACGGAAGTGGCCCATCCCTGTGATGGAGTCTTATTTGACCGAGGAAAGGAGTGCAGTCCCCTTGAAATGGGCGAATCTTAGTGTGTGAGTGGTGTCTTGATAAAGCTGGCATCAAGAAAGACAACTGAGAGACGCAGTGGACCCTTTGTGGGGACGCCTGGGCTGCCGTTTCGTAGCCCCCCACGCCTCCTGCCTCCCACCCCTCCTGGGCTGTGGCAGCCACCAGCTACTCCCGTCTGTTTCAGAAAGTGGTCCTTCTCTCCCCCCGCCTTGCCAGCATTTGGTGTGTCTGTTTTTCATTTCAGTCATTCTGATAGGCCTGCAGTGCGTCTCGTAGTGATTTGCATTTCCTGGATGGCTAAGGCGGTGGACATCTCTCATGGGCTGATTTTCATCTGTGTGCCCTCTTTCATGAGTGTGGCCATCCCTGGAGGCCCAGACAGTAAAGAATCTGCCTGCAGTGCAGGAGACTCAGGGTTGATCCCCGGGTCGGGAAGATCCCCTGGAGAAGGGAATGGCAACCCACTCCAGTATTCTTGTCTGGAGAATTCCATGGACAGAGGAGCCTGGCAGACTGCAGTTCATGGGGCCGCAGAGAAATAGACTTGCCTGAGCGACTAACACTTTCACTTTCATCCATGACTTAGGCCAATTTTTATTTTTTTTTCCAGTACATGTGTATGTATTGTTGTTGTTCAGTCGCTAAGTCACGTCTGACTCTTTGTGACCCCATGGACTGCAACATGGCAGGCTTCCCGGTCCTTCACTACCTCCGAGAGCTTGCTCAAACTCATGTCCATTGAGTCGGTGACGCCATCCAACCATCTCATTCTCTGTCACCCCCTTCTCCTTATGCACTCAGTCTTTCCCAGCATCAGGGTCTTTTCCAGTGAGTCAGCTCTTCACCTCAGGTGGCCAAAGTTTTGGAGTTTCAGCTTCAGCATCAGTCCTTCCAATGAATATTCAGGACTGATTTCCTTTAGGGTGGACTGGTTTGATCTCCTAGCTGTCCAAGGGTGTGTATATGTATACCGTTTATTTTAAAAACTGGGTTCTGAGCATACATTTGGTTTTACACTTTGATGTCTTCACATAACATGTTACAGTTTTCTTTCATGTTGTCAATATTCTTCTGTGATTTTTCCTTAATTGACGTATAAGTTGATTTATGATATTGTGTTAGTTCCTGATGTACAGCACAGTGTTACATATATTCTTTTTCCATTGTGGTTTATTGTAAGACATTTTAATATATTCTTTTGTCATATTCTTTTCCATCACGGTTTATTATGAGATACTGGATGTAGTCCCCGTGCTATGCACTAGGAACTTGCTTGCTGTCTGTCTGTCTTGTATACAGTAGTTTGTGTTTGCTGGTTCCATGCTCCCGGCCCAGCCCTCCCCAGACCCCCCTGCCTCGGCATCCACAAGTCTTTTCTTTGTGAGTCTGCTTCTGTTTTGAAAATAAGTTTATTTATTTTGAAAATAAGTGTCATATTTTAGATTTCACAAGTGATATCATATAACAGTGTCTGTTTCTGAGTGACTCGCGTCACTCTGTCTGATGAGCTCCAGGTCCATCCGTGTGGCTGCAGATAACATGCGTTCTTTCTCCTTGTGGCTGAGTGGTATTCCGTCGAGTACGTGGAGCACCTCTCTTCATCCGCTCTTCTGCTGATGGACGTTTAGGTCGCTTCCGTGTCTTGGCTGCTGTGAGACTGGGGTGCACGTGTCTTTTCGAGTTAGGATTCTGTCTGGGTGTAAGCCCAGGAGTGGGCTTGCTGGATCATGTGAAAACTCTGTTTCTAGTTTTTTAAGAAACGTCCATACTGGTTTCCATCATTGGCTATACCAGTTTATATTCACACCAACGGTGTAAGGGGGTTTCCTTTTCTCCACACCCTCTCCAGATTTGTGTGTAGATTTTTTGATGATAGCCATTCTTGCTGGAGACTAGTGGAGTGCAAGGAGATCAAACCAGTCCACCCTAAAGGAAATCAGTCCTGAATATTCATTGGAAGGACTGATGCTGAAGCTGAAACTCCAAAACTCTGGCCACCGGATGCGAAGAGCCGACTCATTGGAAAAGACCCTGATGCTGGGAAAGATTGAGGGCAGGAGGAGAAGGGGGTGACAGAGGATGAGATGGTTGGATGGCATCACCGACTCGATGGACATGAGTTTGAGTGAGCTCCAGGAGTTGGTGATGGACAGGGAGGCCTGACGTGCTCCAGCCCATGGGGTTGCAAAGAGTCAGACACGGCTGAGCAGCTGAACTGAACTGATTCTGACTGGTGTGAGGTGGTCCCTCCTTGAGGCTTTGACTTGCACCGCTCACAGTTAGTGATGTTGGGCATCTTTTCATGCGTCTCTTCGCCATCTGTATGTCTTCTTTGGAAAATGTCTGCTTAGGTCCTCTGCCCACGTTTCGATTGTTCCTTTTTGTTGTTGCTACTGAGTTGTGTGAACTGTTTGTATATTTTGGAACTTAACCCCTTGTGGGTAGCATCATTGGCAGATGTTTTTCTCCCATTCTGTAGGTTGTCTTTTCATTTTGTTTATGGTTTCTTTTGCTGTGCAAAAGCTTTTGAATTTGGTTAGGCCCCATTTGCTTATTTTTGCTTTTATGGAGAGACTGACATCATAAAATACGGCTGTGATTTATGTCAGAGAATGTTTTGCCTATGTCCTCCTCTGTGTCTTGTATTTTTGTACATGGTGTGAGTGTGTTCTAACCTCATTGATTTACATGTGGCTGTCCAGCTTTCTGGGCTTCCCAAGTGGCTCAGCGGTAAAGGATCCTCCTGCAGTGCAGAAAACGCAGGACACCTGAGTTCAATCCCTGGGTCGGGAAGATCCCCTGGAGGAGAAAAGGACAACCCACTCCAGTATTCTTGCCTGGAAAATCACATGGACAGAGGAGCCTGGTGGGCTACAGTCCATGGGGTTGCAAGAGTCGGACATGACTTAGCAACTAAACCACCATAGTCAGTTAACCTATGACAAAGGAGACAAGAGTGGACAATAGGAAAAAAAAAGAATGTAAAATGGGAAAAAGACAGTCTCTTCAATAAAAGATGCTGGGAAAGCTGGATGTGCTTGCAAGCTCAATCACTAGGTTATGTCAGACTCTTTGCCACCCCATGGACTGTAGCCCACCAGGCTTCTCTTTCCATAAGGTGCTCCAGGCAAGAATACTGGAGTGGGTTGCCATTTCCCTCTCCAGGGGAGTCTTCTGGACCCAGGAGTCGAACCTGGGTCTCCTGCGTTGCAGACAGATTCTTTACCAACTGAGCTTACTGATTATTTGATTACTGTTTGAGCTTACTTGATTACTGTTGCTTTGTAGCATTGTTTGAAGTCTGCAAGGGTTATGCCTCCAGCTTTGTTCTTTTTCCTCAGGACTGCTTTGGCAATTCTGGGTCTTTTATGGTTCCATATAAATTGTAGGATTGTTTCTTCTAGTTTTTTGAAAAATATCATGGGTGATTTGATAGGACTCACATGAAGTCCGTAGATTGGATAGTATGGCCATTTTAACAGTATTAATTCTTCCAATCCAAGAGCGTGGGATATTTCTCCATTTTTTTGAGTCATCTTTGATTTCCTTTATCAGTGTTTTACAGTTCTTAGCGTGTAAGGGTTTGACTTTCTTGGTCAGGTTTATTCTTAAGTATTATTTTTTGGATAAAATTTTTAAAGCGTTTTTTTTTAACTTTCTGATATTACATTGTCAGTATAAAGAAATGCAAGAGATTTCTGTATTTTAATCTTATATCCTGCTACCTTGCTGAATTTGTTGATTGTTTCTAGCACTTTTTGTGTGGCGTCTTAGGGTTTTCTGTATGGAAATCCATGTGTAGTGTGATGTTATCTGTGCATAGTGCCAGTCCCGCCTCCTTCCTTCCAGTCTTGATGCCTTCTATTTATTTCTCTTGTCCTGCCTGCTGTGGCGAGGACCTGCAATACTGTGTTGAATAGCAGGAGTGAGAGCGTGCACCCTTGTCTCGGTCCATATTGGTTTTTTTTTTTTTAACATTCTTGCAATGAGGGGTTCCAAGCAGAAGCTTTAAATTTGGGTCAAGTAGTCAAGTTTATCGGTTTTTCGTTACAGAAAAAGTATTTGCTTTGTCCTGGATCCCAGAGAGGCTCCCCTGTGCTCTCTTCTAGTTTTAAGTCATACATTTAGGCTCTGATCCGTTCTGGATTAATTTTTGTGTCAGTATGACGTTTACGTTGAGGGTCACTTCTTTTTTTTTTTTGGCCTCTGGGTATGGTGTTGCTCCACCACCGCTTGCTGAGAGGTTGTCTGTCCTTCACTGATTGGTCTGCGTCTTTGTAAAACATCAGTGGGGCATGTCTGTGGGTCTGTCTTGGGGTTTCCATATTCTGTTTGTTGGCCTGTCTCTCCTCATACAGTCTTGATTACTGTAGCCATATAGTAAGTCTTAAAATCAGGTAGACTGATTCCTCCCACGTAATTCTTTTCCAAAAGGGTCCTAGCTATTCCACTTCTGTGACCTTTCTATATGAATTTTAGAATTATCTTGTCTATGGTTACAAAAAATGTTGCTTGGATTTTGAAGGGAATTGTGTTAAACCTGTGTATCAGTTTGGGGAGAGCTGACATCTTTGCTGCATTGAGTCTTTCAATCTGTGAAGATGGTATGTCTCTCCGTTTATGTAGACCTAGATTTCTTTCATCAGGAATTTGTAGTTTTCAGCATGTAAGTCCTGTACGTGTTTTGTTAGATGTACATGTAGGTATATTTTTCTGTGTGTGATTGTAGGTGGTATTGCATTCTTAATTTTAGTAGTTGCTAGTACATGGAATGGCAATTTATCTTATATTCTGTGACCTTGACAGTCACTTATTTGTTCTGGTAGTTTTTGGTAGATTCCCTGGGATTGTTTACCAAGACATCCCTGTCATCTGCAAACAGGGCCAAGGTTATTTCTTCCTTCCAATCTGTGTGCATTTTCTTGCCTCATCTCACTGTGTTGAGTAAGAGTGGTGAGCAGGCATCCTTGCTGTGTTCCCCATCTTGAGGAGAAAGCGTTAACTGTGAGATTTTTGTAGATGCCCTATATCGAGTTCAGGAAGTTCTCTGAGAGATTTTTTATCATGGATAGATGTTGAGTATTTTCACAGCTTTCTTATGCATGGAATGATATTTTCATGTGGTTTCACTGATTTTCAGATATTGGACCAGCTTGCATCCCTGGAATAAATCCCACTTGGTTGGGATATATAATTCATCTTACATGTTGCTAGTTTCTATTTGTTAATACTTTGTTGAGGAGGGCTTCCCTCATAGCTCAGTTGGTAAAGAATCCACCTGCAACTCAGGAGACCCCAGTTCTATTCTTGGGTCAGGGAGACCCACTGGAGAAGGGATACACTAACCGCTGCAGTGTCTTGGGCTTCCCTGGCAGCTCAGCCGGTAAAGAATCCGTCTGCAGTGTAGGAGACCTGGTTTCAACCCCTGGGCTCCACGGTCTGTAATGGTATCACCTGAAACATTTCTTATATTGGTGATTTGTCTTTTTTCTCTTTTTTCTTTGTCAGTTTTGCTAGAGGCTTTCCAATTTGATTGATCTTTTCAGAGAACCAGCTCTTCATTTCATTGATTTTTTTTCTCCCCTCTATTGATTTTCTGTTTTCAGTTTCATTGATTTCTATTTTTATCATTATTTTTTCTTCCTTCTGCTTGTTTTGGGTTTGTTTTGTTCTTTTTTTGAGTTCTTGAGATGAGAGCTTATTGATTTCAAACTTTTCCTTCTTTCTAGTACATGAACTCAGTGCTATAAATTCTCCTCATAGCTCTTAAGTGGTGTCCCACAGGTTTTGGTATATTATATTTTCATTTTCTTTTAATGTGATTTTCTTGAGACTTCCTCTCTGACGTCGGATGACTTAGAGGAGTGTTGCTTGTTTCCAGGTGTTTGGAGATTTTCCTGTTGCTTTTCTGTTACTGATTTCCTGTTTGAGCCCGTTGCGCTTGGAGAGCACAGTCTGTATGGTTCTGGTTCTTTTCGGTTTCTTGCAGTTTTTTTTCCTGGCCCAGAATATGGACTATCTCGGTGTAAGTTTCATAGGTACTTGAAGAGAATGTGTCTTCTGCTGTTTTGGGGTGGATAGTTCTGTAAATGTTGCTTAGATCCTATTAGTTGATGTTCAGTTCTCTGTATCTTTGTGGATTAATTATCTAGGTCTATCATGGAGGAACCTGGCAGGCTACAGTCCATGGGGTTGCAAAGAGTTGGACACGACGGAGCGACTCTGCTGATCTGATGATCAGTTGTTCAAGCGAGTTTTGAGTCCTCAACTCTAATAGTGGATTTGTCTTTTTTTTTGCCCCAGCTCTACCTGTTTGCGCTTCACATATTTTGCTGTTGTGTTGTCTGGCACACACATAAGACTGCTATGTGGTCTCAGAGATTAACAATCTTCGACCACTGTGAAATGTCCCTCTATGTCTCTGATAATTTTCATTGTTCTGAAATCTGTTTTATTGGCTATCAATAGAGCACCTTTGTTTTCTTTTCTTTTTGGGAGGTGCAAGGGGGGGCGTGCCACAAAGTGTGTGGGCTCTTAGTTCTCCAATCAGGGATCAGACTCGTGCCCCCTGCCGGGGAAGCGCAGCGTCTTAACCCCTGGACCACCAGGGAATTCCTGATCTTTGTTCTCTTTTATGTTTGCATGATTTGTCTTTTTCTATCCCTTTTTATTTTTAATATTTTGAAGTTTTATGGAAATGAGTGGGTCATCAGTGCTGGCCTGGTTTCAGGAATACAGCAAACTTACTGGCTCATTCTTGGTGGCTCTGGGTCTTGGTTGCTGTGTATGCACTACTTTCTAATTGCGGTGCACGGGCTCCTCACTGCGGTGGTTTCTCTCGTGGAGCTCAGGCTCTCAGGCGCGGGCTCAGCAGTCCCGGCACATGGGGTTACTTGCCCCAGACACGTGGGATCTTCCTGAACTGGGGATTGACCCTCTGCATTGGCAGGCGAATTCCTAACCGCTGGACCACCAGGGAAGTCCCTATATATACTTTTTAAACTTGCCTTTATCATTATACTTGAAGTGACTTTCTTGTTGACAGCATATTATTGAATCTAAAAAAAAAATCTGCTCAATCTCTGTCTTTTAATTGGTCTGTTTAGGTCATTTACATTTAATGGAATTATTGATATGTCAGGGCTTAAATCTACTATTTTATTTTTTGATTCTGTTTGTTTCTCTGTTTGATCCTGTTTGTTTCTTGATTATTTCTCTGTTTTTTTCTCTTGCCTTCCAGTGGGTCACTTGAATGTTTTATAAAATTTTATTTTGATGTATCTGTGTTTTAGTAACAGCTCTATTGAGATATGATTCCATACCATGTAAACGTCAGTGGTTTCTAGTCTGTTAAGAGTTCTGTAACCATCACCACGATCAATTTTAGAACATTTTCATCGCTCCAGAAAGAAGCCCCGTGCTTTCATCAGTCACTCTCATTTCCTCCATCCCTCCCTAACCTTCGCTGCTCCTAGTTCTTGGCAAACACTGGTCTCCTTTATGTCTCCATAAATGGCCTGTTCTGGACATTTCCTATAAATGGAATCATACAACATGCAGCCTTGTTTGTCTGGTTTTCTCACTTACCATCATCTTTTTGAGGTTCACCAATGTTTCATGCACTGGAGAAGGAAATGGCCACCCACTCCAGTGTTCCTGCCTGGAGAATCCCAGGGACGGGGGAGCCTGGTGGGCTGCCGTCTATGGGGTCGCACAGAGTCGGACACGACTGAAGCGACTTAGCAGCAGCAGCAGCAGCATGTTGTAGCATGAATCAGTACTTCATTCTTTTTCATGGTGAGCAATATATTACCGTGTTGAGAGACCACATTTTGTTTATCCATTTGCCCGTTGATGGACATTTCGTGTTGTTTCCAGTTTTTGGCCGTTATGAATAGTGGTAAGCATTCATGCACAAGTTTCTGCATGAACATATGTGTTCACTTCTTCTGGGTAGATACCTAGGCGTGGAATTGCTTGGTCATGTGTTAACTCTGTGTTCAGCCTTTTGAAGAACTGGCAGACTGTTTTCTGAAAATGGCTGTGCCATTTTACAGTCCCACCACGTCATCACCAACAATTTCAATCTGCCTTTTTTATTATAGCCATTCCAGTGAGTGTGCAGTGCTCGTTCATTGTGGGTTTAATTTGCATTTCTGTGATGGCTAGTCATGTTCTGTATCGTTTCATGTGCATATTGGACGTTTATGTATTTCTTTGGAGAAGTGTCTCTTTAGATGCTTTGCCCATTTTAAAATTCAGTTATTTGTCTTTTAATTGTGGAGTTATCAGTTCTCTATATATTCTAGATACAAGTCTCTGGTCAGACATATGACTTACTGATATCCCTTCCCATTCTTTGTCTTTTCACTTTCTTGATGGTATTCCTTGAACCACAGAATTTTTTAATTTTTATGAAATCTAATTTATCTCTTTGTTTCCTTGGGCTTTTTGTGTCATATCTAAGATTCCACTGTCACAAATGTTTACCCCTGTATTTTCTGAAGTGTTTTATAGTTTTTGCTATACTCTTACATGTAGGTCTTTGACTCATTTTGAGTTAAGTTTTGTATATGGTGTGAGGTAAGGGTCCAACTTCATTCTTTTACATCTGACTATCCATGGGCCCCGCATTATATTGTGAAACAGTTCTCCCCCCCACCACCGCATTGGCACCCTTGCTGGAAAATCAGTTGACCATAGATGCATGGGTTTATTTCTAGACTCTCAGTTCTGTTCCATTGATCTGTATGTCAGTACCAATACATGAACTGTGAACTTCCAGATGTTCAAGCTGGTTTTAGAAAAGGCAGACGAACCAAATTGCCAACATCCACTGGATCATCAAAAAAGCAAGTGAGTTCCAGAAAAACATCTATTTCTGCTTTATTGACTATGCCAAAGCCTTTGACTGTGTGGATCACAATAAACTGTGGAAAATTCTGAAAGAGATGGGAGTACCAGACCACCTGACCTGCCTCTTGAGAAACCTGTATGCAGGTCAGGAAGCAACAGTTAGAACTGGACATGGAACAACAGGCTGGTTCCAAATAGGAAAAGGAGTACATCAAGGCTGTATATTGTCACCCTGCTTATTTAACTGCTATGCAGAGTACATCATGAAAAACACTGGGCTGGAGGAAGCACAAGCTGGAATCAAGATTGCCGGGAGAAATATCCATAACCTCAGATATGCAGATGACACCACCCTTATGGCAGAAAGTGAAGAGGAACTAAAAAGCCTCTTGATGAAAGTGAAAGAGGAGAGTGAAAAAGTTGGCTTAAAGCTCACCATTTAGAAAACTAAGATCATAGCATCCAGTCCCATCACTTCATGGCAAATAGATGGGGAAACAGTGGAAACAGTGGCTGACTTTATTTTTCTGGGCTCCAAAATCACTGCCGATGGTGATTGCAGCCATGAAATTAAAAGATGCTTACTCCTTGAAAGGAAAGTTATGACCAGGCTAGACAGCATATTAAAAAGCAGAGACATTACTTTGCCAACAAAGGTTCATCTAGTCAAGGCTATGGTTTTTCCAGTGGTGGATGTGAGAGTTGGACTGTGAAGAAAGCTGAGCACCGAAGAATTGATGCTTTTGAACTGTGGTATTGGAGAAGACTCTTGAGAGTCCCTTGGACTGCAAGGAGATCCGACCAGTCCACCCTAAAGAAGATCAGTCCTGGGTGTTCATGGGAAGGACTGATATTGAAGGTGAAACTCCAATACTTTGGCCACTTCATGCGAAGTGTTGACTCACTGGAAAAGATCCTGATGCTGGGCAAGATTGAAGGCAGGAGGAGAAGGGGATGACAGAGGATGAGATGGTTGGATGGCATCACCAACTCAATGGACATGGGTTTGGGTGGACTTCGGGAGTTGGTGATGGACAGGGAGGCCTGGCGTGCTGTGGTTCATGGGGTCACAAAGAGTCGGACACGACTGAGCGACTGAACTGAACCAATACCACACTATAGCTTTGTAGTAAGTTTTAAATTGGGAGGTATGAGTGCTCTAACTTTGTTCCTCCTTTACGAATTGTTTTGGCTGTTCTGAGTCCCTTGCCTTTCCATATCAATTTTAGAATTAACTTGTCAGTTTCTACAGAGATGTCAGCTGGGATTTTGATTAGGAGTGCATTGACTTTGTCGATCAATTAGGGGAGTATTCCCATCTTAGCAATGTTACATCTAATCCATGAACATGAATACTTTTCTATTTATTTAAATCTGTAGTTTCTTTCCAAGTTTTGCCGTTTTCAAAGTTTAAGTTTTATACTGAGGTGAAGTGAAGTGAAAGTTGCTCAGTCATGTCCAACTCTTTGCAACCCCATGGACCATACAGTCCATGGAATTCTCTAGGCCAGAATACCAGAGTGGGTTGCTTTTCCCTTCTCTGGGGGATCTTTCTAACCCAGGGATTGAACCCAGGTCTCCCCAAATCCAGGCGGATTCTTTGCCAGCTGAACTACGAAGGAAGCCCAAGAATACTGGAGTGAGTAGCCTATCCCTTCTCCAGCGGATCTTCCTGACATAGGAATTGAACCGGGTCTCCTGCAGATTCTTCAGGCAGGCAGATTCTTTACCAACTGAGCTATGAGAGAAGTTTTGTACTACTTCTGTTGAATTTATTCTTAAGTATTTTATGCTTTTGATATCATTATGTATGGCATTTCTTACTGAATTTCATTTTCAGATTGTTCACTGTAGGTATATACAAATGCATTTGATTTTTTCATCTATTGACCTTATATGCTGTGACCTTCAGTTCAGTCTCTCAGTCGTGTCTGACTCTTTGCGACCCAATGAATTGCAGCACGCCAGGCCTCCCTGTCCATCACCAACTCCTGGAGTTCACTCAAAGTCACGTCCATCAAGTCAGTGATGCCATCCAGCCATCTCATCCTCTGCCGTCCCCTTCTCCTCCTGCCCCCAATCCCTCTCAGCATCAGAGTCTTTTCCAATGAGTCAACTCTTCGCATGAGGTGGCCAAAGTATTGGAGTTTCAGCTTTAGCATCATTCCTTCCAAAGAAATCCCAGGGCTGATCTCCTTCAGAATGGACTGGTTGGATCTCCTTGCAGTCCAAGGGACTCTCAAGAGTCTTCTCCAACACCACAGTTCAAAAGCATCCATTCTTCTGCACTCAGCTTTCTTCACAGTCCAACTCTCACATCCATACATGACCACTGGAAAAACCATAGCCTTGACTAGACAGACCTTTGTTGGCAAAGTAATGTCTCTGCTTTTGAATATGCTATCTAGGTTGGTTATAACTTTCCTTCCAAGGAGTAAGCGTCTTTTAATTTCATGGCTTCAATCACCATCTGCAGTGATTTTGGAGCCCCAAAAAATAAAGTCTGACACTGTTTCCACTGTTTCCCCATCTATTTCCCATGAAGTGATGGGACCAGATGCCATGATCTTCGTTTTCTGAATGTTGAGCTTTAATCCAACTTTTTCACTCTCCTCTTTCACCTTTGTCAAGAGGCTTTTTAGTTCCTCTTCACTTTCTGCCATAAGGGTGGTGTCATCTGCATATCTGAGGTTATGGATATTTCTCCGGGCAGTCTTGATTCCAGCTTGTGCTTCTTCCAGCCCAGTGTTTCTCATGATGTACTCTGCTTAGCAGTTAAATAAGCAGGGTGACAATATACAGCCTTGATGTACTCCTTTTCCTATTTGGAACCAGTCTGTTGTTCCATGTCCAGTTCTAACTGTTGCTTCCTGACCTGCATACAAATTTCTCAAGAGGCAGGTCAGGTGGTCTGGTACTCCCATCTCTTTCAGAATTTTCCACAGTTTATTGTGATCCACACAGTCAAAGGCTTTGGCATAGTCAATAAAGCAGAAAGAGATGTTTTTCTGGAACTCTCTTGCTTTTTCAGTGATCCAGTGGATGTTGGCAATTTGGTCTCTGGTTCGTCTGCCTTTTCTAAAACCAGCTTGAACATCTGGAAGTTCACGGTTCATGTATTGCTGAAGCCTGACTTGGAGAATTTTGAGCATTACTTTACTAGCGTGTGAGATGAGTGCAATTGTACAGTAGTTTGAGCATTCTTTGGCATTGCCTTGCTTTGGGATTGGAATGAAAACTGACCTTTTCCAGTCCTGTGGCCACTGCTGAGTTTTCCAAATTTGCTGGCATATTGAGTGCAGCATTTTCACAGCATCATCTTTCAGGATTTGAAATAGCGCAACTGGAATTTCATCACCTCCCCTAGCTTTGTTCGTAGTGATGCTTTCTAAGGCCCACTTGACTTCACATTCCAGCATGTCTGGCTCTAGGTCACTGATCACACCATCGTGATTATCTGGGTCGTGAAGATCTTTTTTGTATGCTGAGAGCTTGCTGAACCTGTTTATCAGTTCTAATAGTCTTTTGGTTGATTCCTTAGCATTTTCTTTGTAGAAGATCATGTCGTCTGTGAACTGAGATAGGTTTTCTTTCCCCTTTCTAACTACATTCTGTCATTTCATTGTCTGGCCTGACTTCTCTCAGGTGGACATGCAGCTTCTACAGTGTTGGCCTCCTCCCCTTGTTCCTTATGTTAGGGGGGAGAATGCAGTGTCTCACCTTGGGGTGTGGCGTCACTTTTGGGTTTTTCCCGGATGTGCTCCAGCAGATTGAGTGTGTCCCCCTTCCTAGCTGGTTGAATATTTTTTAGGTGCAGAGTGTTTTTATGTGTTGTTTATCTCTTACGAGTTTTCAGATGACAGATGTTAGAATTGTCTGACAGAGGGTTTCTTTTTTGTTTTGGTTTTGTGTTGTTATTGTTTTTATCTGTCAGAGGTTTTAAAGCAACACTGCAGCATTCCAGTATTGCATATTCAAAACTAACTTTGATGCCCGTTTGTCAGAATTCCGTAGGGTAGTTGACTTTATCACTTTATGATTTTCGTGATCTTGCGCATCACGTAGAAGTGATGCTAGCTTCTCTGGTTGAAACAGTATATGGAGTTTAGGAAATTCAGAATAACTGCTTCCCTGGTGAAAAAACACATCCAGGTCGTGAAAGTGAAATATGCGCTGGATTTATAAATCAGGGCAACGACATCGTGTCGTCTTTTTAACCCATTATCAAAGCAGTCTCATTTGCCCAGGATTCCCCTTGATTGCAGAAATTTGGGGTATTACATGGAGATGCTTTTTGAGCTAGTGGTTTCTCTGAAAAGTGTCCCCTCCCCCTTACACGCTAGCCTCTTTAAAATATTAGAAGTTTCTTTATGTTCCAGAAATTCTGAAAACATTTGGCTTATAAAACTGCTCATGCTCTATTAGCAAATAAGGATACAGCTCTTTAAGAGAGTCTGTAATTCTTGGACACCTTTCAGAGGTAAGAAAAAATTCTGCCTTCAGTGTGAGGACAGGCTTCCCTCGAGACTGGGGAGGCCACTGCTTCAGCCACAGGTCAGAAGTAAACACTGTCCTCGACGCAGAAAAGGGACGTGGCCCAAACCACACATTAGGGCACCGGCAGACTCAGGGACTTTGCCAGCAACCCGCTCGACCTGCTTCTGCAGGTGAGTCCACCCGGCACCTGTCACGTGTAGTGTTTAAAGATGGTAGACAGGATGCTTGTACAGATGCTGAGTTGCTTCACAGTATGTGGGATCCTCCTGGATCAGGGATAGAACCTGTGTGTCCTGCATCAGCAGGCGGATTCTTTGCCACTGAGCCACCAGGGAAGCCCAGGGGTATCTTTTCTATGGAGAAAAGTCTTTGAAATCTTTCCTGGACAAAAAAATGAACAAGTGTGCACATAGCTGGGCACAGCCTGGGCGGAATGCAAGCAGGCGAGTGAGTCTCCTGGACAGCGGGGGTCCTTGTCCTGGGACAATTCCCTGGGTGGCCCCTGTGATGAAGAAGGGTCAAGCATTCGACATTGTGCTTAATTTCCAAGCTTTTGATAATTCTCTGAACAGTCTGCCGTCCACCTGAAATTGATGTTCACGTGTCCCTGTGGGCTCGCCCCTCACCCGGCTGCCTGCCCGTCACGGGGCTGGCACAGCCTCCCTATCTGGCCTTTCCTGACCGGGTGGCATTGGGGCCGGGGGCTGGGGTGGTCTCACAGGAGCAGATGCGGCAGGGGCTCTGCCCTTCCCGCTACCTCCAGCCTCTCGTGCAGGCTGAGGTGACGCCTCCATGGCCTGCCCACCCCCTATGAATATCAGCCTCTTGCTCTGTAGGGCGGAATAAGATCAAGTGAGGCGGGCTCCCAGTACCTGGGGATGTCAGTTGCAGGCCCTTCTGTGGTCCCAGAGATGGGGGGGGCGCACTTGCGGCCCACTCCAGTTCCAGCCGCCCGGCCCCACCCCTGCAGCAGGAGACCGCCTGGCGTCCGGCAGGATGTGAGCATGGCCGTGGCTTCCAGGGCCATCGGGGGCAGGCGGGGCTGGGGCAGGGCCGAACCACTGGGGCCGCTTCGTCCCCCTGGCCCCCAGGGGAGTGTCTGTTCCATCCCGGAATGTGGTGGGACCGGCAGGCCTTGTCCCTACCGTGTGATAGCTCAGAATGCACAGGGTGACCTCAGGCCGGGGGATCTGGGGATGTCTCTGTGTCTTTCTGCCTGTCACTCACACTGATGCACACATACTCACACACATGCTCATACACGCACACACACACATGTACTTACATGCCTGCGCACACATACTCACACATGTGCACGCACACATGCATGTACTCACACACATGCACACACATACACAACACACATGCACATTCTCGCTCACACACGTACATGTACTTGCGCACATACAAACACACACTTGCTCACACACATACTCACATGCACGCACACACGTGCACACATACACACACACACATACACGCACATGCACAGGCACACACCTCCCCATCCGCGGCTCCCCTTCCACCTGTGCAGACCCCCAACCCCCAGTCTCTTGGCACCCAGTGTGTCAGGATGCAGAAGGGGAGGCTCTGGTGGAGGGGTGGCTGGAGAGCAGACGCCTGGCCGCCTGGCCGGTGGAGCGAGCAGGGGAGGGGCCCCGGAGGCCTGAGGGCTGGGAGGACAGGCCCCGGGGCTCCTGAAGATCTGCAGGGCTTGGTGCCCAGCTGTGCCTTCGATGCGTTTTCCTCAGGAGCAGTCTGGCTGTGTGTCCTGATGACGTTAGGTGCGGATGAGCCGGTGAGCCTTCAGGACGACCCTCGACCTTGGAGGCCAGCAGGCCTGGGCCTCTCCTCCCCTCACCTCGGCCAGCCAGCTTGTCCTGGGGGCCTGGCCTCAGCTCAGGGAGAGAACGTGCCGTCTTAACGTGCTGTCGGCAGCGACTGGTGATCTGTGTTCCCGGGCCGTAAAGTCGGGTGTGTGTATTTGCGGCCTTCATTTTTCGTAGAGGTGATTGCCTTTCTCAGCCCCGCCGTGGGCCGCGGCCCAGGTGCGCTGGACCGTCCTCCTCACGCAGGGCACACCTGCCTCCCCGGGGCACTTTGGGGAGATCTGGTTTGTGGTTGAGATTCTCACGCTGGAGCAGGAGGATGACTGTGTTCAGCTTTTATTTGCCCCCCAGGATTCTGACTGCATTATCCGTATTTCCTTTAATTTGTGGGATTTCTAGTAAATGGGCTTAAAAATAGGTCTGGGCATGATGCCAGGCAGATGCGGGCAGCAGGCGTCTCTGCATCTTGCTAAAGGCAGTGGGGTAACCCCCGTGTCACCCGCGCCTGGGCGTCCTGCAGGCTCCTCGGGGGGCCTTCCCACCATGCCGCAGGATGGGCAGGGGTGCGCAGCCCGGGGCCCTGACTCCAGGCTGCCTTTTGGGGGCCCGGGACTGGGCTGAAGTTGTGCTGAGCAGCAGTCTGTCCCCTGGGGCTGCCCAGGAAGCTGGGGGCCGGGATGAGGGGTGGGAGGCAGACGCCTGCCCTGATGGAGGCCGGGTCACCTGCCTCTGGCCCTGCTCTTCCTGGGCTCCCCCGTCCAGGTAAGCCTACTGTCCCAGTTGCAGAGCCCCTGAGATCTGGTGTCAGGGCCACCCATGGGGGTCCCAGACGCCCCTCTGGTGCCCACTTGTGGTGGCAGGGGCTGACAGGCTCTGAATGGCCCTGGGCATCTGCTCCGAAACCCTGCTCTGCGTCTCCTGCAGACGGGACTGGGCCCAGGGGGCAGCGCCAAGGCCGCCCCAGGCCTCTCCTGCCCATGCAGGGCTGGAGCCCCCCGGGGCTCAGGGAACCTGCTCTCCCCTCCAGTCCTGTACCCACGCCCTTCCGTGGCTTGGTGCTCTGCCTGTGATTCCCGGCTGCCCAGTTCTGTTCCCCCGAGCAGGCATTGCCCTGGGGCCAGGGCACACGGGCTCTGACTCTCCTCTGCTGTGGAGTCAGGTTCTTCTGTAGAACTGGTTGGGTGTGGAGGCAGGGGGAGCCTGGGATTGGGGCCCTGTGTGGGACGTCGGGCCAGGGGGCCCCAGGTGCGGGGGTGCAGGGAGGCCCGTTACCAGAACCCCTCAGTGGGACAGGCTGGCCGGCCTTGGGGCAGGGCTGGGGGGTCCCTGAGGTGCCACGCGCATGTCCCCGGCCCCCTCGCTGTCTCTCTGCTTTAGGGCCACGTGGGTGAGCCTGGCTCAGGAGTGGCCTGGGATGCCGCTGCCTAGCTCCAAGCCGGGGGGGTGCCTGGACCCCTGCTACCCCGCAGCCACCCAGCCGGGAGGGTGGGGGTGGGGTGCCTGCGCCGTGGCCCCCATCTCTGTGTAACTGCTGCCCCCTGCCCCCCCGCCCCGCCAGTGGCTGATTTAGTATTTCTGTGTCGGTCTGATTTACATTAGATTTTTAAGCATAATTAGAAATGCAGGGGAGCTTTGTGTCTTACCTCGACTATTTATGGCATGATATGCAGATGAAGAGAGCTATGAATATTAAAGACTGGAGTGTGTATGGAGGCGCTGTTGTTAATGAGCTGGGTGACCGGCCGGCCTGGCACACTCGCCCCCCACCCGCCCGCCACCCAGACCTGGCTGCTTCCAAGACCCCTGCTGGCCCTCAGAGGGGACGTCGAGGTGCTGTGGGGACCACGGGGGGGGCAGCCAGCACCTGAGGCCCAGCTCCCCATCCTGGGCAGCCCTTGCTCTCAGTCCGCGCCGCCCCCCCGCCCCCCGACCCGACCCTGCCCCGTGCCCTCGAGCCTGGGCACCTGGGGAGACCCTGCTTCAGCCCATGAGGGAGGAGTAGGTGCCGTCTGCAGGCGCAGAGCCGGCTTTCTAAGTTATTAAACGATGCCCTAGGGGGACACTCTTCAAGCTTACGTTATTTAAATTACAAATACAGGTGGGAGAGATTGTCAGTTCTGTTCTAAACACTGCTTAATTCTTCACAAGCCTTCTGGACCCGTCAGTGGCCAGTCTGTGCGCTCGGTGGGACACAGGGTGTCTAGGCAGGCTCCTGGTGGGGGTGGCCACTGTCCTCCCGCGGGGCCGGCCGTTGCTGTTTCTTTAGGTTCATGCCCTGTTTATTTGGCTCCCGACCCCCGACCGGCACCAAAGTCGAAATGTCCGAGCGGAGGGTCAGAGGTTGGCCTGTTGGTGGCAGGAAGTCACCCTCGCAGTGGCATGTAGGATGGAGCTGGACCACCAGACCCCTAGTCTGGACCCTGGTCAGAGCCCACCGCATAGGCCACGAGCTGTGTGGCGCAGGGCCCTGCAGCCCACCCGATGGTGCGTCCACCCAGCCCCGGCTGTGGGTGCCCAGTCCAGTGCCCTGGGCCCCCAGGGGGCTAGGGATCATTCTGGAGGGCCGGCCCTGCCTCCTGGGGCGGCAGGGGAAGGGCTGGGAAGCACATTTCTGAATTTGCGGATTCTGGCAGGCTGCCCTTCTCTGTTTGAGAAAAAAAAAGCTTCCAGGCAAACATTTGTTAGTGCAGTTAAAACCGGCTTTTATGCTTGATGCCGGTCCAGGCTGTGGTCTGGGCGGAGGCTGCCCAGGTGCCTGGAGGAACCCAAGAGGCCTCTCGCCTCTGCCTATCAGGCTGGGGTGCAGTGACCTGGGGTGGGGGTGTGTTGGAGGTGGGGCCACAGCCGGGGACCCACGTGACCCTGAGGTTTTGGAAGCCTGTGCATCCCCTCCCCTGGGCACCAGGGACTCTGGGACTGCCAGGCACAGAGGCTGAGGTCAGAGTCTCTTCTCCGCAGCAGAGTCCTGGGGACCACGGGCAAGTCCAGGCCTCGGTGCCGTCTCTGCCCAGCAGGGTCAGCCCCTTCCCACCCCCGCCCAATGACCTAAGTTGCCCAGGATGAGGGGTTTTGAAAGCAGGCAGCTGGTGGGGGAGTGGGTGATCAAGTGTAGTCCCGGCCGGAGGCCTGGGCAGGAAGCTCACCCTCTGGGTGCCCCGGCTTCCTCATCCGCATCCACCTGGAGGAAATAGGGCTGGGAGCCAAGCACACAGGTGGGGACCAGGGGGAGAGGCTCCTGGCAGCTGACACCCCACCCAGAGCTTTGCTGCCCTGCCCCGGCCCTTCCATTAGCAGCCCCGTGGCGGCCCAGCCCTGCCTGGGGAGGTATTAAAAGTTTAATGCAAACCTGAGGCTCACACTGAGTGGGACCTCACCCACCTCTTGGGGGGCTGGCATGCCCGACTGGGCAGCCTTGCTTCACCCAGGCACCTGGGCCTCCCGAGGGTCAGCCCCCAGGCCGCTTCCCCCTTGCCCCTCTGAGAAGCAGAGCATCAGCCAGGGACTGGAGCTGGAGTGTCAGAGAGCCAGCTAACTGGAGACTGGGCTGCAACGGGGAAGCCAGGCCATTGTTCCACTGGTAGCTGGCCAGGGGGAGCCCTCCCCCGCCCCCCATGCTCTCCTGTGGCCTCCGGGTGGAGGCCTGAGTGTATTCCTGGGGCCCTGATGTGCCCACGTGTGTTCGTGCTGACTCAGGAACCTGCCCGCTGCCCTGCAGGACGGACGTGGTCCTGGTGGACATGACCACTGGGGCCTGGCCCTGACTCTGCAGTGCCCTGCCTTCTTGTCACCAGGCCGGCTGCCCCCCGACCCCTCCGCCGAGGTCCTGAGGTGCAGGGCCTGGAGGCTGGGCAGTGGGGCTGCCAAGGGGATGGGCCCTGGGCTGGGGGCCGGAGGTGCTCCTTTTACTGCTTCCAGAATGTTCCTGGCACACCTGCCCCCCCCTTCCCCTGCAGTGGGTGCCTTTAATGGCTGTGCATTTGCCAAGGTCCAGACCTCTGATTAGATTGGTAAAATTAAATCCTGCAAAATAATTTTTATTTAATGTAATTTATCTCGCCTCCCTTTCCCTCGCTGGTAACGATCCTGCAGAAATGACCCATTGCGTTCCTCCGCCGTGCCCCTGCTGCGGGAGGCTCTCTGGGGTCAGGGTGGGTGGACTCCGACACCCCTGCCCCGGATGCCCCTTCAGCCCCCGTGTGCGTCTGCACTCTTGGGGCCCGTACCCCTGCGTCCTTCTCTCGTCCACCTGGGGCCACGCTGCCTGCAAGGCGCCTGGTCGTGCTCTGGTGGACGAGCCGTCATCCCAGGCCCAGCTCTCAGCCGTCCCTGAGGGAGGGCCCACAGAAGAGAATCCCCCCTGCCCCCCGCTTCTTCCTTGGGAGCTCTTGGAGTCCGTGTGGAGTGGGACCCCACCCCCACCAAGGCTGGCACAGCTGCATGGGCTGGACTCTGGCTTTGTGGCGTCAGCTGCGGTTTCCCAAAGTGAGTTCCGTCCTGAAGGGCCTTATGAAGGGGAGGGCTCCGTGCTGCAGTGGCTTTGAGGATGGCCGGGATGAGCGAAGTTAGGGGTCTCGGATGTTCCCTCCATGTCTTCAGAACCTTCTGTAAGTAGCCAGCCCAGGAGTCCTGCTGCGAAGGGAAGAGAACAGGAGGGGAAACTGAGGCACAGAAGGAAGAGGCAGTCGCGTAGGGGTGGGAAGGGGAAGTCCCGCCCAGGTCCCCCGCCTCTCTGTTCTCTGCCCCTGCCCGCGGGCTGGCCCTGGGCTTGTCCCCCGCCTCTCTCTTCTCTGCCCCTGCCCGCGGGTTGGCCCTGGGCTCATCCTGCTTTCATGGCCCTGGGTGTGTAAACCAAGCCTTTATTTTATTCTTTTCTCCTGAAGTTCAGCTTTGTTCTCGCTCCGGCCGAGGCTTCTAAGAAAGCAACCTGAAACCTGCTCGGCCGGGCTGTCTGTCCCGGGCTGGGCAGCTGGGGCGGCCGCCTCACCCTCACAGGTGGCCTGAGGACACAGTGACAGCAGGGCTGGCCGTCCCCGTCCCTGGGGACCGGTCGGCCTGTCACCTCGCAGGGGAGAGCAGCGGCCCTTCTCTGGGCGAATGGTCTGGCTGCAGCCCCGGGGGGAGGCCTGTGCAGCAGGGCTGGAGTGGTGGGGGCGGTCCCAGCAGGGAGCGTCTCCAGATGGATTTTACACGTCGCTTGTGCCAGGCTCCAGCTGGGCACTTTGCTAATAACGTCGTCTCCCTTGACTCCGCGGCCACCTTAGGAAGGTGACCCTCACCCCCATCCCTGGCGGGCATCCTTTGCTAGATAGAGGCCACGGGACCTGCATTCGAGGTGGCCAGGCACATGGGGCAGTGCCCAGTGGAACCAGGACGTGCTCTTGAAGGGGACAGCTCCATAGGCTGTCCCCTGCTCTCAGCTAGGGATCTGGCTGCTCCCTGCCCAGCCCTGGGCAGTTGAGACCCTCTGGGGCTAGTGCCCACTGTGCCTTCACAGCCTCTGCCTACCCCTGCAAGGCTAGGTCACCCCTCCCCTCTCACGGCACAAGAGCCCCATCTGGCTCAGGAGACCTCACCATGGTCTTTGGGAGTCTCCCAGCAGTGGGTGCAGGGGGCCATGTCGGGGGCCTGTCCCCACTGTGGTGTGTGTTCCTGGGCAGCACAGCCCGTCCCTTACTTAGCCCTCCCTGGCCATGCCCAGCACGGGGTTAAATGCCCATCAGGTGTCGGGCAGACCCACCCCAGCCTCACCAAGTTCCCGTGTGGCATCTGGAGGACTTCCCTGTGGAGGTGGCAGGTCTGCTCGAGGAAGGGCCCGGCGCAGCACAGGCAGGGGAGAGCTCATGGAGGGCGTGGCTCTCTGTGCTTCCCTGCCCATCACGGGTCCTGCTGTTCTTTGACCTGAGTGTCCCCCTGTTGCCCCAGGTTGGCTTCCTCTGTGTCCAGTCTGCCCTGCTTTCTGTGGCTGAGTGGGCGCAGGGGCCCATGCCTGCGACTCCTCACCTGAGGCCCCAGCCCCGCATCTTGGGGCTGGTGGGCTTCACCTAGGCTCCAGCGAAGGGGGACCACCAGGAGGATACCGGGAGCCCAGTCCGGGGGGGCCTGGTGATGCTATGGGCGGGGGACACGCGAGCGGAGGTGTGCAGATATGGGTATCTGCGTGGACCCGTGGTGTGGCCGCGCTCCAGATGCAGAGGCCGCCAGGGGGGGCCGACTGCACAGGGAAGAAGGGTCCTCAGTGCCTCGCTGAGATGCGGCCGCCCCACGTGAGCCTCGAGCTGGGGGAGGCCCAGCCAGACCCCGCTGTCCTCAGCCCATGTGGCCCCCAGGTCCCCAGAGTGCCGAGCAGGTGCTGTTTCTGTGAACGCTGCTCACACATGCCTGCGTCGCCCTCACCCCGGAGTTGTCATGGGCCCCATACAGGACGCACAAAGCCGCCTCTGCGGCCGCTGCTCCCTGGGCGGTCTTCCCACACCTGGACTTCCTCCCGCTCTCTATTCGGTGGCTTTTCCTACGGTCTCTCTCTCTCGGAAGCCGAGCCCCATGGGGTGTGAATGGGAAGGCTCCAGATGGCCGTTTCCTTCTCTCCGGATGCCGCGGAGGGGACCATGCGGGATGCCGCCCTGATGGCCATGATGCTGGGCGCTGCAGGGACCAGGCCTGCCTTGGCCATCTCCCGTCTCAGCCCAGCCCCTCCCTGCAGGTGGACGCCCCATGGGTGGGCAGGCCAGCGGTCTGCCCATGGGCCCACGAAGCCGGGCGGCGGGGCAGGCTGGGGGGCACTGTCCTCTCTTCAGCAGGGCAGGCAGCGTGCCAGGGACAGGCTCAGCGGTCCGTGGACAGTGTGGGGCCACACGGGTGACCTACCGCCTCCCCATGCCAAGTCCACCGGGGACCAGGGCTGGCTCTTTAGGGGGCCCCTGCCTGCTGGCCACCGCGGGCCTGGCCCCAGCTACCATCACAGAGTTGCACTCCTCTAAGAGAGCTGTCCTGGCCAAGGCGCCGGGAGTTGGGGTGCAGAGTGGCTTGCTGGGTGGGCGAGTGGGATGGGGGTGTTGGGGCTGGACCATACGGCTCATGGCTCCCGAGACCCCAGGAAGTGGGGAGGGGGGCAGTGGGGCCCTGCAGGGCACTGGGGGGCGGGGCCCTGGGCCTCCGCCGCCTCTTCCTCCTCCTGGCTCCTCTCTCTCTCTCCCCTCTTTCTGCTTCGTTTCCCTTCTTTCCCTCCCCTCTGGGCTCCCCTCTCTCACCAGCTTCTGCTCTCTCGGACCCCCTGGCCTCCCTGCCCCCTCACCCGCCCCAGCCACCCCCCACCCCTTCCCAGGAGTCAGGCGGCTCTGCCAGCCCAGCAGACTGTTTGGAATAGTTTAAATGCTTTGACACTCTGGCTGTACTGGGTGGCAGGGTGGCAGTTTACTGGGTAATTCATATGCAAAACTGCACTATAAATTTCCAGGCTGTCTCAGTTGCCGTGGCACCACGAAGCGTCTCCCCGCGTACAGTACAGTATTTCTGCCATCTTTGTTTGCATTGCAGTGAGTCATCAAAAGTCTGTCTTGTACCAACACCCGGAGCCGTGCATTCCTCTGGCACCAACACTCCACTGTTTTTTAAAGCCGGGGCTGGGAGCTGGCATTTACTTCGGCTCCCAAATCAAAGGCGGCTATTCATTCCCGAGAGCTGCCTGAATGTCCGTCTGCATCCGGCCTCTTCATTTGGATGCTGTGCGCTGCCCCGGAGAGCCGGGCTGGGTGCAGCTGAGCCGCGGCCCAGCCCCGCGCCGAGACTCGCGCCCCCCCGCCCCCCTCCTCCTCCTCCTCTCCCGGCTCTTCTCGCCCTCCCCACCCCAAGGGCTCCCGCTCCGTTTGCTGCATTCCCGGAGCAGCTGGTGGCTGCGGGCGGCCGGCCGGGCGTGCGGGCGAGCCTGCCCCTGCCAGGCTGAGTGGGCAGTGCCGGGGCCACGGCGGCAGCGGCCAAAGGTAGGTCTTCCCCGCCGCCGGTGCCACCGGCCGGGCCAGCAACTTCTCCGCAGCCGGGGGGTGCGGTGGGGGCGGGGAGGGGTACTGCGGGCTCTCCCCGCTGCCCCCCCAGCAGCCGCCCACCTGCCCAACTCCTGTCTCCGCGCTCCGCCCTCCTTCGCCGGATGCCCGCACTTTCCTCCCGCGGGACAGAGCGGCCCTTTGTACGGGCTCTGACTGCGCGGAGTTGGGCCAGCCCTTCTCCGGCCCATCAGGCCCGGGGGAGTCTGGCCCCAGACCCCAGGGGCCGGCAGCACACCCCTGGCAGCATCTGAGCCCTGGCCGGGGCCCTCCCCTGTCTCCCCCAGGACCCCTCTAGTCACCTGGGCTGGGAGCGAGCCAGCAGGGATTGGCTGGCAGCAGGAACCGGCGGGGTGGGGGTGGGGGGCCGGGAGGGCACGCAGGTGGGGCTGCGACAGGCTCCCAACTCCTGCACTGGCCGCCCCGATCCCCAGGCAACTCGAGTAGGGGGGAGCTGGGTCCCAGAGTCGGACTTGCAGCTCGGGTCGGGGGAGTCCGCAGTCTCCTTTGCTCGGAGGGAAGCAGAGACGGAGGAGCGACTGAGTTCTCTCTGCCCCAGCTCCCTTCTCTGGGCGGCCCCCCCCCACCCCTGCCCGCCTCTCCAGGGGGCTAGGGGGGGCTGCTTCTCACCCTGCAGGGGCAGGACTCCCCCCCCCACCCCTGGCGGGCTCTCTGCATAGCTGCTCTAAGAGAAAAGGGAAAAAGCAAACCGAAACCAAAGCCTCCGAGAGGACCCCCCCCCCCCGCCCCCCACCCCTTCGCCGTGGTGCCAGTGCCGAGCTCTGGGTTCTGGCCCCTCCCTTTGCTGCTAACTTTCCTGGGAGAAGAGTTGTGCAGACAGACAGAGGCCCTTGCCCCTCCAGCACTGTGGCTGGCCGGCCTGTCCTGCCCTTCTGTGTGCCCCGTCTTCGGTCTCCAGGCCTCTCCTCCTGGCCCCGCCAGGAAGGGGTGTCTCCGGACCTCAGGGGCTCTGCGCTCTGCCCTGGGGTGGCATAGGGGCACCCACACACACACCTGGCTGGGAACCCAGCTGGGGCTCCTGGGCAGTGCCGAGAGCTCTGCCGGGGTCCCGCTGCTGGTGGGTCTGCGGCCAGACCTGGTCTGGTGCGTCATGGCTGGGGCAAGGCTGGGGTACCCTGGGCGGGGGGCAGGGGAGGAGGGCGCTGGGGCAGAGCGGGGTGGTGCGGAGCACGGCCCGGCCGCTGGACGTCCAGGAGCCCAACCCTGACCCCCGTGTACACGCCCTGTCTCCCGCAGATGCGCCCCACCCGGCGGCTCCCCCGCTGAGAGTCTGAGGCCGGCCCCCTCGCCTCCCGCCATGTCGCAGATGCTGCACATCGAGATCCCCAACTTCGGGAACACTGTGCTCGGCTGCCTCAATGAGCAGCGTCTGCTGGGCCTCTACTGCGATGTTTCCATCGTGGTCAAGGGCCAGGCCTTCAAGGCCCACCGGGCCGTCCTGGCCGCCAGCAGCCTCTACTTCCGCGACCTGTTCAGCGGCAACAGCAAGAGCGCCTTCGAGCTGCCGGGCACGGTGCCGCCTGCCTGCTTCCAGCAGATCCTGTCTTTCTGCTACACGGGCAGGCTGACCATGGCGGCCAGCGAGCAGCTCGTGGTCATGTACACGGCTGGCTTCCTGCAGATCCAGCACATCGTGGAGCGCGGCACCGACCTCATGTTCAAGGTGAGCTCACCCCACTGCGACTCGCAGACAACCATGATCGAGGACGCCAGCTCCGAGCCCCAGAGCCCCTGCAACCAGCTGCAGCCGGCCGCCGCGCCCCCCTACGTCGTGTCCCCCTCCGTGCCCATCCCGCTGCTGACCCGCGTCAAGCACGAAGCCCTGGAGCTGCCTCTGGCCGCCGGCCCGGGCCTGGCCCCCAAGCGCCCTCTGGAGACGGGGCCCCGGGATGGCGCAGCGGTGGCCACCGGCTCAGCAGTGGCCGCGGGCACGGCCCCTCTCAAGCTGCCCCGCGTCTCCTACTACGGGGTGCCCAGCCTGGCCACCCTCATCCCCAGCATCCAGCAGGCACCGTACTCCCAGGGGGAGCGGACCAGCCCCGGGGCCAGCAGCCTGCCCACTACGGACAGCCCCACCTCCTACCACAACGAGGAGGATGAGGAGGACGACGAGGCCTACGACACCATGGTGGAGGAGCAGTACGGCCAGATGTACATCAAAGCCACGGGCAGCTATGCAGGTAACGCGTGGCGGGCCCGGCCCCCGCCACCACTGTGGCCTCCCGCCCACGGGCATGGCCGGGGCCCTCCAGGCACCTCCCGTGTGGGCACTGAGGCTGACCGGGCCTTCCCCGTGGCCTCACAGCCTGGTGGGGAGATGGGCACGTCCCAGGGCTGGGACAGCTCAGGGTGGCCACTGTGCCGGAGACGTGCAGGGGTCAGTCCCAGCTCAGACCAGATGAGCTGGGGGAGCTGACCCTGAGGCACAAGCAGGAATCGGGTCCCTCTTGCAAGGCCTTAGCTGAGGACTTTATATAAAGTCGACCCTGGGTGCAGGGAGGCCCTGGAAAAGTTCAGCTGCAGCGGAGCGCCTGGGCCAGGACCTGGACTCTCTGGACAGATGAAAAAGACTGTGGGCCTTGGTGGACCAGGGACCTACCCAAGGGCTCACAGGGCACCGTGCAGCCCCGGCTGGCCCCTCGCCTGCTTGAGGCCTCAGTGGCCCTGTCAGTGAGGTTGCCCCCTCAGAGCCATCTCTGTCACCTTTGACCTCTGCCCTTTGCCCCTCCCATGTGCTTTCGCCTCGAGGCCAGAGCGTCCTCGGAGCCTCCCAGTCCCGGCCAGCACCCCAGGGCAGCTCACAAAGTGCCTCCTGAGTGCAACGAGTGCCTCCCCGCTCTTGTTTTGGAAGGGCTCCCGCCTTTGGGATCATAAAGCCGGCACACCCTGACTTGAGACGCCTGGTGCTGCCTGTAAGCTGCCTCACGGCCCCCAGAGAGGCTTCAGGACTCGTGGGTGGAGGGTCCCGCCATCGAGGCCCCAGGCTGTGTGTCCCCCTCTGCCCTCCACGTTCCCCGAAGACCGGCTATGTGCCTGGCCCGCCGCCTGGCCTGATTTGCATGCGGGGCCAGAGTCCAGTGACTGGCTGGCCGGAAGCTTGGTGCCAGTGGGGAGTGACCTCCCAGAGCCGGGCCCAGAGGCACTTCGGAGACTCTCTCCTCCCCTGAGACTGCCGTGCCCTCACGCCCCAATGGGGCCGACACTCTCCGCTCCCCCTCCCCCTCGCCCGCCGCCTTCCACTCCTCCACCTCCAGGCAGGCACAGGTCCATCCGTCCTAGGGGAACGGGGACAGGGAGCCGGGAGCACCGGCCAACTCAGGCCCTTGGGACAGCCGGTCCCCAGCGGCCGAGGACGGGGTGGCTGGGTCTCGGCTCTGGTCTGGCCCACCTGGGCGCCTCCCGGGGTCTCTTTCAGAGCTGCAGGGGTGGCGATGCCCCTGGACCGCTCCCGTGGGCTGGGGTGTCGTCTTCCCTGGAGTGCAGTACTTTATTTGAACACGTTTTTGTCATGTTTGTGTGAGTCCTGCAGGATGTTAGCACACAGACCGCCTCTGTCTGGACAGGGTTTTCCTCTTCGTGGTGGAGGGTAGGGCTTGGTGCTCCTGACCCCAGGAAACCCACAGGCTCAGGCTCCCTCTGCCCACTCCCGCCCCAGCAGGCCCCAGGCGGTGCCCAGAGGGAGCTGGGGTGGCTCCCAAGCCCCTTCCCCGGGATGTGCAGACTCTAATGACCGCCCCCCACCACAAATGCTGGCTGCAGGACAGGGCGCAGCGGAGGGGTCAGGGCCAAGCCTGCCGAGGGCCTGGGGCGGGGCTGCCTGCCTGTGGTCCTTGGAGGTGCGGTGCCAAACCAAGAGGGGCCCTGGTACAGCTGCCTCCCCAGGGTCTTCCCCGCCAGTCCATCCCGCCGTGCAGCCTCAGGCATTGATGAGTCGGAGACAGGGAGAGGCGGGACAGGGTGCTGAGGGTGGTGCTGGTGTGCGGGCAGGGCGGTAGCTCGTCTGGGGGCACCTGCTGCTCTGGGTGCACAAGCCTGGCCGTCTCCTGTGATCTGGGATTTTCCAAGAGGGCAAGGGACAGTGGCTGTGGACAGCCTGGGGAGGGCTTGGGAGACCGAGCTGCCCCACGGCCTTGACTGTGCCAGGGCCCTCTCCCCAGCCCCTCTCCCACCAAGACCACATGCCAAGTCCTCCGGGGTGGGCACGGCTCAGCAAGTCCTGTGTGCCTGTGTTCCGCAGCCCCTGGAGCCCCTTACCCCACGCCCCTGGGGGTGTTGAAGGTGGACAGGGTGGTGATGGCAAGCTGGGAGACTGGAGGGACAGTGGGCCTGGGAGCGGCCCTGCCTCCAGCTGACCTGCGAGGCTCCGGTCTGGGTGTTCTCCTCGATGAGCCCATAAGTGGGGCAGGGAGGGTGGGGGTGTGATTTCTTGGTTAAAATCTAGGTTATCGGCAGTGACGTGGCTGGCATCGCTGGGTGCCAGGCACACTGGGAAGAGGGTTGTGGGGGAGGGTCCACGGGGGCCGGGCAGGCGGAGAGGGCCCATCCCCAGTGGCAGGCTGCTCCTTGGGTGCTGGCTTCCTGGACCCCAGGCTCCCGTTGTGCACTGGCCGAGTCTAGGCGGGCAATGTCCTCACACCCACTATGGGCTGCTCGATAGCCAGATGCCCCTCTCCTGGCACCCGGACAAAGGCAGGCAGGGCTCCGAGCTGGTGGAATCTGGAGTGTTCAAAGGTGAACTCTTGGAGCTTTCGGGCTCTCTGGAGTCCCTTCTCCCTCCTGGCCAAGGGAGAGGGTGGTCTGAGTGACCTTCAGGGGTCTTCTGACCAGCACCCTGCATGCAGGGCCGTGAAGGAGCCAGAGACTGAAGCCCCAGCCTCATCCCCATGAAGAGCCACTGGCAGCCCCTGCTCGCTGGGCCCCCTGCTTGTAGAAGTCGAGGAATGGAGCGTTACAGATGAGCAAAAGCATCTCAGTTCTCCAGCAGCCCCCTCTAGGTTCCTGTTCCCAGCCCGTGTGTCTCCTCCATCCCGGCAGGTCCTGCACCGCTGTCTGTCAGGGAGATGCCCTGGTTGGTTCATCCACATCCCCGTCGGGGGACACAGAGAGGTGGGGGATGAGCCACAGATGGGGACCCAGGCCACCCTGGGCCCCTCCCCTGTTCTCTGCGGTCTGACCACCTTCTGGCCTGCAGGCCCACCCCACCCTCACTGCACAGGTGTTGAGTCAGCAGGCAGGGGTGCTCCCTGTGGGCATTGAGACCCGGGCACCTGGGTATTTATGCACTGGCCACGTGCTTCCACATTAACCCTTTTCCGGGTAGGAACCGCCTGCGGATGCGTGTGGACGCTGCTGGTGGGCCAGCGTGGCTCTGCTCCTCCTCCGGGTCTGCCCGCCGTCCCCATACAGGGTGGACATGGTGGCGCTCAGGAGCTGGTGCTGGCACGCGGCTCCATGTCTGTTCCCAGGTTCCGGAGGTCAGTGTGACCGCTGACCCATCTTACGGCTGAGGGGGCCAAGCCTGCGATATCCACCTCTCTACACAGAGGGGCCTCCCTGCAGCAGGACCCCCGGCTGCCTGGTGATCACTGCTCCCACCTGCAGCTCAGAACCCACAGGCGCTCGCTTGGGGGTCCCACTGAGAAGGGAGAGACGGGGTTGGTTCTGCAGGCCCCCTGCCAAGCCCCCACACTGCCTCCTGGCCTGGGGGCGGGGTATCACCCCGTGAGAGTGCAGCAAACGCCCCAGCCTGTCTAGGGTGGGGGGCCCTGCCCGGGTCTGGGGTCCTCTCTCTTTGGAGGTAACATCCTGGCAGCTCAGGTGAGAGAGAGGCTAGCACCAGATGGCTGTCCCATTGTGCGCCCCAAAGGCTGCCCCGAGGGCCAGCCAGCACCCCGGTGTCATCTGGGACTGGCCCCCAAAGGCTGCCCCGAGGGCCGGCCACCATCCCAGTGTCATCTGGGACTGGCCCCTGAGGGCTTCCAGGGGTGGCCTCCCTGGCCCCCTGCGGTGTCCCGTTTAACCCTCACCACCCAATGCCCTGAGATTTCTTCTTAAACCAGTTTTATTGAGATGTGACTTACGTACCCCAGTGACACAGGTATGAAATGTACCCATTTGAGACCTGCTGTGGGGCCGTTACCACAATCAGAGAGGACGTGTCCGTCACTCTGGGGACGCTCACACCTCTTTGCGGGTACTGCACCCCACCCCCCGCCAGCTGCAGGCAGCCTGGGATCTGTTTTCTGTCCTCTGGGGACGTTTGTCCGTCACCTAAACCGTCAGGCTGTCCGCACTCCAGTCTAGATGTAGCATCAGCAGAAAGACTCTAAGACTGCCTTGCCCTTCCCACCTTCTGTTTATGTCAGTGTTTACACGAGATAAAATGTGCCAGTTTCCAGCGTACAGATGATGAGGCTGGTCACTGTGATTCGACAAGCAGCGCAGTCAAGTCTATGCAACAGTTTGCTCCCCTCAAAGTGGACCCAGGTCGCCCCTACCCCAGCCCGGCCACCACACAGCAGCTCCCCTCACCGTCGCCGCTGCGCAAGGGGGATCGCACAGAACGGAATCTCTTACTCTTGACTTCTTTCACTTACTGTATGTTGAGATCCATTCATCCCTGTGGTTCCGAGTGTGGGTGCCTGGGCCTCGTAGCTGCTGGGTCGTTCTCCCACGCCATGGACCTGCCACCAAGGGCGGTTGTGTGCGGCTTTTCTCATCAGGCTGCCGTGGACATCCTTGTATAAGTGGGACTACGTTTTTGTCCGTCTGTTGAAATGGTTGGGTTTTCTCGTTAATTTATTGATGTGGTGTATTGCATCAGTTAGTTTTTAAATGTTGAACCACCCCTGTATTCCTGGGATAAACCCCACTTGGTCATTCAGTCAGTCAGTTCAGTCGCTCAGTCGTGTCTGACTCTTTGTGACCCCATGAATCACAGCACGCCAGGCCTCCCTGTCCATCACCAACTCCTGGAGTTCACTCACACTCACATCCATCGAGTCAGTGATGCCATCCAGCCATCTCATCCTCTGTCGTCCGCTTCTTCTCCTTCCCCCAATCCCTCCCAGCATCAGAGTCTTTTCCAATGAGTCAACTCTTTGCATGAGGTGGCCCAGGTACTGGAGTTTCAGCTTTAGCATCATTCCTTCCAAAGAAATCCCAGGGCTGATCTCCTTCAGAATGGACTGGTTGGATCTCCTTGCAGTCCAAGGGACTCTCAAGAGTCTTCTCCAACACCACAGTTCAAAAGCATCAATTCTTCGGCGCTCAGCCTTCTTCACAGTCCAACTCTCACATCCATACATGACCACTGGAAAAACCATAGCCTTGACTAGACAGACCTTTGTGGCAAAGTAATGTCTCTGCTTTTGAATATGCTATCTAGGTTGGTCATAACTTTCTTTCCAAGGAGTAAGCGTCTTTTAATTTCATGGCTGCAGTCACCACCTGCAGTGATTTTGGAGCCCCCAAAAATGAAGTCTGACACTGTTTCCACTGTTTCCCCATCTATTTCCCATGATGTGATGGGACCGGATGCCATGATCTTCGTTTTCTGAATGTTGAGTTTTAAGCCAACTTTTTCACTCTCCTCTTTCACTTTCATCAAGAGGCTTTTTAGTTCCTCTTCACTTTCTGCCATAAGGGTGGTATCATCTGCATATCTGAGGTTATTGATATTTTATGTGTTATCATTTTGTATATTGCTGTATTTAATTTGCTAGTATTTTCTTAAGGAATTTTGCATTTATGAAGGCTAATTATCCATAGTCTGCCTGTAGTGTCTTTGCTGGTTTTGTAGGATGATACACTAAGGTCCTTTCTCATTTATTTTCTGTAAGAGTTCAAGTTTGACGTTATTTCTCTCCTAAGCGCTCTTTCCCCAGTGAACCCACTTGGGCCTGCAGTTTTCCTACTCAGTTGGTAAAGAATCTGCCCGCAATGCAGGAGACCCTGCTTCGATTGCTGGGTTGGGAAGATCCCCTGGAGAAGGGAAAGGCCACCCACTCCAGTATCCTGGCCTGGAGAATTCCATGGACTGTGTAGTCCATGGGGTTGCAAAGAGTCGAACACCACTGGGCAACGTTTACTTTCACTTCACTTCTGTTAGTTGAGGTATAGAACCATCCAGATTTCTCTTTCATCCCCTTCAAGCCACGGTAATTTGTATCTTTCATGGAACTTATCCATTTCTGATCTATGTAAATGTTAAAATAGCCACGCCAGACCTCTTATGTTTAGTCCTGCTGTTGGCTCTTTTCATCTTTTTCCTGTTAATCTGTTGTTGTTATTCAGTTGCTAAGTCATATCCGACTCTTTAAGACCCCATGGACTGCAGCACGCCAGGCTTCCCTTTCCATCACTATCTCAGTAACTCAGTGAGACTATGAACCATGCCGTGCAGGACCACCCAAGGCGGACGGGTCATGGTGGAGAGTTCTGACGGAGCGTGGTCCACTGGAGAAGAGAATGGTAAACCACTTCTGTATTCTTGCCTTGAGAGCCCCATGAACAGGATGAAAAGGCAACAAGACAGGACACTGTTAATCTCCCTGTGTCTTACTCATTTCATGTGGGCAGCACATGGCTGTGGTGGTGGTTGTTCAGTCACTGAGTCGTGTCTGGGTGTGACCCCATGCACACCAGCCCTTCCTGTCCTTCATTTTCTCCCAGAGTTTGCTCACTCATGTCTGTTGGTCAGTGACGCCATTTAACCGTCTCATCCTCTGCCACCTCCTTTTCCTCTTGCCTTCAATCTTTCCCAGAATCAGGATCTTTTCAAGTGAGTTGGTTCTTCATATCAGGTGGCCAAAGTATTGAGAAACTTCAGCTTCAGCATCAGTCCTTCCAATAAATATTCAAGGTTGATCTCCTTTAGGATTGACTGGTTTGATCGTACAGTCCAAGGGACTCTCAAGAGTCTTCTCCAACACCACAGTTCAAAAGCATCAATTCTTTGGCGCTCAGCTTTCTTTATAGTCCAGCTTTCACATCTACACATGATTACTAGAAAAACCATAGCTTTGACTAGATGGACCTTTATCAGCAAAGTAATGTCTCTGCTTTTTAATATGCTGTCTAGATTTGTGATAGCTTTTCTTCCAAGGAGCAAGTGTCTTTTAATTTCATGGCTGCAGTCATCATCTGCAGTGATTTTGGAGCCACGAAAATAAAATCTGGCACTGCTTCCTCTTTTTCCCCTTCTATTTGATATGAAGTGATGGGACTGGATGGCATTATTTTAGTTTTTCTAATGTTGACTTTCAAGCCAGCTTTTTCACTCTTCTCTTTCCTCCTCATCAAGAGGCTCTTTAGTTCCTCTTCACTTTCTGCCCTTAGAGTGGTATCGACTACACATCTGAGGTTGTTGATATTTCTCCTGGCAATCTTGATTCCAGCTTGTGATTCACCCAGCCCAGTTATTTCACATGATATACGAGCACACGGTTGAGATCTGCTTTTTTATCCAGTCTTAGCATCTTTTATTGGGCGTCTTTAGACCATTTACATTTAATGTAATTTTCAAGGGGGTTAAGGTCAGATCTGTTATCTCATTAGTTTTTTATTAGTCATATTTTCTTTTTTCCTCTTTTCACCACTTCCTGATGGAATTTTCCCGGAGTTCCTCTTTAGCTCTACCGTTAGGTGCCGTCACCTTCCACTCCCACCACGCTTTTGTTGTCTAGAGCCGATGCACAAATCTTTGACTTATCCCGTCAACCTTCTCAGGTATATTGCCCCCTCCCATGGAGCTCAGCCTGTCAGTGTGTTTTTACCTGCTCTAGTTCTTTGAGAAATTGTAAAATATTTTACTTCTTCATAGGCGGTTTTGAATCTTGTGCTCAGTCGTGTCTGACTCTTTGCGCCCTTTTGGACTGTAGCCTGCCAGGCTTCTCTGTCCATGGGATTTTTCAGGTAAGGGTACTGAAGTGGGTTGCCATGCCCTCCTCCAGGGGATCTTCCTGACCCAAGAATCGAACCCTAGTCTCCTGTGTCTCCTGTACTGCAGGGGAATTCTTTACCTGCTGAGCCATCAGGGAAGCTTTATTAATGTTACTGTTTTTACTTGAAACGACCAGTTGTGTTTTTTTCTACTTTTAGTCACTTTTACAATTTAGAGTAGAATTTCTTCTCTTGGGCACATTATTCTCTGAGTTTAAACAAATGCATATAGTCATGTGATCACCTCCATAATCAAGACCCAGAGCAGTGTCCCTCACACATATCCTCATCCCTGTGAGGCCCCCATTGTAGCCTGTTCTTCCTCTCCCCCACCTCCTGCAGCCACTGGTCTGGTTTTGTCCCATGAGTAGAATCACACAGTGTATGGTGTTCTGAGTCAGAACGCACTTGAGATTCATTCCCTTTGTGTGCGTTCTTGGTTGATTTGTTTTTTGACTGCTGAGTAGGTCTCCCACAGTGGGTTTAACATCTTACAGAAAGAATGAACTTTTTGGCAAATGAACTTTTTGCCAACCCAATATTTGCCAGTCGAAGGACCTGTGGTTTTTTTCTGTTTTTTAGTGGTTATGAATTGAGCTGCTGCAAACGTGCAAAAAGAAAAAGGTTTGTGCACACACTTCAGTTTTCAGTTCTATTTGGTAAATTAGCCTAGCAGTGAGGTCATAGGTGGTATGGTAAGACGCATTTACCTTTGTAAGAAACTGCCCGAACACGTGTCTGAAATCGTTCTGTCACTTTGCATCACACCCAGCAGAGCAAGAGTTCCTGTTGCTCCATGTTCTCATCGGCACTTGGTTTTGTCTTGTCTTTTTTTTTTAAAGCCGTCCTCAAGGTCTGTAATGGTGTTTCCCTGCAGGTTTAATTTGTATTTCTCTAATGTCTAATGATGTGGATCATTGTTTGTGTATTTGTTTGCCATCTGTATACCCATTCTGCTCAAGTGCCTTTTTGAGTCTTTGTCCTCTTTTTATTGGGTGGTTTGAATATTGAGTATCGTTGATATTGTGTATTCTTTATACCTGCCAGAGGAAAATCCTGTGTTGGATATGTGATTTCTAAACATTTTCCACCAGACCGTAGTTTGTCTTTTCTTCCTCTTAATAATGTCTTTCATAGACATTTAAAATTTTTGATGACGTTCAAGTGGTTAATCATTTATCTTACAGATCATGCTTTTGGTGTTGTATTTGAGTCTTTACCTAACAAAATTATAAAAAATGTTCCCGCTATAGTTTCTTCTAGATGTTTTATGGCTTTGGGTTTTACATTTAGTCTGTGGCCAATTTTGAGTTAATTTTTGTATAAAGTGAGAGATATGGTCAAGGTTCTGAATATTTTTTTCATGTGGATGTCTCATTTACTTTTGAAGAAATTTAAAATACGAAAAAAACTATTATATTTGCCCACATATTTACCTTATCCAGTTCTTTACACTTCATATAGATTGCTTTCTATCTGGTGTCATTTTCCTTCTGCTTAAAGAATTTCCTTTAACATTTCTTCCAGTCCTAGTGATGGACTAGTGATGAATCCCAAAAAATTACAAAGAGGTTTTTATATCACCTTTTTAAAAATCTGCCTTATTGAGTATAATTTATATGCAGTGAAATTAGCTTTCACTGTACACTTGCCACCTTCATTTTTAAAGGGCATTTTTGCTGGATGTAGAATTCTAGGTTGACTATTACTTTCTGCTTTCAGTAGACATTCTCTTGTTTTCTGAAATGCATTTTTTCCCCCCTCAGGAAATCAAAGTCATTTTTCTCTGTGTGTCTCTTTACAAGTTGTGTCTTTTCTTTTTAGGCTGCTTTTATCTCTGCTTACAGTTTGTTGAGCTTTTTGGGCACGTACACTTATACCATAATTCCTTCAATTATCTTGTGCCTCTCCCCGCATAACTCCAATTACACATGCTTTTGCCCCTGAGATCCCTAGGCTTTGTTTATTTATTAGTGTAGAGCCTTTCTTCTCTTTAGGCTTTAGATGGAGGGGTTTCCATTGCTATTTCCTCATGGTCACTGATCTTTTTCATGGTTCCATTTTGTTCTTATTTGTATGTTACATTTCTCCCCTCATGAGTTTGGGCTTTGACATTTTAAAAATATTTTCTGATTGTGTTTCTAGCTGGTTTAAAGTCTTTGCCTGTTAATGCCCTCCTCTTTGTCATTTCTTAGTGTGTTTCTGCCTACTGATTTTTCTCCTCCTTAGGATCTCCTTTCTGTGGTTTGTTTTTCTTTCTTTCTTTTTTAATTTGGCTGTGCTGGGTCTTAGTTGCAGCATGTGGAATCTAGTTCCCTGAAGAGATCAAACCTGGTCACCCTGCATTGGGAGTGTGGAGTCTTAGCCTCTGCACCACCAGGCAAGTCCCTTTTTTGTGATTCTTGATGTATCTGTTAATTTTGTAACAGATGCTGGACATCATGAATGTTGAGCACTGGCAGGCAATCTGTTGTCCCGAATCTCTTATAGTGAAGTGGAATTTCCATAATGAGTGATGACTTTGAGCACTTTTTCATACTTTGGGCAGTTTGGCCGTCTTCCTTTGTGATGTGAAGTGAAGTGAAGTCGCTCAGTGGTGTCCGACTCTTTGCGACCCCATGGACTGTGGCCTACTACGCTCTTCCGTCCATGAGATTTTCCAGGCAAGAGTACTGGAGTGGGTTGCCATTTCCTTCTCCAGAGGATCTTCCTGACCCAGGGATCGAACCCAGGTCTCCCACACTGTAGGCAGACGCTATACCATCTGAGCCACCAGGGAAGTCCTTCCTTTGTGAAGTGCCCATTTAAACCTTTCCCACACATTTGTAGAGCGAGTTGTCTGTTCTTTTCTCACAGCTTCTCGGGAGCTCTGTCTACTTTGGATAGGCCTCTTTTGTCAGTTTAAAAGTTTTAAATAGCTTCTCCCTCCTGCTCTACAACTTGTCATCTTCTTAATATAATTTTGATGTAGTAAGTTTATTATTTTTTTTTATTTTTCAATGGCAATTTTGATATCATGTTTAAAGAAGTCTTCCTTTACCTCATGGTCATTGTGATATTCTCTATGTACCCTTAAATTTTTTTTTTTCTGATTTGAAATCATCTTAAATTTAACAGAGATATTTCAAGAAAAGTACAAAGAACTCCTGTATACATTTTCCTCAGACTCATTAGCTGTTAAGAATTTGCCATATTTGCTTTATCATTCTTTCTGACTTTTTCAGTTCAGTTCAGTCACTCAGTCCTGTCCGACTCTTTGCAACCCCATGGACTGCAGAACGCCAGGCTTCCTTATCCATCACCAACTCCCAGAGCTTGCTCAAACTCACGTTCATTGAGTTGGTGATGCCATCCAACCATCTCATCCTCTGTCACCCCCTTCTCCTCCTGCCTTCAGTCTTTCCCAGCATGAGGGTCTTTTCCACTGAGTCAGTTTTTCACATCAGGTGGCCAAAGTATTGGAGCTTTAGCTTCAGCATCAGTCCTTCCAATGAATATTCAGGACTAATTTCCTTTAGGATGGACTGGTTGGATCTCCTTGCAGTCCAAGGGACTCTCAAGAGTCTTCTCCAACACAGCAGTTCAAAAGCATCAGTTCTTCAGCACTCAGCTTTATTTATGGTCCAACTCTCACATCCATTCATGACCACTGGAAAAACCATAACTGACTAGACAGACCTTTGTTGGCAAAGCAATGTCTCTACTTTTTAATATGCTATCTATATTTGTCATAGCTTTTCTTCCAAGGAGCAAACAGCTTTTAATTTCATGGCTGCAGTCACCATCTGCAGTGATTTTGGAGCCCAAGAAAAGAAAGTCTGTCACTGTTTCCCTTATTTCCCCATCTATTTGTCATGAAGTGATGGGACCGGATGCCATGATCTTAGTTTTCTGAATGTTGAGTTTTAAGTCAACTTTTTCACTCTCCTCTTTCACTTTCATCAAGCTCTTTAGTTCTTCTACATTTTCTGCCATAAGGGTGGTGTCATCTGCATATCTGAGTATTGATATTTCTCCCATCAATCTTGATTCCAGCTTGTGCTTCATCCAGCCCAGCATTTCTCATGATGTATTCTACATATAAGTTAAATAAGCAGGGTGACGATATATAGCCTTGACAGTACTCCCTTCCCAATTTGGAACCAGTCCATTGTTCCATGTCTGGTTCTAACTATTGTTTCTTGACCTGCATACAGATTTCTCATGAGGCAGGTAAGGTGGTCTGGTATTCCCATCTCTTTCAGAATGTTCCACAGTTTGTTGTGATCCACACAGTCAAAGGCTTTGGTGTAGTCATTAAAGCAGAAGTAGATGTTTTTCTGGAACTCTCTTGCTTTTTTGATGATCCAGTGGATGTTGGCAATTTGATCTCTGGTTCTTCTGCCTTTTCTAAATCCAGCTTGAACATCTGGAAATTCTTGGTTCACGTACTGTTGAAGCCTTGCTTGGAGAATTTTCAGCATGACTTTGCAAGCGTGTGAGATACTCCAGGAGTTGGTAATGGACAGGGAGGCCTGGCGTGATGTGGTCCATGGGATCACAAAGAGTCAGACATGACTGAGCAACTGAACTGGACTGAACTGAACTGAACTGAGATGAGTGCAATTGTACAGTAGTTTGAACATTCTTTGGCATTGCCTTTCTTTGGGATTGGAATCAAAACTGACCTTTTCCAGTCCTATGGCCACTGCTGATTTTTCCAAACTTGCTGGCATATTGAGTGAAGCACTTTCACAGCATCATCTTTCAGGATTTGAAATAGCTCAACTAGAATTCCATCACCTCCACTAGCTTTGTTCATAGTGATGCTTCCTAAGGCCCACTTGACTTCACATTCCAGGATGTCTGGCTCTGGGTGAGTGATCACACCATCGTGATTATCTGGGTCGTGAAGATCTTTTTTGTACAGTTCTTCTGTGTATTCTTGTCACCTCTTCTTAATAGCTTCTGCTTCTGTTAGATACATACCATTTCTGTCCTTTATTGAGCCCATCTTGCATGAAAAGTTCCCTTGGTATCTCTAATTTTCTTGATGAGATCTCTAGTCTTTCCCATTCTTGTTTTCCTCTATTTCTTTGCATTGATCACTGAGGAAGACTTTCTTATCTCTCCTTGCTATTTTTTGGAACTCTGCATTCAGATGGTTATATCTTTCCTTTTCGCCTTTGCCTTTAGCTTCTCTTCTTTTCTCAGCTATTTGTAAGGCCTCGTCAGACAATCATTTTGCCTTTTTGCATTTCTTTTTCTTGGGGATGGTCTTGATCACTGCCTCCTGTACAGTGTCAAGAACTTCCATCCATAGTTCTTCAGGCGCTCTGTCTATCAGATCTAGTCCCTTGAATCTATTTGTCACTTCCACTGTATAATCGTAAGGGATTTGATTTAGGTCATACCTGAATGGTCTAGTGGTTTTCCCTACTTTCTTCAATTTCAGTCTGAATTTGGCAATAAGGAGTTCATGGTCTGAGCCACAGTCAGCTCCTGATCTTGTTTTTGCTGACTGTATAGAGCTTCTCCATCTTTGGCTGCAAAGAATATAATCAATCTGATTTCAGTGTCGACCATCTGGTGATGTCCATGTATAGAGTCTTCTCTTGTGTTGTTGGAAGAGGGTGTTTACTATGACCAGTGCGTTCTCTTGGCACAACTGTTAGCCTTTGCCCTGCTTCATTCTGTACTCCAAGGCCAAACTTGCCTGTTACTCCAGGTATCTCTTGACTTCCTGCTTTTGCATTCCAGTCCCCTATAATGAAAAGGACATCTTTTTTGGTGTTAGTTCTAGAAGATCTTGTAGGTCATCATAGAACCGTTCAGCTTGAGCTTCTTCGGTATTAGTGGTCTGAGCATAGACTTGGATTACTGTGATAATTGAGTGGTTTGCCTTGGAAATGAACAGAGCTCATTCTGTCATTTTTGAGATTGCACCAAAGTACTGCATTTTGGACTCTTTTGTTGACTATTATGGCTACTCCATTTCTTCTAAGGGAATCTTGCCTACAGTAGTAGATATGATGGTCATCTGAATTAAATTCTCCCGTTCTGGTCCATTTTAGCTCACTGATTCCTAAAATGTCTGTTCACTCTTGCCATCTCCTGTTTGACCACTTCCAGTTTGCCTTGATTCACGGACCTGACATTCCAGGTTCCTGTGCAGTATTGTTCTTTGCAGCGTTGGACTTGACTCCCATCACCGGTCACATCCGCAGCTGGGCGTTGTTTTTGCATTGGCCCCATCTCTTCTTCCTGGAGTGATTTCTCCGCTCTTCTCCAGTAGCCTGTTGGGCACCTGCTGACCCGGGGGTTCATCTTTCAGTGTCGTTTTTGCCTTTTCATCCTGTTCATGTTTCACTTTTCGTATGTAGTTGTTTTTCTTTTTTTTTTTTTCCCTGAACTATTTCAGAACAGTTGAAGATCCTATGCTCTTTTACTCCAAAATACTGAGCGTTGTTTATCCAGGGGATATTCTCTTGCATAAACACAACACAGTGTTCAAAACTCAGGAAATTCAATTTTGACATAGCGCTGCTATGTGCTCAACTGTCCATGCTAAGTCAGTTGTCTCAACATTGTAGTATATCTGGAATTGTGTGGTTATTTTTAATGTGGGTGACATGGGGCTGAAGATTTACTTTTTTCTCATATGACCAGCCAGTCTACCACTTTCTATTGAGAAGACCACCTTTTCTGCACCAATGAGACAGTTCCCCTGTATTGACCCCAGATGTCTGTAAAATGTACGAATTCTCTCTGAGCTTGGGTCTGTTCCATCTGTCTCTGCCAGCCCCCAGTCTCCTGATGTCTATATAGTGTAAATCTTCCAGGTTTTCGCTCCTTACTGCTCCCTTGCTTTGGCTCTTTTTTGCATTTGTGTATCCTTTCAGGACCAGTTTGTCAAATGTCACACAATTCCACTTGGAAGCTGGTGGATTTCATTGACCTCCCAGATTAGTCTAAGGTGAACCGCTGTCTATAAGATTGGATGTGTCCCTCCATTTATCTACATCTTTTTCCATTTTTCTTGGGAATATTTTGTAGTTTTACAGTCCATCCTTCATTAGATTTATTCCTAGAAATTCATTTTCTTGGTCTTAATCCACATGGTATTTAAGTCTCTCTCTCTCTCTCTTTTTCATTATTTGTTACTAGTATCTAGAAACAAATTGTTTTTTTTTAAAAAAAATCTGGCCACCTAGCTAAATTCACTTATTTATTCTAACAGTTTGCTTGCAGATTCTTTTGGATTTTCTCTGTGTACAGTCATGTCATCTGCTAAAAATGACCACTTTATTTATTTATTCCTGTTCTTCCCCTTTTAATTTTCTTTCTTGCCTGACTGTACTGGCCAGGGTTTCTCATTCATACTTGTGTCCTTTCCAAACTCTGGAGAAGCTATCAATATTTCATCTTTAAGTAGGATATTTGCTCAAGGCTTTTGTGTGTGTATGATACAGTTTATTAGATGAAGGAAGTTTTCTTTCTTAGATTGAGTATTTTTTTCCCATAAATAAGTGTTATATTTGAACAAAAGCTTTTTCAGACTTCCCTGGTGGCCCAGTTATTGAGACTCTGTGCTTCTGCTGCAGGGGATGCACGTTCGATTCCTGGTCCGGGAACTAAGATCCCACATGCTGTGCTGCATGGCCAAAAAAAAAAAAAAAGATTTAAAAAGCCTTTTGTTTAAATATTGAAATGGTCATATAGTTTTCCTCTTCTGCTTTGTTAATGTTATAACTTGCTTTTGAATATTAAAAGACCTTGTGTTCCTGGAATAAGTTCAACCTTGTGACATAGGATCCTTTTTTATTACCCCTGGATTCAAGTGCCTGATATTTTTGCCCTTTTGAGAGAGGTTTTCCAGAGCTGAGACACCCTCCTCAGTGTTCATTTCCTAGAAGGAGGCCGCAGGTGGGAGAGACAGGTGAGATGTCAGGTGTCTGCTGCTGCTGCTGCTGCTAAGTCACTTCAGTCGTTTCCAACTCTGTGCGACCCCATAGACGGCAGCCTACCAGGCTCCCCCATCCCTGGGATTCTCCAGGCAAGAACACTGGAGTGGGTTGCCATTTTCTTCTCCAGTGCGTGAAAGTGAAGCTGCTCAGTCGTGTCTGACTCTTCGTGACCCCATGGACTGCAGCCCACCAGGCTCCTCCATACATGGGATTTTCCAGGCAAGAGTACTGGAGTGGGGTGCCATTGCCTTTTCCGACAGGTGTCTAGCAGTTGCTAAATCAAGGGAGCCACCCCTCTCCAGCCAGACTCTGTGCGTGGAGCCCCTGGCTCTGTAGAGAGTGCCCCCTGCCCCCTACAGTTGTCCAGAGCTCCAGCCTGGAGCATTGGGAATCCTATTAAATGCATACCCCCCCCACCCACACACAGCACAAGCACTGTGGGTGCTGGGGTGTGTGTGTGTGTCTGTGTGTGTGTGTGTGTGTGTGTGCGCGTGAGTGCGCACGCGTGCTCAGTTGCTTCAGACTCTGTGTGACCCCATGAACCGTAGCCCTCCAGTCTCCTCTGTCCATGGGATCCTCCAGGCAAGAATACTGGAGTAGGTTGCCATGCCCTCCTCCAGGGGCTCTTCCTGACCCAGGGATTGAACCCCTGTCTCTTGCATTGCAGGCGGATTTTTTTACCATCTGAGCCACCTGGGAAGCCCTGGTGCCAGCACAGGTTCCTCAAAGCCACCTCAGAGGAGGCAAGAGGGTGGACCCAGTGCCTGATCGCCAGCCATGTGGACAAGTCCATGCTTTTCACATGGGCTCATATTTCCTTTAGGAGTTTTGTAACATATGGACAAGAGAGGGGGCCCTCTAATTTTCCTTTAAGGTCACGTTTCCCTTTTTGCTGGCGGAATCATCTGGCCTCATAAAATGAATTGAGAATCACCGCCGCCCCTTTTATAAAATGACCTGGCAGAGTCTGTATAAGATTAGCTGACTTCCTTCTTAAATATTTGAAGTAATACACAGGTGAAGCCATGCAGGCCAAGAGTTTTTTGCCGGATGATGTTTTTCAGATTTATGTTTGCTAGGTCCCGGTTCAGATTTCTGTCTCTTCTTGCGTCGATGTTGGTTAAGTTACATTTCTGTAGAAGCTTATGGGCCTCATCTAATTTTCACATTTATTGGCATGAATCTACTACTAATATCCTCTTAAAAGCTTCCTAATGTTTGTGGAAGAAAGTGGAAAACTGACACAGACAGTTCCGCCCCCCTGGCTGGTGTGGGCAGCGCCCCACACGAAGGATGCTGCTTATAGTTTCAAAGAGAAGTTTGGAAGGAAAAAAGCGGGAAACAAAGAAGGGTGTGCAACAGAACGCAGCCCAAAGACTGACCCTCTGACCCTTTACAGTAAGTCTGCCAACCTCCGTTCTATAGAATCTGCTGTGTCATGTTCATACAGCAGCGGCATTTCATATTGTTAATGAGGGTCTTTTCACCTCATTAGCCTTCATTTAGGCTTGCTGGGGATTTTCCAACATATTAGTCATGAAAAAAATCTATGTGAATCATTTTTTAAGTCTTTATTGAATGCGTTGCAGTACTGCTGCCGTTCTATGCTTTGGGTTTTTGGCCCCAGGGCATGTGGGATCTTGTTCCTCAAGCAGGAATCAAACCTGTACCCCTTGCCCTGGACGGTGAGGTCTTAACCCCTGGATCTCCAGGAAAGTTCCGACGTACTAGTCTTTTCGAAGAACCAACTTTTGGCTTTTTCTCTCTTATGTATACGGTTGACCTGCTAACTGCATGGGTCCACTTATATACAGGTTCTTTGCAATAAATGCAGTACTTGTAAATAATATGCATTTCTTTTCCACACTGTCTTTCCTTTTTTGATGTGTTGGACCACTGACATGTTAATACCTGCAGTGCTTCGTGTCATGTAGGACAGTATTAATGTAGGTGCTGACGGATGGGTGATTCACCTTGAAAACAGGCAGCGGAAACAAGGACGTCAGTAAATACAGTCCAGTACCGTAAATATACTCTCTTCCTTATGGTTTTGTTCATAACATTTTCTTTTCTTTAGCTGACTTTAAGAATACAGTATAAATATATATAACATGCAAAATCTGTGTGAACTGACTACATATGTAAGGCTCTGGTCAACAGGAAATTGTTAGTAGTTAGGTTTCGGGGAGACAAAAGTTTTACATAGATTTTCAGCTGCTCAGGGAGGTGGTTGCCCCAACCCTCACATTGTATAAGGGTCAACTGTGCCTTATATATATATATATATATATAAAAACATATATAATTATATATAAAATATATAATTGTATATGAAATTTTAATTTATTATATATGAAAAAATTATATATGTTTTTATATATTCAATTATTTTAAATTAAATATATATATATTTAATTTCAGTTTATTTCTACTTTCTCTGAGTTAACCTGCTATTCTTTCCCAAGTTTTTGTGGTCACTTGATTTCTCAGCCTTTTCAAAGATACTCACTCAAGGACTATCCATTTCCTGCTCATCATGGCTTCATTCTACCCAACACATTTTGATATGTTGTTATTTCCATTATTATTCAGTTAAAAATAATTCCCAGTGCTTTTGTGGTTGTTTTCCCTTGACCCTTGGGTTATCTAAGGGTGTTATATGGGTTTAAAATTTCAAACCTGTTTTGGATTTCTGGTCATCCTTTTGTCGTAATCTCTGATTTGTTGTTTCCCGCGGTCTCAGAGCTGCCTCCACGCGCTCCATTGCGCTGGCATCTGCTGAGACTCACTCTGTACCCCGGGACATGTTCTGCGTGCACTGGAGAAAACTGCATTGTTCAGCCTGATAAACTGCACCGATAATGACATGGAGTCTTGCGTAGGCTTTCTGACGTGTTGTTTTCTTCTTACACTGGTTGGCTCCCCAGAGGGGATGTTCGCGTCTCCGGGTGTACGGTAGATGCGCCATTTCTCCTTGCAGCTCTGCCAGTTGTTCTGAAGTTGTGATCTGGGCCCCTGCTCTATCTTGTCACCGGCTTGCTTTATCTTCTTGGCGAGCTGGTCTTCTTGGAAATATCCCACGGCACCAGGAAGGGCCCTTGCTTTGAAGTCTGCATGGTCTTACGTCAGCGGAGCTGCCCCGCGCCCTTCTCTTTGATGTTCACCTGCTGCATCTTGTCCCCAACCTTTTGCTTTCAGACTTTCCTTGTCCTTTTGTGTAAGAGTGTCTCCTGTTTTTGTTTGTTTGTTTGTTTACACAGTCTTGAACAATTCTTCATTGGAGTGTTTAGTCCACCTACATTTCATGAACTGCTGGTATTTGGGGGTTTCATCTACTTTTTTTCCCCTGATCTACTGTGGCTTCTCCATTTTTCCTCTTTCTTTCAGGCTAATCAGGTACTTTAATCTGTTTATTTGCTTTTCTATGCCTGTTTTAAATTTGCCTACTGGTCTCTTTAGGGCTTCCCTGGGGGCTCAGTGTAAAGAATCTTCCTGCCAATGCAGGAAACAGAGGTATGATCCCTGGGTCGGAAAGATCCCCTGGAGAAGGAAATGACTACCCACTCCAGTATTCTGCCTGGAGAATGCCTGTGGACACAGGCGTCTGGTGGGCTGCAGTCCACTCATGCGTGCTCAGCCGTGTCCGACTCTTTGCAACCCTGTGAACTGTAGCCTGCAAGGCTCCTCCGTCCATGGGATTCTCCAGGCAAGAATACTGGAGTGGGTTGCCATTTCCTCTTTCAAGGGACTTTCCCAACCCTGGGATTCAACCAATAGCTCCTGCCACATGTCCTGCATTGGCAGGCGGTTCTTTACCACTGAGCCACCTGGGAAGTGCCATCTCTTCATGGTAAATAGATGGGGAAACAATGGAAACAGTGACAGGCTTTCTTTTCTTGGGCTCCAGAATCACTGCAGATGGTGACTGCAGCCATGAAATTAAAAGATATTTGCTCCTTGGAAGAAAAGCTGTGACCAACCTAGACAGCATATTAAAAGGCAGAGACATTACTTTGTTGACAAAGGTATGTCTGATCAAAGCTATGGTTTTTCCAGTGGTCATGTATGGATATGAGAGTTGGACCATGAAGAAATCTGAGCGCTGAAGAATTGATGCTTTTGAACTGTGGTGTTAGAGAAAACTCTTGAGAGTCCCTTGGACTACAAGGAGATCGAACCAGTCAATCCTAGAGGAAATCAGTCCTGAATATTCATTGGAAGGACTGATGCTGAAGCTGAAGCTCCAATACTTTGGCCACCTGATGTAAAGAACTAACTCACTGGAAAAGACCCTGATGCTGGGAAAGATTGAGGGCAGAAGGAGAAGGAGACGACAGAGGATGAGATGGTTGGATGGCATCACTGACTCGATGGATCTGAGTTTGAGTAAGCTCTGGGAGTTGGTGATGGACATGGAAGCCTGGTGTGCTGCAGTCCATGGTCAGACACAACAGAGCGACTGAACTGAACTGAACATCTGGGAAGTCCTTAGAGATCAGCAGACAAACTGCAGCCCATGGGGTCACAAAGAGTGAGGCGCAACTTAGCACATAAACAACAGCTGGTCTCTTAAGGGTTGGAGGTCATCTTGACTCCCAGCCTTCCTTCAGGGACCTTCCCCCTCTGCTGCTTGCCAAGACCGCCACGACTTGAGCCCCTTTCTGCCCCCTGCCATCCTGGGTAGGGGTGAGGGCGTTTGCGTGTTTTTAGCTGCAGCCTTTCTCATCGTTGTTTTAAACACCTGTGTTTATACTTACCTGCACATTTATTTTTTCCGTGTCTTCCTGTGTTACCCTCTGTCTGGGATCAGTTTTTTGTTGTTGTTTAACGTGGACCGTTTTTCAAGTCTTTGTTGAATCTGTTACAACAGTGCTTCAGTTCTGTGTTTTGGTTTTCCAACTGTGAGGCATGTGAGATCCCAGCTCCCCTGCCAGGGGTTGAACCCCTGCTGCCTGCCCTGGAGGGTGAAGTCAACCACGGGACCCCTGGGGAAGTCCCTGGGGTCACTGTCTTCTCGTGACTTCATGTCTTTGACCAGCTCGGAATTCTCGGTCACGACAGCTCCCCACGTGCACCCACACTCCTGCCGGGGCTCCCGGGGCACGAGTGTTGTGCGTTCACCACGTCCTGCGAATTCCCCGTAAGCTCTGTTCTGTTTCACGACTTTTCTTTTTTCTTCTGCAGCTTCCGTCTGGACGTTTTGGACTGAGTTATTTTCCAGTTCACCAATCTTCTCATCTGCTCTGTTTAATTTACTCCTGAACCAATCATCTTCCTAGCGTTTGATTTTTTACTGATTCTAGTTTTCTGGTGAAATTCTCCATCTTGTACATTCCTTGCACACATGAAGAGAGGTTATTTGAAAGACAGACTCTGCCTATATTCTGTTCCAGATCGCCTGTGGGTCCGATCGAATGTCTTTTTGTGGATTGTGAGCTTCTTTCTTCATCACTCATTTCTGAGTGCGCTGGGTCTTTGTCGCCGCTCGTGGGCTCCCTCTAGCCGCAGTGGTGGCTTCTCGGGGCTTCAGTAGTTGTGGCCCTGCAGCGCGTGGGATCTTCTCGGATCAGGGATTGAACCTGTGTTCCCTGTGTTGGCAGGCGGGATCTTAACCAGTGGACCACCGTGAAGTCCCCCTGGTGATTTTTTTATTGAACGCTTCACGACGTGTGAATACATTTTGGAAGCTCTAAGCAGAGCTGCTTCTCACAGGGTCTGGGACCTGTCTTTAGAGTCCTTCGCGAGAGACCCTCGGGTTTGTCAGGAAGCGATGTGACCTGCTGGAGTAAGTCAGGCGGGGCGCTCCTGGCCGCCCTGCTCGTGGGCCCTGGCTGTTCCCGGGTCTTGGTGAAGTCCTTGGTGTTCCCCTGAGCACCGCCTCCTCTGCAGGCCCTCAAATCTGATTCTTGTCTAGCTCACACGTGGGACACCACATTCCTGACTTAAGTTGTTTTTCCATTTCTTGGCAATGGCTTTTCTGCCTCTGGTCCTGCACGCATGCTACTTAGCGGTCGGCAGATACACTGAAGAGAACTTGGGAAGCTGTGTCCAGGTGCCGGCTCCCGGCAGGGACCCCCAGAGTCTCTGCGGGCTCTCGACCCCTCTGTCTGTCTGCCCGGCCCCCAGCTGCTGGCCCCTCTCCTTGGGCTTGCTGCTCCCAGCGGTCACCCCCAACCCCACCCCATGGGGCAGCCACTGGTCTCCGTCCGATTTGTAATGTTGTGTTAGTTTCAGGCGTGCGCAGCTGAGTGGTTCGTTACACAACATGCGGGTGTCTGTTCTTTTTCAAATGCTTTTCCCACTTTAGCTCATTACAGAATTCTGAGTAGAGTTCCCTCTCCTGTGTAGTAGGTCCTTGTGGTTTATGTTTTACATATAGAACCGTATATATGTTGATCCCAAATGCCTAATTTATCCCTCCCTTCCCTTCCCCTTTGTAACCATAAGCTTGTTTTCTGTGTCTGTGAGTCTGTTAATGTGTGTCCATAAGTCCATTTGTGTGTTTTTTTTAAGATTCTGCATATAAATGATGTCATCTGATATCTGTCTTTGTCTGACTTACTTAGTATGACCATCTCTACCAGGCAGCTTCCCCTGTGTCCTTTTTTTTGGCCATGCTGTGCGGCATGCAGAATCTTAGTTCCCAATCAGGGATCGAACCCGGGCCCCCAGCATAGGGAGCCGCTGGACCACTGGGGAAGTCCTTGTGCTCGCTCTATTAGAGTACAGAATGATTATGCATGGAAAGCCACCCACCCTCATGGCCCCTCGCCTCTCACTCTGGTCTCCAGCAGCGTCCCCGGTCGGCCTGGCGTCCACGGGTGGGCAGCAGGCCTGCGAGCGTCTCTAAGGACGGAAGGATTGGGAACAGAAGAGGCACATAGTCAGAGTGGCGACGGGAGAAGCTGCTGGGCTCTCTCTGGGGGGTGGGAGGCCAGACGGGACTGGTGGGGTCTCCCAGGGCCAGACTAGGACACAGGAGGCAAAAAACAACAAATAGAACCCAGGTCTGAGTGGGACGGGCCAAGTAGGGTGTGGAGCTGCCCAGGGGGAGTGTCAGGGTTCCAAGCTGTCCCAGAGGGGCCAGTCACCAGGTCTGGCTGGGGCACCGTCCAGGGACAGGCCTCTGCAACCCCCACGTCTCTCTAGCAGCTGAGCTCGGAACTTCCCGAGTGTGGGGCCCCCGAGACCCACACGGGTCCCTTCGTGACCCCGCTTCTGGGGGTCTGCTGGCCAGGGTTTGCACATAGGTCCTCCGCAGCCTTGGCCTTGAATTTCTGTTTCCACCTTTATTTTTCTTCCTTTCCAGACTTTTGCTACTTGTTTTACCCCATGTGCCAAATTGCACTGGTTCTTGGATGCATCCTCCCCCCAACGTTTTAAATCCAAGAAACGAGATGCATCTTACTGTCTGTGGTGCATCACGGTTACGTAGGAGGCACGGAAAGGCGGGACGATGGCTGTGGATGCTCACCCCGTCCCTCCCACCTGGGCCTGCGTGCACCTGCAGGAAACCCACCTGCCCTGTTCCTGGGAGGCTGACGGGGGTGTCCAGCACACGGATGTCCATCACAGGTGTGGCCCTTTAAAAACTGCGGGTCTAGTTGGCACCGAGCTGGCAGCTGCAGGGACGAGCCAGATTGCCCACCTGTGGTGTGTTTGTCGTGAGTGGAAGCCACCTGGAGCTGAGCAGAAAGGGGCTGGGCAGCCTCCCGGGCACCAGGTGGTGTGACCTGAGCATCCACCACCCAGAAGAGCTCCGTCAACCAGCCTCCAGGGCCCCGGGACTCGCCCACGCTGCTCTGATGGCCACCCCCACCCCCCGCCCTGGCAGCCCCTCTCCTCTGTCCCCCGGGTGCTGGCTGTGTCTTTGGCCGTGCCCTCCATGTGGACCCGCCCTGGAGGTGACCCTGGACACCGCTCATCCACTGGCCGCGTGAGCCTGGGGTCCATCCAAACTGTCACCAACCATTTGTGCCTCGTGGCCCCGTGGTGACCGTCGTGTGGACGGCTCCCTGGCTGTCCCTTCCCCTGATGCGGGATGTTGGGTGTTTCCAGCTGGCGTCTGTGAACAGAGCCGTGCGGGCATTTCTGCACAGGCTTCCGGGCGTCCAGCGCTCATCTCTCTCTCTTCTCCTGGGTAAACACCTGGAAGCCGAGTGCTGGCTCAGCACAGCACACATCTAACTTCGTAACAAATGGCCTCGTGGTTCCCAGCAGCCTGTGCCATCTCGTTCTCGTGGCCGGGCAGGCGGGTGGGTGACTGTTCCAGGGGCCCCGGGTCCTCGCTGTGCTTGGGTCCCACCGAGCTGTCCTAACCTCGAGGAGTGTTGTCTCAGTGTGGCTTTAATTTCCATTTTTCTAAGGGCTTGTATGGAGAAGGCAATGGCACCCCACTCCAGTACTCTTGCCTGGAAAATCCCATGGATGGAGGAGCCTGGTGGGCTGCAGTCCATGGGGTCGCTAAGAGTCGGACACGACTGAGCGACTTCACTTTTCACTTTTCACTTCCATGCATTGGAGAAGGCAGTGGCAACCCACTCCAGTGTTCTTGCCTGGAGAATCCCAGGGACGGGGGAGCCTGGTGGGCTGCTGTCTACGGGGTCGCACAGAGTCGGACATGACTGAAGTGACTTAGCAGCAAGGGCTTGTGATGAGCATCTTGTGCTGATTCGCTGTCTGTGTGTTCTCTGCTAATGTATCTGGTCAGCTCTTCTGCCCGTTTTTAAAGTTGGATTGTTCGTTCTGCTCCGGTTGAGTTTCCCTTGTCTTCCCTAGGGTTTTCCTCTGTTAGGCACATGCTTTGTAGATCTTGCCTTGGTCATCTTTTGTAGACAACGAGTTTTTTTTCATTGTGATGATGTTTAGTTTCTTATTTAACTTAGTGATTGTGCTTTTGGGGTTCTGTCTAGGTTTTTAGCTAAACCCAAGGTTGCAGATTTGCTGCCGAAAGTTCTCTGGGTTTGTGTTTACATTCAGCTCTGCAGCCCACTTGGGTTCGTCTTCACACAAGGTGCTGGCTGGGCTTGCGGGTGTTCGGCTTGGCTTCGCCTGCGTGTGACTCGTGTGTGATCCTTGTTGGGAGCCTGTCACCTCCCCCGCCGGGCCCCTGTGCACCTTTGTCACGGATTGGCCGAGCTCACTCGCGTGGGTCTGGCTCTGGGCCGTGCGCTGTGTCTGGCAGGCTTGGTCACAGCCAGCATCGGGTCGCGTGCAGCCGTGTTCTTCTTTCCGTTTGCTTTTCAGTTGTGTTTTTCTGTATCAGGAAGGACTAGGGGCTCGGTTTCTTATTCTGCCATCTGAACAAATGGCGTACACTTTTGTGGAGCGGACATCACCTCTCTGCCCCTTCCCCGCCCTGCCCCACCTCAACAGGGCCCCCCAGTGGCTGGACCAGGGCAGCCTGGGCACCTGCGGGTGGTCACGGCGTTGGTGGGGCTCCGATGGCAATGCCCAGACGCACCTGCACTTGGGGACAAGAACAGGCCCCGCTGAGCCTCCTGGACGTGATGGCACCCTGGCTGGGGCTGGGCGTCGTGGTGTGCGCTGCCCGTGCAGAAGGTCCAGCACGTTCTTCAGATTCCCTGCCCGTGACCCTCAGGAGGTTGAGGACGTTTTGGGCTGCGGGCAGCGTGATGCTCCCAGTTTCCCTCCTTCCATTCGTTCCTTTGAAAAAGTGTCTTTATGGTGGCAGAGGGTGCCTGGTAGAAGATCTACTGTTAGAACCACTTTTAAGAGCACAGAACCAAGTGGGTTCACGCGTGGAACCATCACCACCGTCTTCTTCGCAGGCCGAAGCTCTGTCCCCATTGGACACTCACCCCTTCCCCTCCCTCAGCCCCAGGCCCTCACGTGAGTGCGTCATGCAGGCTGTGGCATCCGTGTCACCTCGCTCGCGTGGCATCTCTCCCCTCTGGGTTCAGGCAGTGTCCTGGGCAGGTGGGCAGCAGAGTCTTGAAGGCACCGCAGGGACCCCTCTTCCCCCCGCAGGGTCCACCGCCTGCCCCGTGGACGCACTGGTGTTCTCTCCAGCCCCAAGGCCTCGATTCTGCTGCCCATTTGTCCAGCTGAGCTTCTGTTCCAGAACCTTCCATTGGGACCTTTATGACCATGACTCACCCGCCCTCATGCAGGGCGGATGCTCACCTCCCCATGCAAGTGGCTAATGGCTTTCACATGCTTCCCACCAGATTTCACAGGGCTAAATATTTGGAGCCCATGACCCTAGAAACCAGCATCATAAAGGGGTGGAAACGGGGCCACTGACGCTGCAGGCGGCTGCCCGGGTCTTGGGGCAGCAGGAGGCCAGCAGGTTCCCCCACCCCAGTGCTGGGGGGGCCTGGGTGTGACCCCTGCACACAGCCCAATGAGGCATCTCCCACTGCCCTTGCCATCAGGCACTGTCAAAGGCCTGATGACCTGCCAAAGGCCACCAGGGGTGCTTGAGGGTCCCCGTCACTGAGCTCCAGTGCACAGGCTTTCCTGGGTTTCTGGAGCCTGTCTGTGACTCGACAACCCCTCCCAGAACGGAGGCTGCTAGAGGCTCAGCTCCGACCTGGCAGAGGGTAGTTTAGGGCTGGGGGTGTGCGGAGCAATCGGAGCACCTTTCCAGATGCGCTGCCGCGCAGGGGGGTATTTTTAGCTGGCGCAGTATCCGGCACGTGCCGGAGCAGAAATAGAAGAGGCTCTTTTGGTTGTTCTGGATCTGACAGCCTCTGGCTCTCGGGGAGCCGGGCTGGGGTGGGTGGGGGGAGCGTGCGGAGCACAAACAACTTCTGCTGTTTGGAGAAACATCGAGGCCGAGGGTTGTGCATGGGATTATTTCTGCTGGCGAGCGCTCTTTATGCAAATGCCACGGCGCCAGCGTTGGCGCTCTGCTCCGAGTCTGTGAGCGTAATCACAGCGGGCTGGGGTGGGGGGGTGGCGGGCTGGGTAATTATGTTTTAAAATATCATCCGGGTTGTTTTTCCTGTGCTCCCCGAGCCCCTGGGTAATTCCGGGTTTGGAAGATTCTGCCGGCTCTCTGCCATTCTGCCCCACACACCCCCCAACCCGCCCCGCCCAGCATTCCCCAAACATGCCAGGTGGGAGATGCTGCCCGACCCCCAGAGCGGCCACCCTTCCGGCTTCTGCCCTGATCTGAGCTCCCAGGAGGCTCCCTCCTTCGCCCTGGAGTTGACCCCTTCCGGGCCAAAGGCACCGGGTACCATGCTCACCCTATGCATGTTGGCAGGCGCCTCCCCAGGAAGGGCTGAGCTCTGTGGGGACAGGGTAGAGGGGGCCCTGGGGGACCCTGCTGGGAATTGAGGGTGACTCCAGCGTGAGTGATCCCAGACCCTGGGTGAGGCAGCAAGAGCAGCAGGTGGGTCCCCAACCCATCCTCAGGGATGGGACTGACCACCCTACCTTACCCCGTGGGACTCGCCCTGTGGTTTACAAAATGCTGGTTCCCCAGGGCCTGGGTCGCCTTGACCCTTCCCCCACGAGAGATTGGTGCAGAGATAACCTGGGGCTAATGCATGCTCACCTGCTCCCGCTCTGGGGCTGCAACCCTTCCTTGCCACCACCCCTCCCAAAGCCCCTTTACAGCAGCCCCCGTGTGGCTTCCAGGTCCTTCTCCCAGCCCCACCTGGTCTCCCCCCTCCCCAGGCTCAGGTGTCCCTGCTGAATTGCCCTGTGAGCCCAACAGGGTGTCACAGTACAGAGGGCAGGGGGCACTGGCCAGCCCAAGGGGCTGCCTCTGACCCTCTGGGAGTGGTCATGGCACCTCCCCAACAGACTCCGCCCCTGAGCCCCTGCCCGGAGGAGACCGTCCAGCCAGGCCTCGCCCCCTAGTGTCCTTGACCCCCACCCCCCAGCTGTCCAAGTCCTGGTGGGTCCGACAGCTGTGCCCTCCTGCCCTGCCCAGGGCTCATCAAGGCTGCTGACAAGAGCCACTGCTCTCAGCAGGGAAGGCCCACCTGGTGTCCATCGGAGCAGCCTCGGGCCCTATCCAAGCTGTAGACGTTGCCTGGGTGCCGGGTGGGTAAGGGAGGGGTCGGGCCCTGGGCTCCCCTGCAGGCCGTGCTGCTCTGCCAGATGTGCGGCGGCCCGCCCAGAGCAGCTGGGGTTCTCACCCACACAGTTTCCGGGGCAGCGGCCCTCCCAGGAATGACCAGGTGTGCCCCTGTGCTGGGGACACAGACGAGGCAGGCACTGGCTCTGCCTTCTGGCCGCGGCAGCAGGGTGAAGAGGGTATGCTGATGGCCGAGTGTGAGCATGAACCAGGGTGAAGGTGCCAGCCTGCAGGTCTGCGTGGAGGCTTGCTGGGTGCGGGCCTCTTGCTGATCCTGCTGAGAGGCCTGGGCACACAGCACTGGGGGGAATTGGTGCCAGGCAGGAAAACAGGGCAGGGGCATTGGGGAGATGGGGGAGAGGGGGACAAGCAGGGGCAAGAACCGGGGGCCTGCTTGAAGGGTGCTGGGGGATAGAGCCTGGCGAGTGGGGGTCCTGTCCATGGTGGAGTCCTCCATGCGGCCTCTGCCCTCACCCTGCCTTGGCTGCTGGCTGGGCACTCCTGTGGGCAGGGGGCAGGCCCTCGGCTTCCCCTTCAGCCTCCCAACACCTGGTGAGGCACAGGGGTGTGCTGGGTGCCCACCAAGTGCCCAAAGGACCCACCCCTCCATCCCGAGCACTAGAGGAAACCCCAACCAGGCCTCAAGAGACCCTGCAGGGGGTGGGAGAGTAGGGGGTGGTTGGGAGGCTGGCCTGGCATGGGGGCGGGGTGTGCTTGAGCTCAGGGTGGGGTTCGGTCAGGGGAGCGTCAGGGGGCCTCCCCCACGCCTGCCTCCCCATCACAGCTGCAGTTCTGGCATGCTTGGGGGTCCCTGAGTGCTCCCCGAGTGGTGATCTGTCAGGAACATTCCCTGAAGGCTCAGAGGCTTGGAGCTGGCCCTGGAGACACGGTATCTGCCCTGCCTGGCTCTGCCACCCCCCCGGCTTCACTGCTGGATGGTATTGATGGAGCCACTTTTGGCCAGGAGCAGAGGGCGCAGCGCCCACTGGCAGAGGGGCTGTGTGGCAAGGGGCTGCTGTGAGGAGCAGCTGGGTGGGGGGCTGACAAGACGAGGTCTGTCCCCTCCCCGAGCCTTCGCTCCCCCAGCAGAGGCGGCTGCTCCGCCTCTACCGGGCTGTCCTCCGAGGCCTGGTGGACACCGCCCCGCCCCGGGAGCCTCCTGGACCGGACTGGACATCCCCCCACCTGTCCTATCTACTCTCTCGGGTTCTGCAGGGGCAGCAGCTGGTGGGCAGGGAGGGCGGGCGCAGAGCAGCCCTCACTCTGGCCTGGGTGGAGGAGGGCCGATCTCCCCGTCTGTGGCCCCGGGGCTTGGCTGGGATGCCCCTGACCGGGCCGCCCTGTGTCCACAGTGCAAGAGAAGCCGGAGCCGGTGCCGCTGGAGAGCCGCTCCTGCGTCCTGATCCGCCGCGACCTGGTGGCCCTGCCCGCCAGCCTCATCAGCCAGATCGGGTACCGCTGCCACCCCAAGCTCTACTCCGAGGGGGACCCTGGCGAGAAGCTGGAGCTGGTGGCAGGTGAGGCCCCGCCCCACCGCGTCTGCTCTCTGCAGAAGCCCTCCCCTTTTGTTTTTCCTTTGGAGCTGTGAACAGCGTTACTCATCACCAATCAGTCAAACAAACGAAAAAAAAGAACATCTTAAATTTCCTCTTAATTTCCTTTTAGAAGAATGTGTCACGAAGAGGAGTTATTCAATTGAATTAATTTAGCATTTTAATTGAATCCCCTGGGCTGGTCGAGCTTCTGATTGGCAGGGGCCGCAATCACGATTGTGTTTTAATTTAGGTCGTGGCTAAAACCAAGTCCTGTACAGTTTGCTGCCCCCACCCCCCCGCCCCCGCCCCCCCCCAGCTCCCCCGAGTGTCCAGAGGCCACATTCAAGGGCCAGTGTCGCCAGCTTCCACACAGCGGCTCCTAGATGGACCCGCTTCTTCTATAAAAACAGACAACGCAGTGGGATCCAAAGCCCATTAGGGCTGGTGCCTGTTGGAAACATTTATCTTCTCAGTGTTGGAATTCATTGGGCCTCACGGCTCCTTGTGGATTCCAACCCCCCCACCCCCTCGGCCAAGCCACAAGTCTTGTGGGATCTTAGTTTCCTGACCATGGCCTGGCAGTGAGAGCGCAGAGTCCTAACCAGTGGACGGCCAGGGACGTCCCTCCTTGCAGATGTTTAAGGCTGTCCAGCAGTGAGATGAGAATTCATGGGCCACTGGGCCCCCACTCCTGTCCAGCACCCCGCCTGCCGCTCCTGCGCAGCTTCGTGGGGTTTTTCTGCCCGAGACGTCCTTGCTGCTCGAACCACGCCTCAGCGGGCCACCTGGCCTTTTTAGCCGACAGGAGAGTCGCCAGGCGGTGTTAGCTGGTCTGGACGGGCCTGGGTGGGGTGAGGGTGCCCCCGGCCATACCCCACGCGCCCTGCCTCCATGCCAGCTGTTACCGTTCCAGCAAGGGCCCAGCTCCTGAGTTCCAGGACTGTCAGCATTGGACTGGGATGGATTCTGAGAGTGGGCAGGTTCCTTGGAGCCCTGGGGGTGGGTGGGCATGGTCCCCGGGGAGGCCTGTTTGGGCTGGGGAGGGGTGTGGGCCAGCCACCTTCCTTGGCTGGGTCCCGCCCCAGCCCCAAGCCTCCTGCTGGTCCCCCTTTGCAGATCTCCCCACTGCGAGGCGGCTGTCCGGCCCATGTGGCTCAGGGTGACCTGTCTCGCTGTTGGGTTTGAGGCTCTGCAGACCTTGCGGGGTGAGGCCCTTGGCGACACTCGGTGTGTCTTGGCCAGGGCATCCGATGGAGGTCTGCATCCAGCATCAGCCACATGCTTCTTGGCCCCGTGGCTACGGGTGTCCCTGGAGACCTGGCTCATGGGAGGGACAAAGCGTGAAGCCAGGGAAGGCCCCCCCACCCCCGAGCTGGCGAGTCAGGTCTTCCCAGGGTGTCCTCCCGCCTTCTGCTCTGCCTCTGCAGAAGGGAGCGCTGCTTCGTTCCTGCTTTTCACTAAGATGCTTCAGTACGTACTCTGTAACAAAGTCAGATCGTAGACAAAGGCCCAAAGAGGCCCTGGAGGCTCCCTGCACCCGCGCCCAGCGCTTCCCTGCCCTTCTGCGTTCTTCACACCCGCGGCTACCAGCTGGGGACACTGCCTCTGGCCTAAGCTCCTTTCTCCATGGGCAGCATCTGGGGTGAACCGGGGCTCCAGCAGCCCGAGCCTGTGGTCATCCCTGCCCTTCGTTGGCTGAGCCCTGGGCGGGCCCAGTCTGACCGGTCTCCCTGGGGCGAACAGCACTGCAGGGTGCGCGGTCCTGCCTCTGCGCTGGGCTGGAGGGAGGGTCAGTGCTGGGCCGGGGAGCCCCTCCCTGAGCTCCATGACTCCACCTCCCACCCCTGCCCGCAGCTCTTTGATCAGGGAGCAGCTGAGAGGCGAGACAGGGGTTTACCCAAACCCACACCCAGGGCAGTTCCCCCAAGGGCCGGAAGGCAGTTTGGGGACTGTCCCATGGAAGCGAGTGACCAAGGTAGCCTCCTCCTGGAGACAGGACCCCGAGGGAGCAAGGACGGCCTGGGGCACCCTGGGGTCCCCGGGCCTGGAGTAGGGGTGCTGTCAGAGTCGGGAAGGCCCCGCCTGCCCCCTGCCTCCCCCTCGCCTGCGGTCTGCCCGTCCTGGGCCCAGCAGCCCTGGGTCTGGGCCTGAGGGCCTCTCTGTCTCTCTGTGTCCGACGGCCGCAGGCTCTGGCGTCTACATCACGCGTGGGCAGCTGATGAACTGCCACCTGTGTGCGGGCGTGAAGCACAAGGTGCTCCTGCGCCGCCTCCTCGCCACCTTCTTCGACAGGTAGGTCCCCGCGGGCAGGCGGGCGCAGAAGCCTCGTCCCCTCTAGGCGAGGCTGTGCGTTTAGGGCCTGCACCTTCCCAGCTCCACGCCTGTGTCAGCCCGGGGCCCGGGGAGGGCTTCACCCCCCAAGTGAAGAAGCATGCTGGCTGCACGTCACGGGGAGTGGGGGGCCTGCCCCTCACCCCGACCCCCCGGGCAGATAAGCAGCAAGCTGTGGGTGGGGCGCGCACGCAGGTGGGCGGGCATCCCCTCCCGCCGCCGCCTCACGCTGCCTCCCCTGCCCGCCCCTCCGCCAGGAACACGCTGGCCAACAGCTGTGGCACAGGCATCCGTTCGTCCACCAGCGACCCGAGCCGCAAGCCGCTGGACAGCCGCGTCCTGAACGCTGTGAAACGTAAGAGGAGGGCTGGGGGGCCACTGGAGGGGGTGGGGGACATTTCCAGGAGGCACCAGACCCCTGGATCTCAGCCTGGGAAAGGCGGCTTCTCCCAGAGGGAGCCGGTCTTGGGGTCGACGGGGAGAAAAGAACAGCTCGCGGGAGCCCAGGCTCGAGGTGTGAACGTTCTTGGTAGGTTTCCAAGCGTGATGAATTCAGCTGCGAAACTATTTTAATATGTGAAATAGATCTAATTTTCCTTTTTGAACAAAACCCCTTATTTACATTTGGGGGTTATTTTGAGCCTTTGCCATCTGCTCGGCCTGCTTCTGCCTCCCGCTCCTGGGTGCGTGGGGGCGGAACCGGGTCCATCTTGGTGGCAGACCGCTGCCCCCCCATCCCCGAAACCCCCCACCCACCCAGTCACCCCTGCCCTGGGACAAGGAAGAAGCCACCCGTGCCCGGCCCGAGCCAGACCAGCTGATCTCGTCTTCCTGAAACACTGTCTTAGTTTTCTTGCTTAAAAGAATCTCTCCCATGAGGCTAGTTCTGTTTAGAGCAAAGAGGGGCCTTTGCAGCAGGTAATTGCATCCCAGAGTGTGCGGCGCTGGCAGGGCTCTGAGAGGAGGCAGGCGGGGTGGGGCTGGCCCGCCCCGAAGCAGGGCTCACAGTGGCGGGGGGCTCACTCTGGGGGACCCGCCTCCGAGTTCCCTGCTGTTTGTGGAGAGCTGGGTCTCCTGGCTTCTGGAACAGAAAGGAGAGGGTGGGTCATTATTGTCAAACACAATGCCGATGCCGCGGGCTGGGCTGAAGGCAGGCATGAGCCAGCACCCTCATCACTCCTTGCTGGCCCTTCAGTCCATCTCGGGCCCAGAGAGACCCACCCCCAGAGGAGTGGGACGGGGCCTCCAGCAGGGAGAAGGGTGACCGACCACTGGTCTTCAAACTGCCCCAGGAGAGGCCTGAGTGGCCACGTGGCCTCCTTTGCTAGAGGCACGCAGGGTGGAGAAGGATCCCCCCCCTCCACTGGCCCCAGAGTGGCTGCTCCAGCCCAGAGCACGCCCCGCCCCAAGGCGGGTCTCGGCCCACCCCCTGGGGAGGCGGAGGGCGGGGCCCTGGGGCTCCTGCGGCGGTGGCCGCTCACGCTGCCCGCCCTGTCCTTGCAGTGTACTGTCAGAACTTCGCCCCCAGCTTCAAGGAGAGCGAGATGAACGTCATCGCCGCGGACATGTGTACCAACGCCCGCCGCGTGCGCAAGCGCTGGCTGCCCAAGATCAAGTCCATGCTGCCCGAGGGCGTGGAGATGTACCGCACGGTCATGGGCTCCTCGGCGGCCGGCGCGGCCCTGGACCCCGAGTTCCCGCCCGCCGCCGCGCAGGCGTTCGAGCAGCGCATCTACGCCGAGCGGCGGGGCGAGGCCGCCGCCATCGTGGCCCTGAGAACTGACGCCGTGAACGTCGACCTGGCCGCCTCCGCCAACCCCGCCTTCGAGGCCGGCGAGGAGGCCGACGGGGCCGGCTCGGTCATCCAGGAGGTGGCCGCGCCCGAGCCGCTGCCCGCCGACGGCCAGAGCCCCCCGCAGCCCTTCGAGCAGGGCAGCGCCAGCAGCAGCCGGCCCGCCACGCCGGCCCCGGGGAGGAGACCGGAAGGCCCGTACGCGGGGCCCTTGTAGGGAGGAGCCCCAGGCGGACCGGCGCCCAGGCGGGTACGGAAGCTGCTTGCATGCGTTACTAATACAGACAAATGTGATCAAGCCACTTACCTACTGAACTGCTACTGTTGCCTGAAAAAAATGTGATTTTTATTCTGCTTGTATTTAAAATTTATGAAGGAAACAAATGCATTCGTTATACTGTAAACCGATTAGGCCACTGGCGACCTAGTTGCGAGAAAGGTCCCAGGGGCTCCTTTTTGATATTCGAGAGGTTAGTCTCCAAGTTGTAGCTCCTCCTTCCCCGCGTGGGGAGGGGGCGAGAGGCCCCCAGGCCCTGGTGCCTGGCTCTGCCGGCCTCCCACCCCCTCCTCACTCCCCTTGCCCGGGATGAGGCCAGGGGCCAGTGGGGCGGGAACACGCGCTTTGGGGTCCTCGGTCCTCACGCCTGGGGACGGGGACCCCCCACCCCTCTGGGGCCACGGGCCAGGGCTAGGCCCCCAGGGGCCAAATCCCCGTTTTACCTTCTTCCTGAGACTGGGGGAGCAGGCCTGCCAGGTCCGCTGTGCGTGTGGGGTATGGGTGTGTGTGTGCAGAGCGTGCGTGCGTGTGTGTGTGTGTGTGTGTGTGTGTGTGTGCAAGGGCGGTGGTGACGGCTCGGCGGTGGGCCGTGCTAGTCCGTGTGTGTGAGAGGAAGTGATCTTGGCTATGCCTGCTCTCCTGCCCCGCGCCCCAGCGCCCGACCCCCGCGGCTCCACGGACCCTCAGTCCACCTGGGACCCAGGGCCCGGGCTGCCCAGCACCCCCTGGCTCCCGCCTGGCCGCCCGCTGCCCCGTGGGGTGGGGCCACCGCCCCTGGTACAGCCCTCGCAGCCCTCAGCCACGTTGGGTTTATGTTTGCTTGTTTGTTCGTTTTTGTCTTAATTCAGATCTATTTCATATTTGGTTTGGAAACTTTCAGACCCAAAAGAACAAAAAAAAATTAAGAGAGGCTGGGGTGTCCCTGCCCCGACCCACCTCAGCTCTGGGGGGTCCGTGTCCCAGACCCCAGGCTGGGCCCCACTCACCCCTGTGGAAGGGCAGCCAGGGTGAGCAGGAAGGGAACTGGGGGCCAGGCGGGCGCTGGGCTCCCCACATGTGCTCGGAGCCCCAGGATGCGCGGACCTCCGAGGCTGTGGGTAGGTGGGCACTGGGCACAGGCCTGAGCGGAGGCGGTTTGCAGGCGCAGAGGTTCTGGAATGCTTCAGGGCAGGGGGTGTTGACGGGGGTTGGGGGGCAAGGGCTTTGTTGGTTTGAGGCTGGAAAGCTCACTGTGAAGTTTCGTTGCTGTCTGAGGGAAGGGGCACAGGCTGTCCCAAGTGCTCCCATCCAGACACCAAGGGGCCGCCCCCCACCTAGTCCCAGGTGGCCCCCAGGCATGGCCAGAGGCCCCCCACCCCAGCCCTACTCCCTGCACTCTGCCTTCCCTTTCCCCCCACCCCTGCCAGGCAGGTGTGACCCACCCCCCCCACCCCCGCCAGCCCACAAAGCTGAGCCACCCCCAGCCTCTTGCATGTCCCAGCTGGGAGGGGGGCATCATGGGAGGGGGGCTTCGGCACTGCCCCCTGCCCCAACCCCAGGCTCCTCGTCCTGCTGACTGCCGCGCTCCCTCGTGGAGGGCCCTTGGAGGAGACCTTGGTGTGGGGGGAGCGAGGGGTGCTTCTTCCAGCCAGGCCAGACATGTGGCGTGCCCTCTGCAGAGGTCTGATGGCCATGGGCTGGGCTAGGAGGACCCGGGGTGGGCACATGGGAGCTGACCTCAGCCCCTTCGCCTGCCTGTCTCTGCCCCAGGGGCTGCGGCTCCTTCCTGCTGGGGCTTCAGGCTGACCACGTGGCCCAGAGGTGGGCCTCTTCCGTCTGAGGCCCGGGGAGGGGGGATGGCGAGCTGGCACAGCCCACAGCCCACCAGGGACCCAGGACCAAGTCCTCCTGGAGTTGGGAGGAGGCCACAGCCCCTAGGTGGGGGTGGGGTGGGGCGGGTGAGGCGGACTCCAGCACCCCACCGGAGCCCCCCTCGTCGGCCAACACCCCATGTTTGCACTTTTATCCAACTAGCCCCTGGGGACCCTCGGGGGCCGGCTGCCCTGGCTGTGGACAGAAGGGCTTTGCTCTCTCCTCTTGACCCCCACTCCAACGTGCGCCCGGCGGCCATCCCCCGCCCCCCGGCCCCGAGGTCAGGACAGGGAGGGGCGCCGGCCTCCCAGAGAAGGCCTGACGGCGCTGCTCAGGCCAGCACAATGTCCCGTGACCTCTGTTCTTTAATTGTTAGAGTCGCCGTCTGTTTCGTTGTTCTGGGTAAGGAAGGCTAGAGCTGCAGGTGAAACTGTAATAAGAATCTAATGTGAATGGCTGCTGAACTCTTCCTGCGCTCCGGACGGGCCAGGCCGAGCGTTTTGCACTAATGTGTCCCGCGGTGGACGTGGGGCGGAGCGTTTGCAGACGGACGTGGCTGATGATTGTATCTGCCGGGGTGCTCCCCCCGCTGCGTCCGGAATGTTCCGCGGGGCGGGTGGCGGCGGCGGGCCTGGGCTCGGGGGGGCCTTCCAGAGTGCCTTAGCATCTTTTGATCATTTTTCCCAAGGAAAACCAATTAGGAGAACCGGACCCTTCCCTCCTCTGTTTACAAGACGACTAATTCCTGTCCCGTGAGTGTGACCCTCCACACCCGACCCCTGTAGACCGAGAGACAAGCCACTCAGTATTTATGAGATAACCGCACCTTTATCCCTAAGCTTGACTATTAGCAATACGCATATACTACATAGAGTCTACATAGAGCTAAGTCTATCAGCGCCTTTCGGAGAGAGAAGGACTGGGCCAGTCCCAGCGGCCGTGGTGGGCAGCCCGCCTGGGCTCCGCGACCGCCCCCCACCCCTGCCCTCCCCGGTGGCCGGGCTGGGCCCTGGGAGGCAGCTGGGACGAGTGCAAAGGTCCAGGAGAAGGGACCGTGATGTGACAGATACTGTGAGCTCGGTGGGGCTGCCTGCCTGCCCGCCCGGCCGGCCGGCGGCCTCGGTACTTGAAACCTGTCTTGCTTTCTGCACTGTCTGGTCTCACCCAGAGTTCTCTGTGGTTGCTTAGCCTTGCACTTGATGCGATCGTCTTACCCTGCCCTTGAATGTGGACCAGAGGCAAGGGGAGAGGCCTCTGGGCGTGCGGCCTGCGGCCCCAAAACCGCTGTCCGGGTGCTGGGGCCCCAGGAACCGGGCGTGTTTCTCCTCCATGAAAACTCATTCCTCGGCGGCCTTTCTGCTGGGAGGAAGGAGGAAAGCAGGGGCTCAGCCTGGGAGCGGCCTGCTCGATTCCGGCCCTGACTCTGTCCCCATGTGATGGCCGGAACCTCCCAGCGTGGGTTGGGTGCGTGCCACCTCCAGCCGTGGACGGCTTAGATTCCCCTCCACCGGGTTATCTTTATGGAAACACTCTGCTGCAAGTCAAAAAAGGCCTATGGCCCATTAACCACCTGAAAACTCAGAGAAAACCTCTGCCTGCCTCTCTGCCAGCAGTAAATCCTAAACACAGAACTGAGAGCTCAGAGCTGTCTTGAGCTTTAACTACTGTTTCTGAATGTTGCTGCTGCATACGTCTGTCATTTCGTCAGCCAGCCAGCTCCGGGCGCGTCACCCGCCAGCGGCCAGAGACCGTGGTGGGGGCGGGGCTGGGGGGGGGGCTCGGTACAAGGTGTTTCTAACTTGGCAAGGGTTTTTGGTTTTTGTTCGTTTGTTTTGTTCTGTTTCTTTGAGAAAAACGAGAAGGAATCTGATGCAGCATCTGTCTAAAGCATTCAGATTGGACACCCCGCTTGGATTCTGATCAGTGCTTCTTCGTTAGCGTTTTGCACATGGTTGTCATTTTTATGTCAAAAGAAGCCAAAACTTGCAATACTATTTTTAGCAGACAAAAAATAATAAAAACTAAATATAAACCGTATAAATATTTTTGACTTGAACATTTGAATGGCATTGGGTGCAAATAGACCATTCATCCTTTGGACGGACTGTTTGGGGAAAAGAAAGAGACTTTTGAAAAGGAGACGGTTGTTGTTAAAGAGTCCGTGGGGGGGTTAAGTAGTACTGTAACTCACGACTGTTAAAAATCAATAAATAAATTGTCCTGTGCTGTATAGGAGGCCTGTTTCACAGTAACACTGAGTTCCATTTCAGCCTCAGAAGAGACTGGCTTTTTTTTTTTTTTCTTCTTTTTTTTTTTTTAAAGAAGGAGGAAACCTCTGTTTGTTCCTCCTGCGCCTCCCTCTTTTTTGTGCTGCTACTTGGCAGAATTCAGACTGTTGCTTTTTCGCCACGGCTGACACCCTATCATAACTCAGAGGACACGATGTCCGCCAGCGACCAGGACCCAGAGGGCTTGCAGTGTGCTCAGAGCCGATCCAGGAAGTGGAAATCCGTTACAAACAAAAGGATGTGATCGTTCATTGTAAAGCGCTTTGTAAAATTCACATTTACAGAATAATAAAGTCAGTTCAAACCCAGGTTGCCTGCACTTGGCTCCTCTGTGGGGTTGGGAGAAGCCAGGGAGGGCATGGGTTTGTTGGAGGCAGGGCGATCAGCCATCCCAGGAGGGGCACCCTCAGGACCCGGGAGCCCTGGGTGGGAGAAGGGCCCATCCCCAGGCTTGCTGCCCATTGTCCACACCTGGTCCCCTTCTCCCTGCCCCCAGTGTCTTAGAAGGGAAGGGGACTGGTGGGCAGGATATCGGTGGGGGGCGGTCCCGTGCCTGGGGCGGGGAGGGGGGGTGCGCCTGAGCTCCCGGTGAATTGAGGGGGCTCTCCCTTTCATTGTCGGCAAACTGGGGCACCTGGCTCTCCTGCCTGCCCCTCCAGGCGTGCAGCTGCCTCCCACCCGGCCCTTCCCCTCCTCTGCTCCTGGGCCAGGTCTGCCCCCAGGTGGACGAAGCGGGAATTACAAGTGGGCGGAGCGGGTCGCTGGTCTGAGAGCCCCAGGCTCCATCCCCTGAGCATCTCTGGAGCCATCCCTCCAGGTTCCCCAGGGCTGGTTCGCAGATTCAGGCGTGGCAGCTCTGTCTGTCCTTCACTCCACTGCTATACCCACAAGGACTTTTTTGGGCTCCAGCGGGTTTGTCCCACGGACTTCAATCAGTTCTCAGGTTCTCACGTGCGACTCATGCTCAGACATCTAGGTGGTGGGCTCCTCACTTCCTCTGTCCTTGGAGGGTCTTGTCCAGAGGGGCCACGGCTGACTTTCTAAAGGCACCCCTGGTCTCTCCCCTTTCTCAGGCTTTGTAGCAATTGTTCTGCCCAAGCTGCTCTTGTTTAGCCACTCAGTCGTGTCCAACTCTTTTCAACCCCATGGACTGTAGCCCCCCAGGCTCCTCTGCCCACAGGATTTCCCTAGGCAAGAATACTGGAGTGAGTTGCCATTTCCTTCTCCAGGGGATCTTCTCCACTGATTAAACCTGCTTCTCTTGCATTGCAGGCAGATTCTTTACCACTGAGCCACCTGGGAAACCCTGCCATGGATGGATTTATTTACTCATCTGTTTATCTTGAAACTGCCCCCCAACACGGGGTGGGGAGGTACAGAGAGGAGGGGTCTGGAGAAGGCAGGGGTCTGTAAGTCTGCTTGGAGTGACATTCCCCAAAGGGGGCGGGGTCCCCTGGAGCCATGGCCAGGGTGGAGCAGGCACAAGGTCTAACGTGGGTGGATGTGGTTTCCAGATGGGCCTCTCGGAGGGGCTACCCCGCAGTCCTCATCAATGCCTGTGAGCCTGGTCAGAGACAGGCCCAGGAGGAGCCCAGCGTGCCTGCCCCACCCTGCACCCAGCCCTGGTGGGTGAGCACTTCCGTGGGATCTGGTTTTCAGCTCTGCTCACCCATCAGCCTGGCGGCCACAAGCCCTTGCCCCTCCTGCCCGGGACCTCAAAACTGCGGGATCGGCAAATTCCAGGTCACCCACCTGGGCTGACGGAGACACCTGATCTCTGGGCCACAGACTGCACCCCTCGAAGGCCCCCACTCAGGCAGCCCCATGCCCCCGGTGGCAGGGACTGCTGAGGCCAGGGCTGGGGGCGGTACTGTGAGGAAGGGCTCTGCTCTGAACCCAGGAGTCCTGCCACGTTCTGGTTTGAGCTGCCCAGCCCAGCCCCCGCCCCGGGTGAGCCTCTGGGTTCCCTGCAGGATGGGATCCAGCATCTACCGGCCGGGCTCTGTCCTCCCCAGCCTCCGTCCTTCAACCGGCCTCCCTGCCCTTGCAGCCTCCACAGAAACTGGCTGAGGCATCAGAACCTTTGCATCCCACCCCTTTGTCCTGTCCTGGAAGGGGGTGCGGTGTCAGCAGGACCCAGAGCTCGGCCAGGAGTCCTTTGTCCTCCGGAACAAAGGGTCGGAGCCTGGGGTTGGGGGTGGGGGGGTGCTAAGCCATGGGGGAGGGGCGCCGTGGTCCATGCTGCTGCGCAGGGGTGACCAGCCCGCTCTGGATCCGGGTGGACACTGTGGGTGTGTCCTTCCTTGCCCTGAAAGAGCATCACCGCTCCCTCAAGGCATCCCAGTGGTGCGGGAGGGTGTCCAGGCCTGTCTGCTGCGGCAGAGGAGGCCTGGGTGGTCAGTTGTGGTTCTGTGTTGGGTCCATTCCATCTGGCCAGGAGGGTCCACTGGGAAGTGGACGCAGATGGCTGTCAAGGGGCCGCTGGGGGTATTTGCCTGTCAAGGGAAGGAGAACGGGGCGGGCAGATGGTAGAGGGTTAGGGCCCAGGCCTGGAAGGGAGGTTGGGCAGGGCAGGGGGGACACTGCCCCCCTCCCGGGCTGCCTAGGGGGGCACCCAGCTCCGAGATCTTTTGTGCCACACAGGTCGGGCACACGGGGCTGGGGGACAAGCAGAAGGCGGGTCTGGGGACACGGTGCAGACAGTACTCCTGCTGTGGCGGGGGGTGGGCGTTCAGACCACAGGACCATCTCCCCTGGGGCTTCCCTGGGGTGTCTGTAGCCAGCCTCAGAGCTGGGGCTGGGAGGGGGCCTGAGGAGTCTGGGGTCGGGGTGGGGATGACCTTCACTCCAGGTGGCCCCACAAGGCCAGAGCTGGACGGACCTCCGCCCTGGTCTGTCCGTCCCTCCGGGCTCGGCCTGGGGGAGGGGCTCAGTGATAGCGGAGGCTGAAGGAGGCTGTTCTGGGTGGCCCAGGGTGGGTAGGCTCTTCTTGATCGGAGGTCCCCGCCCCGCCAGCCCCAGGGCCCCTTGCAAAGGCGGGGCCCCCCTGCAAGTTTGAGATTGGGGCGCACCGAGGGGATTGAGGGCAGGGCGGGGGAGTGGCCATGGGCACTGGCTCGGGACGCCCACCCCGCCCTCAGGACGCAGGCCTCGCCCAGCAGAGGAGCTGCCCGGCCTCCCGGGACCCTAACTGACTAACAGCCCCAGACAGACTGGGAGCTGGGAGGCGGATGGCACATTGCCTCTCAGGGAGGGCGGAGAGGCCCCGATTTCCAGGAAAAGCGGGCTGATTCTGGGGGAGGGGAGGGCGGTGTCAGGAGTGGGGAGGTTGAGAGGGAGGCCTTGACGAGGGCCCGGGGCAGAGCCTGCCTGCCCTGGGCCTCATCCCCCCGCTCCATGAGGGGAGCCCCCAGGTGTGTAGCTCTGTCCTGGTTCCATCGGGTAAGGACAGGGCGGCCCTGGGGAGGAGCCACGTCTGCCCCTCTGGCTTCCTGAGGGCGGGCAGTGTCCAGACTACACTGGGCCCCACAAGAAGGGCAGCTGGGGCGCCAGGAGGCAGCTCTCCTGACCCAGGAAGTTCTGGGGTGCCCCGCACCAGTGCCCCAAACAGGCCACGCCTGCTGGAAGCCCCGCCCACCCCTCAACTAGGGGCATCTGGCTCTGTGGCCCTCACCCCACTCAGACCCCTGGCAGCCCTTCTCCGGAGGAGGGGCAGGGGCAAAGGTCATGTGCCCAGCTGGGAGGCTGCTCTTGGGGTGGGGGGAGGAGGTCACCTCAGTGGCAGGTGCTCAAGTCGGCCTCTGGGCAGGAGTTCCTGGGCAGCCTCCCTGGGGACAGTGCAGGGGTGGGGCTCTTGACCCCCAGGGACCTGCGGTCTGGGTCGCCTTCCTGAGCTGTCTGTCCAGAATGCCTCACTGACCCCAGCTGACCTCTGCCAGCCAGTGTCCACCCAGGGCCTCACAGGAATCCCACCATGGTCTTGGGAGGCGATCCAACTACAGCCCCATTTTTCAGATGGGGAAACCGAGGCGCAGAGAAGTTTAGGAAGTCACCTGGGCACAGCTGGCAGGATATGAACCAGGCACCTGCCTGGCGCTGGCCTCCCTGCCCCTGCCACTGGGGCAGCTCCCCTGGCGGAGTAGAGGGAGTGTCCCTGGGCTCAAAGTTTGCATGGGCTCAGCCAGGACTCACAAAGGGTGGTCCGGCTCTTCCCACCACCAGGTGCCCCCTATCCATCCATCCACCTCTCCAATCAGTCAGAGGCATGCATGGCCCGAACCTCACCCCCACCACAAAGGGGGTCCTCAGCCATCTGGAATTGGAGCTGAAGCCCCGGGGAAGGCACCTGGGGCCTCCCTCGGCCAAGGGTCAGGATGGAGGAAGTGTGGTGGGCAGGGGTGTTTGGAGGCAACACAGCCTCCGTTACAGAACAGTGGACCCTGAGGCTCCCTCTGGCGGGGCAGGGAAGGACAGGAGCCCAAGACCCCCGGCATCCTGCCCCCAGGGCCCCATCAGTTCCAGGAGGTGCCTAACTCAAGAGCACCCATCCCTGCTGAGGAGCATGGGGTGAGGAGCTGGGCAGGAGGGGCGCCCCCAGGCCAAAGCAGACTCTAATCTTGTGTGGGGGAGGGGTTCTGGGCCTTGGACGGGCTTGCCACCCAAGTGGGGGTGAAATCAGACCCTTGAAGGCACAAGGTGAGGAAGAGGACGGGTGGGAGGCAGGAAGGTGAAGCCAGACCCCCCCAACACACACACCCTGGGGCATTGCTGATAAGGCTCCCTCTGAGCTCAAAGACTGGCTGCAGGGGTCCCGGGACTGCAGAGGTGAGCAGAGCTCTGTGCTGGGGGTCCATGTCAGGGCCTGGGCAGTCACTGGGCGTCAGGACCCCCACCTGCCCCATCCAGGGCTCCTGCAGGGAGCTCTCACCCCCCTGGCCTCCTTCCCCAGATTGCTCCACATCTACCCTGGTGTAGGGCCTAGAGAGGCGCCTCTGAGACGCAGAAGCGGCGAGGAAGCTGGCCAGCGGTGTGGAAGCGAGTGCCCGGCAGCTGGCAGCGCAGAGGGAGGACGGGGCCTCTGCAAGGCGACCCGCCTGCGAGAAAAAGCGGATCACTCCAACCCGCCCGACCGGTGGTACTGAAATTCAGATAAGCCGGGCGCGTGATCCAGCCGGCTTTGCGGCAGACCCACCCCAAGCGGGAACACAGAAGTGATTAGGCCTAAAAGCTCGGGCCATTTAGCTTTTATTCGATTGGCAGCGAGGCCCGGGGTGCCCTCTGCTTCTGCCGTTTGATTATACATCTGTGCTCAAAATACTGTTCCTGGAACGGAGGGGCCGCAGGCTGCCTTGGAATGGAAATCAATTTGATTAGAGAGCAGTCAATTACCGTGAGGACCAGGCTGCCGTCCACCTCCGCAAAACACAGGCCACTTTCCGAGGAAATGCCAGCTTGCTCCGCGCGGGCGGGGGCGGGGCAGACCCGGTGTGGGCGGGACGGGAAGGCCTGGTGTGGGCGGGGACGGGGCGGGGCAAACCATGGTAGGCGGGGCGGACGGACCGGAAGGGGCGAGGTGGGTGGAGCAGGCCTGCACCCTTGCTTCCCTCCCTCTGAGAGGCTCCTCTCTGCCGCCTTTTCCCCGAGATTCCTCCTGCAGAGGCTGGACCACCATGTGTCTGGACCGCTCTGGGGGCCCTGACCAGGGAGGCAGGCCTGAGTCTGGTCGCCACCTACTCCTGCATCAGAAACAAGCTGTGTCATGTCACCAATGTGGGAGCCCCTCGAGTAGGACTGGAGCGGGGTGGTGCCCCCAGGACCTGTCCAGTCCTCCACTAGAACTCGCAGCACCTTTGTGCTGACCTCAAGGTGCCCGTCGAGGGGACAGAATGGGGACTGGAGATTTACCCCTTCCACCCTCCTGGCTGGACACCCTCATGCAGTGAGCCACCTGCAGACTGGAACACTTCAGCCCTGCACTCACGAGTCAGGTGGGCCTGTGACAGAGTCCCAGCTCCGTCCTCTGGCTGGGGGACTTTTGAAGTCACCTGGGTGAGATTTTGTAAAATAGAGATAATAGTTTCTACCTTGCTGGGGTGTCATGGAAATCAGAGATCACCCCTCAAGTCAGTGTTTCTAGAGCATCTACTCTCTACACCAAATGCAGTGACTGAGGCATTGCCATCACCCCCAAAAGGAGCTCTGATGTTCATGGTTTCATTGGCCAAGGGGGGCACAGCGTCCACTGGGGGCACCAGGCTGGCAGGTTCAAGGAGAGGCTTGCACGCTGCTGGTGCACAGGGTCTGTGGCCCCCGCATCAGGGCCACGTGCGGAGGGCCTTCCAGGCGGTGAACACACCTCCCTTCCTCTCCCTTCCTCACACACCCTAGAGAGAGAGGCGATGGTTCCCATGTAATGCACGAGAAAGTCGAAGGCTGCCAGCTGCTGCCGCTGCTGCTAAGTCGCTTCAGTCGTGTCCAACTCTGTGCAAACCCATAGACGGCAGCCCACCAGGCTCCCCCGTCCCTGGGATTCTCCAGGCAAGAACACTGGAGTGGGTTGCCATTTCCTTCTCCAATGCATGAAAGTGAAAAGTGAAAGTGAAGTCGCTCAGTTGTGTCCGACTCTTCGCGACCCCATGGACTGCAGCCCACCAGGCTCCTCCGTCCATGGGATTTTCCAGGCAAGAGTACTGGAGTGGGGTGCCATTGCCTTCTCCGAAGGCTGCCAGGGCCTGGCTCAAATCTCATGGCCATGTCACTGAAGTGGTGCAGCCTCGTTGAAAAACAGCCTGGCAGTTTCTCAAAAAACTGAATGCGGAATCGCCATCCACTCAGAGGCTTGCACCCCAAAGACTTGAAGACAGATGTTTAAACAACATTGCACACCCATGTTCTCTGCAGCAGGTGCGCAGTGACCAAAAGCAGAAACAACCCTGCGCCCATCAACAGATGAAGGACACCAAGATGCGGTCCACCCACACGAGGAAGTGCTATTCAACCCTAAAGAAGAATGAAGGGCTGGCTCAGGCTGCCTCATGGACGAACCTTGAAAACACGATGCTGAGCAAAGGAAGCCAGACACCATATTGGTCAATTCCATTTATATGAAATTCCAGAACAGTCCAAAGCAGGTCGGTGTTTGCTAGGGGCCAGGGGAGGGAAGGAGGGATGAGAGTGATGGGTAGAGGGTCTCAGTCTGGGGAGACTAGTTTTGAAACTAGACAGTGGTGTTAATTGCACAATGTCATGAGGAATGTACTTAATGCCACTGAATTGTTCAATTTACAATGATCAGAATGGCACATTTTATGTTATATGTATTTTACCACAGTGAAAAAAAAACAACCCAAAACCCTCATGTCCAGTGAGTGTTGGAGCTGAGTGGGAAGCCGAGTCAGGCCTGCCCGGGCCATCACCCTCCACCCAGTGCACCCCAGAACAGCGGCTTGACGCAGAGGGGCCCAGTTCTCAGGCAGGACACCTCCTGTGTGTGGCTGGGGTCCCACCACCCCGGAGGCTGTGCGCTGTAAGCAGGCGGTGCAGCAGGTTACTTTGCCTCCCAAGTGGGTACACCGGTGGGGGCGAGATGCGTTTCTGCACTAATTGAGCTCTTGTCTGATGGGAGGTCTGCCCCTGCCAGAGCTTCAAGGTCAAAAGAAAGGGCTGAAGGAGGCGTGTGCTGCAGCCCGGATCGGGCCCGGGGCGCGCTCTGGTCCCTGAAGGGTCTGCCTGACTCCCTTCCAGACCAAGGGAAGCTTCTGGAAACCTGGGAGGCAGGCAAGGCAGCAGGGGAGGGAAGAGCCTCACCCCCAGCTCATGTGTCCCTATGAAGCTTAGCCCCCCAGATTGTGAGAGGAAGGGGCCCCCATCCTCTCAAGCCCCTCAACCACTGGGGAGGTGAGTCTCTTGTCCCCTTACAGAGTGGTCTAAGCCACCAAGGAGAAGCAAAGACCCGACCCAGGGCTCCGAGTCCAGGGCTTACTGGCACCATGACGAGGACCAGGGACACCTGGGCATGTGGGAGGGAGGGAGGGAGGGAGGGGAAAGAAGGAAGGGAGGCAGGGTCAGTGGGCACTTTGGGCAGTGGTCAGGGGTCGGGAAAGGCTTCCTGCTGAGGTGTCCCAGAGCAGCTGCGAGAGCAGAGGCAGAGTCTGAGCCAAAGACGGGCCCAGAGCCTCAGCCCCAATGGGGCGCGGATACTCCTGTGGCCTCGAGGGCCCAGCCTGTGACATCCCTCCATCCCTCCGTCCCTCGCCCCCACCAGGCCTCTCTGCGGCTCTGGGCCTGGGCCACCTACAGCCCTGGGTGGAAGGAGAGGCCGCCCCAGGAGAGACAGCTGTACATCAATCCCGCACGTTGGTTTCTGACGCGGCTCTGAGTCATATGCTCCCTGTGTTCGTCCGCAGAGTGAAGCAGATGGTGGTGCAGTAACACTTTAAATTAAGTATTCCAAAAGCACATTAAATCTAGATTGAATAAGACAGTTATTGTATGGAAATTGAAGGCCCATTGGTTCTTCTCTGAGTATCGAGGTCCAGCAGCTCCTCGTCCAATCTCTTCCCGCCTTGATTGCGAGGGTGGCTCATGAGTGTGCCTGGGCAGCAGGGAAGGGCTTTCCCATATCAGCCCCCCAGGGACCCCCGCCTCGCACGGACCTCAGTTTCTGAACCCCTGTCCCCCTGGCCTTGCTCCGGAGCTGACCGCAGTTCCCTTGCTGGAGGCCAACGAGGGCTGGGTGCCACCCTCAGGCTGGCCTGGAGGGCTCTCATGGAATCCTCCAGAAGCTGGAGGCTCAGAGAGGGGAAGGGACTTGTTCCAGGACTCTCTGCGGGGGCGGGGGGAGGTGGGGGGAGGGGCAGGGCGGGAGGGGCACACAGGGGTCTGGGAGGGGTCCTGCCGGAGGTGGCCAGGTGGACACGGAGCCTGGTGAGCCAAGCTTTGCTGAGCAAGGACGGTGGGGGGAACAGCTCACCCTCAGTACCATCCTCCCCAAGCCCTGCCCTCCTCCTCCCCCACCATCCTATCCCCCCAGTGCGAGAGGGAGGGCCCCTGGGAAGGGGCGATTCCGGGAGCACTGCCCCCCCAGGCCTCCTCAGACCAGGGGCTGGAAGCTGCTAAGTGCCTGATGAGTTCTTGTGGCCACAGTAAATCTGGTCACTTCGTCCCTCCGGAGAGGCCCCCGGCCTCCAGGCGGAGAAAACTGGCTCCCCGACCTCAAGCAGGTGAACGCCCGCCCATGGCGGCAGTTCCTGTAACCGGCAGCCGTGCTATTAATAATCAATCCGTTGGCCCTAAAAGCTTCAGGGGGAGCAGAGAGGCCTCTGTGGGGGCCTGGCAGGGAGGGGGTCTGCACGTGGCCCGGAGCCTGGCAGGAGGCTGGGGGCGTGGGGACCTACCTGAAGTCACAGCCGGCCCACCAGGTCTGCTGAGAGACACCTGGAACCCAGCCTCTGTCCCCAGAGTTAGGTCCAGGACCCCCAATCGGGGGCGGGATGTGGGCTGGGGGCCTGCCCTCAGCCAGGCGGGCACCGCTGGCCAGGCGGCCAGATTCATCAACTGAAGATACACAGTGAAAGTGAAGATAGTCACTCACTCGTGTCCGACTCTTTGCGACCCCATGGACTGTAGCTCACTAGACTCCTCTGTCCATGGCATTCTCCACTCCAGGAATACTGGCGTGGGTCCCTATTTCCTCCTCCAGGGGATCTTCCCGACCCAGGGATCAGACCCAGGTCTCCCGCATTGCAGGTGGATTCCTTACCATCTGACCACCAGGGACACCCATCCTTCTTCAGACCAAATTTCACATTCATAAGGAATAACTTTTTAGTTCAAGGACTTCCCATGCAGTCTGGGGACATATCATTGTTTGAAATTCAGATTCAGCTGGGTCTTCTGTATTTTATCTGGCAAGCCCCCGCCCTTGAAGGCTCCTCCTTCCCTGGAACCTGGGCTCTGTACGGCTCTGGGGCTCTCTCTGTGCTCTGGCCTCCCTGCCTCTCCTCCACCTCTGCCCCAGGGCCTCCTTAGCGTCTCTTCTTCCTGACGGCTCTCGCATGGTGTATGTGGACTTGTGCTTTGAGTCCCTGTCTTCCCACCATCCTTGAGCGTCCAGCCCCGGATGGGGTCCCACACTGTTCCAGGGGTGCCCTGCCCACCGTGGCCACAGCCTAGCCCTTCGCAGCCCCCTCTCCTCGTTTGTGAAGGTGGGACGTCTGGTTCCTGCAGCAGTAGCACAAGTCACCTGCCTGCTTTTCTGGGGAGCAGGGGACCTGCGGAGCCACGAGGAAGGGGAGGGGAGGGGCCGAGGAGACGCTGCAGGGAGCCAGTCCCCTGCCCCCGGGAGAGCGCAAAGGGAAGGGCCCTGCATCCAGCTAGAGGTGCACACCCCAGAGACGTCCCCAGCACACAGCAGGCACCCCAAACTGGAAAGACAGAGGAGAGGGGCAGGGGTCAGCGTGTGGCCGCCCTGACGGCCTGACCTTCAGGAGGAGGGAGCGCAGCCCGTCTACCTCAGAGGAGGCCCCGGGGCTGGACTCCTTGGACTCCACTCTGAACCCCCCGCCCCCCGCCAGGCCAGGGCCGACGTGTATGTGGCAGCATCACTTACCTGCAAAGCAAGTCCTGGTGTCTGATTTCTATTTTCTTTAATGAAAGACAGTGACAGCTAATGATGACACGAGTTGTTCCTTGAGCCCTCGCTGCGCCAGGGACGGGCAAGCACCTGCTTTGCTTGTGGGGGCTCTCACACACTCCTGGAGCCCCACCCCAGGGCTCTCTCATCCTCCAGGGTCCCCACACAACCCCCCAGGCACCCCACACTCGCTCCTGAGCTAACATGTCCCCGGGTCCCTGAGCTGTGTGGGTTCCGGGTTCCTGTGGGTCTAAGGGGATCTGGGGCAGGGGGTGGGAAAGGAGGTGGGAGGTGGGGGGCACACAGTGCTTAAAGGGTCTGAGACTCTGTAGACTGTCCTTCGAGAATGGGGATAGCGGGAAGCCTGGCCGCCGGGGGCCGGTGCTGACCCAGCTGCAGATTGGGAAGCTGAGGCGGAAGGGGCGGCCAGTCCCTGCTTTCTGTCTTTCTCCCCCTCCTCCTCTGCTCCACGCCCCCCGCACCCCAGACCAGAGCGCCCCCCTCTCGGGGCTGCCCAGGAAGATTCATGGGGTGCCCCGTCCCTCCTACACCGATGAGATTGGTGCTCAGACAGGCTCCTAGAATCCCAGGCAGCTCCTAGAATCTGCGGCCACTCCACGGCTGGACACACACAGACACACACACACGGACTCGAACACTTGGGGAGGCTGAAGCCCCGAGGCCCTCTCCCTGCGGGGCACCGCGGACACTCACCCACCCACCGTGCGGTGTGATGGGATCCTCGGTGGAGAGTGCTGACGGCACGTCCTGGGAGCTGAAGGGTCTGCTCTGATTCCACCGTCCCCTGTCTGGCAGCCCACCCAGGGGTACCCCAACATGGAGACTCAGACCCCCAGGTCTCCCCGGGTGCCCACGTGGATGCCCAAGAGGGCTGGGAGGGGCCCCGCCCTCGGCTCTGCCTGTGGGGAGCTGCCGTGGGCACTGCTCCCTTCTTGTGTTTAACCAGCAAGGTTTCAGCTGGGAAACTGTCGCCCGCAGTCTGCAAACATCCCTTCCCGCTCCGTCGCGCCGCCTGCCAAGCGCTGCCAGCCGCCAGCTTGGCTCGCAGTCGGCTCACGCAAGCTGCCCAGCCTGGCACCAGGCTCCCGCCCACCAGGCTCCCAGGGAGGCTGGCAGGGGAGGGTGGTCTCCTGCTGAACTCCGGGCCGGGCAGTCTCACAATAGGGCTCCAGCTCCCCCATGTCTCCTATCCTGGGCCCCCACCCTGCGGCCTCTGCTGCAGTCCCAGGAGCAGTCCAGGACACCCCCACCCTGCCCACCACTGGGAGACACCTCAGGAGGAATTCCGGAACGCTGGGGGGACAAGGCGAGTTTGGGGAGAGTTGAGGAGCCCTAGCAGGAAGCAGGTGTCCCCGAGGCTTGGGGACAAGCAGCCTCTTGAGGTCCGCCCTGTGCCAGGGCCCCAGTCCCACCCCCAGCCCTGGCCAGCCCTCGGGTCCCCTCCACTGGCCCCTGGTGGTCAGCCAGGGTCACGAGCTCCTGGGGTTCTCTGGGGTGTCCCTGTCCCCAGGCAGATGCTGATGCCAGCGCCCACTCTGCCAGAGGAGGGACCCCCGCCCCAGGACCCTTCCCATCTGGAGCCTCGGCTGAGCCCCCCGGGCGAAGGCCTTTTCACATCCTTTTGGTGAGGGTGCAGCCCCCATGGGCCAGAGGGCCTGGCTGGGCCTCAGTCCTAGTCAGACGCTGGGCTCTCGGGGCTCAGAAAATGGGCCTCACTCACCCCGCTGCGGCCCAGACTCCACCCAGCCTTGCCAACTGGTCTTCCCAGGCCCTTGGCTGGCAAGAGGGAGCCCCCAGTTTCTGAGCGGCTCCTAGGCCCCCAGGGGCCCCTCAGCAGCTCTCGGGCTCAGACTTCAGGACCGAATCGCACGATTTAAAATTAATCATCACACCGTCCCACGGCCTCACGATAAAGTGCCTGTTCATCCCGATTATGTCTGAGAGTGATTTGTTGTTCTCTGGGTAACAAAAATCACCTGCTTCAGGCAGGGGCCTGGGGCAGCTTGCACCCCCCAACCTGCACCTGAGGAGGGACCCTCGACCTTGGTTCTGAGGTGGCCTTGGGGGGCTGATGGGCAGAGCGAGGGGTTGGGGGGTACTTCAGGGGCTCAGGGATCAACGAGAGACTGTGCACATCTCTGGGTGTGCCCCGGCCGTGGGAATGGGTCAGAGTGACGGAAGGGCGGCTCTTGGGGCTGGGCGAGGGGCTGCAGGGGGTGCAGACGGGGGGCCTTGGGCTTGTTAGTCTTGGCTCTTCCGTTAGGAGCCCCGCTTGGGTCTCAGTTTCTCCACCATCAGAAGAGGGGTGACGATCTTCACCCCCTCCCACCTCCTGGGGGAGGGACAGAGGGACTTCTGCCCAGTGGTGGGAGGAGCCAGCGGTGTGACCCCCAGTGGACCCTGTGGCATTTCCGGTCACTGGCCGGGCACCGGGGGGCCAGGGCCACCTCTCCTGCCCCCTCAGTTCCTCCGTGAGTGTGTCTGGGCGCCTGTCTCCCGGGGCCCCGGGTTTGTGAGCCAGATCACTGGGGAGCTGCCCCACAGGGTCCACTGAGGCCCACGCCTCCTGTGTGTCCAACACAGGACAGTCCCCCTACTGCCAACCAGGAGAGGGCATGCCCATTCATTTGTGTAGGGGGCGGTGAGGAGCTGAACATGGCTTTCAGATCCTGGGGAGTCAGGTGACCCCACTTGGGCACCAAGACAGAGGTTGGGGTAGCTAGCCCCGTGACCTAGGAGGTCATGCCCCAACATCACTCCAGACTCCTAGGGGCCCTGGAATGGGGGGTCCCTGGAGGCTGACACCAGTCCCCCCCGACCCAGCCACGTGCTTACCTGAGCCGAGGTCAGCAGGAGTCTGAGCCCACGGCCCACGCCACACCTGCTGGTCCAGCCCCAGGCCCAGTGCGCGGCCGTTTTCCTCTGAGCATTTAAAAAATTAGGCCAAAACACACATAAAGAGATTTTTTTTTTTTGCGAGGGAGGAGAAGATGTGAAATAATGAGCTAACAAAAGAAATTTGGTCCAACAACATCTTTTAACAAGAATTGACTTTAAAACGATGGTTATTAACCATATTTCCTTTCAGGAGCAGTTAAAGCTGCTTCACAAGGTGAGGCAATTAATTTTTAAGTTTATGCTGAACATTATAGCACATGAGCCATTAACAAGGTGGCGGAATTAACCTCCCTGCACTTGGCAGATGGCCGTGGACGCTCGCCGGACTGACCCAGCGCGGGGCTCCGCCCGGCACCCCAAGAGGGACGGAGGTTGGGCAGCGGCCAGACTCTCCTGCCACCTCGTGACTGGCAGCTGGCAGACACAGGGGAGGGTCCAGGGAGACGCGGGACTCAGTCTGGGGAGGGGTCAGAAGTCAGGGCTGTTTGGAGCTGGGTCAGAGGTCAGAGGAGGGCTGGGGCCCCTGCTGAGGTCCTGTGGCCAACCTGCTGGCCCGGAGTCTGAGAGCCCTGGCCTCTGGGACCCCAGAGACCCCTGCCCAGCTTCTGGCCCTGGGACCTCCCCAGCTGACGCCCTGGTGCCCAGGGGGAGCCCTTGGAATTCTCCCTCCCAGGTCCCTACTTTCCAGGGCAGGACTCGGGAGTCAGGTCAAGGTGCCATGTGGGGGTCAGGGTCACAGCAGGCAAGACCAGCCGCTGCTCCAGTCTGGTCTGACCCCGAAGCCAGCTCTCTTGCCTGTCTCGGGGCCTCAGTCCCCCGCCAGGGGGTCCCCTCGCCCACCTTTGCCTGCTGCACTCATCTTCCAGGGCAGGGATGCTGCTCCCAACCCAGCTCCAGGGCCCCGGGGGCCAAGGTGGGGGCCACGTGGAACTTTCCCCAGCCCACCCCCTTGATGGTGCCTGGTGTTCCCTCTGCAGGCTCCGTGCGCCTGTGCCCCGCTTTCCCTTGGAGGGGGCTGGGGTGGCAGGAGAAGGGGCATGAATGAGCCTCTCGGGGCAGCACGAACACAGAAGACACCACAGACGTGGTGGCATCTCAGACCCTCACACCCATGCAGGAGGCGGCCTCGACTTCGCGGTTGGCCATGGGCTGACCAAGAGGGCAGCCCGGGGCTGGTGGTCTGGGCCAGGGGACAGGCCTGCTCCGGCCGGGCCTTTGGACACAGGGCCTGGGGGGGCAGTGCCCACCTCCCCAGGGGAGCATCGCAGTGGCCCTCAAGTGGTTCTCACCTGCCAGCATCAGGTTGGAGCGGGCAGCGTCAGGGGTTCCAGCATTTCCTGAAATGTGGCCCCTTTAAATAGTAGACCCCATTGAACCATTTTGTTGTTGTTGTTGGAAGCGCTTCTAAAGCTGCCCTGGTGCCCTGCCTGCTCAGGACGGTCACTGTGGGGCGTGAGTTCCCGCTCCTTGCCCCTCCATCTGCGTCCCGCCGCCCCCAGCACCCCCTGCTTCTCAGCCAGGGTGGGCGCTGGAGCCAGAGGCCTCTCAGACTGAGAAAGCCTCCCGGGTGTGGGCCATCCAGGCCCCGCTTCCCTGAGGATCCGGGCCCCTCCTGCCCACCAGGGTGGGTTCGGTTGGGCTGTGCATACTCAGGACCTGCTTTAACCCCTCGTCCCTCCCAGGGCAGGTAGTGAGGGCAGGGGGGCGGTCCCGGGGCTGCGGCCCCCGCATCTCGCCGTGGGCCTCCGCCAACGAGACTCAGATGGATCTGAGAGCAGCCCGCACAGTCTCATACCTATAACTTTAAATTAAAAAAGCCATGTGCTGTTATGGGTTCTCCCGGCAGTGCAGCGAGGCAGCCCCATAAAGATTATATTATAGTACAAGCCATTATGTGCCGAGTCGACTATATATACATTTCTAAATGGTTCGGCAAACAGCAGCCTACTTATGGGCACGAAAGGAGAACTGGTTCATTTGGGGTAACAAATGATCCTTGATTTGATTTTAAATGCAACGACAGCCAAATTTATTTCTTATTTAATCATTTCCCTGTGCTGTTGAGAGCGGGGTGATATTAAACTCTCCAACGCGGAGCAGACTCCGGAATCAGGCGAAAGAGGCGAGCGAATAGATTATGTTTATAGGGCAGTGGGAGACCGAGGAGCGAGGCGCATAACCAGAATGGGTGTTTTTGTCATTTATACAGTAGCTTAGATCATGATTTCTTCCTGCTCCCAATTTTTCAGTAATAAAAATATAGGCAATGTGATTCTCTTTGCATTACAGATAAACTGTCTCGATTCTTTATTAAATATTCTTACTAATCTGAAGGACTGCAGAGCGCCGTCGCCGGTAAATCAGGCGGCGAGCCGTTGTCCGCCTCTGCTGTGGGTTCCGTGTTCACGGTCCGGCTGCCTTCCATTCCTGCGTTGCGGCCATGTGTACTCAGCAGAAGTGGTGCTAAGAGGGTATTTGTTCCTCAAAATCCGATCGGTTTGGGTAATCGCTCCACAGTCCTCCGTTTTGTGCCTTTTTAATTAGGAACCGCTACTCTGGTGTCACCTGCCCGCCGGGACAGGAGGGCCCTTTTGGCCCATGCTGGGGGCTCCTGGGGGCTGACAGGGGCTGGGGGGTCTCGGGGGCTCTGGGAGAGGCCTTGGCCCTGGGCAGTTGCCAGCAAGCATTTGGAGCCCTAGAGACCACGGAGGCCACGTGGGCACGAGGTGGAGGGGAGGCAAGAGGGTCGGCTGCAATGGGCACCCTGGTCCCTAAGGTAGGGACAGCCAGCGTGGGGTCCTCTCGGGAGCAGTGGGGCCAGCTCCAGGGGGGCCCCTCCTTCTTGGGAGGCGTGTCCTCCTGCCATGGTGGGGGTATGGGTGAGAGGGGACAGGCTGCAGTCACCGGTGGGGGCGCTTTCTTGCTGGCAAGTTTGTTTCTCCAGCCTCTGCGGTGGACCCACCCAGAGCTGGGAGGGCCATCTCCCTGGAAAGCTGTAGGAGGTGGTGGTCCCTTGGCCCCCAGCTATGTGCCCCACCCCGCCCACCCCGCCCCCCACCCTGCATGTCCACCCTTCACCCCCAGACCCATTTGCTCCCCAGGGGATGGTCACTTGTGAGGCTCTGATGACCGCACAATGGCAGGGATGCTTCCTGGGGATCCCTAGGGGTGTCTGCTCTTGGGGGGGTACAGATCTAGCCTGTCCCAGCTCAGGGGGTGTCTGTGAGGGGTGGCACCTAGGCTGGGGCCTTGGAGGGGAGTCCAGGGATCTCCCAGTCTTAAAGAGAGTGTCCAAGCGACTCTAGGGACATTGACAGGTGGCCCACCAATGGCCAGCGTAGGAACGGGCACGTGGGCTCATGGGGAGACAGTGATGAGAGCCTTAACCCCAACCATAACCCTGACTTCGTGACCATGCCCAGAGCTCCCGGGCTGATGCAGACACGGCCACTCTCCGCAACACCTGGCCCTTCCGTGCCAACACACCCCCCCCCGGCCTGCCAGCCTGCCAGTCCATCCAGGAATGACCAAGGCCTGGTGGCCCCTCACCTCTCTGGGCCCCTGGGCTGGCTCCAGCCAGGGGCTCTCCGGTTTCTGGCCCCTGAGTCCTCCCTGTGTAGGTCGGGCCGTGACTCCACAGTCAGGGCCCTAGGAAGGCTTGGGTTGAGTACTCATGCTGCCAACCGGGGTCTGGTGGCCCCAGGCAAACATACCCCATGCTTACCTTAGGTCCCAGCAGGGGGTCCTGGTGAGTGGAGGTGGGGCCAAGCCTCTGGGAGGGAGCCCTGTCCTCCAGGCCCTGGAAGGACCCCCCCACCCAGGTCCACCCTGGCCAGGTGATCCTGGAGGAGCAGTCCGAGGAGGCTTCACAGAGGAGGTGCTATGGAAAAGGCCCTGTGTCCAGCAGGAGCCAGGGCCGGGGAAGGAGCAAGCCTGCAGGAGGATGCAGGGGGTGGGGGGAGGGTGGTAGCAAGAAGATGGGGGGCTGCGCCATGAGGGGTAGAAGGGAGACCCCAGAACGCGGGCTGTGCCACCTGCAGCAGCCAGGGGGCCCCCACGCCGCCCGGAACAGCCCCGAGAGGCTCTCCCAGCACAGCCTGGGGATGGCTACATGCGGGTGCCCAGCGCTGGACAGTCGAATGTCCAGGGTCCCCACGAGAACCTGTGACACGCAGAAGAGAGAATCAGTGCCAAACCCGGGTCAGGCCTGAGCCCCGAGACTGGCCAGACCCCGAGGAAGGAGAGGGGACCTGAACACTGCCCAGTCCAGCCCGGGTGGCTCAGCGGGCTCTTGGCGCCCCACCATCTAGGGCAGGGGGCACGCACCTCCATCACCTCTTGGGCTTACTGGCCGACCGGGGTGCTCAGGGCCTGGACTGCAAGTGGTGCATGTGCCTGGAGGTGGGCGGTGCCCGAATGCCGGGCAGCTGCTGCTGGAAGTGCCGTCCTAGGGGAGGGGAGGGAGAGCGGCTGGGCGGCCTGGCGGGGCACCAAGGGAACGCCGCGTTCCCACCACCTCCTCCTCATGGGCCGCTCTGAATGCAGCCCGTGTGCTCTCCGCGGCCGGCCGGAGGCCAGTGATGCCAGGCTCGGGCAAGGGAGAGAAGACGGGGAGGCCACGGGCTCCTCCGTGACAGTCCCAATGGGCGGGGCAGCCCCCACAGCAGAGTCGCCCGATGGAGGGGGGGCCGGTCAGAATCCTGCCTGCTCCCTGGAAGTTCTGGTCTTGCTGGGGGAAGGGGGTGGCAAGTAGGGTAAGAGGGGAGCCAATTCATTGTAAGGAGCTGCCACTCTCTGCACCCTGCCTCTCAGTGGGCCTGGCCCCTCGGGGGGCAGGACTGTGACCACGTGCGTGGTAGGACCGATGGGACCCAGGTCACGACACTCTGCCCCCCACCCCTGAGCTTCCAGCCCACTCCCCCCACCTGGACGTGGGGAGCCCTAGTCCTGAACAGAGTTGCCCCTTTCTCACACCCCACATTCCCAGAGGGGCCCCCACATGCGGGGAGGTTGCCAGCAAGCATTTAGGGCCCTAGAGACCATGGAGGCCACGTGGGCGCAAGGTGGAGGACAGGCCTCACATCAAGCCCCACCCAGCCAGGGTGCCGGGTCACCCCAAATGCTCTGCTGCAGGAGAGCCAGGGCTCATGCCCTGGGCCTGCTCTCGATTTTGATTTTCCCTCATGAGATGTTCTGCCCTTGACAAGGTGCAAAGGGCGTCCTTCTTCTTGTGGGACCCTGCCCCTGCCCCCACCCCCAGGACAGGCGGCTGGGTGGATGGGTGCGGGTAGAGACAGGCATCACCTGGGGGGGCTTGGCCGTGCCACCTCCTGTCCGGGTGCCTCAGTGACCAGTGAGCCCTGTGCGGAGGGGGCACTTCTGTAGGGTTGCCCTCGAATATGCAGGGGAGTCAAGCCCCTATGACCACAGCATGCTGACCCTTCTCAGCTGCCCTCGGGCTAGACCTCCGAGCCTCTGTTTCTCCCCAGGAGTCCATGGCCGGGGTGGGGTCTCTGAGGACTCAGTCTGGAGGCTGTCTGGAGACCCAAGGCAGCTCTGGGAGGGTGAGCCCCTGCAGGTAGACCCCTTGGGTAGAGGCCATTCATTCCTGAAATGAAATGGATTCTGCTTTGTTCAAATCCTGCCGGAGGTGTATCTGCAGGGCACCTCTGGGGGGGCACTCGGCAGCTCTGGTTGGTGGGACTTGACAGAAGGGGTTTGGAGATTCTGAGGCTTGAAGGCAGCACGGTGGCGGGGGGCTGCGGGCTGCACCTGTGGAGGACGGTGCCCAGGCTGAAGTGGGGGCCCCTGGAGCCTGAGAGCTGGAGCCTGGCCAGGAGACCCTGCCCACCTGTACCTGCCACTCCGCCCCCAGCCCTCAGTGAGGATTCAGGACTCTCCTCGGGGCCCCCCATCCCAATGCCTAGTCCCCCTCACTGAGACCTGTGCTGAGCTGAGGACAGCTGTGTGTGGAAGCAGGTCAGTCAAGTTTCACCTGAGGGGTCAGAGGGTCCAGACAGCCCCTTCTGCCTGCATCTGGGACTCGCCCACCTCCCTCAAGGGTAGGGGGCCATCCTAGGAGGTGACAGCTTCAGTATTGGCCAGTGAAAGTGCGGGCAAGATCACCTGCGTTAAAAGGAAGGGAGTCCTGACGCCAGACAGCACGGATGAACCCGGAGGACTCGTGCTCGGTGAAATGAGCCCAGCACAGCAGGGCAAACCCTGCAGCTCCACCTGAATGAGGCCCCTTGAGGAGCCAAACGCACAGAGACAGAAAGTAGAAGGTGGGGGCCCGGCGCTGGAGGAGGGGAGGGGAGCAGTGACTGGCGGGGACGGGCGTTTGGTCTGGGGAGGTGACGACATCCTGGGGACGGACGTGGTGATGGGTGCACAACGGTGAGTGTGCTTGATGCCAGAGAACCGGACACTAAGACGTGGTGGATATGGTAAATCCTGTGTGTGCATCCGTGTGTGCTCAGGCGTGTCCGACTCTTTGGGACCCCATGGACTGTAGCCCACCAGGCTCCTCTGTCCCTGGGGATTCTTCAGGCAAGAATACTGGAGTGGGTTGCCATGCCCTCCTCCAGGCGATCTTCCCCACCCAGGGAGCAAACCCACGTCTCTTACATCCCCTGCATTGGCAGGTGGGTTCTTTACCACTTGCACCACTTGGGAAGCCCTTTATTAGGTGTATTTTACCACCATTGAAAAATCTTTACAAATATATTTTTTAAATTCCTGGGGGGACAGAAAAGCACCCACACTGGTGGACTGTGTTAAAGGGACACCTCAGCCCTGAAAGGCCCATCTGGGCGGGGAGGGGGCAAAGCTGGGGCAGTAAAGCAGAAGAAAGTCCTGAAGGTGAGGCAGCGTGTGTCCCAAAGTACGAAACCAGCATTCACGTGAGCGCGCGGCCGTGGAGAGATGGCTGAACAGCAGCAAGGGGGGCGCAGGGGCAGCCCTCCCATGCAGACACCCCAGGGGCAGGACAGCCCCCCAGGAGTGGGCCATGCACAGACTTCCTTCCAGAGGATTAAACAGGCAGAGGGAGGGAAGGACTGATGGCAGAGGGGAAATGGACCGAACCTCAGCCAGGGACCAGGGTCGCCATCGGCAGTGGACAGCTCAGGGTGACGGCCTGCGCCCCTGGTTTGATGGTATGAGAAGGGCGCCTCGCCTCTGAGGTCACCCCCAAGCCCACCACCCACCCCAGCAGAGTGGTCATCTGTGAGATCCCTGGCTAGTCCTCCTGCCAAGAGGCAAGGTCATCAGAAGCCAGGGAGCCTGAGAAGCTACCGCAACCCAGCGGAGCCCCAGCAGACGTGCACACCGACTGCTGAGTGGGTCCTGGGACGGGAAAGGGCCTTAGGGAAAAACTAAGGAGATCTGATAAAGTATGGGGTTCAGTTAATTTTTTAAAAGTGTCTTCCTGGGGACAGCCAGGCAGCCCTCAGGTAAGATGTGACCTTGTCGGAGTCGTGGCCTCAAAGACAACGCCTGGACCAGGGCCTGTACACGGCCCTCCAGCTGCAGACCCCAGGTCCCAGGCCCCAGGCCATTGTGCAATTGGCAGATGGGGCTGCCCCTGCCCCCCATGCCCCCCATGCCCCCCAGAGTCACCTTGCACGCTTCTGTTTCCGTGTCTGAGGCCCTCAGGACCATGAACAGGTGGGTGATATCTGTCCTGGGTGAGGGGAGCCTGGGTTTAGGACGCATGGCGCTCGGGGACCCTCAGGGAGAAGAGTCAAGCAGACGGGGGTCGGAGTGGGTTCGGCACTCAGGAGGGAATCCAGAGACAGAGTGGCCGGAAAAACCACATTTTAACCCATCATCATGTGGACAGTTTTGTTATGAAAAACACCAGAAAGCCATTAATGTAAATCATGAAATATTCAGCAAGGAAGTCGCTGAAACGTCTCGTGTTCCCAGAAACGGTGCCGAATGCTTCCTGCAGCGGGGACGCCCGAGCGTCAGCTCTTCAGAAGCCATTAGCTCAGGGCTGGGAAGTGTTAGATCATCGCCTCGTTGGGGGTGGACGCCAGGTGAGGGAAGGGAGGCTACTCCCGGGGCAGCGGCCACATCCATGTGCGCTCTGACTCCCGGGCTCCCGCCTGCCACCCCGGGGCCTGGCTCACATGGAGGGACTGGCCCCTGGGCCCCCGAGTCTGTGATCAGAGGAGGCGGGCAGCTGGTGGAGCCGTGAGCACCCCTGGCCACGGCCTCCTGGCTCCCGGCCACCTGTGTGAGCACCCCATATTAGACATCTTCCCAGGACACACAGTCTTGCCCCGAGCGATGCCGACAACAGAGGAGCCCCCACACTGGCACACTCGCTGGGCCCCGTACAGGCCGTCTCTCATTCCACCCTGACCGCTGTCTCAGACCTTGAGCTGGTGGGCGTCGATGAGAGGACTTGGATCCAGCTCTGTTTGGCTCCAAAATGGTGCTCTTGCTTCGCTTGTGGCTCAGCTGGTAAAGAATCCACCTGCAATGTGGGAGACCTGGGTTCAATCCCTGGGCTGGGAAGATCCCCCGGAGAAGGGAATGGTTCCCCACTGCAGTATCCTGGCCTGGAGAATTCCATGGACTGTATCGTCCATGGGGGCGCAAAGAGTCGGACACATCTGAGCGACTTTCACTTCACCATCATCCAGCCTGTCTCTGAGCAGCTCCCGCTACAAAAACACAAGATGAAGCCACACAGAAAACACCAGGCGGGGAAGACGGCGAGGGTGTGCCCGTCGGCATGGCTTCTGTCAAACAAACAGAAGACAGCAAGGCTGGTGAGGATGTAGAGAGGCTGGAGTCCTTGTGCACTTTCAGTGGGGATGGAAAATGGCGCAGAAGCAAGCAGCACGGGACGTCCTCGAACAATTGCACGAAGCCTCACCACACAGAAATCCCACTTCCGGGTGTGTACCAAGAGACTCCAAAGCTAGGACTGGAGAGAGATTTGCACACTGACGTCCGGAGCACTGTTACTCACAGTAGCCAAAAGTGGAAACACCCCAAGCCTCCGCTGATGGAGGAATGGTTAAGCGAAATGTGGTCCATGCATACAAAGGAAGTTATCCAGCCTTAAGAAGAAGGAACTCCCGACACAGGCGGTGATGTGGGTGAACCTTGAGGACATTATGCTCAGTGAAATGAGCCCCACACAGGAGGATGCACACTGTGTGATTCCACTCGTGGGGGGGCCCTGAGGGAATAAGATCCACAGAGACAGGGAGTAGATGGGGGGCCCAGGGGCTGGGGAGGCTTTAATGAGGACAGAGTTTCTGTTTGGGAAGCTGAGAAAGTCCTGGAGGTGCATGGTGAATGTACTCAATGCCACTTAACTGTGCTCTTAAAAACTGGTTAAAGCGGTAAATTTTATGTTACGTGGTTTTTGCCGCAATTTAAAAAACAAATGAAAAGAAGATGAGGAGGGTGGAGAGTGTGGATGAAGGGGCCGGTGTGTCCTGGGAGTGATGGCGAGATGCAGCTTGCGGTCCAAGGGCAACAGCGGCCCCAGGAGGGTGGTCTGGGGCCATGGGGGTGTTTCAGCACCTTGGAGAGAGGCACCGCACCTGGCCCGCAGGAAGCACCGTCTGGAGGAGGCCGGGCCCTTTCTGAAGACAGCCCGCTCCTCGCTCCTCGCTCTGGGAATGGGCAGGTGCTTGATGAGGCGCCCCAGGACCTCGCAACTTTGGCCCCACAGGGCTCCCCGGGGAAGGCTGCTCCAACTCCTTGTGGGGAAAGCGGCGTTGGAAGAGGGCCCCCAGGGGCAGGCTTCCACCTGCCCAGCCCTGACCCCAGTGACCTTGGGGAGGCTCCCGTCCACCTCTACGCCTCCTGATTCCACCCACAGCCAGCGGGTCTTCCTGGAGCCAGGGTGCCCATCCATGCCGAGGGCAGGGCAGGGAAGAGGGAAGCGCTAGCTTCTTTTGTGTTTGTGCCTGGCCTGAGACGTCCTTACACCAACATTCTCAGTTTGGGGGGGGGGAGGCAGGCAGTGGTCCCCGGGCCCCTGGGAGCTCTTTCCTCTTGTCACAAGGGGGCAAAGGAGTGTGCGATTGGGACTTAGTGCCCGAGGGCTACATGTGTGAGCCAGCTCGGCCAGCTGAGGACAATCCCTCCCCACAGGGCCAATGGTATCCATGTGAAAAATCAGCTGCAAGTCCTCCAAATGCCATTTCAGCATAGAGCACACAGCTTTCCAGAAACTGAGCCTGGGGTGGGGGTGGGGGTCGGGGGGACTCGCCACTCGGATTCTCTATGACAAGACTCCTGGGGATAGTTAAAGACAGCCGGTTACAGCACAGCTCCTCCGGCTCAGATGCAGTAGTATTCATGGCGGGTCACTGATGCCGTGTGTGTGCACAGCTGCCCGCCAACCTGCTGGTGCTGGCCCAGAGCGGGGTGAGCTTCCTATGTGAGGACCACTGTCTGAGCCCCTTGGGGGCCCCACCCCCAGCAGAGGGCACCATGGGTCCCTCTGGAGGTCAAATCCCACTTAAAAAAATTTTTTTTAATTCATTTGGCTGCATCAGGTTTTAGGTGAGGCATGTAAGCGTGTGGGATCTGGTTCCCTGACCAGGGATTGAATCCAGGTCCCCTCCTTGGGAGCGTGGAGTCTTAGCCACCGGACCACCAGGGAAGTCCCAAACCCCACTTCATTACTCGTCATCTGTGTCACTGTTCCGAGCGGCGACCGTGATAGTTCTCTGTGAGACAGGCGTTCTCTTAGTCGGCCACAGCAACCACAGTGTTTACCTCTGTCAGGGTGAACCCTCCAATGTGACTTCATTCATTCAGCTTCCCTGGTGGCTCAGACAGTAAAGAATCTGCTTTCAATACAGGAGACCCAGGTTACTTTCTGAACCAGTCCGTACTTTCCGACCCAGGTTCAATTCCTGGGTCAGAAAGATCCCCTGGAGAAGGGAATGGCTACCCACTCCAGGATTCTTGCCTGGAGAATCCCATGGACAGAGGAGCCTGGCGGGCTGCAGTCCACGGGGTTGCAGAGAGTTGGACACGACTGAGTGACAAACACATTCATGTTCATTCATTCAAAGCAAACAGAAAATTGGCAACTATCTGCTCTCATAGGAGCACTGCTTTGGGGGCTGGGGTACAGGAAATGGGACGACCAGTCCTCTGGGGGCAGGGGCGGAAGCAAAATATGGGGACACCAGAGACCAGAGCTCTGACCCCAGAGGACCTGAGTTGAGGGTGTGCAACCAGGGCCAAACCCCAGCCTGACAGGGGAGCAGCCAAGGTGGCCAGCCTGGAGGAGGTGGCTCTCAATCTGCAGGGGTGGCTGTGATGGGGGCCTTTGGGGTCTGTCTGGTGACAGGCCGGGGGCAGGGGAGCTGGTGAGGGAGCAGTGACAAGTGACCAGAGGAGGCTGGGTCCGAGGAGAGCACACCCGTCCGCTGTCGCCCCTTCTCTGAAGAGGCGCTCCTTCCACACGCGCAATCACTGAAGGCAGTCAGGACATCTGATTTTCCACTTAACCATGTACTTAGTGAATTGCTACGGTTTATTGGGCACTTGGAACGGCCTATAATTGCATCAAGCGATGGAGATCGCCCTGGGAGGACGCTCCGGGGGAAGCTGCCAGCGGCACTGTGGCCCGTCTCTGCTCCAGGCAGACAGAAGCTCCAGGCTTCAGGCCCACTCCCTCCAGACTGGAGGCTGTAGAGAGGGGACGGGAGAATGCTGGCTCCGGCCTTAAGTGAAAGTGAAGTCGCTCAGTCGTGTCCGACTCTTTGCGACCCCATGGACTGTAGCCTACCAGGCTCCTCTGTCCATGGGATTTTCCAGGCAATAGTACTGGAGTAGATTGCCATTTCCTTCTCCAGGGGATCTTCCCGACCCAGGGATTGAACCCAGGTCTCCCGCATTGTAGACAGACGCTTTACCGTCTGAGCCACCAGGGAAGTCCGGCTCCGGCCTTAGCCTGGGACCGAATCCCAGCTCAAGACTCTCATTTCACAGATGAGGCAGTTGAGGCCCAGAGAGGTTAGGTAACTCGCCTGAGAGCACACAGCATCAGCGTCTGCACTGGCACGTGCCTGACTCCACAGCTAAGCTTCCCACCCCCTCACCTGGCTCTCAGATGGTGATGTGGCCGCAGCACATGGAGCAGCTGAGAGACACAGGAGCGGAAACGTGGACCTGCTGGGAAACTGCAAGGTGCTGAGCAGAAGGGGTGGAAGCACCGCACACTCACGCCTTCAGCGATGGGGCCGACTGCATATCTGGAGCCTCTGGCAGGGAAGCCTGGTACCTCCCCCCATTCCCCCCCTGCCCTCCGCAGCCCCCGTGGGGCCAGGACCAGCTCCCGGGAACTGTCTGGCTGACCAGAACTGTCATCCCCATTTCATTATTTTAGGGCCTGGAAAATTACTATTCATGACAGTAAACTTAAAGATGAAATAATAAGTCTGTCCTTTTAGAAAGCAAATTGCGACACCGGAATATTCATGAGCGGTGACTTCATGGGGAAAGGCAGCGGGCTGGGAGAAGACGGTTCAGTTAAGTCAGCAGCCGAGGAATTTAGGGAAATGCACTTGTCACTCCGAGGAAATCGGTGATTAATTCTTTCCTGTTTGCGGGGGCCCTTAACAGGCGCATTTTTAATGTACTAATTAATTAACCTTGGGAGCACTCGCGTTTCCCAGGCTGCCGAGGCCAGATCCTACCCCAGCTGGCGGAGACGCAGAATGGACCTCCCACCACCCCCGAGCCAAGGCCGGGGAAGCAGGCAGGTGGGCAGCTCCAGGCTCAGGACTCACTCCCCAGGAGTAATCACCCACTCTTCATGGTTGGGGGTTGAGTAGGGTCCTCCCCAAAGTCATATCTACCCAGAAGCACAGAATGACTTTGTCTGGAAATCAGCTCTTTACAAAAACATCATCAGCGAAGGATTGCCCAGGACGTAGGGGGGACCCCTCAGTCCCGGGTTTAGGCCCCACGTCCTCCAAGCAGAGGAGAGGCACAGAGGCGCAAAGGGAAGTGGGGGTGGGACGAGGGCACACGGGCAGGCTGGGGCAGCGACCAGAGGGGCGTGTCTCCAGGCAAAGGAGCCTGAGGATTTCTGGGGATGCCGGAAGCTGGAGAGAGGCCTGGAACAGCCCCGAGGGAGCCCGGCTGGCACCTGGGCTCGCACGTGTGGCTCCAGGGCTCCTGTTGCTGCGTGCGGCTCCCCTGCCTCCCCTGCTAAGATGGCCCAAGAACAGACGTGCACTCGGGGCCGGGGCAGAGGCGGTGAGCTGGTGATGGCCTTTGCAGCAGGCCACTCGGGGCCCTCCTCTCTCTGGGCCTGGGGTCTCTCACCGCAGCAGGGGGTGGGCCAGAGCTGTGCTTTTCAGACTGGGGCCCCTGCAGCCACGGGGTGCAGAGGGCTGCCTCCGCTAGTTGGAGTGCCTCAGGGTCCCCACCAGCACCACCCCCTCCCTCCTGCTGCCTGGAGAGCTCTTAGTCATCTTTTACAGCCTGTTCCTATAAGCGACCCCAGGGTGGGGGAGAGTTCACCTCCTCAGGCTCTCTGCAGGGGCCTTGAGGGGGATCCACCCCCCAGCCAGGAACCTGCTGTCCACCTGCCTGCAGGACCACGGCTCACCCCGCCCTCTAGTGGCTGTGTGCAGGTACTGCCAGGCAGCCCAGTCCGCAGGTTTGGAGCCTCGCAAGGGTGGGTGGATTCTTTATCAGCCCTGACTCTGGGAAAGATCGAAGGCAGGAGAAGGGGACGACAGAGGATGAGATGGTTGGATGGCATCACCGACTCGATGGACATGAGTTTGAGTAAACTCCGGGAGTTGGTGATGGACAGGGAAGCCTGGCGTGCTGCAGTCCATGGGGTCGCAAAGAGTCAGACACGACTGAGCAACTGAACTGAAGGGTGGGAGGCCTCCAGGGAGAGGAAGGTCCAGGTGGACTCCCCTCTTGGCCAGACGAGGAGCCTTGCTTGCCAGGAGACCCTCCCCAGCCTTTGTGGCCCAGCCACACCTGCTTGGGACTCTGGGGCTGAGTCCAGGCAGGAGTTGGCAGGGGCAGGAAGACCAGGGAGGGATGGTCATCTGCTTGGCTGCCACGACCCAGGGCAGCTCGGGCCACTCCCGGAGACTGTCAGTGCTGGGGCGGGAGCCAGGGCCGGGTTGGGGCAGCGGGCTGGGCCCTGCCAGCTCAAATCGGGCCTGGCAGCCAGGCTGGCTCTGTCCCTTGCAGGGAAACCCTTGGTGCTTGCTGACTCCCACCTGGGCCGGACCCGCTCAGACCACCCGGCCTGGCTTGTTCCTGAGAGCGACTGTGATCTTGAGAACCGCCCAGGAGGGGTGACAGTGCAGGCTCTGTCTCTGCCTTATTCCCGCTGCAAGCCCCCCCCCCCATCCCCAGCCTCAAAGGAGCACCCAGTGCACAGCAGGCACGGACAGCCAGGTGGGCGGGCCGGGCGGGGTCCTGGAAAGCAAGGCTGAGCTCAGCTGCACAGTGTGCTTTAGGGAGCAGCACCTGTCGGGTGGGGTGGGGAGGCCATGTGGTTTGGCCAGCTCCGGGCCAGGTCCTCCCCATCACTGGAAACGTGTTGGTCATCATACCCCACTTAGCCCAGCCACCCGGGAGGACCTCGCAAGGTTGCTCCCTGCAGCTGAGGCTGCAGGAGAGGCTGAAGGTCCAGCATCTGCTGACCGCTCCCCAAAGCAGGGCAGCCGGTCCTCCCTTGAAGGGGGCCCTCTCTTTGCATGGAAGCCTGGCCCCCATGTCCTGGAGGAGACAGAGGCTGAGACAAGGAGGACCCACCGAGGGCACTCCAGGAATCCTAGGACATCACCCATCACTGCTCATAGCCGGGGAGTGCAGCCTTGCCCCAGGCCCATGGCTGCACCCCGGGGTGGGGGATCATCCTTGACTGGCCTCTGCTCTAAGGAGGAGCTGGTGCCAATGGGAGACCACTGACTTACATCCAGGCTCCGTGGCAATATTTTGCCAATACATCATTAAAGAGGTCCAGCCTGACGGGTCTGCTCTGGTGAGAGGGTCACTGGAAGGGTGGGCAACTCACAGTGTGCTAAGTACTGATCCGAGGAGGCGCAGCCAGGGAGGTCTTCCTGAAGGAGGAGGTCCTGAATTCTGGGGAGGGGTCTGGGTTTGCACAGGCAGCGGGGTTGGGGAGATTCAGTGGATGGAGGAGGCTGGGCACGCAAGCCTGGCTGATTTGGCTGACATAGGCATCAGGAGCCGCTTTTGGATCCAGACCATTCTTTACTGACACAGAGAGGGCTCCCCGGCCCCTCGTGGCAAAAAACCCCAAAGGATGACTCTGGAGCCGCGGAGGGCGCTGTTCTGGTAAGGGCTGGGACACCCTCTTGCCGAGGCACCCCCATCGCCCCCAGAGTCATAGCTATACCCACTCCAGTCTCTCCGAGCCCACGAGTGGCAGCTCCAGTTCCCCTCCGGGTTTTCATTTTTCTCCTGGAAATCCCCACTCTGGAGTCCATGGGGCTACATTCAGAACTCTGTGGGACCCTTTTCCTCCAGTTTTCTCCGTGGACTCCTCTGTGTAAAGTGGGGACAAGGTGGGGGCGGGCGGCAGCACAGTCTCAGTCCCTGCCCCCACAATGACAGCTGTCCCTGACTCCAGTTCCACACTCGACTGCCCCGGCCACCTGCACCTGGAGGCCCCCGCACCTCTGGGTCAGCATGTGCAGGCCTGAGCTCCGCCCCCTGCTTGGCCCCCTCCAGGTGGGGGTGCAGCCAGGCCCTGCAGCTGCTGCTGCTCGGTCGCTCAGTCGTGTCCAACTCTTTGTGACCGCAGGGACTGTAGCCCGCCAGGCTCCTCTGTCTATGGTATGTTCCAGGCAAGAAGACTGGAATGCATAGCGATGTTCCGCCTCCAGGGCATCTTCCCGAACCAGGGATCACACCCACGTCCCTTACGTCCCCTGAGTCGGCGTGTGGGCTCTTTAACAACTGAGCCCCCAGGGGAGCCCTTGGCCGTGCACCCTGTCACCCAATTGGAAGTGATTCCTGTCATTCTTCATTCTGTTCTCGCTCACAGCTGACACCCCACCCCGCCTCACCCCCCGATCAGAGGCTCACCTCACCCCCTCCTGCCTGTCTTCCCACCCCAGTTCAGAGTCCCCAGCCCCTCCTCTGCCACACGCGGGAGCTTTGGGCTTTCTCCTGCCTCCAGGCCTCGTCTGTCCTCCCGCCATTCAATCACTAGCATCTGCACCACGGCTCCCCAGGGCCTCAGGACAAAGACCAGATGCTTCAGGGGGGCTTCTTCTGACCTGGTTCCAGGTGCCGCCCCAGCCGCTCCCCACCAATCCCTTCCCTTCCAGCATGCTTCCCGGGCAGCCCATCCTGGTGTCCTCCACTTTGCCTCCTCAGCCCTCTGATGCCGCTGTGTCCCATAAGCTCCCCTGGGCTACCCGCAGGCCCCGCTGGCCCCCGCTGTCTCCTGTCTCGTGAGACCGCGTCTGCACCGTGGATGGCACTTGCACGGCCTGCACGAGGAGCCCACTCCCGGGGCGATAGTTCGGTCTCATGCCTTAACCGCGACTAGACCCCAGCGGAGGGTCTGGCTCATGGAGGCTATTGGTAAATGGTAAACTGAATAAAAGGAATTCACACACAAGCAGAATGATCACAGAGGGAAACAATGTGTCTAAAACGGGAGAGATGCTGGAACCACCTCCCCATTTAGATCACCAGCCTCTGAGAATAGGGACGGCATTGGATTCATCTCTGCTCAGCAAAGATCCTTGAATGGACAAGATGGGAGAGTGCAGGTCAGTCACATGGTCCAGGTCTAGCCTGAACTGCAGAGTGCATACTGATATCTGTCACCCCCACGGAAATGAGTGTACTGAGTCCACCGGTCATGTTTCTTCCCTGTGGTGCTCACATGCCTGTCTGAAGGCACCTCTATGGCTCTGCAGCCTGAGTGCTGGGCCCCACCCCAGAGTCCCTGACGGGGGCATAGGGGTAGGGCAGGAGAAACTGCACTTCTAACAAGCTCCCAGGTGCTGCTGGTCTGGGAACCACAAGCAGAGATTCTGCTTTAGTGCAATAAGGTCCTAAAGAAACAACAGCAGCCACATAGACAACCTAAAATCTAGCAGCCACAGCTTTAAAAAGTAAAAATAAACAGTGCCAACATATTTTACATAATCCATTCTATTATTCCAACACGTAGTCAATATATAAGGGCTTCCCTGGTGGCTCAGCTGGTAAAGAATCCGCCTGCAATGCCGGAGACCTGGGTTAGATCCCTGGGTTGGGAAGATCCCCTGGAGAAGGGAAAGGCTGCCCACTCCAGTATTCTGGCCTGGAGAATTCCATGGACCCTATAGTCCATGGGGTCGCAAGGAGTTGGACACGACTGAGCGACTTTCACCGACTCACTGTCAATATATAAACATTGTTGAGGTATTTTTCGTGCTCTTTTCCTGCCAACTCTTTAAGATTCAATTTGCATTTTACACTGAGACCCATCTCAAAACAGACTCGTAAATGCACGGCTCCCGCGTGACCGGCGGCCCCCGACCCACAGCGCAGGCAGGTACGGGACGAAGGAAGCGGCCCCCGAGAACTACAACTCCCGGCGCGCTCGGGTCGCGGCCAGTGACGCACATTTGGCGCGGCGGCGACAGCGACGGCGAGGCAGCCGCAGGAGAACCACATCTCCCGGCGTGCTCCGGGTCATGCCCTGTGACGCACTTCCGGCGCGGCGGCGACAGCGCGCCCCCGGTGGATCGGCGGCGGGGCGAGGGGGACCGCTCGGGCGGGCTGGCGGTGGGGCGAGTGGCGGGCGGCCTGCCGACGGGAGAGCCGGGGGCGGGGCGGCGGCGGCCAGCGAGGGAGTGCGCGGGCGGCCTGGCCCCGCCCCCGGCCCGCCCGCCCTGGTGACCTTCAGGGACCGGGCGGCGGGCGCAGGCCCCAGGCCCGGGCGAAGGCGGCGGCGGCGGCGAGATGTTCGTGCAGGAGGAGAAGATCTTTGCGGGCAAGGTGCTGCGGCTGCACGTCTGCGCGTCCGATGGCGCCGAGTGGCTGGAGGAGGCGACCGAGGACACCTCGGTGGAGAAGCTCAAGGAGCGCTGCCTCAAGCACGTAAGGCCGGCCACAGCTCCAGGCCTCCCTCTTTCTCCCGCCGCCCCCGACTCCCGCTGGACGCTGGGGCTCCGGACCGGGCGCTTTATTCTCTACCTTCTGGTCTAACTCCCCTCAAGACATCCCGGGAGGCCGGGGCGCGTCGGGGACGCGGGCTGGGAGAGGCCAAGTCGCCGCCGGAACGGGGCCTCCTGCGGTTCCAGAATCCATCCATCCGCGCTTGCTGTCGCGGCGAGGTTCCCGGAGCTGGGAGTTAGTGCCCAAGAAGGTAGAGAGAGACCCGCCGGGAGAAGCGCCTTCCCCTGACCTTGCAGAGCCGGCTGCTTGGAGCCCTTTTCTGGGGCTGGCATGGGGGCCGGCGCCTGGCTCTGGCCACTGGTGTGCCCCCGCACCCCCTCACCGTGGTTGGAATCACTTAAAATAGTGTGGCTTGGCCCAGCTGGTCCATGCACCCCTTGCTATCCTCGGCCTTTACGTGGATTACGCGGGCAGGTCGGGGAGAGGGCCATTTTTTAAAGTTTGTTGAGGTGAAGCACCCTTTGTAGGTTCCTCAGAGGGCTAGTCTTTGCCTATCTCTTTAAGCTTCTCGAGTCTGTAAGGCAGGCCAAGACATCTGTCCGTGTGACTCAGGCTGCCTCAGGAAACTCTATCCTTTGCACGGTCTAGTATCTCCATGTCAGAATTTAGGACAAAGGAGGCCACAGCCTCTCACTGCGCACCTCATGTAAAAAGTGTGCCTGTATGCCATCGACTCACACGTTTGTTCTGGGCCCACCAAGAGTCTAGCCCTGGCTCTTTCTAGTGTGGTCTCCAAGGACAGACTTCCAGCTGTTGTTTTAGTGACTCCCGCAAAATGATGTCGGGTCCTTCTGGGAGTACGGTTCTACGGAGTTGTTCTGTAATGGTCGCAAGCATGCCAGAGAGCATTCTGGTTGCCAGAGTCCCCTTCCGGAAAACCCTGGATGTGAATAGCGTCTTGGTCTTGCGTCAGGGAGGAGGGGGATGTGGGCTCACACACTTGGGCAGCTATGTTTTGGCCGTTTCTATTTCTGACGCAGTGACGGGTGATTTCACGATCTAAAAACCACCATGACAGCACTCAGCGGGAAGGCTGGGAGCCCCCTGAGCGTCCAGACTATTAGAGCGAGGCTCGCTGCTTGCCCAGTGCAAACCTCTCTGAGATGCTGTGCCCACCCGGTCAGCACAGGAGCCCTTTGAGGGCTGGAATACCTTAATTAAAAAATAATGCCACTGGAAAAATGGTACCAGTGAACTTGTTGGACACACGGTTGCCACAGACCTTCAGTTTGTGAAAAGCCCAGTGTCCGAGAAGCAAAATAAAGCCAGGGCACAACCGAACAAGGCGTGCCTGTAGACGGAGCCAGATTGTCAATCGAGACAGCTGCATGGCGGTGGAGGCCGGTCACCTGCTGAGTCAGGCTGGTGGCAGCAGGCACATTGGTGCGGCACCCAGTTTAACTCACCAACGGGAAGGATTGGCATAACCATCAAAACGTTATGTTCTGGAGGGAAAACGAAGCAAGAACTCTTAACCTGGGGTTAATGAGGGAGCCAGTTTCATTAGGCTAACTATTCACATCATGCTGCTGATATTTTTATTCCAGTTGGTACTGAGGCGTATCATTTGGAATGTTTTCTGACATTATCCTGCTTTGATGTTTTCTGGCATTATCCTGCTTTGAACAGATATCTTACTCCACTCTGTAGATTTTATTTTGGGCCGAGGCGAGTGGCGGGCGAGCAGCAGGGGCCTTCCACAACCAAAAAATACCGGCATACATTTTGGGACTCAGAGCTGAGCTGTCAGGAAGTTCTCACACCTCTGTGCCCATGCCGTCCTGGGGGCAGAGTTTGCGGCCTTGTGAGCCCGTCAGGAGGCATTTCCAGTTAGGAAACAGAGTTCTTGAGTGTGTGCTTGACTATCACCCGGGAAACCTGTGCACTAAGCTTAGATCATGGTGTCACCGCTCCGCTCGGGCTCCTCCTGCCTGGCTCCCCGCCCTGCATGCCTGAGCCAGGGTTCTCTATCCCTTCCTCCTGCCCCTCTACCCGGAGGGGACACTGTGGGTTTCCTCCCACCACAGGATCCCTGGGAGCTTACTGTTTTTTGTACGTTTTTTGTTATGCATATGCGTTTTTAAATGAGTAAAGCAGCTTTGTTAGTGAAGGTGTATTATCATAACTTTTACAGAAATGGATTGCCACTGTGGCCTTTCCTTTCTCGGTTTTATATACATTGGGACCACTGTGGTGGTCTCTAGCCCAAGCTTAGATCACGGGGCAGAGTAAATCGGAGGGTCACGATTTTAAGAAAGTGGCCCCCTGCGACACGGTGGGTGTTTTCTGGGTGATAAGCTTGCCGGCACGTAGGCTGCTAGCAGGGCTGGTAGCAGCACACCCAGGCGTGTCTTCACGTACTGATGTCAGGAGGAAGAAAAGGCCATCTCCAGTCCTCCGGGAGGAAGCGGGCTCACTGGGGCCCGGCCCCTGCCCCAGCCGTGGGCTCTGGCCGGCTTTCCCACTGCCAGGGCCCGGCTCGCTCCAGCGCCTCTGCTGAGAACAAAGGAAAGAGTGAGTAAGCAGGCCCTGTGTGGATGACTCAGGCTTGTGTTCTGCTCCTGGCGCCTGTTGACAGGCTGCAGAGGACAGTTTTTTTTTTCAGGAGCCAGTATGTGGATTGTTTTGGAAAATTGTGTTTCATAGACTGCATCCTGAACTTGGCACACCAGCTAGCCTGCAGATTTTAGAATTAGAAGAAGCACAGCCAGTATTTCTGGGAGCAGAGCCATCGTGAGAGTCCGGGGAGGGGTGTCTCTGTCATACATGGTTAGAGTGTGTCTCACTGTTGGCTGGTTTCCACCTTTGTCCCCGCCAACCCCCCCCCCCACCCCCCAGCTTGCGTGCATCTGTAGCCCTGAAGCCCGCATGACTCCTCTTTCCTGTTGGGTTGCTGAAAACTCTGGTTGGTCTTCAGACACGAGTGCTGAGAGGTGAAGTGCAGGCTTAGCTTCTGCCTCGGTGAGCAGTTACGTGTCCAGGGTATCTGATGGCAGAGGGGGGTGGAAAGGTGGCCCCGCTGAGCTGAGGATGGTGAGGACCCCGGGGTGGTGCCTCCCCCATGTTGGGGCAGCCTTGGCTTCAGCACCTCTGCCCCCTCCACTGTGTGTTCTGGGGTTTCTGAGCTGCTGATCAGTAACACAGTGACGTGCCAGGTGACCCCCTTCCAGCTGCCAGGTGGGCACTGCCAGCCGTATCTGTAACTCACTTTGGGGCCCCTGTGGCCATCGCTTGGTGGACTGGGGACTGAGCTGAGGCCATCCTGCCTCCTCAGGGTTTTTTGGGTGTTTGCGTGGTCAGGCCCTTATGGCCTGCTCCCCAGGGACCAGCTCCTCTCAGCCGTGTTGCCGGGCTCCATCGAGTGCCCCGGTGGAAGGCAGGGAGCAAGATTCCACAAGGAAGTAGCCAGGTTGGGAAACGCTGGAATATCGTCTGCCAACCTCCACAGCATGTGGCTGGCCTGGCCAGAGTCAGCCGGGCGCTGACCACACCCGATCCCACTCGGATCTTTAGGTTCTTGGGAGACAGCAGACCTGCTATTGGCATCTGTGAATCGCTCTCCAGATCTTTCCAGATGAAGGAGCGGTTCGAGTAGCCGCTGGTGGGTAGCAGGGTGTTCTGCATCTGAGCCATGAGCCTGTTGAGGAGCACTTGGGGCCCAGTGGCCAGGTCACTGCCCTTGGGGACTAGGGGCTGTGGCGTGTCCACCGTTGCCAGGGTTCTCTGGTTTCATTGTGGCTTTGACCCTTAGCTAGTAAGAAAACCAGTAAGTTCTTGGCGTGGCTTGGGGTGTCAGGTCCTGTATTATCAGTATCATGGTCAACTTATTTTCTGTCCTGACATATGTTCTATGATTTTGTTTGTTTCCTAGTGTGCGCCTGGGAGCTTAGAAGACCCCAAAAATGTGACCCATCACAAATTAATACACGCCGCGTCTGAGAGGGTGCTGAGTGACGCCAAGACCCTCCTGGAGGAGCACGTCCAGGACGAGGGTAAGGGGGCAAGGGGTCCCCGTCCCAAGCGGGCGGAGCAGGGAGACGCGGCGGCCACAGGGTTTCATTCTCCTTTGTTGAAACAAAGTATGTGCCCTGGAATAAAAGAGCTGCAGCCTTCTGGAGAAGCCAGATGTGAACTCTGCTCCGCAGGCTGTTTCCACGCAGAGCCAAGGTCCCCAGAGCTGCTGCGGGCTCTGCTTAGGGGACAGGAAAGCACAGCTGTGGGTTGTTCCAAATGTCTAGGAAGACGTTCTTACCACGCACGTCTGTCGATTGACTCTGAGTCTCCTGCATGGAGGCGCTTGCGGAGAAAAGTTGGGCTTTCTGTGTCATTCAAAGCACAATTCTATTTGTGAGATTCCCTTACGTAGCCTGCTTTGGAAAGACTAGAATACTGTTTATCGACCTCGCTGGATGTCTGGTTGGCATGGGCACAGTTAGCCGGGTGCTGACCACACCCCGGGTGCCTTAGCATTGAGAGTTAAGACCAGACGCTCCGACCTCCCAGACTTTCAAAACAGAGCCGTTAAAACAAGCATGCTGGTCCCGTCTGGTCCCCTCAGCCAGGGTCTTGCCAGGCTGGAGCCTGTAGGGGTGCAGAGTCAGCAGACCTGGGGGCTGAGGGAAGACTGGGCCTCTGCGGATCCTCGTGGAGGAGGGCCCAGAGAGAAGCCCTGCTCCTCAGCCCTTGGGTCCCCCTGGTGCCCTCTGTGCCGCTTCTGGGTGTGCGATGGTAACCAGCTCGCCATGCTGCTTTCCCCAGATGTGATACTGTTGATCCGAAAGCGCGCTCCAGCCCCCCTCCCAAAGATGGCCGAAGTCTCTGCAGAAGAACAGGTGAGCTTCAGAGTTTGGAACTGGCGATCTCTGTCGGGGGAGACTCAAAAGAGACTTCTGAGGCTGGCTGGCTGTGGGTCCCGCAGGTCCTGTGGTCACGGGCTTTCGTCACGGCCAGGCAGACTGTTGGCCGACGCCTCGCCTTGTGGCTGGTCCGGTGACCAGCTCCACTTTCGGGCCACGGAGAGGCACGTGCTGCCTATTCCCCGGGTCGGGTTTACTCTCTAGCTTCCGTTCCTCCTTTTCTCATTTCCTGACATTAGAAGGTCAGGAAGTCACTAAAGACCACCCACAACACACACAGCGCGGGAGCAGAGCGGGGCGCCAGCCTGCACGGAGTCGGTTCCCGGCGAGGCCGGGGCCACCCATCCCGTCTGGCTCTTGCAGGACAGGCTGCTGCGGCATTGGAGTTGGCGCTCGGCTGAGACCCCCCGACGCAGGTGCCCCCGGAAAGCCGTGCCCGCGCTCCGTGTGTGGTGGACGCCCCAGAGGCTCGCTCCTCAGAGAGCCTGGTCCAGGAGGCTCCCCGTGTGGCGGGAGACGTGTTCTGTCAACAGGCCCTTCCCAACGCTTAGGCCAGGTGCCTGCCATGCTCGGGGCTAACGCCAGCCTTTGCTTAGCTTGAGGGGTAGAGTGTCCTGTTCAATGCTTTGAAATGCTGGGGAGAGTGTTCACCCCAAAGCAGGAAGGCCAGCCTCCCTGGGCTGGGCCCTGGGCCTGTGGCGGCCCAAGCTCTTTGGGGCCTCCTGTGGGACAGCCGCGGGAGGAGGCCCTGCTTATCTGCAGCCACACCTGCCTGGGCGCGGGCACGCTGCTTGCCCGTCTCCGGGAGATGGATGGGGCCCCAGAGTCAGGCCTGCTTCTGAGAACCCCGGGGTGGATCCAGCTCTCAGGTTACCGTTTTGGTCGCTGGCAACTCCCTAAAGCGCGGTGACTGTGTCGATGGCAGGCTCCCTTCACCCCCACGGCCCTGGGTGACTTGCCAGGCTGTGACCCTCACCTTTTCTCTGTGTGTATCTGTCAGGTGAAATATTGTAAAAACAAACATGCCTGTTTTTGTGAATAACTCGTCTTTAAAGTCAAAGTAGTACGTGTATTTAGAGTCAAACGATACTCCAATATGTTGTAATGAGCCAGCAGGTGCTTCTCCCTCCTGAGTCACGTGCTCAGGAGGCGAGTGCTCCACATCCTTCTGACCCTGTCTCCAGTGATTCTTCTCCTGGGTTCTGAACAACATCCCGGGTTGATGTTTCTTGGAGTCTCAACGTAGACTCTGGGTTGCTCCTTGTGACCTGGGCAGCTCCTCCCTCGTCAGCCCTGCTCCCCTGAATCTTGGTCAAAGACCCGGAATCCCTGTGTTATCCTTGTGTCAGTGTCGCTCTGCCCTGAGCAGTTTGCTAAAGGTCAGCTCTCCTTTTTTTGAGTGCAGTTTTTTTCCTGGAGCCAGTAATTGCTTCCTGGTTTAGTTTGTTCTGTGTGTAGGATTACCACTCATTTTTTCAGATTCTGCTCCCAAACTGATACACCTGTCTGAAACCAGGGTCACAGGTGTGAGGCCGTCTGCTGGCGCCCGCTCCGGGAGCCACCCCTCAGCTCCTCCGGCCCGTCCATCTGCGTCAGGCGTGCCGCACAGGGCTGCCCACCTGCTCCTCCTGCGGCTCCCGTGTCTGCGCGCTCCCTGACCGCAGGCCTGCCGGCTCGGAGCAGCCCTGTTAGCACACAGGTTGCTGGGTCCGTACCGGGCAGGCCCAGCTGGCCCTGTGCTCGGGAGCTGGAATCAGGTCTGCCTTCCTGTTGGGAGCCTCTGCTTCCGGCTTTTTCAGGTGTTTGGCAGAATCCTGTTCGGCACTTTGAAGAGCTGGGGTCCCATTTTCTTGCTGGCCATGAGCCAGGACCACCCTCCACTCCCGGAGGCCACCTCCTTCCTGGCCTGCAGTTCCCCACGTCTTCAGAGCAGCCAGTGGGGTAGCTCATGCGTCGGGTCCCTCTTGCTTTAATCTCGATGACCATGGTGAGCCCCGCCCGTCCTGTTTATGGACTTGCCCGATTAGGTCAGTCCCTGTCAGAGGCCCTGGGAGTTCACTGGCTGCTCTGGGCCTGGCGGGTCGTGCCCCCGGCCTGCACCTGCATTCTCCTGCCCAATACCCCAGGAGCCAAGTGGTGTGGGGCTGGGCCTGCCATCCGGGGTCAGCATGGTGCCTCTCCTCCTGGGCTCAGGGCTTCTCGGGCTGCATCCAGGGATTCTTCATGGTCCCTCTGCGGTCTGCTTGCCCGCCCAACCATCGCTCCCGTGTGACGGTCATTCTGCCGCCCAGGAGGCAGTGTCTGTCTTCCCCACCCTGTACCGCCATGCTCCAGGGCCAGCAGGCTGCGACCGTCCAGTGTTCTGTCCCTGAGGCCACGCACAGAACCGTCCGGAAGCCTCCCTGCTCGTCAGGGGCGTGTGGCTCCAGTTCCCAGGACTCGCGTGCTCCCTGGTTAGAGCTGTGTTCAGAGACCAGTCTTGCCTTTCACCGTTCTTACACTCACGTCTGATCTTCTGATTCCTCTTCTGTGTTAGAAGAAACAAGAGCAGAAAGCCCCGGACAGAGACGCTATCTTCCGAGCCACCGCCAGCCTGCCCTCCCACAACATGGACCGGGCCGTGGTGCAGACCAGCGCGAGGGACGTGAGTGCCCGCGGGGGCTTTGTGGCCACAGGGGGCTGAGGAGACCTCCTGAGAGCGCTTGGGAAGCAGGATGTAGGGGGTGCAGGAACTCTGTGTGTTATATTGGAACTTTTTTGTAGGCAAATTAATTCAAGTTAAAAGGTTTAAAGAGACGTTGGGCCAATAGGATACTATGGGGAAATGTGAGTTTTGTCCTGAGTTTGGCAAAACCTTTTAGAGAGAAATCTGACTCGTGCTTATTTTGGATCAGAAGGTTAAAGCAGAGTTGGAGCATTTCCAGTGCTCCCGAGCCAGGGCCGGGCCAGGACTTGGCGCCCGCTGGCCAAGAGTTGCGGGTAGCACCCCCAACACCGCAGGTCAGTCTGCGGGCTCTGCCACGAGCTGGTCAGTTCAGGAACACGCCTCTGAGGGTCTCCTCCAGAGAGTTCTGTGTTGGCCAGGGCATCTGAGGTTGGGCACATGTGTCTCTCGCTGGCCAGTGCATGTGTGTTTCACGATGGCCGAGCCTCACTGTCGGGGAGACGGGCAGTTGGTGGGTTTCTGATGACATTCCCAGCAGCCCCCCACTGCGTTGAGAAGATGAACTGGTTGCACTGAATGCTAGAGGCCCACAGCAGTGGAACCCATGGAATCTGCCTGTTTTGTTCAGTGAAGCCTAAGCTCTCAGCTCGCTTAGCGGCCAACGGGGCAGACGCCTCCTCTGGGCTGGAGCTGAGCGATGGATCCTCTCCCGCCCGCCCTGCTGAGAGCCCTGTTGCTCTTCTCCCTGGTTATCTGGGCGTGATTTGCTGCACAGATTTGGAGTTTCGGGCAGGGGGTGTTATTTCAGATCCAGGCGTGACTTGCCGCACAGATTCGGAGTTTCGGGCAGGGGTGTTGTTTCAGATCCATTGACTCACAGATTCGGAGTTTTGGGCAGGGGTGTTGTTTCAGATCCAGGCAGCTTTGTTGAGCGTCATGTGCTTTCACCGCAGTTCCAGACGGAGCTCCGGAAAATCCTGGTGTCTCTCATCGAGGTGGCTCAGAAGTTGCTGGCGCTGAACCCGGATGCCGTGGAATTATTTAGGAAGGCAAACGGTAGGAGCGGGCCCGGGCGGAGGCCCACCCTCGGCCGTCACTGTTCACACTCCCCACAGAAGGGGCAGTAGATGGGCCTTGTGGATGCCTCACACCGTCACCTGTGTCTGCACAGTGAGAGCTGACGGGTCTGTCTCGGGTTTTCTGAGGTGTAAGAGGTCAGCCACAAGCGTCTGGTGCTCAGGCGGGGTGCTGGGCCTGTGGGGAGCTTGGGGAAGCACCCCTTGTGTGGCCGGGCACGCCCCAAGCTCTCACGGTGCCGTGTCTGGCCCGCAGCCATGCTGGACGAGGACGAGGACGAGCGCGTGGATGAGGCAGCCCTGCGGCAGCTCACGGAGATGGGCTTCCCAGAGACCAGGGCGGCCAAGGCCCTGCGGCTGAACCAGTACGTCTGAGCCCCCCGCCGCGGGTGGCACCCTTCTGCCCCGGGCCCCATGACTGAGTCGCCTCCAGCGTGCCTGAGTGTCGGTAGAGGACCTGGACACGTGTTCTGGAGTCACAGCACTGGCCGCCTCCAGGTCTTAGAGGGCAGTGTGCGGTGGACCTGCTTATTGGGAGCGTGGCGTGTGGTGGTGGTCGTGCACCTCACCAGGCTCTTGTTTTCCGGGAACTCGGATCACAGCTTGCTCCTGGCGGGGCCGAGGAGGACCATGGCACGTGGGCGGTGGCGTCCTGGGAGTCTCCTGTAGTTTTCTGTTAGTTACTTGTCGGTTACGTGCCCTTCCGTATGTTCGGTTCTGAAATAAATTGTCTGTAACCAAGGGGTGGTCAGCGGGCTGTGTTCTTTTCGCTTTTGAACCAACCTCTCGTGGGTTTGGCTCCCGTGGCTTTCTGCACTTGGGCATCTGTTCTGGCGGGGCCGGGGCTTCTGCCGCGCTGCATTAGATCCTTGTACAGGACTCGGCAGCTCACGCTAGGGAAGCCACGAAGTCAGAGAGGCTTTTCTCGGGACGAAAAGGCCCGGTTCCCTGGCCTGAGGTGCTGCTCAGAGGCCGTCTTACCTTGGAGCACGTCAATGCTCAGGGGCCGACTTACCTTGCGGCATGTCAGTGCTCAGGGGCCGTTTTCCCTTGGGGCGCATCGGTGCTCAGGGGCCGTCTTCCCTTGGGGCGCGTCGGTGCTCAGGGGCCATCTTCCCTTGCAGCATGTCGGTGCCCCAGGCCATGGAGTGGCTCATCGAGCACGCGGATGACCCCACCATCGACACTCCACTCCCAGGCCCATCCTCGCAGGGAGAGGCGGGCGCCGAGGCCGCCCCTGCCGCCGGGACCAGTGAGGAGGAGGAGGAGGCCAGAGATGAGCTGACGGAGATCTTCAAGAAGATCCGGAGGAAAAGGGAGTTTCGTGCGGATGCCCGGGTGTGTGTTTTCAGGTAGTGGGGGCGCCTGGCAGGTGGAGGGGCTGGTCCTCCCAAGGCGAGTCCTGCGGGGGAAGCCACAGCCCCCAGGCCAGGCCACCGGCCCTGCAGGGAGCGAGGCTGGGAGGGCTCTGGACAGACTTGAGTCTGGAGTTTCCAGTTGGAAGTTTACAAGTGTCCTCGAGCCGTGGGGTCAGGCGGGGGCCCTGTCCAGAGACAGGAGGGCCACCCACCGGCCGCATGGCCCGCCTTGTGAGCAGGGGGCTGGTCAGGCGGGTCAGTGCAGCATGTGGGGGACTCAAGGGCCCGGGCCCCACGGCCTCTGGCTGGACTCAGCCCGCTGACCTGAGTGTCCGTCCTTGCGGCCGTCTCTTCACCGTCACCTTGTATCTGATGCTTTTCTGTCTCCCTGTTCTTTTTCATTGTTCTCTTTTTTCATTAGGGTTAATTTTAATTTAATCTCTTTGGATGCCTTTGGTATTGTAAGCGTATCCTATTTACTTTCAGATCACAGCTCTGTCAGCTCCAGGTGTTAGGGCTCCAATTCTTCATGTCTTCCTGATTTTGCTTGTGGCCCTAATTTCTCGGGGCCTGATGCCTCGTCCCGGGCTCACCTGTGGGCTTGTTTCTGTGAGAACCCATGTTGCCGGGCCGTGGGGTGCCCTCTGCAGCTTATTCAGAGCCTGCGTCTGTGGGGTTGAGCGTGACCTTGGGCAGGAGCTGGCTGTCGTGTTCATCAGCAGGGCTCGTGGGCCATGCGGAGTGTCCCCCGCAGGGCCAGGGTCCTCTCTGTGGGACGCAGACCCTGCTCAGGGCCCTGGAGTCCAGCTCCAGCTTCGCCGGCATGGACCCCAGGTCTGCGTCCTGTGCGTGACACTGGGCCCCGCCCCCTGCCCAGGGGACACCCTCTGGGAGGCCAGGGCGTTGTGTTTTTGTCTCTGTTCCTTTGGGATTTTCCCTTGAGTTGAGCTCCGTGTGCAGAAGCACATGGGTTACTTTAGTCCAGCATTTCTCGGTCCCGGAGGAAGTGTGTCTCTTCGTCTTAGTCTCTCGGGAGTCCAGTCGGTTGGACCCTGGACCCTGTTCGGGAAGGGCAGCCTGTCCTCAGGCGGGTCCCATGCTCTGCTGTCAGGCTGCACGCCTTCCCCGGGGTGGGCCCCGTGAGGCCCGCTGATGGTTGTTCACGGTCTTGGTCACCACCTTAAAGGTCTTTCCTGCTCTGGGCTGTCATTCTTAACCATCTTAAGTCACTCCTTTCCCCAAAAGGGTGTCGAGGCTTGAAGGGCCGGGGTCTGTGATCCTGAACCAGTCGGGGAGGGTCTGGTAAGGATAAGACGTTAGCTCAGATCCCGGGGAGAGCAGGTTGGAGAGAAAGGCTTGGACCTGAGACAGACCTTCAGCTGCCTCTGCTCCCCCGCCCCGCCGCGGACAGGGCAGTGACCGTGCAGAGCCTGCGGGCGCGAGGGCCTCTCAGCGCAGCCACACGGGGTCCTCCCTGGAGGGCTGGGGAGAAGCGCGTGGGGAGCATCTGGAATCCCCCCCAGCAGTCCTGGGGCCGAGACAGAAGTGAGGAGAGGGGGCGGTTTATGTTGACACTTCATGGAAAAGGCCCTCCTACTCTTGGGTTTCGGACTGGACTCCAGGCGATCTTATGTGACGTGGATATCAAGCACTGCGGGGGGGCTGTGCCCGCAGCGTGCTGCGCTGACGGGCCGGAGGTGGGGAATGGCCCAGAGGAGCAGAGGAAGGGGGTCCTTGGCAGAAAGGACAGCTTAGATCTTGTTAACAATCATTTAGAATTAATTTCAAGGTTTTTTTTTTTTTCCAAAGATAAAGTGTGAAGAAAATCTCTCCCGGTTTCAGAAATGGCTGACGTTTTTGTCTCCACTTAAATGGGTGCAGCCGATGTGCCCTTTCTCTGACCTGCCCCTCCTGCTTGGCAGCCCCTCTTGAAGGGGCTATGCAAGGTGGTGGGGACAGTCCCACTCTTGAGAGTCTCGGGGACACACCTGGCGGGACCTGGGTGGGACAGTGAGCCTCCAGGAGAGAGCTCCAGTTCTGCCCCTCTGTCGTTCAGAGAGCCATCAAGTGTCTCCCTGAAGCCATAGGGAAACAGTCTTGAAATAGAAAACCTGGTGTTGTTTTTTTTTTTTTAATTTATTTTTTAAGATGTATTTATCTTTGGTCGTGCTGGGTCTTTGTCGCTCTGCACGGCCTTTCTCTAGTTGCAGAGAGCAGGGGCCACTCTGGCCATGGCGCTCGGGCTCTCACTGCGGTGGCATCTCGTCGTGGAGCGCTGGCTCTGGGCATGTGGGCTTTAGCAGTTGTGGCTCCAGGGTTTCAGAACGCCTCAGGCTCTATAGTTGGGGGTGGCACACGGGCTTCATTGCTCCAGAGCACATGGGATCTTCCCAGACCAGGGATTGAACTGTTAAGACATCCCCTGCCAAGGTGCCGTGGCTGGACCCCACGGTCGCTGCCGGGCCCGCGAGCACGGCTCTGAGCCTGCGGCCTCTCCTGCAGGCTGTCATTTCCCTGATGGAGATGGGCTTCGACGAGAAGGAAGTGATTGACGCCCTCAGAGTGAGCAACAACCAGCAGAACGCTGCCGTGAGTACCGCGTGCGGCCTGGGCACCCCGGGCATGTGGGCACCTTCCCGCGCAGGCGGCTCCTTTGCTTTTGAGGTGCAACAACAGGGTAGGTGGTTCAAACAGTGTACAGACTTTAAAGTACTGAGAAAATCCTGGGCTTTGCCTCTCAGAGAAAGGTACGCGTCCTGCGGGTGAATGTGAAGCTTGTATATTGTGTTTCACTGACACCGAGACGATGCCACCCTGTGGACACGTGCCCACTGCTGCCCGAGAGCCTGGGGAGGGGCTGGGGGTGACGCTGGGTCACTTGGGGAGCAGACTCAATCTGGCCCACGTGGCCCAGGAAGGCAAGGTGGGCCTGGGCTTCAGCTGTTCCTGGACGAGCCTACAAGGTCACACGCCGGCCACGTCACACGACAGGGCTCTGGTGTGCACTCGGGCTGCAGAGCTCCAGAGTGCCCTGAGCTGCGGCGCCCGCATCTGCCGGGACAGCCGGGCTGGACTGGCCCTTCTCTCAGGACCCCTGGCCACTGGGGCAGCCCTGGAGCCCCCGCCGCAGCGTCGAGGTTGGCAGGGACCGTAGGCACTGACCCTGCTTCTCTGGTGTTTGCAGTGCGAATGGCTGCTGGGCGACCGCAGGCCCTCTCCTGAGGAGCTGGACAAGGGCATCGACCCCGAGAGCCCCCTGTTTCAGGCCATCCTGGACAACCCCGTGGTGCAGCTGGGCCTGACCAACCCGAAGACCTTACTAGGTGCGTGCCTTGCTGCTGCCCGGCGGGGCGGGGCCCACCCGCCACACAGATGTCCCTGGGCGATACTATGGGCGTGCCGCCCCTGCAGGGCTCTGGTGGCTGGGACCCGGGTGTGACAGCCTCCTGTGCGGTGACTCCATTCCAGCTCTGAAAAACCAGCTCCAGCAGGTGATCCGGTTGGGAGAGCGTAGACAGCACCCAGCAGGTCAGGGCCGTGCCCAGAAGAGGCTTCGTTGGCTGGTGGCTCTTAGTCTCTGTAAGGGTTGCTTCGGTGCTTGTTTTGCCTATGAGAAACGATATGATATAAAAAAGTGTGTATAATTTCTGTCACTTTAAAGAGTGATAGTAAAATTAATAACCAAGTTCCTGCTGTTCATCTTGAAAAAAAAGCGGTCTTTTAAAAAAATCATAGCGCGACGCAGGTACCCTTGAGTCCCTGGGTGCCCCCCCAGCCCCCACTGCAGTGACCCCCCAGCCCCCGCTGCAGTGACCCCCCAGCCCCCGCTGCAGTGACCCCCCAGCCCCCGCTGCAGTGACCCCCTCCCTGCCCCAAATGGGGGCTTCCTCAGCAATGTCAGTGGGGGTGTCCGTGTCCTCAGACCATTCAGTCGCCCCTCTGTGTTCTGGGCTGCCCCTGGGACTGGCTTCCTGGAGGCTGTGTGGTGTGGCATTGCAGGGCAGTGCCACTGCCGAGCCTGCCGCGTGGCTGCCCAACGCCTGCGGCTTCCGGCCGGTGAAGCTGCTCTGGGCACTCCTGTGCCTGGTTCTCAGGGGAGGGTTCCCCCAGGGCTCCGTGCCTTGGGCCGAGTGGCAGGGCCCTGGGCGTGGGTGTGTTGAGCCAGAAAGGGAGCCCCGCCCACAGCAGCTTAGGGCCCCTGCTGCCAGGTGCTAGGAGCAGCCGCCCAGGCAGGCACAGGGCTTTTGCATACTTGGCCATCTCCCCAGTCTCTGAAGGACAGCCTCTTCCAGAAGTTTCAGCCACTCTTAGGACCTCCACTGCCCCTCTTCTCTGGCTGCTTCTGCTACTGGATTGCTGTCTGATAGCTCAGAACCTTCTCATGCCTGCTGCACACTGATCCTTTCTCAGATATTTAAATCTCCAGGATCCCCTGTCTGTTTCTGCCTTCTCTGTTGATCCCTTTGATGAACTTCTGTCCTGTATCTTAACGCAGCGGAACATCTCTGTTTCATTTATGACATGCATCTTTAAAGAAAGCCCTCTGATTCCAAGCTTGGGAAGACCTTCATGTGTTTCTTTTTTTAGTAGTTTTAAATTTTCTTGTTTTAAAAAGTCTGTGATCCGCCTGGAAGAGTGAGTGGCATGAAGCAGGGAGTTTTTCTCTTTCTGCCTCACTCCCGGGCTTCAGTGGTGTGTCTTGTGAGTTGGTTTCCACTTTCTGTGTCAGTCCCCTCCACATTGGAAGCATCTTCTGGCCCTCCTCCCCAGAGACCTCAGGAGGGCCCTGTGTGCCGCCGGGTCTGTCCAAAGCCTTTCCTAAAGCATTTCTTTCAGTGCTCGACCATCGAGTGTGTGATTTGCTGATTTGCTCTAAGCTTTTTTTTTAATTTTTGAAGGCATAGTTGGTCAGATTAAGTAAGTTCCCCTTTTCTCTCTAGTTAGATGCTAAGATTTTTCAATTGTGAGTGGGAGGTCAGCTTCCTGGGTGACTTTTCACTATCTATCGAGATTATCGTGTGGTTTTACATCTGATGTATCAGGTGTTTCTTGCATTTCTAAAACAAACCACCCACAGTGAGTGCCACCCAGTCTATAGGCCCTGGGTCGGTGACCTGGACGGGCCGCGCACTGGCGCAGGGTCCTCCCCGCCAGACCCCAGACCCAGGGTCCTGCAGGAGAGAGCGTCCCGTGGTGAGGGTGCCCCCGCAGCCACATGCTTCCCTCCAGGCATTTCTGGTAAGGTTTTAATGGCCTTTATCTCTTTGCTGCTGCTGCTGCTAAGTCGCCTCAGTCGTGTCCGACTCTGTGCGACCCCATAGACGGGAGCCCACCAGGCTCCCCTGTCCCTGGGATTCTCCAGGCAAGAACATTGGAGTGGGTTGCCATTTCCTTCTCCAATGCAGGAAAGTGAAAAGTGAAAGTGAAGTCGCTCTGTCGCGTACGACTCTTAGTGACCCCATGGACTGCAGCCCACCAGGCTCCTCCATCCATGGGATTTTCCAGGCAAGAGTACTGGAGTGGGGTGCCATTGCCTTCTCCTTTATCTCTTTAGATGAAGGAAAATATGCACTATAGAACATTTGGACACACAGGGAAGCTTGAGGAAGCAGAAGTCACCAGCGCCCCCAAGCTGGTGCGTTTCCTTCTGGTGTGTGGTGAGGTCTGGAGCAGCCGCACCGCACTGCAGCTTTCTGGTGCTTCATTTCTCATCATGTTTGATAGATTTTCTCTTTTAAAAATGAGATTGTAGCAGTTCAGGTATTTCATTCTATGGATGTGTCCTATCATTTAACAAATACATTAAATCTGTTAATTTATGTTAATAATATGACTTAGAAACTAAACAACAAGGAAGCGGCACCTGAGCTGAACCCACCCCCTGCTTGTGGTCATGAAACCGCCTGCCTTTCAGCCGGCCTCGCAGCCTTTGGCATGCGGCCTTCTGAAGTGAAGCGTCTCAAACGTTGTCTCTGAGTGTGTCTGGCTCTTTGCTGTTGTTCTTTAGTCTCTGAGTCACGTGTGACTCTCGCGACCCCGTGGACTGTGCAGCCCACCAGGCTCCTCTGTCCGTGGGAGTTCACAGGCAGGAATATTGGAGCGGGTTGCCGTTTCCTTCTCCAGGAACTTTGAGCTCTAATAGTCCATAAAACAATGGAAACGTCCTGAATTAAGAAAGAAGACAAAAATTCTAAAAGTAAATTTCATTCCCCTTTGCTTTTATAGTTCAGTAAAGCATTTTTCCTCATAAAAAATAAGCAGTGTTCCATTTTCTTGCTTTTGAACTTCCACATGGAATAACCTGTGTTCGGACCCTCTTCTTTGGGTGCAGCTCCGACTGCCTGAGGACAGGCAGCTGGAAGGCAAATGAGCAAGGCCCAGAATGTGGACGTTAGGCGCTTGGGGACGTCTTGGCACCTGATGGGGCTTTCTGGGTGAGAAACCCACTCCCACCCTCTGCCCCAGACAGGGACCCAGCAGCTCCGTGTGTGCCTTTGAGCGCTTTCCTCCCGGCCTTTGCATGTTCCGTGTTGCCTGTGCGCGCCTGCCGCTGCCTCAGCTGCCGAGTTGCCCTTAGCGCGCTGTCAGCAGCTCTTGGCGCGTCAGGGACCCCTCGGTCGCGTGTGCACTTCTCATCTCTAATGATGCCCGAGACGCGCGGCAGAAAGTCCTCCCTCGGGCAAACCTTCACCTCTGTGGTTTTCACATTTAGTGCTTTTTCCATCCTTTTGTGCAGCTCTGTCCTCCTCCTGGAGTTGATTGTGCCGCTTGCTGGGGGGAACGGAGGCCTGGGCTTCTCACCTCACGAAACCCACTTTATGTTTTGTTCTCCCGGATGCCGAGTCATCTTTCCGGGTTCTCTTTCTGAAATTTCAGTTGGGGGGCTTGGTGATTCTCTTCAGGGCTGGGAGGGTCATCAGGTTGTAAACATAACGAGGTCAGACTTTCCCATTGAGCCCGGGGCTAGGGCCCTCATGACCCTGAGCAGCTGAGAGCCCGCAGACTGGGGGCCACTTTCACGAGGACATGGTTTGACGTTGGCTGACATGACGAGCTCTGCCGTAAAGCCGTCCTTCCCAGATCCGAGAGCGACCGTCCGCCCTGCGGGTGGTTGCTCTCCACCGAGTTGGCCATCATGTGTCTAGGCTGGAGAGCTTTTTTGCTAAGAGGCACCTTTGTTTGGTGAGGGGTCACTTTATAAAAGTGTTTAAAAATTCAACGTTTTCATCTCAGAGAACTGCTCATTTTTAATGTGCTGTTTTTTTTTTAATTTTTTTAAAGTTATTTCCTGAAGATTGAGCAGTTTGAATTTTCTAGTTAGATACTATTAAGCTGGCAACATCATCCTTACATAAGTCTTTTCTATCAGGGTGGGCCTGAAAGTGGAGTCACTGAGTCACGGGCTGTCACTGTTTTAAGATTCCTAGTAGCTGTTGCCACATTGCTTTCCAGAATCCCTGTGCCAGGGAATGCGGGCGTGTCGCCCCACCCTACCCACAGTGACCACACCGGCTTCCGTATCAGCAGATGAGATGCGCGGGGCGGGGGGCTGAGGGGGGTTCCCGGTCCCGCTCACCTGGAAGCTGCCAGGAGGAGAGCTCCCACTGCTGCGTGTTGCGCGTGCGGGCGCAGTCCCCCAGCAGCTCTGCGTGTCCCCACAGCATTTGAAGACATGCTCGAGAACCCGCTGAACAGCACCCAGTGGATGAATGACCCTGAGACGGGCCCGGTCATGCTGCAGATCTCCAGAATCTTCCAGACCCTGAACCGCACATAGGCCATGCACTGCAGCCGCCAGGCCCGGAGGGCCTCTTCTTCCCAGCCCGGGGGGTGGGAGAGCGTGCAGACCCCTGGTGCCCCGGGCTGCGGGCGGGGAGCAGGTGGGCTGGAGGGGACCCTCCCCTGGGTGTCGGGCGCCAGGGCCGCACTCCCGCTGGGATCTTCCTGTGAAAAACCTCGGGCGGCAGGGTGCTCGGTCGGCCTCCAGCCTCTGACAGTGTTTACAGGCAAGGCCGCCACCCTGGGAAGGGGTCGCCTCCGTCCAGCGTCCCCTGGGCTCTTGAACCGCTACTTGAATTAACCACAGGGGCTGCTTGTAGAGTCCACTTGTTATTTGAAACAAGGCATGTTTCAATCCAAAGTGTTATCGTCAAAGGTACTAACTTGAGTAGAAGCATTCACAGATGACTTCTCTTTAATAAATAAATTCCCCTTTTCCAACTCTGTGTCTCGGTCTGGTCTCAGCCGGGGAGGAGGGTCACGCGTCCTGCGATGCTCTTGTTCCCACCGAGAGCACGCTCACTGCCTCCCCTGGGCGCTCGTTGTGGCCACCTGCACGCTTCCTTGGCCAGATCTCATGTTTTTCCTGGGGTTGAGGGACTGCGTGTCCCTGTCTCTGAGGTGGGAATTGAGCACCAGAGTTGATTTGCTCTTCACGTGCCTGGTTGCTTTTTTAAGGATGTAAACACTCTCTGTGTTTTTAAATGGGAAACTGACCAGCCACGCCGTCTGGGGGCTGGCCTGGTGCACACAGTGCGGACGTATGAGGGTGCGAGTGGGCCTCGTACGCCTCAGGGCGCCTTCTTTCCTGGCAGGTGTTCAAGGGGACCCCTTGATAGGAGATGCGTGCAGGGATCAGAGCCCGATGCACTGCCGGAGCCGCCACCCCGTGTGCTTTGGTTGAAGAGATCCTGTCCCTTGGATCCCCCTGGACAGCCAGCCCTGCTCAGACACAATTCCCATGCTGCTGTTCCGGGTCAGGACAGCGGGGACCGTGACAGCTAGGTGTCTCCTGGGCACTGATGGCCCACCTGGGCTCTTGTTCCTGTGAAGTATCCTCCATGGGGGGCCCTGAGCTGTGGCTGCCCCAGGCCCACTGCACCCACCTGCGGGGGGTCGTCCAAGATGAGCCGGCCTGTGGCCCTGCAGTCTGACGCCCTTCACTGTGGTTCCTGGCGGACTTTTTCTTCCCGTGAGCCCCACGTGGGTCTCAAGTGGCACCTGGCAGTGTGGGAAAGATGCCCAAGGGGAGGCCTCAGCAGTGGGGCCTGTGGTCCATGGCGCCTGGTGTGGGAGGTGGGGCACTGCCCACGGGCAGCCTCACTGCTGTGCGGCCAAGTCCACCCACCACCAGACTGAGCCAGGCTGGGTGGGAGTCATGGTAGGGCGGGCAGCAGGGCTTTGCATCCCTTGGACTTAAGCTCCCTCTATAACAAAACCACTACGGACAGTGACTACAGCCATGAAATTAAAAAACGCTTGCTCCTTGGAAGGAAAGCTATGACAAACCTAGACCGTGTATTAAAAAGCAGAGACATCACCTTTCCAACAAAGGTCCATATAAGTCAAAGCTATGGTTTTTCCAGTAGTCATGTACAGATGTGAGAGTTGGACCATAAAGAAGGCTGAGTGCCAAAGAACTAATGCTTTCAAATTGTGCTGGAGAAGACTTGAGAGTCCCTTGGACTACAAAGGAAATCAAACCAGTCAATGCCGAGGGAAATCAACTCTGACTATTCATTGGAAGGACTGATGCTGAAGCTGAAGCTCCAATACTTTGGCCACCTGATGCGAAGAGATGACGCACTGGAAAAGACCCTGATGCTGGAAAAAATTGAGGGCAGGAAAAAGGGGTGACAGACGAGATGGTTAGAGAGCATCACTGGCCCAGTGGACATGAGTCAGACACGTGTACCTGCTTTAACCATCAAGGAGCAGAATGCCTTTAACCATCACACGGAGTCACCGTGGTTCAGGCTTCCAGGAAGGAGTCCGGAGCCGTTGTGGATGTGGTTTCAGACAGTTCCTGCTTCACAGAACTTGAATTTTCTGAACTGCATCAGACTCAAGGTCATCACCGGCTGACCTCAAAACAGTATCTGCTGGCCTCTGCCATCTGCACCCTTATGGTCTCAAAGTCTCTGCTGGTAACTGAATTTTGGACCCCAACCCTCATTGGAAAAGACCCTGATGCTGGGAAAGACTGCGGGCAGGAGGAGAAGGGGACAACAGAGAACGAGATGGTCGGATGGCATCACCAAGTCAATGGACATGAGTTTGAGTAAACTCCAGGAGTTGGTGATAGACAGGGAGGCCTGGTGTGCTGCAGTCCATGGGGTCACAAAAAGTCAGGTGTGACTGAGCAACAACAACCCATCCCAGCACCCTTCCTTCTTGCCAGCTCCGACCCTAATTTCTGATGAACAACTGATGTAAATTTGCGGGGTTTGCTTTTACAAGCTGCCCCCATTTTGCAGTCTGGGGAACACAGTTCAAGCGCTTCTTGACTCTCCCAGGCTATGGTCCTCAGTGTGGCTCAAATAAAACCCCTTCTATTCTGGTTACAGGTGATTTAGTGATTGTTTCTGTTCGCGTGAACAATTCGGAATTTGAAGCTGAGTTAGTTTCTAGGCGTATATGATGCCATGTGAAGCCTTAGCTGCAGGATGCCTGGCGACCCAAGGAAGGCAACGCAGAGCAAGGAAGCCCCTTCGGTCAGTGGACAAGCTGCTGCTCAGGGTTTGGACCCCCTAGGGCAGGGCCAGGTGTGCGGAGGATCCAGCATGAGAAGAAGCAGGAATGGGGAGGGGAGGGGCTTCACCTTCAATGTCCTGCTTGCCTGACGGGCTTCCCCAGGAATCCCTTCTGTTCATCCCTGTGCTGCTCAGCTTTGCCAGGTGGAGGCGGCTTTGACAGCTCCGTGGGAACAGTCAGAAGGAATCGAGGACATCGGGTGGAGGCTGTTTTTCCAGGCCATGAATCTTCATGGTTGGTTTTTAGCGAGGGTTCCTTAGAGCTTCGAGCTCACACCACCCATACTACCGCCACATGGCCAACGTGGAGACCCAGTGTCGTTTCCAACTTTGGGAGCTTGGTGTGAGGAGTGTGGAGAGGGCAAGGAGGCCAGAGGAGAACCTCCCCTGCTCAGCCTGTGAGCACCTCCTCCTGGCACAGGGCCGCTCAGAGGCCACCCGCTGCTCCAGGACCTGGGTCCCGCCCCTCTCGGGCTCTGGGTTGGAGGAGGACTTTCTCTTCGGAGGGTCAGTCAGGGAACTGACCGGGCACTGGACAGGCGAGTCCCTGAAAAGTGTTCTTGCGGGGATCGCTCCCCGTACCGTGGCTCTGGAGGCCCCGGCTGGTGCTGCCTGCCTCTGTGACTGTTCGTGCCGCTGAGCAAGTGAGGACTCCCACCCTGATCTGGGGACTTGGGAAGCCCAGCATGCTTGCTCTTCCTTGGGAGAAGAGTGCATATGCGGCTCCCAGTGGGCTGATCCTTCCGGAGCCTGGATTCGGCCACGCCCCTCAAGACCACGCCCGGGACACGCCCACCAGGCCACACCCATCTGGACCACGCCCGTCGGGCCACGCCCCCCACGCTCGCCCTTTCCCCAGCCCTGTCCGTAGCGCCACGTTTTCACCTACCGGGGTTTTAATGAGGCTGAGGGCTCCCGCTCTCGAAGGACTGGCCAGTCCAGAGCCCGGTCTCAACCCTCCAAAGAGAAAGTCCTCGCCCACCATGCCAGGCCTCTCCTCTGGCACGTGGAGAGGTGGCCTGGCCACTGCAGCAGGGGCAGAAGGGGGGGGCTCACTCTCCGCAGGTGGGGGGCAGTGTTTGCTGTCCCCGTTCTAGGACCAGCTGGCCCTGGTGGCACTCAGGAAACACTGATGGGACAGCTGGCCGGCAGCACGTGGGGGTCGTCCGAAGGCTAGGGGAGCCTGGAGTCTGCCTGTTGCTGGGTTACAGTCCTGGCTGGGTGGGTATGGAGGGTGGGCTTCCTCAGGCCCAGCTGTGGCCTCTGCTCCCAGGCCCTGTGCCCTCACTGCCCCGTGCTGGGTGCTCCGCCTCCCCTCCACACCTGGGACCCCTGACAGGCTGCCCTTTCTGCTGTGGCTCCCTGTGGGTGTATGGAGGGGGCAGGCCTGGGCTGAGGAAGGGTGTGAGCCCGGCATTGGTGTCTGGAAGGCTGCAGGCTTCAAAGAAACTGTGTTTCAAGCAGGACCCCCTTAGGTGATCCTGAGCTGTCCAGACCTCCAAACTATTCAAAGGGCATCTTCCAGGGTGATGGGGTGCCCAGGACACCCTGCCCACCCTAGGCTTTCCTGGCTTTAAGGGCAGGTTGGGTTGGGTGTGGCGGCTGCAAAGACGCTTTCCGTGCTGGTGCCTGGGGGGAGGCGGGATGGCGCTGGTGTTCAGCGCTCCCACCCGAGCTCTCCCGCTGAGAACTGGAATCCAGCACCTTCCTGCTTAGCCCAGGGACTCTGGGCATCACAGCCCAGGCCGCGTGCCCTGGCCGCAGCCCACGTCTGACTGAGTGCAGGCAAGCAGGCCTGCCCAGGTTTGAACCATGTGCCCCTGGGCCGCCAGTGAGGGCAGGCAGAGAGGTGCCTGGCCTGGCCGTGGCCCTGGGACTGCACCTCTATGGGCTGGGTGACGTGACATCACCTCCATGACCTCTGCTCCTTCATCCTCGCTGCGGATGACTGCCTTGTCACGTTGGCAGTTTCAGCCGGGGGCCAGTCGTGGAGTTAAGAGGAACAGCCTTCCAGGCGGGAGGCTGTGTGCTCAGCCCCGCCTGCTGGGGGCTGACCCACCCGGCCCGGGCGCCCCCTTTCCGACGACGACATCTGACAGCACCAGCACCGGGCTCCCTGGCCTGGCCTGCCCGGAGCCTGGCTCTGTCTCCCCAGAGGCGTTTCCTCTCGGTGTGACTGACCTGCGCTCCAGAGTGGCCTCGCCCAGGCCCTGCGCACGTACGCACGTGTGTGCCGTCCAGCAGGTGCTTCGGGGCTGAGAGCGAGGTGTGCGCCCAACCTCCAGGCTCCCCCGTGCTGCCCTTCTGGTGACGCGGGGTCTCTGAGTGGCTCTGGACCCCAGGTGGGGGCAGGGTCACACACGGGATCGGGCCCCAGGCCGGGGATGTGGTATTGCTGGAAGCTGGGGACTGAGGCTTGGGCAGGCTGAGTGGAAAGAGCCCCTGGAGAGCGGACAGGAAGCTGGGCATCGGATGACCCCCCAGACAGGCCAAGATGGAGTTGCTTTCCTTCCAGAGAAGAGCCCCGTGGGGTCCCTGTTTCAGGATCTCAGAAAAACTTGTGAGGTGCCTCAGAGCAGGTCCCCCACCTCTGTGGAGCAGGGTCTCTGACACCCACCTGCGGCTCTTTTGTGAGCCGTGGAGTCAGCGAGGTGGCCGCCGGGCCCAAGGCCGTGTGGGCCACCCTCTCACCAGGACTCGCTCCTGCCCTGAGGGCCCTGTAAGGAGCCCCCCTGCCCCGCGGTGGCGGCCGGTCTGTGAGGATGCCCAGGCTGCTCGCAGGAGCCATGGGGGCCACTGAGGGTGATGGCTGGAGTCCCCACCATGCCCTGGTGATCCCAGCCCCAGGGTCTGCGCACCGGACACTCCTCCTGCCGGGACCCCGGGTCTGGAGCACGGCCCACCTGTCCTGACCCCAAGGCCCCGCACGCTGAGGGGCAGTCACTGAGGCCCAGCACGCGTCCACTGACCTTTTGGGTGGAACCTCAGCCCCGAGGCTGGCCTGCGTCCTCTGCCCCGGGAGCCCAGGATGGGGTCGGGGGGCCTGGGGGTGCTGTTGTCCATGCCAGGGGGCAGGGCCAGGTGATCACAGGCCCCGCAGGCCTTCCCGGCAAGCTAGTCCACCTGGACCCCTGAGGCCATACTCAGGGAGAGGGGCCACGGGCTTCCTTCCTGGGAGCCAGTCCCGCCTCCTGTGAAGAAGGGCCCCCCAGCTCTGACCATCCTGAGCCGCTCCTGGCAGTGCCCACGCCCCGCACGTGATGGCCACCTCAGCTCCTCAAGTCAGCCCAAGGGACAGAAGTGGCGGCTTTCAGGGAAGGCAGAGGCCCCATCTTGTGCCTGGGACCCCCCTTGGAAGGGCTGGTTCCACAAGCCCCACTGCGGGCAGCTGCTCCCCACCCACACAGCACGCTCTGCTCCAGAGCCGCCCTCCCGTGCCCTCGCCAGGCCTGGTGCTGCATGCCCTGGGGACTGGCCCAGAGGCCCGGCCGGCAGACATGGGGTGGGGGCGGGGCTGAGCCCATTTCCAGCCCAGGAAGGGGCAGCTGCCTTCCCCTGGGCCAGCAGGTCTGGGCAGGGCCTGAGGGCACTCAGGCAGCACAGTGAAACGTGGGGGCTGGGTGGGGTGGAGGGCAGAGCAAAGATGCCGTCACCCGTGAGATGTTAGCCTGACTTCTTCCTAAGAGCAAAGAAGCCTGTCAGAGGCCCTCACTTGGTGGTGGGCCAGCGGGGCTTCTGTCACTGATGCCAAAGTGAGGCCCTCGACCCTGGGGCCCCCTTGATGCCCACAGACAGGCGCTGACTCCCGCGGCGCTCGCCTGGGCTGGCGTCCTGCCCACATGTCTCTGCGCAGACCCACCCCTCAGGGGTCTCAGCTGAGCCACACCCGGAGCTCCCAGTTCTCAGCCCCTTTCTGAGGCCCGGGAATCTCATCTCAAGACCCTTGAGTCACATCTGCAGAGACTTTTTCCAGATGAGGGCGCAGATTCTGGGGTGGCTGTGGATTTCTGGGTCACACAGCAGCCTCTCCACAGGGAACCTGCTGTAACCGGAGGGAAGGAGCGTTCTGGGGTGAAACTGGGGGGCTGGGTCTCCATGCCGTGGGCTGCTCAAAGCCAGGCTGCACTTTCTTCCTGAGCTGGGCCTTCCTGCCGAGGTGGTGGGTGGGACGTGGGCAGAAGCCACGGGGGCGGCTGTTCTCGGCAGCATCTTCTTCCCAGAGAGCGCCCCCCTTGGCTCCAAGACCCCAGGAAAGGGCTGTGGGACCCCGGTCCCCACCAGCAGCCCCTCCCATCTTTGCTGACAGCAGACGCTGACTCTCCGGGGCCCAGGCGCTCGGCTCGCTCTGCCTCTCCTCCTGCACGTCTTCCCACCACCTCCGCCGGCCTTCAGAGCACGGCTCTGGGGGGTACGTGGCACACGGTGAACTCACGTGTGCACACCTGCAGAAACCTCACCTCCTCCAGGCGGCATGCGCTCATCGCCGCCTCCCCGGGCCCCTTGGAGGGCCCCTCCCAGTTCCTCAGCTGCGTCCTGTCCCACGGGCTGGTTTTGCGTGTGGTCTCAGGAAGACTGTGGCGCCAGCTGTGTGCCTGGAGCTGAGGAGTCGGGCTGCTCTCGGCAGGATTATTTCAAGATGCATCTACGCTGTCTCGGTGCCCAGAGCTCACGCCCGAGGTCGCCGGGTTACATCTGCCCGTCCCTACCCTGCGTGCCTGCTGGGGGAGCAGGTTTGAGCGGCGGTGTCCGCCCCATCTATGCTGGCCCTGCCTGGCCTCGAGTGTGACCACTGGCCACCTGGGACGTAGGGGGCCCGCAGCTGCCAAGCGCAGGGTTGCGTGGTTCCCCAGGACCATGGTTTCTCCAGGTGGGCTGCCGGTGGACAGCCTGGAGGCCAGATGGAAGACCCAGGCACAAAGCTCCTATAGCACGCAAGTCCACTCACACAAGACGTCCGGAACGGGCAGAACCACAGCCTGAAAGTCAGTAGGGGCTGCAAAGGGGTCTCCTTGGGGCGCAATGCGGCCATGCTGACACCGGATGGCGGTGGCCGCACAGAACCGCGAGTGAGTCAGGCACCTCTAACGGTGCGCCGGAACGTGGTTGATTTATGTTTCGTCAATTTCACGCCCATAATGAAAAAGGGGGGGAAAATCCAAGATTGCCTTCAACTTTCTTTCCAGTTACAACTTTTATGATTTTTAAGCCCATCTCACCTGTATCTTTTTTTTTTTAACCTCTTTTATCATCTAATCAATATCATCAAGCTAATAGATTCCATTTCCCAAGAAATTCATGAAAAAGCGACAAAGAGGAGAACGCCCAGGGCTGAGCCCGGGGAGGGGCCATGGGTACAGCGCCCAGGAGCCTCTCCTTGGAGGCAGCGGGCAGTGGCTGTGTCCAGAGCAGAGGCTTGGAGAGCAGCAAGGGCATCCAGATGGCCAGGGGCAGGCGCTGCCCCTGGAGGGACACAGGACAAGCCCACCGGGAGGAGGCCAAGCCCCAAGCTGCCTCTCTGACCCGCGGTGGGGAAAGGCAAGCAGAAAGTCTGGAAAGGGACTTCCCAGGTGGTCCAGTGGTTAAGAATCCACCTTACAACGCAGAGGACGTGGATTGGATGCCTGTCGGGGGACTGAGATCCAACATGCTGCGGAGCAACTAAGGCTGTGTGCGGAAGCTCCTGAGGCCGGGCAGCACAGTAGGGTCTGCAAACGCCACACGGAAAGATCCAACGTGCTGCAACTAAGGCCCGAAGCAGCCAGACAAATAGCTTTTAGAAAAAGAAATCGGGGAAGAACGCACCTGCCCGGTTGGGGCCTCCCGGGTCTCACATGAGGTGCTCACTCTTCCTTCGTGTCTGTGGGTTTCAAATTTCCCACCTGGGCTTGTGGCGCTGTTATAATCAAAATGGTTTATTAAGCCCAGTCTGCATGTTTCCTCATAGAAGACTAGTTTCTAGCTGGTGGTACATACCTGTGTGCCATGTGCTAGGCTGCTCCAGGTGTGTCTGACTCTCTGACTCCGTGAACGGTAGCCCACCAGGCTCCTCTGTCCATGGGATTCTCTTAGCAAGAAGACCGGAGTGGGTTGGCAAGCCCTCCTCCAGGGAATCTTCCCCATCCAGGGATCGAACCTGGGTCTCTTATGTCTCCTGCTTTGGCAGGCGGGTTCTTTACCACTGGCATCACCTGGGAAGCCCTGATATATTTCTAAAAGCGATATTTTAATACCATCAAGCTGGAGTGTTGTGGTTTTGTCTCTGCAAGTTTAGATGTTGAAGTAGCGAGACTGACGGGCATTTGTCGTGGGCAGAAAAATGGCCTGAACCAGAAGGGGCTTCTGGGGTGCTGCAGCTCACCCACCACGCCGGAGACCCCACCTTGGCTCCTGGGACCCTGTTCAGAGGCTGTAGGGGAATCCATGTGCAGTGTCCACTTGGGAGAGCGGGCTCTGGGTGACCGGCTTTCTGTCCCCGGGAGCACCTGCCGGATGTGACGCGACCCAGGGTTCCTAAGCCAGCCTGGCGTTTGGGACCCACATGCCCCACTTGGCCTGGTTGGGAGAAGGGCTGCTCTGTGACAAAGGTATTGAATCACCAATGAACTAACGCAGTTATTTTAAAAAGCTCACCTCAGGGCTTCCTTGGTGGCTCAGGGATAAGGAATCCACCAGCTGATGCAGGAGACTGAGCTCGATCCCTGGTCCAGGAAGATCACACATGCTGCAGGGCAACAAAGCCCTGCACCACAGGTATTGAGCCTGTGCTCTGGAGCCCGGGAGCCCCAAGTCCTGAGCCCAGAGCCCCGGCTACTGAAGCCCGAGTGCCCGAGAGCCCGTGCCCTGCACCAAGAGAAGCCACCCCAATGAGAAGCTCGTGCCTCGCAACTAGAGAGAAGTCCGCGCAGCAGTGAAGACCCAGTGCAGCCAAAAATAAATGAATGAATAAATAAAATGAATGGCTCAGCAAGTAAAGAAGTTCAGATGGCTCCATAGGACACGTGGCAAGCAGTACCTGCCCAAGTCTTTTGGGACTGCGGGGCAGCAGACTGTGAAGTACTCGGGGGTGGGGGGGGGAGGGCGTGCTCAGAGGCCAGTGTCACAGGAAGTGCTGGCCCTGACCGCAGACACAGACCCCATCATTGGGCTTGGGGGTGATGGAGGCTCGATCCATTCCAAGGCGTCCCCACTGCCCTTCCCAGTCCTGCCACGAGGGCTGGCACCCGGGGCCGGCGTGGGGGCTCCGTGGCCCATGATCTGCTGACCAGTGGGGAAGCAGCGTCCATGCGCGTCACAGCCTGATTGCATTGCAGCCTGGTGGTGGTGCTAGATAGGAGGGTCTGGGCAGCATGAGGGTGGGGCGGGCTGGGGGCAGCTCTGGTGGTCTCAGAGGATCCAGGGCACCGTGTGGAGCCTGGGGTGTGTCCTGGGCTCACCTGTCCCCAGGAGGTGGGCAAGAGGACAGCAAAGGGCAGAGTCTGGGTGGACAGGCTAATCCCAAGAGGAGTCCTGGAGGACAAGGAGCAGACGGCTTCTCCCAGGGGAGGAGGGGCGACAGCACGTGGCAGTGGTTTGCGGTCCTTCTCGGCCCAACCCTCCCCGACAGGCTCTCCCTGCCTCTCTCGCAAGGGGGAGATTAACTTTTAATTAATCTAGCTTAAATTGAATTAGCACTTCTCCCTGGGGGAGTGTCTACAAATGGAGGGTCTGGAGGCCAGGCATCTTAGGCTGAGTGCTGGGGTGTGTGGTGTTTGCTGGATGGCCAGGTCCTGGTCAGCCACGGTTTTCACTCGAGTGTCCCCAGGACTCTCCCAGAGGTTGACTAGCTGTGGGTCCTCAGGTCCAGTTAGTACGTGGATGGGACCCCGTTGCAGCACCCCCCTGCCGGGTATGTGCCCCTCACTCTCATGGGGGCTCCCCCCTGCAGTGGTGGTTTGTGCCCAGCTGTTCACTAGCCACGGTGAACAACCATCCTGCCAGGCCTGCCCAGAGGTTCTCATGAGCGCTAAATGGAAGGTCTGGCAGTGAAGCCCCGGGGCATGTGGCCTGGGGGGGCAGTGGCCGTCAGCTGGGGAGGTGGGGTTCATGCAAGAGTGTCCCGGTAGGGAGCGGCACGCCAGCAGAAGGGTGGACAGGACCGAGTGCTTGGCACAAAGCAGGTGGGCAGAGAGCTTGGCAGGGCTGGCCTTGGGGATCCCTCCAGCCTTGAGGGGTTCTCTCATGAGCAGGGGAGCCCAGAAGCTGGGCCGGGGCTGAGGGGGCTGGTTTTGAAGCTGTGGGCCCTGGTCTTGTTTTGTTCTTTTCATAGATGTTATTTTTTAATAACATCTATTTAATAGATGTTATTTTTAGAGGTATTGTGCTTGTGTGCTAAGTTGTTTCAGTCATGTCCAACACTTTATGATCCCATGGACTGTAGCCTGCCAGGCTCCTCTGTCCATGGGACTCTCCAGGCAAGAATACTGGAGTGGGTGGCCATTCCCCTCTCCAGGGGATCTTCCCGACCAAGGGATCGAACCTGGGTCTCCTGTTTTGCAGGCGGATTCTTTACTGCTGAGCCCGTGGGAAGCCCACAGAGTGGTTTCAGGTTCACAGAGTATTGAGGGGAAGTACCAGAGTGCAGAGAGAGAATGCTAGAGCGCCCAGAAACGCCGAGTTGGAAGCGATTGTGGCCGTGGCTGCGAGGGCGCAGGAGGGCCTAGAGGAGCTATCCTACGCTGAAGCTCAGGAAGGGCGGTGGTGAGGAGATACCCCTCGTCCAAGGTAAGGAGCAACGGCTGCGCTTTGCTGGAGCAGCCGTGAAGAGATACCCCACGCCCAAGGTAAGAGAAACCCAAGTAAGACGGTAGGTGTTGCAAGAGGGCATCAGAGGGCAAAAACACTGAAACCATACTCACAGAAAACTAGTCAGTCTAATCACACTAGGACCACAGCCTTGTCTAACTCAGTGAAACTAAGCCATGCCCATGGGGCAACCCAACACGGGCGGGTCATGGTGGAGAGATTTGACAGAATGTGGTCCACTGGAGAAGGGAATGGCAAACCACTTCAATATTCTTGCCTTGAGAACCCCATGAACAGTATGAAAGGCAAAATGATAGGATACTGAAAGAAAAACTCCCCAGGTCAGTAGGTGCCCAATATGCTACTGGAGATCAGTGGAGAAATAACCCCAGAAAGAATGAAGGGATGGAGCCAAAGCAAAAACAATACCCAGCTGTGGATGTGACTGGTGATAGAAGCAAGGTCCAATGCTGTAAAGAACAATATTGCATAGGAACCTGGAATGTCAGGTCCATGAATCAAGGCAAATTGGAAGTGGTCAAACAGGAGGTGGCAAGAGTGAATGTCGACATTCTAGGAATCAGCGAACTGAAATGGACTGGAATGGGTGAATTTAACTCAGATGACCATTATATCTACTACTGCGGGCAGGAATCCCTCAGAAGAAATGGAGTGGCCATCATGGTCAACAAAAGAGTCTGAAATGCAGTACTCGGATGCAATCTCAAAAATGACAGAATGATCTCTGTTCGTTTCCAAGGCAAACCATTCAATATCACAGTAATCCAAGTCTATGCCCCAACCAGTAACGCTGAAGAAGCTGAAGTTGAACGGTTCTATGAAGACCTACAAGACCTTTTAGAACTAACACCCAAAAAAGATGTCCTTTTCATTATAGGGGACTGGAATGCAAAAGTAGGAAGTCAAGAAACACCTGGAGTAACAGGCAAATTTGGCCTTGGAATACGGAATGAAGCAGGACAAAGACTAATAGAGTTTTGCCAAGAAAATGCACTGGTCGTAACAAACACCCTCTTCCAACAACACAAGAGAAGACTCTATACATGGACATCACCAGATGGTCAACACCGAAATCAGATTGATTATATTCTTTGCAGCCAAAGATGGAGAAGCTCTAAACAGTCAGCAAAAACAAGACCAGGAGCTGAGTGTGGCTCAGACCATGAACTCCTTATTGCCAAATTCAGACTGAAATTGAAGAAAGTAGGGAAAACCACTAGACCATTCAGGTATGACCTAAATCAAATCCCTTATGATTATACAGTGGAAGTGAGAAATAGATTTAAGGGCCTATATCTGATAGATAGAGTGCCTGATGAACTATGGAATGAGGTTCGTGACATTGTACAGGAGACAGGGATCAAGACCATTCCCATAGAAAAGAAATGCAAAAAAGCAAAATGGCTGTCTGGGGAGGCCTTACAAATAGCTGTGAAAAGAAGAGAAGCGAAAAGCAAAGGAGAAAAGGAAAGATATAAACATCTGAATGCAGAGTTCCAAAGAATAGCAAGAAGAGATAAGAAAGCCTTCTTCAGCGATCAATGCAAAGAAATAGGGGAAAACAACAGAATGGGAAAGACTAGGGATCAACGGCACCCCACTCCAGTACTCTTGCCTGGAAAATCCCATGGACGGGGGAGCCTGGTGGACTGCAGTCCATGGGGTCGCTAAGACTCAGACACGACTGAGCAACTTCACTTTGACTTTTCACTTTCATGTATTGGAGAAGGAAATGGCAACCCACTCCAGTGTTCTTGCCTGGAGAATCCCAGGGACGGGGGAGTCTGGTGGGCTGCCGTCTATGGGGTCGCACAGAGTTGGACACGACTGAAGCGACTTAGCAGCAGCAGCAGCAGCAGGGATCTCTTCAAGAAAATCAGAGATACCAAAGGAACGTTTCATGCAAAGATGATCTCGATAAAGGACAGAAATGGTATGGACCTAACAGAAGCAGATGATATTAAGAAGAGATGGCAAGAATACACAGAAGAACTATACAAAAAAGATCTTCACAACCCAGATAATCACGATGGTGTGATCACTGACCTAGAGCCAGACATCCTGGAATGTGAAGTCAAGTGGGCCTTAGAAAGCATCTCTACGAACAAAGCTAGGGGAGGTGATGGAATTCCAGTTGAGCTATTCCAAATCCTGAAAGATGATGCTGTGAAAGTGCTGCACTCAATATGCCAGCAAATTTGGAAAACTCAGCAGTGGCCACAGGACTGGAAAAGGTTAGTTTTCATTCCAATCCCAAAGAAAGGCAATGCCAAAGAATGCTCAAATTACCGCACAATTGCACTCATCTCACACGCTAGTAATGTAATGCTTAAAATTCTCCAAGCCAGGCTTCAGCAATATGTGAGCTGTGAACTTCCTGATGTTCAAGCTGGTTTTAGAAAAGGCAGAGGAACCAGAGATCAAATTGCCAACATCCGCTGGATCATGGAAAAAGCAAGAGAGTTCCAGAAAAACATCTATTTCTGCTTTATTGACTATGCCAAAGCCTTTGACTGTGTGGATCACAATAAACTGTGGAAAATTCTGAAAGAGATGGGAATACCAGACCACCTGATCTGCCTCTTGAGAAATTTGTATGCAGGTCAGGAAGCAAGAGTTAGAACTGGACATGGAACAACAGACTGGTTCCAAATAGGAAAAGGAGTTCGTCAAGGCTGTATATTGTCACCCTGTTTATTTAACTTATATGCAGAGTACATCATGAGAAATGTTGGACTGGAAGAAACACAAGCTGGAATCAAGATTGCCGGGAGAAATATCAATAACCTCAGATATGCAGATGACACCACCCTTATGGCAGAAAGTGAAGAGGAACTAAAAAGCCTCTTGATGAAAGTGAAAGTGGAGAGTGAAAAAGTTGGCTTAAAGCTCAACATTCAGAAAACGAAGATCATGGCATCCGGTCCCACCACTTCATGGGAAATAGATGGGGAAACAGAGGAAACAGTGTCAGACTTTATTTTTCTGGGCTCCAAAATCACTACAGATGGTGACTGCAGCCATGAAATTAAAAGACGCTTACTTCCTGGAAGGAAAGTTATGACCAACCTAGATAGCATATTCAAAAGCAGAGACATTCCTTTGCCAACAAAGGTCTGTCTAGTCAAGGCTATGGTTTTTCCAGTGGTCATGTGTGGATGTGAGAGTTGGACTGTGAAGAAGGCTGAGTGCCGAAGAATTGATGCTTTTGAACTGTGGTGTTGGAGAAGACTCTTGAGAGTCCCTTGGACTGCAAGGAGATCCAACCAGTCCATTCTGAAGGAGATCGGCCCTGGGTGTTCTTTGGAGGGAATGATGCTAAAGCTGAAACTCCAGTACTTTGGCCACCTCATGCAAAGAGTTGACTCCTTGGAAAAGACTCTGATGCTGGGAGGGATTGGGGGCAGGAGGAGAAGGGGACGACAGAGGATGAGATGGCTGGATGGCATCACTGACTCGATGGACGTGAGTCTCAGTGAACTCCGGGAGTTGGTGATGGACAGGGAGGGCTGGTGTGCTGCGATTCATGGGGTTGCAAAGAATCGGACACAACAGCGACTGATCTGATCTGACAGTGTTCTCACGACCCGCCCCCGCAACCAGTGTCCCCTTTAACATCTCTCTGTAGCGAGTGCGTGTGTTTCAGCTGAAGCCCTGTTAGTGTGTCGTTATTAACTAAACCCCACCGTTCTGTTAGGATTCACTCTCGGGGGTGCACATTTGATGGGTTTTGACAAATACATAATGACGTGTACCCAGGCTTCCCCGGTGGCTCAGTGGTAAAGAAGCTGCCTGCAGTGCAGGAGACGTGGGGGACGTGGGTTCAATCTCTGGCTCGGGAATATTCCCTGGAAGAGGAAATGGCAGCCCACTCCAGTATTCTTGCCTGGGAAATTCCGCCAACAGAGGAGCCTGGCGGGCTGCAGTCCGTGGTGTTGCAAAGAGTCGGACACGACTGAGCAGGCACACAGGGCAATCCACTATTATAATATCGCACAGAGGGACTTCGCTCATGCCTCAGTGGTTAAGAATCTGCCTACCAATGCAGGGGACAAGGGTTCGATGCCTGATTTAGGAAGATCCCACATGCCGAGGAACAGCTAAGTCCAAGTGCTACAACTACTGAGCCTGTGCTCTAGAGCCCACGAGCGAGCGAGCAACTACTGAGGCCCGTGTGCTTAGAGTGTAACGAGAGGCCACCGCAGTTAGAAGTCCGCACCCAGAAACTAGAGAGTAGCCCCCCGGTCGCCACAACCAGAAAGAAAGCCCACGCGCAGCAGTGAAGACCCAGCGCAGCCGCAAGTCAATAAACACGGCTAAAAACATCGCATCACACAGAGTAGCTTTACTGCCCTAAACATCCCGTGCGCTCCACCTGTTCACGCCTCCCTCCCTCCTCCTGGCAACCGCTGGTTTTTTTAAAAACCAGTCTCCACAGTTTTCCAGAGTGTCACGTAGTTGGAAAGTGTAGCCTTTCCAGATTGGCTCCTCCCACCGACCCATATGCATTTCAGTCTCCTCCCTGTCTTTTCACGGCTTGATACCTCATTTCTTTTCAATGCTGAATAATAGTCCACTGTCTGGGTGGATCAGTTTATTCATTTACCTCCTGAAAAGGGCATCTTGTTTGCTCCCAAGTTTTGTCAGTTAAGAATAAAGCTGCTACAAACATCCATGTTCGGGTTTTGTGTGGACAGGAGTTTCCAGCTCTTTTGGGTAAATAGCCAGGAGCACGATTGCTGAATCTGTGTCATTTTCATTAAGCGGGAGCTGGTGGGGGGCGATGGGTGTTGTTTGGGCATTGATGGAGGTGGAAGGGGCAGGCCATCTCCAAGCTACCCTGCCCTTGGCATCCTGGTCCGGACATCGGGGGGCACCTCAGTCCCCCAGCTTTGGCCCCCCTTCCCAGTTGATGCCCGGTCTCCTCTCCCTGGAGCACTGCTGGGAGGGCGGTGGGCAGGCCACATCCTGGCATGGGCGCTCTCCGCTAAGGACACTGTTGGTGCGATGCGGGGTGTCTGTCAGTCTTCACGGGGCTCAGGAAGCCCTGGGCACCTGTCCACACCCCCAGCACCGCCCTCGGAGCCGTCTGGTCCAGGCAGGGGTGTCGAGGGCCAGATGTCTCCATCAGAAGGACCCTGGCGCTGGTGGCATCTCTCACACAGGCTGACTGATGGGGGAGGCCCCCCCCTTCATCCCAATGAGAAAGTCCCGATGCTTCCTGCCCGCAGCAGCTGGACCTCCTTGAACCTGTCCCCACACCTTGCGACTGGAGTGTGAATGAGGTTCAGTTACATCATGACATTCACCCACGGATGGCCGGAGGGGCCGCCCCTGTGACGGCGCCCACCCAGCCTGAGGACCACCTGCACAGGACACGTGACTTGATCTTTAGTTTTCCTTCCTGTCAATCAGATTCCATTGCACCGTAAGGACGTTTAGGCAATAGGGCAGGGCACTCACGCCGTCCCTGCCTCGAGGACTCTAGGGGGAGCGGCTGCTGCTCCTTCTGTCCCAGGAACAAAGGGTTTTCCCCTTTTCTGTCGGAAGCGTTTTCCAGTGAGTTAAAGATGCCGGATGAGATAGGATGCCCTCGGCAGCCGCTCTGAAGTCCAGATTCTGCCACTTTGGAACTGGCCTCCTGAACACAAGGCCGTGGGCTCCTGAGCCAAGTCCATTGCCGCCCTTCACGCAGGCTCCGGGGTTCCGGCTGCCCTGCAGACCAGCTGGGCTCTAGGTGCTGTTAATGTTTTTTGTTTCACATTTTAGTTTTGTGCCAAGAAGATAATTTCTTTAACAATGAAGGATGTATAAAATTCCCTTCTTTTCCTTTTTAATGGAAGTAAGGCTTGCTCTCAGGAAGTGGTGTGTGGCACGCACGTGTGCACCACGCGGACGGACGGCCTGGGGCTTTTACCCGGATTGTCAAGCGGGACAGACCTGCCCCCACTCGCAAGCGTGGCCCGAGCCGCCCCACTGAGTAAACAGATGGTGAAGCAGCAACAGGAAGAGAGGTTCTGTCTCCACGAGGAAAGTCCCAGTACCTGGGAAGCAACGCGTTGGTCCACCCTGTGAGTGGGGGGAGTCAGGAAACAGTCAGGAAACTGTACCTTTGACCTCAAGTGCGATACAATGAAGACAGTGAGAACTCGCTTCTATGATGCGTTTTTGCTTTTCGATTTAAGATTTCTTTACCTGTGGCTGCGCTGGGTCTTCGTTGCGCACAGGCTCTTCTCTGGCTGCGGCAAGCCGGGGCTGCTCTCTTGCTTTGGTGCGTGGGCTGCTCACTGCCTCGACTTCTCCTGTTGCGGAGCCCAGGCTGAGCGGTTGTGGCGCGCAGGCTTAGTTGCATCGCAACGTGTGGGATCTTCCTGGACCAGGGATTGTACCCGTGTCGCCTGTATTGCCAGGCGGGTTCTTGGCCGCTGAACCCCCAGGGAAGCTTTCTGCGGAGTCCTGATTCCCACATCGTAAAACCCACTCTCTCAAAGTGTACAGTACAGTCGTTTTTAGTGTGTGCCCATCAGCACTTCCAGCACATTCTTAGTAAAAGTCACTCAGTCGTGTCTGACTCTTTGCGACCCCCTGGACTGCAGCCCCACAAGCTTCTCTGTCCATGGAATTCCCCAGGAAGAGTGCTAGAGTGGGTTGCTGTTTCCTCCTTTGGGTGATCTTACCAACCCAGGGATGGAACCCAGGTCTCCCACACTGCAGGCGGATTCTTTACCGTCTGAGCCACCAAGGAAGCCCATAGTTCCCCAGCATATTCCCATCACCCCAGAAACACCTGCAGCCACTGACTGCCATCTGCCCCGCCCAGCCAGCCCCACCCACTGGCTGCCATCTGCCCCGCCCAGCCAGCCCCACCCACTGGCTGCCATCTGCCCCCGCCCATCCAGCCCCTGCGCACTGCACTGTCTCTGGGTTTGCCTGATTCGGACATTTCACATCAACGGAATTGACGCCGAAAGCTTGGCCTCCGGGCACCAGTGCCAAATTGAACCTCAGAGACAGAGTTTGGGGCAAAGCAGAAAAGAAGAGCTTTACTGCTTTGCCAGGCAAAGGGGGCCACAGCGGGCTCATGCCCCTCAAAACTGTGTACCCCAACCTGGGGTTTTATAGCAATGGCTTGAGGGGAGGGGGTGCTGATATTGATCGGGGTGTGCAGGGCCTTCATTCCCTGAGTCTGGCCCCGGGTGATCTCATGAGGAGCTTCTGTGGTTATCGACTCATGACCTTCTTTCTGGAATGAGGAAGGCTTCATCAGGTAGTTAACATGGCCTGTCTGTTGAGGGTTTTCTGCAGGAGAGCTGAAGGAGACTGTCATAAGTGTCCCTTGAGGCAGAACCAGGACCCTGCCCTGAGGCTGCAGGGTTGTGTCTGCCCCTCCCTTTTCTCTGCATTCCCTCCCTTCCTTGATCAGCTTGAACCTGCCCTTTGGCGCTCAGGGAAGGTTCTGGAGGCTGAAGCTTATTCCTTGCCAACAAGAAACGGGGACACAGAACAGCTCCTGTGCCCAGGAGCCCCCCAGGGTCCTCTCGGTTTCAGAATCGCACGCTCTGTGGCCTCTCCAGTCTGGCTTCTCTCACTCAGCGTCATGTTTTCCAGGTTCATCTGCGTTGCAATGTCTGCCACAGCCTTTTATGGCCGAGTGATATTCCATCCTGGGATGTACTGCGTTTACCCACCCACCCATTGCGGGGCATCTAAGCTGTTTCCTCCCTTTGCTTCTGGGAATACAGCTTCTCTGAGCAGGTATGTACGTGGTGTGTGGTCTGTAGGGCTCTGAGGCTGGGGTGCCTTTCCAGGCTCCCGGCCCCCCTGCCAGCTACAGGTGACCTGCCACTAACCTTTTCTGTACCAAGTACCCAGTGGGTAATCAGAGGGAGCCCATGGGCCCCTTCTCAGATAACCTGTTCCAGCACATACTATGAGATGAAAACGGAAATCAGCTGTCCTCAAACATGACTATTTAAATGTTTTTAAATCATGGTAGAGTCATACGTGTGCTTCTTTATCCATGCCTTAAACAAGCAACTCTGGCCGTGGTCCTGTGGATCAGTGGTGAGCAAAGGCCGCCCCAGGACATCCACGGCCACCTTCTCTGTGTGTTGGTACTTCCAGCTGGCAGTCAGCTTCCAGCTAATGTCCAGGCTTATTTGGGCAGGGCTGGCCTGCCTGTTCTTTGGGGGCTACGGAAGCCCTGTGACGTGTATGAAGCCAGCAGGTAGCTGTCAGGATCCTACATGCTCCACATGGTGCTTGATTCCACAAGACTTCTTCCCTGTTGACATTGTGGGAATCTTACCAAAATCCGTTAGAATTCATGGAATGGAGACTAAAAATAGAGACGGCATTATTTTATTTCGGTAAAGAAGAGGCAGCTGCCAAGTCAACAGAAAGGTTAACTCTGCATTTTCTTCAGACTGGGTTTTCAGGGCTCAGCATAAAGCGGTCACTGCCACCGCCCAGCTGTTGTGTCTCAGGTCCTCGTTCCAGATGATCAGGTGGCCGCTTGGTTTCCTACTCTGCGCTCCGTGTTTCCCCGAGTAAAGCTGACATTTCACGTGGAGTGTGCATGGGGGCGACTTGCGGGGGCGCACCAAGAGAATCAGCGTGAATAAGGAAAAATGCGGCGAGCTTGGGACTTGTGAGAGCCTTGGGGGAGAAGTAGGCAAAGAAACAGAAGCGAGCCGGCGTAACCCCCAAGGACGGTCATTTCTGTTTCTGAGGGTGTGGGAGGGCCTTTGGGTCAGCTGGGGTGCTGGGGGAAGAGGCCTCAGGAGCAGAGCTTGGGAGGAGGTAGGTCAGGGCTGCTAGCCCAAGGCACCCGGTGCTGGAGGGAGTTTCCACCTTTCTTTCCGGGCTGGACTCTGAAGGACCAGGTGCGGCCCTGTGTCCTCAAGCTCTGAGCTGGTGGGTCACTGATTAGAGCAGAAAGGAAAACAATAGGAAAAAAAACCAACAAAGCTAGGGATCAGTTTTTTTGAAAGTAAAATCGAAAAGACTTGTGCTAGACTAACCAAGAAAAAGAGAGGACTCAAATCAACAAAGGCATAAGTGAAAGAAGAGACATTACAACAGATACCACAGAAATACAGAGACTCAGACTACAATAAACACGCTCCCACAGGCTAAATAGCCTAGAGCTAAAGAAATATATTCCCAGAAACATACAGCATGCCAAGACTGAATCGTGAAGAAAGAGAAAATCTAACCAGACCAATAAGGACTAAAGAGATTGAGTCATCAAAAGTTTCCCAACAGGACTTCCCTGGTGGTCCAGTGGTTAAGACTCTGCCTGCCAATGCAGGGGACATGGGTTCGATCCCTGGTCCAGGGGGATCCCACACACCTCAGGGCATCTAAGCTTGCAGGCCACAACCATGGAGCCTGAGGGCTCTAGAGCTCGAGCTCCACAGGAGAAGCCACCGCAGCGCGGAGCCGGTGACAACTGGAGGGCAGCCCGGCTCGCTGCAACTAGAGGAAGCCTGTGCGGCAGCCGAGGCCCGGCACAGCCAGTGAGTCAGCACGCAAAAATTAAAACCCCCCCGCAAAGAAAAGCCCAGTCCCAGATGGCTTCAATGGTGAATTCTACCAAACCTTTAAAGAAGAATCAGTGCCAATCCTTTTCAAATTCCTCCAAAAACTTTTAGAGGGGTGAATTCTCTCATATTCATTTCACAAGGCCAACATTATTATCTTGGTAACAAAGCTGAATAAGGGCACTGCAAGAAAAGAAAACTATAGACTTATATCCGTGAAGAATATGGATATAGAGACTCTCAACAGGGGACTAATGATAGCACGTTAAAGGATCATACCCCATAATCAAGTGGGATTCATCCCTGGGATGCAGGATGGTTCAAAATATGTAAATACAGAAATGTGATAAAACACATTAATAGTAAAAGGTAAAATTACATGAGTATCTCCATACATGCAAACAAAAAATGAATTTGACAAAATTCAACATACTTTTATGTCAAAGTCTCCACATATAGAAGGAATTTAAGTTAACATAATACAGGGCATATATGACAATCACAGGGAACGTCATAGTGGTGAAAGGCTGAGAGCTTTCCTGTTTTTTTTTTAAAGAAATTCTTTATTTTGTTTTGGTGGCTCAGCATGTGCGATCTGTTTCCCAATCAGGGAAGGAACCTGCACAAACCCCCGCAACAGGGGAAGAGCAGAGTTGCAACCACTGGGCTGCCAGGGCAGTCCCTCCTTTTAAGATCGGAAACAAGGGACTTATCCTCTGCCACCGCCTCCTCCTGTTGTCATCGATCTTTCCCAGCATCAGGGTCTTTTCTAATGAGTCAGCTCTTTGTATCAGGTGGCCAGAGTCTTGGAGCTTCAGCTTCAGCATCAGAAAGGATGAGATGGTTAGATGGCATCACGGACTCTTTGGACATGAATTTGAGCAAACTCCAGGAGACAGTGAAGGACAGGGGAGCCTGACGTGCTGCAGTCCATGGGGATGCAAAGAGTCGGACACGACTTAGCGACATGATCCAGCAATCTCACTTCTGGGTACATATCTGAAGGACATGAAATCACTATCTCAAACAGATATATGCCCCCTTCAAGTTCATTGCAGCAGCATTCAAAATATCTAAGACATGAAAACAACCTAAGCATGGGTGGATAGAGGAAATGTAGTATATAACGAAGTGTATGAATATCGCCATAAAAATGAGGAAATCCTGCCATTTATGACAACATGAACTTGTGTTGAGGGTATTATGCTAAAGAAACCTAAGCCAGGCAGAGGAACAAGAACTGCATGATCTCACTTATATGTGGAATCTACAAAAATCAAACTCATAGAAACAAAGAGTGTATTGGTGGTTGGCAGAGGCTGGGGAGTGGGGGAAACGGAGAGATTTTGGTCAAAGTATAGAAATGCATAGTTACAAGATGAATACCTCTGGGGTGTGTAATGCACAGCGCGCTGACTAGTTAACATACCTGCAAGTTGCTAGGAGAGCATATCGTATGTGTTCTCACCACACACACACGTAACTAGGTGACCAATGAGTGTGTGAGGCAACCTTACTGTGGTCATCATCTCACAGTATATACCTATACACAGAGCAAATTATCACATCACACACCTTAAACTTACTCAATATCATGTCATTTATCTCCATAAAACTCCACAAAATGATTTGCTAAACTTGAAAAAAAAATTATACACTTTGACCAAGAGGGATTTGAGGCTGGTTCAGTATCCAAAAGTTATTAATGTAAAGAACTACATTCACAGAATAAGTAAAAATACCACACATGATCATCTCCATAGTCACACACACCAAGCATTTGCTGAAATCCAACAACCTTTCAAGAGTAAAACACCAAAAAAAAAAAAAAGAGTAAAACACCCAACAAAACAGGAATAGAAGGGAACTTTCCCAACCTGATAAATACAACCCCCCTTCCCCCGCTCCCTACTGCAGTTAACATCATACATACCCTGTGGTCCACGACTGGATGCTTCTCTCCTAAGAGCAGAACAAGTCAAAGATATCTGCTCTGCTACTTTTAAAAAATTTTATTTTGGGGGCTACACCATGTGGCATTTAGGATCATAGTTCCTGACTAGGGATTGAACCCAAGCTCCTTACGTTGGCAGAGTGGAGTCTTAAGCCCTGGACCACCAGACCACCAGGGAAGTCCCTGCTCAGCTAATTCTATTTAATGTTGTGTTGGAGGTTCTAGCCCGGGTGAGAATAAAAGGCATCCAGACTGAAAAGGAAGAAGTACAACTAACTCTATTCCCAGAGGTCCAGCATCTCATATATAGAAAATCCTAATGAATCCTTCAAAAGACCGTTATAACTAATAAGATTGCAGGAAATAAAGTCAAGGTCAATGAAAACCCCCAGAGTCACCCTCTATCCCTGCTCTTTCTATGAATTCACACCCCAGCCATCAGGGGATGGTCTCCCTGCTTCCTTCCTTGTCCTTCCTACCACCTACTCTTCACCCAGCAACCAGAACGACCCTTCTAAAGGGTCAGTCACATCCTTCCTCCCCATGTTCAAAGTCCCTCCATGGACTCTCCAGGTGGCCCTAGTGGTAAAGAAACTGGCTACCAAGGAACCCTAAGAGACAGTCACACCCTAGGTCAGGAAGATCCCCTGGAGGAGAGCATGGCAACCCACTTTAGTCTTCTTGCTTGGAGGATCCTACGCACAGAGGAGCCTGGCGGGCTACAGTCCACGGGGTTGCAGAGTCGGACACGACTGAGCGCTCAGCTTCCCATCTCAGAGAACGGGGTCAAGGTTCTCCCTGTGCAGAATCTGCACCACCCCTCCCCCACACCTCTTTCCTACCAGTGTCCCTGGATCCTGGGTTCAGCCCCTCCCCTTTTCTTCCATACCAGGCACTCCTGTTGCAGGGTCTCTGCACCTGCTGTTCCCTTGCCCAGACCCCAACTGCCCAGGTACGCTCCTGCTTGCCCTTCAGTTCCTGCAGGTCTTTGCCAAATTCCCCCCTGCAGCTTACCTCACCTGCCCACCCCCAGATCCGCCTACACTTTCACCTCCTCGCATGCAGGCACATTCTTTCAGCTCCCTGGGGGCTGAGAGAGGGGCAGGGATTTGTGTTTTGTCCCCTGCTGTGAGCCAGGGTGAGGCTTCTGCCTGCACAGGACTGTTTGTGGCTGGGTCCTGGAGCCTGAGTCACTTGACAACCTGGGTCTTCTCTGGCTTAGGACGCTGGGTGAAGTGGAGGTGACCTTCCTCCTGGGCCCCTTACTCATAGAAAACTGTCTCTTTTCTGCTGTCCTCCAGGCCTTGGGCTCCAGAAGGCTGGTGTTTGGCAGAGAAACCAGCAGCCCTTTCTTAGGGCTTTCTAAAGTGTTAGGTGGTGAGGTCCTTAGCTGAGCATCACTTACACAGGAGGTCTGGCCATGTTATTAGCCCAACACAGGCCCTTTGGTGGTGACTTCGTCAGGACGGAGCCAGCCCCTTTTGGAAGACGTGACTGAGGCTCGTCCCCAAGGCTACACTCGTGGGTGAGGACCGTGCAGTTTGTCTCGGGTGTCCGGATGCCCACTTTCCCCGGACCGGGCCCTGGACTCCACGGCTAGTGCCCACGCGGGGCTCTCCCAGGCACGGGTGGTCCAGGCAGGCTCCAGAAGCTGCAGAGGGAGGGGGTTTCCCGGGCTGCCAGGGCCGCGGGGTGGGGGTGGGGGGGCGTGTATTCCAGAGGCGGCTGTCTTGGCGTGGGGTCCCCGAGCTCCCAGCACCCTGAGGTAGGAGGCGCCCTCAGGCTCTTTGGGTTACTTGACTGGAGGTTGGTTCTCTGGGTACCGAGGTCCGCTATGGGAGGAAGGCGGCTCCCCGCGCTGCGATACCAGAGTGGGGGGGAACCCCGGGGCTGCTCTGGGGCGCTGGGCCGCAGGCGCCGAGCGCTTTCCCAGGTCGCCGTTGGCTCCACAGGAGCTCCGCCCGTCGGGCGGCGGTTGGGGTCCAGCGGTCCGGACGACCCAGCGCCAGGGAAGGGGGAGGCGCGGCCCAGACAAAGAGATGCTGAGGGACCCGCCGAGGCCTGTCCGTCCGCGCGCGCGGGTGCGCGACCCCGCGCCGGCGAGAAAGGGCGGGGCCTCGGTCGGCACCCACTGCGCCTGCGCGGAGGGGCGGAGCGAGCGCGGGCCAGCGCCCGCTGCGCCTGCGCAAAGGGGCGGGGAGAGCGCGGGCCTGCGGCCGCGCCCACTGCGCCTGCGCCGGTCTCGGCGGGGGGTGTGTGAGCGGTGTGCGCGCGCTCCCGCCGGTGGGCCGCCTCCTCAGCCACTGTCGCCGCCGCCCCCGGATCCGCGCACGCGCCCCCCGCCCCGGCCCGAGGCCTCGGCCCGCGCCCCCAGTTTCCCGCCCCGGCCCCGCGGGCCCCGGCTCGGCCGCGCAGCATGCAGCAGCAGCACCCGCGGCGGCGGCGACGGCGGCGGCTCTGAGGTGAGGCGGCGGGGGCGCGGGCCGGGGCGGCGAGCCGGGGGGCGCGGGGCGCGCGGGCGGCCGGTGACCGGCGGCCCCACGCGGGTCCCGGGCGCGGCGAGGGGCGCGGCGCCTTTGTCCCGCGCGGCCCTGCGCGGCCCGCGCTGCAGCGGCCCTTTTGTGTGCAGATGGTGGACGCGGGCGGCTGCCCGGCCGGGGAGGGCTGGAGGAGGATGGAGGCCGCGCCCGACGGCGCCGTGGACATCGTGCCGCTGGACCGCTACGACCCGGCGCGGGCCAAGATCGCCGCCAACCTGCAGTGGATCTGCGCCAAGGCCTACGGCCGAGGTGGGCCGGGCGCGGGGGAGGGGCCGTGCCGGCCTTTGTGCGGTGTCCCCGCGCGCGGGGTTGGGGGCGCCGGTCCCGCAGGTGCGGCGAGGGTCGGCGCGCCCCTGCGCCCCGCGGGCCGAACGCGGTCCTGTGCGGGCGGGAGTCCCGGGCCGAAACCCTTGTGACCCCTGCCCTTCTCCAGTGTGTCCGAATCCCAGGTGTGGGATTCCCTAACGAGCATTCGTTGAGGATGGATCGGGCTTCATCCGAGTTGCTCCCTTCGGTTAATTCCAGTTTTGAAGAACTGGGTAACCTTGTTACTGGTTAGGCCTTAAATATGCTTAGTGGATTTAAGACGCTCTTATTCTTCCAGCTCTCGCGGTTTTACAGGCCTGGGTGATTCTCCTGATTATTGCTTGGCTCCGAAGGCTTTCTTTGATTAATTTCAGGTGCAAAATCGAGAGGGCGTTCTGTGTCATCTTTCTTTTCATTTGAAGCATTTGTTTGAAAATTGCCTTTGTTCTGGGGAAAACGGTTCTTGTTTGTGGAGTGAGACAGAATCGGAGAGAGACTCTTTTCAAAAAAAAGAGTCTGGTTGACCGGTTTTGAAAACTTGCTGAACAGGGCGGTTCCCGGTGACAGGATCTCACCGGTTGGAGTGGCCTGTGCTGTGGATGGAGTCGGTCAGGAGCACAGACACGCCCTGCAAGTCCTGGGGATTAAAGGCAGGGCCTCATTTTAAGTTGGTTTATAGCTATGGAGGGAGCTTCTCTCCCCCCCACCCCCACCCCTTATTTTGTGGTTTTCAGCTTTGCAGTTCTTTTTTATGCTTCCACCAAGCTTTATTCAGTTTCTGTATAGTACTATGGGGAAACGGTGATTTTGAGGAAAAGATGGAATTGGTAAAAAGTACATATGAAGTTTTGGGGACTTCCCTTGCAGTCCAGTGGTTAAGACTCTGTACTTCCAATGTAGGCAGCGTGAGTTCAATTCCTGATTGGGAAACTAAGATCCTGCATGTTTTGGAGCAGCCAGGGGAAAAAAAAAAAAGCCTGTATGAAGTTTTAGGATATGGGGTAAGGAATGAGTCATCCTAGAGCGGCTACTCAGGTGTCCAGTTTAAGGAAGAGGACGTGGCTGTTGAACTTTGCAGGGTAGTGGGTCCCCAGTCTGTGGCCTCCCCTTACGCCTGCCTCACGTCTCGCATTGACTGTTGGTTTGCTTTTCTTTACGTGTACCATGTATTTTTACACCACTGAACTCTTCTGGTTTAGTTCTACGTGTTTCTGCGCCTGTCACAGCGACTGCTTTATCCTCATCAGGTTCTTGGATTCCTCCTCGTGTCCTCCCGCGTCCCCCTCCTCGCGTCCTCCCCGCATCCTCCCGCGTCCCCTTCCTCGCTTTTCCAGTGCTGTGTAGTATTTCACAGGAAGCCTGTTCACCGTTGCCGGGCGCTGGCTGGCCGGCCTCCAGTTCTCCTGCACTTCGGCACAGCGCGTTCTCCGGCGTGGCTCTTGGGGCGCATGTGCAGCGTCACTCCTGTGTGTATTTTTAAGACTTTTGCATATGGAGTGGGACTGAATGCTGTACAGACATGAATGCTTCTAAAAACCCTCTCGTTGTTTGCTCTCCAATTTCTTAAGCTTAGTGAATGCATTTTTATCCTGTTGCATTTAGCTTTGGCATCCAGCGTGGGATTTGTCAGCTCTCTGGCAGTAAATATGCATCTCTCTCACTGTCAGGATTGGATTAGTTTGGTTTTATTTCCAGGACCAAATCACCCTTTATTACTCGTTGGCGCTTCAGGTAATTAATTCGAGAGCTGATATGAAAACTGGCTGTAAAATTTTGAGATGACTGGGGGTGTGTATTTATAGAGCAGAGCGTGAGCAGGGGCTGAAGGAGACTGGAGGCCATCTGAGGTTCCGAGGCTGGGCTGCGTGTTGCCCGTCCACTGCCTTGATGCGTTCAAACACTAGATTTCAGGAGGTGTGGTTTCCATTCATTTTTGCAGAATGAGGATGCTTTTCTGGTCTGTACTGTGGCATGGGGGGTCACAGCCTGGTGGGAGGTTCCCCGCGACTCAGCCTGGGGTCTTGTCTTTCAGGAGATGGTGTGAGGCGGGGATTTTGGTAGAGGACCGTGTAGGTCTTTCCCCCCAAACTCTCTTCTTCATCCAAGGGCCTGTTCTTTGTTTAATCTTCTGGACGCCTCCATGCTCCTCTCTAGCTTGATTTTCAGTTAATTAGAAGTGATGGTTTCAGTCTGCATGTTTTACTTGTCAGTCAGCTTTTGAGGGGGATGATGGTGAAAGTGACTTACATCTTTGCTTGTTACACAGTTGTTCATTGAGTAGCTACACTGTTTGCATAGGAACGGAAAGCATGTGAACTCTCCAGGGCAACGTGCTCTGAGGCCACCTTGTTGCGTGCACGCCTTTTGGGACTTGCGTCTCCCCGGGGCCCACCGTCTGCCGTTTGTAGTAAGTGGGGAGGCTCAGGCGAGCTCACCCTTGGCCGGGCCTGGAGGTGGCATATGGTTGTGCAGAAAGGCTTCCTCCGATTTTCCTCATCTGTGCCGCAGCCGAGAACTGTGGGCCGGCTTGTGCTTTTGTTTTTAGATTCTTCTCCTCTTTTTTCGAGGTGTAACTCTTGTTTTATTGACAGTGTCTTAATGATTTTTTCAGAAATAACATATTGGACATGTTGAAAGTTACTCACTTAGAAGAGTCATTAGAGTAGAACCTGCTCAGCTGGAATGTTTGTGATGTCCTTTTGGGTAAAAGTCTTAGTTGGTCAAGTTTAAAGGGGTGATTTGAAGTTGATTTTACAGTACAGGGTGCCGGACTGGAGCTACTGCATTCCTGGCTTTTGATTTCAGTCCATGACCTTAGGAACCTTAAAGGTATTCAGGCCTGAGTCTCAGGGACAGTGGGGGAGTAACAGCTTCTGTTACCTCCCGAGGACAGTGTTGAGAAAGTAACCCACGGAAAGCACTGGAAGGCACTCAGCTTTTTGCAGGTGTGCCGCTGTGTGACTGAGGAGCCCTGGAAACCAAGTTGCAGCTCGCCATGACTGGGCTGCCCGGACCTAGGCCACCAGGGTCCGCCTTCCCTTTCTGTTGGCAGCCAGGGGATTGGAGGGGCCGCCAGGCTCTCCAGAGCCCACTGCTGGCGAGGGGCTGGCACTCTGTTCTCTCAGCAGTCTCCTCGTTAACTGCTGACTTGGAAACGACGCTGTGGGGTGGGAGAACAGGGCAGCCTTGAGCGGGATCTTGGGGAGCAGGCCTTGGGTCGAGCCCAAGGCCAGCTCGGCGCCTGATGTTAGGAGCCGAACCCCCTCCCTGTGTGCTCCGGGGGGGTCACCACTTTCCTTTGTTGTCCGACATCTGGCTGAGAGGGAGCACGTCGTCAGCACTCCTCCAGGCCCCAGAGCTGGGGATGAAGTGGCCGCTGCGTCCGTCCCGGGACTGGCTTGGACGCGGCTGCTCAAGTCACCTGGGCGGCCCTCGTTCATGAGCGTGTTGGCAGGTTTATTGTTGTTGTTGACAAGTTCTTTTGATATGATTTGTTCAGGTGATTGGTTTTTGAGTGTTTCAGAAATATTTTTTAAATGTATTTAGAAAATCAGAGTATAACTGCTTGCCAGTGTTGTTCGTTTCTGCTGCACAACGTGAGTCAGCTGTAAGCGCACGTACATCCCTTCCCTCGAGGCCCCCTCCCTAGGTTTTGTATTTTCAGTCTTTTTTTTTAGCATGGGATTTGGATGCTGCTGAGATGGAGGTGGCAGGGCAGCCTGGCTGCGTCTACTCAGTGGGTACTGAGTACTAGAGGGTCAGGGCGCTGGCTGACAGTGTGGCCTGGCCTCCCCTCTGCCTGGGCGTGCTGAGAACTGCCCACGTCTGAGCGCAGGGTAGCTGTGGTTGTCCCGTTCAGTGCTGTGTCTGCAGGACAGAGTCTGTGCTCACGGATTTATCAGGTTGCTTAAAGAGTTGGAAACGCCTTTGAAACAGGTGGGATAGGAAGACTTCTGTCCTGGTGGCTGTACGTGGCTGAATTTTTATTTCTAAAAATAGAACCGTTTGTACATGTTCTCTTTCCTATCCTGATGCCACAAATTCAACACTAACCAAAGAATGTAAATCTGTCTTTAAGTTCAAACTGTCCTGACCCTTTGAATCAAAAGCGTTGGCCACCGTTGTGCTTTACACTGTTAAGTTTGTGTAAGTGTTCTTTCAAAGAGCCCTGCGTATTTTCTTTGTATTCCATGTATCCTCCTGATTGCTCACAGGCGTCCAAGCTGGTTTTCTGGTGGCTGTATCACCATTTTATGCACCAGTCTCCTTTTTCACTTCCTACATTGAGGAATTTAGATGGCTGTCATTTTTCACCTAACGTGAAGGTGACCGGGATGGAGCCAGGGTCATGTTCATTTAACCAGTAACAGTCTCATAGCTATCGTGGGCATGGTTGCGTTTTGCACTGTAGGGAGTACAAGGGGAGGAGTTATGTGATGTTCTTTCCTTATTTGCTGAAAAGTCACATGAACTGTTGACATATACAGAGGAAAATGAAGTAATGCATGATGAAAAACGGCAGCGTGTCTTTAGTACAGGACCTGTCTCAAGGCGGAAGATGGAATTGTCAGGCGTTTCCATGGGACCCGAGTGCCTGGGCTGCAGGGCGCCGTGGTCCCTGTGGGGGCTGCTTGGAGTGGGGGTGCTTCATGGGGAGGTGGGCTTTGAAGGATGGCGGATATTTGGGTAGTCCCCCCACCCAAGTAGTAGAGGGGAGGGCATCTGGCAGGTTCTATGCAGAGGAGGAAGTGTTCGTAGGCCTGAGTCGATTAACCTTATTGTGACAGAGGATTTGTGGACCGAAATAGTAGGTGATTAGCGTGGAAAATAGTGTGGGCCAGACTGTTCGCGGGGTTCCCAGCTGGCTAGGGATTTCTTTCCCCATGGGTGCCAGGGAAGATCTTTGCGTAGGGGTGACGGGTTGAGAGCCAGCCTGGCAAGATTCTTCTGACAGGTTGGAGCGGGTAGGGGCTGTATCAGCGCAATGTCCAGGAGCCCTGTCTTAGGCCGTTCAGGCTGCTATAACAAGACATAGACTGGGTTGCTTAAGAACAACAATTTTTCTCACGATTCGGGAGGGTGGACGGTCAAGATCAAGGTGCCGGCTGGGTCTCTGGTGAGAGCCTGCTTCCTGGTTTGTAGATGCTATCTTCTCGCTGTGCCCTCGTGGCAGAGGGGTGAGGGAGCCTCGCTGGATGGGCTCACACCCCACTCATGGAGCTCCACCCTCATGACTTAATTGCCTCCCCAAAGCCCCATCTCCTAACACCTTCACCTTGGGGCGGTCAGGTTTCGTTAGGTGAGTTTTGGGGGACACATACATGGAGCCCATAGTAGAGCTGATGTCGCTTTGACTTGAAGTACCAAGGCGTTGGCCAGTTTGTCTGCAGTGGGAATTAGGTAGGTTGAGTCAACAGATGCTGAGAGGGCGGAGTCCCTGAGACTGGCTGGCTAATGAGGTGGGGCAGGGTCAGCTGGGCGGCCGCCGGAGCCTGCAGGACCCTTTAGGGGTATTTATAGTCTTCACTGCCTAGAACCTCCCTGCCTTCCTGGCTTTGTTGTCACAGAGAGAGATGATCTTTGAGTTTATTTCTATTTCTGACTTCTCTGCTGTGCCCTCACCTTGCCCTCTCTCTAAGACTGTTCATGCTAACTAGTTCACTTAAGTATCCCTCAGTCACTGTGCTCCAGGTGCTTCAGACTCAGGCAGAATTAAACTTGCATCAGTTCGGCTGAGCCTTGTGTTGTGACGTTTGGGTCCTTGGTGTGCTTCCCAGGGCTCATGGAGGGCCAGCCATGTGATGCGAGACCGGGAGACTGTAGTGCCTAAGAGGAGCCGGTACCGTGGCAGGAGCCGGAAGGGAGGGCGAGCAGCTCCCCTGGGGGAATCTGGAATATTCCATTCAAGAAAGTGAAGCTGAGTGTGTGGCTCACGGGGGTGAGAACCGGGGCGGGGGGGCAATGCCACCTGCCCCAGGCTAAGGGAAAGGCGGGGGTTCTGGTTGGGCTGGAATGTGAGTTTAGCGCCTGTAAGATAAACGTGGATTGGAGAGACCGCCTAGGGCCAGATCTTGGAATGCCTGAAATAGCTGATAGCTGTTTTTGTATATGAGTTGGGAAGCCATTGAAGCTTTCTTAGGAGGGAAGAGATGTACATTAAACCTTGGTTTTTTAGAGAAATCTCTGTGGAGTGGGTTCCGGTTGAGTATACAGTGAAGAATCTTATCTTGGACCTTTGAGAAAACCAATTTCACATCCAGTAAAATGCACCCATTTGTGAGAGCATATAGTCCGATGAGTTAAATGAATGTATTCACCGCATGCACAGGGCCACAAGCAGGGTGAGCCATGCTTATAACCCCAGGGCTCCTTTGAGCCCCTGCAGTCAGTTCTCTCCCAGAGCGCCCCTGATCTAGGGCATCAGGCGTTCTTGGTCTGCCTTCCTTACTCTTCATAATGCTCTAGAGATGCGTCCACGCATAAAGACCTTTTTGGCTTAGTGCTGGGGGTGGTCTTCATTGTTTGGCTCCCCGCATTTTGCGTATTCATTCACTTGTTGACGGACAGACGCTTGGATTGCTTCTGGTTCTGTCCGCCACGGACAGAGCTGCTGTGAAACGTGCACGAGTGTCCGAGTGTGTGTGGGCGTGTGTCTCCGTCTGTCCTGGTCAGTGCCTGGGCGTGGAGCTCCCGGGTCGTGTGAGCGTGTGTGACCGCTCGCTCGGTTGTTTTCCGCAGCGGCCGTGTCATCTTTTATTTCCGCCAGCACAGCGCGGGGTGAGGGCTGCGGTTGCTCGGCAGCCTTGCCAGCACCTGGCACTGCCAGTCTTTCCTGGTGGAGGCTGTCCTGGTGGAGGGGCTGTGACGCCTCTCCGCGGTTTCGGTGTGCATTTCCCTGCTGACTAATGATGAGTCTTCTGTTTTTTTAAGTGTGTTTATTGGCCAGATGAATCTTTTTTCTGTGGAGATGCCTTTTCTGATCTTTGGCGAATTTTTCTTAAAAATGAAAGTTTTATCTTGAGAAAATTGTATACTAACATGTAGCTGTAAGAGATCATACAGAGAGGTCCTGGTCGCCCTTTACCAGATTTCCCCAGTAGTAACTTCTTGCAAAACCATAATATAATGTCACGACTGGGATAGTGAGGTTGTATAATTAGATGTTGAGCATTCTGTTCCCACAAGGACCTCTTCTGTTACTGTTTCCCTATTACAGTCATATCTGCCTCCCTTCCTCACTGCTTGCTTGAGATTTATTTTGCCCTATTTTTTTTCTGCTAGTTTCTTGAGGTAAGGATTCAGACTATTGATTTGAGATCTGTCCACTTTTCTAGCGTAAGCATTTAGTGCTATGAATTTTCCACACGGCACTGCCTTGGCTGCATCCCACATATGTTGATACATTATATTTTCATTCAGTTCTATGTATTTCTCTTTATTTCTTTTGATACTGCCTATTTGATTCATGAATTATTTAGAAGTGTGATTTCCAGTTGTTGAAATTTCTCTGTTCTGTGTTTTTATTACTATTTCTAGTCTGATTCTGTGTGGTAAGATACCCTGCCATTCTTTTAAACTTGTTAAGATTTGTTTTATGGCCCAGGCTAAAGAATTGATGCTTTTGAACTGTGGTGTTGGAGAAGACTCTTGTGAGTCCCTTGGACTGCAAGGAGATCCAACCAGTCAATCCTAAAGGAAGTCAATCCTAAATATTCACTGGAAGGACTGATGCTGAAGCTCCAATACTTTGGCCACCTGATGCATAGAACTGACTCATTGGAAAAGACACTGATCTTGGGAAAGATTGAAGGCGGGAGGAGAAGGGCCAACAGAGGATGAGATGGTTGGATGGCATCACCAACTCGATGGACGTGAGTTTGAGGAAGCTCCGGGAGTTTGTGATGGACAGGGAAGCCTGGCGTGCTGCAGTCCATGGGGTCACAAAGAGTCAGACACGACTGAGTGACTGAACTGAACTGAAGGTCTGTTTTGGTGAATGTTCTGTGAGCATTTGAAAGAATGTGTTTTCTGTTGTTGGGTGGCATGTTCTTCGCAGGTCAGTTAGATTCTGCCTGTGGTTTGTGTTGTTCAGATCTCTTTCCGTGTTGATATTATGTCTAACGGTTCTGTCAGTTCAGGTGGGGATGTTGAAGTAAGTCCCTAACTATGGCTGACGGCTCTGTCGTGTTTTTTTAATACTGGCTCTTAGGCTTTGTAGCCTGGTGGATCCACATTTAGGGTTGTAAAGTCTTCTTGGTGGGTTGACCCTTTATTGTTACATGATGTCCCACTTTACATAACAGGCTCAGGGGTCTCCCCTGGTGACTCAGTCATTATTAAAGAATCCGCCAATGCAGGAGACCTGAACTCAGTCCCTGGGTCAGCAAGATCCCCTGGAGAAGGAAATGGCAGCTCACTCCAGTATTCTTGCCTGGAGAATCCCATGGACAGAGGAGCCTGGTGGACTGCAGACCAGAGGATCACAAAGAGTCAGATACGACTGAAGCAACTTGGCATACATAATGTTCCACTTTATTTCTAGTAATTTTCTTCCTATTTAATACTTTATCAGATGTTAATATAGCTCTTCCTGCTTTGTTTTTTTAAACAATATTTGCCTATATAGCCTTTTCTGTCCCTTTACTTTCAACCTACTTATATTGTTGAATTCGAAGTAATTTTCTTGTAAATGACCTATAATTGTATCTATTTTTTAATCCACTTTGCCAGTCTCTGTCTTTCAATGTACTTAGAATATTCACTTTTAGTGTAATTGTTGCTATGTTACCTCTTAAGTCTGAGATCTTATTTATTTGTTTTCTGTTGTTCCTGGTTTTGTTTGTGTGTTGGTTTTGTTTTTTGGGCCTTCTTATGGGTTACTTGACTGTTTTGGGGGATTCCATCTTGATATATTCCGTCTTGTCATTTTGGGGTGTATCTGTGTAGCTATCTGAGTGGTTTCTCTGGGTATTACAGTATGCATATGTGACTTCCAACAGTTGACAGATATTATTTTACCATTTTGAACGAGGTGTGGAAACCTTTTTTCCATTTAGGTTCCTTTGCTCTCCCCACTTTTAAAAGTATTTAAAAGTCGTCATCGTCTCAAGTCCCTAAAAGTGTGCACTTTGTCTCACGGGGTGTGATTTAGGAAACTCACGGGGAGAAGGGTAGTCTACTTACTCAGGCATATTACCTGCTTCTTCCTGGTTCTCCAGGGTTCATTTTTTTTTTTTTTAAATCATGTTCTTTCTATTTGGAGGATTTCCTTTAGCCAATCTTTCAAGGTTTGCTAGAGACTCCTCCCCCCGCCCCCCAATTTTCTTTTGCCCGAGAACGTCTCTAGTTCTTCAGTTCCTTGGGGATGGTCTTGCCAGATCCGGACGTTCTTTTCCTCAAGCACGTGTATGCTGTGCCACTTCTGCGCCTCCTTGGCTCAGAGGGGAAACACGCTGCCCATGAGTTGTATTCTCTTTCTTTCCAGCTGCTCCAAAATACTTTGTCTTGAGTTTTCATAAGTTTGGTTATGCAGTGTCGTGGCGTGGATTTCTTTGGGTTTATTCTATTTGGAGTCCCTTCAGTTTCTTGAATCTGTGAGTGGATATCTTTTGCCATATTTGGGAAATTTCCAGCTATTGTTTCCTTACCTTCTGTTTTAGCCCTGCTCACGTTCGTTTCAGAGACTCCAGCAATACAAATACTGGATCTCTTGTTATTCTTCCACAGGTCCCTGAGACTCAACTCATTTTGATTTTTGAGTGTACTTTCTCTGATTCCATGCTCGGTTATCGCCACTTAAACTGTTGAGGCTGTTTGTGCTGTGCTTAGTCGCCCAGTCGTGTCTGACTCCGCGACCCCATGGACTGTAGCCCACCAGGCTCCTCTGACCATGGGATTCTCCAGGCAAGAATACTGGAGTGGGTTGCCGTGCCCTCCTCCAGGGAGTCTTCCTGACCCAGGGATCTAACCCAGGTCTCCCGCATTGCAGGCAGATTCTTTAACATCTGAGCCACCAGGGGAGCCTGGAGACTATTTAGTAAGTTTTAAAATGTTACTCTGTTTTTCAGTTCATTATCTGATTCTTTTTATAACTCCTATGTTGAATTTTTTTTTCGATTTTCATTTGTTTCAAGAGAACTTGTGATTACTTGTAGTCTGTTTTCCAATGGTTGTTGTAACGTCCTTGGTCAGATAACTCCAACATCAGACTCATCTTGGTGTTGGTGTCAGTTGATTATCTTTTTCTCATTAAAGATTTCCTTGGTTCTGGGTGTGATAGGCGATCTTTGATTGTTTCCTGGTCATTTTGGCTGTTACGTTAGGTGACTCTAGGTGTTACTGAAGTTTTTTTTATCATAGTAGGCAGTCTCCCTGCTTAGGCTCCGCACGAGGTCCCGGCCCGCCGTGTGGACTGCGGTTCCAGGGGCAGTGCTCTGCTCAGAGCCTTTGTGGTGCCGTTTCGTGGTGCGTCAGGGGTTCCACTGCCCCTGCTGGTGCTGCTTTCGGAGGCGGAGGGTGGCCCGTGGGGCCGACTGCCCGGTGCCTCTGGGCGAGGTGGGATTCTCTTCCCCCAGGATGAGGAGTGTCCAGGCTGGACTCCCACCGCTGGACTCCCCTTGTGCAGGCTGACGAGGGGGTGTCTCCGGCCTGGTAGGGAAGGAGAGGCGCTTCCAGGTTGGGTTCCTGGTGGAGGTGGGTGTTCAGGCTGCTTCCTACCCCTTGCTGGTTCTGCCAGGATGGCCCCGGGCCAGTGGGTGGGACTCCCCTCACCTCCCCTGTGCAACAGGAATGAGCCTGCTTAACTTACCTTCTGTTTCCAGGCCGGGGGTCAGGAAGTACCAGGCCTGGGTCACCTTTGCTGGGTGGGAGGTGGGAAGACACCCTGTTGCTGTGCTCTTCCAGTCTGGGGTCGTCTTCCACCGTCCCCAGTTCTCTGTGGGTTCTTCTGTGAGTTACGCCAGGGTTTGCGGTTGTGCCCAGTGGAGAGGAGCAGGGAGAGACTGGTCCATGCCATCTTGTCCTGACCAGAGGGCCCCTTCTGGCCGCTTTACAAGATCCCCCTCTGTCTTTGGATTTTACCCATGTTACAGGGAGGTTCTTTGGTCTGTCGATTTCTTCCTTCTTCTTTTAACCCCTGCTGGGGAGCATGGGTTTCTCAGCGTTGGGACTTCCTGCCGGCTCTGTGGGACCCTGTCTCTCCCTTTGCTTCCGTCCCGTCTTGCCGTGGCGCTGGCGGCGCCTGTCTTTCCCCTTGTCTGCTGTGCTTTCTCTGCCCTGTGTGCAGTGTGCTGTTCAGACCAGTGTGTCCGTGAAGTCACTGCATATTTCTGTTCTGGAATTTCTTCTTGGTTCTTTTTCTTATCTGCCAAGTTCTTTTCTCTCTCTCTGTCTCTTTAAGAATAATTTCCATTTTTCTGCCAGAATTCTTCATCTTATCCTGTTTCCTTTCCATCAAGTGTAGCCATCGAAGGTCTGGCTGATGCCTCCAGTTAGGGGTCCCCTGGGCCCGCTACTTCTCTGGCTTTCAGCAGTTTGATTAGGAAGTGTGTGGGCCTGGTTTTCTTCGAGTTGGTTCTGTTTGGGTTTGCTGGGGTTCTGGGCACCATTCATTCACATATTTTTCCTGCCCCAGGCTCCCCTCAGTGGGAGCAGTCATGGGGCCTCTGCTTTTCATTTCATCGTCTCTCTCTGCTCTGCAGATGGATTATTTCTGTTGATCTGTCTTCAGGTTCACTGATTGTTTTCTCTGTTTTGTTTGTATTTTTTAAATTTCAGTTAATTTTTAATGTATTTTTATACAATTTTTAAAGGTTACTTTCCATTTGTAGGTATTAGAAAACACTGCCACGTTCCCTGGGCTGTACAGGCTGTCCTTCAGCCCGCTTTGTTCCCAGTGTTTCTGTTTGTAACCCCGCTCCCCCACCTTCATGCTGCCTGCCGCCCCCGCTGGTAACCACTGGTTTCTTCTCCATATCTGTGAGTTTGCATTTGCTTTGTTCATCTTTTTGAATCTGTCATTGAACTTCCTGTTGATAACTAGATTCTGCAGTTCTGAAGGTTTTTTGGTTTTTTTTAAGCTTTTAAAAATTTATTTGTGTATTTATTCACGGCTGTGCTGGGTCTCTTGCCGTGCTCGGGTTTTGTCTCGTTGCGGCAGCGGGGGCTCCTCTCGGTTGCGGGGTGTGGGCTCCGGGGCACGTGGGCTCGCGCGGTTCTGACACATGGGTGCAGCTGCCCCACAGCGTGTGCTGTCTTCCCGGGCCCGGGCTCCAGCTCTCGGCCCCTGCACTGGCAGGTGGATTCTTCACCACAGGACCACCAGGGAAATCCTGAAGGTTTTTTTTTTTAATAAGTTTTATTTCTCTGTTAATACCTTCTGTTCTTTCCGTTTGTTTCAGGAGGGTTTCATGGAGCCTTGTATAATAGATGCTGTGAAGTCTCTGCTGATTCTCTCATCTGGGTCATCTCAGAGTTGGCGTGTGTTGACCATCTTCCCCCCTGAGAATCGGTCACATTTTCCTGTCTGTATATGTTGAGTAAATAATGGATTGGGTCCTGGACATTTTGAATAGTATGAGGCTGTTTTCTGGGTCCTGCTAAAATCCTCTGGAGGATATTGGCGTATCTGGTGGTTTGTTTAGCAGCCGGGTTGCAGTAAACCCCATTAGGTTCCAGAACAGACGTCTGTTTGCCATTTGTAGGCTGTGGGTTCCGAGGTCAGTTCGGTTCTTCGGGTCTGTCCTGCTCGCACTTGGCACAGGAGGGGCTCACCTGTGAACGAGGGTCCCCTTTGAGGCTCCCTCCTGTCCTGGGTTCTCCACTCGTTCTGGCCTCCCCTCGGCCGGCAGGCCAGGGCCCCGCTCCCGAGCTGCCCGCGCCTGCACATGGGGAGCTGGTTCTGTCCCTGGGCCTTGCCTGGTGGAGTGGGGAGGGGCACTGGGCGCTGCCCCACTTTCTTTCTCTTCCAACTGGCATCTCCAGTGAAGGGTGGGGTGCACAGGGGTCCAGAATTAGAAGACCTCTGAGTGCTTGTTTCCACGACCAGCGTGAAGGAGTGAGTGAGTTCTCGAGGGAGACTGTCAGCCACCTCCAGAACCTCTGATGTAGCAGTTCTTGGCAGAACAAATGCTGGTCCTGGCAGGGCCTTCCAGTCTACTTGGTCTGGGCTGGGGCTGGACATCACGGTGTGTTTTAAGGCTCTCTGTCCTGCTGTGTCATGGAGGCCGTAGCCTGCGTTTTCCTTCGCCTGGGTGGGCGCCTCCTGGGGGCCTCTGCCCCTGCGTGCTCCAGGTCTCCACCGTCCTGCCCCAGGCTAGCGAGGCGGCCTCGGTTGACAGGATGGGGCAGAGCGTGGAGCACAGCAACAGGAAGACACTTCCTTGACCGTCTTTTTAGCCTAATTGATATTAAAATTGATAACCGATACTTGCGTGAATTTTGTGGAGCTCCAGCCTCTGCTCTCAGCACCGTGACTTACTCGCGGGTTGTGATTTAATCCTCACCCGACCGTGGGAGATCGGCCTTCATAGCGTCTGTGATTGGCCCTCAAGGCGAGGCTGACCGGCCGTGAGAGGTGCGCCCGGCTAAGGCCAGGCCGCCACGCTCGGGCCCTGCTCTTGGCCCACATGCCGTCCTGCTTGCGCCAGACCTCGAGCTCTGATCCTTCTGAGTTGAGCTGTGGCCCCGTGTTAACTACAGGCTTGTCCAAATCCTCTCCTCTGTGGCCTTTCCCGTGGCCACTCCAGAGTCCTGAGCCTGGATCGCTGTGGTGTGGCAGACCCAGGTCTGCCCTGGCTCCCGACACTTCTGGTGAATCAAGGGCGAGACCTTGCCCTGCAGACGGCTATCCCCACACCCGTGTCCCCAACTCGACGTCCTCCGGCTACCATCCCACCAGCAGCTCCAGAGGCGGGAGGCGACTGCGAGCGCCGGTGCGGCTGCATTTGTGGTAATGCCCACACGTGGGGGTCTCCTGTCGCTGCAGATGACATCCCCGAGGACCTCAGGGACCCCTTCTACATCGACCAGTACGAGCAGGAGCACATCAAGCCCCCGGTCATCAAGCTTCTGCTGTCCAGCGAGCTGTACTGCCGCGTGTGCAGCCTCATCCTCAAAGGGGACCAGGTGGCCTCCCTGCAGGGACACCAGTCTGTCATCCAGGCCCTGTCCCGGAAAGGGATTTACGTGATGGAGAGCGACGACACCCCTGTGACGGAGCCCGACCTCAGCCACGCGCCCATCAAGATGGTGAGTGGCCTGGATGGTGGGGGGCAGCCGGGGGGTGGCTGCTGTGCCCCTGCAGCGCAGCGGAGTTGTCCTGAAAGTTTGGGCCTGAGACCGCCTTCTCTCGGCGGGATGTGGCTGGGCTGGAACGGGGTGCGGGCGGCTTCCCCCAGCGTGTCCCCGGGGCAGCACTGCCCCACCCCGGCTGTGGTAAACCGAGTTGCATTCAGAGGTGGCGACATGGAGTTGCCGAGCCCGCTCTGAGATTGTTTCACGTCTGTCTTCTAAGAATTTTCATGCCAAAATAAACAGACGCGCCTCTCCTCCCCTGAGTGTCCCCCTCCCCATCCTCCACAGCCTCTCACCAGCCTGGCGTTTCTGGGCCAGGCTGCTCCAGGTCGAAGCCACCTCCTGGCACCTCCCACGTGGCTTTAGCTTAGACTGTTCTTGGGTGTTCTGCATCCTCTGGTTTTTGGCCTGGCTGGGTGTGTTTTGGGTTGGGAGGATGTTACGGGTTCCGGGAAGAAGGGGCTCCAAGGCGTGAGTTCAGCATGCACAACCCTGACTGCCTGGGGCCAGCGGTGGTCACGTGGCCTCGGGCCTTTCTCGTGTCTTCTCCCACGGCTCAACTCTCACCGGGTCCTCGGAGAGGAGGGGGGGGCCAGGCTGACCTGACCCCGAGGAGGGCTCCTGTGTGGGTGTAGGGAGGGTCTCCGCCTGACCCTGGGCTGCGGGGCAGGGGAGGGTGACCGACTGCTGCCTCCGCCCGCAGAGCGCCCACATGGCGATGGTGGACGCCCTCATGATGGCCTACACCGTGGAGATGATCAGCATCGAGAAGGTGGTGGCCAGCGTCAAGCGCTTCTCCACCTTCAGCGCCTCCAAAGAGCTCCCATACGACCTTGAGGATGCCATGGTCTTCTGGGTCAACAAGGTGAGCACGGGGGCCCTGCCGGAGGCAGGCGAGCAGCCTGAAGCTCTGGGGTGCCCCGTGGGTGTGGGTCCTTTCTCCCCGAGAGCATCACTTGCCTGTGTGTCCTGCTGAGACGCGACCCAGCCGGAGGCCCAGGAGACTGTCCGCTGTGGTTCACACGGACCGGCTCCTCTGCGTGTGCAGACGGAAGGCTGAGGGCTGCGAAGGCGCTGCGTTGTGTGTTGGTGGTCCCGCTCATAAATTTTGTTGTTTTTACCTCAGGCACCCAGTGTGCATTCATGGAGATCTCAGTTTTAGAAGGTGTTTTGATTAAGAGGAAAGCGTATCCTCTTGAACGCTGTTTTCTCCTTTCACATTTAGACGCTCACAGTGTGACCGTCTGTACGATCCATGTGAAGAGTGTTCGTTTTCCGGGGTATGTGGTGAGGGGTTCCACTGGAGCCTGTGGTTATTAAGCCCCTCCCTGCAGACAGGTACTGCGTGCGGGACACTGCGCTCACAGAGCAGAGGGGCAGAAGCCGGCCCTGCGGGGTGGTGCTCCGCGCCGGGAGCTTGTGCATTCCTCACTGTACAGCTCGCACACGTGTCCTCTGTCACGTAGGGCTTTATCCAGGGTCAGCCGAGGAGCAGGGCAGAGCCTGGCGGGGCCTGCGTGTCTCGGGGATGACGTTCTGCCAGGATGTCTGCTGAGACGGTCACCCTGCTCTTGGTTCCTCCCTCGTGCAGGGCGGGGCCTCGGGGGTGAGGGACGCCGGTGAGGTGGGGGCTCTCGGGCTCACTGTGGACTTGCGGGCGTGGTCGGGACGTGGCGCCTGGCCAATGCCTGTGAGATTGTCTCGCGGCGGCTGCAGCCCCTCTTATGCACCCTCCAGCTTTGTGGGGGTGCAGGTGGGAAGCGCCCTGCGGGAATCTGGAGGCAGAGAGGGGCCTGGCCGGGTGCAAAACAAGGGTCCCGGCGTCTACGCTCTGCATGTCCGAGGTGGCATCAGTCTTTCCGTTCAGCCGTGGGTGGCTGTGTAGAGATGTCTCACAGTGTTAGTTGGCATTTCCCTAACAACTAAAGGTGTTTCTGTGTATTTTGTTAGGTGTCCGTTCGGGTAGTTGGCCCAGGTTTAATGAGGTGGTTTGTCTTAATGAGTTTCAAGAGTATTTTATGTATATAAAGATCTAAGAGATCCAGTACTTTCTTCTGTGTATTTTCTTGTGTTTTTATTGTGTCAGCATCAGGATGATGGCCAGTGTCAAAAAAGTGAGTTGGGACGTATTCACTCCTTTATTTTGTGAAATAGTTTTTGTACAATTAGTATAATTTTGTCCTGAAGTCTTTGATGGATTCACTGCTGAAGCCATCTGGGCTTGGAGTTTTCTGTGGGAAGATTTTAATTATGAATTTAACTTTTCAGTGTACATGTAAGGTATTTAGGATTTCTGTTTAATTTCGTGTCAGTTTTGGCAACTTGTGACTTCCAAGGAATTTGTTAATTTTATTTAGATTTTGACTTTATTGTCACATTCCTATTTCTTCATTGTCCTTTGGTGTCCGTAGTGATGTCCCCTCGTTTCCCCGCTCTTAGTAATTTCTGTCCTTTTTTCTTCCCTTTGTTGGTCTAGTTTGTCAACTTTATTAATGTTCTAAAATCCTGCTTTTGGTTTTTATTAATTTCTCCAGTTATTTTCTATGTAACGTCTCTTCTTGCTTTTATTGTTTTTCTATTTATTTTGAATTTAATTTTCTCTCCTTTCTGGGTAAAGTAGGAGATTAGTTTTTACACACTTGTTCATTTTGATGTGAACATTTAACGTTAATCTCTCTAAGTAGTACCTCAGCTGCACTGTGCACATCTGTCTCACACGCTGTGGTCTTCCTTCTCTTTAAGATACTTTAAGATACTGCACTGTGCACATCTGTATCGCATGCTGTGGTCTCCCTTCTCTAAGATGCTTTAAGATACTGCACTGTGCACATCTGTACCACACGCTGTGGTCTTCCTTCTCTAAGATGCTTTAAGATACTGCACTGTGCACATCTGTGTCACACGCTGTGGTCTCCCTTCTCTAAGATACTTTAAGATACTGCACTGTGCACATCTGTATCACACGCTGTGGTCTCCCTTCTCTTTAAGATACTGCACTGTGCACATCTGTATCACACGCTGTGGTCTCCCTTCTCTTTAAGATACTTTAAGATACTGCACTGTGCACATCTGTCTCACACGCTGCGGTCTCCCTTCTCTTTAAGATACTTTAAGATACTGCACTGTGCACATCTGTCTCACACGCTGCGGTCTCCCTTCTCTAAGATGCTTCACTTCACGTGTGGACCCCTGCTTCATCCGTGCGCTGTCTGGAAGCGTGTGGCTCAGTCCCTGTGTGTGGTGGGGTGGCTCTGGGTATTTTTCGGGGCGTTGGCTTCTCATTCCAGCGTGGTCTGCGTGCGCTCTGTGACTGCCGTCCTTCTGGGCTCACTGAGGCTTGTTCTGGGTCCACGTGTGGTCTTGCCGGTGTCCCCCGTGCTCTCTCCTGTCAGCCCGGCGCGCCGCACATGTGGGTTCGGGTTGCTGTGGGTGGGCGCATCTCTGGGGGCCTCACGCCCCGTCAGGCAGTTGCCAGAGGGCGCTGGCGTCCCCAGGCCTGACTGCGTCTGCTCTGCCTGTTGGGCGTGTTGTCCTCGCTGTGTGTGTGTGTTGCGTGTTGCTACGTTGCACGCTGTTAGGATCGTTCTGTCCTTTTGTGTTCACAGAGTGTCCCTTTATCACAGGTGGCGGCCCTTGCCTCCAGCCTTCTCGCGACCAGCACATCTCTCGCCTTCCTCTTACTATTATTTTTTTTAATTTACTTGTTCTCGGTTGCGCTGAGTCTTCACTGCTGCGCCTGGGCTTCCCTCTGAGGCGAGCTGGGCTGCTCTTGTTGGAGACCATAGGCTTTAGGGCTTCGGTAGTTGTGGCTCGCGGGCCTACTTGCCCCTCGGCACGTGGACTCTTCCCGGACCCAGGGCTGAGCCCGTGTCCTCTGCATTGGCAAGCGGATTCTTCACCACTGGACCTCCAGGGATCCCCTCCTGTTATGTTTAATCTCTCCTTGCCTTTCTGTTTAAAGTGGGTTTCTTACAGATCTCTTCTAGGCAATTGGAGTTTTAGATAAACTGCATTTAACCCGATGCTGGAGATGTCTGGGTTTGCATTTCATCTGCTGCAACATGTTGGTTTTATTGACGTACATGAAGAAAATCTGATTTTCCATGGATGCGTAGTTGAAGAGGAGAGAGTGTTTTCACAATCTTTCCAGATAATCATACACATCATTTTTTCATTCTACCCCAAAACTTGACTAGTTTCTTGAAGGTTAACCGAAATGTGGAATTCGAAACCATTATTAATGAACGTTTTTTTTTAAGTTGAGATATAATTCCCATGCTGTAGAATTCTCCGTTTTAAGGTGCATCTTTCTCTGGGGTTTTAAGGTCCCACCAGGCTGTGCGGCCGCCCCACCGACTCCAGACGCTGCATCACGCCGGTCGTGTCGGCAGTCGTACCTGCCGCCCCGTCCCCAGCCCCCGCCAGCCCCTCCTCTGCTTGGTGTCTGTGTGGATTTGCCTGTTGCGAACATTTCATTTAAATGAAACCTACAGCGTGAGGCCGCTCGCGTCTGACTCTCCATTTGCCACGGCGCTTGCGCGGTGCACGCTTGCTGCGGCGCTTACCGTGCCCGCTCCTTTCTGTAGTCGTGTAACGCCGCGCTGTGCAGCCCTTCCAAGTCTTGTTTAGCCATTCTTCAGCCAACGGACATCTGCGTTTTCCACTTTCTGGCTGTTGTGAATTCTGCTGTAAATGTTCTTATATGAGTGTGTGTGTGGCTGTGTCTTCGTCTTTCTTTGGCTTGTGTCTCGGGGTGGAATTGCCGGGTTGCACGGGGCCCTGTGAAGAGCTGGCAGGCTGGCCACGGCAGCTGCACCGTTTGCCTTTCCCCGAGCACCTGAGGTTTCTAGCTTCCCATGTCCTTGCTAATATGCACTTTCTGCTTCGTTTCCAGCCATTCTGGAGGGTATGAGGTGGTGTCTCATTGTAGTTGAAATTCACATTTCCCTGATGATGTGCGTCCTTGATAGCTCAGTTGGTAAAGAATCTGCCTTCAGTGCAGGAGACTCAGGTTCAATCCTGGGTTGGGAAGATCTTGCAGAAGGGAACGGCTACCCACTCCAGTATTCTGGCCTGGAGACTTCCATGGGCTGCATAGTCTATAGGGTCAGAAAAAGTCGTGCACAATGAGCGACTTTCACTTTCCCTGATGGTGGTGATGGGGACCTCTTTTCATGTGTTTATTGGCCGTTTGTAGGTTTATTTTGGAGAAATGTCTGTACGGATCCTTTACTCATTATAAAACCTGACTGTCTTGTTATTGTTGCAAGGTTTCTTTTATATACTCTAGGTACTAGCCCAGTGAACTTTTTTTTTTTTGAAAACCATTGTAGTAGATGACGTTTGAGAGGTCTTGCTGCTGTTTTCTACTTATGTTTAATTGAAAGACAATTGCTTTACACTATTGTTTTGGTCTCTGCCATGCCATCCGTGTGACTCAGCCACAGGTATACATACGTCTCCTCCCTCCTGAACCTCCCTCCCACCTCCCAGCCCGTCCCATCCCTCTAGGTTGTCTCCGAGCACTGGTTTGAGCTCCCTGAGTAGCCCAGTGAACTTTCTGTACTCTTGTCATATTGAAATCTTTCTTACACTTTTCCTGGCCCTGTTACCGTGGTTTTCTGAGGCTGCACCTTGTCACTGGGAAAGCTGTTCCCCTGATGTGTATAGATCTTCCGTGTCGTCACACCTCATGATACAGTATCAGAAACTACATTCATTAACACTGCATCAATCCAATCAGAAAATCATTTCCATGTTAGGAAGGTAATTTATGGCATAATCAAATTTCCCCAAATTTTTAGTTTCCAGTGTTTAATTGTGAAAAACTTTAGACGTGCAGAGGAGTTGCAAGAACTAGGGAGTGTCCTGTGGCTCCTGTGCCGCCCCTAGATTTCATAGCTGCTGTTTTTACGGCACTTCCTTTATCACTTACCCATGTACATGGACATTCTAGTTTATTTTAGAATATTTCCATATTTACTTTTATCTTTTTGTTTTAAAAACCATTTTTTTCAGCTGTCCCAGTGGTCCAGTAGTTAAGAATCCACCTTGTAATGCAGAGGGTGTGGGTTCGATCCCTGGTTGGGGAACTAAGATCCCACCTGCCGCAGGAGCAGCTAAGCCTGCGAAATGCAACTGCTGAGCCTGTGCGCCCTGACTCCGGAAGTCCTTGCGCCGTGACTCCGGAAGTCCTTGCGCCGTGACTCCGGAAGTCCTTGCGCCGTGACTCCGGAAGTCCTTGCGCCGTGACTCCGGAGTCCGCATGCCACAACTAGAGAATCTGTGTGCCCCAACGGAAGATCCCACATGACTCAACTAAGACCCCTGATGCAGGCAAATAAATAAATATGAAAAAAAGGTTTTTTCCCTGTCCTTGATTTGATTTGCATGAGTTCACTTATCTGTGTTCTCTTTTAATGATAAGACATTCAGTTCTGTGGCATTTCATCTGATCGTAGCTTTGACCACGTGCCCATTAGTCTTGTTTTTTCCTCCATGGTATTATTTTGTAATTTGCAGTTTTGATCTTATCTTTGGGTTAATAATTCCAGAAAAAGGTATTTTTATTTCTGAGCAGTTGTAGTAAGTGCTTCCGGGCGTCTGACCATGGTTGCTGGTGTTACTTTGGTGTCAGGGAGTGTGTGAAGTCCTGTCGGGTGTCCGGGGCGGGTCTCAGCCAGGTCGCAGCATTGGCGGTGTTCGGTGGCGTGGTGCTGCCCGAGCACCAGGGTGAGGCGATGAGGCCGGAGCAGCGCGCAGGCACCAGGGGGCGCCGGCCTTTTCCCCTCCTCCGTGTCATGGGTCACGGGGTCAGAGTCATAGGTCACGGGGTCCGTGTGTTTCCACAGGTGTGCACTGGTCTAAATACTGCCTGCATCTGAGAGTCAGGAGTTCACACGGGCGAGGTGGGGTCTGGGTTGTGAAGGAGGGACACAAACCCCAGTGTTGGAAGTCAGTCTCGATTGCCCCCCTAATGCATTTGATTTTTTCCACTTTAGGTAAATCTTAAAATGAGAGAGATAACAGAGAAAGAAGTTAAGTTAAAACAGCAGTTATTGGAAAGTCCAGCTCATCAAAAGGTAAAGGGTAAATTGCACTTCTCTGGAACGCTACGTTGCCGTAGCTCCAGGTCGTAGAGAATCGTGTCCGTGTGGGCTCCCTGCGTGTTCTTTGGTTTCACTTGCCAGGCGGGGAGTGGGTGCCCTGGGGCCCTGCCCTGGCGGCGGGGTCCTGGCAGCCCGCTGCCCTTTCTTCCAGGCAGGCGTGGCCTAGTATTGAACTTGAACTTGGGAGGGTGGGGGAGTGGAGGGAGGGCGTAAGGGTCCCCTGAGGGGAGTCAGCACAGGAGGGGACGTTCCTGGCAGCCAGCGGTCCCCTCGGGGCCCTCGTGGACCACGTGTCCAGTGTGGGCTTCAGGAGGGCGAAGGTCCCGTGTCCAGTGAAACGACACGCTTCCTCCTGTTTCTCCCTTTTTGGGATGGGGGTGCCAAGTGTGTGTGTGACTGAATCCACGTTCCTCCGCCTGTGCACACCGTGGCGGCCAAGGCTGCGGTCCCAGGGCTGCGGGTTGAGGGAGCCTCCTCTTGCTCCTTCCCGGGCCCTGGGATGCTGGCCGCGGGTCCCTCACCCCAGCCACGCTGCCGTGAGCCCCCCTCCTCAGACAGGTGCAGACGGCTTGCCGAGGCCCTCTCTGAGCGGGCTTGGCGCCTGTCCTCTGAGGGCCCGGCCTGCACGCCTCTAGCCGCCAGCGTCGTGGTGGTGCCCGTGGCGTCCCCTGGGTCCCTGCTAGTGCAGAGTGTCCCGGGCCACGTGCACTGGGCACGTCTTGCCTCTCGGAGGCGGCACACCTCCCGTGTGAACGTAGCGTGTTGCGTGTGTCTCGTCCGTCCTCAGCGGACCTGCCTGCTGACTCCTCTCCTGCCTTCCTTCCCTCGCCTCCTGAGCAGTCTCCCTCCAAGTGGTACTGGAAGTTAGTGCCCGTAAGTGGACCCCGCGCGCCCGGCCATCAGACGGCCGTCCGCCGCCATCACTTGCTTCCATTTCAAACCGCTCACGCCTGTGTCTTCGTTTGAGTGTCCTCCCTGGTGGTTTGTTGCACTTCCTGCGGGGCAGGGCTGGCCCGCTCTGGGCAGAGTGGACCGTGGTGCGGCCCTCTCCGCTCCAGGGAGGCCTTCTGTAGCCGCCACCCAGAGCGTGGTTTGCCCACTTTCTTAGGTAAACTTAACAGACAGCTTCGTGTTTCTCCTTTGAAGAGGTAGTTTCCTGCTTTATGTGATGAACTTCAGGGTCAGTGACAGGATCCATTCCCTTCCTTATAGATTTTAGCAGGAACGGCCCGTGGCACGCTCGTCCTGGTGGCGAGGCCCGGCGGCTGCCCTGGACGTGGGCCCGTCTGCTGCGCCGTTTCCCACGACCGACACTTGGCGCTGCAAGCGCTGCCTCTAAATGGAGTTCCGGAGAGCACGTTTCTCTGAAGCTTCCTTATTTTTGCCTGTCCCTTTAGTTTAATTGTTTGGATCAAATGGTCCTTAGGATTTGATTATAAAGGAAATATGGTGGATATAAACTGTCAGTGGGATCTGCATGAACAGTGAAAGAGTCCGCTTTGTGGCTGATGGATAATTTCCCTTCTTTGAAATGTAATAATCACAAAGAGGGGGAAGGCCTTTTTTTTTTTGAGTGTTTATCTATTTCTTAGCTTGTGGAAAAGCTAAGGCCAGAGTCAAACTGTGAAAGCAGGTCCAAGGCGTAGTGAGGACTGTCAGGCGTTCAGGTCCCCCGGAAGGAGGGCGTCAGGCGGGACGAGGGCCTCGAGCCTCGGGGTCTCCTCCAGGGTGGTTGGTCCCCTCAGCTGCCCGAGCGCGCAGCCCACTTGTCGGCAGCGGGCTGAGTGTAGGCGGGCCCGGGGCTGGGAGCAGGGCCCCCTCAAGGGGCGGTGGCTGCTCCCGGACCCAGGGGGTCAGCGCTTTCCCCAATGCAGACGCACACCATCTGTCCTCAGTGAGAAACCATCCGCTTTCCTGCATGCTGTGCTCTGCCGTGTGCTGTGTGTGCGTGCGCGTGTGGAGGCTGGTCGGGCGCATGCCTTGGGCTGCACGCAGGAGCCCTTGGGCCTGGCCCCGGGCGGGAGCCTGCACCAGGCCGAGAAACAAGTTAAAAGTCCCCGTGGAGACTGGTGGGAGTGGTGTGCATTGCACGGGCCCAGGTGGGGCGTATTCCAAGCACATGTCGCTGCCACAGGCTTTTCCTTGGGTTGATTGACTCTCCCATGCGGCTCCCGGAAACCTGCCATGAGCAGCATGGGCTTTGTCCCTCGAGCCGGCACTGTGCCCTTCCACCCTGGGGAGAGCGTAGCTGCAGAAATGCCAGGCTTACCGGCAGGACGTGGTCACCCGGCGGGTGGCCTGCATGTCCACGCTCAGAGCGAGGCCCAGTTTCAGGGCGGCACCTGCGGGCGGGGAGGCTCTGCTCTGAGCACTTGTTTCCTGTCGATAAAGACAGCGGAACAGAAACCTCGGGAAAGCACTTCACGTGCCGTCAGACTCCCGGCTACGTGCGCCTGCCCGGGGGCCAGTGGACGGTCGGCGGCCTCTGCGCTGTTCGGGAGTGTCCCAGGTGCCGTGTGGACGCCGCCTTGTGTTACCCATGATGCCGAGCTGCTGCTGCTCCGAGAAGGGCAGTCACGTGGGTCTTCCTGGTGTAGGGCGTTCACCACGTAACTTGTTTCTCATCCATGGACCGTGTGCAGCCCCTGGCAATGTAGGCGTGTGTCCTGCCTCCTTCCCCGGGGTGCCTGGCCCTCAGAGGGCGACGGCCCTGGCATTCTGAGCAGCTCATGGCAGTCGCCCGCTGTGGCCAGGAAGCCCGGTTCCCTGGGTCTGGACGCATGTTCCAGGCAGAGGACGTTACCCCGACCAGAGGCTTTCCCGTGTGGCTGCCGTTGTTCTGACCGTGGTCCGGCCAGCTGCCGTGGACGCTGGCTGAGCGCCGGTGCCACGCGCAGTGACCAGGCCCCCTCTCACCCACAGGTGCGCTACCGCCGGGAGCAGCTGTGCGCGCGGCAGCCGCCCCACTTCCCGCTGCTGGAGGACCTGATGCGGGATGGCAGCCACGGGGCGGCGCTCCTGGCCGTGGTCCACTACTACTGCCCGGGGCAGCTGAAGCTGGACGGTGAGTGTGGCCCGCGCCTCCGAGGGCATCCGCTGGTGTCAGCGACAAAGCAGGCGGGAGTAACTCCAAGGCCTCGGCATCCCCTGGGGCAGCATGTGGATGCGTAGATCTGGCGACAGCGTGCCTGGGCCCGGCCTGCGTTCTGCCTGCTGGGGAGGGTGGGGCTGGGACATATATGGTAGCGCGTTCCCTATCAGTGACCGGACTTACGTCTCGGGGCGGCTAAGAGCCGGTCGGCTCCACTGCAGTCGAGGTAAAGCGTCCCAAATGCGGTTTGGAAGACGAGTGCGGAAGCCAGCCTGTGGACGCACCGTGAGGGGTGCCCGCAGGCCTGGTGTCGGTGGCATCACCAGGTCGCGTGTGTCGCCGCGGTGCCCGCGCCGGGTTGTAGGGAGAGGTGCGAGTGATGCCCCGAGCAGCACTGACAGGAACAGGGCTGCTGATGTGGGTTTGCTTTGCACCCTCCTCTCTGACGTGGGGCGGGGCGGGGGCATGAGTTCCACAGATGTCCTGACTGCTGGCTGCACAGGGAGTGTCTGCCAGGCTCGTGGCTGGCACAGGGCTGACTGTGGTCCCTCCCCGATCCAATCAGACATGCTGGGCTTGGTAGTTTGTAAAACACACAGCTGAGTGTGAAAGAGAGGGGGAGTCTCAGATTCCAGGAGGGATCCCCATCTTTAGTGAAAACCCCTGGATTGGCACCTGATTCTTGGGCCTGGTAGGCCTCTGTACTTGTGTGGCCTGGGCCACCTGCCATGGGAGCCGTGACCAGCACCCTGGGAGGACTGGGGGGCACCCCCTGCTGGCAGGACAAAGCCAGGAGCCCTGTCAGACGCCCAGACCTGGGGCTGAGGGGGGTCTTTCAGGGGGAGGTGGGCCACTGGGCTGCATCCTGGGTGGGAAGGAGACAGGTGTGCAGTGAGTTTATGTGAGACCGAGTCAGGACTCGGGAGACGTGTGGGTCTCACTTAGAGTGCCACAGTGCAGGAGTGGGCCACCTGCCCCCGCCCTGTCCCTGCGGGAAGGCAGCGGGCTGGCGGGCGCAGCAGACAGACTTGTGCAGATGGACATCTGACGGAGCGCACAGCGTTTGCCATGAAGACTTCAGGGGAGAGACTGGAGTGGTGCGCTTGTGTGCGCTGGGGTCTCCCTGACCCTCAGCACCTCCTGCGGCTGCCTCGTGGCTCACTAGTTCAGTGGTTCTGACTTTGGTTTTGTCCAGCCTGCGTCTCACCTCTCCACCGGGGTCTGGAGACAGAGGTACTAGGAGCAGAGAGTCTGTGGTGCGGATGAAGCACAAGCCCGCAGGAGGAGAGAGTTGAGGCACTGCGTCTGTAGCAGAACTTAAGAAGGGGGTTTTAAAAGCAACACAGGGTGAGATGACCGGAGGCGCACTTGTGACCTAACTTGTAAGACCGTCTGATGACACAGATGGGGACAGGAAGGCTGGAGGGGACTCGAGCACAGGGGCTCAGGCCAGGCCCAGGGCTCCAGCTCACAGGGAACCTGCCCCCTTAAATGAGAATGCATGGAGGCATTTACAAGAACAGGCTTGATAAAGGCCATAAAAGAAACCTCGACAGAGTTTGTCACAACACAGTAAAACGAGAAATCAGTGACAGAAACGTGCAGTGTCTTTCTCCAAACTGTTAAAATCTTGAATGTGTGGAAACCAAACAACTTGCTCTAAAGCATTTCATGATCTAACTTGGAGTCACAGTGGGGTTTCCTGGTTGGGGGCTCACCAAGGGCTGGTGTCTTTATCTGTTCAGCTCGCTGATACACCCCATGCCGTCCGGGACAGCCTGGCGTTTGGTAGATGTTTGTGGAATAAATGAGCGACGTACATGCCTGAATGCACGGGCCACAGCTCAGATGGCTTAAAGGGAGACTTGTTGTCTCAGCTCCAGTGCTTTGGCCACCTGATGCGAAGAGGCGACTCATTGGAAAAGACCCTGATGCTGGGAAAGATTGAGGGCAGGACGAGAAGGGGACGACAGAGGATGAGATGGTTGGATGGCGTCACTGACTTGATGGACTTGAGTCTGAGTAAACTCCAGGGTTTGGTGATGGACAGGGAGGCCTGTCATGCTGCATAAAGTCCATGGGGTCGCCAAGAGTCAGACACGACTGAGTGACTGAACTGTCGCCTCAGTGCATGTCCTGTAGAGCAAGGAATTTAAAAATCAGTATGCCAGGCTGATCTCAGAGCCTTTGACAGTAATAGAGCAATAAACCAGAAAAAGCTGAGGAAGGAGAATCAAGAATGGCCTTCTGTTTCTGCTGGTCGGAAATCATCTGAGCACAAGGGGGACCCAGGCTGCGCTGCAGATTCTGCCCTGGGGGACGTGCTCCCCTGTGTGGGGGCGGAGCAGGGGTTGCAGAGGAGGCCGAGCGAGAGCCCTGGGAGCCCCCGGAACTGACAGCCCTGGCACCAGGAGCAGGAGGGGTGAGAGGAGGGGTCCGGGCTTTCCCTCCCGGTGGGAGTCAGGGCCCGGTGTCCCAGCCGTGCTGCCCAGGGCGCTGTGTCCAGGACACACCACGGTCCCTGGGTTCCGGCCTTTCTCCTCTCTGACACCGCTGCTCTTTGCTTTATAACTGACCGGTGACTGGGCTGCATGGACATCAGTCTCCTGGTCACGCTTTTAACCCCAGAGTGGTCGTCAGATGGGAATTTCTGGCCCTACTTGTTGGTTGGCAGGTCGGCGTTGCGGTGCCGGGGGTCGGTCTCCTTGCGTCGGGATGGCCTCGTGGAGTCTTGCTTCGTTCGGCACACTGACCCATTCATCATTCTGTCGCTTTGATTGTCCCAGACCCTGTGTGTTTCCCATTGCCTCAGCTAAAGCACAGGGAGCTGGGCAGAGGGGCTCAGACGCCGATGCTCAGTGGGAACCTGGCGTGGCCCACAAACTGGGAGGCAGGCGCCACCTGTGAGGGGGATGCAGTGGGACTCCAGCCCACACGTGCCAGACACCATGCCTTGGACCAAAGTCAGAAGAGTGGAAAAGCAAAATTTTAAAAACTTGGGAAAAAAAAGGAAAATATTGTTACGACATTGTTAATGGGATGGATTGTTTAAATTACAAAATAGCACAAGCAATAGGAAAGATTACTGCATTTAACCATGTAAAATTCACTGTGCTGACAGAGGAACATCATAAAACTGAGCGATAAAATATGCCCTCAGAACACGTTTGAAGTAAATATGAGCTGACAATGGGTCGCCACGCTGTTGCTTTGTGACCAGCACACACAGAGTCCCGACAGAGCAGTAGGATTTGAAGAACCTGAGGGGAAGTAAGAGCAGGCTTTTCGCAGAAGAGGCGGTCCAGGTGGGCACACGGCCCAGCACAGGGAGGGACGAGATGCCACAGGCAGGCTAGGGTGTGGACAGGCCAGGGCCAGGTGTGGGCAGCGTAGCTCGTGACCCCTTCGGGAAGGGCTCCCGGTGAAGAGAGCATGCGCAATAGTGAACATTGTGGAATCCTCAGTGAAAGTGAAGGCTGCGCTGTTGGGTCTGACTCTTTGCAGCCCCACGAACTATGCACCGTCCATGGGCTTCTCCAGGCCAGAGTACTGGAGTGGGCAGCCTTTCCCTTCTCCAGGGGATCTTCCCAACCCAGGGATTGAACCCAGGTCTCCTGCATTGCAGGTGGATTCTTTACCAGCTGAGCCACCAGGGAAGCCCAGAATTAATATATAGCCATTGGGAAATTGTGGAAACCTCTTAAAGAGATGGGAATACCATTGTGGGAAAAGACCCTGATGCTAGGAAAGATTGAAGGCAAAAGGAGAAAGGGAGTGGTAGAGGATGAGACAGTGAGATAGCATCACCAACTTAATGGATGTGAGTTTGAGCAAACTCCAGGAGATGGTGGAGAACAGAGGAGCCTGGCAGGCTACAGTCTGTGAGGTTGAAAAGAGTTGGACACGACTTAGTGGCTGAGCAACAACAAATACAGCTGTTGAATGACAAAATCTGCTCACATCAGCATAGAACTGTTTGGAGACATAATTCCGGGTCTGGGGGAAATGACAGGCTGCCGCCTGCTAGGCATGGCTTGTCGTGAGTGCGGTCTGCACTCAGCCAGGCGCTGTGCCCATGATTCATGGGGCAGGCCTCACGTGGTGCAGACGCCGCACGCGACGGGTCCCAGGGCTTAGAGGGTGCTGCCTTGGGGACAGGCGGGTCAGCACTGGGTGCTTTACCGAGAGAAATAAGATTCGGCTCAGAGAAGGGACGATGTTAACATTTGCTCACTCGGCGGAGGGTGCCTGGGAGTCTGATCTTTATATTTGTAATATTTCACAATCTGAATTTTAGAGTAAAAGGAACATTTCTTAGCAATATAATTGTTACTCAACTTATGAAAGTTTTCTCTTGAGAGTTCACAATGTTAGGGCATCGCCACATAGGACAGAATTCGAACATAAATCCCATTTGTGCGTGAGATGTCTAAATGGTTGAAAATGACTTCTTAGGAGTAAAGTTTTTTACAGTAAGTTTCTCGATCCTGTTTGTTTATTTACAGGCAGAGTTAAGTCGTCAGTACAGCCTCTTCTAGTTTAGCCTTGGTATCTAGTTTAGGGTGGCATCTGGGTGTTCCGGTCGCTCCTGAGGGTGGGCCCACATCCCCCTCAAGAGCCTGTTCAGTGGCCCAGTGTGGGTGTCCCTGCTGGAATTTTCTGGCTGAGGGTCTGGCATCCTGCAGAACAGCATGAAATGGAACAGTTGTCCTGCTCCGGGTGCAGACAGCCAGCAGAGGGAGACTGAGCTCTGTGGGTCTCCTGACTTCTGTGATTAGCAGCGTCCCGTACATTTCTGCGGGACAAGCCTGACGTTTCCCGTTTTATGCTCCCTTCTCACACCCATGGAGATAGTGTCACTGGAAGGACTCGGGGGAGAAGCTTGGTTAGATGTGCACTGACCTTATGCGGCCAGGTCTTGATAAACTGAGAGGTGATTGTCACAGGACATGCTTAAAAGGCCAAGTAATTTCTGTGTACTTTTTAGATGTTAACAGTTAAATTCAGGTCCTAGAGATTTTCCCTATCTTTTTCTTGGTGTTTTCTTTCTATATTTAGCATTACTTATAATCACTTGTGTTGTTTAATAATGCTTTTTGCCTTTTTAAATGTCACCTTTACCTTCATTTAAAATATTTTTCAGTTGAAAATTGTATATATATATATGTGCACGCAGATCTGTGTGCATGCACATCATGAAACAGCATATCTTTATCATAAATTATAGTTTTGTTTTTATCTATTAGATATATGCTTGAAGGAGGTGACGTCGATGGCTGACAGTCTGTATAACATTCGGCTTCTGAGAGAGTTCTCCAATGAATATCTTAACAAATGCTTTTATCTCACCCTAGAAGATATGCTGTATGCTCCTTTAGTGTTGAAGGTAAAAATCAATTATCAGAAGCGCATTTTTAAAACCACGTGGGAATAAGCTATTTACTGTGTCCTTGATCTTTTCTGTTTTTTCTTTTAGCCAAATGTTATGGTTTTTATTGCCGAGCTATTCTGGTGGTTTGAGAACGTCAAACCAGATTTTGTCCAGCCCAGGGATGTTCAGGAACTGAAGGATGGTGAGTGGCAAACCTCTGTGCATAAGAGTGCTCAGGAGGTGTGGTTACAGGCTCCTGCCTTCATGCAGCAGTGGAGTTTAATCAGGGCTTTCTCTAGGGAGCACCAGGGAGCTTGATGGGCTGTGAGCAGTCTGCCTCCAAAGTCCAGGTCTGGCCACCAGGACTGTCACTGGTACCATCTTTCTTGGACGAGTGTTCTGGGAGCAGCTTCAGGCTGGGCCTGACCTCCACCCCTGAGCCCATGGGGGCTTGAGCTGCAGTGACCACTGAGGCGCTCGGTCGCAGGCTGGGCCCAGCCGACCGGCTGCCCCCTGAGGATTTGGCTGCAGGGCGCCCTGGTCGGCTCCGTCTCCAGGCCCAGTGAGGAGGCTGCGTGTTAGGGGTCCATGCACCCTCCCTTGCTGCTCTAGTCTGGCTTGTGTCTTTTGATTTTAGTACTTATTTTGTTAAAATGTTTGTTTTATTCATTACAAAATATGCCTAATGACCTTGAAACCAGGTTTTTTTTTTTTTTGAGAAGTTTGGTTTCATGTAAAGGTTTTGTTTTTAGTACTTATAAAAATGGATTTATTTTTCTTAAAGATTCTTCTCGCTAGTGTTTTAAGTAGCGGTAAATAACAAGACTACCATTCCTATAAAATTGTTTCCGCAGCTAAATCAGTGTCGCACCCCAAAAGCAGCCGGCCCCCAGTTCCCATCTCCAACGCCACCAAGCGCAGCTTCCTGGGCGGCCCCGCAGTGGCGAACCCAGCCGACCTGCAGCTCGGGGAGCCCGAGCCCCCGTAAGTCCGCCCGCCTCCCACCCCTGCCGTCTGCTGTTCCCCCTGGGGTCACCTTTCCTCGGGGCGATGGGAAGCTGCGGGGAGTCAGTAGCGAGGGCCTCCTCTGTGGGCGCCCCCCGCCCAGGTGAGCAGGGTAGCCTTAACACGAACTTGAATTTGCTGTGGAAACGTGAAGCCTGTTGTAATGTAGGCCATGACCAGAGGTCAGTGTGTCTCTGAGCTGCAGTCTGGATGTTTATCCAAGTTTGAATTCTTGATGTTCTTGGTACATTTTGGGTTCATTTTTACAGTAATTAATTTTCCCAGGGAGTCTGAATCTTTTGCAGGTTGGTGTGATTCATGCTGGTCTGGTTTTGAACTTGAAGACCAGCAGCTGGTGATTTTTCTCTCCTGTCCTCTCTGTTTAGGGGGAAGGGAGCCTCAGCTTTTAGCCCATCACACCCTTTACTGCCACTGAGACAGAAGCAGCAGAAGACGGTGCAGGGAGAGGACCCCCCAGGTGAGAAGCACCACCCCACCCCCGCCACCCCCGTCCCTCTCTGGAGGCCATTACATCGTAGTTCCAAAGTGAACAGATTGGTCATGATGTGGCGATGTTGGTTAGGAAGACTGGCGGCATGCTTTTTGTGTGTTATTGATGACCTTACAATTTATAGTCTTTACAGTGGCCGTATTAAACCTAGTGAATTCCATAAAGCATGGCGTTACATCGTGTCAAAAATTTACACTTTGACATTCACTGGTTCTTTTAATTGACATTGACGTCACTTGTTGATAAAGTGAAAGTCACTCAGTCATGTCTAACACTTTGCAGCCCCATGGACTATACAGTCTGTGGGATTCTCCACACCAGAATACTGGAGTGGGTAGCCTTTCCCTTCTCCAGGATATCTTCCCAACCCAGGGATCAAACCCAGGTCTCCCGCATTGCAGGCAGATTCTTTACCAGCTGAGCCACCAGAGAAGCCCAAGAATACTGGAGTGGGTAGCCTATCCCTTCTCCAGGGGATCTTCCCGACCCAGGAATCGAACCAGGGTCTCCCGCATTGCAGGCAGATTCTTTACCAGCTGAGCCACCAGGGAAGCCCATCATTTATTGATACTGCCGTGTAATTGACATTCTCATGATTTAATGACCTGGACTGACTTATACATTACCTATTGTCAAAACTGTGGAAAATTGTATTGGGATTATTTGCTTCCCTAAGCAGTTTTGGTGTGCTGAGTTATGATGCATTTCCTTGAGAAGTGGTTATTATATTGAAGGAATTTCAAGTGATATAAAACTGGTTACTTAACGCTGAGCTCACTCATTGTTTTCTCCAAACCGCAGACCAGCGACACCGATCCAATTCCTTAACCCGAGCCGACAGTCAGCCCCGAGGAGCAGCCATAGCATGGATGGAAAAAAAAAACAGGTGACCTGTCCACGTTTCCAAATACGTTTCTGCTGGAAATGTTGGTTAGTCTAGCAGAGCAGTGCCCCAGATGTGGTCCAGGGACCCCAGAATACACCCATAGCAACGCTGCTGCTTTCAGCCTTCTGAGGCCCTGGGCGGTGTGGGGTCACAGCAGCTTGACTCAGTCAGGCCCGAGAATCCAGCCAGGGACACAACTGAGGCCGCTTCTTACACTCTGCCCTGGCTTGTTTTAGAAAATATGGCCACAGCTCATGTAATGGATTTCTTACCAGAATTTTTAACCGTTTTCAAAACGTCTCAGCTTGAATTCCTAGGGTGATACATACGGACTCGTATTGACGAATCCGTGAAAGCTCGTTGGGATCCTCAGCGTGGTTAAGGGGGGCTGGGCCAGAGTGTCTGAGGATTGCTGAGCTGCAAGACTCCTGGTTTTCCTTTGCCCAGGAGAGAGTTGTTTACACGTCCTGTGTGTAAGAGTAGGACTCTCTCGTGACTCGTGTTCTCGTCACTCATAAGCCTCTCGTGGAGACGTGACATGTCCCGTGGCCTCTCTCCCCACGTTGCAGGCCTGTGTCTCAGCCGGCGCCCTTCGCCCTCCACCACACCGCGAGCTGTGACATGGACCCGGGCGGTGGCGACAGCGTCAGCCTGGCCCGCTCCATCAGCAAGGACAGCCTGGCCTCCAGCATCGTCCACCTGACCCCGCAAAACCAGCCCCAGCCCGCAGCCCTCAGGACCGACGGGAGGAGCCTCCTGAGCAATGTTGACATTGAGGACGAAGACGAGGAGCTCCTGGCCATCGTGAGGACGGACATGGCTCGCCAGGGCGGCGACCCTGGCCCGATGGCCGGTGCCAGGTCTCCCCAGAGGCTAGCGGACACCTTCGAGAGTAAGCCCGACAGCTTCTTCCTGGAGCCGTTGATGCCGGCCGTGCTCAGGCCAGCCAAGGAGAAGCAGGTGGTCACCAAGGAGGACGAGTGTGGAGAGGGGCGGCCCCGGGCCTTCACGTCCAGGAGGTCTGGCGATGGCCACCAGCCTCTGGGGCGGAAGAAGACGCCCAGCAGTCACGTCGCTCGGGACTTGAACAGGACTTTCACCCCCATCTCCTGTTCAGAGATGTCTGCAGGCTTCGAGGCTGTGCCCGCTGAGGTGGGGCCCCAGGTGGCGGGGGACACGCATGGCGGGTCTCTGGCCAGCAGCGGTTTTGACCCATCGTCTCAGGGACAGTCCACCGACGGCTTCTTCCTTCACGTAGGCAGAGCCGACAAGGACGCGGAGGGCAGGCTCTACATGAGCTGCGCGCGGAGCCCTGGCGCCCTCGGCCCGGACACCTGGGCCGTCCTGCGGCAGGACTCTGACTCGGACGTTGCAGACCTGGACGAGGCCGAGCAGGACTTTGCCGGCGAGGAGCACCCCGTGGTGAGAGCCGGGTACGGTGGGGAGGAGGAGTCCGCGAAGCTGCAGGAGGACCTAAAGGTGAAGGAGCATGACAATAAAGACGACGCCAGCGGCCGCTCCAGCCCATGCCTGAGCACTGTCTCCCAGACCAGCAGCGCGTCCATGGCCAGTGGGAGCGCGAAGATGACCAGCTTTGCTGAGAGGAAGCTCCAGCGGCTCAACAGCTGTGAGACCAAGTCGAGCGCGAGCAGCTCCCAGAAGACCACGCCCGACGCGTCGGAGAGCTGCCCGGCCCCGCTGACCACGTGGAAGCAGAGGCGGGAGCAGAGCCCGAGCCGGCCGGGCGGGGACCACGCCAGCCTGCTGGCCTCCGAGCTGCTGCAGCTGCACATGCAGCTGGAGGAGAAGCGCAGGGCCATCGAGGCGCAGAAGAAGAAGGTGGAGGCGGTGTCGGCGCGGCAGCGGCTGCAGCTGGGCAAGGCGGCCTTCCTGCACGTGGTCAAGAAGGGCCGGGCCGACGCTGCCCAGCAGCCGCTGAAAGCGGGGTCCCTCGCAGGGGAGCACGCCCAGCACAATGGGGACGACTTCCTTGGCAAGGAGGAGGGCCGGGGAGCACTGCTGGGGTCTCCGGACGTGGACGGGGAGGGCCTGGCTCTCGTCCAGCCGCATAAAGCCCGGGACCCCGCCGGCCTCCCCGAGCTGGAGTGCGGCAAGGCGCTGTCGGCGGTGCTCCTGGAGGACACCGAGGGCGTGGACGTGGGTGAGTGCGACCTGTCCATCGAGAAGCTGAACGAGACCATCAGCACGCTGCAGCAGGCCATCCTCAGGATCTCCCAGCAGCAGGAGCAGCTGCTGCTCAAGTCCCCCACTCTGCCCTCACCCGGGCCCCACAACGGCGCCCAGGACCCCAAGGCCAAGGCGGCCATCCACTTTGTCGAGCCGCTCTCTCCAACGGCCCTGACCGGTCACCGCAAGCCCCCCCGTCTCGGTCAGGGCCGGAACGCCCGGTCAGGGAGACCGGCTGAGCTGAAGGTGCCGAAGGAGCGACAGCAGGGTTCCTCTCGCAGCAAGACCCCCACCCCGGGCCTCGAGACCGCCCCACACTCGCGGTCCTTCCCGCCCCGGACGCCCCCCGAGCCGGGCTGGGACGGGCCCAGCGAGCCCGGGAGTGAGGCTGCGGAGAAGTGCGTCTTCGACAGCTACCGACTGCACGACGAGAGCAACCAGCGGACGCTCGTCCTCTCGTCCTCCCGAGACGCCAACGTCCTGTCCGAGCAGGGGGGCTTCAGGGAGGGGCTGGAAGGCAGCGCAAAGGAGGCGGGACTCAGCACCCTGCCTGCGCCCGGGAAGGAGAACGTGCCGCTGGACGAGCCCCCGCGCAGCAAGGCCAGCCTGATCGAGGTGGACCTCTCTGACCTGAAGGCCCCCGACGAGGACGGGGAGACGGAAGGCCGGGACAGCTCCGTAGACCTCGGCAGCGAGGGGGACCAGAAGCCGGGGGTTGGCTTCTTCTTCAAGGTAAAGGCTGGCGGCATCCACGTCCCGCGGTGGCCAGGCCATCGCCCACCCTGGCCGTGCGGAGCCGCAGCTGCAGAGGCTAGGGGGTAGAGGCGGGTGCGCGTGCGGCCTCCTGGCTGCAGGGTCTCCGCAAGGGCCCAGCTCTCCCAGGGCAGCTGGCCACGCCCCAGCAGAGCTTCTCCTCGGGCCCCAGAGCAGGAATTCTGTGTGGTCTTGACGTGTCACGAGGTGATTTTCTTGTGGTGGTTTTCCGACCACTTAATGAAAAGCACTCTTAGTTCAAAGGCTCCGCAGAGCAGGTGGTGTTTGGCCTCTGGGCTGAGGTTGGCTTCTCCTTGTTGCAGTCTGGGCAGGTGGAGAAGCTTCAGGAAACATCTTGGAGCTTTTTCTTCAGGAGGAGAGGGCAATGAGCCGTGAGACTCCTCTGTCTTGAGAGCCTCTCCTTGTGTCCTTGTGTCCTGGCCCTTGGGGGCGGCTCACACGGACGGAGCAGTGAGGGCCGTCTTGTCAGGATACACAGGCCCCTGCTTGGCGTTCGTGCGCTTCAGCTGTAAACACACTTCAGCTCCTGCTGTGGAAACGAGTGTGTGGTTTTTCGGGCAAATAGAGTCAGCGTCGGCACACTGACTGCCTTTTGAACGGCGCGGCTTGTTTCTCGTTTGCATTTTAGCACCTCTAAAGGGGGGCTCCTTCCTCAGCTAAAAAGGGTAAGGAAGCGTCTGGACTACATTTCCTGTTCTCAGGGCGTTAAGCGCGGGGCCAGGGTTGATGGTGCTGGGGGTCCCGCGAGGGTTGGTCCCGGCCACTCATAGGTGACTGCAGACATCCTGTCTGTACCTTTAGGGCAGGGCCAGGGCGTGACCGTGCTGGGGGTTCCCTGAGGGTCCGTCCGGCCGCTCATAGGTGACGTCTGCTTTGCAGGACGAGCAGAAGGCGGATGACGAGCTCGCCAAGAAGCGGGCGGCCTTCCTCCTGAAGCAGCAGCGCAAGGCTGAGGAGGCCCGCGTGCGGAGGCAGCAGCTGGAGGCAGAGGTCGAGCTCAAGAGAGACGAGGCACGGTAGGTGACGGACGCGCCTGCCCGCCGGGTCTATCATGCCCCCCGCCCCCCGATTCTGGGCGTGAGCAGGACGCCCCGGCCGGTCCTTCCCGCAGGCGTAAAGCAGAGGAAGACCGGATCCGCAAGGAGGAGGAGAAGGCGCGGCGGGAGCTGATCAAGCAGGAGTACCTGCGGCGGAAGCAGCAGCAGATCCTGGAGGAGCAGGGCCTGGGCAAGCCCAAGGCCAGGCCCAGGAAGCCACGGCCCAAGTCCGTCCACCGGGAGGAGCCATGCAGCGACCTGGGACCTAAGAGCGCCTCCCCCCGTAAGCAGGGCCAGGGGAAGGGCCGGAGGTAGTGTGTGGGCCCTGCCCCTCCGCTCCCCGCTGCCCCTGCGCTCTCCACCGCCCCTCCGGCCGTCAGCTCCCACCTCCCTTCTTCAAAGCTGGGGTCGCGCGCTGGCATCCTCAGGTGCTGAGAGGTGGCGGGCCCTTCCCACCCCCGTACAGACGGCTGGTGTGGGGGACGCGCGTCTCACGGAAGCGCGCCTCGTCTTGTCTCCGGCAGCTGATAACCTGAGCCGGGCCCAGTCGGGCTCCAGCCTGTCGTTGGCCTCCGCAGCGACCACAGAGCCCGAGAGCGTGCATTCGGGGGGCACGCCTTCGCAGCGGTGAGCAGCGGGGTGCCGCGGGGGTGTGTGCGGTGTGGGCAGCGGGCCGTCCGGCTGGGCCTGGGCAGCTCAGAGCCGCGGCGGTGCCGTCGCGGGAGCTAATCCCGCTCGCCCAGGCTCGCCCACTGCAGAGACGGTTCTGTGTTTGTCTTTCTCTGCCTCCTCGTTGTCCCAGCTCTGGACGCGTTTGTGTTTTCAGCTTTTTGAGAGTAGTAAGTTGACAACACCCTCTTTATCCTTAAACACTTGAGGGCGCGTGTCTCTGAGCAGGGGCGTTGCCTCTCGTCACCACGATCATAGACCAGCACTGCCGTTGGGTCTGCAGTCCACGCTCGCCGTGGCCGGTCCCCAGGGTCCTTCCGTGAGCCCAGGCCCGTGTGGGGTGCGGTCTCGCTGAGTGCTTGTGCTCATTCCCTGGAGCGGGCGCTCACCCCCCTGTGTTTTCCCGGGGCTGGACGTCCTGCCCAGGACAGGCCAGTGGCTTTGCGGCCTGCCCCTCGGCAGGTTTCCCCCGATCCAGTCCAGCCTGTGTGTTTCTGGCAGCAGCACCGTGGAGAGGGGCTTGTGCGTTTCCCAGAGCAGCCTGTCGTGTGTCACCTTGATGTGGGCTAAGGTGCTGTTCCCGTGGGCACTGGCATTTCCCTTTGTGATTAAGGAGTGAATCAGGAGGAGGTGGTGTTGGGGAGCCTGTCAATGGCACTGACCCCCCACAGGCCTCAGCAGCCCCCGCGGGTCTCTGTCCACGCTGCGTCCACACTGGGGTCGGCCTCCTGGCAGGCAGGTCCCTGCTGTCCTGCCTTGCCGTACCTCTGGGAGCTTCTTGACGCCTCCCGTGGACTCTGGACTCCGGTTAGAACTTTGCTCAGACGGTCAGTTACCGGGACTGAATTCAGGCTTTGCGCACACTTGCCTCCTGGCACGAGTGTGTCCCCGTCAGTGGAGGTGGCCCAAGGGCCATGGCTGAGGCCGTAGGGGAGCAGAGAGGCCTGTGACCCCACTGGGCTTGGACTCCGCCCACCAGGCCCCTTCTTCCCCTGGTCCGTCCCTTGTCTGGGGGCAGCAGCAATGTCCGGGCCCTGGTCACCTGGCTCTCATACCAGCAGGGCAGGTGCTGCCCTCCCACTCCGCGGTGCCACCTGAGGGTGGCCCTCCCCGCCCAGGCCCCTTGGTGCCCCGGGCTGGGTTCTGTCCCTGGTGCCATGTTTTGCTGGGGCAGACTGGCCATACTCCCGCTGCTGCTGCGGCCGACAGCCTTTCCTATGCTGGTGGTGCAGCCCGGCCCGTTTCGGGGTGGGGTCCCACCAGCCGGCACCAGTCGCAGGCGAGAAGAGGTGTGCCTGCCACCCTCCCATCCCTGCCCTGTCCCCCTCCCCAGCAGAGTCGAGTCCCTGGAAGCCTTGCCCGTGCTGAGCCGCAACCCCAGCAGGAGCACCGACAGAGACTGGGAGACGGCCTCCGCCGCGTCCTCACTCGCCTCCGTGGCCGAGTACACAGGTGCCAGCCTTGTGCTCCCCTGCGGGGAGGGCGCGGCGTGGGGAGGGAGGGCGCGGCGTGGGGAGGGAGGGCGCGGCGCCGGAGTGGCAGCCTCTGCCCCTGCACCGCTCGTGCTGTGTGTCCTGGGCACGTGGGAGCCCCGCGCTGCTCAGGGTGTGAAGTCACGCTTCTGTGTTTTCTGTGTATCAAAGAAACCAAAATTAGAAAGGGAGTAAGTTATTACTTACTTTAACCTTTTCCTTAGTTTATTTAAAACCTATAACTTAGAATTCTCTCATAGATTTGAACTGGCTGTTACTCCGCGTTTTCAGAAAATTATGAACACTCCTAATTTAGCCTGTCTGCTGCTTGGTTTTATAAGATTGTTGCCTTTTGTGTGTGTGTGCGCATGCACATGCGTGCCACAGATACTCACTTTGCACATCTTGGTCTGCTTCTCACAGGTCCCAAGCTGTTTAAGGAGCCCAGCAGCAAATCGAACAAACCAATCATTCACAACGCTATATCCCATTGCTGTCTCGCAGGAAAAGTGAATGAACCTCACAAAAATTCAATATTAGAGGCAAGTATCAAAGTTTCACACCTAAGTTTTCACGTAGAGGAAGGGTATTTGTGAATGAAGGTTTTCCCTAGAGGGGAGAATCCTGATGGCTGACAGAAGAGGCCGCTGTCTCACACATGTGATCAGGCGTGGGCACACAGTCCTGTCTGCTCACGCCGCTCGGCGTGCCCTGGCCCTCACTTTCAGCACGGCTCCACAAAAGAGCAGACCTCGGACCAGCAGGACAGAGGCTGCACTGGTCGGGCAGGGCCTGGGGTACGGCCCTGAGGGAACGGGAGGCGGGTGGGGCTCCTCACAGGGATGCCAGCCGGCCTGGCATGCTGTCGAGGAGGGGGCTGTCCTCGAGCATCATAGACAGTGTTGGGGTGGAGACAGGGCGCCCCAGCTCTGCACTGGGGCCACTGGAGAAATGGAAGTTTGAGGTAAAATGCTGGTTATTTGTGTCCTCTTCATGCTTCCTCCCCGGGGGCCGCAGGCCTCAGTCACTGTTTATGGTGAGTGGCGGTGGCCTCAGCAGGTGGAGAGTCCGGACGGAGGGTTCAGGTTAGGACTGGGTGCGTGCCTGTAGCCTCACGGAGGCTCCTGCTGGGGCGGGGCTCCTCTGTACCCTGGGTCACCAGCTCCTCAGCTGCCGGCGGGTCCGAGACGGCCCTGTAGTGGGCACCCACAGGACGTGCTGCCGGCTTGGCTCAGACGTCACAGCATGCAGACAGCCACAGGCTGGCTGGAGGGCGGCCCGGCTCCCAGAAGCCTGTCCACAAAAGCGGTTGAACTGATTCTGGCTGTGGCTGTGGTCAGACGGTGATGATGGCCTGGAAAGAGTGGAGGGGGCAGCATGGGGCTCCAGGGCAGCTGCGGCAGTCTGGTCAGCCAGCGGGGTCTCACTGGAAGGGGTCGTTGAGCAGAGGCCTGGAGTCGGGAGGGGTGCCGTGCAGGTTTGGGGGCTCCCCAGGCTCCAGGTGGGACTGATGCCCCAGTTTGGCTGGAGCCAAGGAGCTCGGGGTCAGAGGTCAAGGGGTCGCTACCGTAGGGCCTCTGCAGGGAGTGACCGCATGAGCTGCCAGCCTGGGACAGACGTGTGAAGGTGGGGGCGCGGCGGGAGGGCCTGGAGGCTGCTCTGCCTCTGGTTTGGCTCGTGTTCAGACACAGTTTTTACGTTGTTGAAATCACTGGGATTTTGCCTTTTACTCTTAATTTTATAAATATGTGAATTTATTTAAAATAATAGGAAGCCCATTAGATACTGAGAAGAATAGTATCTATTTGTGAAAATCAGTTTTCTATAAACACAAATAGTGGGAGGAGGGGCACTGTTTTGCATCACAGGGATCTTCTTAGCCCCTGGCTTCCCCACCTCCATGCGCAGTCTCACGGACCGCGGGTCCCGTGGCCGCTGGACAGCTCCAGTGAACAGGGCAGCAGGGGGGCCAGATGAGGTCTGAGAGGGACGAGGAGGCGTCCTCACGGTGAGCGGAGACTCTCGGAGGGTGTCGGCACCCCAGGCCAGGCTCAGAGAGCTGCAGGGTAGGAAGCTAAGCATTCTCAAGTGTGAGGGGCGTCGGGCAACATGTTTTTGCGGTAACAACGTTCTGAGGTTGAGAGCCAGGTGCGGCAGACGCCATAACAAGGAGTGGCCGTCAGCCCTGCTCCAGGTCCTTTCTGTGACAGCCCTGGCGAGGGACGCTTCACCCAGCGTGAAGCCCCCTGTAGCGGCGTCAGGGCTGCGTTCCCAGGGCTGCAGTCAGGGCCAGGACCGCCCCCCAGAGGGACCCTGGACCAGGGCCGCTCCCCTGGCCCCCGGCTCTGTGGTCCCCTCAGTGTCTGCCGCCCCCGGTGGTGTCACGTGGAGGGGCTCATCTCGAGGCGGACCTTGGGCGGCATCTCTCACTGGCAGGATGTCGTCGAGCCTGTCCGAGGGGTTGCGCCTGAAGAGCGTCCCGTTTCCGTGCAGACCACGGCTTGTCCATCCGTCTGCTGAGGGGCATCTGGGTGGCGTCAGCCTTTGATCATTGTGGATAATGCTGCTGGAGACGTCTGCACGAGTTTTCCCTGGATGCGTGTTTTAATGTCTCTGGAGCGCATCCCTGAGAAAAGAGCTGCTGAGTCCCGTGGTGACTCGATGTTCCATCTTCCAAACACCTGCCTGACTCGTTTCCACGGCGGCTGCGCCCTCCCCTCTGGCAGTGGGGAACAGGGCCCGTTTCCTCACGCCCGCTCCGGCTCTAGTCTAGCCTGGTGGGTGAGCGGGCGGTGGGCGTGGGGTCCGACTGCAGGGGCTCACACTCTGTGTTTCCCCGCTTCATGCCCCGCCCGCAGGAGCTGGAGAAGTGTGATGCCAACCACTACATCATCCTGTTCCGGGACGCCGGCTGCCAGTTCCGGGCTCTCTACTGCTACTATCCCGACACCGAGGAGATCTGCAAACTGACGGGCACCGGGCCCAAGAGCATCGCCAAGAAGATGATCGACAAGCTGTACAAGTACAGCTCGGACCGGAAGCAGTTCAGCCTCATCCCGGCCAAGACCATGTCGGTCAGCGTGGACGCGCTCACCATCCACAACCACCTGTGGCAGCCCAAGCGGCCCTCGGCGCCAAAGAAGACACAGACTCGCAAATGACCCTGGCGCGGCGGAGTCTGCGGACGCACCGGCTGGGTCGATATTTATTACTTTCTTCCTTTTGGGTACGAAGTATGCAGAATCACAGACCTTTTTCAAAGAGGCTTCTAGACAACAAGAGAAAACCCCTCCCTGAGCTCCCAGCACCAGGACGGGGGTGGAGCCGGGGCCCGATCGGTCCCAGCGGTCAACCCAGCCCTGCTGCTTGGAGGCTCCCGGCCGGGGCGTGTCCCAGAGCTGCCGGCAGTGGGGTCCTTTTACTTGAAGTTCTCCTTCAGTGTAAATTAAAGTGATCTCCTTTGCTTCCTCGCCTCCCACCTCACCCCTTTTTGCACATGACCTGACCCCCCAGCTCTTGTGGCTGGCTGTGATCTCACGGGATCACAGGACTGAGACTTGGTCTCGGGTCAGGGTGTTTGAATGTCTGTAGGAAAGGAGTTCATGGTGGGGAGTTGTTTTCATTTGAGAAATTGTATAATATTTATTGATTGTGTCTACTGCCAACGTTTATATCCAATTCTAAGATTTCTGGGAAAAAAAAACAAAATTCTTGTTTCTTGCTGCTCAGAAAAAGTTTACTGAAAATAGCAGTTCCCTAAAAGCACTGAAATCTGCGGTCTGTCTTCTGCTAGAATAACGTTTACAAGTGCGGCGGGTTCCCCCGCCACGCAGTCACGAGGGAGGCACGGTACTCGCTGGCGTCTGCCCGGCTGGAGGTGGCGAGCCGTGCCCACACAGCCCTCGCCCGGTACGTTGGGGGTCGCGCGCCCATGATTGTTCACTTTAATAAAGACAGATTTTTTGGTAAAGTAGAATATTTTTTACTCTGAGCATGTTTCTCTTAAAAAGGTGATGATGCACTTAAGCTGACAGTTCTTTCTAGTGTTTTTATCACGTCCTGACTCGTCCCGTCCCAATCCTGGCTTCCGGAAGAGCTTCGGGCCTGCCGGGGAGCTTGCGGTTCTCCGTGTCGACGGAGCGTTTGGTCGCGTTGCCTATTCAAACAGAAAGTGGTCGTTGGCAGCTGTCCGGAAACCACAAGTCCGCGGGACGCTCCGGTCCCCTCCGCCTCCCCTCCGATGGTGGGCCTGGTGCTCCTGCCGGCCCCCGGTGCTTCTCGGGACCAGACCTTCCGGCGCGGCCTGCACACACGCTGCCCGTGCGACTGACCCGCTGACCCGACCGCTGGGACATTCTGGAGTCACTTATTTAGTTTTGCACATTTTTTTTTTTCTTGGGAGTGTTACTTGAATTTATCTCAAAACTGCAGAAAGAAAAGAAAAAAACTGAAGCTCAACAGAGAGAAAAAGTTAAAACACGCAAACTGGTCATTTCCGATGCAAAGGGGAGTGACCATGTCCACGAGGACGGAGGGGACGCGGCGGCCTCACCCTGCCGGTTGGTCGTCTGTACATAGGTAGACCTGTGCGGTTTCTCCAGTGCTGAGTGTTGAAACAGTCCTGAGTGAACTCCTGTGACATGCCGTTCACACGTGTGCTTTACTTCTCACTGTATGTTTGATAATTATATTATTATATTTATTTTAAGAAAGCACTAAAATGTAATAAAGTAATTAACTAATTTGCTTTTTATGGCCACGTTTGTGTGAGGTTGTCGTGGCTGGTTCTGTGGGTCACGGTCCCCACTCCACACTGCGGAGAAGCTTCCAGTGGTTTCTGGCTAACTGCCCTCTTATCAAGAGAAGACGCCCTTCCAGCCTCTTCCTTGATGAGGCCAGAACCCGTGACGTTCTGAGCACATTCACAACGGTCCTGCTGGAGTCAGAGGAGGTGGAAGGTTTTCAGGGAAGACCGAGAGGTGCTTCCGGCCCCCGGGCAAGATGTCCCAGGCCTGTTGAACCTCTGGGCAAACTCTGGGTCTTCCGACATGGTCAGTCGGCTGTGGGGCATCGTGGGGGTTGTTCCCATGCTGGGCGCCCTCTGCCAAGCTCAGCAAGGACCCGCGGCACCACGGCCCCTGGGTGCTCAGCTGGGCCAGCGCTCAGGATGTGGGGCCGGACGTGCCCCTTGGGCCCCCTGCGCGTCGCAGCGAGGCTCGGGCGTGTTCCCGCAGCGGGGATTTACGTGTCTCAGCTGTGGCGGTGAAGTCGCCGCCTCTGTCCTGGGACTGGGCCACGCCCTGCAGACCTTCTGCCCTCCGGGCAGCTGCATGTTTGTCTCGCTTTCACCGTGGAGGGCCGGGCATCCCTTTTTTGCCCTGCAGAATTCCAGCCCACCACCTGTCCACCTGGGTGAGGAAGTTCGCGTGAGTCCTTGGCTGTGACCTGGGATCCCACAGCCCAGGTGAAATGGGTGAGCTGCTTACTTTACAAATAAATGTGCAGGGGCATTAATGTATCTATACACACGCTTGCACACGCCAGATGAAGGCTGTCTTCCCGTGTGTCCTCTGACTTGGCATGTCACCGCAGATCCATGTCTGATTGGGCTGTTTGGGTCCAAACTCTGTTCTCTGCTCTGGCACATGGAAAAGTAGCATAATTCCAAATTTACATCTGCGTTACACGTTTTCTTTTTTTGGTGGTGTCTTTTATGTGTTATTTTTGGCTTCACAGCTTGAGGGATCCTAGTTCCCCGACCAGGGATTGAATCCGCGCCCCTGGCAGGGGAAGCACAGAGTCCCAACCCCTGGACTGCCAGGGAAGTCCCTAGGTTGTACGTCTGTTCCTTAAAATTGTAGGTGTTACTTGGTGGGGAAAAAGTTACCTGAAATAAAATCTCCAGTTAAGATGAACTCGGATAACCTTTCGTAATTGATGCCGACCTACTTGGTGAAAGGCAGTTTGGCTTCTGAGAAGCGGGCGTGGGCGGCCTCGAAGCAGCTCTTCTCCCAGTTCGTGGCCTTAGTTTCTGGCGGAGGGGCGGATGGGCTGGGCTGCTGCGTCAGGGTTGCGGCCAAGTCCATCAGCATGGGTGGGGGGCAGAGCGCCTCATGGTGGCATCTCGCCAGGCCGGGTCTCAGGTCGGGGCTGTCCCAGGCTGTCCCAGGCTGCTGGCGTTGCCAGCAGAGTTGTGTGGCTCTGTCTCTCTTTCGGGGTCTCCGTGGCAAGGCCCGAGCTGTGGATCCCATTGAGGTCTTGGGGTGTGAGGTCTCAGGGGTGGAACTTGCCCTGGGAAGAAGCTTGGCTCCTGGCTCCCTCCCCTCTTCCTGTGCTCAGCCAGCAGAAGGATCTGTGTGTTCTCTCTTCTTGAGAAAGAGCAAGTTACCGTTTTCCAAGTTACTTCCTAAATAGTGAGGAAAAGCCACTTTGGCAGGAATGAATGATAAAGTGTAGTATACCATGCAGTCTGATCTCCACGTCCTCACTCCCAGATGTAACTTGTGAGGGGTGGTTTCAGGGGAGCCCTTCTTGGCCGTGAGAGCTTGGGGTTGCTCCTTGTACAGGGAAGTAGCAGCAGCATAGAACCCGACTCTCCCCTGAAAGTGAAGTCGAGACTGGGTGTCACGAAGCTCGGAAGCTCACACACTTGGAAGCTCACGTCTGGGTCTGTGTTTTCATCTGGTGAGTGGGAACTCCAAGTACCTTTACCATGGGTCTCAGCTGCATTCAGCCAGGCTGCATGCTGCCTGGGGTTGGGGCTGCTGAGACGTACTGTCGGGCACTTATCTGTACACACGTTCCGCATCTACAGCTTGAAATGCTCTGTGATGTGACTGGTTAAATTGACAAGCATGCCGCTGCAGGGACCGAGCTTTGAAATGGGGACTCACATGCCCCAGACGACGCCTGTTCTTTGCTCATCCCGGTCGGGGGCCTGTGGTGGAAGCTTGTGAGCATCGGGAGGCGTCAGCAGCAGTGCCAGGCAGGCTGAAGCATCAGGGCTTTTTTTCCCCCAATTCTCAACTTTTTTCCTTATATTGTGCATTTTTCCTTTCAGCTGACAATTCATTTCTTTTTTAATCTATTTTTTAAATTTTTAATTACAGGATAATTATTTTACAATGTCGTGATGATTTCTGCCAGACATCAACATGAACCAGCCATACCTTCCTTTTTGGTTTTTTCATACATCCCTTTTTATTTTATTTTGCTCTGGCTGTGTGGCGTGTGGGATCCCAGCTCCCCGGCCAGGGATCAAACTCCCCTGCAAGGGAAGAGTGGAGTCCTAACCACTAGACCACCAGCGAAGTCCCAGCACTTGAATTTAAAGTGTTTTTTTTCAACCATTTGTCTCCAGTTGAACTGATAAATCTCTCTAGTCTCTTATTTTGTAAGAAATGATTTTTTTTTGCCTTTTTTTTATTCCTGGTGTTAAATTTTCATTGTGTGCAGTACAGTCCTTGTTCTTTTTTTTTTGAATTGAAGTAGAACATACCTACAGAAAAGTAACGAATTGCATGCACAGAACTTGATATAAAGTTTGAGTGTTTATTCTTATTTTAAAATGAGTGGTCCTCAGCACTTGCCACTAAAGTCATCCCTAAAGGTTTTGCTTCTCCATTACATTGGTGTCTGGTCCAGTTTTATTAGTAGGAGTTGGTCAGCTGAAGCATGAGACGATGGAAGGGCAGAGCGGCTGTTTGCGGGGTGGAAAGTACGTCCTTATTTCCGTGTCTTTCTTCACACACTGCTGTTCAGCTTGTGGGTGCTGAGATGCCTCTTCCAGGGGGTGCTCGGTGCACCGGTGGGGCATTCCCTGGGGCAGGTTCCACAAGTTTCCAGCATTAGGCGTCACTGGCCTCAGAGCTTAGGGCAGCTCAGCTGGTGAGGGAGAGTGTGTGCCAGGCGTCCCCTGGGCGCCCTGTCCTGGAGCCTCTAGACCGCTGACTAGAAGGACCCACACTCGCTGGTCTAAGGCGTCCGGAAGTCTAAGACACACCTGTGCCGCCAAGAGAAGCCCTGCCGTGTAGACTGTCACGTCATCGTCTGGGAGACACCCTGGTCTCAGGCTCAGATGTGTCCAGGGGAGGAGGCTCGGGCTGGGGTCCATGCAAGGACACCTGTAGACTGATGAATAAAACTAGATTTCTCTGCATCAAAACCTGGCCAGAGGCCTGGGAGCATAAGATTACGGTCCAGTTCCTGCTGCCGAGCATAATGTGTACAAACACTGGGATAAAGTCAAGGGAACCCAGACGAAGACATCATGCTCAACAGCACCTAAACAGGAATAAACATTCATCATGAGAGAGCGTATCAGCGTAATTTACGTGGAGAGCCGAGGAGGAAAACCAGGGGTAGAAACAAGTTGATCGCACTCAGCATGAATTATTCAGGATGAAAGTGCTGCAGTTAGAATTCTCATACTGATAACACACGGCAGAGATTTCCAGCAGACCCCTCCTTAACAGCGAAGCTCGGGAAGTGTCCCCCGTTAGGTCAGGGTGGAGCCCAGGTCGCTGGAGGCCAGAGTCCGTAGCCAAGGTTCTGGATATCTGAGTTGTCATAATAAGGCATCGGGATTAAAGACAGGACAAGAAATGCCCCAAAGGTCTTTATTAGCTGAGAGGTGAAGGCCCTCCTAGAAGAGCGGAGAACAGGTGGCGAGCGTTGGCACCACCAGCATGCAAGCCAGAGCGTTGCCATACCAGCAGGTGCGTCAGGCAAAGGCGGTCACAGGCAGTTGGTCACTTAGAGTGTCCCCAGAGGTGCGACAGCCAGAGGTTCAGTCTCCAGCTGTGCAGATGGACCGCCACCACATGCAAAGTCCCCAGGGGCCTTTCTAGGGGGTCTCAGCTGCTGATTCAGGGCTGGGCGCTGGGGACCCAAGACAAGGAGCCCTGAACACGGCGCCTGCTGTCACCCTCTCTCCTGGGCTCGGACGGACTTCAAGGCCCCAGCAGGTGAGCAGGCCCACGGGCCCCCCATGTGGACTGCAGTCCCTTCCGCAGGGGTTGGAGGCCTGCCAGGGGTGTGGCAGGAAGCCCTTCCTATGGGACTGAGCCCATGAGTCCTGGGGTCTCAGAGCAGATCAAGGTTGGGGGGCTGGTCTGCTCCTGCCTCCAGCTCATGTCGGCACCTCCAGTCCTCAGAGGGCCCTCGGTGGGCGCACGGTGGGCTCACCCAGAACCCCGTGGCTGTGTCACTGGGCGTCCCCTGACGTAGAGGAGGGTGAGCATCTTAGAGGTCGACTGCGCTTAGGCTTCCTTTCTGGGAAATTTCTGGGGTTTCCTTTGCCCACTTTCAATTGGGCTGCTTTGGGTGGCTCTCTTTCTTACTGATGCATAGAAACTTTTAAAATAATCTAGACAGGGCTTTCCTGGTGGCTCAGACGGTAAAGAGTCTGCCTGCAATGCAGGAGACCTGGGTTTGAACCCTGGGTTGAGAAGATCCCCTGGAGAAGCGAATGGCTACCCACTGCAGTATTCTAGCCTGGAGAATCCCATGGACAGAGGAGCCTGTCGGGCTACAGTCCATGGGGTCACAAAGAGACACATGACTGAGTGACTAAGCACAGACAGGATTATTTCTTTATATGCAGAGCATATATGCCAAGTCGTGGCTCTTTTTTTTTTTGCTTTTTGCCATGCCACATGGCTTGTGGGATCTCAGTTCCCCAACCAGGAACTGAACTTGGGCCATGGCAATGACGAAAGTGAAGAGGAACTAGAGCCTCTTGATGAGGTTAAAGAGGAGAGTGAAAAAGCTGGCTTCAAACTCAACATTTGAAAAATGTTGATCTTAATCATGGCATCCAGTCCCATCATTTCATGGCAAACTGAAGGGGAAAAAGTGGAAGCAGTGACAGATTTTATTTTGTTGGGCTCCAAAATCACCGGACAGTGGCTGCAGGTATGAAATTAAAGCACGATTGTTCCTTGGAAGGAGAGCTGTGACAAGCTTCCTGAAAATAAAAGTGAAAGTTGCTGAGTCGTGTCCGACTCTTTGTGACCCCAGGGACTGTCCATGGGATTCTCCAGGCCAGAACACTGGAGTGGGTAGCCGTTCTCTTCTCCAGGGGATCTTCCCAACCCAGGAATCGAACTGGGGTCTCCTGCATTGCAGGTGGCTGCTAAGTCGCTTCAGTCGTGTCCGACTCTGTGCGACCCCATAGATGGCAGCCCACCAGGCTCCCCCGTCCCTGGGATTCTCCAGGCAAGAACACTGGAGTGGGTTGCCATTTCCTTCTCCAATGCTTGAAAGTGAAAAGTGAAAGTGAAGTTGCTCAGTCATTCCCGACTCTTAGCAACCCCATGGACTGCAGCCTGCCAGGCTCCTCCGTCCATGGGACTTTCCAGGCAAGAGTACTGGAGTGGTGCCACTGCCTTCTCCAAGATTCTTTACCAACTGAGCTATCAGGGACAAACCTAGACAGCATATCAAAAAGCAGAGACATCACTTTTCCTGACAAAGGTCCATCTAGTCAAAGCTATGGTTTTTCCTGTAGTCATGTATGGATGTGAGAGTTGGACCATAAAGAAGGCTGAGTGCTGAAGAATTAATGCTTTTGAGTTGTTGTGCTGGAGAAGACTCTTGAGAGTCCCTTGGACTACAAGGAGATCCAACCAGTCCATCCTAAAGGAAATCAACTCTGAATATTCATTGGAAGGACTGATGCTGAAGCTCCAATACTTTGGCCACCTGATGCAAAGAGCATACTCACTGGAAAAGACCCTGATGCAGGGAAAGGGAGCAAGAGAAGGGGGTGGCAGAGGATGAGATGGACCTGAGTTTGAGCGAGCTCCTGGAGACAGTGAAGGACAGGGAGGCCTGGTGTGCTGCAGTCCATGGGGTCGCAAACGGAACAACAGCGTGGCAATGAAAGCCGGAACCCTAACCCCTGGGCCCCCAGGGAACTCCCTGGCTTTTTGTATTTTTGACTGTTACTCTTGGTATTTGGAATATAACCCCTTCTCTTGGTGTTTTTAATTGCTGTTTTCCTGGTTAGAGATGAATGCAGCACATTTCCATGTCCTTGTTGGTCATCTTGTTTTTCTTTTGTGAAATGTCTCTTCAAGTGTTCTGCTTCTTTCCCCTTAAAAGATATATTCTGTATATTAGTTATCTTATGCCTCTAGAGCTTCTGCACTCTCTTGATGGAGCTGTGATGAGCAGAGGTTCTAGACTTCTTTGGCTCCCTGTCCACCGCAGCCCCTCTTGCTGAGGACCCAGGCTCAGCACCAGCTCTTTGGGGAGGCCCTGGGGGAGGGTTCCCCTGGGAAGACCCCCAACCCACCCTGTGCAGCAGGATAGCTGGGAACCAGCCACAGGGGTTGCCTCAGCACCAAGGGGGCCGATGGGCTCCCCGTGGCCCCTCCGTCCAGACTCCTGGAGCTGCTGGGCTGAAGCCCCAGGCCCTGAGCTGGGCTGGAGAGGGGCTATGGATACTGAGAGCGAGTCTGCAGTCCCTGCCTGGCATCCCGGGGGCTGTGGCCTGGGTCCCTGGGACAGTTGGGGCAGCAGGAAGGCTCTCTGGGTGAGCTGTTCTCCCCTGCAGAGCCCTGGAGAGACCCTGGAGATAATGGGGGTCCCAGCCAGAGAAGGGGTCTGTGGGGGCTGGGTGGTCTCCTGGAGGTGCCCAGGGCTGGAATGGAGGTCCACTGTGAACCCATGTGGTCATCTAGAACTTGGGAGGCTGGAGTTGGAGCAGTCCTGGGTAAAGATTTTTACTTTCTTTCTCTGGGCGTCCCTGAGTCCTCTGAGACCACCCTGCTTGGCACTCAGGCTTCCACAGACTTCACCGGGCCTGAACGTGGCCCTGGTCAGCTGGCTGCCCTGGAGAACTCCTCCCCTGGAGGCCCCAACCAAGCCTCTCAAGCCCCAGGGGGGCGAGGCTGGCAGTAGGGCAGTGGGCTGAAGTCCCAGACGGCATGCCTGTGTGCCTCCAGCCCAGCCAGCACGCCTGTCTGGCACCGGGGACACAGCCCTGCCCGAGCCATGGGAAGCCATAGCTCACCAATCTCACAAGAAAATGCTGCGATTCCTGAGACGCCCACCTGACAGGGGGCTCAGCTGCCAAGGGTCCTGACCCGACCTTGAGCCCCCAGAGGGAGAGGCACCTTTGAGACCGTTGGTCTGGCCCGGGGTGAAGACGAGGTGCGAACGTCATGGGGGTGCCCGCTTTGTGGTCGTGTGGACTCTCGCCCGGCAGCCGAGCCCGTGTCCACGGCAGTGGGCCAGTGTCCTCCCGAGGCTGGGCCTCCGAGGGGCTGGGGGTGGGGTGGTCTCTGCCCTGCTCCCGACTGTGCTATGCACAGCTGTCCCTTTTTCTGCCCGCTCTGCTTCTAATAAGCGCTTGATACGATTCCGTCTCCTTTCATCTCCCAGCTACCGAACGCACTTCTCCCTGGGATTCTGGGTGGCTGCCCTGAGTCAGCTCACACCTGCGTCACGTCCATCCCCAGATGCTCGGCTCTGGGGGGAGGCGGACGGGCACCTCAGGACCGGCGTTCCCAGGCCACGTCACATCACGAGCCACAACAGCCCGCTTGTCGCTGGTGCCATGGTCGTGACCAGCTTTCTACAGGAATTAAAAAAATCAGAGGTGTCTCTCTCATTTTATATGTCTGAAAACCTGTCAAAACATTGAGAAATGTCTTCTGCTTGCCGGGTCAGGATGCCTGGATCCAGTCTCAGGCCTTTGCTGAAGCCTCTGCATGTGGCAATGGGTGTGAGAGTGCGTCTGGGTAGGAGCGTGTCTGGCCCAGAGGAGACCCCATTCCTCACCGCCCATCCTTGCACCCACACTCAAGCAGACAGCTCCAGGGATCCCAGTCGGGTACTGTCTTCCCAGTGGGGGACTGAGGGGCTGCAACCCCACCTGGATGGAGACCCCGCTCCAGAAGCCAAGAAGGTCCCCTCATTCTCCACTCCTGCAGGGGCCTTCTCCTCTCGGGGAGCTAGCACGTGGGTGCCAGGAGAGGTGGCGGGTGTGGAAGGGAACAGTCACTGGCAGGACCCTGGGAGCCACTGACACCCCGCTGGGACAGGCCCTGACCCCAGAGGCCACCCGAGCCCACATCAACAGCCTGTCACCCCATCGAGGGCCCCTGAGTTTCCCCTCCTCGATCAGACACCCTTCCTGACCCCCCACAGCCGGCACTGTCCCAGCAGCTCCCCCTACCCCGGGGCGTGGAGACCCTCTCTAGGTGGGAGGGTCCCGGGCAGCCAGTGGGGGGTGAGCTGGACATGCGGCCTTGACTGGGGAAGGGGAGGGCGGCCCTGGGTCATGTCGCTCCCTGGGGGCAGGCCACTCCAGCACCTGTCTGGCCTGGAGCCACACCCGACCTGGGGGCTAGGTTGGTCCTTCCCCTGCCAGACTCTTGGGGGTACTCTGTAAGAGCAAGAGCCCCCAGCTGAGAACCAACAGGGGTGTCTTTGTGCTGGGGAAGTGCACAGACCTGTCCCGGGGCTCGGCCCGGAACCCCTGCCTGGGGGAGCGTACAGGGGACCCCTGTTCCTGGAACCCCTGCCTCCAGCTGACTTGCTTCCTGCTTTTGGGGAGGACCCGGGCCAGCCGCATTTCCTTGGGTTGGGGGCTTTCCTGTGGGGTCCCAGGGGTTGTTCCTAACCCTTGGGCAGCTGGGGCAGACCCAGGCCCAGAGCATGCAACCACGGAGAGAATGCCTCACGAGGGGACCTCCTGTCTGCAGAGTGCATCCATTTAATGGGAGTTTCCAGCACTGACCGTGCAAACCTGTCAGCAAGTCACAAAGGAACTGAGGTAATGCCCGGAGTCCCTCCGTGATAAGAAGTCCCTGTCCTGGAGACGTGGGCCGGCAGCAGCCCAGCGGCTGTGTTGTGCTCCAGATTTCTCCTTTAAAAGGGCGTCAGATGGTGCGGCTGCAAAAGTTCAGCGTAAAAATACAGGAAAAGGCAGTTGTCCGAGTCTCTTCCACAAAGTCACGGGCCGTGGAATCCCCAGTGCGCGGCCGGGCCCCACGCTGACGCTTCTCCAGAGCCTGTCCTGCTGAAGGCAGGGGCTTGGCCAGCTGAAAACCCTCCTGCTTTCCATTTCATTCTCAAATGAGCGCACAGGGGACCCGGGCGAGAAGGGCGGCCCCCCCCCCGTGGCTTGGCCAAGAGCCACAGGCTAGACTGGTCCATGGCTGAGGAAACACGGCGAGTTTGGGCTGCAGCATCCCTCTCCTATTGTGGTGTGAGCCCCCGGCCCGAGCACCTGTCTGATCCACCCCAGCCTCACCCCGTGGTCCAGCCCGGCTCTCCCTCTGCCGTGGCCAGATTCGGTCACGAGTTGCGGTGCGTTTGTGCAAAGGATCAGGGTTGTACAGATTCATAAAAACAGGTTAAAAAGGCTTCCCACCAGCGTCTGGCGGTGCCCAGGGCAGCCCGAGCCTTCACCCAGCTAAGGTCCGCTCCCTCTTGACAGTCCCAGGAGCATCTGGGGGTTGGGCACTGGGCAGGGCCCCGCGCTCACGCATCATGGGCTTGCGGACCCCGCAAGGTGATCAGAGCTGTGTCTCGTCCCGCGTCTCGGGGTTGCAGGAAGCCAGCTTGTTGCTGCAGCTGCTCTTCCTGCTCTGGGAGCTGCTGGCCACATGGGCCAAGGGGTCGGAGCGGATGAGATATCTGTGGGAAGGGCGGAGGGCGCTGGCATCACGCTTTGCCCCGGAGGCCAGGCTGGACGCCCATGTGGGTGTGCAGTGCCAGTCCACGTGGTGAACAGCAGGTGTCTACACTTGCCTGGGGATGCAGTACTTACACAATGTCATTGGGCTCCAGCCGCGTGTCGGGCGGGGGGTTGATGAGCACATAGGAGAGGGTGTTCTGGTGGTCATTCATCTCGTCTGCGGAGGAGACAGGGCCCGGCGGGCGGTCACCCCTCAGCCCCTGCTCACCTCTGCTCCGCCGGGCCCCGAGGAGTTGGCAGCTCCAGTCAGCTGCAGAATCCTCCTGGCTGTGGGGCTGTCCCGCCCGAGCCCTGTCCTAGGGAACCCAGCCTGGCCGGTCCTCCCTGATCCACGTGGGCCTCAGCCCAGCACTGCACGGGCAGGGAGCACACCACCCCTGCCCATCCCCGTAGCTTGCTGAGTCACCAGCATCTTAGGAGGTGGTGACCCTGAATGTGGAGCACACTTGTGCACACCTCCACGTGTGCACACACCAGCACACAATGACATACCTGCACACACATCCAACCCAGGCTCATTCACCCCCCTCCCAGCACCCCTGCCCCATACAGGCCACCCCCAATCCCCTCCTCAGCTGTCAACCTTGGACTTGCCCTCTGTTTCCCAAAACCTATCCGGCAGCATCAGCCCAGAGTCCGACTGGCTCACCCTGCCGGAGGTCCCCTCTGGCATGCACAGGGCCAGGCCACTGCCCACCACGGGTACAGCCAGCCCAGCGTCCGGCTCTCGGGGTGGCCCCAGGATGCGACCCGCAGGGGTGTGAACTGGTTCTAGAGAAACCCTGGTCGCCACATAGATGTCTCTTTGGCCAACTATGGGGTCGGGCTGGCCACTGTCCAGCAGTGACCCTGCGCTCAGTGAGTGGCAGGAGGTGGATGGCTCGTGGCCTCAGTTTACACATCTGGGGATGCCTAGAGGCACCTCCTGACCCAGGACCGGGCATTGGGGGGGACGGCCCTGGTGGGGGGCTGGGTAGGGCCCTGGGTGACCTCTGCCCCAGCTCTTCCCACCTCCTTCTCTCTGCTCCAGCCCCTCCCGTCCCAGGAGGGCTCCCTGGCCATGGGGGTCAGGGACTCAGGGAAGGTGGGACAGCTGCTAGCGGGCCAGCAAGGGGTGCTGCGGCTCACTTCCCTGAACTGGTGAGCTCAGGGCCGAATCTGACTCTGGATTCGGGACCCCCCCATGGCAGTAGGTGGAGTCCGGCATGCTTCAGGGGACAGCTGGGGGTGGGGGTGCAGACCAAACGGGGATCGGGGCTTACAGATATCACCTGCTCCAGGCTTGTGTCCCCACCCAGCAGGAGGATGGCCTGACCCCCACCCCTCCCACCGCACAGGGTCACTGGTGAGCTTGGCTCATGGAGGCGGCACATGTCCAGGGAGGGCAGCAAAGAGCAGGGCTGGGGCAGCGGAGGTGTGGGCAGGAGCGGGAGGCTTTGGTGGACCCTGTACCCCTGAGCACAGCCAAGAACAAGGAAAATGGAGAGGCTGACGAGGGACAGGATCACCTGTCCATCTTACTCAGGGGCGGGGCTGCAGAGGGTGGGCATGGCCCCTGCCTCACTGGACCCTCCCCACCTGGCCTGGGCCCTGCCTCTGCCTGGGGCGGGCGGGCTATGGGCTGTCCCAGCCCAAGCTGGGCCCAGCTTTGTGTTTCTGGGGGTGCTGGGCTGAGAGGTGGTGGGGGGAGGCACGTGGGGTCTGGCTGTAATGCCCGGGGACTGGGTGACCCACGAGGCCCTGACCCAGATTTCCCAGAAGGGGCAGCCTCATCGCGCCTGCTGTGGGGCCGGGGGCTGGCCCATGACCAAGGGCAGAGCCCCCCTGCCTCCGCACTGGACATTTCAGCCTCCATGGGGGCTCCTCCCTGGACCCGCAGACCAGTCTCTTGCCAGCCACCACTCCTCTGGAGGCCCTGCCCCAGAACTGTGAACAAGGGACAGCTGGACCACTCCCCCCAGGGGTGACTGTGTAGAAGGGGCTGTGTCTACATGTCACGGCTGGGGGCATCTCCTCCCTCATCTGCACCCAGCTCGGGGAGGGGGCTTTGTGGTGGTGTCCCCCTGGAGGACCACCCTGCAGCCCCCTGGGACCAGCCTCTCCTCTGGTTTTAGGTCCTGGCCCAGGCACCTCTCAACGTCCACACCCCAGGGGCAGGGGCTCAGTAAACACCATGCAGTGACCCTGTGGGTGCGGCCACCCCGCCTGCGAGCCTTGGCAAGAAGTAGGGGTGCAGCCGGCCACAGGGAGGTGGCGACCCAGCCCTCCCGCTCAGGGCAGCCCCAGGCTCGGACTCGCGCTGGCCTAGTGGGGAGTCTGCTGTGAACACGGTCGTGGGTGCAACTGAGGAAAAACGCAGGAACCCGGGGCGGGGGGTGGGGTGTGGTCAGGGCTCTGCCCCCTGGGCCACCCCACAGCTCCTCCACGGTGCACCCCAGAGCTTCTCAATCCTGAGTCTTGTTTGCCCCGGCCGTCCTCAGAAACTGGCCCACCTGAGCTAACACCCACCTGGGCTCAGGAGGCCTGCACAGCTCTGAGCCTGGGGAGCCCCCAGGTAAGGAAGGGGTTCCAGCAGTGAGGTCTGGGGCCTGGACTCTGCTTTGACCCCTGTTGGGGTCTTGGGGCGGGTCTGGGGGCTGCAGGGTGTCATCTTGGAAGATACAGGGGCCCAAGCAGCACCTGAGCACCTGGATGAAAATGTGGTACATCAGGCTTTGTCTCAACTGAAGTGGTCCCCATCTCGTGAAGCCCCAGCTGGGGGGTGGAGGTCAACCGTCCACCTGGCTTGGGTGGCCCTTGAAGGCTCAGGGTGCTGCAGACCTCAAGGCCCCAGGCGCCAGCTCAGGTCTCACTGTGCTCCACCACGCCGGGGGTGCGGGTACCCTGGCCTGGGGTGCTCCATGCCAGTGCTTCTCGAGAGCTGGGTGGGCTCCCAGGGGCCGGCCAGTGGCTGCCTGCGTGTCCAGAGCAGGGCTTATCTCAGACAACAAAGTAGGCAGAAGGGCTGGGGTGCAGGGGGCCGTGCTGAAGTCAGCAGTCGGTGGGGAGAAAGTTAGGGTCCCTGCAGTGGGGTGGCCCGGGAGCTCGTGGGGCCCTGCCTGGAGGGACCCTCTCTCGTGTCTCGCCCTGTCTGCCTGCCTGGCCGGGGTGGGCGGCCACCGGGTGGACCATCAGGAAGGGTTGGCACGCCCCCTATGCCAGACTCCGGCCCCCGGAGCAGAATTACCTTGCAAATATCCCAGGTTTACCCGATTCATGACATCACTGGCTGTTAAATTTGCTACATCCTCTACGGAACACACAGGAAGAGGGACAGACAGAAACAGAGAGAGAGATTGAGGTCAGCAAGCAGCGCGGAGGAGGCGGCTGGCAGAGCAGGGGCGGGAGGTGCACGCGGGCCGCAGGCGGCCGTCTGTCCCAGAAGCGAAGTCGGCTCTTTGTCTGCCAAGCTCTGGCGGGGAGGCCCAGGGGAGCCCCGAGGGGCAGGGGCCCGCTCTGGGGCTCAGCTGAGCTGGAGCACCTGTCTGCCAGGGTGTGACACGGGGCTGTGAAATGGGACCCCCACTGGGAGCCTGAGCAGCCAGCATGCCACCCGGGACGGGGGTGACAGCACCCGCCAGGGGAAAGGGCACAAAGTGGACAACTTACGCCGTGCGGCAGGGGTGTGGCCGGGAGGGGCTGGGCGGCTCTCCCGGGGGGGCGCGATCTCCTTGGGGCCGGCATATAGCCAGACCCGAGAGACCCTTGGGCAGCTCTGGGTGAAGCCCAAAGCCGCTTGGCCCCACTTGGAGGGGCTTGAGGGCCCCTGGCCCAGGAGGTGAGCAGCAGGTGGCAGGGTAGGGGAGTGGGTGCCCAGAAAAATATAGCCAGGCCCAAGGTGGGGTGTGGGGCAGAGTCCCCCAGAGACGGGGCCTAGCGGAGGTCAGAGCCTCCACCCAGCCTGGGGTGTGGATGAGGCCAGGCTGCAGTGGAGGGGCAGGGGGCTTGGGCCCCTTTCAGCCCCATCAACAGAAACAGCATCTCTGGAGCGAGGGAGGGGCGGGCCAGTTTCCTCGGGCCTGGCTGGGGACCCCAGCCCCATTCACGGTCAGAGTCACAAACTTTTTCCCGAATCAAGTGACAGAGAAAATCTGCCGCCGACAACACACGCCCTGGCAGCAGCACCCTGAAGTCGCGGGAATGGGGTGGCCTTGCCCCAGGAGCGGTGGTGGAGTGTCCTGGTGCTGGGCCCCCTGCCCTGCCCCGCCCCTATCCCACACAAGTTCCAGCTGCAGGGAGGGTTCAGGGAGGGGTGGCCAGGGCTCTGGGGTGTCCTCGCCACGCCCCTGTTCCTATCCTCAGGGGAACATGATGGGGTCCTGCATTCCTGATCCCGGCAGGACCGGCCGGAGGTGGCCAATCTGCCCCCTGGCTGAGGCTGGTGCCTTTGGCTTTCAGGGAGCCTGGCAAGGCTGTCCCCACCCACAGCCGCCTCCTCCAGGACGGCTGCCTACTGGCTCAGGCAATAGGCATCTTTTTGTCTACAGATGTGGAAACTGAGGCCCCAGAGCAGAGGGTGAATGAACCCTTCCTTGCCGGGCTTGGCACTTAATCTAGGGGAGCCCCCCTCCCAACACAGGCCAGGAGAGCAGACAGACGCCCTGCCCCTTACCGTAGCCAGTGGTGGGCAGCCCCAGGTGCTTCATGCGGTTCTTGACCAGCTCTGAGAGCTCCTGCCGCTCCGAGCGCCGGTACAGGCTGAGCCGCTGTTGGCTGATCCACTCGGCTGCCGCTTTCCCCGTGTGCCGGGAGCCCTTGCGGCTCAGCCTCCGCGCCCACGGGAGGCTCTTGCGCCGCAGGAGCGGGTGCTCGGCTGGGTCGCTGCCCACCGTGTGCCGGCCGTGGGTGCTGCCGCCGCTCGTGCCCACCCGTGCACCCCAGGGCCCCTTTGCCTCCCGAGTGTCCTCACAGTCCTCCACGCTCACTGAGACCTGGGACTGGCCGGGGAGGAGGGGTGAGGCCTGGGAGGGGAAGGGTGTCCGGGGATAGGAGCGGGGCAGGGGCAGGTACAGGGAAGGGGAACAGGAGCTGGGCAGAGGACTGGGGGGAACCATGGAGCAGCTGGGGTGATGGGGAGGACAGTCACAGTTCCGGGGGAACCCCAGGCCCTTCTTCTCTCAGGTGGAAGTCCCTTCCTCTCCCCAGACCCTGGCTCAGGCCCGTCCCTGACTTGCTGGTGAGAGCTGGGCCTCCCTCCACCTCTCGGGCTGCATGTTCTGACTTTACCACGGTGGGGTAGGGGAGGGAACACCCCCTCTAGGAGACTCAGTTTCCTCACCTCGGGGGCAGGAGAGAACAGGGGCAGCCCGATGGTGGGCTTGGATGTGCAGAGCCTTGCAAGGCTTGGTAGGTGACATGGGGCCTGGGGGGTGTGGAAGTGGGGACAGATAGGGGGAGGAAGGGGTACCTGCCAGGATGGGGGCTGTGCCCTGAGGGGCAGACAGCCTGGGGGCAGGGGGAGCCTGGGCTTCCCACCCTGGCCTCAGTTTCCCGATCTGCACGGGGGAGGAGAGTGATGCTAGGAGTCCTCTCTGAGCTGCACCTTAGCTGGTGCCACCTGGAGACTTGCTTCCCGACCACCCTTGCCCCCGCCAGGCCTGGGTGGGGCTGAGCTTAGGCACTCCCGTGGGCTTGAAGGGACCACTCACCTGGGCCCTGAGGTCGGGGGGCTGCAAAGGAAACCAGAGCCACCTGAGTACCTGTGGGGCTCCTCCTACCCTGACCGCCAAGGCTGTCTGAGCACCCCCGTGGGCTCATAACTCGCGGGCAGGCCGTCTTGCACGGTCCGGCGGCGCACGGGCGCCCCTCGGTGCTCTCCCCTCCCCCAAAGCGCCCCAAGGAACCACGTGGGCGCCTGTGAACCTGACCCCAAAAGGGCCCGTATCTCCAAGCCTCTGCCCCGCACCTCGGTAGAGAAGACGTGGCATTGGGTCCTGTAGATGCCGATAGGGATCTCGGCGCTGGAGGAGCACAGCTTCTGGAAGAGGCGGCCGTAGGTGCGGATCCACAGGTCGTCCTCCGAGATCTTCATCTGCAACGCAGAGCCTGGGCTGGGCCGGCCTCGGGCCGCAGAGGCGGTGCTCGCCTCCCTGGCAGGGCGCGCCTGCCCAGCCCAGCCTGCCACAAGCCCCGCCCCACCACCCGCCCCGGCCCCACCCACCCCGCCCCGGCCCGGCCCCACCCGACCCAGTCCCCCGACCCACCCCACCCAGTCCCCCCGACCCCACCCACCCCGCCCCCGCCCCTCTGGCCCCGCCCCGTCGCCCCGCCCCGTCTCCCCGCTCCGGCCCAGGCACTTACCGCACAGAGGTAGCCAGAGCCCGGCGTGGTGTCCAAGCCCAGCAACAGCCTGGTGATGGGGATCATGTAGTCCTTCACGAAGGACTGGAGGAGAGGGGCCGCAGTGAGGCCGGCGTTGTGGGCAGTTTCACACCCCCTGGCGGGACATGCCCGCCGGGCACCCACAGTGTCCCCTGCACAGCGTGCCAGAAGACGGAGCTGGGCGGCCTTTCCTGGCCTTGGTAGCTCGCCTGGTCATGCGCCCTAGGCTAGAAGGGATCAGAAACCCAAAGGCTGCCAGGAGTGACCCTAGGCCAGCACCCTCCTGGGAGGAAAGGATGGTGATGCTCAGGGGTGAACCCCTGTGGCTCCCGGTCAGGGACGGGGCCCAGAGCCACTCAGTCCCACTGGCCCCTGGGGACCCAGGATGGATGTGGCTCAGGACCGGACGTCAGCCAGGCCCCGGCTGACCTGATACAGCAGTGTGTCCAGCATGCTGATGCTGAAGACGCGGCCGGCGGCGAAGGGCAGGCGGAACATGAAGGCCAGGTTGGAGCCGTTCTCACGCTCCCTCTGCAAGACAGGGCGGCTCAGACGGGCTGGTGCCCACAGCCACAGCTGCACGGGGCAGGCAGCCCAGGGCGTGCGTGCACACGTGTGGGGTGAGTGTATGAACACGGGCCAGCAGATGCCCCCACACAGAGGCCAAGCACCCGGCTCGTGTCCCCCAGACACAGGGGGCCGGAACCAGGGGTAAGGACTCATGGCTCTGCTGGCGAGAGCCAGGGGCCCGTGCTGGGGTTAATGCCCAGCCGCTGCCGCCCTGGGCCCTTGACTCTCATAGCAACTAGTCCTGGAGCTCATGTCCTGTGAGTGAGGTGGCGAGGACAGCAAGGCGTGCGCGTGAGCAGCGACACGTGTCACAGCTCCCGCCTCCCCTGTGAGCACAGCGTCGCAAGACCCCACGTGGATTCCTTAGACCCGCAGCTCAGAATCACACGGTTCTTCTCTCATGGTATCAGACTTTGTGAGTCCGTTCGCATATGTGGGGCTGGAGTCAGGTGTCACAGGGCTCCCGCCGGTGACCAACTCCCCCACCCCTGCCTGGCCAGGAGACTCCTTTCCTGCACCTTTCCCATTTTCTAGAAGCCAACCATGGCCCTGGGCCCTTCCTCCACCTCCAGGGTTGGCAGGCTGACCTCTGGCCTCCCTCTTGCAAGCGCCCTGGTGATGGCGTGGGGCCCCGGGGCGAACCAGGGCCTCCTCCATCTCAGCGTCCTTCACCGAGTCGTGTTTCCCACTCCGTGCTGGTTCTGGGACGCTAACTTTTTCGGCGCGTGTCTCCACCGCATGAGGTTGGCTTACAACTGAGGGGTGCCTCTGAGCCCAGGAAGTCATCCTTCCCTCGGGACCAGAACATGCTCCACACAGACAGAAGGTGGGACGCAGGAGCCCTCCCGGGGCCTTCTCCTGGGGCTGCTCCCTGCTGTGGCAGCTTCCTCCTGCAAGCTCGGCTGGCGGCCGGCAGGGCAGACAAACACTGGGGCAGGGGCCTCACCTCTGTCCCTCCCCAGCAGCAGGGAGCCTGAGGGCGTGCTGGCACGTGGGTGTCCAAGAGGGAAACAGTGTGTCAGTCCTGAGCGGCGTTTTGCTGTCCCGAAAGAACAAATCATGGACAAGCCCCGGAATCCAACCCACGTGGCCTGCTGACCCCAGGCTGCACGCTCCCGTCGCATGCTATGAGGACAAGCGGGGAGACTCCCAAGATCATTAAAGCTGTCAGTTTCCCTTCACTAAGAACAGTGAATGGTTTGAGAAGCAAAGACTGAGGGCGGGTCCAGGGAGACTGTGGACGAAGGAAGGCTTGATGTTTCAGTGGCTTCATGCTGCCTGTTCTGTAGTGGCCACGGAGGAACTGGAGGCTGTAGCCCAAGCTCTGAGGTCACAGGTCACAGCGAGACATGGGAACCCACGTGGACGAGCCCTTCTGAGAACCACGTGTCTGGAAGGAGCAGGACTGAACGGGCAGGCTGGGCCCTGGTCGACGTCACTGTCACGGGTGCCGAGGATATTTAAACGATGATGCCACCAGGAACCTGAGTCTGGGGACGGGGTGGGGAGTGGGGTGGGCAGTGGCCCAGCCTCTGGGAGACCTTCCTGAGAACCTCCAGGGAGATGCAGCCACTGCCCTCCACGCCTTCCTGAATCCCCTACCCCCACCCCCGCCCTAGTGCCACTTTGATCTCGGGGAAGCATGTTGATCTGAATGCCAGAAGCGTTTCCGATGTTCCTGCAGTTTCCGCTCATGAAACAGGACTCCCCTCATCCAGATGGTATGTACAGCGTGATGCCACATTCCCACTCCATCCTCTGTGGAATCTTCTGTGTGCATAGATCGGGGGAGGCACCGGCTCTGACCATCTCTCCAGAGGGGGTGGATCACGTGGCTCTGTGCCCCTCTGTCCTCAGCCCCCAGGCACTGCACACGCCTGGCCCTGCCCAGCGTATCCATCGGCATGGCCTTCAACCCTGGGCTGCAGCCTCCCCAGGTCACACGTGCTCACTTGCTAACTTCTCTCCCCATCATAAAACCAGAGGACGAGGTGGGGAGTGGGCCGCCCCTGCCCCTGCCCCTCCCTGGAGGTGATGCTGCAGGGGAAGGTGGAAGGTGTGGTCAACTGGTGATGCCTGCCACAGAGGGCAAAGTAGGGGTTGACTTGTGGTGTCTGCTGTGGAAGGGCAGTGTCTGCTGATGGATCTATTTCAAGCCCACTGGCTGAACAGGTGACGGTGCAAGGCCCATAGGGAACTGGCGGCAAGTGAGGACCAGCACCAGGATGTCAGCCCTGACCCCAGTTCTGTGCTGGTCATCCTGCCTGAACTGGGTCAGACTGGCCCAAGCACCTGGACACAGTCCTGGCTGGGGCCGCTTCCGATGCCCACAGTCTCAGTTTGAGCAGACGGAGGATCAGCTCACGGGCTGGTAGGAAGTGGCTCTGAGTGGGCTCCAATGGGCTGTCGTGTGGGGTGCAGGCCAAGCCTCCTCCAGGGGCAGGACAGCCCGAGCTCCTCGGCAGCTGACTGAGGCCTCCGGCTACCGACCAAGGGGCTCCGGGGCCACCATGGGCCTCCTGGCAAAACGCACTTCCGTCGTCCACCTGGGTTCTGGGCAGGTGGAGCTCCTGCGCTGCCCCTCTGTCTGCTTTTGGGGCCAGGCCTGGCCTGGTGTGGGGTCAGCCATGCAAATGCAAGCTGCCCCCCGACAAGGACCCCCATCTGGGCTCGCAGGGAATGGTCACTGCCCCCGACTTCATTAGCCGGGTCTGCTCGGTAGCAGCCCACCTGTTTCCTGGTCTCACCTGGGGCCACCTGAGCGGGGCCCTGCCTCTCCGTGGAGGGCAGTGCTACACTGACCCAGACAGGGGGCTCGGGAGGGCCTGGGGCCCACAAACATGCCAGGGCGGCACCACTGGTCCCTGGCGGGTCCCCGTGCCCCCCAGGCCCCTGCTGTCCTGGCCTCTGACCCACTGCGTGACCTGAGGCAACCACTCCCCGCTCTGGTCCCAGCGCCCTCGTCGGTACCAGGATGAACACGCCCCCGCCGGCATTTGACAGAACAGACACGGCTCAGACGTGGGTGTGGTGTCAGGGCTGGTGTCACTGGGTTAGTAATTTCTGGTGTAACCAGCAGCCTTGGCCAAGCACAAGGCCGGGATGGACCTTGCCTTAAGGGGACGATGTCCCCTCCTGGCCGAGGACCCTAAAGTCTCTGGGCTGCACGTTCGAGAGCCTCACAATGGGACTAGAACCCTGCAGGAGGAGGGCAGGCACCCACACCCTCCAGGCCTGGTGCAGGCCCTCAGCTGGGCAGAGTCAGAAGGGGCACTTCATATGGGGGTGGGAGGGGAAGCGGTGGTTTGCAAGGGGCTACTCACCTTCTCCAGTTTAGAGAGAGCCAGAGAGTAGCTGTCCTTGGCGCGAAACTGCATGAACCGCATGTTGGACGGGTGGGTGAGCTCGGTGGTGATGCTGAGACTGGGGAAGAGCCTGGGGGGCGGGGGGGCGGTCCTGGTCATGGACATGGGGAGGGGCTCAGGGTGGGGCCCCTGGCCGCCGACGAGGGGAAGCTCAGGGTGACCCCGGCGCCTCACCGGAACATGGTCTGCACGTTGACGATGGTCTTTGCATCGGCCATGTAGTCCTCCTCGGCACTCATGGTGCTCTCCTTGTCTGCCACCACCAGATTGTCCGCATAGATGACGCCGCACCGCAGCAGGCTGTCCAGGCTGTGGGGACATGCCCGTGGGTGCGGCCGCCCCCTACTTGGTCTTGGGCGCCCTGCCCAGGGGGAGGAGAGCAGGGTGGGGGTCCTCCTGCCGGGAGGCGCCTTACTTGTCCACGGAGCCCTCCATGTAGTAGACCATGGGAAAGCAGCAGATGGCCTCCAGGAAGTGGTGGTCGGGCCTGTGGGCACAGCAGGGCCTGCAGGCATCCACCCGGCTCCTCCACCCCCACACCAGTTCTGACCTGGGCGGAGCAGGGGCCCCAGGACCACGATGGCTTGGACCGGGGGGTCTTTAGAGGCCAACGGGGCTGCTCTTTATTGTCCCCAAGGGGAAACCAAGGCCCCAGGACAGCTGAGACTGGACCCTGAGCTCTGGGCTGGCAGGCCTCTGGGGGTACAGGTGCTGGGGTGCACCCTGGGGGAGGTTCATGGTCATGGGGAGGATGATGGAGCAGCACCAGGGTGTGGGAAGGGGCAGGTGGGGTGGGGCCGCTCCCCCCACTCCCCACCAAAGGTGAGGGCACCCATGCCCTGCCCTCTGCCCCTCACTTGTTGTCCAGCAGCAGCACAATGGGGTTGAGCTCCCGGCGAGGCCGGTAGTAGGCGCGCAGCGGCACGATGAAGTTGTACAGCCCATTGCCCGCGGTCTCCGCCGAGACAATGATCAGCTTGTTCTTGAAGCCGTAGGCCTTGGCATCTTCGTAGCTGTTGTGCTTGCAGCCCTGGAAGGGGAGAACGCTGGAATCAACCATGGAGGGGGAGGGAGGGTGCTCCAGGGAAGCCTGAGGCCAAATGGCACCTGGTATCTCCGGGGCTACACGCCAGCCATCCACCATACCCCCCAGAGCGAGCTGGGGCCCTGCGGGGGTGGGAAGGGAGGTGTCTGTGAGCTTGTGGCCTTAGCAGATGCAGACACAGATGTGTCTGCATGGACACATTTGTATTTGTGCACATTTTGTCTTGTGTGTACACATTCTGCAGTGTGTGCATGTGTGTACACGTTTTGTATGTGTGTGTACGTTTCTTATGTGTATAACATTCTTTCGTGTGTGCACACGTCTTATGTATATACACATTCTCTCATGTGCATATACACGTTTTTGAGTGTGCATGTTGTCATGTGTGTACACATTCTGTAGTGTGTGCATGTGTATATGTTTTGTGTGTGTACACACACATTTTGTCATGTATATACACATTCCATAGTGTGTACATGTGTGTACATGTTTTGTATGTGTGTGTGCATTTCTTATGTGTATAACATTCTCTCGTGTGTACACACATATTATGTGTATACACATTCTCTCGCGTGTATACACATTTTGTGTGTGCATGTTTTGTCCTGTGTGTACACATTCTGTAGTGTGTGCATGTGTATACATGTGTGTATACATACATTTTGTCATGTGTATACACATTCCATAGTGTGTGCGTGTGTGTACACATTTTGTGTGCACATGTCCTGCCATGTGTGTAAATGTTCTGTAGCACGTGCATATGTATACATGTTTGTGTGTACATGTTTTGTCATGTGTGTACATTCTGTTGTGGGTGCATGTTTTATGTGTGCATGTTTTGTCATATGTGTATACATTCTGTCAAGTGGTATGTACACTTTTTTTATGTGTGTGCACATTTTGTCATGTGTGTACATGTTCTGTTGTGTGTGTGCCCACTTTCTAGCTCTTTGCAGAGAGGCTCAGATGCAGGGCAGCAGTGAGCACCCCATCTTGTTTCTAAATGTGGTTTCCACTAACAGGAATCAGGTTTCTTGGAGCAGCAGCCAGTCCCAGGACTGGAGTAGGAACAAAAAGGGGGGGCAGGCACCATTAGTTCGGAAGCACAGACATCTTCACAGACCAGGAGACACGACGGAAAGACCTGGAGGCCCCATCAGCAAAACCAGGAAAGTCTGAGTGTCAAAACCAGCAGGATCCGCACAGAAAGCCGACGTTGCAGTAATGCACAGCAGGTTTACTGAGTGAAACAGTGAGTCCACACTGATGTACCCAAATGGCTAAGAAAGGTGAAGAATCTCTTCACGGGGAAAAGTGGACACAAACATGGAAGGAACTGGAACCTGCATCCATCAACTACAGAGGAAACGCATCAGGGGGTCTGTGATGAGCAGTTTTTGTACCCGGTCCCCACGTGTCTCCCCACAGTGACGTCCTGACTGCAAAGGTGAAGCTATATTTCCTCCAGGGAGACCAGGTGTGGACCCGAACCACGTGCTCTAAGGCAGCATTGCAGGGAGGCCTCCCAGAGGATGTGGCACCTCTGGGGGGACCAGCCCTTGCCCCCGTGCAAAGGCTGAGTTGCCCCCCTTCAGGGACGCTCCACCGAATCGATGACTGCACTCCCCAAATATGGGAGAAACCCAGGGAAGGTGGGGGCGAGGAGCCTTGAGATGGAGGGAGGCAGGCATGACGGGCACGCAGAAGTGGGTCAGGACTGGCTCTGGCAAGAAGGGCAGCTGGACTGTGGGCTGAGGGTCTGACACACACATCCTGGTGCTGGTAAGTGGACTGTGGTCAGGAGAGGCACACCCTCGCCTCAGACACGCATGTGGATGCAGGAGGGAGGGAACCTGCCCCCCTCAGAGGACTAGACACTGGGGAGGTGGACTTGAGTCAGGATGTCCTCAGGGTCCCTGCTGCCTCCCCATCTTTGCTGTGACCCACCTTGTCCAGCCGCAGGCAGCAGAAGGGGGCTTTCACGGGCAGGAGGTGGCACAGGGTGGGGGAGCTGCCGATGTAGGGTGAGTTAGGAGGGTAGCCCTTCACATACCTGGAGGAGTGGGAGAGACAGGAACCTCAGACATGTGCCCCGCACCCTGGGTGGCCACACGGGGGCGCCAGGCCTCGCAGACCAGACTGGGCTGGGGCACTCAGAGCCTCACCACCGCCCCTCCAGCCCAGGAAGCCCCAGGACCCCTATGTTCAACCCCTAGGCAGGAAGGAGGGCTGTGACCAGGACCTGTGTCTGTTCCCTCGAGATCGAAGGAGATTCCATGCAATGCACACACACACACAAACACACACATGAGCTCACACAGGCCTGAGAGCCACGGAAGAGCCTTAAGGGGTTCCCCTACCCTGGTGTTCCCAGTGCCCCAACGCTGGGGCAGATGCTGGCCCTTGGCCCCTGTTCTACTGGCGGCCAGGCTGGGCTGAGTGCCCCACAGGCTGCCCCCCACCTTCCCGCTGGCCCCTCAGTGCCCAGTGCAGACATGTGGGGTGGTAGGCCACCAGGCCACCTGGAGAGGGGCTGGCCTTCTGCTCGGCCTCCAGTTGGCTTAAGGGAGGTAGCGTTAGAGGCCAGTCTGCCACCTGCTCCGAGTGTGCAGGAGCCCTGCAGAGCCCCCTTGATCTTGGACCCAGTGCCAGCAACCCATCTTTAAAGTGCGTTGACTCCACCCCAGGGACAGAGGCAGGAGCAGAGAGTGGCCACAGCACGCTGACAGCCCAGCTGAGAGGGACAGGCCGTGCAGGCCTGTGACTGGCCATGGCCCTGGGGTCAGGTGCTGCCTATCTGTTCGGGACGAGGCCAAGTGGCTGAGACTCCAGGACACACTGGGGTCTTTTCCGTCTCATGATCTCAGAGGAAGATCTGGACTCAAACCCAGAGCAGCATGACAGCTCAGCGTGGGCCAGCAGTCTCCAGACATGGACGGCACTTCACCCAGGGCTCCGCAGACCGTGCTCAGAGTGCAGCCGCCTTGATCAAGTAGGCTGTGGTACTCAGGTCTGGCTGCCGGCCCAGAGTGCGAGGCTGAGGAGGACGAGGGGTGAGGGGGTACAGCACAGCCTTCCTGCCCAGGAGCTGGGTCCCCAGATTCCACTTGCCAAGCAAGGTCTCCGCAGAGGCTGTTTGGAAGCCTGGTTCAGAGCATGGGTTCAGGCCCAGTGCTGGCGGCCCCTCTTCCTGGGCACCAGGCACGCACATGCTGTGCCTCCCCTCACCCTTGGAGCGCGCCTGTCTTCCCCCCGCCCTGAGACACTCACTCCACCATGGACAGCCCCTCGTCCTCCGACGGCGTCATCTCGTCCTCTGACTGGTCACTCAGCAGGTCGCAGGGCAGCAGGGCCGAGCTGTCAGCCACCTCCAGCACGGGCGCGATGCTGGGCCGCCGGCTGCCCGAGCCGTTCTCTGTGGGGAGCGCCAGCTTGCTGCCCCCGCTGCCCCCGCCACTCTGTGTGGGCCGGCACTCCGTGTTCTGGAGGTCCATGGCCACTGTCCCTGGAACAGAGTGGCTGGACTTGGCTGGCAGCCCCTCCCGGGACTGTCCTGGGGGTGGAGGCTCCCTCCCAGTGCTGGCAGTGATGTCCCCATAGGAAGGCAGGGATGACCCCACCGGACCGATGTGCAAACTGAGGCCCAGAGAGAGGGGGCTTGCCCAGGGTTACGTGCAGGCCTGAGGACTGGGGTCTCCGGGCGGGGCCCCTGCCCGCTTGCCCAGGCGGGAGCGGGTGCCCGGTCTCACCCATGGAGGCGATGATGCTGTGCACGGGCAGGCGGGATGAGCCCTCGTACAGCCCCTGCCCCGCGAAGCCCTTCCTCTTCTGCTTTTCCTCCTGCTTGAAGATGAAGGCCGAGTTCTCCTCCTTGGTGATGTTGATGTAGAAGCAGGTGTCGGAGGCCGCCAGGATGTGCCGTGGGCCCGGGTTCAGCAGGATGCTCTTGTTGTCCTCGCGCTTCAGGCCGATGAGGCACACGCCGTACCTGGGCGGACGGACGGACGGGGGTGGAGCCCAGAGCTGCCCCTCTCGGGCTCCTCGTGGGGGTCAGGACCTCTTCCCGCTTGACCCCGAAGACCCACCGAGGGTTGCCTCAGAGAGAGGCGCTGGGCGCAGGTCTCACGCTGAGTGGGCGTGGCGTCCGACCCCAAGGCCCCGCCCACCCACCCGACGGTGGGCGAGGCCCCGCCCACTTCCGCCTCCGAGTCCAGCTCAGCGCTCCCTCCCTCCCGGGCAAGGACAGGGTGCAAGGGGCCGTACTTCTTGTGCGCGTGGAAGGCTGCGTAGGTGAAGCTCTTGCCCTCGTACTCGCGGAAGAACTTGCTGTCCCCCATCCGCACGTGGTAGACCTCGTTGCCCGAGCAGCGTCCGTACATGCGCTGCCACTGCTCTGGCGAGTCCTGGCCTTCCCTGGGGCGCGGGCAGGAAGTCACCCCCACCGTTGCCCCGCCTGGCCTGGCCGCTTCCAGGCTTCCAGGGTGGGTGGAAGCCAACGTGACCCCTGACCCCGCCCCTCCCCGTCTGTGGGAGACTAGACCCGGGTGTGGCCTGATGGGTCCCTCCGCCAGTTTTAAAGAGCTGTGAACATAATGGTCCAGCTTTCAGGGGGTGTCAAAAGGTTTCAGAGTCAAGACCGGCTTCTGTGGCCTGTGGGTCCTCCGACATCTTGGTTCCTCCCCGAGGGCCTCCCAGGCCCCACAAGGAGCCAAGGCCACCCGTTGGGGTGTCTTGCTAGAGAAAAGATGGCACTCCTCCTCTGTCCCAGGACAGCCCCTCACCTCCCGCTCTACCTGGGACCCCAGCTCAGGTGCTGAACACCAACGCGCCTTCTCCCACAGGCCAAGCGCGTCCCCCAACCACCCCCCTGCCCCTGCCCCTATCGCTGTTTCTAGACTCGCTGGCTCTCCTGAGCCCCCCACCCCCACTAGGGCCTCTGCTTCATGGAGGGCCCTGCCTGTGATTCCCTGCAGCCCCAAGGCCGCCCCCAGCTCCCACTCCTGGCAAGGCACCTACTGCTTCCCAGCTGGGTCCTCCCAGGTCGCCACCCCCTCCCATCTCGGGCTCCTCACCCCCTCCCATCACAGGCTCCTCAACACGTCCCCTGCCTCCAGTGTCTGCTCCTCTCCCGGGCAGCACGCTGCATGCCACGTGGTGGTCCCAGGGCAGAACTCACTGGCCGCGGGACGTGTGCACCAGCAGGGTGATGAGGGTGGACGTGGCTGGGCAGATGCAGTTGAGGGCCAGCATGGCATACTTGCACTCCTCCTCGCACACCACGTGCTCTGCGGGCAGGAAGGTCAGGGTCACTGAGTGCTTCTCACTGTCCCCCACAGTAGGCGCCCCCTTGTCTCCCTAGAAGGCTCCCTCCAGCGCCCCACTTTCCCGAGCCTGTTAATTCTCCTTGCTCTTCTGTGGTGGTTTCCCAGGCTTGGCGGAGAGCTCCAGGGCTGGGCGTGGGGGGAGGGAGCTGGCAACACCTTTTGCCCCCCAGGTGTCCAGCATAGATCTGTTCACCCTAGAGGTGCTCATCAGATGGTGTTCCTGCCCCTCCCCTGCCCTTGGCCCCTGCCCTCACTGACCCCCAGGCTCCCAGGTGCAGCACCTGCATGGGCTCTGCCTCAACCCCACCCCTGCCCCCAGCATGCTCCCCTTGGACCACACGGGTGCCCCCTCTCCTGGCCAAACGTACCTGCAAACTTGACATGAAACTTGTTCTCAGGCTTGAGGATCTGGACGTAGAGGGGGCAGTTCGGGGCAAAGTCCTTCACGGCCCAGGCACGCAGTATGGTCTGGTGGTCCTGAGCAGGGAGGCCACGGTCACTGCTGAGGGCAGCCAGCAGGCTGGGAGAGGGGCTCTGCCCCTTTGGCTGGCGGGCAGGCGCGGGGCCGGTGGCCAGGGGGCACTCACCGCCGCGGTGCGGTCCACCTCGTTCCGGCTGCTGAGAATAAAGCAGGCCTCCCCGTTGTCCATCCTGCAAAGCACCAGGTCTGAGCACCACAGGACCAGCAGTCCCTGTCTGGGCCATCAGGACCCCGCCTCGCTCTGACCAGCCCTGGACGGGCTGAGGATGGGCCCCTACACACTCAGGGTGGGGCTGAGGCATGGAAGGGGGTGCACTTTGTGGCAGAGATGCTGGACCCCGCCTGCTGTCCTGTCCCCTTCTGGGACAGGCTGCCAGAGGTCTGGGGATGGCCAGGTCTGCTCCCCTCATGCCCCGCCCCCAGCCCCTGGCTGCAGAAAGGCCGCCTGAGAGAGGGTCCACTTGCCCCAGGGCAGGGAGGCCTGGCGCCTCGCTCCTCATCACCCTGCACCCCCTACTTGTCCCTGTCGGGCCCTTGATTCCTGGGCTCAGGAGATGCGTGGATGGGGGCCCTGGCTACCCGGGATCCTGCCGCCTTGGCCTCCATACAACCCACATGTTTACCGTTTCACCACGAAGGTTACATCAGGCTCTGTAATAAAATGGTGACGAGTGGCGGGGGATGGGAGGGCCCTTCCGGGGGTGGGTCGGGGGCCCCCTCCCGGGTGTCTCAGAATGTGCTGCAGCAGATTCTGGAAAGTTCTGTTCACAACTCAGTCTCCTTACCTCAAGTCACCCTGTCACCTCATCTTTAGAAGAATATCCACCCACAGCCTCAGCTTCCCACCCAAGGTGCAGCAGTAGCAGCCCCCGCCTCACCCCCAAACACAGCCAGGCAGGTGGGAGAGGAGCTGGTGGGCTTGCCCAGGAGGCTATGCGGGGGTCAGTGAGGGGCCCGGCTGGCCTGGGCGGGCAGCAGGCACAAAGCTGGAGCTGCCGCCCGGCTGATGGCCCCTTCCGGCTGGTGTAGTGCTCAGGGCCGCCGCTTAGGCTGGCCGGCGCAGGACCGCACCCTCCCCGCAACCCGGCGCTCACTTGGCCCGCATGAGGTCCTGATCCTTGAGCGCGGAGCCCTGGAGGTAGATGACCCGCTGGGACCACAGTGGGATCTGCAGGACCCTGCGAACCTGGATGTCCATCTCCGTGGGGCACAGGATGACGACGTAGTAGTCCTGCAGGTAGGGCACCGTCAGCCCCCTGGCAAGCTCGCCGGCGCCCTGCCCACCCTGCCTTCCTACTGTTTTCACCTCTGTATGGCCTCTTGGAACCCCCAGCCTTCTCTGTGACGGTAGGAAGGCAGGACGCCACAGACCCACTCCCTACAATGAGGGAGACCATCCAGACTCCACCCCACAAGCAGGGAAACAGAGGCCCAGAGAGCTCAGGGGGTTCTGGGTCCCGATGGGGCTGTGGGCGGGGCCTCACCGCAGCTGTGGGTGGGACCGTGGGCGGGGCCTCACATGCAGTGGGGTGGGGCCTCACCTGCAGCAGGGTGGGACCAGGGGCGGGGCCTCACCTGCAACCGTGGATGCGCGTAGAACTCGTTCAGAAAGTCCATGAGCAGGTCGATCTTGAGGGAGCTCACGCACAGGATCACATGCTTCTCCGTCTGGGCCCGGTGGCGGCTGTAGTTGCCCCCCGACTTCTGCCGCTCCATCCACAGGTAGACGAGTTCCTCAAACTGCAGGTAAAGCGTGTGAGCGCCAGGTGGCCTGGGGCTCCAGGAACTGCGACAGCACAGGGCAGGGCAAGAAGGCTGATAGCCAGCCCATGCTGGGCATGAAGGTTGGAGACCAGAGCAAGCCAGAGGAGGCAGGGCGAGAATGGAGCCCTGTCCTGACCATGTCTCGGAAGGCCTTGGATATTTGTGGCACAGGTAACCCAAGGGGGACAGGTGGGGGCACAGTGGATGGTCTGGCCCATGTGTGGGGTAGCAGATATGCGGCAAGTCCAGCTCCCGGCCCCAGATGGCCAACTGACTGTTAGTGGATGCTAAAGCACGTACTCTGGACATCCAGGTAACTACATGACCTCTGGGTCTCTGTCCACACCTGAAACACATTTGGAGAAACCTGGATGGGTCTTAGAGAATTCTCAGCCACAGAATTAGGGACCCAGACTTCCCATGTGGAAGGAACACTTTGAGTACCGTGGTCCTGAGCCCAAGTCAAGTTTGTGGGTGATTCGAGGCAGCAGCCTACATCTACCCTGGCCCACACCTCCTGACTATGAGCTTTGGGTGTTGGGAACCCTTTTTAAAAATAGGACAATGACAGAGACATAAAGGTGGGCGGGGTGAGGGGGAATGCCAGGGCCCTGCGGAGCTGTCGTGGTGCTGACCCGCCCAGGACCTCCCTCTACAGTCTGATTCCATGTCTGTAGGTGACAGCCAGGTCCCATGAAAGTCTCTGACTATTTTCATCCCAAGCACTGAGGTTGTTCATTTTTCTCACATGATTTAAAATCAGTGCCAGCAGCCACCTCCACTCATGCTCACCTGCTCTGGTTGATGTACTATATCTAGGTTAAGATCATCTCATTGAATTTATTGAGTATCTATTGTAGAAGGCAATGGCCACTCACTCCAGTACTCTTGCCTGGAAAATCCCATGGACAGAGGAGCTTGGTGGGCTGCAGTCCATGGGGTCGCAAAGAGTCAGACACTACTGAGCGACTTCACTTTCACTTTTTACTTTCATGCGTTGGAGAAGGAAATGGCAACCCACTCCAGTCTTCTTGCCTAGAGAATCCCAAGGATGGTGGAGCCTGGTGGGCTGCCATCTATGGGGTCGCACAGAGTCAGACACGACTGAAGTGACTCAGCAGCAGCAGGTTCTAGTAACAAGACCCCGTGGCCTTGAAGCACAGAACTGGGTCCTGCTGGGAGGGGCCAGAGACCCCAGGGTGATCCCTGAGACCTGTGCAGAGTCGGGGCTCTGATGGCAGACAGTTGGGTTCCAGCCCTGAGAGAATCATTTCCTAGGCAGGTTGATAGGGAGTCTAGGGGTCCCCAAGGAGAGAGGGGTCTGGAATTCTCAAGGAGGAAGAAAGGAAAAACTTTTTTTTCTTTCTCCACTCCTTAGGATTATATAACAATAATGTATCCTGCCTAAGGACAGTCTTTGGATTAAACCTTCTGTTATCTTAAAATGTAAATTATGGGAGTAGACCTGGTCTTTACAAGGATGTATCCTGCCTGAGGACAGTGTTATCTTAAAATGTAAATTATGGGAGTAGGTCTGATGAGGTCTTTACAACCTCCAGACATTCTTTGGATTATATAACTTCATTGTTAACACTAGCAAGCGGGTACTCTTTCTGCCCCCTTCTGATGCCTATGTCAGAAGCTTTCTCTATCTCCTTTATACTTTAATAAAACTTTATTACACAAAAGCTCTGAGCGAGCTAGCCTCGTCTCTGGCCCCGGATTGAATTCTTCTCCTCCGGGGGCCAAGAATCCCGGTGTCTTCGCGTGATTCAACAACAACCTTTCATCTTGGGGGCTCGTCCGGGATCCTTCAGGACAAGGTAAGGATGCTTGGAGCTTTAGTTCTTTGTTCTCTTAGCGAACACATTTTCTGCTGTGCTTTACTAACTCTACGGTGTGCTTGTGTGAATGAATGGCATGCCCTGCGTGAAGCAAGTAAGGAGCCCTGCTCTGCGGTTCCACGGTGATCTCATATGGCTTATGGCAGAAACCTGTCGGGGCATTATACCAACCTGCCAATGCCAAGAGGCACCCAATGTCTCCTTTGGGAACTGACCAGAAATGGGCAAAGTGTGTGGACCGAACCCTCCTTTCTCGGTCAAACTTTTCGGTCTCTTTAACTATTTCATAACTCCTTGGGAATTAGAAGTACTAACTTAATCTATCGGATCATAGACTTTCAAGGGACTTGTGATCTATACTGTTATTGTGTACTGCGGCTTAGGTCCCATACTGGGATTGGTAGTCGGAAAGCGCCTAGCCTCGCTAGGAATTGGGAGTTCGGAAGCTAGATGGAGCTCTAGCTCCCAGAACATCTCTGAGGTTAAAGGTTACTCAGATTGGGACTGCAATGGGTTTTTTTTTTCTTTGATAACGCCAGCTCTTAGTGGATCAGAGGAGGCTGTTATACTGGTGTGGTGATGCTTGGAAAGAACATCTCAGTTTTATGTTTGCGTCGGTCTTATTGTAGTCAGGAAATACTCAGGGTTGTGCACAGGCACTCAGGTGACGAATGTTTCCCCTAGTAGTCTTAGCTTGGGAGGCATTATGGAAGGTTACTCTGATTCACCCTGGGTGACATCAGAGGCAAGCAAGGTTAAAGGTGAAGAGCTGGACGTCAAGTAGGGATGCTATCAAGTCTACCCCTGGTACATCCCCACCCCATCTCGGTGGTAGAACAGGGAGGGATGAGTACGGCGCCTGCGTCGGTAAGGGACAGATTAAGTCTGACCAGGAAGGAAAAGCTTTTGGTGTAACGTCTGTCTACACCCCCATCTAGAGCAGGGAGGGACGCCTCCCGTTAAAAAATGGTGCTGGTCGATTTTTTTCTCTCTTACAGATCAGATCAGATCAGATCAGTTACTCAGTCATGTCCGACTCTTTGCGACCCCATGAATCGCAGCACGCCAGGCCTCCCTGTCCATCACCAACTCCCAGAGTTCACTCAGACTCACGTCCATGGAGTCAGTGATGCCATCCAGCCATCTCATCCCCTGTTGTCCCCTTCTCCTCCTGCCCCCAATCCCTCCCAGCATCAGAGTCTTTTCCAAGGAGTCAACTCTTCACATGAGGTGGCCAAAGTACTGGAGTTTCAGCTTCAGCATCATTCCCTCCAAAGAAATCCCAGGGCTGATCTCCTTCAGAGTGGACTGGTTGGATCTCCTTGCAGTCCAAGGGACTCTCAAGAGTCTTCTCCAACACCACAGTTCAAAAGCATCAATTCTTCGGCACTCAGCCTTCTTCACAGTCCAACTCTCACATCCATCCATGACCACAGGAAAAACCATAGCCTTGACTAGACGAACCTTTGTTGGCAAAGTAATGTCTCTGCTTTTCAATATGCTATCTAGGTTGGTCATAACTTTCCTTCCAAGGAGTAAGCGTCTTTTAATTTCATGGCTGCAGTCACCATCTGCAGTGATTTTGGAGCCCCCAAAAATAAAGTCTGACACTGTTTCCACTGTTTCTCCATCTATTTCCCACGAAGTGGTGGGACCGGATGCCATGATCTTTGTTTTCTGAAAGTTGAGCTTTAAGCCAACTTTTTCACTCTCCACTTTCACTTTCATCAAGAAGCTTTTGAGTTCCTCTTCACTTTCTGCCATAAGGGTGGTGTCATCTGCATAACTGAGGTTATTGATATTTCTCCTGGCAATCTTGATTCCAGCTTGTGTTTCTTCCAGTCCAGCATTTCTCATAATTCCAGCCTCACTCCTTTGATCTGTATCCTGAAAAACTGGGATAGATTTGATCCCCAGGGCTTAAAGAAGACACACCTGGTCTTCCTATGTGATACTGCATGGCCACAGTATTCCATTGGAGGACAGCAAACGTGGCCAGTTGGAGGGTCTCTTTTAGATACTGGGGCAACTTATTCTGTGCTTACTGAAGCCCCTGGCCCACTTTCTTCCCGATCCGCTTCCATAATGGGACTGTCTGGACGAGCCAAAAGATATTATTTCAGTTCTTCTTTATCTTGCAACTGGGATTCTGTGCTGTTTTCACACGAGTTTCTGATTGTGCCAGAATCTCCCTCACCCCTTTTGGGAAGGGATATACTGAGCAATGGCAGCCCACTCCAGTGTTCTTGCCTGGAGAATCCCAGGGATGGGGGAGCCTGGTGGGCTGCCATCTATGGGGTCGCACAGAGTTGGACACAACTGAAGTGACTTAGCAGCTTAGCAGCATACTGAGCAAGGTCCATGCCTCTGTTTTCATAAATATGGAGCCCTCCCTTTCTCTCCCTTTAGTTGAACAAAATGTAAATCCTAGAGTATGGGCTGATGGAAAATCTGTGGGTCGAGCACAAAATGCTATTCCTGTAGTTGTTAAGCTCAAAGACCCACACGTATTTCCACATAATAAGCAGTATCCACTGAAACCTGAAGTTAAGGAAGGGTTAAAACCCATCATTGAAAATTTAAAGGAGCAGGGACTATTATTAATTCCCTGTAACAGTCCTTGCAACACTCCTATTTTGGGTATAAAGAAATCGAATGGTAAATGGAGACTAGTTCAAGATTTACAAATAATAAATGAGGCTGTAGTTCCTTTACACCCCGTGGTGCCTAATCCTTATACTCTATTGTCTGAAATTCCTGAACGGGCCAAATATTTCTCAGTAATTGATTTAAAGGATGCCTTCTATTCAGTGCCTTTGGCGGAAGAAAGTCAATTTCTATTTGCCTTTGAAGACCCTACACAACCAGCTTCTCAGTTAACCTGGACAGTTTTGCCCCAGGGATTTCGTGACAGTCCTCACTTATTTGGACAAAGTTTGTCACGGGATCTACAAAACTTTAATAGCTCTGAAGTGGTGGTTTTATATGTAGATGATAGTTTGCTCTATGCTGAGACAGAGGAAGCTTGTTCACGAGCCTCAGATTTCTTAAACTTTCTGGCAGGCTATGGTTACAAGGCATCAAGAGAAAAGGCTCAGCTTTGTCAACAGTCAGTTAGATATCTGGGCCTAATTATATCAGAAGGGACTAGGCCCATAGGCCCTGAGAGAATTAAACCTATACTAAATCACCCCCTACCTATGACTTTAAGACAATTGAGAGGGTTTTTGGGAATCACAGGTTACTGTCGCATTTGGATTCCGGGTTATGGGGAATTTGCCTGGTCTTTATATAAACTTATAGCTGAAACTCAGCAGGCCCAAACCGACAAACTGGTTTGGTCTCCAGAAACTCAAAAGGCTTTTAAGGTTCTTCAGACTGCTCTCCTGCAAGCTCCAGCTCTGAGCTTGCCCACAGGGTCAGAATTTAATTTGTTTGTCACTGAAAGAAAAGGTGTGGCATTGGGAGTTTTGACACAACCCCGAGGGCCTCACCAGCAACCTATTGCTTATCCAAGCAGAGAATTAGATGTAGTTTCACGTGGGTGGCCCCACTGCCTAAGAGTAATTGGGGCAGCGGCTTTATTAGCACCTGAAGCTTTAAAAATAATTAATGGACGAAACCTTACTGTCCTGACTTCTCATGATGTGAGTGGAATCTTAAATTCGAAGGTTAGTATTTGGATGACAGACAGTAGGCTTCTTAAGTATCAGTCATTGTTGTTAGAAGGACCAGAAACTAAGCTTAAAGTTTGTGGAAATCTAAATCCTGCCACTTTCCTTCCTGAGAAGGAAAATGAAACACCTGATCATGATTGTTCTCAATTCCTAACTTTAAACTATGCAGCTCTGGAGGATCTAAAGGATACCCCATTAGACAATCCTGACATGGAAATATTTACAGATGGCAGTTCTTTTGTTTGGGATGGAAAGCGTAAAGCAGGTTACGCTGTGGTGACTGCTGAACAGGTTTTGGAAGCAAAATCTCTCCCCCAGGGAACCAGTGCTCAGTTAGCGGAGCTTGTGGCTCTGACCCGAGCTCTAGAGTTAAGCAAAGGGCAGCGGATGGGCCTGATAATCTATGTGAGTCTACTTCTGCTGACTCCAAAAATCCTGAGTCTGCCGTTGGATCCTCAAGACAATGTCTTCCTGTCCTGGGCTCACTCCTATGCTGCATTCCACAATCGGTCTAACTGCTGGGTCTGCGGAGCGCTCCCCTCTTCATCAGTGGAAGGCTTCCTCTGGTGGACATCCCCACTTCAAGGAAAAGACTTTCTCCAAGTCTGTGAATACCTTCGACAACAATCACATGTGATGCCTCTTCTTCATCTGATGACATTTACCAACCCTAAAATGGACTGGTGCAACACTTTGTACTTTTAACTATGGACATAATGTGACTTTTAATTTTGATTATACATTGTCTCGGTTCAATGACTATTTTGCTACATATAAGGCAAATAGGTCTAGATCTAATGGTTTTTTACCTGACGTTTATCAAATATGGGATGAGGTTATATGGCTAACTCCTGAAAAAGGACGTTTAATATGTACTGCCTCTATATGCTGGGAACAAACAGAGCCGTCCCCAAAAGTTAGCCAACAACTTAATTACAATGATTGGAAACAATTGGGAAATTTGTCTCAGGAAACATGCAATGTAATCATTCCCGCGTTTTCCAATCCCAGTTCAGGTTCTCCCTTTGTCTGGCCAGGCATGAATTGGGACTGGATATCTCAGTCGAGCTGGCTTGCTCCAAACGGGACTTATTGGATATGTGGCTCTTACCTATGGGCATGTTCCCCCTGGTTGGATAGGGAGATGCATCCTGGGTCTAGCCTTTACTCACAGCTTTATATTTTCAGAGCTTCCAGAAAAGCCTGCTAATTTACCCCACCTTAAAACTCGGTGGGCAAGGTCTGTATTTCATTGGTATGATTATTTGGCTGCAGCATTTGTTCCCTCTTTGGGAACTACAGATGTTATGTTACGAGTGGATGCTTTGAATAATTTTACTCAACAGGCATTACAAGATTCTCAAAAGGCTATTTCAGCTCTTAATGCTGAACAAGCACAAATTAGAAAGGTGGTTTTACAAAACAGATTGGCTCTAGATATTCTGACAGCTGCACAAGGAGGAACCTGTGCCATTATTCATTCCCAATGCTGTACATATATACCTGATATAAGCATGAACGTTACTCATTTTACTAACCACATGAACAAGATGATTAGGGCCATGGATACTCCTGATGCCTCAATTGCCTCACTTTAGGAAACGTTAACTGGTTCCCCATGGTGGGCAACTATCTTAATTACAATAATTCTGGTTGTTTTGTTCTTGCTGTTTGCTCCCTGCATCTGTAATTGTATAACTGGATTTGTTTCTAGCCGCATGAAAGCTTTTAAGTTACAAACGGTTGCTCAAACTCCTGCTACTGCTGTAGCTTCCTCCAGCTACTATTTGGGGTCCCTGGATCAGATATCCTCAATATGAGGATTAGGAGAATATGTTGCCTCACCAATTTAGGGACAACGCCCCTTGTCAGCTCGGAAGCAGTTATGGAATGAGAACGACGCCCCTTTTCCCTAGGCAACATAATTCTCCTAAAAGAAAAGGGGGGAATGAGAGAGTCATTTCCTAGGCAGGTTGATAGGGAGTCTAGGGGTCCCCAGGGAGAGAGGGGTCTGGAATTCTCAAGGAGGAAGAAAGGAAAAACTTTTTTCTTTCTCCACATTCCTTAGGATTATATAACAATAATGTATCCTGCCTAAGGACAGTCTTTGGATTAAACCTTCTGTTATCTTAAAATGTAAATTATGGGAGTAGACCTGGTCTTTACAAGGATGTATCCTGCCTGAGGACAGTGTTATCTTAAAATGTAAATTATGGGAGTAGGTCTGATGAGGTCTTTACAACCTCCAGACATTCTTTGGATTATATAACTTCATTGTTAACACTAGCAAGCGGGTACTCTTTCTGCCCCCTTCTGATGCCTATGTCAGAAGCTTTCTCTATCTCCTTTATACTTTAATAAAACTTTATTACACAAAAGCTCTGAGCGAGCAAGCCTCGTCTCTGGCCCCGGATTGAATTCTTCTCCTCCGGGGGCCAAGAATCCCGGTATCTTCCGTGATTCAACAACAACCTTTCAGCCCCACGAGGCACAGGTGCGCAGCTCATCTGCAAAATAGCCCGACAGTGCCTGCCTCCCAGGGCTGCAGCGAGGGGCAAATGGCCTAGTTGTAGAGGATCCAACAATGACCCCTGAAATCCTGTCCACCCAGAACCTCCGAATGTGATCTTATGTGGAAATAGGGTCTTTGCAGAAGTAATGCATTAACATGAGATCAGACAGAATTAGTGAAGTGAAGTTACTCAGTCGTGTCCAACTCTCTGCGATCCCATGGACTATAAATCCATGGGATTCTCCAGGCCAGAATACTGGAGTGGGTAGCTTTTCCCTTCTCCCAACCCAGGAATTGAACTGGGGTCTCCTGCATTGCAGGGGGATTCTTGACCACTGAGCCACTGGAGAAGCCCATAACAGATTAGATTCCTCTGGTTCAAGCCCCCACACTTCATTTGTGGGGTGCTTTGTTCTAACAGCTGCAGGAAGTACCACGTGACAAGTCAGCCCCGAGTGGGGAGGATGTTGTCAGCTGTTGTCACTGTTACTCTGGGAGGGACATTTACTGGTGGGCGTTTTCACTGTCTTCATCTCTAAGGACACTAACTGTGAACGTGGTATAAGGAAGAATGAAGGACAGGGGCTTCCCTGATGATCCAGTGGCTAAGACTCCAAGCTCCCAGTGCAGGGGGCCTGGGTTTGATCCCTGGTCAGGGAACTAGGTCCCGCATGCCACAACTAAAGATCCTGCATGTCACAATGAAGACTGAAGAGCCCACGTGCTGCAACTAAGCCGGTGCAGCCAAAGAAAGAAATAGTAAATTAAAAGAAGAATGCCGGATGGTAACCGGGACCATCCTTTTTCATCACTGATAGAGGGCGACACTGGCTTTCCTGGCAGGTACACTGTGCTCTGGATTGGGGCGAGTGGGGAAGGGAGGGTGTCAGCTGGGGCTGGGGTTCTGAGCTATTGGGTGGGGGTCGGAATGGGGGTGAGGAGTTGAGCTCAAGGTCAGCAGAGGGCCCCCTGGGTGGACTGGGCCCTGTTATAGCCCCAGTTAGGTGTCTCCCCTGCCCTCATCCCCCCAAACCCCAAGTGTCCACCACGAGGTCTGGCTCCCTACAGCCTGTCCTGATCCTTGCCTGGACCTTCTCCTGCCCTCTTAAGGGCTGCAGGGGGCAGTGCCTACAGCTGCCTGGCCCCACTCTGGGCCTCTACCTTTTATCTAAACACAGGTGGAGTCCCGCACTGTCCCCATTGTGCTCAGCTGGCAGATCGGCCTTGGTGACAGCTGACAGGAAGCAGCTGCCGCTGCACCGGCTGAGGACTCCCGATTCCCAGCCTGCGGAGACCCTGGAAGCCCCTCCCGCTCCACACTCGGCAAAGGTCCTGGGGAGCCGTCTGAGAGCGCCAGTCCCCGCCCTGTCCTGATGCAGCAGCCTCACTGATTACAGACCCCACCAGGAAGCCATGTCCCCTGCCCTCGTCGGCTCTGCTCCCGGGCAGGGCTCACCTGCAGCGGGAGCACCACCAGGGCCACGCAGATCATGATGACCACCAGCAGCTGGGACGGCCAGATCTTGGGTGTCACGTCCCCATAGCCCACGGTGGAGAAGGTGACGATGCAGAAGTAGAAGGACGTCAGGAGGGACAGGTTGTCGCCCGCGCGCTCCAGGTGCTGGATGCCGCAGGTCCTAGAGCCGGGGAGGGGCGGCGGTGGGGCCTCGGCCACCCGGCTCCCAGAGTGAGGCTCTGCCTGCCCGCGGCTCCTTGTCATTCGTCACCCACATGGCCCCCAGCCTGGGCCTGAGTCCAGCCGGGCACTTCCCGACCCTGGCCTACAGAGCTGGCACACCCAACACGTCCCTCCTACCTGACCTTCCTTTCTGGCCCCGAGGCTCCTTTGAGGCCCTTGGAAAACTGGCCACGAGCGTGGACATAGCACTGCGTAGGCTCAGTGTGAGCTTGAGGTCCGAGAGTGTGGATGTGGCCACCCAGGCTGTGAGCCCCACCCACCACCCACCTCAGGCTCATCCTCACCCAGGGGTCAGACGGCATGGGGCACACACAGCCCCTACCCAGCACAGAGCTGGAGAGTCCTCCTTGCTACTCCTGTGGCCCCACGTCCTGTCCCCAGGCTGGGAGGTGCTGCTGGCAGGGCCTGGGGGGCCCACAGTGCACACATGGAGCAGCATGCAGGGACCCTCCCCAGAGTAGACGCTCTGGCTGCGGGGAGGGGGCGGGCTGAATCACCCTGGAGTTTCCCACCCTGAAGACACCCCAGCCTGCTCCACTCAAGTCTGTGTTTTTTTTGGTGGCGGGGAGGGAGGGTAGGAGGCACATGGCCTTGGGGCCTCCCCTGTCCTGGCCTGGGGCAGGCATGCAGGGGGACGGGGTCTCCCCTTCAGGCCCCCCACCTCTCACTCTGGTGGCTCCCAGACCTTATTCTCAGCTGGGCCTTGCGCCCAGGGTCCCCACCCGGCCGAGAGCCAGTGCCCCTCCCCACGCTGTGTCCTGGACCCTGGAGGAGCTGGACTTGGGCAGCTCTGGTTTGGAACGTGGGCCCTGAGCTGCCTCCTGGCCCTCTGTCCCAGTCGGGCTGCCTCCCGCCACCCTGAGGCCCGCCCGGCCTGTTGGATGCGAGGGCCCGGCTCTACCTGGGATGGGCGGGCGGCCGCCGGCAGGGACTCACCCCGTGAAGACCAGGCACAGCAGGGTGCAGAAGAGGATGAGGACCTGATTGAACATGGCCGACTGCGAGCGCAGGATGGCGCGGTGGAAGTCGTTCTGCAGGACGGGACACAGTGCCATCAGCGGCTCAGCCTGGATGGGACGGAGCCCAGGGCCCTTCCCGCCACCCCGGACACACACAGGTGAGCGAGCAGGGGAAGGACTCCACCTGACCTCAGCTCTCTCGCTCCCCGCCATGTATAGGCCAGAGGCCGTGACCTCAGCCCCGACCCCTCCCTTTGCAGCTGGGATGGGGGTGTGTGGCGGGGGGTGCCCCGGGAGGAAACGGTCCTTGCTCAGCACAGGGCTGCCTGTGACCCTGGGTCTTGGGGCCCACACCCTCTCACGTGCATGTTCACCCTCTTCCTCCCCCAGCCATGATTCCAGGGTCAGGGACAGGCCTGGGTGACTGTCCCCGGGGCATCAGGGATGAGGCTCCAGCTGGCCAGGAAGGAGGCGTGAGGGCATCTCGTGGTGACAGGCACACGTATCCGCCGGTCACTGTCCTGGGCACCAGGGGCGTGGGCCAGCTCCCCTGGGCCAGGACCAGGGCATGGCAAGTGGTGCCCTGGGGTCCTGGGGAACCTCACAGAGGTGAAGCAGTGGTGGGGGTGGGGGGCAGGGGGGGGCTTACGATCATGTTCTCCAGGGCGTGCTTGGCCAGCCAGCAGTTCAGAAACACGGGGATGAACAGGTTCCGCAGCGGCGGCCAGAATATCTGCGGAGGAGACGGGTCAGGGGGCAGGGGTCTCGGCAGCCCCTGCCTCGGCCAGCGGCTCACCCACCGTGATGATGAAGGGCAGCGTGTTGATCATCTCCAGGATGAAGGACACACGGAAGATCTGCTCCCAGATGTTGCCCTGGGGAGCCAAGGGGGTGGGCTTCAGAGCGGATGGAGGGGAGGGGGCACCGGGGTGGGGTGGGGGCTGAGGAGACAGACAAACTGAGCCAGTGGGAGGTCAGGGGGTGAGACTGAGGGCTGAGGGAAGGGGTGCAAGGGGCTGAGGGAGGGGGCTGGCAGAGGGTGTCAGTGGCGGGGCCCTCCGGGGCAGGGCCAGGCCTGGGGGCACTCACTTTGTAGCTGAGGTAAATGAGAAGCATGGTCTCCAGGAAGCTGATGATGGCCACGATGACCTGGGGTGGGGTGGGAACGGAGCCTCTGAGCAGGGCCAGGGGGGCAGCGGGGCCCACCCAGAGCCGTGCCCCTCCGCGCCCCACTCACCTGAATGGCCCACAGAGCCACCTTCCTCTCCACCCACAGGATGGGGGCCCTGGGGAGAGAGGGAGGTGAGCCCCAGGCTGGGGGTCCCCAGCCATATGGGCCTCTGCTGATCCCAGGCTGTTCCTTGAGCTGGACAGTGGGTGGCAGCCTTGCCCTCGAGGGGCTGAGAGCAGGAGGGGAGGTGGGCTTCCTCCAGAAAGGAGGCCTTGGGGAGGGGCCTGTGAGACCAGGGGCTGAGCAAGGCTGCTCTGGGGACAGCCTGGCGGCCCCAGGTGGCTACTGTTTCTCATCAGGTCCCTGTGCCCCTGCACGGGGGCTCTGCTAGTCATCCGTGCTCTCTGGTTTCCTGACCTCAGATCCTTGCTTGACTATAACCCACGTGGCTCCCTTGAGGAGAGTGACACGGGGGAGGGGGCATCCCTGCCCAGACACAGCCTCTGGACAAAGATTGGGGTGAGACCAGCAGGAGGGGCCAGATGGCCGAGCTCCGCGCTGACCCTGCCCAACCTCCCCAGGCCCAGATGGCCAAGGCCTGATCCTCAGGGGCCCCTGCTGCAGCCGGGGTATCGGGTAGTCACTTTCTCCACCGGGGGACAGAGACTAAAATCCCCAGGCCTTCCTTTGAGCGGGAGTTGGGCTGGGCTCAGAAGCTGTCCTGCCCCCACTGGGCCAGAAAGGAAGGGCTTCCAGGGCCAGGTGTGAAGGGAGGGGCTGGTGTGTCCCTACGTGTCCCTGTGATCCTAACCCTCTTGCCTCCCAGGGACAGGTGACCGGGCTGGGAACAGTGGCCAGGGCCTGGCAGATGCATCCTGCTGCTGTGGAGGGCCAGGACTGACCTGCAAGGCTGGGCTGGGGTGCCAGGGGAGGGGTGTGGGTGAGGGAAGTAAGGCTGAGAGCAGGGCTGTGGGTTTAGGGAGGCTGGAAGGGAGAAGCCTCCATCAGGGAGGCGGCCAAGGCCCTGGAGCTTATCCTAGCCTCTGGCCCAAGTGCCCCTGCTGCTCTGGGGTCACTTCTCACTGCCTGACCGCAGCACCTGCTCTCTTTGATCAAAGGCTCATTAATTGCAGAGGCAGCGGCCGGCCCTCTGGCAGGTCCCCCCTGTCTGTCTCCTCTCACCCAGGGCCCCTGGGGCTGGAGGGCATCACACAAGGGTGCTGGGCCAAGCCGGCTCCTGGTGACACCTGCTGCCACCCTTAGGTTGCTCCCAGGGTTTCAGGGGCTGTACCCCGCGGGGCCACCCCAGAGTTGTTCCTGCTCAGCCAGGTCCTGCGGATCCCAGGAGGCTCTCTGGCTGTGACTGGGCATCTGTCCCGCGGGCCCAGGCAGTGTCACTCTCTGGCCACCCAACCCTGCCCAGGACCTCTGAGCAGGAGCTGGGAGGCACACTCACCAGTTGATCTCAGAGGACGACTCATTGAAGGTGTAATTCTGCTTCGGGCAGCCCCAGCTGTGGAGAGACAGAGCTGGCCGCCACAGCCCCTCCCAGCACTGCCCCTGAAGGGACCGGACCCTTCCAGGACTGCCACGGGCTCAGGGAATGTGGGGGGGGGGGCACTTTCTCCAACCTAGGGCCAGGCCCCACATCTCAGATGGGCATCTGAATTCTAACACTCAGGGATGAGGAAGCCTGTTCCCACCCCGCAGAGGCTGTATGGAGGGTCTCTGAGGAGGGGGGTCTCTGAGGAGGAGGGACTCTGAGGAGAAGGGGCAGGGGAGGGGTCTCTGAGGAGGGGCAGGGGGAGGGTCTCTGGGGAGGAGGGTCTCTGAGGGGGAGAGTCTCTGGGGAGGAGGGTCTTCGAGGAGGAGGGGCATGGGGGGCGGGGGAGGGTCTCTGAGGAGGAGGAGCAGGGGGAGGGGAAGGGGGAGGGTATCTGAGGAGGAGGCTCTCTGAGGAGGAGGGCAGGGATCAAGACCATCCCCAAGGGAAAGAAATGCAAAAAGGCAAAATGGTTGTCTGAAGAGACCTTACAAATAGCTAAGAAGAGACATGAAAGGCAAAGGAGAAAAGGAAAGATATACCCATTTGAATGCAGAGTTCCAAAAACAAAAAGGAGAGGTAAGAAAGCCTTTCTCAGCGATCAATGCAAATAAATAGAAGAAAACAATAGAATGGGAAAGACTAGAGATCTCTTCAAGAAAATTGGAGATACCAAGGGAACATTTCGGAGAAGGCAATGGCACCCCACTCCAGTACTCTTGCCTGGAAAATCCCAGGGATGGGGGAGCCTGGTGGGCTGCCATCTATGGGGTCGCACAGAGTTGGACACAACTGAAGCGACTTAGCAGCAGCAGCAGCAGCAAGGGAACATTTCATGCAAAGATGGGCTCAATAAAGGACAGAAATGGTATGGACTTAACAGAAGCAGAAGATATTAAGAAGAGGTGGCAAGAATATACAGAATAACTGTACAAAAAAGATCTTCATGACCCAGATAATCACGATGGTGTGATCACTCACCTAGAGCCAGACATCAGAATGAGAAGTCAAGTGGGCCTTAGGAACATCACTACAAACAAAGCTAGTGGAGATGATGGAGTTCTAGCTGAGCTATTTCAAATCCTGAAAGATGATGCTGTGAAAGTGTTGCACCCAATACGTCAGCAAATTTGGAAAACAGCAGTGGCCACAGGACTGGAAAAGGTCAGTTTTCATTCCAATCCCAAAGAAAGGCAATGCCAAAGGACGTTCAAACTACCGCACAGTTGCACTCATCTCACATGCTAGCAAAGTAATGCTCAAAATTCTCCAAGCCAGGCTTCAACAGTATGTGAACTGTGAACTTCCAGATGTTCAAGCTGGATTTAGAAAAGGCAGAAGAACCAGAGATCAAATTGCCAACATCCACTGGATCGTTGAAAAAGCGAGAGAATTCCAGGAAAACATCTACTTCTGCTTTATTGGCTATGCCAAATCCTTTGACTATGTGGACCCCAACAAACTCTGGAAAATTCTGAAAGAGATGGGAATACCTGGCCAATTGACCTGCCTCTTGAGAAACCTGTGTGCAGGTCAGGAAGCAACAGTTAGAACTGGACATGGAACAACAGACTGGTTCCAAATAGGGAAAGGAGTACTTCAAGGCTGTATATTGTCACCCTGCTTATTTAACTTATATGCAGAGTACATCATGAGAAACGCTGGGCTGGAGGAAGCACATGCTGGAATCAAGATTGCGGGGAGAAACATCAATAACTTCAGATATGCAGATGACACCATCCTTACGGCAGAAAGCGAACTGGAGTCTATTAATGAAAGTGAAAGAGGAGAGCAAAAAAGTTGGTTTAAAACTCAACATTCAGAAACCTAAGATCATGGCATCCGGTCCCATCACTCATGGCAATAGATGGGGAAACAGTGGAAACAGTGACAGACTTTAATTTTGGGGGCTCCAAAATCACTGCAGATGGTGACTGCAGCCATGAAATTAAAAGACGCTTGCTCCTTGGAAGAAAAGTTATGATCAACCTAGACAGCATATTAAAAAGCAGAGACATTACTGTGCCAACAAAAGTCCATCTGGTCAAAGCTATGGTTTTTCCAGTAGTCATGTATGGATGTGAGAGTTGAACTATAAAGAAGGCTGAGGGCCAAAGCGTTGATGCTTTTGAACTGTGGTGTTGGAGAAGACTCTTGCGAGTCCCTTGGACTGCAAGGAGATCCAACCAGTCCATCCTAAAGGAAATCAGTCCTGAATATTCATTGGAAGGACTGATGCTGAAGCTGAAATTCTAATACTTCAGCCACCTCATTCGATGAGCTAATTAGAAAAGACCCTGATGCTGGGAAAGATTGAAGGCAGGAGGAGAAGGGGACGACAAAGGATGAGGTGGTTGGATGGCATCACCGACTCAATGAACATAAGTGTGAGTAAACTCCGGGAGTTGGCGATGGACAGGGAGGCCTGGCGTGCTGCAGTATATGGGGTTGTCCTGAAGAGTCAGTCTGAGAGGCTGAACTGAACTGAACTGAGGAGGAGGGTCTCTGAGGGGGAGGTCTCTGAGGAGGTCTCTGAAGGGGAGGGTCTCTGAGGAGGTCTCTGAGGGGGAGGGCTTCTGAGGGGGAAGGCTTCTGAGGGGGCGGGTCTCTGAGGAGGCGGGTCTCTGAGGGGGAGGGCTTCTGAGGGGGCGGGTCTCTGAGGGGGCGTGTCTCTGAGGGGGAGGGCTTCTGAGGGGGCGGGTCTCTGAGGAGGCGGGTCTCTGAGGGGGAGGGCTTCTGAGGGGGCGGGTCTCTGAGGGGGAGGGTCTCTGAGGAGGCGGGTCTCTGAAGGGGAGGGCTTCTGAGGGGGCGGGTCTCTGAGGAGGCGGGTCTCTGAAGGGGAGGGCTTCTGAGGGGGCGGGTCTCTGAGGGGGAGGGCTTCTGACGGGGCGGGTCTCTGAGGGGGAGGGCTTCTGACGGGGCGGGTCTCCGAGGAGGAGGGGAGGGGCAGGGGGAGGGACCAGCCGGGTAGGCGAACACCAGCGGGGAGCCGGGGAGGGGGCTGGGGGCTCCACCTGGGCTGCCGGCAGAGGAAGGGCTGTGCACGGCCAGAGATGGACCTGGAGCCCTCAGGGCCTCCCGGAGGCCAGAGCTGCCGAAACGAGGCTGGACAGTGTGTGTGCCACACGGAGAGAAAAGCACTCTCCTGCCCAGTGTGCTGACTCTAAAAAGCAGGTTCCCCAAGTCACTCCTGAGAAGGAGCTTCCCCCAAGCCACCGCGGAAGGGGGCAGGGGCCTGGCCGCCATGCTAGTTCCACCCCAGATTACAGCCGAAGCCAGGGTCGCCAGGCTGCGGGACCTGACTCTCAGAGAGTCCCATGGTGGCAGGTGGCTCCCTCCCCTTTTTTTCTCAATTGGCCCACTTCCTCCTGCACCTGAGCCTGTTGTTGCAAACTCAATACCTATAGGAGTCACGAGCCACCTTGCCATCCATCCAACACCCACCCACCCACCCACCCATCTATCCTCTCCATCTGACCCATCCATCCACATCCAGTGTCCTTACATCACCCACCATCCATCCTTCTATCCACTCATCCATCCAGCCTCCATCCATCCACCATCATCCGTCCACCCCCTCCCATCCATCCGCCCGTCCATCTTCCATCCATCCACCCTCCACCACCCATCCATCCACCATCATCCGTCCACCCTCTCCCCATCCATCCACTCTACCCGTGCCTCTCCCAGCCCCCATTCCGTCCATTTGCTCTCCCACCCACCCACCACGTGCCAGGTGCTGTGCAATGAATACAACAGACCTGGTCTCCCTGGGGATGTAAAGCCAGGTGCCTCGATGTCTCTGGAGGTGGGAGAAGGTGAGATGAACACAGAAGAGTGCTCTCAAAGTCAGTTAGAGCCCTTCTCAAACCACCACAGTGCGACCTGCCCTCCCACACTCAGGATGAAGACGAGGTCTGTTCTCAGGAGCAGGTGAAGCAGTCTGGCCTGGCAACCCGCCCCACTGCACGTGAGGGTGGGGAAGATGCAAGCTTGCACAGCGACCTTTCACCCCTGCCTCCTTCCCAACTCAGCCAGCAGGAGCCCAGTGGCCAGGCCCTATCCTCCAGTGAGGAGGGGAAGGATCTGCTTTGAGGAGCTAGGGAGACAAGTGACGGACCACATCCTGACTGCAGGGCCCTTGGCCTCTGGACGCCCACCCTTAGTGTGAGTAGCGGGACATTTGAGGAAGTTACCTGTCCACAAGCCCAGAGACCGAGCAGAAGAGGAACATATAAGAAAGGAAAGGGTTTTGGACAAACCCCAGAGATGCCGACGGCAGGACACCTGCAGTGGGGCTGACGCCTGAAAATGAAGAGTTCTTGGAAATCACAAAATACGGGAGCAGAAGTGAAAACCTCAGCTAGAGGGCTGGAGAGGAAGCCGAGGAAACTCCCAGAAAGAGGAGAAACAGGAGAGAGGACCACTCCAGAACCTTCTGGAACCCCAATCTGGGTATGAGGGAGTCAAGAGAGGCTCCCAGGGCAGATGGGGACCCAGTTGCAGATGAGCCCAGCCCTGCGTGCCCCCAGCTCAGTGTCCACCAGGACCAACGTGGCGCTGAGAAGGCATCACGCCAGGCGTCCCTGAGATGTGACAGACATGGGCACAGAGAGCCAGCCCCACCAGCTTCCAGGGCAGAAAACTGCTTCCCACCAGCAGCGCGAGCAGGAGCGCGGGGCCCTCTGGACAACACGAGGCAGGAAGTACCTCGTCCAGCTGTGGGCTCTTGGGCATCGGCTCAGAAGGCGCGGGCACTGTGCCCATGGCCTTTCTGGGAAGCCCCGCAGCAGGTGTTCCATGTAAATAAGGGACAGGCCCCAGGGCTGGGAGGGGCAGGGGAACCAGGGGATTCCAGAGAAAGAGGCTCACCTCCTCTCCCCACTGAGGCCTGCTACCCCCACCCACCCAGGAGGAGCTGGGGGAGCCAGAGCCCCTCACCGAGACCCCCGGGCGCCACTGGGCAGGCGGGGGTGGGGGGGGCATCCCAGACCCTCTGGGAGAGTTCCGTCCGGGTGCATCTGCAAGTGCAGCCGCCGTCCACAGCAAGGACACCCAGTGTCAGCGCCAGCCTGAGGGCTGTGTCCCAGCCACGGCTCTGGGGGGGGGGGGGTCCCACACACAGACCCCTGTGCAAACCCCATCAGCCTCTGTCACGGCACCAGGAAGGCCCAGCCCCTGGCCCACAGGTCACCCACCATCCAATCCCCAGGGCTGGGTCGTCCAGCAGGACGCGGACAATGTACAGCAGGCAGGTCAGCAGCTTCAGGGAGAAGTTGAACAGCCGGATCCTCAGGCCTGTGGGTGGGGGTGGGTGGGGGAGGCAGTGGTCAGGGCTCCTGGAGCGGCTGGGACACTGCACCTGGGCCGCTGTACCCGGCTGTCCTGACCAACACTGACCAGGTGGCTCTGCGTTGGGGGGCTCTGCCAGGCCGGCCTCCGAGAGGCTCCATGCCCTCCCACCTCATGGACGAGGTGCAGAGTGTTCCTGAGCTGCCGGCCCTGGGGGCGGGCCTGGGGCTTGGGGGAGGAACCTACAGATCGATGGACCAGAACCCACAGGCACCACCTCTGCACCCCATCCTGCATCCCAGGTGGCCAGGCTCCTGCTGGGAAGGCAGGTGGAGGGAGCCCACAGGGCAAAGGGGAGGGCCACACGGTGGTGCCAGGGAGCGGGGGGCTGAGCTGGTGCCCTTGGTGGCCGTGGCTAGCCCTGCCTCCAGGAGGGGCGCACCCCTCCAAGGGTCCCAGCATCTCCCACCCTGGAAGGTGGCAAGGAGCTGAGACAAGGAGCATTTCCATCGCCCCGCCCGCTCCAACAGAGCCCCTCTGCCTGCCCCCCCACAGACCCCACTCACTGGATCTTTGGTTTTTGATGAAGAATAGCTTAAGCCTCTCCTTGAAGGTGTTCTCGTTGACGTAGAACTCCACCTGGACCCTGGGGGGCAGGAAGGCATGGGCTTGGGGCTGGGGGCTCCAGCCCAAAGCCCCACATCCCCACATGCCCCCAGCAGATCTGCTGGCTGGCTGCCTCCCTCCCAGCGCCTGGGGCCCTCCAGGCCCCGCAGATGTGCACACTCATGGCTCCCAGCCTGGGCCATCATGGCGGCTGCCAGGACTACAGGTGGCCTGAGTGGCCGGCCCTTGGCTCAAAACACACCATATGCTTTGCACAGAATGTTCCAGAAGCTGATGGCCAGGTGCTTTTCTGGGGGCCCCTGGTGGCTTGTGCCTCGAAGCCTGCTGTAGCCTGTGGGATGGGCAGGGCTGGCAGTGGGGCCCCTCCAGCCACGGCTGTTGCCCCGGACAATCCTCAGACACCTGAGCCCCTGGGTGGGCGCCCAGCCTCCGGGGAACAGACCGCACAGACTGGCAGGAACAGCCTGTTGAATGAGGAGGCAGGTGGAGCCTGGGAGGACGGGCCACTGCCCACACCTTAGGTGCAGGCCCGCTGTGGCCGGCTGGGGTGTCATGTTCCACCATAGTGAGAACTCCGGTGTTGACAGCAGGCAGGACGGCCACGGCCCTGCCGCCAGGTTCTTGCACAGGAAGGGTCTAGCATTGCCTTCCTCCCGGAAGTGGGTCTGGGCCTGGGACTGCCTTGCCCTGGGCTGGCACCTGCTGGCCCCCACATGGCCTCCATTGCAGGCTGCCTCAGCCGCAATGGAGGCTGGTCTCAGGACCCCAGAGTGGCCCGCGGGCATCATCGCCGTTCCCCGACTCCTGACCAGACAGAGGCACTGGTAGCCTGGGATTTGGGGTGAGGCTTTGGGCCGGAAAGGCCTGGTCCAAGTTACCCAGGCGAGCCAAGCCACCCCCAGAGATGTTGTGGAGGTGGGACAAGGCCGTTCAGGTGAGGCAGCGGCTCACCCACAGCTCTGTGTGATGGTCATGACACACACAGAGAGAGGAGGCAGGGACATCCAGCACCCTGGAGGCAGAGTTGTGCAGAGTGGGGGGGCCCCCGGCCTGACCACAGCGGCCGCCCCTGGTCACAGGGCTCAGGACCCAGCGAGAGTGACGGTGGTGTGGGCCTCCCCACCCTCAGGTCCGGATGCAATGTGGTCAGCGGGGCAGCAGGACAGGCCTCCTGCAGAGCAGGGTCCAAGCCCAGAGCACCCGCTGCACACTGTGCACCCCGGCACATCTCTGTTAGCCCTCTGTGAGAGGGGATGGGCCCATACCGCCAGTGCGCCCGATGATACACCCCACCCTGGCCCACTCCACTGCACCCCAGCACACCTCTGTGTTCCCCACTGTCTGCTGTACCCAAGCACTCTCACTGTACATCACAGCCCAGAGTATTCCTCATGAATGTGAGTCACTCAGTTGTATCCGACTCTTTCCAACCCCATGGACCATAGCCCACCAGGCTCCTCTGTCCAAGGGATTCTCCAGGCAAGAATACTGGAGTGGGTTGCCATGCCCTCCTCCAGGGGATCGTCCTGACCCAGGGATCGAACCTGGGTCTCCTGCATTGCCGGCAGATTCTTTACCATCTGAGCCACCGGGGAAGCCCGCATGGGTCCTAGTATATCCCTGAGCACACGACTGTACCCTGTGTACCCCAGTGTAGACTACACCCCAGCACAACCCACTGTACATGGCCCCCTAGTATGCCCAGTGCGCCCCAGCACACTGCACCTCTGCACGCCTCGCTGTACACTGTATCTCTGCACGCCTTGCTGTACACTGTACTCCAGTACATCTCTGCACACCCCACTGCACCCCAGTGTACCCCACTAGACCTGAACCCCAGCCCCCTCTGTAGGTGCTGCTGGGGCCAGGTCAGTGGAGCTCCCAAGGGTCCCTGGGGGGAGCTGGTCAAAAGCCTTCTCTGTGAAGGAGGGGCTCAGACAACCCGAGCTGGGCGGGGGTCAGGTCAGGGGCAGCCACCCCTGAGTGGTGCCCACATGTTCCGAGGGATCACATGCCCCCTCACTCTCCTGCCTGCACAGCGAAGCCTCAAGGAGGGGTCCCCACCCCTCGTGCCCTCCACTTGGGCACCCCTCCCCTGAAAGTCCCTGCCCAGACCCAGGGGTCAGGATGGCTGACCTAGGACCAGTTACTCCTAGCAATTAGTGGCCTAGGAACTGCTCCTAGTAACTGATGTGGACAAGAAACCCACATCACCTGTCAGTCCCCATGCCCAGGCAGCTATGGACACCCAGACAGGTCTGGCCTGGGAAGTTGAGCCTGGGTGCTGGGGAAATCCAAAGGGCCGCCTCCACTTTTTTTTTTCGTTTTTTTTTTTTTTTTTTTTTGCTACACCGTGTGGCATGGGGGATCTTCCCTGAGCAGGGATCAAACCTGTGCCCTCTACACTAGAAGCATGCATCTTAACCACTGGACTGCCAGGGAAGTATGTTGCCTCCATGAGCTGTGGCTGCCCACTTCTCCCACCACAGAATGCAAGTTGCAAGCTTTCCCTTTAACCTGAAGTTTAAGGCGGTGGGTGTAGTTCAGCTGAGGGCGTGCCCTTGGCTCAGCAAGGCTCCTGAAGGAAATGGCCACCCGGGGGGCATGGACCATCTGGCCTGACAGAGCCCTGCTCCTCACCTGCCTGGTCCCAGCTGTCTGAGCCTCAGCTGCCTCACCTAGGAAACAGGCAGTGACAGGAACCGCCTGCCCTGGGCATCCTGAGGGTGCCTGGCAGCGCTGCTGAAACTGTGAAGAAATCAAAACAATCTCCTCTGTACCTCGGGTTCTCCCTTGAAAAGTCAGGCTGTGCTGTGCTGTGCTTAGTCACTCAGTCATGTCCCACTCTTTGTGACTCCATGGACTGTAGCCCGCCAGGCTCCTCTGTCCATGGGATTCTCTAGGCAAGAATACTGGAGTGGGTTGCCATGCCCTCCTCCAGAGGATCTTCCCCACCCAAGGACTGAACCTAGGTCTCCTGCATTGCAGGCAGATTCTTTACCATCTGAGCCACCAGGGAAGCCCCAAAATCCAGCTAATTGTTGGTTTTCAGAGGAGGATTAAGTGAGAGAGGACCTCCGCCCTTGGCCCTGCCCTGCCACCCTCTCTCAGTGGTGCCAGCGATCAGGGCTGGTTTTACTGAGTCCGACTCTGGCCGATACCCATCACTTATGTCACCCAGAGAAGATGGCACTGTGCTGTAAGCCCACGTGTGTGGCCGCAGGTGGCACATGGTGGATGCCCACCAGCTGTGGCTCGAGGCTTCTTGGTGGCCCCGTGGTGGAGCTGGCTGCCAAGCCCGTGGGACGCTGCTCTGAGGAGCAGGGGAGGGCTGGGCGGGGGCCAGGAGCTGGGACACCACCAAGAGCTCACATGGCGATGGCCCTGCTAACAAGCTCAAGAGCCCTGGGGAGGGGCCGACGAGGCGTCCACCCCTACACGCCTGCTCCTGTTCAGCCACTTATTCCTTCAGTGGGCGGCCGGCGGGGAGGGCTGGGCACAGCAGAGGGGCCACTGCTGCTTAGCCCAGGGCGCAGGAAGGTGTCAAGCCCTGGGCAGGCCTAGTCATGGGGCCCTGAGGCTTCTGGGACCTTGGCCTCAGAAGGGCCCTGGGGTACCCCCAGGGTTAGGCCACGAGCCCCAGGCCAAACCCACACCCGTCCGGGACAGTCCTCACCCCTGGTCTGTCTGTCCTGCTCGGAGTGAGCAGCTCTCTGACTGTGAGGACAGGGACTCAGGCTGGGCAGCTCAAGAGCCATGCCCCCAGCCCCTCACCGGGCCTCTCAGGGGCCTCCTGCCAGCCTCGTGCCCATACGCATGGAAACGGAAGCCCACCCAGGCTGGGTGCTGGCTCACGTCACCCAGCGGGTTGAAAGACATGGCCTCTGGGCTCCCCCCGGAGCCCAGGGCTCTCGAGTTTCGGGTCCAGCAGTCAGCTCTGGCCCATCCCCACGCAGCTTGCCTTCTAGTGGCCCAGGCCCAGGCCCACGGCTGGTGTGCAGGGTCTTGTCCACACTGGATGGACTGGAGGGGGCCCCCTTGTGCCAGCAAAGTGGCTCGAACCCCACCCACCCCACCCCACACCCGGACGGGTCCTGCCACGTGCGGCAGGTGGAGGACGCTGCAGCCCCCTCACCCCTGAGTTGACCAGGGGGCTGACTGGCGGGCTGACTGGCAGGCTGGGGAGTGGCCTTCCAGGGATTCCTGGCAGGCAGTTCCGGCACAGATGGCCTGTGCCGGGAAGCTGCAAACGCAGGGCCAGGCGGCCAGCCCTGGTGGGAGGGTGGCCAGACACCAGGCACATGGCCGCGGGCAGGCCCACCCGCCTGGCTGTAACAGCCGCGCACTCACATGGGGCCGAGGTCCGGTGGCCTCCTTCCTAGGGGCCTGCTGCGGGCTGGTGGCTGTCTGCAGGTGCCTGGGAGCTCCAGGCGGGAGGCTGAGAGCCCGCGGGCAAGACGGAAGAGCAGAGCCCAGGCCCAAGCACCAACTCCAAGGCCAGCTATTCTGAGACTGAGCAGAACCTGTGACCCGCCCAGGGGCCCAGGCAGGACAGACACGTGGCCTGCTCTGCTCCAGGTCCTGGGCTGGATCGGCAAGGAGCTGAGCTAGTCTGGTTTGGGGGCGGGGCCCTTGAGCTGACGGTGGCGCTGGGACCGTTCTGCCTCCGCCACACCCAGCCCCGTTGCCGATTCGCCTGTGGGGGCGTCAGGGGGGACACGGGCCTCTGCTGTAGCCCCCCCGACCCTCACTGCACAGGCTGGGGCACAGGCCAGCCTGCGGCCACAGGCCTCCTCTCCGCCAGTTGCCCCTCCTGGGGTCTGGGATGCTAAGGAAAGCAAAGGCTCCAAGCTGCCAGGCAGGGTGGGCAGCGACCTCTCAAAGCAACAGTGTTGTCCTGGGCCTCTCCAGTATTGGTCTGGCATCTTGGCTGGGTCAGGTCCCCAGCAAGCCTCCTTGGGCCTCCGAGGGCCCAGGGACATTTGATCTGCTGATGACCATGCAGCTCTGGGGCAAAGGACCACAGCCTCAGCCCCTCGGGCGGCTGCAACTGTCCATTCCCCCCTCACCCTGCCAACAGCCTGAGACCCGCTCCCGGGGAGCCAGCAGAGGCACCGTCCCCCTCTCTGGTTACCCATTGCACCGCAGCTGGGGGACGGAGGCCCAGGGCTGGCCTGGGTAACGATGCCCGAGCCTCAGGCTGCAGGAGGCACTGTGGAGAAGCCCGGAGTGAGTGCTGGTGGCCACTGCCAACGGTGTTAATTAACGAAAGAATAATCAGGCCCCACGTGGTGGCCAATCTGGACTCCGTGGGCGTGAGCAGGTGAGGGGCTCCTTCCCAGGAATACGCCCGGCGGGGGTGCTGAGGGGCTTGGGTCCCCTGACCTCAAAGTGCCCTCCGCGGCCCTAACTGAAGCCAGGAAAAGCCTGGAGGGGCTCATGGTGGAGCAGCTGGGCCAGGCGCCTGGGGTCTTGGATCTGCACAGGTGGCCGCAGTGGGCTGAAGCCTGCATCCCCAGCGGTCACCTGCCTGCCTGACCCCACACCAGTACCATAGCGGGGTCCCCATCCCTTCCTAAGGGCTGTCGTCACCACTGTGGGGCCGTGGGGTATCTGGCTCTGGACACCCCATTTCCCACTCCCAGGCTCCTTCCCAGAGAGCCACGCCCCGTTCTGCCCCCAGCCTCAGCCCCACTCAAGGTCCAGCAGCCCCGGCCGTGCTCTGCTCTGGCCTGGGTGCAGGACAGATGGTGCTGGGCGCGACGGACCCTCCCCCTGGGCAGTCACGGCCCAAGCCCCTTCCCCCAGGGTCTGCTCGGGGCCAGGAGGACACTGTGAACCAAGCACTTACTGAGACACAGAGGAGTCCAGGCTGAACTCTTCCACATGAAGCCTGAGGGTGGAATGGAGCGGACACATCAACGCAGACAGCGGACGGATGGACGGATGGGGGAGCCTGGGCTCCCGGACACAGAGGGAGGACTCGGGCAGGGGCCGAGGGGAGCAGGGCACACCCATGCGCACACCCCGTGGTGGGGCCTGGCCCCCGGATGCCCCAGAAGCAGCATGGCACCCGTGGCAGTGTGGGTACATGCACCCCGCGCCCACCCTGGCAGGACGGGGTGACCCTCCCAGCAGACGGCATGCAGGACGGGCCCCCGCCTGCAGCCAAGCAAGTGGCTGGACAGCAGGTTCAGGAGCGCCCACGGCTCTGCTCTGCACTGAGACTGCTCCAGGCCTCGTGTGACCCCAGGGTCCAGGAAGGAGCAGGTGAGCCCCCCTCGACACCCAGGAAGCTGATGGCAGCGAGGGACACCCCACACACAGGGGCCACCAGCTGGACATGACAGTTGGGCTCCTTGTCGTCAAGCCTGCCCACCTCTCCTCGATGCCCCTGCCCTCTACAGGCCCTGGTGCCACCCCACTGCCCTGCCCCCTCGGCTTCCTGGTGACAAGACAGTTTGATGCTTCTTAGGGACCCCCAGGGGCACCCCCTCTCCTGGGCCAGCAACACACACCTGCTGCCCTTGAGGCTGCCTTGGCCTAGGGTTCTTCCAGACTGGCTGCAGCCAGAGAACACCAAGGTGGGTGTGGCCTGCACTAACTGGAGACAGGGAGGGAGAAGCTGGTGGGAGCATCAGGGACTGGTGGGGGGCAGGGCACAGAGGGTCTGCTCTTTGCTGGTGTCCCTCCCGTCTGGCCCAGTGTCTCCAGCTTCATGGGGCCTCTCCTTCAATCCTTAAAGCAAACATCTTCTAGAAGAGGAAACCAAGGTTCAGAGAGGACCGCTGCCTTCCCAAGGCCACAGGCAGGGAGGAGGGAGCCTGTGTAGGGCCCTCTGGGTGGGGCCCCAGCCTACAGCTCCGGGTGCCCCGCGGGTGGGCCAGGTGCTGGCTGGGCCTGCAGAGAGCAGGGGGGCCTGGGCTTCACTGGGTCTGGGGTCTCTGGAAGCTTCTGGCAGGTTCTGCGTGTTTATCCGGCTCAGATCCCCTCTGGCCCAGGCGCTGCCCGAGTGCTGAGTTGGGCCACAGCCCGTTCCAGCGTCAGGTCAGGGCGGGAGCCTGGCAGGGCCACAGCCCGTTCCAGTGTCAGGTCAGGGCGGACCAGGAACTCGCTGGAAGCATGTCGAGGAGAGGGGACGGGAAAGAGGCTGGATTCCTGGCCAGGGGGTGGGGGGCACATGAAGATGTGGATCTGCAGGGGAGGAGGAGGCCCCTGGGTGAGGACTCCTGGGAAAAATCCGGGGGCAGGGGGCGTTGGGAGACTTGGGCGGGCGAGCAGGAGGCCGGCCACAGGCGAGGGATCCGGGAGGAACAGCAGGAGAGCAGGGTGGCACCAATCTCAGAGCACAGGGGGCAGACAGGCTCAGCCCCCAGAGCAAAGTGCACCGCCGGTCCTGGGCTGGCCAAGCCGCTGTTTCCTGCAGCCCTCGCTCTCCCTGCCTGCCACGGCTGCCACCGTCCACAGAAGCCCTCAGGGCCCCGCACGCAGAGGTGGGCCCGGAGCCCCCAGGCCTGTCCTTGGTGGGAGCCAGGCTCAGAGGGGCCGTCCTGAGTTCGGCGCAGGGCGGCGGGGGCTTGGGGGGCCCGGGCGTACGGTTGCCCCCAGAGGCCACTCACTGCAGCTGCCACCCGCCGGGGTCTCCAGCTGATTCTGATCCCGCCCAGGCCCTGCACCACCTGCTCGGGCTCTGCCTGACTCCACCCCACGCCCCAAGACCCCACCCCTCCTCCCTGCCTTTCACGAAGAGCCCCTGGGCTAGAGTTTCGCCTTTGTCTCCAACCCTTCCTTCAGCCCAGCTCTGAGCGAGCGCCTTCCTTGGCTGCCCCTCCTGGTAAGGGTCCTGGGTTGGCGAGCCCTGCCCCTGAAACTACCCTGGGGAAGGCGCAGACAACCCCAAGGTCCCGCTCACAGACCTCCCCTGCTGGCGGCCCCTCACTCCTTGCCCAGGTCCTTCTGTGCCTCCCCTGCCTTCCCCTCCCTGGACCCTCTTGCCTTCTTTCTGCCCTGGGGCTCCCTTGACCTCTGCGAGCAGCCTCCAGTGGGAGCTCAGAGCTCATCCTGGCCTCCGCTGCCCACTCCTCCCCTTGTCCATGTTCCCCTCTCCACGGCGTCCAGGAGAAGGACGGCAGGGTGGTAGGGGCAGGCGGTGGGGGGCGATCTAGGTAGGGCGTTGGGAGCCAGCCCCTCCCTGTGGCTCAGTCCCCTGGGGGCAGTGGAGACCCCTGCCTCTGCTGTGCTACCTCCCCAGCAGTGGTGAGGCCTCCAGGAGGCTCTGGGCCTCCCTAGGCTGGGCCGAGGCCTGGCTGGCTCCAGACACTGCACGCAGGTTGGGGCAGAAGCTACAGCCACGCACTCCTCCAGCAGAGGGCACCCACCTGCCTGCTCTGGTCTTTCCAGAATTGAAACCCTGCAAGTCCTCGTCTGCTCCGGAACCTGCCATGGCTCCCCACTGCTCCTGTCTGGAGCAAACTCCACAGCGTGCACCTAATGCTTCCAGAGATGAGCTGCAGGCACCAGCCCCTAGTGCTGCTGGGCTGGCTGTGCAGCTGCTCTGAGGACCCTGCCCCTCAGAGGCAGCTTGGGGACCGAGCCAGGCTGTTCACACAAAGGGTCTGTGCAGGACTGGGGGCGGCAGGGGTGGGAGTGGGGGGAGGGCTTCCTGGAGGAGGTGTCCCTGCCACCGCAGCTCCCGTGCTGCACTGCGGGTTCAGATGCAGCTTGGACAGGACCTGCCATCCCTGTGTCCCTGCAGGAACAGGGACAGCAGGAAGCCAATCATTTGCAGGGGCCAGGCTGCCGGTAACCAAAGCCTCTGGACTCACTGCTCCCTACAGCCTCCAGGAAGGGAATGGAGAAGAGAGGAATCTGGTCTCCAGGGCCTTGGCCAGCACTCGCCTCCCTCCTGCCCAGGGGCTGCCCATTAGCTGTGTGAGTCCACCAGGAGTGCCCGTTAGAGCACTTAGTCTCCTGCCTTAGCAGTCTCCTCCAGCAAATGGGAATGACCGCGGGGCAGCTGCCCCCTAGGGGCGTGTCAAGGAGCAGGAGATGGGGTGCGAGAGTGCGGAGGGTCCAGAGGGCCTGTGGTCAGTGGGGAGGGGCGGGGAGGCTCCCCAGGCACCCATGGTCTACCATCTGCCTGGCTGAGTCTCTGCCAACGCCTCACCCCAACCCTGACATGGCACCACACCCCAGCTCCCCAGGCTTTGGCCTTGGCTGTCTCCTCTGCCCGGAAGCCCCTGCCCATCTTCTGGTGCTCTGCCTGCAGGGCCAGCGCCCCCGGAAGCCCCCCTTCTCCTTGTCCCAGCCCAGCCCACACAGGTTTTCGTGCCCACGACGTGTGCCCACATTAGGGGGGTCTGATTCATCTCAGTTTCCCCCGCAGCAACTAGAAGGGCTCCCGGCACAGGAAAGATGCTGGCTGAGAGTTAGTGCTGCAGACTGAGCCTCAGTGTCCTCATCAGTGAAATGGGGGTGTCATGCTGTGCCCGTGCTCAAGGAGGGGCCGGAGGGGGTCGGCAGGACCCTGCAGGGCAGGGAGAACCAGCCTCCTGCACCTCTACTGCCATGGGCTCCAGGCACCAGCTCCAGGGAGACTGAGCCCCCAGCCTGCGCCCCAGCTCCCATCGGCTCTGCGGCCGCCCTGGGCCTCACACTGCTTACCTCTGGAGCGGGACACAGACGCTGGCCCTGCCTCACCCCAAGTGGCTTCTGGGGACCAACATGAGTGTAGCCTCCAGCGGGACAGGGCTTGGGCAGGGGTCAGCAGGTCCCCACCTCCTTTCTCTCCTCCGATTTCAGCTGCAGGCCCACTGTGCTCAGCCTCTCAGAGCAGGAGGGAGCAGGGGTCCCACAGGCGACGGGAGACACAGCGGGCGGGGCGCTTGGGAGGGGGTCCCCAGGGGAGACCCCGGCCGTCCCTCCCCTCCCCAGGGCTGCAGGCAACGCGGCAGGTGCAGCGGAGCGGAGCCCGTGCGGGATGCGAGCGCAGAGAGCAAAGCCCCTCCCGGCGGCGCCCCGCGCCCCCGCCCCTACCTCTGGCCCACGTCGCTGCCCACGGAGCCCCCGCCGCGGGCCGGCAGCAGCGGGCTGAGCCCGTGCGGCTCCTCGGGGGCCGAGGCGCCGGCTGGGGTGCCCCCCGGGCCCGCCTTGCCCTCGGACGGCGAGCGCGGCAGCTTGGCCCGCGCCATCCTGCCGGAGCGCACGGCGGCGGCGGCGGCGGCGGCGGGAGGCGGGGGCGGAGCGGGCGCTACCATCTCCGCGCGCCGCCCCGCGCTCCCCGCGCCGCCGCCGCAGTGGAACGGCCGAGGGGGGGCTGGGATGCTGGGGGACAGTCGGGCTCCCTCCCGCCGCGACCGGGGAGCGCCCAGGCTCGGCCCCCTCCCCATTCCCGGAGCGCAGAGGGCGCCCCACGTGGGAGCGGGGGTCTCGGCGCCCCGGGCTGCGAGAGGTCTGCCTTCCCATGGAAGGAGTAGTAATAGTCACGCTGGCCCGCACGGCGCGGGGGGAGGGGAAGGGGAGGAATAGTAGTGCGGTGGCAGCTGGTGGCTCTTGGCGGGTCACCTCCGCAGGCGGGGACCCCAGACGGCCTGTGGGCCCTGGGGACCCGCCACGTGCACCTCCCAGCTCCCACCCCTGCCGCCCAGGTCGGGTGGGCCCAGCCCCACGGTCGGGGTTGGGGGGGACGCCGCTGTCTGTCTCCCTTCCCGCAGGCACTCCCTGCCCCCCACCTCCTCCCCCAAAGTGTCCAGGGAGTCCACGAGGTCCTCCTTTACCTGTACCCGCACTCGAGGCTCCATTCGGGGCGGGACATGGGATCCCGGACACGGAGGAGGCAGCTAACAGTCCCGGAGCCCGGTCTGCGCCCGACCCCTTCCCTGCCTGGTGAGCTCGGACCATCTCACGGAATAGACAGCTTGAGGAAGTGTGCAGATTTCTGTCCGTTTGCAAAGAGGGGAAACCGAGGCGCTGAGGGAGGAAGTGGCTTCAATGGGAGACCAGACAGGAAGGCAGGGAGAGGCCTCCCAGCTGACGGAGCCTCTTCTCCCTGTTGCCACATTATGTGGCTTTTCTGCCCAATTTCTTCTATTTTTGCAGACCAGGGAGGCCTGGGACTGAGGGGCGGGGGGGTAGAGGTGACTTGCCCAGGTGTTGGTGCTGGGAGGACCCAGGCTTGGGCTGGCTGCCCTGGAGCCCAGCTGGGTGCAGGGCACTCAGAGGACAGCTGTGCAGGTTGCCCCCGGGGGGGCTCCAGGCCCTCCTGTCTGGTCCAAGCTCTGATGCCAGACTGGAGGCTCCAACTTGGCCAGCTGGCCTGCCTCAATTGCTTCACCCGTTTTGTGGCCCAGCAAACCACCATGGCCCTGTGCGGACAGAAGGTCTGTGAGAGGAAGGTGGGCCTCATGCACCCAGCTCCTGGCCTGGCCTCCCACCAGACAGTGCTGAGTCAGGATGAAGCCATTGGGTGGTCTCAGCAACACTTATATTTGCGCTTCCCCGACCACTTTCCACATCCTGTCCAGTCCCCTGTCCCGAAACTTCCCCTCCAACACAGGAGGCGGGAGGGGATAAACTGGTGTCAGCCACTCTTTGCCCCTCCCATGGAAGGGGTGACATGGGAGTGGCTGCAAAGAGGGAGGGCTTGAAGCACCTCCGGCCTGCTGGTGAGCGAGACACCGCAGCGCCTGTAAAACAGGGCCAGTAGGGTCGCGGGTACGGGCAGCACCCTCTCTGGGGCCCCGCTGAGCCTTTCTGCCTGTGTGTCCATGTGAGCCGGGCTGGGACCTGGGGCCCTTTGCTGCAGGGCTTTCTCCTGGACACACCTCTCCTTCAGCAACAAAATACAAAGAGACTAAACGAGACTAAAAACAACCGCGTGCATGCTCAGGTGGGGCAAATTATGGACAAAAGATAAAGACCAAAAACCCAACGGCCACATCTGAAGAGCCGGGAGCAAAAACAGGGTGTCAGGAGCAATGCCTCTGTACTCAACACCACCAAAAAGGGGTGGGGCCATCTAAACCACCCCCTCCGGCATGTCCTGGACACACGCCTGCCCTCAGCCCATATCACGATCCCCGAGGCGTGCTAAGTCGCTTTGGTCATGTCCGACTCTTTGCAACCCATGGACTGCAGGCTGCTAGGGTCCTCTGTCCGTGGGATCCTCCAGGCAAGAGTACTGGAGTGGGTTGCCATTTCCTTCTCCAGGGGATCTTCCTGACCCAGGGATCTAACCCGTCTCTTAACGTCTCCTGCATTGGCAGGCGGGTTCTTTACCACTAGCGCCACCTGGTGAGCCCAAATCAGAAGGGAAATGACTGACCATGGAATAACTGAGAGGGATGGCCCTGCTGGCACAGAGGCAGACGCGGAGCAGTGTCCAGGAGCTGCAAACACCCGAAGAACTGCTCATGCCCCAGTAGGGGCCCCGGCCCATTTGAAGCATTTAAAACAAATTTAGGAAATAGAAACAGAATGGTGAAAGGACTCCTCATGGAGTTCCAGGACAATAAGGCACAGATGCGCCGCACCCAGCATCGATCCCACCAATCTACTGGGCTTAGAGGATGAAGACAGAATTCTTCAGGCAATAAGAGAGACAAAGCAAATCAGGGGAAGGGAAGAGCACGCTGGCTCCAGGGGCTGGGGGAGGGGGTGGGGAATGAGTTTAATGGGGATGCGTTTCAGTCGGGGAAGATGAAAGCAGTGGATGGTGGTGTCAGCTGCCCATTAAGAATATGCTTAGTTTGCATTCCCACCAACAGTTTAAGAGGGTTCCCTTTTCTCCACACCCTCTCCAGCATTTATTGCTTGTAGACTTTTGGATCGCAGCCATTCTGATCATATATGAAACGAGTCGCCAGTCCAGGTTTGATGCACGATACTGGATGCTTGGGGCTGGTGCACTGGGACGACCCAGAGGGATGGTATGGGGAGGGAGGAGGGAGGAGGGTTCAGGATGGGGAACACATGTATACCTGTGGCGGATTCATTTTGATATATGGCAAAACCAATAAATATTGTAAAGTTAAAAAATAAAATAAAATTAAATTAAAAAAAAGAATATGTTTAGTGTATTTAAAAACAAAGACTGGAATGAGAGGCAAAGAAGGGATAATGCACACTGATCCAGGGATCCCTGCAAGAAGACTGTGTAACAATTTTAAATGTATGTGCACCCAACGTCTGTGCGGGATCAGTCGTGTCCATGACCCCATTGTCTGTAGCCCGCCAGGCTTCTCTGTCCACAGGATTCTCCAGGCAAGAACACTGGAGTGGGTTGCCATGCCCTCCTCTAGGGGGATCTTCCCCACCCAGGGATCAAACCCACATCTTCTCTGTTGGCAGGTAGATTCTTTACCACTGAGCCACCAGGGAATCCCTAAAGCAACTATACTTTGATTCAAAAAATCTAAAAAGACTATTCTATCACAGACTGTACACTCAAAAATGATTAAGGCGGTGAATTTTAATCATGTGTGTTTTTTATTTATTTACTTTTGGCTTGCTGGGTCTGTCGATGTGCACGGGCTTTCTCTGCACTCTCTAGTTGGAATGCACAGGCTTATCATTGCGATGGCTTCTCTTGTGAAGCATATGTGTTTTACACAATTTTTTAAAAATTGTGAAAAAAAGAAGTACAAAATCCAGTTGGATGGGCTCCCACTAGCCCAAGAAGGGACAACTGAATATTAGACGGGACGAAGATGGGGCTCCCCTGGCAGTCCAGTGGTGAAGACTTTGCTTTCCAGTGCCGAGGGTGTGGGTTCGATCCCTGGTTGAGGAGCTAGGGTCCCACACGCCTCACAGCCAGAAACCCAAAACCAAATCAAAACAGAAGGAAGATGAGCACACGGTGTGTGGGTCTCCTCTTGCTTCTGTAACAAGCACTACAAATGCAGTGGCTTGAACCTTGTCGTCTTCAACAGCTCTGGAATCCTGGGTCCTAAAGTCTACACGCGGGCAGGGGCTGGTTCCCTTTGGAGACTTTGGGGAGATGCTTCTGTGTCTTTTCCAGCTTCCAGAGGCCCCGGCGTCCCCTCTCTGGGGCCCCGTCCTCACGTGGCTCTGGCCCCTGCCTCATCCTTCCGTCTCCCTCTCTGACTCTGGCCTTCCACCTCCCTCTTCTGAAAAGCCCTGTGACCCCACAGCGTTCCCCAGGTGACCCAGGATTACCGCCGCATCTCAAGATTCTTAACTTTGGACTTCACGGGTTTGGAGTCCACGGGTTGGGATTCCAACTGCCAATGCAGAGGACACGGGTTCAATCCCTGGTCCAGGGAGATTCCACACGCCGTGGAGCAACTAAGCCTGTGCCCCGCAATTACTGAGCCTGTGCTCTGCAGCGAGAAAGGCCACCGCAGTGAAGAGGAGCCCCCCCCGCCCCCCGCAATTCGAGAAAGCCCATGTGCAGCAACCAAGACCCAATACAGCCAAAAGTAAATAAAACAAATCAGTAATAACTTTAAAATGTTAATCTCTTTCTTTTAAGGTAAGTACTTTTTTTTTTTTTTAAGATCCTTGCTGCTGCTGCTTCAGTCGTGTCCGACTCTGTGCGACCCCATAGACGGCAGCCCACCAGGCTCCACCATCCCTGGGATTCTCCAGGCAAGAACACTGGAGTGGGTTGCCATTGCCTTCTCCAGTGCATGAAAGTGAAAAGTGAAAGTGAAGTCGCTCAGTCGTGTCCGACTCTTAGCGACCCCATGGACTGCAGCCTACCAGGTTCCTCCGTCCATGGGATTTTCCAGGCAAGAGTACTGGAGTGGGGTGCCATTGCCTTTCAGCATATTTTCAAAGCCCTTCTTGTCACTTAAGAAACTCAAAGGTCACACCCAGAAGGAAGAATCCAGAAAAAACACCCTCAGCTGTGAAGCTGCTATAATACACTTTGAAAACTAGTAATTAAAGGGAAAGGATTGAGCATGTTTTCCTGCTTTTTTCAGCAAGAATTATGTTTCAGGGCTTACAACCGGCTCCCATTGATGCAGGAAATGCTATGCCAAGTCACTTCAGTCATGTCCGACTCTGTGCGACCCCATAGACAGCAGCCCACCAGCCTCCCCCATCCCTGGGATTCTCCAGGCAAGAACACTGGAGTGGGCTGCCATTTCCTTCTCCAATGCATGAAAGTGAAAAGTGAAAGTGAAACCACCAGTTAAAGAAGCATGTGGCTTATACTCAAGGAGGGTGGAGCAGAACAGGAAAGGAGCTTGGCCAAGCCTCCATGGAATGTGGGGCTCAGGGAGGCTGTCCCGGGGAGCTGCCCTCCTCAGCTGCAACATAGAGGGGGAGTGCCTCGTCACATGTTGATGGATCACTGTGCCTAACTGCTCAGTGCAAGGTCTGGGCTGTCCACTAGCCAGAGTGTCCATCTGGCCCTCTCTAACGGAGGGACAACCAGGACATGGCAACGTGGGGACCACAGTGGCACTTAAAACCTTTGCCTGAAACATCCGAGTTCCATCCACCAGGCCTTCAGAACCAACATCCAGTTTATGAGAAATACTAGGAGAGGCAGCCAGACACACAGACAGCAGGACCTTCTGCAGGACAGGAGGCCTGGTGCATCAGCCAGTTGTGCTGTGCAACAAATTACCACCGACTTCGCAGCTTAAAGCAACACATCTATTATCTTTAGCCTTCCATTGGAAGGCTGGGCATGGCTTAGCTTGGTGTCCTGCTTAGGGTTCCATGTGCCTGAAACCAGCATCAGCAAGGCTGGCCTTCCACCTGGAGCCCTGGGGGAAATCCACCTTCAGGCTCATCCAGTTGGTGGGACTGATTTCCTGGTGGTTGTAGGACTGAGTTTCCCTTTTCCTGTTGTCTGTTGGTGGCTCAGCTCCTAAAGGCTTCCTGCATCCCTTGGCCCCTCCATCTTTAAAGCTGGCAATCGTGGCTCAGATACTCCTAGGCCTCAAATCTTTTCTTCCACTTCTGGCCAGAGAAAACACCCTGCTCTCAAAGGCCCACTGTGCTTAGAAAGGGCCCACCCTCCTGTTCATTACCTCAGCCAACTGATCAGTAACCTTACTTACAATGCAAAATTGCCATGGGTATGAGCTTCCAGGAGAAATATCAACAACCTCAGATACGCAGATGATACCACTCTAATGGCAGAAGGCAAAGAGGAACTAAAGAGCCTCTTGATGAGGGTGAAAAAGGAGAGTGAAAGGCTGGCTTAAAACTCAGCATTCAAAAAACTAAGGTCATGGCATCCAGTCCCATCACTTCATGGCAAACAGATGGGGAAAAAGTAAAAGCAGAGACAGATTTTATTTTTTTGGGGGGGCTCCCAAATCACTATGGATGGTGGCTGCAGCCATGAAATTAAAAGACCCTTGCTCGTTGGAAGGAAAGCTATGACAAACCTAGACAGCGTACTAAAAAGCAGAGACATCACTTTCCTGACAAAGGCCTGTCTAGTGAAAGCTATGGTTTTTCCAGAAGTCATGCATGGATGTGTGAGTTGGACCACACAGAAGGCTGAGGGCCAAAGAATTGATGCTTTCCAATTGTGGTGCTGGAGAAGACCCTTGAGAGTCCCTTGGACAGCAAGGAGATCAAACCAGTCAATCCTAAAGGAAATCAACCCTGAATATTCATTGGAAGGACTGACGCTGAAGCTGAAGCTCCCATACTATGGCCACCTGATGCGAAGAGCTGACTCATTGGAAAAGATCCTGATGCTGGGAAAGACTGAAGGAAAAGGAGAGAAGGGGGTGGCAGAGGATGAGAAGGTTGGATGGCATCACCAACTCAATGGACATGAATTTGAGCAAACTCTGGGAGATAGTGAAGGACAGGGAGGCCTGGTGTGCTGCAGTCCATGGCGTCACAAAGAGTCCGTGAGCGACTGGACTACAGCATGAGCTTCCCAGGGCTGTGTGGTGCAGGCCGGAGGGTGTGAACAGCAGAAATTCATTCTCTCCCAGTTCTGGAGGCTGAAATCAAGGTGTTAGCAGGGCCTGCTTCCGAGGCCATGAGGCAGGATCTTTCCATGTCTGTCTCCAAATTTCCCTTTTTAAAAAGGACATCAGTTGGACCTTCTCTGGTGGTCCAGTGGCTAAGACTCTGAACTCCCAATGCAGGGGCCCTGAGTTCAATCCCTGGTCGGGGAACTGGACCCCACATGCTGCAACTAAATACCCCACATGCTGCAAGAAGACAGAAGATCCTGTGTGCCACAACCAAGACCCAGCACAGCCAAATAAACAAAAGTAAACACTAAAATAGACACTGATCAGGTTGGATTAGGGCCCACCCTAACGACCTGCTCATTAATTATCTGTAAAGATCCTACTTCCAAATAAGGAGACATCTCATCATCCTCATGGGCTTGGGGATTACGGTGGGGACCTAGGCGGGCATACCTGGTAGGAGCCATTCTGGATTAAAAGGAGTTAGCGAACCCTAATAACCAGATGCAACACAATATTCCTGGATGGAGCAAACCAGCTGTGAAGGTCAGGTTGGGGCCACCAGGGCAGTGTCCTCCCCAAGCCAGGTATGTGCTGCCCCTCCCTGGACTGTGCTATGGCTGCAGACCCAGAGCTGGGAGCCTTCTCCCCTGCTCACAAGCCCGCTGATCACCTCACGGGCACCACTTGGGGGTCCCCGGCTTCTCAGGGAAGACACTTCCTCTCCTGCTGCCCTCTCCAGCCCAAACATGAGTCTCAGAAGTTAAAGTGAAGTGTTCGTCATTCAGTCCTATCTGACTCTTTGTGACCTCATGGACTGTAGCCTACTAGGTCCTCTATCCACGGGACTCTCCAGGCAAGAATACTGGAGTGGGTGGCCATTCCCTTCTCCAGAGGATCTTCCCAACCCAGGGATTGAACCTGCATCTCCTGCATTGCAGGCAGATTCTTTACTGTCTGAGCCACCAGGGAAGCCCTGGTCTCAGGAGATGCCCCATAAATGCCACATGAGATCTGTGCTTCCCAAGGGAGTCTCCCTTCCTAACAGTGGCCTGGGGACTGGCCTGGCCACTGGGCTGGGGTCGGGGGTGGGAGAGGCTTCCCCAGACTGCTCAGCAGGTGGTACTTTTCTGTTCTAGAGAAAAATGAGGTGACTTCTCCCCGACATTCACTGTCCCCCAAATGCCTGAGATTTCCTGGTGTGTGTGTATCTTGGGGCAGCTGGAACAAGGGACCATGAATGAGGGACTTAAGAGAGAAATTTGTTCTCAGTCCTGGAGCCCAGAGGTCCAAAGTCAGCATCACTGGGCTGAAATCAAGGTGTCACAGGGCCATGCTCCCTCCAGAGGCTCCAGGGGAGGGCACTTCCTGCCTCCTCTAAGTCCTGGAGGCCCCAGGTGGCTCTGGCTTGTGGCCGTCACCTGTCTCTGCTCTGTTGTCACATAGCTTCTCGTGTGTGTGTGTGTGTGTGTCTTCTTAAAAGGACACCAGTCAGTGGATGTAGGGCCCACCCTAAATCTGAAATCATCCCATCTCAAGATCTTTACCTTAATTACAGCCGCAAAGACACTATTTCCAAATAAGGTCACATTCCGTGGTGCCAGTGGACATGAACTTGGGGGACACCATTCAAAGCACTGCAGGCCCCCTCCTGAGATTCTGCCTCTCAGCTGGAGACCTTGAGCTGGCCTTCTTCCTGCAGGATCTGCCTCCACTTACCAGGGGCCTGCACCTCGTGGGTGTCAGGGAGGCGAGAGAGGCAGGCTTTCCCTCCAGGGATCCTGGGATGCCCCAGGGCTTAAGGAATTTGAGATCGAGGCACACCTTAACCCCTGGAGAGGGTACCAGCCATCTATTTCATAGTGTCCACTTTGTTCCCCAAGCCTGTTGTGGATGGAATGAAGCCCCAACCCCCAGAGAGATGGCATTCAGAGGTGATGAGAGTTATTAATAGATGAGGTCCTGAGGGTGGGGCCCCGAGATGGGGTTAGTGCCCTCATGAGAGAACTTGTTCACTGTCTCTCATGAGGACAGGCAGGACGATATCCGCACACAGGAAGAGGCCCCATCAGGAATGCCCTCCCCACCTCCCCAGGTTGGCATCTGATCTCAGACTTCCAGCTGCAGAACTGTGAGCAGTAACTGTCCGCTGGTGAGGTGCCCGGGTGGGGGTGTCTGTCACTCAGCTGGAGCTGCCTGAGCCGCAGCCTGGGCACTCCCACCTCCCTTTGTTACTCCGAGTGCATGGCAGTGGCACGTGGTGGGCAGCATATCAGGAGTCTGATAAACTGCAGTTTGAGACCGAAACCGATCATGGTTTCCGAGACCCTGGGGGATGCTGGCTGTCCTCTCACTGGGCATCTGTGTCCTGCTTTGCACTAATTGGCAGGAATTTAATTTTGAGCTGTGCACACATGTCCCCAGGATGCAGGCTTAGAGGCAAAGAGATGCTCTGGGATGTGCAAGGCCAGAGGGTGGGATGTGGACAAGGCTCCTGGGGACACCTGATTTGCCATCTCAAGAGTCTCCCCCAGGATCCCTGGGGTGTGGGCAAGGGGAGGCCAGGCCCCACATCATCGCAGAACTGCTGACACCTTCACTGACGTTCTCCTAATCCCGGATCACCAAGAGCGGGACTGTCTTAAAAGTGGAGACCCAGGTCCAGGAGCCCTGCTGAATGCCCTCAGCGCCCACGGCTGGGTGAGATGACCACACTGCTGCTCACATGTGCGTGCATTCCCCGTCACCCTCCCTCGTTCCTTTCTCCTCCATCTTGTCCTACCTATCCTGCCCACTCCTGGCCTCCCAGGTCTGGGGGTGACCCAAGCTCCCCACCCCCACCTACAGGGAGGGAGTTAGGGTAGCAGGGAAGCGTGACCTGTCCTGGGAGCCCTGGCTGCCCCCCTGTCCACCTCCCAGGACCCTGCTCCCTGGCGCAGACCCCAGCTGACAATGGGGCACAGAGTCAGACCTGGCCCTAGTCCCCTGGTGGAGTGGGGGAGATACAAGCAAATGAGCCCCAGACCTGGAAAATGCTAGAAAAATCAGGATACTGCCTTGGGACAGAGCACATAGACTCAGTAAGGACCCGGCACCACCCGGGCCTGTCCTGGATCTAATCACACAGAGGAAAAGTGAGTCCCAGAGAGACAGGGACATTGGGGAGCAGCCTGGTGGTGTCCAGGGTCAGCTCCCAGCTCCAGGCGCCCAGCACCCTTGCCACTGTTTGTTCATGGTTGAAGGACCCTTGGCCTCGGGTGGGAAAGGCCTGAGTGGGCACAGGCATTTCAGGCCTGGGCGTGGGGGGAAGTTGGGAGTGTTGGGGGCCCGCTGGAGAGGCTGCTGTGAGGGCGGCGGCCGTCCAGGGAGCTGGAGCAGCGCCCCAGGGGTGACCAACTTACGCAGGGAGCAGGTCAGGCCTTGGGCCTGAACACCCAGGGCTGCTCTGGCCTGGGGAGGGGCTGTGGTGGGGAGGTGGGGGTTTTGGCTTTAGATCTACACTCTGGGGTGCTGGATGTGTCTCCGCTAGCACCCGCCAGTCCTGTTCCGCATGGAGCTGAAGGTGGCAGGGGACCCCCAACCAGGTAGGGCCAACCTGCCTGGCCCTACCAGCCTGGGTCACAGCCATTTCCGAGGCCAGCCGTGTCCTCCGAGGCCTTCGGGTCTGCGATGGACACAGGGCCCTGGCTAGGGCAGGGCAAGGCCAGGGCGGGGCCGGGATCCCACCTTACTCCGTCCTGATCACACCTGAGCGGAAGAAAGGCTCAGGGAGTTTAAACCCAGGAGCCTGAGCTCAGCCCCGAGCAGGGAGAACCTTGGGGCCCTGGGTGGCTGGGTCTGCTCCAGAGCCAGCCTGCTTCAGCCTGGCCAGCATGGGGGTGGTCACCCTGCACGGTGACAGCACCCTCCTGGTGCAAGGCTCAGGCCCAGGGGGACTGTGGGCCCCAGGCCCTGGTCCTCACCCCGGGTCAGGCCCAGCAGTGACTCCCTCCTCCCCTTCCTCTCTGTGACCCCTCCAGTCCTCCATCCCAGGGACCAGAGGCTGCACAGGCAGGTCAAGGGATGCTCAGAGGTCAACATCGTCCCCCATGGCCCCCACCTCCTCCCTGAACAGCCCCTGCCCCCAAGCAGTGAGACCCCTACAAGTGCTTGCCCTCTCGGGTCCTCAGGAAGGTCCTGGGCCCTGCAGGAGCCGGCACAGAATGGTGTCCCTCCCCTCTGAATGGGCTTCCCTGATGACTCAGATGGTAAAGAATCCACCTGCAACTCAGGAGACCCAGGTTCGATCCCTAGGTTGAGAAGATCCCCTGGAGAAGAGAATGGCAGCCCACTCCAATTTTCTTGCCTGGAGAATCCCCATGGACAGAGGAGCCCGGCAGGCTATGGTCCATGGGGTCACAAAGAGTTGGATACAACTGAGCGACTAAGCACAGCACCCCCTCAATCCTGCTGCCCCCAGGCTATCCCCACCCCCACCCTCTCCAGGGAGCCACGGGGGTGGGGGTCACACCTCCTCTCTGGACCTGGGTGCTCTCTTGGAACACCAAGTTGAATTAGCTCCAGGTGCTGGGCTGGGGGCTGGCCTGTGCCCAGCTGTGACTCCCTGGGCCTCGAAACCCTGGCCTCCTGGGCAGAGTCCACCACCTGCTGTCCTAAACACAGGGCCTGTCCCCGAATCCCTGCACTGCCCTAGGCGCCTACCCCCGGGGAATGCACCACCCAGAAAGGCTCCAGTTCTGACACAAGCCCGCTTGGAAGGGTCTTAGGGGTCTTCCAGGCTCAAGGACCCCAGGGACCCCAGGTGGACCTCGTGGATCTGGGGCGAGGGGAGAGCCTGGGGCAGGTGGCCCTTGGCTTCACCAGATCCCCTGTCAAAGCCCAGCCCTTGCATCTCTCCTGAGGAACCTGGGGTCCAGTGGGGTCCTCTCCAGGCCCTCAAGGCAGGGGCTACCCCAGGGTCCCCAGAGCACCCCTGAAAGACAGGTGACGGTGCCCCAACCCCTCCCAAAGCTGCCCATGCAGAAACTAGCTGTGTGACTTTGGGGAGCCTGCGGCCGGCCCAGCCCAGACTCCCAGCTAACTGTCCTGGAGGGTCTCAGAGAGCCAAGGAGGGGCTGGGGCACCCTGGAGAAGCAGAGCACCCGGCAGAGCTCCCTCCCAAGGAAAGCCAGGCAGCAGGGGCGGGGCTGGCTGTTCCTGTCTGCAGGCTGGGGCTGAGTCGGAGCGGGGAAACAGGCGGGATGGTGGAGGGACGATGGGGAGGTGGGAGTGGAGAACGGGACACGTGTGGTGGTGATCAGGACACGGGGTGGGGGGCAGACCCAGGTAGAGCCGAATGGTGCAGGCGAAGGTGCCCCTCCTGCACTTCAGCACCCAAGGCTGCTTCTCAAGTTCCCCCACCCCTTCCCCCGTCATGCCCGGCTTGCAGCAGTCTGCAGCCCCGCTGGAGACTGCTGTTTTAGCAACTGCAGGTGAGGGCTCGAAGGGCAGGCTGCTCCTTGAGACCCCCATCCCCACCTTGACTCCCCTGCACGGGGCTTCCCAGGCAGTGCTAGTGGTAAAGAACCCACCTGCCAATGCACAAGACATTAAGAGATGTGGGTTCAATTCCTGGGTTAGGAAGATGCCCTAGAAAAGGAAATGGCAACCCACTTCAGTATTCTTGCCTGGAGAATCCCATGGACAGAGGAGCCTGGGCTACAGTCCATGGGGTTGCAGAGAGTCTGACACGACTGAAGCGACTTAGCACATGGAGGCCCTGCGGGACCTTCCTCTACTGGAGGGGCCTGGCTTTGCCCCTCAGTGCCCCACCCCCGGAGCCCAGGCTGCGGATCCACTTCTGCTCAGCTGAGGAAGAGGGGCGGAGGGGGCGCCCCTCTCGCAGAGACCCCAACCCTGAGCCCTGCCTGCCCCTCCCTGCAGCCAGCCTGGGGGCCACAGCTGCCAAAGGTGGCCCCTGCAGGATGGGGCGGGGGTCGGTCTGCAGGTCTCCCCCAGGCTCCCCGCAGGGCGGGCCTGTCTCTTGTGTGCTTCGGCTTGTGTGAACAACAGAGTGTTGCTCAACTTCACAGGGGCGGTCAGGCTGTTGTCAGAGGAGCTTAGGGAAACATGGGACCGGCCCTTCCGGGCAGTGCTCTGACCCCTTGAGCCCCAGCCTCCTCACCTCCTTGCAGGAGGCCAGCACCCGCCCAGGAGAGGTGCACACCCCCGCCCGTCCCCCACTAGATGTCTGGGAGCAAGGGGGGCGTGGACCCTGACAGAACCTCCCATGGTGGTGAGGGGTCCCCGCAGGCCAGGCCGGGTCCCAGCTGGACAGGCAGCTGGCGACGGCACGCAGGCCAGGAGCCCACCTGGCCGCCCCAGCTCAGCTGCGGTTATGCCCACCCCAGCCCTTTGTGGATTCTGCCGCTTGTTGGAGATGAGCCTGCGGTGTGACAGCCCTGTTTGGCCCCTGCCCCCTACAGGGCATCTCCCCGAGCTGGGGGAGGGCGCTGGTACCTTGCGTCCAAGTTACAGACCAGGACAGGGCAGAACGCTGCCAGTGGCCCAAGCCCCGCCTGAAAAGCGCTTTTCCAATCTCTGCACTGCTGCCCTTTCCAGGCCAGGCTGTCGTCAGCCCTCTGAGGAGGAGGGACAGGGGCAGGGGCAGGCGGGCTGGGAAGGCGCGCCACCTGGCCAGGCCTGCAGGCCCTGAGCCGCGCGGGTGGCCCTCAGACCCCTGAGTCTGGCCCTCAGGACCAGGCGCCCCGGGCGCTCAGGAGGGGACCCGGAGCTGCCCTTTGGCTCCTGGGATGAAGGCGCAGTGAGCTGTCCCGGGACACGGCAGGGAGCCCCAAGCTCCAGGCCTTGGAGGGTCCAGGTGCCCTTCTGCCCAGAGCCCTGCTCCCCAGGAGTCCTGAGATCTGGCTTAGAGGCCGTGAGGAGGGTCCCCTGGGAACCTGGCTGCCCCCGGAAGGCGTGCCAGTCCTGGCTCTGCTCACCTCCTTGGTTGCCCCTCCCCACCAGGAGAGGCGGGGGGCCGTGGGGGTGCGGCTCCTTCGCCATGTGGACTGAGCCCCTCCTCCCCGCCAAGGCCGCAGCGTGTGAGGCTCTGGTGACTCACGGCTGTGGCTTTATTCCCCTGGAGAACAGGAAGCCCACAGCCCTGCCCGCCCACTCACAGCCTGCCAGGAGTCGGGCAGCAGCGCCCCCGCTCAGCCCGCAGAGGCTGCCCTGGGCCAAGTGAGTGGGGCCTGGAGAGGAGCCAGGCAGCAGGGACCCAGGGGCACGCCAGGGGGCAGGGAGCCCTGCACTGAGCCCCGCTGCACCCTGCCCTGCGCCCCCGCCCGTGCTGCAGAGAGGCCACAGCTCACCTCCCCAGACCCACGACGCGCACCGCCCCCCCGGCAGTGCTGACTCACCTGCAGCCTTCACCCTCCTCCTGCAGCCCCAGGAGCCTGTCCTAGGCCCACCCCGTGCCCTGGGGGGCTGTTCCCGGGGCACATGGATGCCTGCCTGAGCCCCCCAGCACCTGATTAGTGCACCTGGCCCAGCTGGACAGTCAGGCTGGCCTTCTTGGCCTCCAGCCTCTCGGACCCAGTGCCTGCTCCCGTCTCCCCCGCCCAGGACACACCTTACCACCTCTCCACACACCTGCAGGGGCCCCCGCAGGTCAGGTCCTCCACTCTGGGACCAGTGATGGGGGTGGGGGCCACAGGCACCGAGCAAGAGAGGGAGTTGAGGGAGGGAGGGGTCTCCACACACGTGGTCTTCAAGATGGGGGGCTCAGGTGATCTCAGGACCCCCCCAGGAACCCCAAGCTGGTTTCTGGCACTGCCTGCCCCCATGAGACCTGTGAGCACAAGGGGTTCATGAGAGGCAAGACCCGTAGCTGCCTTTGGGCAAAGGTTTGAGACAGAGAAACTCCTCCGGGGTGGGGGGGGGGACTCCCTGAGCTGCCTGCTCGGAGGACTGGCCCCTTCCAGTTCCCCCACTGACTCATGCCCCTGCCCCTCAAGGCTGGTACTCGGTGAGGACAGCACCATGCCTCAACCCCCTCCAGCCCCCATGGGGAACAGGAGCAGAATCACCTTGTGCAAACCAGCAGCCCCTGCCCCTCCTGTGGGCCCCCTGGCTGTTGCAAGGGCCAGCCTACTGCACCCAGGCCCTGTGCTCCTCTGTGGGGTGGGCAAGGGGCCCTTCCCCCAACAGCCTGGCAGAGGCCATGCTCCCCCTCTTTCTCGGTGACACCCCCAGGGCCAGCCAGTCCTGCAGACACCAGTGCAAGGTCTCCATGCCCACCCGGGGACCACAGGGGTCTTTCCTCTGCAGGATTCACACACATACACACGCACGTGTGTATATATGTGCACACACAGCAGGTCTCCAAACACCACATGCACACAAGCAGGAGGTCCCTGGGCCCAGCACACAGGAGGATTTCACCCTGAAAACAAGGCCAAGGAGGATGGAGACTGGGGTTTTGCCAGGAGTCAGGGGGTGGGACTGCCCATGGGGACCAGGTTCCCCCCTGGGGTGATGGAATGCTCTGGAAGTACATACTGGTGATGATGTAAAGTTACCAAACTTCACTCTATATTTTAGGTTTTGTGTATTTTATCACGATAAAAAAAAACCCAAGTTGTAGGGTCCAGAACATAGTGGGGGTTTCAGTGCCAGCCTCCCAGGTCCCAGGGGACAGGGATAGTTTCCTCCAGGCAGACACAAGCCACCCTCGGCTGAAGGCGAGGACCTGCCATCCACTCCTGAAATCCGAGGGATGCGTCACTGCAATTACGTCAGCTGCAGTCACTGGCATTTCTGGAGCATTCGGAGGCCCCAGGCCCACTCAGGAGATGGATGTTGTTTCCTGCCCGACATGGAAAGAACCTCCGGGGCTGCTGTTTTAGAGAAATAACAGTCCCAGTGGAGCAGGCAGGGAGGGGCTGGTGCTGACTCAGGAAGGTGCTGAGCTTGTGCTCAGCTTAGGGAAGCCCCGGCCCTGCCCTCCTCCACCTCTGCCCACACTGAGAGCTAGGTGAACTCTTCACCTGGGCATGTGATCCACCTGGGGTGGATTTACCTATCACTTCTGCACTCAGTCTGACAAGACAAAACTACATGGCCTTAAAAAGCCCCTCTGCTGGGCTCACACCTACTGGTCTAAGTGGGTGAAGTCCTTGGGTTCCAGCTCTCCTCCCGATTCTACCCAGGGAATGCAAGCGAATGCCATCTGAGGTCTGGAAAGATGTTCTGTTGCCAGCAGGCAGAGCAGATTTCAAACTCATTTTCCACAAGCCTCATGCATAGTCCTTACGTCCTGGCCTCATTCACAAGCCTGATTTCTCTCCCAGCTGCAGTTTCAGCAGTGGATTATTCTGAAAGCCCCATCTTTGTCCTGACAATTTTCAACCTCATGGACTTTGTGTGCTAACTCGAATCACTGCATCGTGAGGGGAACACTGCAGATTCGCGACCCCGGTTCAGGGCTGGGTGGGGAAGGAGACCCGCAGATACCAGGCCACCGCCCCCAACACACTACAAGGGAAGCGGTTCCGTCCGAAGTCCCTCAGGCTCCAGTGTGAGTCCCTGCAGGCATAGAAGCACCTCCCTTGAGGCTGACAGAGCTAAAGTGCTGGGTGTTTACTGAGACAGCTATTTGGGGAAAAGGCAGAGAAAAGCAACATTTCTCCCAGCTTCCTGCCAGCCCCCTCAGCACATGAATTATTTCCAAGGGCTCATTTTGCTGGTCCTTTGCCGAAAGACTCAAGTTTACTTTGCTTTTTGCTGCCTCCCCCCTACCCTGCCCCAGGATAATCTGAGGCTAGGGTATGTTGTCAACCTTGGTAAGTGACCACGGCATGAGCTTGAAGGACATATATCCCCCGATTAATAATAAATGACCAGAGCCAGCGTCTGGAGGACGCCAGTCCTCAGCCAGCCCGCGGGGCTCCAAGACGGAGCGCTTCCGGCCCTGGCTTGTGTCCAAAGTCCGCAGAGCTGCTAGAGGGGCTGGGGGCCTGTGGGCAGACCCGGGGAGGGAAGCCTGAGATTCGGTCTCTGGGGCGACTGCCCAGCACAGAGCATCCCGTTCCACCTTCCAGGACCCTCCCAGGAAGATGCTTCCCACCTCCCCCACCCCCCCAAACCAAACTTCTCCGGTCCCGGAAGCCCGGGAAAGTTGAAGGGCGCGGGTCGCGGGCGCACCAGCGGCCTTCAGCACCGCGGACAGCTCCGCGCGCCGACCCCACCCCGCGCCCTCTCTACCTGTCGTCGTTCTGGAAGGACTGGTCGCCCAGCAGCAGGTCCCGGAAGCGGTACCGCGGAGGCAAGGGCAGCACCTCCGAGTCCAGGTCGCTCATCTTGAGGCCGGCGGTGTCCAGGCGCGCGCCGTCCCCGCGGCCGCCGTCCTCGGCGCCGGGCTGCCTGCGGGCACACGCCAGCGCCCCCTCAGCCCGCGCCCGCGCCCGCGCCCGCCCGCGCCCAGCGCCCCCGGCCCTCCTGGCCCGCACGGCCCCGCCTCCCCCGGCCCGCCCTGCCCGCGCAGCGCCCCCCATCCCCACGAGCCTGGCCGCGCAGCACAGCCCGGGCCACTGCACCCCTGCCCCTGCAGGGCTGTGAAGCCCACTGCAAAGCACCTTCAGGGTGTGGGGGAGCTTCACCACTGCCCACATCAGAGGTGGGCACTCACCCCACCCCTGGACTCCCACCAGGGCCACGGAAGCCCTCCCAGCAACCCCCACATAGACTGCCTACTCAGCTTTCCTCAGGATCCAGAACACTCATCTTCCCGTCAAAGACCCCCACTTCCAGACCCTCAGGCTGCTGGGCTTGGGCCAGGGGCGGTGGGGTGCGCATGACAAGGAGGCTTAAGAAGAGGCCCTTGTCTGCAGTCTCCATGGAGCCAAGAGGCTCAGGTGGGATCAGAACCTGGGAGGGGGTGGCAGTGGGGACGGCATGATCCCTCTGGGCCCCCAACTGCCCTTTGCCCAGTATCGCCAGGACTCTGGGGCCAGAAGCCCCTGTCCCCACCTGGCAGGACAGAGCAGAGGAATGGGATCAGACCAGGTAAACTGCGAGGGCCCTTGGTGGTCTGCAGCCTCCCAAACATTTGTCTCCTGGGGCACCTGCCCCTTCCCGCCCCCACCCCACATCCAGGTGAATTTTGGCTGCGGTCACCCTCAAGCACCACGGCTCCCAGTTCCTAACCTCCTGGGGCGACAGCCTCATCAGGACCTCTCTGCCCACCACACAGAGGCTTGCTCGCCAGCCCCCACGCCTCGTCATCACCCAGTGGGTGCTGGACACAGCAGGGCAGCTGCATAGCATTAACTGAATGCCCTGGGGAACCTTACCTCCACGGCACAGGCGGGCAGGGGAGGCGCGGCCACCACTGCAGGTGGGAGGCTAGGGCAGACCCCCAGCTCCCGCCAGGTGAGCCCAGCCCCAGTCCACCCCTTGGTGGTGCCCTCAGCCCGTGGTGGGGAGGTGGAATTCTCTCCCTGCAGCCTCCACCCGCTGGGCTGAGCCCTCACCCTGCTCTTCTAAGAATCAAGACCCTCGGAGGGGGTGCGGTATATCAGCTGGGACCCTTTGGTGGTGGACCCATGAATGGGCCTCTTGGGACCTTCAGAGGCACTCCCTCGACGGCAGACCAGCTGGAGGGCACGGGGTGGGAGGTTCTCTGCCCTGTGAGGCCCGTCCCTGCCAAGGGGCAGGAGTTGGAGGGAGAAGTCTGGCTCTGCCCCTGGGCAGGTGCAGGGCTCCACTGACCACACTCATTCCCAAACTGAAAACTCATGGACAAGCTGTGCAAGAGGCTGGGAGGCCAGGCCACTCACCTGGAGCACGAGGTCCACGTTGGGGGTGGGGGTGGGTGGCAGGCACTCTGGTCCCCTCCTCTCCCTCCTCTAGGCAGGAAGGGCAGGTGCATTCCCTGGGAACCCCACTGAGCCCCTAGCCCACGCGTCCCGACCCCTGGACAAGTGGCAGGCAGGTGTCAGCCCCTCATCCCACGGCTTCAGGAGCTGCTCAAGGGCCATCCCGGGCCCAGGCTGCGAGGGGCCTTGTGGGCCCAGCATGCCTGTGTGCTGTTCTCCGGGTCACAGGGTCAACCCCAAGGATCTGGCAGTGTTTGTAAAACAACATTTTCCTAATTGCATCAGTGTGGCTGCATGTTTTTCCTTAGTCACAAGCTGGTAGGGCTGTTGGGAGGTGCAGGCAGGCGGGGGAGCCATGTGGCAGGAGGTTGGGGTTGTGTTTTCTTGCTTTTGCCCCTTTCTTGCTGACCGCCTCTTTCAATGGCAGAACCCCAGAGCTCCCCGGGCATGGCTGCCTTTGACCCCTCCTCCACTTTGACCTGTTTCGGGTTTTCTCTCATATCCTGGCCTTGAGACCCGGATACAGCAGGGTCTCTGCCTCGGGAGAACATGGTGAGGTGGAAGGCGGGGGGACATTATGCCAGGAGTCAGAAGGCCAGGTTCCCGCCCCACCGTGTGGCCTCCGGGGGTGACCGGGAATGCGGCCCCTCCTCCCTTGTGGTGTGGCCGGGACACCAGAGCCTGGAGGGCGCACGCAGTGGGGAGCAGACGCCCCACAGGCCTCGCGGTTTCCTGCCTCGTTGCCCCAACAGAGCTGAAAGCCCACACGAGCCTGAGTGATTGTTGTGCTGGCCGAGGGCCAGGCCCCAGGGCTCCTGGAACGGTGCCCCTCGTAGGAGGGACGTGGCCGGGCAGCTGCTCCCCGTGTCCAGGGGCCTGCTCAAGGCCTATCTCTAAGCCTGAAGGCTTGTGTCACTGAGAGCTTCCAGGCATGTGGGTCTTGGGGGTCCTGTCCCCGCCCATGCCTGCCCTCCCACAGCTGGGATGGTCCAGGTGGGGCGAGAGCGGGCCACCTGTGCCTCCTCGTCGTCCCTTTCCCCTCCTCCTCGCGGAGTGACTGAGGGGCAGAGGACCCGGGAAGGAAGTCCAGGATCCCCAAACCACGCCCAGTGTCTTTTCTGTCTGATGGCTACACAGAACGCAGGGCTTCCATGGCATAAAGAAGGCATCCATCTCCCTGGCCCTCAACTGCCCTCAGGACAAGACGTGGAACTTCATCGCGGGACTCACTGCCCCCCACTCCCCGGAGCCAGGGCAGAGCACCCCTCTCCCAGACAAGGCCTTGGGGGACTCTTAAGTCCCCTCGACATTAACCTGCCAGGCCCAGGAAGCTGCCCAGGGTCCTGATGACTGAGCAGGGCTCAGTCCTGCCCCTTTAGTCCATGGTGGGTGGCCCCAGGGAAGTCACTTGAACCCTCTGAGCCTCAGTTTCTTCTTTCGTAAATGAATATTCTGAAGCCTTCTACCGTTATGAGACGATGGCTGAGATGGAATGAGACAGCAAGTTTGAGGTGGTCATTGTGTGTAATCCATGTCAGTTTTTAATTTGGGGCTGGTGAGCCAGTTGTTTGGCCAAGTTCCTGTGGACAAAGGCCCTGACCCCAAGTGTCAGGTTCCTAGGACGGCCAGCTCCCCCTCCCCATCTCCCCAGTTCAGCAGGAGGCCCCTTTGGGGGCCTTTTGGGATGCTGACCAGGGAGGCCAAGGCGATAGGAAGCTCACTCCCAGCACACACAGAGCAGGAAGTCACCTCCCAGTTTGGGGCACATGAGCTCGGGCACCCTGACCCTCTGGCCCCAGGGGACAGACAGCCTGGGCCACAGCTGTTTCCCACCAGGGCTTTCCAGGTGATAGTGGTGGTAAAGAACCCGCCTGCCAACGCAGGAGATACAGGAGATGCAGGTTTGATCCCCAGGCTGGGAAGATCCCCTGGAGGAGGGCATGGCAACCCACTCCAGTATTCTTGCTTGGAGAATCCCATGCACAGAGGAGCCTGGAGAATCCCATGCACAGAGGAGCCTGGAGGGCTACAGTCCATGGGGTCACAAAGAGTCAGACACAACTGAAGCGGCTTGGCACGCACACGATACCCACAGGTGGCCAAGGGGCATCCCTCTGAGGGGCAGGACTTCCACTTCTCTCCCCTCCCAAATCCCTCCTCCCCCACCCTGAGTGGTCAAGGAGTTAAGCACGACTGAGGAGGGTAAAGTGGTCAAAAACCTCCTTCTCCCACCAAAGGCACCAGGCCCTGGTGGTTGCCTAAGTTTGCCACCTCAGTCAAACCATGCCAAAGCACAGAAAGAAACAAGTGACTTTGTTCATTTCCCTAAATGGACCTAATCCCATCACCAAAGTCAGGTGCAGACAACACAAGGTATTGATACATACGAGGAGACCTCCCTGAAGGCTCTAAGTGCAAAAATCCTAAGTAAACTGTTAGTAAGTGGAACCAGGAGGGCATTACAACACTATACCACCAGCATCCAGGATTTACCCAAGTGTGATGTACTTCACAACGCCAAGGAATTAAAGGGGAAAATCTATATGATTTTGTGAGCAATTACAGAAAAAGGATCTGTTAAGACCCCAAATCTGTTAGTAAAATTAGATATAGAGGGAAATGTCCTTAATTTGATTAGCAAAATCAACAGTGGAATCCTGGGGCCATTCCCACTCCAGGGGGAACACAAGACTGTCCGCTGCAACAGGCCCAACGGGCCTCCTGGGTGCCCACCCAGGAGGGAAACGAAGGGAGGTGTGAGAGGAGGAAGACGGGGGCTCTTTCTGTCGTCAGCAGCAGCATCCCCATTTGCTTCAAAACCCCAAGAGTCAACTGAAACCGATCAGAACAAATGAGAGCTTCTAACAAGGCCACCAAACCAGAGAGCGCCAAATGTATGAAGCGAGGGCAGGAGCAACGAGGCGGCCACAGCATCACGAGAGGGAGTTCCTGCCCCATTCTCCCTGGGCCTACAGGGTCGCTCGGAGAGGCCGCCCACCGCTCCCCGGCACCATCTAACGGTGGGAGGAGGTCGCGCTCCCAGCCCTTGACAGTCCCTTCCCCAGATGCGGGGAAAAAGTCAATCAGCACACAGCCACTTCAAGTCTGACAAACCGTTTCCAAGATTTACACTGAAGAATAAATACACAAGACGGCCAGGACGGGTGTGAGAGCAAAACAGAGAAGGGGCGGGCCTTGCCAGCTGTCAGGGCTAATTTATAGCCTCAGCAGAGGGACTGGCTGGAGCTTGGCATGAGAGAGGACACAGAGGAGGGGAATTCAGGACGAGAGGCAGGCGATCTCGGGAGGGAAGCAGCCACTCTGGGCTGGGGTTGGAACGAGGGCCACTCATGGGATGCTCACGGCGTCCTGGGTGGTGGGGTTGGCGTCCCCTCATTTTGCTGATGGGGAAACAGAGACGCAGAGAAGTGAAGGAACTCAGCTATCCAGGCAGGCCCAGCCCCGGAGCCCAGAGACCCTCGGGGCGATGCCATCTGGCCAGCCATCAGCTATAAGAAAAAACCCACTTTTCAGCCCCAAACCGAGGAGGAGACCAGAAGAGAACACAGAGCAGAGATGTCTGCGGTGGAGAAGGCCTATCGTTTAGCAGACCAGACGTATACATGCTACGTGGGAACAAGACACTTCCGTTTAAAGAAACAATTGCAGGGAAGAGCAGTGACAGAAATCAGGTCAGTGCCCGGATGCCCGGAAGTCACCCAGGAAAGACAGATGGGCAAGAAGAGGCAAAGGACAGAGAGGTGGCCACTCAGGAGACGCCACAGAAGTCCAGCTCTACACGTGTGAAGGGCTTCCCGCCTTCCTGGTCATTAGGAGACAGACCAGCAAGTACCGTAACAGGGCCGGGGGGAATTAACTCCAAGCCTCTGCCTGGGACCCTTCATCTACCCCAGGGACACTGGGTCCCCACCCCGCCTCACGATGACGCCTTGGACGGCCCGGACGTTCGCGATGGAGGACATATCGTCCTGTGAACACAGTCCGCTCCAAGAGAACCCCAGGGAGACAGGCTTGCTCTGCAGGTCTGGCTCACACCACGTGTGTAGGCTGTCCCCACCGCATGGGGACAGTTCCAGGGAGCTGGGGTGGGGCGGGAATTCAGGCCTGCGCCTCATCCTCGGTGCTGCACCAGGAGACATACTGAGCGGGACTCAAGTTATTGGACCTGAGAAGAGCTAGGGACCACCTGCCTCCCCCACACGTCACTGGGCTGGAGCGCAGCCCCTGGGCGGGTCTCTAGGGAGGAGGGGCATACGACCTCCTGGGACAATATCCCTCCCACCCAGGCTCCTCTAGGCAGGAGTCCAGATGGCTTGGAATGCTCAGGTCGACCCACAGTGTGACTGACGGATGCCCCATTGGCTCAAGGATGTGGTTCTTTTTCTAAGATGCATCCTTCAACACTGGAGAGCCATGACCGACAGGGATGGCGGGTGTGTGCATGTGCAGAGGTGTGCATGGACTGGTGTGTGCACGCAGATGTGCAGATGAACACACAATGTGCATGCACACACACACACGTGTGTGTGTACCCCCACATGTTCACACTGCCCAGCACCCAGGAGAGTCCTCGACCCTGCAGCACCACCAGGGAGGTGGAAGGCAGTCGAGCTCTGGGCTCGGTGCCCAGGGAAGCAGAAAGCCGCCGCCACTCTCTGCTGACCACGACAGAAAAGCTAAGTGCTTCCTCTGTCCTGTAATTAAAAAGCCAGAGCTGCTCAAGCTGCCCAGCAGCTGGTGGTGGTTGTGGGGGGAGGGGGGCGGTCTCCGGGAAATATCCACCCTCTCACTAGGGGAGGGGGCTTCGAGTCAACGCTGAGGATGGCCGCTCACCACCCACTCTGAGGGATATCAGAATCCAAAGTTGAAAGCTCAAAACACATCATTGAGCCGAGTTCAAGCTCTGGAGCCACCAAAGAGACTCCTCCTAGCAGCTTCTCCTGTGCGCCAAGCAAGCCCAGGGGACAGGAGGAAGGGCCTGGCATCCCTGTAGACACGGGGCCTCGGGCATGTCCATCACCTCCCTGCTCCCCGGCCTTCCCCAAGCCTCGGGCCCACCCTCAGGACACGGGGAAGCAGAAGCCATGGGGACTGCAGCGCCCACCCTGCCCGGCCGCCCACCTGGACTGGGGCCTGCCTCTGTGGAGGGCCCCTGCTGCAAGTCCCGAGTGGTCGCAGCGTGCCCAGGCCCCTCGGTGCCAGGCAGTGTGTGCACATCCAGATCACAGGCCCAGCACTCACCACCTGGCTGCCTGTCCCCTGGCTGGATGTAGGGTGGCTGCTGGTGGGGGCAGACGTTGGGGGGACCACAGACAGGCCTGGACTGAGCGGCTGGGGTCCACCTGCAGGTGGAAAGCTGCCCTGCCTGCCCCGTTCCCACGGCTGCAGGAGGCACCGCTGTGTTCCTGCTGAGCCCTAGGCCCCACGGCTGGCATGGCCTGCAGGGGCGCCTGGGCCTCGTCTGGGGGCTGGGGCCCAGATGGGGACACCCTGCCCAAACAGGACACCTCATAACACAGGGCCCTCTCCTTAGAGCCCTGAGTTCCTGAGAATCTGATCCCTGCTGGCTTCCTTGCCCCCCTCCTCCAACCTGCCAACATGTTGGGGCTCCCACTCCCCACACCCTAGGGGCTCCCGTGTCTGCCAGACGGGGTTAAATTCTGCGTTCACCCGGCAGCTGGGGCCTCTTCCTCTGGTTTGAGACTCTGAGCTTTTCCCAAGATCAGACACCTGCCAAGAGGCGTCCAGCAGCGGCCTCCAGCCCGGAATCCGGGTCTCTGTGAAGGCGGCTGAAGGCCCAGGCGGGGCCTGTCTCGGGGTGGAAACAGGAGCGGGGTTTCTGGTCACGTCATTGTCAACATGCGGGCAGCATCCAGGCCTGCAAGGCTGGCACCGCAGGGTGGCTTCCGGGCCTCATTGGCCCATGAAGGACAAGCTGACCACAGCCACAGAGACTGCGGGAGGGACCCAGGAACACACCCCTCTGTGGGAAGTCCAAAGCACAGGGCAGACCTCCTGGGACAGGCCTTCCCAGGAACCGCAGTCCGGAGCGGGCCTTCTATCTCAAGTTTGAACTTGCCGGCAGCTGGTACGGGCCAGACGTGCCCATCCCCTGGCTCTGCAGGAGGAAGAGGTTTTGGCAAACGTGGCTGGCCCACCCGAGCACACAGCCTGGGAGTCCCCATGACTTCTTTAAAAACACCCGTGTCATCAGGCGCTGCTCCTGGGCCGCACTGTCTGCAGACTCCACCCAGAGACTGCACGCACCCGGGAACAGCTGGCGAAGCCCCACGGCCGTGGAGATGGAATGAGAAACCTCAGGGGAGAGGTCACAGTTCAGTCACAAGACCCTCTGAGAAGAGGAGGGGAAGTTGTGCTAACAAGGCTGGACTCCCGCCGCGCAGGGTAACTCAGGGTTAGTCAGACGCTCAGACAGGCCTCCCTGGTAGCTCAGTCGGTAAAGAATCTGCCTGCAATGCAGGATACCCTGGTTCGAATCCTGGGTTGGGAAGATACCCTGGAGAAGGGAAAGGCTACCCACTCCAATATTTTGGCCTGGACAATTCCATGGAGTGTATAGTCCATGGACTCACAAAGAGTCGGACACAACTGAGTGACTTTCACTTTCAGACAGGCCGGGACACCCATGTGGACAGTGGTCAGAGCCAGGCATGAGGACACGGTGACACCCGCAGCCACATCTGGACACAAGCAGAGCCCTGTGCAGGCACCACCCCCCATCCCCATCTCACTCACCTCTGCCCACCCGAGCTGTGGCCAAAGGCAGACCCCCGAGTTCCTTCCAGCCCCTACACCAGGAAGCCGGCTCTCTGGCTATATAGGGCTGCGTTGGACCTCAGGCCTTTTCCCACAGAATCTCGGCCACTTCCTGCTGCCCTGCAGGCACGGCTCCCTAATATGGGCCTGGAGGGCTGGCCTGGACCTCCAGCCAGACATGGACCCTGGCGGGATGCCAGCCCTGGATCCGTGCCCTCTGCATCAGGGCCCAGAGGGTCCCACATTGGCCCTGGGGGGAGTTCAGTCAGGAAACCCTCCAAGGAGAGGGGAAGTTGTGCTAACAAGGCTTGACCCCTGCCGTGCCAGGGTAACTCAGGGTTAGTCAGGCTCTCAGACAGGCTGGGACACCCACATGGACGGTGGGCAGAGCCAGGCATAAGGACACGGGTGACAGAGACCGGCACCTGGACGCAAGCAGCGCCCTAAGGCTGCTGGCAAGAGGCGGGCACCGGCCAGCTCTGGGGCAGCTGGGGGTGCCCCAGCCACTCCCTCTCCCACCTGCAGGGCAGAGATGTCAGGACCCGGGGACGGAGCAGGGCTGGAAGGACAGTGCCCAGGGACCACGGGGGACAGCCGAGGCAGGGGACCCCTGGGCACAGAGAGGAGGCCCCGGGGTTCAGACAGGGAACCAGGCACCAGGGCCAGGACTCCTGCGGCCTGGAGTCCTCCTGGGACCCCCCATACCAGGCCTCACAGCCTGGGGGCAGCCCGGGGACCAGGCAGGGCCGGAGGTCAGATGGGGGTGAAATGCCCCCCACTCCCCACCTGCACCCTCCCCCACCTCCTCTCTCAGAGCTGAAGCCCGTCTCCCTGAGCTGCTGGCCTTGGCCACAGGCCCCACTGCAGCCCAGCCAGGCTTCCCCCTCACCCGGCCTGACCTTCCCAACGGGGGTCCCCACCTGGCCCGCCTGACGTGCCCTCGGCTCTGGCCCCCAGATGCCTGCAGCACAACTGGGAATCCTGCAGGGACAGAGGCCAGCTCTGGCCAGGGGACGGGCACTGTCCAGGGGGAGACGGAGGCATCCGGCGGACTAAGCCCACCCCGCCTAGACCTCAGGACACAGCCCCAAACTTGTCTGCAGCAGGCCATCCAGGACAGCGGGAGGAGTGGGACATTGGTCACCAGGAAGATGGATGACACCCTTCCAAGCAGGGAGATGGGCAGAGGGGCAGTCAGACAGTGATGGTGCAAGACCCCTCTCGGGGTCACCTACTCTGCACCTGATGGATGTTACCTGGTTGACCCTCAGAGCGACCCAGGGGAGGTCCAGACTGTGTCTACTTCATGGGGTTAATTTTGCTTCCCAAGGACTCCACCGGGCGGCCTGCTCTCAGAGCACTGGCCCCAGGCTGTGCCCCCAGGACCCCACAGGTGCCAGGCTGGTACTGACCCTGCCAAGGGACCACCCTGACCCTGGACATGTGGCAAGAAGCCTCCGCTCCCGACCCTGGTCACTCAGCACACACGGCCCTCCCTTCAAGACCATCCGCTCCATTCCTTACTTGACAAGCGGGGAAACTGAGTCCCACAGAAAATGGCCACAGCGCTTGGCCTTGAACCAGGTGTCCACCCCTTCTCTGGCCTTAGAACGGCAGACCGAGTGGGAGCCAGAGGCCAGGATGCTGCTGAGCTGGGGAGGCTCACGCCGGGCAGTGGCTGTGGCTGACCTGGAGTGTGGCTCCTGGCCGAGGGTGAGGAGTACCTGTGAGTGCCGACCCTCTGGGGGCTGGTGGGGTCGGGGGAGAGTCCCAGGAAAGGGCCCTGGGGCAAAGCCCCTCGGGATGGTCACTGCTCTGCCCTTCCGGGGCCCCCGCCAGCGCTGTGCCCTTGGTGCTGGTCACCAGGGGCCATGTGGCACCGTGGACGTACCGGGAAGGTCACCTCTCGGCCCCCTGGAAGGCCCTGCTAGTCGGCCCTCTCCTCACACATGTGGACAGAGAAGTGACCCGCCAGCGAGCACCACGGGACCAGACCCCACCCCTGCCCTTCATCTGACAGCCTGCCTGCCTGCACCCCACACCCCATGCCCCACACGGGGCTCTTCCTAGGAGGAGCTGCCCCTGGGAAGCAGGGGAACCCCACTTCCCCCCAGATCTTTCTGGCCTGGGCCAGGCCATCCCACAGGCTCCTCCCCCAGGCCAGACCAGAGAGGGGGCTGGGAGGCCGGCACAGTGCCCGGCCCCTCTGGCACAGAGGGCATCCCAGCTTCCTGCCTGCAGGGTCTGTGCCTCCCGGTGCCTGGGAGATGTATGTAAGCCTGGCCACGCCGTGGCCACCCTCCATCAACGGTGCAGACAGACAGACAGCAGTCTGGGCACCTGCTGGTGATCTGAGTGTAAGTGCCCAGCGTGCTGCCACACGGCCTCGAGGGGCAGCCCTCTCCCCCACGCTCCCCAGGCTCAGTAGGGAGGTAAGCTCACCGTGGTGGTGGGGGTGGGGGGGAAGGATGGGGGTAGAGGGGCAGGCGGCCTAGGGAAGTGGGGATTCTGATGAGGGGTCCTGGGAGGGTGGCATGAACTCCATCTGGGGTCCCTCCGCATGCGGGGTGGGGGGGCCCGGCAGACCGTACCTGGGGGCGCACTGGCCGTCGTCGAACACGAAGGTCCGGTTGGTGTGGCCCCCACCTTGTGCCCCTCTGTAGACATCTCCTGGACCCCTGTGCACCCCGTCGGGAAGCGGCATTGGGCTGGCGGCGGCGACTGGGAGGCAAGGGACACACCGGGAGCGACAGGAGACTTCTTCCCCTCCACCCCTCTCCCAGCGCTGTGCCCTGAAACACTTCTCTGATTTCGGTGGGGGTGGGATTAAAAAAAAAAAATCCTGTTCTAGGGATGGTTTCGGCGCCGGTGCGGGCGCGCCCCCTGCTGGCCACGCCGGGAACCGCGCGAGGGACGGAGCAGTGGTCCCTCCGCGTCCCATCTGCGGAACAGCCTAATCCTGAGACCCTGAGATCCGGGGACCAGGCTCTTCAAATGCTAAAAAACCCCCCAAATCCCAAAGACCACCCCCCCGGGGGCAGGGTTCCACGGTGGGAGGCGCTCTCAGGGGGCTGGGGGCCTCTGGGCGCTTCATGGGTGAGGGTGCCTGCGCGGCTGACCCTGCCCGCCTCTGGGGCAGGAGGGGCGGCCGGTCAGCATCTGACCCGCCCCCATCTCTCCTGCGCCCCGCTCCCCGCCATCCCCCGCCCCCCACCCCCCCACCCCCCCACCCCCACGGCACCGGTCACTCTTGCAGACACCAGCTCACAGACCCCGTGTGTCCATCCGCATCAGCCTCACCCCTGGGAGGCCCCTGGGCCTGGGAGAGGGAAGGGAGGTCGGAGCGCTGGAGGCGGGAGTGAGTGCCCCTACCACCACCCCACCAGGCCTACGCAGTGAGCCCCAGCCCCACCCCGAGCATCTTGCAAACAGGCAGAGAGGCTGGGCTGCACCCTGTTGCTGCTCCACCACCTAAGGGAAGATGCTCAGGAAGCAGAGGGATTGACTGGTGACACCCACCACAGGCTAAAACGGACATCCTGGCTCAGGGTCCCCCCCGCACCCCATGCAGAGTCCTACAGGTAGAGCCCCCGGTCTGTCCCGACCCTCAGTGAATGAACCAGGAGCATGAAGAGAAGCAAAGGCAGAAAAACAGACACAGGGGCAAGACAGCAGCCTCTGAAAATAGGGCGAGGGGCTGGGGCGCCAGATGGGGTGGGGGCCACTGAGGCAGCACCAACCGGGCAGCTCTTCTCAAGGCCCTGGGCACCAACCCACCCCCTGGGGAGGTCAGGGTAGGGGCTGCCAGGGCAGGGCTGGACCTGCTGATTGGGAGGGCGCATGGCAGGTACTTTGTGGTCCTGATGCCTGCATAGCTCCTGAGGTCCCATCTCTGTTTACTCCCAGGAAATGGCAAGCTCAACACCATGTTTTCCTGGAGGGGGCACTCCGTGAAGGCATGGATTGCCCCAAAGTCCTCCGGAGGGCAGCGTGCACCCCCAACTGGCTCACCAGCAGTCTTGCACCCTGGGGGCTTTCCCTGCTCCCTCCTGAGCAGTCCCACCCACCCCTGCCCCACCCTCCAGCAGGACTCCCGCTGGTGTGTGTCCATCTTACAGACCCCTTGGAGGTGCCCTGCTGGTTGGTCAACGAGATGACTAGCCGGCTCTGTCAGTGATGGGAAACAGACAAGCCTGGTAACATTCCTGACATCATCAAGGAAAACAAAACACAGCTTCCATCTGCCATGGAGGAGCCAAGCCCCAAAACACCGGCCCGTCCATCCATCCCCAGCCAGGAGCAGGGAGCCCACCTGCCCCAGGACCCCCGGCCCAGGGGCCCCTGCACACTCGCAGCCAACGTTCTCTGCGGGGTCTACTCCAGCACCGCCCTCCCTTGGGCACCGGGAACACTCCCAGGGCACGGAGCCTGGCTTCTTCTTACACCTCCGATAAACCCCGGACCCTAGGTACTAGCAGAACTGACCGTCCCCAGCCTTTCTTGGGTTCAGCCCAGAAGCAGGGCTATGGGCTGAGCGTAACCGGGTCTCCCTGCTCCCAGACTTGACGTCAGATCCACACACCTTCTTAGCATCGCCCTCGACTGTGACTTGGGTCCCCTGCTCAGCGCCCGCTTCATCCCAGGCCCTGGCCTCCTCCCTCCTCTCCTGCATGTCCCAACACCGCGGGCCCTGAGTCATGGCCCCGCCTGTCCTCCAGCGTCTGACCCGCGGCCTGGCCTGCGCTGACCGGCCCCTCCTCCGTGCTGCCTTCAGGCTGTGGAGCTGAGCAGGGCTGGAGAGTCAGGCCCAAGCCATCAGCTCTCAGGACCTCCAGGGCCACATTTCAGCCATCTCCGGGCGTCCCCACGGTCCACAGTCCACCTGAGGACGCCCTCCTGCAGCCCCCAGCCCCTCCTCAGTTGCAGACAGGTTTCTCGCTTTCCTGGGACAGAGGCTCTGCTCTGGCGCCTGGCCCTGTCCCAGGACGACCACCTGGGGTGGATTCCACTCACCGCAGGGACACCTGCCCCAGCTCCCTTCTGCTTCCCCTCCTGGGAGATGAGGTCTCCCCGACCGTGGCCTCCCCCAGGAAGGGCCCCGCATGCCCCCAGAAGCCCCCTTCAGCATGAGCTCTGACGTCCTCCCGACTGAAATAAGGACTTAGTACCCTCTTCTCCCACTAAAAGTCCGCCTCCTTGAAAGAGGCGGCGTCTCCACTTTCCCCTCCCTCCCTCCCTCCCTTCTTCCATCATCCCTCCACCGGACTTGGTGGGCTGCATGCCCAGCACTGGGCCAGCCCCCGGAGATCCAGTGAGAGGAGCACAGGCCTGGAGACCCAGCCACTCACACTTCAGCGTCAGGAGTGGGCAAAGGGAGGTTTGCCCGCACCAACCTGCTAGAGACAGCGGCTCCGTGCAGCGAGGCCTAAGCCAAGGGCCCTGTCAGGGCAGGAAAACCGGAGGGCAGGTGGTGGGCAGGGGGGTGGGCCACGGCCTAGGTGGAAGGGGCAGGAAGGCCAGCCAGCCTTCCAGTAAGCCGGAAGCTAGGGAGGGCAGAGAGAGGGTGGGTGGGATCAGAGGCAGGCCTGGGAGGTGTGGGGATGCCCCTGGCTCCTAGGTCAGTGGTGGCACTGGCTTAGGCAGAACCCCCCTGGACAAGGATGAGATTTGGGTTAGGGCACCTGCAGGCCCTCAGAGGCGGGTGAAGGCTCTCTGCCCATCCTTAACCAGCCGAAGTCCCGCAATCTCTGCTGACCAGCCTCCCGGCTCCTCTTGCATGTAGCTCCCCCAGCCTCTCACTCCTGCCTCCAAGGGGGCCCACAAGGATCCTAAAACCTTCCTCTAAATCCCCCGGGCCCTGTAGTTCCCTCCTCCGCTCTCAGGTAAGACCAACGCTTCCTGCCACAGAGGCGGTCCTCCCTGCCCACCAGGCCCACGTGCCAGCCCAGGAACCCACCTGGGCTCCTTCCCTGGGAAGCTTTGCCCAGTTCGGTCCTCACCCTGATGGACCCGTCCGGCCCCTCCCTCCACTCTCAGTCCTTGCCCCCTGCCCCCCACCCTCAGTTGTCAGATCCTTCAGGGGAGCACCCCAGCTCGGGACTAGCACCTGGGGGTGCCCACGGCGGGCAGGTGAGAGGAGACCCTCACTCCAGTGGGAAGCTGGGCTGCCCAGCCGGAAGCGGTGGGGGAGGACTGTCCATCTTGGGCACTAACCCAGGCGTGCTTTCTGGCAATTTCTCCAACAGAGGGACCTCAACGCAGGAAGCGGGGCAGAAGTGGGGCAGCGGGGTGGAGGTGGCGCAGAGCGCGCGGGCGCGGGGCAGGCTCCTTCCCAGCGGGAAGCACGTGGGGGCGGGTAGAACGCACGTGAGGGGGCGGGGCTTGGAGGACGGCGTGCGTGGGGCGGGGCGCACGTGGCAGGGTCCGGGGCCTTGCGGTTCTCTTCCGCAGCTGTGCGCGCGCTCATGGCGTCCCGGGCTTCTGAGCCCCGTGCTGGGGTTCCGCGAGTTTCCCGGGGATGCAGGTGAGAACTGGGGAGCGGTTGCTGGAGGGGGCCCTTGCCCAGGGATGCTTGGGTGGGTGGGGGGCGGGCGGTGGTCCGGGCCCAACTCTTCTTTCCAATTGAAATAAAACTGAGTCCTAGCCCCACCCAGCAGGCCCGCTTGGGGCCCACCCCGACCCCCGGGTCCTTGAAGGTTGCGGGCGGAAGACGGAGGGGTGCCAAGAGGCAGGAACTTCAGGGCGTGTTCCAGGCCCCTGTCCTGAGCCCACCCCCTCTAAGATGTTCATCACCGCCTCTGGGCACTAGGGGCGTTTTCTGGGGTCACAGAGCCCCGCGCTCGTGTCTTTTCTCGCGGCAGTGGCCCTTTCCCATCGAGCACCCAGGTCTGCTGCGAGGACCACCTTGGCCAGGGTTCGGGCCAGACCAAGGGGCCTGCGGTGGCGGAGGGTTCCGGCTCCCACCTGCCACGGAACGTGCTCAGCGAGAGGGAGCGCAGGTAGGGGCCGTCGTGGCGGCCGCGCGGTGGGGGCGGGGGTCCGAGGAGGTCAGGCCTGCGCCCGCCGCCTCGTTTCAGACAGCTGTTCGGTAAGGGCACGCTGTAGCGTGTTCTCAAGGTAAATAGAGCCCTCGTGCTGGGGGAGGGCCACCCGTGCAGCCCTTTCTTTGACGTGAAGTTCAGGACCACTCGAGGTTGTACCCCGCTCCAGGCAGGGGTGGTGGTCTAGGCTTGGTGGTGGCCTGTGGCAGACGTCCTGCTAAGCCTGCAACTGGGGTCCAGGGCCCCTGGGGTCAGGGCAGTGCTCTGACCTGGTTCCTGAAGGGCTCAAGGCTTTCTGGGGCTGCCCTCTCGTTTCCTGGCCAAGCCAGACAACCCTACAGTCGGGGGTCCCTTCTCTGCAAGCAGGAAGCGGATCTCCTTGAGCTGTGAGCACCTGCGGGGTCTGCTGCCGCGGTTTGATGGCCGGCGGGAGGACATGGCCTCGGTCCTGGAGATGGCAGTGCAGTTCCTCCAGCTGGCAGGCACCCTGGTGCCCGGCTGGGAGCAGCAGGCTGTGAGTCGTCCTGTGACCACTGGGTTAGCCCTCTGCGGAGGAGCCATGGGCGTCTCCCTGCTCCCAGTCCCCCTCTGTCCCCTGGCAGCTCCGACCACCGGGCGGCCTGGCTTCCCTGGTGTCCCCGCCCCGCACGCCAGGGCTGCTGTTTCCAGTAGACGCACCTTCGTTTGCGTATCACACCTCTGGGAGCCCAGGAGATGAACTGTGGTTTCCACTTACATCCCTTGCCATTGCCCATGGTGCCAAAGCTGGCATGGGTAAAAGTCCCCCCCACTCGGGGGCGGGGCGCCAACTTCAGCCTCCCTCCCTCCAGTCCGGAGCACAGGGTCTGTGCTCAGGGTGGATCTCGGCGACCCCAGGCGGGGTGTCCAGGGGCCGATCACAGCCTGCCTTCTGTGCGTGTTTTCCAGTTGACAGTCTCGGTTGCGTTTCTACTGTTTGTCTCCGCTTCAGGTTCTTGCTTCCTCCAAGGAGCCGTGGCTCGCGTGGCAGACGGATGTCCTGCAGCTGGCCCTGGCAAGTCAGGCCCCGGCAGGCGCCCCGGATGCCGGCGTGGGAACATCCAGTGTGATGTCAGTGTCCCCATGGGGCCAGGGGCCATGGTGGGGGGGTGCGTGCAGACCACTCAGAGGCTCTCCTTTTGTCTTTGCACATCATGCAGTCATCAGGCCCCCCCGAGCTGTGAGGCCGCAGCTGTGGACGAGGGTGAGGCCCTGTCGGGGGTGGCCGACATGCTGGACAGGCCGCCGGCGCTGCCTGGTGAGTGTGAGTGGGTCCCCGTCCTCCCCTCGTGCCGTCCACAGCCAGGCGCATGAGGCTGCCACGATGACCATGTCCCCCTTGTGCTGGACACCCAGCTGTGGGTGGCTCCCCGGACCATGACTGCCACTCCCTGAGTGCCCCAGGAGGCAAGACAGTGCGTGCCCACCCAGGCGGGGAGGGGTGCCGCTGTGGTCAGGGCCGGCAGGAGAGCTGGCGGTGGTTTAGTCGCCGACTCGTGTCCGACTTTCGTGACGCCGTGGACTGTAGCCCTCCAGGCTCCTCTGTCCGTGGGATTCTCCAGACGAGAATACTGGAGTGGGTTACCGTTTTCTTCTCCAAGCAGAGCTGGGCCTCCAGGGAAAGTTGAGAGCTGTACACGGGGGGTGGAGGGGTTATACAGCAGGGTAGACAGGGGTCCTGGAGATAGAGGAGGCGGTGGGGTATGAGGGTCCTGGGGTCTGAGCCGCACCTGTTTGGCCTGAGGCCAAGCGGCCACGTCCTGCAGGCGGGTTCCTGGCCCCAGGTGTCGGGCGCTTCACCTCTGGACCCTTACTTTCTCCTGGTTGCCTGTTGGCACCTTGTTCCCGAGCCTCAGGCATTCCCTGTGCAGGATGCAGTGGGCAGGGGCTGCGGTCTTCGGCGGGGGGCGGGGGGGGTCACTCTGCCTTACCCACTCCTTGCTTCCCTCGTAGAGTCGCCCAGCCTCGTCCCCCAGTCCCCAGGCCCAAGACCCCCCAAGGTCCTGAGGCCATCCCCTCTATGGCCAGTCCGCTCGCAGCAGCCCCCTTCCCCGCTGGTGAGTGAGGAGCCCCGGAGCTGCCTGGGCCAGGCGGGGCCCCCCACTACGGGGGCCGACAAGGCCCTGATGCCGGACTCCAGGTGGGTGCCCGGGCGCGTGTGCACGAGCTGCCAAGGCCTCCTCCCAGCCCCCCAGCCCCCCAGCCCTGGCCCCAGCTGCCCGGACCCACTGCCCAGGAGGTCTGTGCCCATCCCGTCCTCACTGTCTGCCCGGGTGGCCAGACTCTGCCGTGTGGCTTTGTAGTGTGTGTGTGTGTCGGGAAACACTCCTGTCTCCCTAATTGTCGTTTGTTTTGGCTGATGGTAAATGAGTTTGTGTTTTGTGAGTTCCACCAGCTGGGGCGTGGGCTGAGAGCTCTCGGGGGGCTGGAGAGGAGCTGGCAGCGGGCTGGGTGGGTGGGTGGGTGGCAGGGTCCGGCGGGAGGGAGCAACCCGTCAGTAAGCTGACTTTCCGGGCCCACGCCCTCCTCTCGAGGTGCAAGGCCCGGGGTCCACCTGGGACGATCAGGGTGGGGCTTCCTTCTCGTCCTGTCCAGGTCTGTGTCAGGATGTGATGTGGCAGATGGTGCGTCCGTTCTGCTGACCCCTGGTCCCGACTGGTGGCTGGGTGAGTGGACCACCTCCCTACCACCCCCGACCTGGAGCCTGGGTTGGTCCTCAGGCAGGGCTGGGGGCAGGCGGCTGGGACCATGGGGAGATGGGCCCCAGCTTGCCGAGTGACGCCAAGGTTCCAGTGTCTGTATCTGAGTTCTCGTTCCCTTCTCTGCCGGTTTTTTGGGGACCACTGGGTTGGGGCGGGGGGATGGCAGGTGAGGTGCGTGCTTATCGGCGGTGGGCATTTGTGGGTGAGAGTGTATGAGTGCTGGGTGTCAGTGGCTGCGAGTCGGCTTTGGAGCTTTCCCTGAGAACTCGTGCCCACAGAGGCACGAGGGTGCGGGGTGAGTCGAGCGTGTGCAGGATCTGGCGTGGAGGGGGTGCACCTCCTTGGTTCTGGCCCTCCCGGGGGTCTTGAGCAGGGCCAGCAGGAGTGGGCCCACCCACCTGGTCAGGGGCCCTTCTGAGGATGAGCAGGGGACTTCTTGGTGGGGTGGGACAGATGGGTGGGGAGGAGGGGCGTCATCTCCTCTACGCTGACCCTACCCTGCCCACCGTGGGTCCTGGGGTCCTCGTCTGCTCTACTGACATGTCCCATCTGCTTCCAGGGTCCCTGGAGGGCAAAGGCAGCGGCGCCCCTTCTCGGGTGGCCGTCAGGAACAGCCCGCTGGACAGGCTCGAGCCGGGCTTCCTGGGAGACCCCGAGTCTGGCCCCCAGGAGGAGCCCCCAGACGGGCCCCTGGAGCCGTGGGGCTCAGATGGGAGCTGCCCCAGCCCGGTCCTGCGGGACGAGGTGGACAGCATCTTCCCTGACTTCTTCGCCTGCTGAGACCTGGGGAACGGGACCTTTTCGGCAGCACGTGCCACACACTCGGGTGGGGTTTTATTCTGGGTTTGGGCTGCAGCTGTGGTCTAATTCCAGCGAAGGCTGGCGCAGAGCGGAGGCTGAGTATTAAAGAGGAGAGCGCTTTTCCTGGAGGAAGCAAAACTTGTGTAGCTTTTGTGCAATTGATGCGATTCGCTGGGCAGATGGCACCAGTTCCGTTCACAGTGCAGGCGTCTGCCTGGGTTTTGTTTCTGTGAGGCTCCTGGCCTGTGCGATCTCTAAATAATGGTGCTGGGGGTGGCGGGGGCAGGGGCTCCCTGGACTGAGACTCCTGTGTCCTGGGCCTGCTCCCCGAGAGGTGGGTGTGGGACGCCCTGCCCCTGTGATGCTGGTCCCGGGAGCTCCAGAGATGCCCATCAAGGAGGCCTGTCTCTGGGCCAGGAGGTGCCAGGGCAGGACGGACCTCTGTCTTCGAGGTGGGGGCCTCGGCGCTCCCCTCACAGGGCCTGTTGGGGGCCCGGGACAGAGGCTGCCTGGCTTTTAATGCTTGGACTCCTAGCTGTTCCCGTCCACCTCGGAATCTGGGAAGCACTGGGTTCCTGGGAGGAGTGCCCCTCCACTCCGGTATGGCAGGGTGACCCTGTCCGAGTCCCACTACCTTTCGGCCACCGTGAAGGTGGTGCCAGTCTCTGAGCCAGGCTGGTCAGGGGCTCACTCCTCCCTGGCCTCTGCGTGTCCCTTTCTGGAGACCCCGGGTTCTGGGCCCACTTGGAGGAACCCTATCTGAGCCCTGGGCAACCTTAACCCAGCACCCCAGGAGGGAGGCGGGGGGCCGGGGTGGGGGCTCAGCTCTTTCAGAAGCCTGATTGAGGCCCCAGGGGGACAGGTGGACCCACCCTGGGGGATAGGACCCTGCCCCAGGTGGTAGGCAGGGCTCACCTGTGCTGCCTCGATCCCACGGTTGGGGGCGGGGGGCTGAACCCGGTGCCGGGAATGGTCCCGGGTCAGGGTTGACAGCGGTGCCTGGGCTGTCATGGGAGGAGCGTGGCAGGAAGGGCAGCCGCCAAGACCCGCGCCCGCCCCGGGCCCCGGGGCCTGTCCTGTTGGCCCTGGGGCTGCATACATAAAGCTCCTGCGTTGAACGCTTTAGATGACCCACCACCCCCACCCCGGGCTGGTGGCTGGGACCTGGCCTCTCTCGCTGCAGCTGCCTGGGGGAGTGGAGAGAAAGCCCCTCCACGGTGGGGAGAACCCAGGCTGTTGCCTGGCCTGGTCAAAACTGCTGGAGCCAAGGAGCTGGGGTCCACGAAACTGCTTGCTTTCCGCCCCCTCCACTTCTCTGGCCCTCGCTGAACCAAATCAGCGAGGCTGATTGCGTGTCTTGTTGGCTGTAATTGTGTGTCTGGGGGTGAGTTTAGAAAACCAGCAAGCCGGTGATTACTAATTCTGTGAGTTGGGGAGGCCTCAGCACAATCCCGCATCTCTCAAGGTGATCCACTCTTCTTCCCCCGACCCCAGGGGGTCCTGCTTGCCTGGCCCCAGGACACAGCAGGCTCTGCCAGGCCCAGCGGGACCCCAGCACCCTGGGGCTGCACCATCTCCCAGGCCCACCCATCCCTCAGCTCGGGCCAGTGCGGCCAGGCCTCGGTGGCAGGCAGCTGGCTGTCCTTGGAGCTGACCAGCCGTCGGCCAACACCCTTGGTCCGGCTTGCCTCCCCTGCCCCTCTGTGCTGCCCACCGTGCTCCTTGAACTTGGCGGCCACCACAGATCAGTACTCGCTGGTGTTGTGGTCGAGGTGCCCAGTGCCACCTGGGACTCTCACGCCGTCTCTGGTCACAGGTCCTGCCCTGGAGCATGGCCTGCTTGGGGCCTCCCCACAGAGCTAGGAGGGGGCGGGTTCTGCTGCCCTCCAGGGTCTGGAAGGCTCCACTTACTGGGGAGGGGGCTGTGGTCCCAGGGTCCCTTGCCCACCACTAGGCTGTGACCTCTTGGCAAGGACACATCCATCCGTGAGGAGGGAACCCTCAAACTCACACTCCAGTGAACATGGGGAGCCCAGCAGCTCTCCTGTTGGGGCGCTCTCTTAGGTTGAATGACAAAGTCCGGTGGGGACCAGCTTGCGTGAGGGAGGCTTAAAGTGGCTGCCGATGGGGGAAGCTGGGAGTGGTCGATGACTGCCAGGAGCCCGAGTCATGGTCCCACGTGTGGGGCATCGGAGCTGAGCCCGCTCGGGCTTGCGGAGTGCGGTGCTGTGAGGGGGCCCCGAGCCAGCACGCTGGCACCGGAGGGGCCGTGGAGGGGCCAGAGTGCCACGAGCTGGGCTCACTGCATCCCTGCCTGTTTTCCTAGATGTGGGGCGAGGCCTGGTGGGTCACGTGAGGTCGCGCCTGGAGTGCTGGTGGTGGGTCGGGTCCCGGTCATGGTCCCCTCCTCCGGCGCTGCCCTCCCTGTCCTCCCCAGGCCTCAGGGTGTTCTCTGCAGGTGGCCAGGGCTCAGCTGGCTGCCTCTGTTTCCAGTTCAGGCAGGTCTCCTGATGAGGCCACCGTGCTTCCAGACATCAGCTCCTGACCGCTCTGCATCACAGCATCAAACTTGGGGCTCGGCTGACTTGGGACCTGGGGTTTTACACCCGATCACCCGGTTCTGTGCTCAGTGGCCTCCTCCACAGGGGCCCCATGGTGAGAGCACCCCCACTCAAACCCCCAGAAGGGGTCCCTCCTTAGCCAGGGGCTCCACAACAATCACATTGCCCAGGGCCCTGGGCAGGCCCCTTGGCAGAGTCACAACAGCTTCCCGAGATGCGAATTTTCCGCAGGAACGAAAGCTCTTGTGGAGGCCGCCTCCTGAAACAGACCTGTCTGAGGCCCCTGCACCCCTGTGTCCTTGCCCACATGGCAAACAGCTTCCTCTTTGTCCCAGGGCCTAGGTGATCTCAGCCATGTGCGGGCATTCATGTCAAGAGTGCCCAACTTGCTCAGCCACCACAGAGACCACGGAAGCCAGGGTAGCCCTGAAAATGCCAGCCCATGGGTAGCTGTTTAATACCACAGCCAGCTCTGCAGCAGCACGGGAGCCGCCCCTGGACAGGTGGTCAGAAGGAGACCAGCCTGTCTGGGGGCTGGCTGCGGGCCTTCCACGGGTGTTCGTCCAAGTGACCCTGCAGGCCTCCAGCCCGGCGGCCCTGAGGTCCAAACCCGGGGCTCCCTCAGCCCTCCACCTTGCAGGTTGGTAGGATGGAGACTCAGGTGTTCTGCATGCGTCTCATCCAGCCCTGCATGCTGGCCCCAGGCTGCCCGCTTGCCCCGGCCCGTGCGTGAGTCTGATCTTGTGTCTGCAGGCGGCTCCCCGCTAGTGGGTTGTTTTTGGAGGGGCTGGTCCACCCGCGTTGCTCATGTCCTCCCAGTAGGAGCCTTTGGTTGCCTTGGACCTTGCTGTGTCTTCCAGTGGTGTGGGTGTGAGTGTGGCAAGCGTGCAGGTGGCCGAGCCACTGACCCAGTGGACCTTAGACCAGGAAGTGAAGACCTGGCTTTTGCATAGAGACGCCTGCCACCAGGATGCATACGGCTTCCCGGGGTCCCTGGCACGGCTGTTGGAAGGGCTCTCATGTGGTGGAGTCTCATACTTTGATTTTAGATGTATTTGAAATTCACAAAAGCAGTATCACAGGGCATATCTTTTTGTGTCCAGTTATTCTGTGTGGAATATTATGTTTGTGAGATTCATCCACATTACTTTTATTTATTTATTTATTTTTTTTTTCCACATTACTTTTAAATTCATTTTCATTATGATACGACATCCCTAACGTAGAGTTTACGGTCTCAACCACTTTCTAAATATGTATATGTATTTTTAAATTGGAGGATAATTGCTTTACAATGAAGGTTGCAGTTCTAGGGTATCAGGCACACTCACGTCATTGTATAACCACCCCCACATCCATCTCCAGAACTTTCTTATCTCCCCAGAACTTTCTTATCTCCTCAGACGGACCCTGTGTCCCCACAAAAAACTGTCTCTTCTCTCTTCCCCCAGCCACTGAGCTCCACCGTCTACACTCGTCTCTATGGATTTGACTCCTCTAGGGACCTCTTGGACTGCAAGGAATTCCAGCCAGTCAATCTGAAAGGAAATCAGTCCTGAATATACATTGGAAGCACTGATGCTGAAACTGAAACTCCGATACTTTGGCCACATGATGCTCATTTGAAAAGACCCTCATGCTGGGAGAGATTAAAGGCAGGAGGAGAAGAGAATGACAGAGGATGAGATGGTTGGATATCATTACCAACTCTATGGACATGAGTCTGGGTGAACTCCGGTGATGTTGGTGATGGACAGGGAGGCCTGGCGTGCTGCAGTCCACGGGGTTTCAAAGAGTCGGACACGACTGAGCAACTGAACTGAACTGAGGGACCTCTTACAGGCCCTGGTGGCTCAGATGGTAAAGAGGCCTGTGTCAGAGTTTCTCACTTTTTATGTCTGAATGATATTTCATTGTGAATATTTTATGAATGAATATCGTTAGATGTGACATGGGCTCACCTGTCTGTCTGTGGCCATCTGGGTTGCTGCAGCCTTTTGGTTGGCATGACCACTGCTGCTATGAACCTGGGTGGGCAAATATCTTTTTGGGTTCCTGCTTTCCATTATTTGGGGTGTGTACTCAGATATGTAATAGCTGGATCAATTAAAAGCTCTTGTGTTTATTTGTGAAACGGCCATACTGCGTCCCACGGCAGCTGCACTGGTTTTCACTCCCACTGATGCATGAGGGTTCTAGTTTTCTCCACGTTGTCATCAACACTTGTTTTTATAACAGCCGCCCTAATGGGTGTGAAGTGATAGCTTGATTTCAATTTCCATAATGATTATTGATCTTGACCCTTTTTTTTAAAGTACTTATTGGCCATTTGTATGTCTTCTTGGGGAAAATGTCTATTCAAGTCCTTTGCCCATTTTTAAATGTTGTTGTTGCTGTTCAGATCAGATCAGATCAGTTGCTCAGTCGTGTCCGACTCTTTGTGACCCCATGAATTGCAGCACACCAGGCCTCCCTGTCCATCACCAACTCCCGGAGTTCACTCAGACTCACGTCCATCGAGTCAGTGATGCCATCCAGCCATCTCATTCTCTGTTGTCCCCTTCTCCTCCTGCCCCCAATCCCTCCCAGCATCAGAGTCTTTTCCAAGGAGTCAACTCTTCGCATGAGGTGGCCAAAGTACTGGAGTTTCAGCTTTAGCATCATTCCTTCCAAAGAAATCCCAGGGCTGATCTCCTTCAGAATGGACTGGTTGGATCTCCTTGCAGTCCAAGGGACTCTCAAGAGTCTTCTCCAACACCACAGTTCAAAAGCATCAATTCTTCGGCGCTCAGCCTTCTTCACAGTCCAACTCTCACATCCATACATGACCACTGGAAAAACCATAGCCTTGACTAGACGGACCTTTGCTGGCAAAGTAATGTCTCTGCTTTTGAATATGCTATCTAGGTTGGTCATAACTTTCCTTCCAAGGAGTAAGCGTCTTTTACTGAGTTGGAAAAGATCTTTATATATTCTGGATATTGGTCTCTTATCAGATACAGAATTTGCAAAAGTTGTCTCCCATTCTGTGTTGCCTTGTTAGCATAGTTCAGTTTTTTTTCTATTATCTGTGCTTTTGGTTTCATATTTAAGAAACCTTGGCGTGACCCACAGGTACAAAGCTCTCCCTGCGTTTTAGCACCCAGTGTGCAGCAGTGTGAAAGTGCTTGATGCCATGGAGCCGTCCCGTTAGAAGTGGTGGAGATGGTAAGAGGTTTACAGTTTAGCTCTTCTATTTGAGCTGTTTTGAGTTAACTTTTGCATGTATGTAAGGTAAGGGTCCACCTTTATCCTTTTGCATGTGGAGATCCAGTTTTCCCAACACTGTTTGGTGAAATGACTGTTCTTTCCCTGTTGAGTGGTCTTGGCACCCTGGTCAAAATTCATTTGACCATAGAAGTGAGGGTTTGATTCTGATCCCTCTGTTCTGCCGCATTGCTCTGTAGTCTGTCTTTATGCAGTGCCACACTGTTTTGATGACTGTAACTTTGTAGTAGGTTTTGAAATCAGCAAGTGTGAGTCTTCCACTTTGCCCTGCTTTCCAAGGTGGTTTTGGCTACTTTGCATCCCTGGAGTTCCCATAAGAATTTTTAAACGGGCTTTTCTATTTCTTGGGATCCATATGGGTTTTAAAATGGGTTTTTCTATTTCTGAAAAAAAGAAAACTTTAGGATTTTGATAGGGGTTGCAATGAACTGTTGATGGCTTGGGCGGTACTGACATCTTCACAATGTGAAGTTTTCCAATCCTCAAACCTAGGATGTGTTTCCATTTGTTTGCATCTTGAATTTCTTTCAGCGGTGGTTTTCAGCGTCCTAGTCTTTGTCTCCTTGGTTAAGTTTATTTCTAAGTATTTCACTCTTCTTGATGCTATTGTAAATGGAATTGTCTTCACAATTTCCTTTGCAAATTTTCTTTATTGTCCGTGTACAGAAACACAGTGGATTTTTATGTGTTGACTTTGTGTCCTGCAAGTTTGCTGAATTCTTTTTTTAGTACTCAACTTTTTTTTGGTAGGATCTTTAAGGCTTTTCTGCACATAAGATTATGTTATCTGCAAACAGGTAGTTTTACGTCTTCCTTTCCAGTGTGGGTGGCGTTCATGGGCGCACCCACATTCCTCTCCGTCACACAGAGCTGTGGTCAGCCCATCCTCACCGCTGAGCAGCAGTCCTGTGCTGTTGCTCGGATCATCTTGCTGTCAGTGGACGTTTGGGTTCCTTGTGGCCTTTGACTCTCGCCCATAGAAGTCCTCTGGTGTTGTTCAGTCGCTCAGTCGTGTCCAGCTCTTTGCAGCCCCACGGACTGCAGCATGCCAGGCTTCCCTTTCACCATCTTCCCGAGTTTGCTCAAATTAATATCCACTGAGTCAGTGATGCCATCTAACCATCTCATCCTCTGTCACCGCCTTCTCCTCCCGCCCTCAATCTGGAAGTCCTTTAGTGACTTACAACTCCATTTATTTGTGGACCAAAACTGAATATTTAGTGTTGCATACTAAACAAGCATTCAATGCTAAAGGAATGACTAGATAGTTAATTAAATATTTAAAGAGTATAATCGTTGGATCCTGAGCAGGTGTGCTTCTATTAAAAACTACAAAAGCTTTTCCCAGAGTGGCTGTACCATTTGGTATCCCCACCGAAAACACTCCAGAATGCTCATTTTGCATCCTTGCGGAGACGGGGTGAGTCAGCCCTTAATTTTAGCTGTTCCAGTGGGTGTGACGTCGGAGGACACCTTGGCTTGGATTAACCTCTCTGGTGACTAGTGATGGCAGGCACCTTCTCACGGGTTGGTTGGCCATTCGTCTGCCTCCTGTTGCGAAGTGTCTGTTCCCACTTGCTGCCCGATTTTAAACTGGGTGGTTTGTTTTTCGCTGTTGGCTTTGTAGCAAGGCCTTCAGAGAGGCCTCTGGAGCCTCACTCCCGGATTCCAGCTTGCGGCCCTGGGGGACGGGCGAGAGCTGACGGCCTCTATCACGGGGCCCTGTTCCTTGGAGGACGCTTCCTGGGTTAGAACTCTGGCTCAAGGTCTGTTTACCCCATCGGCACTTTCCAGGGACGGTTTCTCATCCTCCGTCCTCTGTCATTTCGGAGGAAAAGCAAAGCCAGAGTTTCCTGCGTGATGCTACCTTTGAGTTTCAGGGAGCCTGACAGTGGTTTGCATTGCTTGGAGTTTGTTGAGTGTCTAGAATCCAAGCATTGTCTTTTATCAAGTTTGGGTTTTTGTTTTTCCATTATTTCTTTACAATGTTCTGGTTGTTTCTTTGGGGTGTGTGTGTGCTGGCCTGTGTCACTCCCTTCTCTCCACAAGGCTCCAGTTCAGTGTGTATCAGGCCTTTGGACCCTGCTTGTGGTTGCTGACATGCTCTTCATTTTTTGAAAAAAAGATTTCTCTGTTTGGCTGTGCTGGGTCTTAGTTGCAGCATGCGGAATCTTTAGTTCTGAGCATGTGAACTCTTTGTTGTGGCATGGGACGTCTAAATTCCTGACCAGGGATCAAACCTAGGCCTTTCCAACTTGGCCCTCTTTCTAGCAGCCGTGTCTGCAGGGCGGTGTCTGGAGCTCAGGTGTGGCCTGGGGCGGCTGGCCTCTATTTCCTGGCCTCTCTCCCCCAACGCGGGGCTTTGCGATGCCTTCCGTGCCCTCAGGCCCGCCTACGTGGGGCCCAGCCCTCCGCACCCTGCTCCTGCTCAGCCAGGGGCCCCGTCGGGCCGGCTCTGGGTCTGGACAAAGCCCACCAGAGGGTCCTTCCTCCTGCCCTCTGCCGCCCGAGGCCGAGAAAAAAGGCTGCTCCCTTCCAGAGAGGAAAGGCGTGGGGGATCGGGGATGAAAGAGCTGCATGCCTGGGTGCCTCTTGCCCAGCTGGGTGGGAGGGCTCAGCCGTCCTTCCTTCCTGTCCTCCCCCGGCCAGCCGTGCTGTCTGACCTGCCGCACTCCACCGGCCCCCGGGGCTGCCTCCGCCCTGGAGTCTGCCCACACCCGCGCTGGACTGGCAGAGTCCCGTCCAGGAGTAACTCATGTGGCTCAGTGGACGTGGGTCCCAGGGACCCCTGCTTACAAGTCCAGAAAGCTCAGGACGTCAATGCCCTCTGCCTCTGCCGGACCCAGCCTCCAAAACTGCCGCTGGCGTCCCGTCCAACGCTCTGGGTGCTTGACTCTGGCCCAGCTGCCTTGGCGATGGGCACCTTCAGGTGGGGCCACATAGGGCCGGATGGGGGTTTGTCAGGGCTACCATTGTCTTTCTCTCCTGGAAACAAAATCTTTCACATCGTAGCAGGTAGAACGAATACAGATGCTGAGAAGAACATTCCTGTTTAAGACCCCACTGGCGCTCTGGGGCAACCGGATGTCTTTTCTACCTACTGTTCCTCAAGCCTTTTCATACTGTTCAAGGGGACGACAGAGGATGGGATGGTTGGATGGCATCACCGACTCGATGGACAAGAGTGTGAGCAAGCTCCGGGAGATGGTGATGGACAGAAAACCTGGCGTGCTGCAGTCCATGGGGTCGCAAAGAATCGGACGCGATTGAGCGACTGAACTGAACCATTGTCAAGCAACTTAGTTTTTAAAAATTGCAGTATAGTGTATTTACAGTGTTTTGGGTAGACAGCAATGTGATTCAGTTATATATATATTTTTTCAGTTTTTTTCATTATAGGTTTTTATAAGGTATTGAATATAGTTTCCCCTGCTGTACAGTAGGTCCTGGTTATTATCTGTCTTATATATGCAGCCAATATAAGTCAGTCGTGTCTGACTCTTTATGACCCCATGGACTGTAGCCCACCAGATTCTTCTGTCCATGGGATTCTCCAGGCAAGAATGCTGGAGTGGGTTGCCATGCCTTCCTCCAGGGGATCTTCCCAACCCAGGGATCAAACCCATGTCTTATATATAGTTGTTGGAGGAGGAAATGGCGACCCAGTCCAGTGTTCTTGCCCAGAATTCCCCATGGACAGAGGAGCCTGGCAGACTGCAGACCATGGAGTCTGTAGAATTGGACACGACTTAGCCACTGAACAGCAACATGCGTAGTTGTGTGTATATTTTAATCCCAAACTGCTAAATTATGTACCCCACTTTCCCCTTCAGTAACCACAAGTTTGTTTTCTATGTCTGTGAATCTATTTCTCTTTTGTAAATAAGTTCATTTATTTTTTTAGATTCCACAAGAGATACCATATGATATTTATCTTTTTCTTACTTCACTTAGTATGATAATCTCTAGGTCCATCCATCTTGCTGCAAATGGCATTATGTCATTCTTTTTAATGGCTAAATAAGTATTCCCTTGTATGTGTGTGCATCTTGTTTATCCATCCACCCGCAGGGGGACATTTAGGTCGCCTCTGTGCGTTGGCTGCTGTAAAGAGTGAGGCAGTGAACGCTGGGGTACGTGTATCTTTTCAAGTTAGAGTTTCCTCCGGATATTCACCCCTGTGCTCTGACTGTGGACTGTGGGCTCCAACTTTGCTGCCCGCTGCACCTGTTTCCTTCTACCTGGGGGTCTCTGGGTTTGTGTTGGGCAGTGGGCAGCCCCAGTCCCACACAGAGCTCCAGAGCCTGGCTCAGACAGCCAGCAGCTTGGGGACACCCTGCTCTGGGCTCAGCTCCCCTCTGAGCCTCCTTCTGGAGCAGATGCTGCTTCCCTGTGGTCCAGAGTCATGAGCCCCCACCCAAGCATCCCTCTGGGCTGCCCCAGTTCTCCCCAGACACCAGCTTTCCACACCAGCAGGCCCCAGCCACGTGGGGAGCTTCCTATGTGTCCCTTGCCATGGCCCAGCAGGCTGGAGTGGGGTTCCAGATAGGGAGCCGGAGGCCGGGCTCATGAGAATGTGGGCTTCCCCAGGCTCCAGGCCATCCAGATGGCGTCTCCTTGTCCTGCATTTGGCTCCTTAGGAAGGGACTCAAAGCTCTCCATCCCCGCCGCCTGGGGCCCGTTCCCAGGGCAGCTGACTCAGCGACTGAACAGACAGTGGTCCTGGGCAGGGTGGGTTTCCTGGTCCTCCACGCAGCCCTGGCCCCCATCCGCAAGGTTTCCAGGGCAGAGGCTGTGCGCCCCTGCAGGGGGAGGGATGGGGCCAACTCCTCCTCACCCTGGAGTGGTGCCCCCTGACCCGCCTTGCAGCTCCCCCTTGAGCTGCACTGCAGGCGGGTAGGGGTTTGGCAAGCACACGGGGGTGGTCTGGTCCCTATTCAGAGGGCAGGTTGGGGAGGCGGAGGGAACCCTGGGGTGGGGGCAGGGGCCCTGGGGGTGGCGGGGGCTGGGCCCCAGTGAGGCCAGGGCTGGTGGGAAGCGCCCCAGGCCCTGGGGAGGGGGAGGAGCCTAGTAACATTTTCTGGGAAGGAAGGACCAACTCTCTCTCTTTTTAACCGTTTATTTTGGAGCACTGGAGATTCACAGGTAGATGTGCAGAGAGCTCCGAGTCCCCTCATCCCCTCTCCTGATGCCGACCTCCCCCGCTGCCCCCACCCATGCTGGGGTGGGTACCACCCACCCTTGCAGATTCTCTGTCCTTCCTGCCCGGCAGCCATGTCCGCCGCTGCCCAGAGCCTCCGGCCCCGTGAGAGCCCTGCCCTCCTCCAGGGCCCCCCCGCCGCTGCCCCCTGAGATGGCTGCGGTTTTGTCCCTGGAGACCGAGCCCTGGAGGTTGGCTGCTTTCTCTCGACCTGACTCCCTGGAGGCCCGTCGTCTGCGTTGTCTCTGGTGTGAGGCCCGACCACACTTTGTTCGGCTGCTGGCCCGCGGGGAGCCCCGGGCTGTCACAGCTGGGGGACGCCGGGCAGAGCTGCCCAGAGGTCATGGTGTGGACATGATCTCACGTCTCTCTGGTGGATGCCCAGTGGACAGTCAACTTTTAACCCACGAAGCAACTGTGGGCTGCTCAGGACCTCCCAGTGAACTCACCAAGAGGTGGGGTGAGGGCAGGGGTCGCTGGTATCAGAGGGAAGGGAGTGAAGAGGCGCATGGGCTGGTTGACGACCTTGGGGACCCCTCCCCCCCAAACCTCGCAGACCCTCATCAGAGGGGCCTGCAGGCCCCTGCTTCTCAGAAGAGATGCTCTGGCGGGCCAGTCCCTGCAGGAGGAGGGGGTGAGCTTACGGGGGCCAGGCCGGTTCCTGCGAGGGGAGGTCAGCTGGAGGAGGAGACTTTGTGTGGTGGACAGTCCCCCCGACCCCAACAATACGTCTGCCCTCAGATCTCAGTGTCCGGAACCTGGGAATGGGATCTTGTTCAGGGAAGAGCTCTCTGCAGAAGGGATAAGGGTGAGGATCTTGAGATGAGATTGTCCTGGAGAAGGCCAGTGGTCCTCGCTCCAACAACGTGTCCTCAAAAAAGACCGAAGGAGAGAGACACGGACCCAGAGGAGGAGCAGTGCGACCAGGAGCTGAGACTGCGTGATGTGGCCACGGGCCCGGGGAGCTGGGAGATGCAGGTGGGGCCCTTCCTTGGAGCCTCCAGAGGGAGCTCAGCCTTGCTCACGCCTGGATTTCAGACTCTGGGCTCAGAACTGCAAGAAGATGAGCTGCTGCTCTTTGGGGCCTGGTTTGCGGTCCAGCATCACAGCCACCCCAGACCTGGAGGCAGGCATGTTTGCCGAGCCCCCACCACCCCAGGAGGCTCCCCGTTTTGGGGGCAGGATGAACCCCGCATGCAGGGTGAGGGATGGGCTTGGAGAGGGGGCCCCCACCGTCCCTCCAGCTTCTTCTGCCACCCGGCCAGCCCCCAGCTGAGCTCACGCACCAGAAGGCCTGGATGGGCGCCTCTACCTCGTGTAACAAGGATCTGGGAAGACAGTCAGGTTCTCAGACAGGGACTGCCTGAGGTCCCCGCCCCACCCCAGGCCCTGGGCTCCGTCCCCACCCCCCCATCCCCTTGAGTGCCTCGCTGGCCCAGGCTGCTGGCATGGAAGGGAGTGATGCCTACCCTGGTTGCTGAAGGGGACGATCTTTTCTGGGCCAAGTCCGTGTGATTTGCAGGCTTTGTGGAATCTGTCCAGGAAGCTGGATTTCAGCTCTGGGAACCGTCCTGTGGACAGAACAGTTTGGGGCCAAGTGGGGAGGGGAGGCGAGGGGAAGGAGTGGCAGGTGTGGGGCACCTGGACGAGGTGGGTACCCGCCACACGATGCCACGGGCTGCGGGCACCTCAGGGCATGGCCAGACCCGCACCTCCCCGGGGATGGGGCCGCGGGAAGCAAGGAGGGGCCCTGGGACGCGGTACCGTAGAGTGCCAGCACTTGCGTGGCTGTCCCATTCCTGAAGTTCCGCATGTGCAAGATGACGTAACGCTGGTAGTCGGCCTCCAGGATCCGCAGGCTGTTCTCCCCCAGGTCTGCACAGAAGCTCTGCTCAGAGCCTGCAGCCCCTGGGGCCCACGCCACAGACTCTCGAGGGTGCAGGGGCCGGCGGGGTCCCCTGATGCTCCAGAGCTCCCCATGCACACGCCCCCACTTGCCCTCCCGCCGCCCTTTACAGGCCAGGCCAACCCCTCTCACTTTGGGGTCGGCTGTCAGGGGGTCCCATAAACCCCTAAATCGGGGCTCACCGGGAGTGGGGCTGTCAGACAAGGGTCCACTTACAGTTGATGGTGTATTCCCCGCTCTTGCCTGTTTTGCCACAGACCACGGCCACGTCCGTGCACTCTGCATGCAACCTGGAGCCCGGGGTGATGCTCACAGCGCAACCCCACCCAACCACGCGTGACCAGCGCCCCCCACCCCTCCCCACACCTTCACCCTGAACCCCTGCCCCAGCCTCAGCACTCTGCTGCCCCCTACCCAGTGCCCCCTGCCCCACATACAGCGCCCCCTCACCCCCAGCTTGGTCAGACACCAATCCACATGGGTAGGGGCGGGGGGTGAGACTGCAGGGGGCAGGGTGGGCAGGGGCCTCCGTGCTCCCCAGTTCCAGAGGATGGGCACAGCACTCACATGAAGTGGAAACTGAGCTTGAGACCACCATCCTCCACGACCTGAATGCCCTCTATGAAGATCCTCAGGTCTCCATCTTCCTCTATCCGCTTCTTGTTGTCTGCAGCCATGGAGATGGAGTACCAGGTCCCAGAGACCTGGAGGGCAGAGGTCGCGGTGGGTGCAGGCGTCCTCACTTCTTGGTGCCTGCTCCCTCCCGGGGCCAGGTCCTGGGCATGCGGCTCCCACCTAGCATCCAGACCCCCGGGGAGAGCCCGGACCGCAGCCCCACCTTGGAAATATCATAGTTCCTCTGCACAATGCGCCGGGGGTTGAAATCCTGGGCGCAGACCAGGCCCAACCCCAGGCTCAGCAGGAGCAGCGCCATGCCCTCCAGTGGGTGGGCGCCCGGCCTGCCTGCTGCCCGCTGCCTTTATCCCCCTCCCTGTGCTGTGGTTTCCGGCCCCAGCTCTTCTGCATCCTCTGCACAGGCCTCCACTTACTGGGAACTCGGCCAAAAGCCGCCATGGCCACCCCCGTCCTCCGCAGGCAACGACTGGCTCTGGCTGCTGCCCAGATGGGGGCCTGGCTGGGTCTGAAGTCGCAAAGGGAAGTGGGGACAGGCTGGTGTCTTGGCCTGAAGCCCCGCCGGCCACAGAGGCGGGTGGCACCAGGGCCTATCGGAGCCTTCGGATGCGAGCGGCAGAGGACGGCGCCCCTTCCAGCCCAGCCTGCCTGGGTGCTCTGATTTCAGAGCACTGAGGGGTCCTGGCAGCCACGCGTGCAGGTCAGGGTCCTAAGCTTCGATGGACAGCTCCTCACTCCCCTGGTGCATCCAGGCACAAGGCGGGCTGGTGGTCAGGGTGCAGGCTGAGCTGGACCAACTGGGGCATCAGACGCTAAGTCCTATTTTAGAGAACAGACACGCTTTATGTGTTGATAGAATATTTTTTTTTATTGGGCACCTACTGTGTCCAGGCTCTAGGGTTAGAGTGAAGCACCCAGTCTCAGGAGGTGCCTCTGGTCCACGAGCCAGATTCCTGGAGGCTGGGCCGGGAGGCACTTTTTCACAGAAGTGCTCTCTGCACACCGACAGCCCCCGGGATCTGGTTGGAAGGTCACAGGCTCTGTCATGGAGGACGGCTGTGACCACAACACAGCTCTGACATGCCTCCCGGGGTCAGGGCGTCTGTGACCCCACGGGACAAGTTGAGGGGTCGGTGCTTTGGCGCTGGGGCCCTGTGACTCTGTCTAGGGTGACGCCTGCTTGAAGGGCCCTTCAGGGCTGCTGACGGGCTGGATTCTTGAGCCCAGGAGAGGAGTGTCCACGGCCTGTCCCCACCACCCTCGCCCCCGTGCCTGCTGGGGTCACCTTCCCATCGAGACGCAGCCATGGATGTTCGGCTCCAGGAACAATGACAGACATGGACACACAAGTACATACATGCAAACATGCATGTGTCAAAGCACACCCATGCACACTCATGTGTGTGTGCACACACGGCCCCATCCCATACCCCAGATGCTTTAACGCATCTGACAGATCTTATAACTTGAAGGTGTTATTTCTATAATCAGAAAGATGTACTTTAAAAATGTGCTGAAAAGCAGAAGGAGGGGTTTGCTCTCCTCAGGGAGTCCATGGCCTGGAGATGACAGAGGAGAGGGCCACCCTTCTCTGTCACAACCGTGCACAAACTACTTAAAACTCCTCTGTAAGGTCAGTCTCTAGGAAGCAGGGAGGGATGACAGAGGAAGTGAGATGCAAAAGAGAATGTAAAATAAGAAACTCCCCTGATGGTCCCATGGCCAGAACCTGCCTTGCCAGGCAGGGGACGTGGGTTTGATCCCTGGCTGGGGAACTAAGATCCCACCTGCCCTGGAGCAGCTAAGCTTGTGCGCTGCAGCTACTGAGCCCGTATGACAGACACAGCTAAGGACTCCGTGCACCGCAGAGAAAGATTCCGCACGAGCAACGAAGATCTAGCATGCCACAAGTAAGACCCGATGCAACTAAATAAATAAATATTAAAAAAAATACCCTTTAGTTTTTCAAACAGGACAAAGTCCTGTCGTCCAGCAACCATGAGGAGCCCCGGGCAGCGTCATTGTGACCCAGACTTTCTGGGGCTTACATCATCAAAGGGGGTGCTGACATCACCACCCACAGAAGGCTCAACGCCACACGAGCCCACCTCGGTGTCTGGCCTGGGACTCTACAAAGAGAGACCCAAAGAGACACTTGAAAAGCATCCAAGCAGGTGAGCTGCCTTGGCGCCTGCCTCGGGAGTGTTGTCACTGAGACGCTCTGCTGGAGACTCCCTCGCCATGGTACCCTGCCCGGTGGCATTGCCTGGGTTCACGGGGGCGGGGGTGGGGGAGGCAGTGCCCCCTCGTAGGGCAGTGGAAGCCTGGCCGGTGTCCAGCTGGAGTACAACGTGACCAGCCTTTGCTGGCTTTCAAAGTAGGAGATCAAAAGAGATAGGTAGAGTACGTTTCGTCAGACGTTTGCGATTAGCTCAGCAAATCCACGTAATCGCTATCAATTTACTGATGAGATAAAGTTCTTTCCTTCGTCTTTAAGGCCTAGTCTGTGTTGAGCACTTGCTGCACATCCCAACTCAGACCGGCCCCACTTCACGTGCTTGACAGCCACACTCGGCTACTCCTGGTCCGTGCAAGCTAAGGCCGCGTGCTGGTCAACCGGGTGCTGGCAGCGGAACCTCAGCGTCTCCATTCTGCTCAGGGCACAGCCCACAGCCCTGCAGACATGCGCACAGCGACCCCGCGGAGAACACGTGACATAAGCCCCAGCGTTGGCTAGAGCCAAAGTCTCCCTGTTAGCACCTGACAGCTTTTGTTCAGGTCGTAATCCCCGTTCCAGCATCTGCCTGGAGAAAGCTCATTTGTGCTTAGCCTGCTGTAGTCTTGGGGCAAATGGTGCATCTTACTATCGCTGGGGGAGAAAGAGGAAAAGGTCGACTTTGGGGGCAGACAGCATCCTCGTCACGGCCTGGTTTTGCTGTCCCTGCTCTCGAGGGCAGGGTCTGTCACATGTCTTCTACGAAGCCAAGGTGGACATTGCTAAGGCCCAGGGGTATCCAAGACAGCACTCCGTCCCCAGAGGAGTGGCCAGCACTCCCAGGAGACCTTAGTGGAGCAGAGGTGTCCCTGTCTCCCCGCCCTCTCCCCAGGGCTGAGCATCCTGGGACCAGACACCTGGGTTGGCGCCCCAGTGTGTCTGAATGAGTCCACCAGTCCGTCATCGGGAGGCGGCAGAAGTTTTCAACTGTTTAAAACTGACTTCTCTCTCATTCTCCTCTAGGAGACAATGAACTGTAAAAGGAAAATGCTGCTGTTGATTCTGGGTCTTTCATTGCTCCTGTTGTTTGATCATTATTCCAGGTAAATAGAAGACCTCGGGGAATCGACGCCTGCAGTGCTTGGCAGAGCTGCTCGAAACCTCCCGAGTTTTGTCCAAAGCTGTTAATAACACTTTCGAAATGAATCAGATGTTACCTCCCCTCTCTGTGGGACCAAGCCAAGTATACTTTCATTCTTTCATTTTTAAACATCCAGCACATAGTGATCAAGCCCTGGCTGGGCCCCAGGCTCTGTCCTAGGTGCTCAAGGAGCCACGGTCATAGGGGGAGAAGGTCGCAGGGGGAGAAGGCAGAGCAAACAGAGCAGAGTGTCGGGGATAACTTTAGAGACTATTTATTTGTTTGGTTACGCTGGGTCTCAGTTGCCGCACTCAGGGTCTTGGATCGTCACTGTGGCATGCAGGATCTTTAGTTTCGACAGGCAAACCCTTAGTTGTGGCAAGTAGGATCTAGTTCCCTGACCTGGGATCAAACCCAGGCCCCCTGAACTGGAACCGCAGAGTCCTAGCCACTGGACCACCAGGGAAGTCCCTGGGATAGCCTATTTTACATAAATAAGGTCACCAAGAAAAACTAAAATGAAGTCATAGCACCGAGTTGCTATTTCAGACAAATTACAAGTGGTCCCAAAGTTCCATCTTGTTCTGACATAAGCAGGACAGCGTGACCTGCCCTGTGAGCCTGTGTGAGCCTGTGAGAGCCTGTGAGAGCCTGTGTGGGCCTGTGTAGGCCTGTGGGAGCCTGTGGGAGCCTGTGAGAGCCTGTGAGAGCCTGTGTGGGCCTGTGAGAGCCTGTGAGAGCCTGTGTGGGCCTGTGGGAGCCTGTGGGAGCCTGTGTGAGCCTGTGAGAGCCTGTGAGAGCCTGTGTGGGCCTGTGTAGGCCTGTGGGAGCCTGTGTGAGCCTGTGAGAGCCTGTGAGAGCCTGTGTGGGCCTGTGAGAGCCTGTGAGAGCCTGTGTGGGCCTGTGGGAGCCTGTGGGAGCCTGTGAGAGCCTGTGAGAGCCTGTGGGGGCCTGTGTGGGCCTGTGTGAGCCTGTGTGAGCCTGTGAGAGCCTGTGTGAGCCTGTGAGAGCCTGTGAGAGCCTGTGTGGGCCTGTGGGAGCCTGTGTGGGCCTGTGGGAGCCTGTGTGAGCCTGTGAGAGCCTGTGAGAGCCTGTGTGGGCCTGTGGGAGCCTGTGTGAGCCTGTGAGAGCCTATGTGAGCCTGTGAGAGCCTGTGAGAGCCTGTGTGGGCCTGTGTGGGCCTGTGAGAGCCTGTGAGAGCCTGTGAGAGCCTGTGTGGGCCTGTGTGAGCCTGTGAGAGCCTGTGAGAGCCTGTGTGGGCCTGTGAGAGCCTGTGAGAGCCTGTGTGGGTCTGTGTGAGCCTGTGAGAGCCTGTGAGAGCCTGTGTGGGCCTGTGTGAGCCTGTGGGAGCCTGTGTGAGCCTGTGAGAGCCTGTGAGAGCCTGTGAGAGCCTGTGTGGGCCTGTGTGAGCCTGTGAGAGCCTGTGAGAGCCTGTGTGGGCCTGTGGGAGCCTGTGGGAGCCTGTGTGGGCCTGTGTGGGCCTGTGTGGGCCTGTGGGAGCCTGTGAGAGCCTATGTGAGCCTGTGAGAGCCTGTGAGAGCCTGTGTGAGCCTGTGTGGGCCTGTGAGAGCCTGTGTAGGCCTGTGTGGGCCTGTGTGGGCCTGTGTGAGCCTGTGTGAGCCTGTGAGAGCCTGTGTGAGCCTGTGTGAGCCTGTGAGAGCCTGTGAGAGCCTGTGTGGGCCTGTGTGGGCCTGTGTGGGCCTGTGGGAGCCTGTGTGAGCCTGTGAGAGCCTGTGTGAGCCTGTGAGAGCCTGTGTGAGCCTGTGTGAGCCTGTGAGAGCCTGTGAGAGCCTGTGTGGGCCTGTGTGGGCCTGTGGGAGCCTGTGTGAGCCTGTGAGAGCCTGTGTGAGCCTGTGTGAGCCTGTGAGAGCCTGTGTGAGCCTGTGAGAGCCTGTGAGAGCCTGTGTGGGCCTGTGGGAGCCTGTGTGGGCCTGTGGGAGCCTGTGTGAGCCTGTGAGAGCCTGTGAGAGCCTGTGTGGGCCTGTGGGAGCCTGTGTGAGCCTGTGAGAGCCTATGTGAGCCTGTGAGAGCCTGTGAGAGCCTGTGTGGGCCTGTGTGGGCCTGTGAGAGCCTGTGAGAGCCTGTGAGAGCCTGTGTGGGCCTGTGTGAGCCTGTGAGAGCCTGTGAGAGCCTGTGTGGGCCTGTGAGAGCCTGTGAGAGCCTGTGTGGGCCTGTGTGAGCCTGTGAGAGCCTGTGAGAGCCTGTGTGGGCCTGTGTGAGCCTGTGGGAGCCTGTGTGAGCCTGTGAGAGCCTGTGAGAGCCTGTGAGAGCCTGTGTGGGCCTGTGTGAGCCTGTGAGAGCCTGTGAGAGCCTGTGTGGGCCTGTGGGAGCCTGTGGGAGCCTGTGTGGGCCTGTGTGGGCCTGTGTGGGCCTGTGGGAGCCTGTGAGAGCCTATGTGAGCCTGTGAGAGCCTGTGAGAGCCTGTGTGAGCCTGTGTGGGCCTGTGAGAGCCTGTGTGGGCCTGTGTGGGCCTGTGTGGGCCTGTGTGAGCCTGTGTGAGCCTGTGAGAGCCTGTGTGAGCCTGTGTGAGCCTGTGAGAGCCTGTGAGAGCCTGTGTGGGCCTGTGTGGGCCTGTGTGGGCCTGTGGGAGCCTGTGTGAGCCTGTGAGAGCCTGTGAGAGCCTGTGAGAGCCTGTGTGAGCCTGTGTGAGCCTGTGAGAGCCTGTGAGAGCCTGTGTGGGCCTGTGTGGGCCTGTGGGAGCCTGTGTGAGCCTGTGAGAGCCTGTGTGAGCCTGTGAGAGCCTGTGTGAGCCTGTGTGAGCCTGTGAGAGCCTGTGAGAGCCTGTGTGGGCCTGTGTGGGCCTGTGGGAGCCTGTGTGAGCCTGTGAGAGCCTGTGTGAGCCTGTGTGAGCCTGTGAGAGCCTGTGTGAGCCTGTGAGAGCCTGTGAGAGCCTGTGAGAGCCTGTGTGGGCCTGTGTGGGCCTGTGAGAGCCTGTGTGGGCCTGTGTGGGCCTGTGGGAGCCTGTGTGAGCCTGTGAGAGCCTGTGGGAGCCTGTGGGAGCCTGTGAGAGCCTGTGTGGGCCTGTGTGGGCCTGTGTGAGCCTGTGTGAGCCTGTGAGAGCCTGTGTGAGCCTGTGAGAGCCTGTGAGAGCCTGTGTGAGCCTGTGGGAGCCTGTGAGAGCCTGTGAGAGCCTGTGTGAGCCTGTGAGAGCCTGTGAGAGCCTGTGTGGGCCTGTGTGGGCCTGTGAGAGCCTGTGTGGGCCTGTGTGGGCCTGTGTGAGCCTGTGAGAGCCTGTGTGAGCCTGTGAGAGCCTGTGTGAGCCTGTGAGAGCCTGTGTGAGCCTGTGAGAGCCTGTGTGAGCCAGGGACGCATCTGTGCCAGCTCAGTTTCTCGTGGAGAAAAATGCAAGTTCTTCCTTCATTTGTGCCCATGTCTCGTGCGCTCCTTCATGAGCAGTGCAAACTTCCCAGATGCCATTTGAAAAGCAGTCTTATCATGAAAGACAATGTCTTTAAAAACAAAACCTTTGCAAAACGCAGATCTGATAAAAAGGCTTGTATCCAAAATATGCAAAGAACTCTTAAAACTCAACAAGGAAAAGAAAAACTTTATAAAATGGGCAAAATCTCACCCAAGAAGACATAAAGATGGCAAGTAGGCATCTAAAAAGATGCTGGACATCATTTGTCATTAGATAATTGGGCTTCCCTGGTAGCTCAGCTGGTGAAGAATCTGCCTGCAATGCATGAGACCCTGGTTCGATTCCTGGGTCAGGCAGATCCCCTGCCTGGAGAAGGGATAGGCTACCCACTTCAGTATTCTTGGGCTTCCCTGGTGGCTCAGCTGGTTAAGAATCTGCCTGCAATGTGGGAGATCTGAGTTCGATCCCTGGGTTGGGAAGATCCCCTGGAGAAGGGAATGGCTATCCACTCCAGTATTCTGGCCTGGAGAATTCCATGGACTGTTTAGTCTATGGGGTCAACGCAGAGTCGGACACAACTGAACAACTTTCACTTTCAATTGCAAATTAAGACAACGACCAGGCACCACGACACGTCTATGAGCACAGCCCTATGGTATAGCCACTTTGAAGACAGCGTGATGGTTTCTTACAAAGCTAAATATGGTCTTTCCGGTGATCCAGCTTTGGTGTTCTTAAGTATCATTAATCCACGTAGTTTGAAAGCGTATGTTCACAAACAGCCCACATAAGGTTTTATAGCAGCTTTATTCACAATGTCTAAAATCTGGAAGCAATCCAGATGTCCTGCAGTAGATGAATGGGTAAATAAACTGTGGTGCATCCAGATAAATGAATAGGATTCAACGATGAAAAGAAACAAGCTATCAAGCCAGGAAAAGATACAGAGGAAGTATCAGTACACATTGGTAAGGGAAAGAAGCCAGAAGCCAATCTGAAAAGACTACCTACTGTATGATTCCAACCACATGAAATTCTGGAAAAGGCAAAACTGCAGAGACAGTAAAGGGATCAGGGGTTTGGGGGTTTGGGGAGGAGTGGCTGGACAAGCGCCGAAGATCTGGGGGCAGTGGAACTGCTTATGGTGGACCTGTGGCACTACACCTTTTTCAAAACCCTTAGAATTTTCTAATGAAGAGTGAATTTTAACCTAGACAAATTGAACTCTCATTTAGGAAGTCGAGGGAATCCCAGGAAAGATTGCTGTATGTGACCAAAGTCATCGAACTGTATCAAACATGCCAGAAGTAAGCTCCCTGAGGGCTGAGGAAGGTGCTGAGAGAAGTCACCTTGGAAACCAGTGGAGTCTGTAGTTTGTTGTTTCTTAGCTGCTCAGTCGTGTCTGACTCCTTGTGACCCCATGGACTGCAGCACGCCAGGCTTCCCTGTCCTTCACCAACTCCTGGAATCTGCTTGAATTCATGTCCATTGAGTTGGTGGTGCCATCCAAGCATCTTATCCTCAGTTGCCCCCTTATCTTCCTGCCATCAATCTTTTCCAGCATCAGGATCTTTTCCAATGAGTTGGCTCAGCTCTTTGGAGTCTGTAAACATAAGGGGAAGACAGCCACGCAGGGGACTGTCTCCAGTGGATAACATCACTTCCCCACAGGAGGGCAGGATGGCAGCTCTGATGCCAGTGTGCATGCATCTGGGGACGGAACAGTTGAATGAGTGGACGGTGAGTGACCGTGCGTGGGTAATCAGGGGACAGTTAGGTGATCCCTGCGGTGATGCATTAAAGCTGGAGACACCAGTCTGCACTGATGTGTAGCTTCGTGGAGCAGGGGAGAGTTACCTGGGGAAGTATTTCCAGATACATGCCTGTGTGCCAGTTGGCACAACTACACACACGCCTTCCGTGCTTGCCCAGCTGAGAGGACCTGGAAATGAGGAGCCCACAGGAGCAGCGAGCACTCCCAGCCCCAGACCTTGGTTTCTAATATTATTCTACAAAACAAAGCAAAACCCCAAGCCAGGCTTCCTTGGAGATATGTGGCTGTTTCTAGGACGGGGGACAGAACGTATACAGGATGAGCCTGGAGCAAAGGGACAAAACAGCCTGTGAAAGAGCTTCCAGCGGATAAAGTGGGAAGAACCTGAGCAAGAAAAGAAAGTTGTATTGGGTTATATCCCAAAGCATAAAGCAGATCTTCCTGAGTGCACATTGATATAAATAAAGGACTGAATCAACAAGTACATAGATGACAGAGAAGAGACAACACCCCGTTCATAAGAATCCCGAGTAATCGATGGAGACATTGCCCCGCAGGAGGCGGAATGTGTGGGCTGCCATAGCGATTCCCTATAAAGATTACAGTGTGGATTTTAAGTGAAGTCACTCAGTCGTGTCCGACTCTTTGCAACCCCATGGACCAGGCTCCTCCGTCCATGGAGTTTTCCAGGCAAGAGTACTGGAGTGGGTTGCCATTTCCTTCTCCAGGAGATCTTCCCAACCCAGGGATTGAACCCGGGTTTCCCACATTGTAGGCAGATGCTTTACCGTCTGAGCCACCAGGGAACTCCTCAAAGAAGGCTTAGCGTTGAAGAATTGATATCTTTGAACTGTGGTGCTGGAGAAGACTCTTGAGAGTCCCTTGGACTGCAAGGAGATCCAACCAGTCCATCCTAAAGGAAATCAACCCTGAATATTCACTGGAAGGATTGATGCTGAAGCTGAAGCTCCAATACTTTGGCCACCTGATGCGAAGAACTGACTCATTGGAAAAGACCCTGATGCTGGGAAAGACTAAAGACAGGGGGAGAAGGGGAGTACAGAGGATGAGATGATTGGATGGCATCACCGATTCGAAGGACATGAATTTGAGCAAGCTCCGGTTGTTGGTGATGGACAGGGGAGCCTGCCTGCTATGGTCCACGGGGTTGCAAGAGTTGGACATGACGGAGTGACTTCTTCTTTTCTGCCCTCTGTTAGTGCATTAGCTGTGTGTACCATGGGTATAAGTGCAAGGACTCTGGTGTTGATCCAGGAAGAGGCAGGACACCGGATGGTGGTCCCGCACCACTTGCTTCACTGGGCAGAGACCTGGAGACAGTGGTGGGGGGCGCCTCCAGTAGACAGCGGGGGAGGGCTGCCTTCTGTCTGGACACAGCTCTAACCTGCTGCTAGTTTTCCCAACCACACGCTCCTCCCTGCCTTCCTCCCTGGCCGTCATCTCCTTCCCCTGCACATCTCTCCCTTCCAAACCCAGGAAGATGTCTCCTCCCCAGCTGGCTGTCCCTGGTCCCAAATCAGGGCTGGACGTGCTGCGTTCAGCAGTACACTCCAAGCTCTGTGGCTCCCCTTGGCACCAACCCCTGGGGCTTCTTTAGAGCCATCTCTCTGCCCCAGGTGCCCGGGGGGTGGAGTCCAGGGCTGCGGGTCCACTGCTGTTGGACCAGCGCCTAACAGCACTTCAAGGGCTCTGCAGATACTTGTTGAATGAATGCTTGACTCATAATAACTTGGTGTTCCCTTCACATCCAGGAAAAATCAAGAAGAAGAACTTCAGCTCTCAGACTGGTTCAACCCCAGGTAAAGATGAAAATGTCTGCCTGTGAACACATCCACACACACACCCATGCACACATGCACAACAGAGGCACACACTTGCACACACGCACACAGACCCAGACCCAGACACACAGGAATTCAATCTGCGGTAATGAGGTCTTTTCTTTTTCCCCAGTCACCAAATTACAGCCATCCTGGGAGGTCCCAGTCGCTGGAGTTCATGCTGACCCGCTCCACTTGTTGGAAGCTTCCTGATTTATTGAAAATTCGATGAGCGGCTTCTCCTGATTTTGGCCTCAGCTCTCAGAGAAGAGTCCTGTCCCCTGTTGTGATTCTGGGGTACCTTGCTTCCTGATTACGTGTCATCATCCATTAGCCAATTCCCTCCTGGTTTTAGATTGTTTACCTTGCAGCTCTTGCCAGGAACGCTCCAGTGACTAACTTTGTACATATTAATACACATTCTGACATTGTCTGGTGAGTTCATCTGTGGGGTAGATTCCCAAAAGAGTCATTAAGTCAAACAAGGCAGATATTTAAATTTTTGTTTACATTATGCCTCTTTAAAAATTGAAAAAAAATTTCCACGGCATGCTCACGGCCCAGACCGCAGGAGCCACGGTGTCCGGCACGCAGAAAGGGACTCTACAAGTCTTACCTGTTATCACTGGTGCAGCCTCTGCTGCTGTCCTTGTAAAGGTACCCGTTCCACCGGTTTCTCTTTTGTTCAACAGAAGACGCCCCGATGTGATCACGACCACAAGCTGGCTTGCTCCTGTTGTCTGGGAAGGCACTTTCAGCAGAAAGGCGCTGGAAAAACACTACAGAAGGCAGAATTTCACAACAGGCTTGGCCGTCTTTGCTACTGGCAGGTAGGGGTCGCCAAGCCTGTGCCACACTTTATTTTGAAAAAATGCACACCACTGTCCATGGACCTCCCACCTCCAAAGGGCCACTCATTGGCCTCTGTAACCACTGTTTGTGGATGGCCTGTGCAAAGCAGGACATTGTTTTTCTCTCCTTCCTTGTTGTTATTCTTGTTCAGTCGCCAAGTCCCGCCTGAGTCTTTGCAACCCCATGGACTGTAGCCTGCCCGGCTGCTCTGTCCATAGGATTTCCCAGGCAAGAATACTGCAGTGGGTTGCCATTTCCTTCTCCGGGGAATCTTCCTGACTAGGGATTGAACCTGAGTCTCCTGCATTGCAGGCAGATTCTTTACTGTGGGAGCCCTCTGTGAAGTCTTTCTCCTCCCTTAGCTGGATCATTAATATCACTTAGCTGTCTTTCCACTAATATCCAGTTAGCTCTCACACTCTTTTTTTCCAACAGTCGTTCCAAAACTTCAGAGGCTTTTCTCAGACTCCCCAGCCCACTACCTCCCCCTTCTGTAACCATTGCAGCTGAAATACAGGCCCGACCTCCTGCCTTCCTCCATGGGAATTCTGCAGCGTCGACCTGATGCCCCCCCATGTGGATAGTGTTTGGTGATGCCCTTCCGAAAACGTTTAGGGAGGCGAGCGTCCTCCTCTGCACTGTGTTTCGCAGGCTTGCAGATCCGTACCTGGAGCTGTTCTTGAACTCGGCAAATAAGTACTTCCTGACCGGCTACAGAGTGATCTTCTACATTATGATGGACACCTTCATCAAGCTGCCCCAGATCAAGTGGGAGCCCCTCCGACAGTTCAAAGTGTTCATCGTCACTGAGAGCAGATGGTGGGACAACGACCTCGTGCGCATGAAGAGCTTGGCCAAGCACATTATCTGGGACATCCAGGGCGAGGTCGACTTCCTTTTCAGCATGACCGTCACCCAGATCTTCCAGAACAATGTGGGCGTGGAGGTCCTGGGCGAGTTGGTGGCTCAGCTCCATGGCTGGTGGTACTTCCAGGACCGTGCGAGTTTCCCCTACGAGAGGAGGCCCAAGTCGGCAGCTTACATCCCGTCTGGCCAGGGTGATTTCTACTACGATGGTGCATTCGTGGGCGGCACACCCCTGGAGGTCCTGAACCTCGCGGAAGAGTACCTGAATGGCGTCATCCACGACCTCGGACTCAGGTTGAACAGCTCCTACGAAAAACACCTCAACAAATACTTTTTCCTCCGGAAGCCCGCCAAGCTCTTATCCCCAGAGTACAACTGGGACACCGACTTCTACCCGCCGCCCCAGGTACAGTACATCAAGGTGGCCCAGCAGTCCAAAAGGAGACACTGACTCCCCGGGACCACAGGCCCCGCCAGCAATGGTTCCCCCTGATAGGTGGGATGTCTTCATATGTCCCAGGTTTGAAAGACACAGATGTTTATACTCACCCACAAGACATTTTTCTCCCTGCAATTTTGGGCCATCCAATTTGGCCACTGCAGGATAAAGAATAAAAGGTTGCTTATTGAATGTTTAACACATGGTGATGTTAATATCTATACATTGTAGATAACCTGGACATAATTGGAGGCATAAAATGATTTTTTTTTAATGGAGAAAAGCTCTAGTTCAGAAAAAAAAAAATATATATATATACATGGACACAGAAGGGCAAAGGATGATGTGTGGAGGAGAAAATGAAACTTCATGGCTCGCAAGTCCATCAGGGGCGTTGCTTTTCAGGCTGAGGAGGCATATTGCTGTGTTTAAGCACCTGGAACCGTCTCACCCTATCTAGCTTGTGACTAGACATGCATGAACTAGAGACTTCCTACCAAATACATGTCTTTCTCTTATTGTTTACACAGAGAAGTGTCAAGTTCATTTCTAAAATCTTTCGGCATTTTACTTATTTTTGAGAAGACAGGGGCTGAGCACAGGGGTGGAGGCAGATGTCTGCCAGGTGCAGGGACGGTACCACTGGCCCGAGTCCTCGAGCAGCTGCAGGGCAGCGGGGAGATGCGATTCTGTGGCGCTCCCTTTGCACATTCGAAAGGGCTCGACATGGGCAGCTCGGAGCGCCATGAGGCTCAGGATGGGAAACCAGCCCCCATGGGTGGTGGGAATGGGGACTGACGTGGCTAGCAGAGGTTTGTTCTTGGCAGTGAGCGTGAGGGCCGGAGAATCCCATATCCTAAGGAGGCAGCCGTCTTCCTCCTCCTTCTCTTGGCTGCACTGCGAGGCACATGGGATTTTAGGCTCCCAACCAGGGATTAAACCTGCACCTTCTGCGTGGAAAGTGTGGCGTCTTGACCTCCAGATGGCCAGGGGCGTCCCCACAGCCATTCTTCTTAATGAACCCTCTTTCCTGGGAGAGGACGCAGGCTGCGTAAGTGTGAAGGCCAGTATTGTCCTCCCCCAAATTCTCACATGGAGTCCTAGTCCCCAGGACCTCAGACCATAACCAATACGGAGAAAAGGCCTTTACAGAGATGACTGAGGCAAAATGAGGTCACTAGGAAGGGTCCTCATCCAGTAGGACCAGTGACCCTACTGGAAGGGGATTGGGGCACTGACGTGCCTAGGACAGAGGGAAGGTGAAGCGAGGACACGCCCGGGAGAGAGGCCTCCTCCATCTTGGACGTCCAGCCCTCAGAGCTGGGAGAAGGGCTCTTCTGTCCTTTAAGCCCCCATCTGTGGCAAAGTAACACAGTGCACGATCCGAAAGTCGTCACAACTGAAACACTAAAATCTTCAGAAGACTGACACTCACCTCCTGGAGTGGAAGCCAGAGGCCACGGAAAGGTAGGCGGCATGAGGCGCACACTCGCTGATGTCCAGCCCTGGAGCGAGAAGCCCTGTCCGTACCCTTGGTATGTCTACAACCCCGCCCTGGACGCCACTCATCAGGAAGGTTTCCCTAAAGAACACGTGTCAAGGTTAGCTCATCCTATAGGGCTTCCCTCGTGGTGCAGTGGTAAAGAGCCCGCCTGCCAGTGCAGGAGAAGTTCAGTCCCTGGGTGGGGAAGATCCCCTGAAGGAGAGCATGGTAACCCACCCCAGCATTCTTGCCTGGAGAATCCCATGGACAGAGGAGCTACCGTCCATCGTTCGAAAAGACTTGGACATGACTTGGCAACTCAACAACAACGACAAGCTCCTTCTACTTTTTCTGTCTCAGTTGTCACCTTTGGCTAAATCATGATGCTGTTTTCAGTGACTCATCCTTTCTTATATCACAGAGCAGCTCTTGATTTTAAAAAAAAATCTATAATATTATTTCAAAACAGAGTATGATATTCCATTAGCCACAAGCCCTACCTCACAAAGATCACTATCAGCTCTCCTAGGTCATACCTAGAGAGGGGAGGGTGTGATTTAGCTACTGTGCTGAAACCAACAAACAAACAAAAACTAACTTTTTTCCCCCCCTAACAATTTATGGAGAAGGCCAGGGGGTTTACTGAGAAGGGTTCTAAACTTCTACCTTGAAAGATATTGTGGGATCAATATGAAAGCACTGTGAATTCCTTGGTAATGAAAGATTTTTAATGCCTAGAATTTCCAGGTTCAAGAACAAACTTGTTTAAAGGACTCATGCAAACAGGTCACCCCTGAATGACATTTTCCATTTCCATCCCCCCAGCAAAAGTATGCTTCCCCACATTGTGAGTGCTGAGTTAAATTTTTTAAAAATTTTGCTAATTTGATAAGCAAACATAGAATCTTTTTCTTTGATTGCTTGGGACATCAAAGCCTATTTTATTTTATTTTTTTAATTTTTAAGCTATAGTTGCTTTATTCTAAAAATTAAAAAAAAATTTTTGGGGGGGTTATACCACAAGGCATGTTGGGGTCTCATTTCCCCAACCAGGTATGGAACCCGAGCCCTCTGCAGGAAGCCTGGTGCCTTAGCCACTGGACCACTAGGGACCACTGTCAAACCTCATTTTAAACTATAGTTATGAGCCATTATGCTGAGCACCGAAGAATTGATGCTTTTGAACTGTGGTGTTGGAGAAGACTCTTGAGAGTCCCTTGGACTGCAAGGAGATCCAACCAGTCCATTCTGAAGGAGATCAGCCCTGGGATTTCTTTGGAAGGAATGATGCTAAAGCTCAAACTCCAGTACTTTGGCCACCTCATGCGAAGAGTTGACTTATTGGAAAAGACTCTGATGCTGGGAGGAATTGGGGGCAGGAGGAGAAGGGGACGACGGAGGATGAGATGGCTGGATGGCATCACTGACTCGATGCACGTGAGTCTGGGTGAACTCCGGGAGTTGGTGATGGACAGGGAGGCCTGGCGTGCTGCAATTCATCGGGTCGCAAAGAGTCAGACACGACTGAGCGACTGAACTGAACTGAACTGAACTGAATGAGCCATTTGACCTGCAGGAGGAAATGGCAACCCACTCCAGTATTCTTACTTGGAGAATCCTGTGGACAGAGGAGCCTGGTAGGCTGGAATCCATGGGGTTTCAAAGAGTTGGACACGACCGAGGCGACTTAGCACCCATCAGTCATTTGATTTGTGCGTGTACAAATGACCAATTTTTGGCTCACTTTTCTAACATGGTGTTCCTTTTCCGCTTTCAGTGAGTTTGTGATGTGATGTAAACCCTTTGTCAAATGTACTGAAAATACTCATTTCAAGTTGTCATTCCTGTTTCAGTTTTGTTGATGGTGCTTTTGGGGTTCCAAAGTTTGTTTTCATAATTATATTGATATTTGTATCCATAGGGTAGGTATCTCATCCCTTAGTTATAGATAATATAGAGCTTTCAAGATTTCTTTTCATTCAGAATTAATTTTAAGATAATGTGCAGAGTTAGATATATAACCTTATTTTTTTCCCTCAAGATATCTTGGTCATTTCTCACACACTTCTTGTTGAATGGAGTCTTCCTGCCAATGTAGGAGAAGCAGGAGGTGAGGGTTGGATCCCTGGGTCAGGAAGATCTCCTGCATTACTCTTCTATCTAAGAAGAGTAATGAGGAAGAGTAAAGAGGAAGATCAACTTGCATTACTCTTCTATCTAAAATATTTCAAAACTTTTATTCCTTCCTGTGTAGGAGTAGGAAATGGCAACGTGATCCAGTATTTTTGCCTGGAAAATCCCAGAGGCGCCTGGCGGGTTACAGTAGCCCATGGGGTGGCCAAGAGTCAGACGCCACTGAGTGACCGAGTCAAGCGTGCGTGCACACACACACACACACACACACACACACACACACGTGTTGAACAAATAATACTTTTTAAGATGGGCCACTTGCATAACATATTAAGTTACTGTACTGACTTGTGTTCATTTATTGACTTTATGTCCAGTTTTACTGATTCTTCATCCTGTCTCCCAGCTAAAGCCATGCATTTTCGGCCATTTTAGTTCCCTATTAGTTATGATTGAATGGTAGATCAACTTGCATTACTCTTCTATCTAAAATAGTTCAAAACGTTTATTCCTTCCTGTGGCTTTTAGATTCAGGTATACAATTCGAGGGAAATATCCCACTGAAATATTGATTAAATTGCTTGAACTGTATAAGTTAGCTTAAACTAATTAAATATTTATGACATTGAAGACTTTGCAAGAATATCAAGCTTGTATTTATTCAGGTCATTTTTCTAAGAATTTTTTTAGCATGATTTTAACGTGCTGCCTGTCTTTTTCTTGCTGGGTTGCTGGTCCATAAGAAAGTTACCACGCTCTGAGCACCTGTTCACCACCCTACCCCTTGCATGAAAGGCAGGTGGGGTCTGCACAGGTGGCCGGCGGAGTCCCTGCCGCGGTGCTGTCCTAGCGCAGTGACCGTGGTGGGAGCCGCCCTCCTGAGGTGTGACCTCCCAGGAGGCCTTGCTGTTGCAGAGGGTGGAGGCAGGATCCGGCCACGCCTGCCTCTGGCATTTCCATGCGGTTAGTGCTGAGGCCCTGACCCGGCTTCCTAGGAGCCGGCCTTGCAGGCAGGTGGCCGCTGGCTCGCCTGGGATGAGGAGGGACATTCTGTCTGGGTGCTTGGAGAGGGGAGGGCGAGGCGGCCTCGGCTCCCTTCTCCGGCAGGTGCACAGGCCCGGGCTCACCTGACTCTTCTGGGAGCCTGGGCTGGCACTGTGGTCACTCAGCACCCCTCTGGGCTGGGCAGGGACGGGGGTGTGGGCTCCTGGAGTCCGGAGCCCGATGGAAGTGCGGGCCGGACGGCCAGTGCCAGCCCTGCCCCGCCCAGGGTCACTTGAAGGACCCAGATGGTGGCTCCATTTGCCAGACAGCAACGCTGTGTCTACTTTGGTGGGGACTTGGGGGCTGCCTGCCACCCCTCCCAACACCCAGAGTGTTTTCAAGCCTGTGGGCCAGACTGGGACAGGCTGCAGCCTCTGAGCTGTTGGTTGGCAGGACCTGGTGGCCCGCGGCGAGGGAGGGGTGGGCTCGGGGTCGGGGAGGTTCCTGGCGGGGCAGAGGGGTTCAGAAAGCCCCTCGGCCAGCCCGGGTGTGGGGGAGGGGAGGGGGGGCGAGGACAGTGGGCAGGAGAGACCCGGCAGGAAGATCTGGGGTGTGGGGGCCGAGCTAGGCTTCCTGTGGGGAGCACGGGGCTGTGGAGGGTCGAGAACAAGGTCAGACTCTAGGGCCTCCATCCGTTTGTTCTGAAGACCACCCATCAATCAAGCCCAGGGCACACAGCCACCGCGACCACCTTGTCTTCTGATGTCCAGCCCCAGGTCCGGCCACGGCCCCCTGCCCCGAGATGACCCACAACACCCCACGACCCCACCTACTGCTCGGCTCTCCCTCCCCTTCCCATCTGTGCCTGCAACGCTCCCTCCTCCAGGCAGCCTCCCTGGCCGAGCTCCCCTGCTCTGGGGTCCCCCTTCCCAATAAATTAGAGACTGAGCCTCAGTGGCCCCGGGTAATCCGCACAAGGGCTGAGGAATGTCTGTCTTGTTCTACCTGCATCCTGAACTCCCAGAGTGGGGCTGGCCCTCCTGCTTGTTGATCAACTAAATGATGTGCAGGGGAGGGGTACAGGGGAGAGGCTGTCTCCCACTGCCTCCTCCAGGCTGTGTGACCTTGGCCTTGTTTCTGAACCTCTCTGAGCCTCGGAGTCCGAACCTGCAGGATGGACATGGACATCTGCCCACCCACCATGTTGCAGGGCCTTCGTGAGGTCTGGCAGATAAGAGATTCGTGTCGGTGCCCAATAGAGGCAGGCCATGTTTCCAGCTGCTCTGGTCTTGCTAATGGGAGAGGACCTCCCCCCTTCCTCCTGTCCCTGTTCTTGGGGGCGCAGGGGAAGTGGCTGGAGGGCAGCACTCACCGTCCAGGTTGAAGGCGGAGGCTTCCTGCGGCTAGAACCTGGAGATGTACTCAAGATACTGCCCCAGCCACTCAAGGTCCCTGGCATTGTGCTGGCTGAATTCAGAGGGGCCAGTGCTTGGAGGCGGGGACTGGGGGCCTTTCTCAGACGAGACTCCTCCTCTCGGCTCCCTGCCAGGCCCTGCGGTTGCTGCCATGGCCGCGGCCCTGTCCCCTTGCCTGAGTGTTGCCTCTAAAGCAGGACTTCTCTCTGCATGGCTGGCGTGGGGTCTGTCAGGACTGGCCCCTCCAGGCCACTCCGGAGTGCATCAGGCCTCCTTGGAAGGTTACATCAGGCCTGGGCCCCTCTGGTGAGGACCCCGGAGGGTCCCCCCGCCCCACCTGGCCAGTCTTCAGCTCAGCCAGGCCCCTGCCCAGCACAGCCTGGCCCCCTGCCCAGCACAGCCCACACCCTACTCCATCCCCAGGGCCCTGTCTTCCCTCCGAGGCGCTTCCACCTTCTAAGCCCAGTGTGACTCCATGGCGTCCATGTGCATGGCTGCTCTGTCCTGCGCAGGGCAGCGGGCTGCAAGATGTTGTCCTTCAGCCCTGACCCGGGGCAGCCGGCACCTACCCAGGAGTGCCGCCAGGCTGGTGGTCCCGCCGCTTCCTGGCCACGGCTGTAGGCGATGAGGCTGCTGTAGTGGGGCTGACGGAGCGCAGGAGCCTGGGGCTGCCTCCCTGGACTGCGGGGACCCTCAGCAGGTGCCCAGCTGGTTCTGCCCCATGGGCCGTGAGATGCCACCCTGAGGACGTCTCTTCCTGCCCCTAGGGCCAGCCTTGGGCATGGAGGCCCCTGCTCCCCACCCCACCCCCCTGCAGGATCCAGGCTGGAGTGGTGGGCTACTCACCGGGGCCTTGGGACTGGCCTCAGGGCCCTGTGGGATGGACGGTGACCTTCAGTCCTTTGCTCACCCCCTCTCTGGGAAAGACAAGAGACCTTACCTGGAGTCACCCTCCCAGCATGGTGCTGGCCTAGGTTCTGGGGTTCCTGCATCCCCCAGGTTCTCGGACCCCCGGGCTTTGGAGGTCTCCCAGCCAGAGAAGGGGGCTGGCCCATGGCTGCCGGCATGGGGCGTGAGGGGCTTTGGCCCCCACTCTGTCCTTGGCTGGCAGTTCCAGGTCTTGGGGTGGGGGCTGGGGCCTGGCTGTGCCCGGTCACCTGGGCTTTGAGCTGAACTTAGGCTGCCCACTCTGTGCCCCCCTACCCAGGGGGTCTTCAGTTTCTCATGGGGGAGGGGCCGTGTGCCGACAGACTCGGGGACTGCAGGGCGGCTGCGTGGTGTCTATGGCTGTGACTGTCATCCAGGCCGCGGTACATCCTTGCGGTCAGCACAGATCCTGGCCCCTGAGATCCGTCTCCCCAGTTGACCCGCCAGGGCTGGAAACACAGCCTACCCAGGGCTCCCCAGCCACAGGGGCACTGGGCGGGGGTGGGGGTTGTGGGCTGCCCCGCAGGAGGAGGCTGTGTGTGCGTTTCCCACCGGCCCCTCCTCATAAAGCTTTGGAGGTTCTGAAGTTTGGCCTTCGACTTTGAACCACATGTCCCTCTGGTTCTGATCTCTGGCCTGTCCCTTGGGAGGCCCCGAGAGCTGCAGGGAACACGTTCATGTCCAGAGCAAGATGAGCTCCGTGTCCTCGTCTTGGGTCCAGATGGCATGGAGAGCGAGAGCAAGTCTTGAGGGTCAGCTGGGGAGACCAGGTGTGCGTGGCTGGCGGCCAGCTGGTTGGTCAGACAGCAACCTCCTGCCTGCAGGGGTGTGGGCACAGGGCGGGTGAGGCTCCTTGGCCACGTGGCGCCCGGAGCCCCCAGTCTTGGCTCTTGGGGTCTAATCTCAGGGGCCAAGTGCTCAGACTTTCCCCTGTGAGCGCGGCTGTGGATCGAGCTCAGCCAGTGGATCTGCTGGGCTCTTTAATAGGAAGCAACACCCAAGACTTAAATCCTTTCTGAAAAAGATGCACAAGCTGAAAATTTAAAGAACTCTGCTGAAACAGCGAATACATCGCTAAAGAATGGCCTCTCTGAAGGCCAAAGGGAGGGGCCCCAGGCTGGAAACAGCTAGATCTGGAAAGTAGGGGGAATAGGGGCTTTCATCCAGGCGTGGGTGGGCAGGGGTGCTCCCCAGACCCCCTCCCTTCCTTCCTCCCTCCCCCTCCTCCCTCCTCAATCTGTCCCTGCTCACGTGAGTCAGAGACACCCATGAGATTCTGAGCTGGGCACCCCACCCGCATGGCTCACAGGTGGCGGTCACCGTGTTTGCCCAGCCTTAGCAGACCCAGGACAGTCACGAGGCTAAGGCATCAGAGGCTAAGTGAAAAAGGGCTATAGCTGACGCATCCAGTTAACATGGGGCTGGCATGTCCTGGAGAGCGGCCTTGCCCCACCGCAGGTGACTGACAGGATGCTAACCCGATTCACCTGTAACAGTTACAGAGGCTCTGAGTCCTCCTACATTTGCAGTTTGCTAGGTTTACTGTGGTGTTGGAGAAGACTCCTGAGAGTCCCTTGGACTGCAAGGAGATCCAACCAGTCCATTCTGAAGGAGATCAGCCCTGGGTGTTCTTTGGAAGGAATGATGCTGAAGCTGAAACTCCAGTACTTTGGCTACCTCATGCAAAGAGCTGATTCATTGGAAAAGACTCTGATGCTGGGAGGAATTGGGGGCAGGAGGAGAAGGGGACGACAGAGGATGAGATGGCTGGATGGCATCACTGACTCAATGGACGTGAGTCTGAGTGAACTCCGGGAGTTGGTGATGGACAGGGAGGCCTGGTGTGCTGCAATTCATGGGGTCGCAAAGAGTCAGACACAACTGAGAGACTGAACTGAGGTTAAGATGCAGGCAGGCAGGGGACTTCCCTGGTGGTCCAGTGGTTAAGAATCTGCCTTCCAGGCTAGGGGATGGGGTTTGATCCCTGGTCAGGGAACAAAGATCCCACATCTAAGCCTGCACGACGCAGCTACTGAGCTCATGCATTCTAGAGACTGAGCTCCGCAATGAGAGAAGTTCTCATACTGCAACTAGAGAGAAAGCCTGCGTGCTGAACTGCAACGAAGAGCCAGCACAGCCAAAAAATGAAAACAAAATACATATATACACATAAAAGAAAGATGTAGGTGGTAAAAGCAGGATGGTTGAGCCTCTGGGATGAAACTTCCCACCAAGGTTTGTGTCCAGTTTGGACCAATTAATTCCAGGGTGTGGTCAGATAATACTAAGTGGCCTCGGATGACACCGAGCGGCTGTCCTGGGGACATGCAGGAGTGTCTTCCCTCTTGAGGGGCAAATAGGCATTAAATCCAGATTCAAAGCGAGAAAACCTTCGAGAGCTGTGTGTCTTTAGGTTCAAAAGGACCAGCTCAGTCTGGTGAACCTCAGTGTCCTGTGGATGTCCGCTTGCTCCTGAGAAGTCATTGATCTCTCTCTTTGATCAGGACGATGGGAAGACTGTGAGCACCCTGGAGGCGGGGCCGCCCCCGTGTGTCTGGTGACTCGTGGATGAAGGCCGGCGCCCTGAAGCCCCTGAGGCCTGGGGAGGAGGCTGTCCATCGCTCTGGATGTTCAGAAGTTACAGCAGTGAAGTCACAAAATAGACCTCAGTTTTTTTTTAAGATAATGAGTCATGAAAAGCAGCACTACGCGGCTGTCTGCAGGAGTGTGGGTCACGGGGCCCGGGAGTTCTGAAGCGGGAGGGTGTTCCCAGGTCACAGACCCCCACCACCTCCTGCAGGCCGGGAAGCTCAGAGGCATAGGGGCTTTTTCTTGGAGCAGCTTTGGTAATTAAGTGGGACACAGATAGTAACACGGGCTTCCCTGGTGGTGCAGTGGTAAAGAACCCGCCTGCCAATGCAAGAGACGCGGGTTCAAGCCCTGGGTCGGGAAGATCCCCTGGAGGAGGAAATGGCTATCCACTCCAGTATTCTTGTCTGGAGAATTCTGTGGACAGAAGGAGCCTGGAGGGCTATAGTCCATGGGTCACAGAGTCAGATACGACTGAGTGTGACTGAGCACTCGCGTATGTATATAAACATGAGTATACACTGTGTTATGTGTGAATTATTCTTATTATCTAAAAAATCCCCACGTTGCTGTATACCTCTTTTCCATTCAGTTCAGTTCAGTTCAGTCGCCTAGTCGTGTCCGACTCTTTGCGACCCCATGGACCGCACAGCCTGCCAGGCCTCTCTGTCCATCACCAACTCCTGGAGTCCACCCAAACCCATGTCCGTTTTGTCGGTGACGCCATCCAACCATCTCATCCTCTGTCATCCACTTCTCCTCCTGCCCTCAATCTTTCCCAGTATCAGGGTCCTTTCAAATGAGTCAGCTCTCCGCATCATGTGGCCAAAGTATTGGAGTTTCAGCTTCAACATCAGTCCTTCCAATAAACACCCAGGACTGATCTCCTTTAGGATGGACTGGCTGGATCTCCTTGCTGTGTGTGCAGAACAAGTCCCCTTCCAACCATGACCTCTTTTGCCCAGCTCCTGTATCTTGGGGAAATCTCTTTATTTCATTTTAGCACAGAAAAGATCAGTGCGTTTTGGGTACATGAAGTTTGATACCGACCGTAGTCGCTGGATTCATAAAAGGGCATAATTTGATCCATGAGCAACTTGAGTTTTCATATCAATATTTATTAGATTAAGAGACAGCCATTTTCCACTTCCTGTCCTTGGTCGAGTTTGGGTGTTGACTGAACACTCCAAGTTAACTGGCAGATGTCTCTACCGAGTCCCTACCTGGTTCCTGAAAGTTTCAAAAAGCCGCAGTGATGTGTGTGGGCCCCCAGATGTCACAAGACTGTGATGCAGACGCCCTGGATCCCAGCCCTGCCATCATCCTCTGAGCCAGACCACTCCCCACCCTGTCCCGGGCCTTCTCCACCCCCTGCCCGTCGTCCAGGAAAGACTCAGAAGGGAGAGCACAGGTTTACGCCTTTATTGCTGAAGGAGGAGCGGCCCCGAGCAGGAGGCCCCAGGAGGGGCCTGGAGGGGCCTGGGTCCCAGGAGGGGTGATTGTGGTCCCGGTCCCTCCTGGTCCCCTGATGGGGGAGGCGGGGGTGACGTCGTCTGTCCCCAGAGGGGCCAAGGCTCCCGGGCCCTGAAATGGACATGGGGCTCCCCTGTGATTCCTGGGGCACCTGCCAGACCCTTGCCAGCCTCTCCGTGGCTGGGGGTTCAGGATGGCCCCTCCTCGGGAGAAGGACCCCCCTAGTCTCCCCCTTAGGTGCCCACTTCCTGAGCCTCCACCTTGGCCCTTAGGTCTGCCAGGAAGGAGGTGGAGGAGGTCAGCGTGTGAGTGAGGCCAGGACACAGGTCACCCCACAAGAGCGGGCATGCAGCCAGCCGGCTCTGTAGTCTCCAGAAGGGACCCCAGCTTCCAGCCATTCCTACGGGGGGACCCCAGGGCCTAATGGGGGATCCTGGGCCCCACCAAGACCCCCCACCCCATGTGTGTGCCCAGGACGTGGGGCAGGGCAGGCAGCTTACCCCAGAGGCGCTGTCAGGGGCTCACCTAGACGTGGCACTGCTCTGTGGGGGAGGGAGAGTCGTGGGGGGGTGGTCAGGATGGGACTGGACACCCTGGGACAGAGGGAGCTGGGGAGGGGAGGGGGCCACCTTGGGGCCCTGCACCCCGTCTCCATCCTCCCGGGAGGCCTGGGGAGCTGGGGGTCACCATGGGAGGAGGTTGTCCTGGGCCGGGTGGCTTCCTGCCCCGGGAGCAGGGTGGGGCCTGGGTGCTCACCCTCCAGCTGGGTCGGGTTGAAGGAGAGCCGGATGTGCATAGGCAGGGCCTTGAGGGCTTTGTCAAATTTCTCCAGGGCCTCGTCGTCCACCTCCGGGGTCCTGACTGTGGGGCCGGGACGGGGTCAGCCCCTGCTGCCCAGGGTGGTCTGCAGGTCTGCCCTTGGCCTCCAGCACACCTGCCCTTCCCCCTTGGCCCAGTTCCCTCCCCTTCCTCCCAGGGCAATGCAGTGGGTCTGCAGGGTCACAGGGGGAAAGCCTGCCCCCCACCTCTGGCTGTCCGGGTCCCTTCCTCCCCCTGGGCCAGCTGACACAGCCAGGAGCCTCCACTCTCCGATGCCCACGCCCGCCTGGCACGGGGGCCCTGAAAACGCCCAGGGGCACTGCTACGGCACGGAAAACGTCACCTGCCATTTGTTTTCAGGACGTGACAGTTGAAAGATGGCTTTGTGCCTGAGTTCTTATTTGGTGAAATAATTGAAACTCCCCCATAACAAAGGCTGTTAGATTCATAGTGACTGCCGGCTCCATCGTGATGGTCACATCAGAGTGCTGCAGCCCACCTGTCTCCCAGCCTGTTTGTCTGGCCCCCGTCCCCAGTCACCCACAGGCCCAGAGGACACCGGCTCCCGGTATGTGACCACTCTCTCCTGGCGGGACTCGGGGCCCCCCCATCCCTCCTCCTCCTGGGAATCAAGCTCCCTGCTCCCATCGTCCCCCCCCCCGCCCCGTTGCAGCGAGGACCACACAGCTGGTCTCCCTGGGCAGCCAGGGTTGGCACCCACCCAGGCACTGGCAGGCCAGGCTTTGCTCGGGCTCAGCACTGTTCTCCATGCAGAAGAGCAGGTACTTTTTGTAGTCGGTGTCCAGCACAAGGACTTTGTTCTCGTTCAAGGCTGGAAGAGATCAAGACGGGAGGAAAGTGAGTTCCAGCAGGAGGGGGGGTTGCTGGTCAGCCCCCAGCACCCCCCATGACCAGTGGGGCTCCCCCGGGGTCACCACTCAGCGAGGACGGGGTGGGGAGGGCATCTGGCATCCCCCAGCCCCAAAATGGTGCGGCCCCTTCCCTGCTGCCACTGCCAGGCACATGGGGCCCAGGAAGCCCTCACTCTGGAAGCCCAACTCTGGATCTGCCAGGGACCCTCCACCACCTTCTGGACTTGGGAACACTCACCACTCAGTCTGAGGCTGCCCTCCCCCAGGAACCAGAGTGGTCAAGAAATAGGGCTTCCCCCGATCTCGGGTGGGGCTGGACACTGCCCAGCAAGGGAAGAGGGGTGCGTCCTGAGGACAGGGGCATTGTTGGGGGGTAGCGCTGAGTGGGGGCAGCTGGGGCTCACCCTGACCGAGACCAGCGGGTGGCCCTGGCTGCCCTGCAGTGTCTGGGCAGCTTGGGGGCAGGACCAGCATCCAAACCCTGTGCAGCCGGATGGCACTGGAGACCCTGGGCTGGGCACCCTGGCATCTGTCAGTGCAGGGCCTCCAGTCAGAGTGAGTCCTGAGGGGGCCAAGGCGGAAGGGCAGGCCCTGATGGAACCCCAACCCCACCTCGAAGCTTTCTCATCTCGGATTTAGGACGAACAAGTGAATGAGTGAGGGCGGACAGAGTTCGTCTCCAGGAGATGAAGGAGCCGTGGGGTGGGCTGGGGTCGTGGGGCACCTGGACCACTGGAGCGGGCAGCGGCTCTTGGTTACCCCTGGGAGGGCACAGGTACCTCCTGAGCTCAGCCTGAGGGCCCCAAGCACCACCCCACCCTCAGCAAAGAGAGCTCGGGTGTCACCCTGGGGGGTCAGACCCGTCCAGCCGGGACCTGCCCATGGCCACCGGCCCCAAGGCCCCAGGCAGGTGGCAGGGAGGCCAGGGAAGCGGGTGTCACGGCAGTGTCTTCATCACCACCAGCCCCTTAGCATCCCGGGGCCCGACGCCAGCCCCCTGCACCTGCCCACAGTCCCCGGGGGGTGGTGGGCTTCCCCCAGGGACCTGGCACTCACCGTCGATCTTGAACACGGCAGGGATCTTGGTTTTTTCTGCAATGATCTTCTTCTGAGCACACTCACCATTCTCCCTGAAAGACAGCTTCTTTCTGAGCCATGGGCATGGACCATTTTCATCAGGATGAACTGAGGGCCAGGGGCAGAAGCCGGCCCCAGGAGGGGCTGGAGGCGGGTGGCGTGGGCATAGGGGCTGGCTGGCCAACCGGCCTTGGCTGCACTCACTGTCACCTCTCGGGCCACAGATGACCGGGTGGATGGGCCAGGAGAAGTCAGATGGAGCCAGGGAGAAGAGGTCGGGGAGAGCCTTGACCACAGGCACCCCCAAAAGGCAGTCCTGGGGTTCAGGTCCCCATCTCTGCCCCCACACCCACCCAGCTCTCTCCTGCACTCTGACCCCCGTCTGAGGGTGGACAGGGCTGGTAGTGGGAACTGCCTGGGCCCCGAGGACCCCGGTCTGCAGCTGCCCAGCGGCCTTCACACGGGCCTCTCCCCACCCCACTTTGTTTCCATGACATCTTGTTCATTTTAGATATTGAGGTGTTCAGACTAGAAATGATGAAAATGTCTCTCTGTTGCTCAAGTGCATTTGTAATCCTCAAACTAACAGCGAATTCAGAATACCTGCCTTATTGTATGTATCTTTCCCATGCATTTCCACTTCAGTGGATTTTATCTCCCCTTCCAAGTTAACAAAAATGATGTTTTATGTTCATTTGTTTGATGATGTTCTGAAACATCAAATTAATAAAAGTTGAAAAAAAAAGAAAGAAAAAGCCCTGGATAGGCAGCCTTCGGTGGACCTCCAGGGATACCAGGAAACTCCGAGCCCCGTTCCCCGGCCCTGGGGCCCTGGTCCCTCCTGCACCCCACCCTGGGGGGGTCCATAGCCCTGGGGAGTGGGGGTTCCATGTTTTGGGGGGGACGCCCACCATTTCTGCAGCAGGATCTCCAGGTCGCCCTCAGGGGTGGGCTTCAGCTCCTCCACATACACTCTCAGGGGGGCACTCTGGGCGTCCAGCAGGGAGATGTCGCTGGCCGCCATGGCCAAGGAGTACCAAGTCCCCGCCACCTGGGGAGGGACCTTGAGCTGCACTCCAGGGGCGGGAAGGGGCCCCCAGCCCCACAGTGGGCTCTCTGTCCCACCCTGGCCTGGGCAGCCCTGAGATGCTCCCCCCAACTCTGCACCCTGAGGAATGCTCTCCCCAGACTCACTCTGAGCCCAAAGAGGGACCCAGATGAGCCCCCGCACACATGGCAATGTTTGGATCTTGGGGAGACATGGCTGGAGGTGGGGAAAATTTGAGGGGCAGAGTGACTCTTTTAGGGGCTGAACTGTGTCCCATTAACCCCCAGAACCTCAACACATGACTGGAGACACGGCCTTTAACGAGATGACAAAGGTCACGTGAGGCTGTGTGGGCGGGCGTGGATCCAGCAGGCCTGGTGACCTCACAGGAAGAGGAAATCAGGGCACACAGAGGACGCAGGGAGAAGACGGCCGTCTGCTCCCCGGAGAGCAGCCGTAGGAGAAGGCAGCCCGGCCGACACCCGGATTGCGGGCTTCCAGCCTCCAGAATGCAAGACACTAAACACCTGGTTGAAGCTGCCCCTGCGGGGGATTTGTCAGGCGGCCCTAGCTGACTGATGGGAACCCCAGACGTCACAGCCTCCCTTGGTCTCTGAGGCCCAGCTCCCCTGCCCACCCTGCAACTCACCACCCACCCGGCCACCCTCGAACCTTCTGGATGTCCAGGCCCTTCATGGTCTGGGTGACGATGATGGCCTGGGTGCCACAGGCAAGGGCCAGGCCCAGGGCAAGCAGGAGGCACTTCATGGCTGCAGCCGGGGTCACGCTTCTGAGCTCTGCAGGGAGTGGAGGGCTGAGACAGAGGGCTCGGGGCCTTATACAGGAGGAGGGCCAGCCAGCCAGCCCAGGCCGGGCCCCCAGCCACGCAGTTCCCCGAATCCCCCCGGCCCATCCTCGGGCCCTGGGGTTGCTTCCTCTATGAGGACAATAGGAGGCCTTCTTCCATCCGAGGCCAAGCAGGAAGGCCCCCTCTGGGCCTGGACGGTTCCTGGTAGGCCCTAGAAGTGGGGACGGAGGGGGGGTGTCTGGGCTCTGGGTCCAGGCTGGCTGCCAGCGCCAGGAACACTTCCGGGGTCAGCCTCTTAGACAAGGACAAGTCAGAGCCAGCACTGGGGGCAGGTGTGTCCTGGAGGGTGGCTTCTGCCTTGGGCACCGGCTCCTCCAAACCATGTGACCGTGGCCTTGGGTAAAGGGATCTCTGCAGTCACCGCACCCTCTGCAGGCTGGGGCGAGGGTGACATGGGGTTCAGGTCGAGCTCCGAGGGGGGAACCTGGTCAGTATCGAGGGCTCTGCAAGCACCCGCTGCCCACTTAGGGCAGCAAAAATGGCAACAACAATGACTACAGTCATAATAACCCCCAGGATGGGACAGTGACCTGAGCCCTGCGGCGGGGGCAGGACTGAGGGGCACGAGGGCTCCGTGCAGGCACGTGGGATGGGAAGGCCTACAGGACCCAACCTCCCACCTCCCACCTCTCACATTTTAAATCTCCCAGGGCACTGCCCTCCACACTGCTCAGACTACAGCGAGCTGCCTTCAGACCTCAGGAGCGGTGGGAATGCCGGTGCTGGGTGTGTCGCTGAGTATGGAGGGGGCCCGAGCAGGGAGGGTGCAGGACAGTCCTCCTGGCTGAGTCCACATGGGCATCAGTACCCAGCGGGCTGTGGGTGCCCTGTGCCACTGGCAAAGGGGGTACAAAAGCCTTCAATTGACATTCTAAGCAACTAAACCGCTCATCTCAGGGGTCGGGTGGGCGTACTGGGGTAGGGGAACGGGAGCAAGGTGGGGGTGTCTCCTGATAGTGGGGCCTGGTGGGTTGGCTCCTGTTCCCCACCTAGACTGTAGGGTCTTTCCAGGGGGCCCGCTGGCCTGGTTGGCATCTTGGGTGGAGGCTCAGGGATCTCCTAGACTAGCTCTGGCTTGCCCTCTGGCCTCTGGTTTCCTTCCCGGAGAGACTGTTGGTGACTGTACCAGAAAGAGCCCACCCACGGGAGCAGACCCCCGGCCACCCCCAGACATCCCTTTCCTGTGATAGAAAGAGGAGGCTTGGCCAGCTTTGGTCCTTGCCCTGATCTGTATTAGCACCTTTAATTCTTGCAACAAGCCTCGAAGCTCAGTGTTTCATGAAGAACCTGGGTTTTACGATAAATCCCAGGTTCCGTGTTTGGCGATGAACTGCAAGCTGTGATGGGGTTGAAGGGTGTCGCTCCAGAACTCACGTCCACCAGGAACTTCAGGATGGAATCTTGTTTGGAATCTAGGTCTTTACAGATGTGGGCTGTTCAGGTGATGCTGGAATAGGGGCTAATCTTATGTCCGGTGTCCTTGTGAGAGAAAACGGGGACACGGAGGGGACATGGGGAGAATGCCAGTGAACACGGAGGCAGAGACTGGACTGAGGCGTCTACGAGATTGGGCCCAAGGGTGCGGCACCAGGAGCTGGAGGCGGCGGCGGCGGGGCAAGGATCCCTCCCTGGAGCCTCTGGAGGGAGCTCGGCCATTCGACGTCCGGACTGGGACTTCTGATCTCTGAGGGGACAGGGGCACCCCTGCAGTGAGGAGCCTTCCCCATAGGTGGCCCCCCGAACACCAGCACGGGTGGTTTGGACACGTGTCAGATGCGAGAGGCTGTGCCCCCCAGCACCGCTCTGCTCTCAGAACTGGGTGATGCAGGGCGGAGGGAGGTCAGCCAGGGAGAAACAGCGCCCCGTTCCCCAGCAAGCTTAGGAAATCAGGGTGCCACCAACTTCGGGATGTCCGAGCTGCAGGGTCTCCCAAATTCCTGTGAACCGTGACCACAAACCATGCCCTTCAGGGCGAAGCTATTCATAACTTCCAGGAACCTTCAGCTTCCAGAGAATACCATCCAGAGAGAGAGACAGAAATAAAGCACCTCTGGCCTGGGGCAGCTGGCACTGACCACTATGGGAGGGAGACTGGACAATCTTTTCCAAGCGCTGCCCCAGAGAGTGGGACCTGGGAGGAGACCTGGACCCCCATCAGCTCTCAGCATCTCCCCCTCCTGCCAAAACCCCTGCTCTTCAGAAGCAGGTCAAGTCCTGGGCCTGTAAGTGCAGAAGCAAGAAATCACTTCTCAGAATGAAACTGTGGGGCTGGGCAGGGTCAGTGGGCATTCACACAGTCTAGGATGCTGTGCTGCTTGGGGCCCCCACCCTGGCCCCAGGAAGCCGGTATGAGCGTCACTGCTCGGCGCTGTGTGCCCCCACGCATGTCTAATAAAAGGGACAACCCAGAAGAAACGGACACTTTCCTAGGCATGTACAAACCCAAGACTGAGCCAGGAAGAAATAGAAAATATGGACAGACCAGTTACCAGTAATGAAATTGAATCAATAATTTT